>NC_041405.2:32570307-34015307 GCF_900747795.2 Erpetoichthys calabaricus
CAGATGCAATGGATGGTTTCTTACCTGGCTGGGAGGCCATTTTAATGGAAGGATGTGGGTGGACAGTCATCCCGATCAGGTTGGTTAGTTGTACCTTAACTGGTCGAGAGGCCATTATAATGGATGGATAGAGGGAGACTGCTTCTCAGGGCCATGTTCTTCCCCAATACACTGGGTGGCGACATCCTTCTGGCATGCATCTCATTTGGGCACTCGCAGGGCTGTGTGGGAGTTGTAGTTTTGGTGGGCAGTCCTGTTGGGGTTCTCAGTTGCCACTAGGGGGAGCTGCTAGAAGCAAATTCTATCACGGGGCAGTTCCTCCTGACCCGGAAGTGCTTCCAGGATGCAGTGTGATGGCACCAGAAGTACTCCTGGGTCCAGTAGAAAGGAAGCTGCTCCATTTCTTCCGGGAGGTAGTTGGACGAAGCTCACCTGGGTGGAGTGGAGAAGAGAAGAGCCTTATTGCTGGAACAATGGAATACATTAAGGTATTTGTGGTAATAAATCTCTTTATTGGTATCTGAAACTGTGTCTGTGCAGTTGTACCTGTGGTTAGGGGGCACTGCAATGCCCCCTAGTGGCTCACGCCTCCTATTTTGAAAGTGTTTTTTTAAATTAAAATTTTATTGAAGTTCAATAAGAAAATGGTTATGAAAATAATTTAATTCAAATATTAACTATTAAAGTAAATAGAGCCCACCCACCACCTATATCCCTCAACTGCTTAGTGGAAGAGGTCCTAAAGGATTAAAAGTGCAGACCAGGGAGTGAGGCACAATAGTCCTAGCATGTTCAAAAGTGGAGAAGCGACACAGAAAAAGATAAATAAATTTAAACAGAGACCCAATGCAGACCACTAGTTAACCAGCCCCCAAACAAATGCATAGCAGTCTGCCACCTCTTGGTATCAGGGCCAGATAATCTATTCATCTGCTGTGCAGAAAGTTCAGATTAAAGAAAGAGGATTTACAGAAGTGAACAGAGAGAGAGAATATGGAGATTTCCAGCAATAGATGAGGATTAGTTTTGCATTGATTATACCAACAAAATAACGTCTGCTGGATAAAAGTTGAATCAAAAGTAAACAATTTTGAATCCATAGGGTGACTGCATTTCATTAATACAAACTTTAATACCAACACTATTAGAAGCTACACACATTAGTCACTTCCACTCCTAGAAGATTATGTTCTTTACACATTTTTACCTGCTCAGTGCTTTCTGGGAGTATTCCATCTCCTCCACAGCAGCGCTCCAGTGGATGGTTTCTTCTGGAGGAGCAAAGATGGCTGCTGCTCTGTATACGTCTCTGTGTAGGGTGCATATTTGTGACGTAGGACACTCACATTATATCAAATTTTAACTGAGATCAAGTTTTCCTATTGTGCTCGATTCGGATCATCGCTTACATGAAACTGAACCTTGGGCTCAACACTGATCCCTAATGTAGATACAAGAGACACATAATTAGCTAAGCTGAAGGTGAACTTGTGTAGCATGAACGGCTAGCGTTATTGTCCTATACAAGAGAGGTACAGTCATATATCACCATGCCATATGTTGAATTAAGTGAACCAGATATTGCAAAGGGTTTGTCTTAACTTCAGACAACGGGCAAGGTCTTAAGAGTGTATTCATTTATTCTTCAGGACTGACAAGTGCACCTAAGGACACAATTACAAGTATGCATGGCCTCCAACAGTCCTCCATAACTAATCCAAATTCTTCACCTTTTGCTGTGGAATAAAACAGGTACAGCTATCTAGGTGACTTGCAATAAAACAAGAAATTCCAGAAAAAAACAAGATCTTTTAGGTGTCTCTTCACAGGCCGGAATGACAGCTTGAGGCATTGTGACCACACCAATAAATAATGAATTCTAGCTAGTGTGGTGGAAGATCCCATGGCCTATCGGCACATACTAATCAGGACTAAAGGCATAGTATGGTGCCCACATGTCCCCAGGTTTGTCTGAGCCTTGGGCTCCACTTCATACCCCATGTACAGCTCTCCTGAGCACTCTTTATCGCCTGTCTCCTCTTGCTGCGACTCTGGACTGGAACCTCCCTTGTGAGTCTGCTGAGCATGCTGTACACGCTCTCTTCTGCATGACACCCCACTATTTCAGTCCACATGGATGTCGCTGCCCAAATTCTTTCTTGAAAAGTAAAAGACAAAAAAAAAATGTAAAAAATTACAAAAGCTTTAAGAATGTATTAGAGAGCATTTAAAAATAAATAAAACTAGAGGGCTCTGCCCCCTAGGCACCGCTGCAACCCAGGGGGGTTGCCATCTAGTGTCCCGGGGGAGGTAACGCTCTGGCCACGCTTGCTCCCCCAGTCCTCCCAGCATGGAGGCGTCCCAACCGTGCAAGAGCCCCGGCCGCACGCTACAATGTATAATACAGTATACAGAATATCAGAGTTACACTAAAATGAACCCATGAGAAAGCCATGTTAAAGTAATAGGTTTTTAATACAACAAAGTAAATGTCATTTTCATACATAAGCTAAATAGTTATCAAGCTGTATATCTAAGAGTACATTTATTATATTGAATTAATTAAAACACAGCTACAGTCACATGAAAAAGCAAGTACACCCCATAAAACGTGTTTCATTTTTAACATATACATAACATATCAAGATTTATTCTTCATTTAAGCCAGGGGTGTCGAACTCCGGGCCTGGAGGGCCGCAGTGGCTGCAGGTTTTCATTCTGACCTTTTTCCTAATCACAGAGTAGTTTTCACTGCTAATTAACTCCTTCTCCCTTCATTTCAACAGCCCTGTTTTTAAGGATTCAGTCCTCTGAATTGATTTGTTTCTTCATTAAATGGCAGACAAACAGAAATGAGATGTGAAACAAGCCAACAGATGACCACCTAAACTGGGATTTCAAACTCCAACCAATTTCACTCCAACCAGTCTCTTAATGAGAAGCTGATTCTTGCTGTTAATTAGGCCCGTTATTTAATTCAATGGCTTGTTGCTGCTCTCATTCTGCCACAGCAGACATTTCTAAATCTGTTAATTTTTCATTTTTTTCTGTCATATGGTGGCTTGTTTGATGTCTCATTATTGTTTGGCTACTATCCATCCATCCATTGTCCAACCCGCTGAATCCAAACACAGGGTCACGGGGGTCTGCTGGAGCCAATCCCAGCCAACACAGGGCGCAAGGCAGGAACCAATCCCAGGCAGGGTGCCAACCCACCGCAGGACACACATACACACACAGCCACACACCAAGCACACACTAGGGCCAATTTAGAATCACCAATCCACCTAACCTGCATGTCTTTGGACTGTGGGAGGAAACCAGAGCGCCCAGAGGAAACCAACACAGACACGGGGAGAACATGCAAACTCCACGCAGGGTGGACCCGGGAAGCGAACCTAGGTCTCCAGATCTCCCAACTGCGAGGCAGCAGCGCTACCCACTGCGCCACCGTGCCGCCCTGTTTGGCTACTAATTAAGGAAAAAGAAACAATTAAGGGGCCTGAGTCAAGTTAATTAAAACTGAAGCAAAAGAAGTTAATCAGCAGTAAAAACAGCTCACTAATGAAGAAGATGGTTAGAATGAAAACCTGCAGCCACTGCGGCCCTCCAGGACCAGAGTTCGACACCTGTGATTTAAAAAGTATTTATAAATAAAAGTGAAATAATACAAAAAAATCATCAAGCCATATTTAAATTTTGCACTCCATTCTATAATTTAATTAAACCTAAATATAAATTTTGCATGTGAAAAAAGTAAGTCCCTACATTTATCACTACATCAAATAGAGAAGGAGATCACGGGTCTGCGTCCTGCCTGTGTGCTAGCACTCTGAGTAGTGAGGATATAAATGTAATCAGAACGTCATTAGGGAGGATCTTGAAGGCACCTGTCTTATTTAAACATCAGACGTTTAGTTTGGTTTGCTCTTTATCGTTGAAGTTTGTGTTATCACCTTGCTCAGACTGAAAGAGCTCTCTGATGGTTATAAATGACCAAGAGTCTGTGAAATGATTTAAAAAGATCTGCAAACACTTGGAAATCAGCTGTTCCACTGCCCAGAAGATCATCTACAACTGGAGATTTCACACAACTTTCAATTTGTCCAGGCCAGAGTGCCCCAGCAAGTTCAGTCTGAGAGCAGAACACAAGATTCTGAAAGACACCTCTAAGAACTCCAGAATTTCATTATGAAACCCATCAGCAGTTCTGGCCTCTGTTGATGTCAAAGTGCTTGAGCAGTCTACCATTAGAAAGAGGCTGCACAAATTTGATCTGCATGGTGCTGTAGCTGTGCCTGGAGGATAGCTTTGCTGTCCAGAAAGAACATAAAGGCAAGACTGAAATTTGCCTGTGAACCCCAAGACAAAGACCAGGCCTTCTGCAGCAATGTACTCTGGACAGACAAGTTATTTGGCCACAGCACCTGAAGACATGTTTAGTGAAAACTAAAGATGACATTACACCAGAAGAATCTGATACCAACTGTAAAGCCCAGAGTAGGAATGTTACAGTATGGAACTACTTTGCTGCATCAGCTCACCATCACAGAATCCGATATGAATTTTTCACTCTACCAGAGGGAACTCTAGGATAATGTGCAACTATCTGTTAGAAGACTGAAGCTCAACCAACCGTGGACCTTGCAACGTGACAACAACCCTAAACATACCAGTTAATCCACCAGGGAATGGCAAAGAAAGAACTGGAAGGCTCAGGAAAGGCCAAGTCAAAACCAGGATCTGAATCCCATCAGGGTGCTATGAGGGGATTTGAAGTGGGCTGTGCTTGCAAGACACCACACAGCCATCACACAGCTGAAAGGAATCGGCATGGAGGAGTGGGGAAAACATTCTCGCAATCAATGTCAGAGACTTCCAGACACTTGTAGGAAATGTCGATGTGAGGTTGCTTCAGCTATTAGAGCCAAGGGTGTACTTGCTTATTTCCATTGATGGAAATGGCAAATTTTTTCATGTTTTCTTAAATAAATGATTGCAGATCAAATTTGCATTTTTTTATTACAGTTACATCACTTTTTTGTTTAAATGAAGATCAAATTTTGATATACCTATTTGTTTTTGTTCTGCCTTATACAATTTCATGTATTAGGAATTTGTTAGTTTTTGCCTACCCCTTGGGGTCAGAGCACAGGGTCAGCAATTTTACACCATCCCTGGAGCAATTACAGGTTAAGGGTCTTGCTCAAGGGCCCAACAGAGTAGGATCTCCTTTGGCAGTGACTCGAGTCGGCACAGATCCTTAGCCTCAGAGTCACCACTCCGCCCCAAACAAAAACATTTCATGTGTGTAGCTACTTTTTCCAATGATTTGTACACTGACCAATAAGGAAAGAGTAATGCAAAAATAGTCCCCTGAAAATGAGAACAATAATAATAATGATTATTATATTTATATAGCACATTTTACCTGCTCACATGGTAAAGTTACATGTATTACAGTCAGAGTGGTAGGGCAGCTCCCTTACAGCTTCAAAGTCCTGACCTGCTCTCTTAAACATGCTGGTTCTTTAATATCACTTTATGGTTCTTTACTGGTTGGCGCAGTGGTAGCATTGCTGCCTCATAGTTAGGAGACCCGGGTTCGCTTCCCGGGTACTTCCTGCGTGGAGTTTGCATGTTCCCACCGTGTCTGAGTGGGTTTCCTCCCACAGTCCAAAGACATGCAGGTTAGGTGGATTGGCGATTCTAAATTGTCCCTAGTGTGTGTGTGTTCCCTGTGGTGGGCTGGTGCCCATGCCCAGGGTTTGTTTCCTACCTTGCGCCCTGGGATTGGCTCCAGCAGACCCCCGTGACACTGTAGTTAGGATATAGTGGGTTGGATAATGGATGGATGGTTCTTTACTAGGTTGTGTGGGTCCTTGTTGAACCTTTGCTTGACAAAGCACCATTTAATTCTGAGACGGGTTCTTTACATATGAATTTGGTTCTTTCTACTTTGAAAATCTTTAATGTATGGTGGGTTACATGGCAGAGGTGTGACCAGAACATCATGTGTGGGTGGGCATTTGGCTTGTCTGGGGGGGCAAAAAATATCCATCCATCCATCCATCCATCCCCATTTTTGTAGGGGGGTCAAATAATAATAACAACATAGTTTTATATAACATATAAAAGCAAAAATTGTGGCATAAATCATAACCTATTGTTCATTAAAATTAACAGAGGCAATGGAACTTGTATCATTATTTTTTGTGAACAAATATAGAACTACATCTACAAGGTAAATATCAATAAAGGCAAATGTATACAACATATGAGAGCAAGAACAGAAACGTTGGCTTATTGTAGTCATAGGAGGCTATAGGACATCAGTCTCCAGTGTTTAACCTGGATATTATCTACAGGACCAGTCTGCGGTTACTCTTGGCAAATTCTGAAATAAATTCATTCATGTCTAGATTTTCTGTGATGTTTTTCTCATGTGCCAGAAAGACTAAATTTCTCTTCCTTGCAGCATTGTTCGGCGGAGTGGAGTGAGAATGCGGTTCAAAGTAGAGAAAGAGCCTTCGCATGCAGCTGAAGACACATAGCTCTGATGTGCATGTTTGTACTAGACACCGTCTTTTTCTAGAGCTTTTTTCCAATTAGTGTAGCCGTGTTTGGTGAATATGTCCTCACGGTCCGAATTGGAAACACTAAATTTGTGGCAGGCAAAGCAAAAGCTGCCATCACGGACAACAGAATATTCAAGCCATGGTCGAGACTGATACCAGCTTGCACTAAAACATCTGAGTGTCTTTCTGAATGCGCGCTTGGGATAATTAATTAAAACGGGCTGGGATGGGCTATCCATATTTAAGTCAGGCAGACCGGACTGTAAATTTTGTTGATGGCAGAGGTTTGGAGTAACCGACACGGGCGCAGAGATGGAGTACTGTGTAGGCTTATCTAGGGGAGACTGGGGACGGTTGCAACAAGTCTTATTTCTCCAATTAGAAACATGCTAGAGTGATGATACTCATACTGTACATGCTCAGTTAGGCCCTCTCTCCACCAGAGAGAAACTATACAGTTTCATCATCTGCTGCTGCATTTATTGTAAAATAACTGTTTTGAAGGTATGAAAGTAATTTTTTTTGCAAGTTGTTTTTTTGACTTACTGTCCATAGCTTTTATTTTAACTAATCAAAACATACCTAGTTCAAATCATTGTGGTGTTGACTTTTAAAAAGTATTGTTAGCATGTTTCCCTGACTCTTTGAATAGCTAGCACATGATGTTCTGTCATGGCTGGCAGGTCAGGGACGGTTGCAACAACTTGTTGCAACCGTCTCCAAGCCAACCAGCTATATTGAAATAGACTACATATCATTACTTTTTAACATTTTTAGTTCAGAATCAGCACATTTTTTTCAGTTTAAGTCCGAAGTATTCTGCTATACAGCTTAACTGTAGTTTATGGATCTAAAAATAGAAATAATCTGTTTTTTCCAGTATGCCAAGAGTGAGGAAGAGAGTTACTAACAGAGGGGTTCCCCTCGAAATTTTGGAACAAGCTTCAAACGTAATTAGGAATGAGGGCAGGACAGTCGCCAAGGACTTTTCCATCTGTCATACCACCTTATTTCGATTCCATAAAAAAAGAGAGAAGCTTGCAAGTGAGGGATCAGATAAGTTACCACGTGCAGTGTACTGGACCATCAGAAGAGTGTTCTCAGAAGACCAAGAGAGGAGTCTAAAACAGTATTTACAAAGGGCAGCAGACTTATATTATGGGTTAAGTCCTAAAGAGGTAAGAGAAATTAACAGAAATGTATAAAGAGAGTAAGAGGGTGAGAGGGTTAGGGTAATATCGGTAAAAAGTGAAAGATAATAAAAACTATTTACATTTTATAACATTTTATTTCAGGTTCGTAGGCTTGCATTTTCAACTCGCCTCTCACTATAAGTGCAACTTTCCCTCACAGTGGAATGAGGCCTGTATGGCTGGTGTTGACTGGTTTAATGGTTTTTTAAAACGGCACCCAACTCTCTCAATAAGACGTCCTCAAACCACAAGCCTTTCGAGGGCAACCAGTTTTAATGAAACAAATGTTAACAATTTTTTTAACAATTTAAGACAGGTTTTGGACAAACACAAGTTTCAGTCACAAAACATATGGAACATGGATGAAACTGGGATAACAACTGTTCAAACTCCCGACAGGGTTGTGGCAAGACGTGGTGACAGGCAAGTTGGTGCAGCTACCTCAGCAGAAAGAGGCCCACTTGTCACACTAGCTTGTACAATCAATGCACTTGGTAACTCCATACCCACAACTGTGAATCTGACTAAAAGAGTTGCATTATTTTGTTCTTGTTGTTTGTAGAAAGGTTCACTGGAAGCCAGTTCCCAAAATTATTCTTCTAACTGGCAGATTTCTACTGTTAGTATAGATGTGGGGTACTTTATATGAGGGGTGATTAGCCACTGTTTAGGAATATCTGTGCAACTTTATTTGGGTTGTATTTGATATTCTCAATATTGTACAATAAATGTATGTTTAAATACTGTTAATTAGTAAGAATTATATTATAATTGTTCTAGTAACTGGCAGATTTATCCTGAGAGCCAGTAGAATTGTTGGGGTGACTTTAAATTCACTTTGTATTCAATATTTTTTGACTTGTTTTAAAGCAGATCCATGTTTGGCCAATAAATGCATTTTTAAAAAATCCCGTGTGACATAAAAATACAGAACTTTCAATATGAATAAAAATCTACTTTGATATTATTGTATAATTGTAGATTTACACAGTACTATGCAAGTTCAGAGAAAAAGCAAAGGTTAATTATTGAAATTTAATATATGTTTAACATGTTGCAACCGTCCCTTATATGTGTTGCGTTGGGGACGGTTGCAACATCTGACTTCTTCAGTTCAAATCAATATTGTGCAGGATATGTAAAAAATAATTACAGTAACTACAAGTACTATGGGTAATTAGCAGACAGATGTAAGTTTATAGTATACAATTTTGGCTGGTGTAGTCCAAAAAGTCTCTGAGTAAATGAGGGGAATGCAAAAAGTGTTGCAACCGTCCCCAGTCTCCCCTACATCTTTTGGAGTTTCAGTTCCCGACGTGGGTGCGTTGTGCTCCGTGTTGGTAGCCAGCAGCTTGAGAAGGGACAGAGGTTGAAGATGTCTGCTTTTTAATAAGCCACCTATGCATAGCCTTTGGTGTTACCAACCAGAAAATAAAAGAAGAATGGAACTTATACACAGTTTTAATTAAAGAATGAGGTCAACAGGTTCAAAACGTGCTGCAAAATGTGTGGCGAAGTGAACTGTGAGCAGCACGGTGCCTGTCTAGTGGAGGAGACACTGACGGATACGCCGCAAATTCAAACGGGCCGATTGGAAAGCAACTCAGTTTTGAAAATCAAATGTTATTCTTCTCCAGAGTTTTCATTGGACAGACAGAGCATTTCGTAGGGTGGGGCACGGCTTGTCTCTGGGGGGGCAGTGCCCACCCCAACCCCCCGTGGTCACGGCTCTGTTACAGGGCAGGACACTAACAGACTGAGAAAACCTGAACTTAGCATGTGTCATTGTATGGCATCGAGAGTTCTTTAAAAATATGGAACCCATTGGTGTTTCACAAACCTGTTACCATTGTGTTTTTTTTTTTACTGTATGGCACTTATTACAAATCTAAATAAATAACAATTCTTTCTGGAACCCTCATGTAGAATGGTCTTTTGGGAACTGAAACTGGAACCACTTGCACTTTTGCTTTTAAAAGTGTGGTCACTGGCCGCCTACTCCCTCTTTGTAAAGGCACTCCAATGTCGCCCCACATTCAGATGACATGTATGTTAAATTATTTGGTGACCCTAAGTTAACTTAGCATGTGTAGATAGGTGTAAATGTGGCCTGCACTGGTCTGGCATTCTGACCAGGTGATGTTCCTGAATTGTACACTAGTGCCGTGGGCTTAGGATCTGCATCCCCGAGAAGCAGCTACAGAAAATGGATGAATATTTATTTTAAACAGTGCCTTTCTGCCACCTTAAGTACTCTTATCATAAGCCAGCCTTGGGTAAATCCAGCTGAAAAATGTTCAAATGAGTTTCAACATCCACATCACATATGTGATTACTACTGATTATTTTTATAGTACTAACAAGTAGATTTAAAGACTTATTAATAGAGCCAAAGACTTTAAACCAGTGAAATAATGCAGAGGTCAGTTCAGAATTACTCACTGAGTTTGACGGCCATCTACCGGCAGTGACTCATAACAGATAAAGAAAACTGCGCGAGTGAATCCTAGGAGAGCGATGACGGGTCTCGCCGCGGCTGAAAAGATGAGATCAGGGCAATAAAAAGGAGAGTTACCTGGGAACGGGAAACCCCAATCTGTGCGAGCTTGAATGGCGCCGTATTAGGCACGCTGGGCGATCCTTCAGGACTAATTCATTTGAAGAATCGGACGAGTGTTATATTAGTTTTAGAAATGTTTTTCAAAATCAGCGTTCCACATTTCCAGAAGTACGTCTTCTTTTCTCTCTCTAAAGTTAAGTTAGGACTAGTTTAAAGTTATAGGATTCAATGGTGTCTTACCGAAGTCGTCTCTTCCACCACACACGCTGAGTCTAAACGGTGACAGGCATAATGACGTGCCACTTGTTAGATTAGAATGATGTCAAACAAACGTAGAGGATCACCTTTAAGAGTCCATACCAACTTCCACATAACCTGTTTTCGAATAATATATAAGTTTCGCTTCGGGTATTTATAACAGATAACTTTTTGCACATAACTGAGGTTGGATTTCCGTATCGCGTTAATTCCAGAAGAAGCCCACACGGGAGCTTCACTCCTTGTATAAAGTTGACATGTAAGCGGCGTTAAAACCTCACCATGTTCTCACTATAACTATAGCTGAAGTATCTCAAGTGTCCATCTGAGAGATGATCGTTTGTTCTTCCCATGTGTTGTTTGCGTGAAGTTTACTAGAGCTACTCTACTTTTACTCTCACATCTCCATACGTGGTTAGTTAAGGGTCAGTATGAGAATGAGTGGGCTATTCTGCGGGTCTGCCCAGGGATGAACTGGCACCACGTCTTTGTTCCTAATCCTCACGGGGTTTGCTTAGTGCTACCCTGACAACTGGATAAATGGAAAATGCTTGAAGCAATGGATCACAAAAATGAAAGGGTATATAACATACAATAAATGAGTAACAATGCAATAAATAAATAATATCATGACACGTGAGTATAATAAAATGTCACGAAATATATTTTTGCTACTTAATTCTTTATGTAGTTATTGAATTATTTTTTAATTTATTTATTTCAGTGAAATCAAAGGCAACATGAAGCAAATCCTAAAGTGAAACTGTCATCAGCGTTGAGGGGGCGGGCTCTAGTAGGTGCTGTTTCTTGATTGGTGAATCACCCGCAGCGTGGACGTATGCGCTTTCCTTGATTTTGGAATCCTGTGGCTCATGCGCATGCTCAAAGCTGTGACTTACACATCAGATAAGAATGCCCAGAATGACTGCGTGAAACGGCCACATCAATTCAAGAAAAGTTACATTTGAAGTGTCTGCTGTCAATGTGGCACTTGATGGCCCAAAGGTTTATGTCCAAGCTACCGATCGACGATTCACCAACTAAAAACCAGTACTTGCCAGAACTCGCACCCTCAGCTTTGATGAATGAAAGTGTCAGTTTTCATTTCTGGGCTCATTTCATGTCATATGCGCTGGAATTCACAAATGAAGAAATAATTAATTTAGTTTTATCCGAAATTTTCCTCCATATTCAGTTTGTTGCCCCCTGAAATGCATACATTAACAGCGACATTTGAAGGAGGTTATAGACATGAAATAAACCAAATGTTCTTCAGATAGAACAATCATGTATGACTTGAAAGTGTAACAGAAGTGCCATAAACAGGCAGCCCAGCCCATGTCAATTATTGTGTCCTGCCCACTGCTGCTGCGGCTTCTCTAGAACAAGAATAGCAGGTTACATTAAATAAAGACTGAATACATTTAATTAAACCTTCATTTGCATTTATGAAGTCTCTCACACTTGCCTCCTAGCCATGAATACCCTACAATGGTGTTTATTTTCTCTTTTTTTGTGATAATGCATGAGAAGCATAATAATAATAATAATAATAATGATGATGAAGATGAGTATCCTAACACCACATGTATCCTAGTAAAGGGGTCTCCTAAACAGCAAATTTTCATTTGTAAAACACACCAAAATACAGATCACAAAACACCACAAAATTTCTAACATTATAACATAAAAAGCTTATCCCGGTGAACAAGAATAGTGAGTGTATAATATAGCTGGGGCATGTATGGCTGCCACAGGTACTGACACATTTCTCTTCATTGATGACGGAACGGGTGATGGCAGCATCACAATGAATTCTGAGGTGTATTCTGAGTCCAGTAAATGTCTCCAAACTCATTAAATGACCCTTCATCCTACAACAAGATAATGAGCCCAAACATACTGCCGAGGAAACACAAGAGTTTTTCAGAGCTAATAAATGGAAAACTCTTGAGTGGCCAAGCCAGTCACCCGATTTAAATCCAATTGAGCAGGTCTTCCATTTGCTGAAAAGAAAATTTAAGGGGACAAACAAGCAAGTGCAGAAGATGGCTGCATTAGAGGCTTGGCAGAGCATCACCAGAGAAGACCCTCAACACCTGATGTTGTCTATGAATCGCAGACTTCAAGCAGTCATTGCATATAAGAGATATGTGAAAAAGAGCTGAATATGATGGCTTTAATAGATCTGCCATTGCTGTGTTCGAAACATATGCAGCATTTGACACTGTTAACCATGAAATCCTCCTGTCACGTCTCTCTGCTGTAGGCATCTCTGGCTTAGCCCTTCAATGGCTCACATCATATCTCTCTAATAGGCAACAGTTTGTCACACTCCTCCACCTCACGTGTGTCGCGTGGTGTCCCTCAGGGTTCAGTCCTTGGGCCATTACTCTTTCTACTTTATATCCTTTCTTTGAGTCAGATTATTCGCAGACATGGCCTTAACTTCCACTGCTATGCAGACGATATACAGTTATATCTTAGTACAGACTCCCCTACACATTCACCTCCCAGCATACTCACTGACTCCATCACTGATATTAAGCTATGGATGGAAAATCACTTTCTCAATCTTAATGCCAATAAAACTGAACTGTTACTGGTAGGTCCAAAATCCCAACTTTGTAAGGCATCAAATTTCTCTGTTTCTGTTGGCGATACACTTGTCAAACCTTCTTCTGTTGTCAGAAAACTTGATGTTTTGTTTGATTTATCACTTAACTTTGAGCTACACATTAGGTCTCTTTCCAAAATTTCATTCTGTCATCTCTGTAACATTGCCCGCTTCTGTCCATTTCTGTCCTTGTCTGATGCTCAAACTCTGCTTCATTGTTTTATAATTTCTCCTATTGATTACTCTAATTCCCTCTTCATCGGCCTCCCTGCAAAATCTTTACAGCAGCTACAGTATATTCAGAACTCCGCAGCCACACAAAGCGTTCTGCTCACATCTCTCCTGCTCTCTCCCAGCTTCACTGGTTATCAGTTCCATCAAGGATTAAATTCAAGACTCTGCTTCTCACCTACAAAGCCCTTCATAACCTTTGCCCCCCTCTACCTCACTCGGCTCCTTACACTTCTTGTCGCTCTCTCAGGTCCTCGAGCAGTCATCTCCTTACTGTCCCACACACCAGACTCTCCACCTTGGGAGGCAGGCAGGTCCTTCAGTGCTATGGCCCCTCAACTCTGTAACTCTCTTCCTCAGTCTCTCTGAGATTGCTGCTCTTTCTGCACTTTTAAATCTCAACTGAAAACATTCCTCTTCTATGAACTTTTGTCTTCTGTTTAATTTTTTTTTACTCTGTATGTAAAGCAACCTTGGGTTTGTGAAAAGCGCTCAATAAATGTAACTTATTATTATTATTATCATTATTATTATTGTTATTATTATGGAGCCCTGAAATGAGGCGACCGTGTAGATAGCGTGTTGTCACTTCTATATGTTGTGACTGAAATGTATTCAGATCCCCTTAAACGAAAGTCTTCAATGTGCACTTCAATCACAAAGTCTGAATTGTTTGATTTGTAATTTTTAACTGTGGAGCAGAGGTATAAATCAAGGAAAAGTGTGTCATTGCCCCAAACATTATGGAGGGCATTGTACCTGGGCAGTGTCACGTACTTCAGTGAGTAAAATATATAAACATCCAATTAAAAATAAATCACAAGCTTCCAAATCCTTCTTGTTGCACTCTGATCTGTCCCCAGATTCTGTCTCCTGCAGCACTAGTTAACTAGCACAATCAATTTAACTCAATCATTAATCTTAAATGAAAAAAAAAATCTCATTCGGGCAAACTAGATAAATACAAATGAATAATTCAAATAAATCCTAATTAACTAGTTGGAGACATTTCTCTTTCATGGTGACTGTTAGAATTTAGCCTGTCAAGGAACATCCATCCGTCCATTTTCCAACCCGCTGAATCCGAACACAGGGTCACGGGGGTCTGCTGGAGCCAATCCCAGCCAACACAGGGCACAAGGCAGGAACCAATCCCGGGCAGGGTGCCAACCCACCACAGGACACACACACACACAAGGCACAAACACACACTAGGGACAATTTAGAATCGCCAATCCACCTAACCTGCATGTCTTTGGACTGTGGGAGGAAACCCACGCAGACACGGGGAGAACATGCAACCTCCACGCAGGGAGGACCCAGGAAGCGAACCCAGGTCTCCTTACTGTGAGGCAGCAGCGCTACCACTGCGCCACCGTGCCGCCCGTCAAGGAACACCCCTATGCCATAATTGATTTTAATTCATTGTGCAAAAACAATAATGACGAAATAATCAAACAGTTAAGTAAAAGAAAAAACTAAATGAAATGAACAATGAGACCTTAAAAGAGAAAAGGGATTAAACAAAGAGCGCTGAGGAGACAAATGTGAAGCTCAATGGCCCACAGTAAACACTCAATTCCAATAAAAGAATTCAAAAGCACAAGACGGGTCAACTCAAAAGCAGACGAAGCCTAAAGGACAAATTTACTACTCATACACAAAAGGTAAAAAGCCAGGACCAGAAACCTTCAGAATCATACAATATTCAAACTTAGAAAGTGAAAACAAATCTAAAGCCTTTGCTATACAAAAGGAACAGAAGCACAAACATCAAAAAATAAAAACTGAGTAAAGAGCTGAGCAGACACTGAGCTTTAAATGGTGGTGCCTCAGGTGGCTGCTACAATTAACAGCACCCCTGAGTAACTGGGAATGACTGGAGGCTGCCAAGCAGACCCCCACCCCCCATTCTCAGGGGTAAAAGGAAAAATAATTAACATTTGAAGGGGTCATTAGGGGAAAGGCAGCAGGAAAGATACAGCCAGGAGCGAAGCCCCAGAGAGAAGATAACACTAACGTGCAGTCGCCCTGATTAGCAAATGATATTCTGTATCTTGTGGGAAGTCTACCTTCATTATCTCGCTGACAGCTTTAAAGCAACTCATCTTCATCCTGCCTTTCTCAGGTCTGGTAAAAATCCTGGCTATGCCACTCTGGCTACTGCAGAACTGATGGTTTATGGATTTATATAACTGGGAAAAGATAAAGACACAGGCCAGAAGAGTGTGGACTACCAGTGCACACTTCAGAAAGGTTCTGTTTCTTATATCTTCATCTGGATTTTCTACTGTATGGGAAAACTGATATACCCCCAAGTTGCTATCTCTAAATACCCATCCTTCCCTTTTTCACCTTAACGGATAAATTAGGTGATGAGCCCACATTTTAATGTAAACTTTATCATCTCAATATGGTGCAGGCATATCATTTCGCACAGTAGCTGGATTCATGGTAATAACAGGACTTCCTTACAAATCTGACCATAATACCTGTTAAATACTTTTTTGCACTCTTCCAGCCACTTTTCCTGTCTGTACTTATTCTCATAGTCTCCAACCAACTAACTGGAAGTTATCCTTCCAACTTCTTTCATTCCACTGATGCTCCTTACTAGGAAGAACCTACAAAACCATTTCTAATACAGCAAAGTCTAAAAGTCTGTATTACTATGTGGGATATGTGAGTACTGGATGAGGTAAGTGCTCCTACTCCCATAAGTAGAGCATGGTGGTGGTTTGATGACTCTTCGTGTACCCATATAGCTCCCATACTGTATGTACCACTACTGACTCAAAACCTATGCAGGACAACCAAACAGGTTTATAGTCATCCTCAATAAACCCTCAACACGCTAGGATCCCATGATGGTACAAAGTTTGTGGGACTGGCAGGTTTAAAACAGTACTGTACTGTACTAACCTGGGTGACAGATTATAATATCTAGAATATTAGTTAAAGCTCGCTTCGCTCGCCAACCCCCTGGTTTGGTTCTGTGGAAATACAATTTAAAGTGTTTTTGTTTTCATGGGATTTGTTACATATGCATTATGTTCACTTTTTATTTTAAAACTTTAGTGAAAACAATATTTGGAATGAACTTTTCTTCAAGATCGCATTGAATTTTGATTCCTTGTTTGGTCTTACAGCATGATAATTCAACATATAACTGGCCCTGAGTGAATATCGTTTGTTTGTCTCTTATAGGACTGCTTTTAATCTCATTGTACATGTGTATAGTGACAATAAAAGGCATTCTATTCTATTCTATTATAAAAAAAATACGTTTTTCAAATGTTTGTCCTTGTGATTTGTTCATTGTCATTACAAAAGCTATTCTCATGGAAAACTATAAACAGTTTAATACGAATGGCTTATCAAGATCTCCTTTTTTGCCGAACACCGTTTCGAGTTCATTCAATAAAAATAAGACTTTCTGATAAAACAATCTACTTACGAAAGTGGGAATATCCAGAGACAATGTAGCCGGTGGCATTGTTCTCAAGAAGCTGCGGATTTCTGCTCATTGTGGATTGCACGTCATTGTAAGAAATAAATCTGGCAGACCAATAGTTCTGGATATTGCCATTGCATCATCATATAACTGTTGCCATGCTCTTGGACTACCTTGATAAGATGAAGGTAATATTACTGCTTTAGCTATTTTGAATTTGTCTGAACTATTGATATTTGAATTTTGAACGTGATCAATGAGACTTTGCTTATGTTCCGTTCTAAGTTGAGCTTGATTCGATTTAATAAAGAAGAGATGATTAGCTGCGACTTTTAAATATGTATTAATAATGTAATGTTGTGATAGATGTTGAGATGATAGAAGTGGGTTAAATACATGGGAACGTATTGCTAATTTTGACCCGAAATATTGTGTGGGTGTTATTCATTTTTCTGAATGCATTTATTTCATATTGTACGACCGTACTCTTTTGCCATCTGGGAAAAGCAAAGGAAGGAGTAAAGGGTTGGCATGTGGCAAACTTTTGAAATTATTATCGCTGACAATTTGTCACATGTGAGTTTATTATAAATGCAACTGTGATCTTTCGGATTCATATAGAAATCCAAGAAAATTTCTTTGTGTTTTACTGATAAATTTTGTTTAAAGTGCGATACTTTTGGAGGTATGGATTTGTATCCATTATTGACTGTATAATTTCTATTACGTTAGATTGTTTAACTTTTTCGATTCTATGTTGCATTGCTTCTCCATGATCATAAAGATACACCTGACCAAATTGTGTTTTTTCGAAATGAAACTTGTCGTAGCTATAATTGTTGTGGGAACACAGATTCTCATAGCGTATGGTCCATTATTGTGTAAATCAACGTTTTGTGCATTGAATGATGCTAACACGAAAAGATTATTGTAGATGCGTATATTTTGCTTGTAGTGTTTGTGGATTTCACTTTCACCAAACAACAAATCTTTTATTTCTCGCGGATACGTCTCTTCATTGGGAAGCAATACAAATTTTCCCTGATGGCAACACGAATTAGACAATCTACAAGTCTCCGACTTAAACTTTAAAGCCTTACAATATCTACATACTTCTGACATACAGTATCACCTATGTCCATATATTCGATCTCTTTTTGCTGTTCCGTTATTTCACCTAGTAATAATTTCCGTTTGTTTGCATGAATGCGATCTGTAGTCTCTTTTGTTGGACACTTTCGAATTTTTTAGTATTGTCATATTTTTGAACATACTCTGCATGTGTATCGCACCAAGGTTTTTTTGGAGCCTTTCAAATTCTGCTGCTTTCATTATCTGTAACCTGCTTTGCATGTGTATGTCGCCAACATTTTTGAACGTCTGTATGAAGTTCTACTGTGTCTTTTACTCTTTGTCTTTTATTTCTGACCTCATTTGGACCTGCAAAGTTTTCAGTTCCACTTGTTCCAGGCTGATTATTACTTTCCTTGCTTAAGTCACAGTCTCACGGGAACATGTTTCCAATGGATGTCAGTATGACGTGACTTGACTGTGTCGCGGGAAGTGAAAGTGTCTCTGTCTCTCTTCAGAAGATCGTGTCTCCTCGCAAGATTTTTTTTTTTATAATAGATGTATTTTCTATTTTTTCTAATGTCTAACAGTGTCATATTTTAAGATGTGTAAACAGAGAAGTTAATATCTGATAAAGTCTAATTTTAAAGGAAACTAAGCTATTGTAATTTCCTCCCTCAGAGTTTGGGGCTGGGCCGGAATTGAACCTGAGCTTTTTCATTGGGAATTATGAACACACTGATTCAGGACGTGTGTCGAGAAGCCACAGAATTCCTTTAAATTAAGGCTTATACAGAGGCTTACTCAATCCCTGACATTTTCCATACTGAAGGGAGGTCATCTCTTGGTCTCTCTGGGCTGAGCCAAAGACTAATCAACATAAGGCAGAGAGCCACCTGATAGCATATTATCATGTTGTCCATCCATTCATCTTCGTCACTCATTTGGGCCCAGAGTGTGGGGGTAGCAGTCTAAGCAAAGATGCCCAAATGTTGCTTTTTCCCACCACCTACTCCATCTCCTCCTGAATCTGTTCTGGGTCTACACCAAGGTCCCCTACGGTTTGGACATGCCTGAAATACCTCCACAGGAAGATGCTCAGGACACATTCTAATCAGATTCCCAAAACATCTCAATTGGCTCCTTTTGATGCAGAGGACCATCAGCTCTACTTTGAGCCCAGACACCCTGCGAAGGAAACTCATTTTTGTCACCTGTATCTGTGGACTACTGTAAGTCAGTGTCCACAGCTTGTGACCATAGGCGAGGGTAAGGTTGAGGGTAGATGAACTAGTAAATCAAGAGCCTTGCATTTCACCTCAGCTTTCTCTTCGCCATTATCAAACAGTACAACATCCGCATGATTCTGGATGTCGCTCTCATCTGCCTGTCAATCTCTCGCTCCTTTCATTCCTCACTTCTGAACAAGACCACAAGATATGTAAACTCCTCCACCTGAGGAAGTAGCACATCCACATCCCGAACAGAGTACTCCACCCTTTTCTTCCTGAGAAAAACTTCCTTGGATTTAGAGGTGCTGATCCTCATCCTGACCACTTCACACTCGGCCTCAAACCACCCCAGTGCAAATCTAAGGTGACAGCCAGATGAAGCCAGCAGGATCACATCATCTGCAAAAAAACAGTGATGCAGCTCTGAGGCCACCAAACTGGACACCCTCCACCACTTGGCCTAGCCTAGAAATTCTGTCAATAAAAATTATGAACAGAATCAGTGATAAACGGTAGCCCTGGTGTATTCGCACACCTACTGGGAACAAGTCTGACTTACTGCCAGCAATGTGAATCTACCTTTCGCTCTGGTTGTACTGGGACCGAATAGCCCATAATAGCTGGTCCAGTATCCTATACTCCTGAAGCACCCCCCCACAGGACATCTCAAGGGATGCAATCATATGCCTTTTACAACTCCACAAAACACATGTGGACTGGTTAGGCCTACGCCCAGGAACCGTCCAGAATACTTATGAGGGTCAAAAAATTTGCATTGCTCCTCCAGAATCCGAGGCTCAACCAACAGCAGGATCCTCCAATCCAGAACAATGGTGTAGGCCTTCCCAGGGAGGATGTGTGTGATCCTCCAAAAGCTGGAATACACCCTCTGATTCCTTGTTTTAAAGATTGGGACTATCATGCCAGTTTTCCAATCCACAAGCACTCTCCCTAACCTCCACATAGTGCTGAAAAGATGTGTTAGCCAAGACAGCCAAACAATGTCCAGAGCCTTTAAGAACTCAAAGCAAATCTTCTGATCCTTGACACTGAAGAGTTTTTTATGAACTACCTCAGTGACCTCAGCTCCAGTGACGGGTGAATTGTCCTCTGAGTCCCCTAGCTCTGTCTCCTTAAAGAATGGCATGTCAGTTGGATTTAGGAGGTCCTTGAAGTGCTCCTTCCACTGCCCGACTGTATTCCCAAGAGAGGTTAGCAGCATTCCATTCCTGCTATAAATGCCAGAGTTTTTGCTTCCTCAATTGTCATCACTGCACTCTGCTTGGCTTGTTGATACCTGTCAACAACCTCTGGAGTCCCACAGGCTAGCCAAGCCTGAAAGGCCTCCATCTTTAGTGTGAAAGCTTCTTTTACTACTGGCATCTACCAACAGGATTACTGCTGTGGCAGGCACCACCTCAGTAGTGGAGGCATGAATCATGGCCCGGTATCTGGTTGTATTAATTCACAAACATTCATTGTACTCTGCTATTTTGGGCATATCTACTGTGTTATCATCTGTCTACCCCTTACACGTGTCAGGTTTGTTATTGGATTGGTCTTCTCCCGCACCCTGATAATAACACACACATACATAGATATACACATACAGACCCTAACCACAACAGTGCCCTATGAATGGCACACACACAGCTGGTTAACGTCTAGCACTTTAAACCACACAAGTGCCATAAGAATAACACAACCTGTCACTCTCTTAGCACTTCAACAGACTTACTTATTATCGGCACGAACAACATACAATGTTTATATATATATATATATATTCACGGCATTCGAAGTCTGTGTCACAATCTGATTGTATGGGTGGTTACCTACCAGGTAACGCTTGTGGTTGGCCAGCAATCTGCTAACATCCGCCACTGTGCCCTCAGTTTTGTGAGAAGCAGATCATAGAATGGTTGAAATAGTTTACTGTCAAATAAATGCAAAGAGTACACGACACGTGTTTCGACGAACCACACGCCGTGGCGCAACGTTAGGGGCATCGCCTCTGGTGCTGACGTCCGAGGTTCGATTCCCGAGAGGGAGTGCAGTGGAGTGTGTACACCTGATGAGCCCAGAATGAGGGCGAAACACGTGTCGTGTACTCTTTGCATTTATTTGACAGTAAACTATTTCAACCATATATATACCTCTTGAACCCTCAGGTACCACTCTGATGACCCGGTGAATGAATAAATATTATTTATTTTACCAATAAATCGTGCACAAAGCACTCTCCACACCACTCTCATATAAACACTATTCAATAAACAAACCAATACAATCCTCCACTCCCAGTCACTTCGCCCTCCTACCTCCCAGCTCAGCTCAGTGTTCTGGGCTTCCCACAATCCTTTTATAGCCCCTGACCCGGAAGTGGTTCCTGGCCAAACCCACAAGTCCGTTTTCCTTCCGGGTCAGGGCAAACAGTCCTCTTCTTCATCCTGGGAGCACGTCGCTTCCTCCAGTCACGTGACTGTGACGCACTCCCGGGTTATAGGGCATGCAAGAGCCCACTAGCCCCCCTACAGCGACTCCTGGCGGCCCCCAAGGTATCCAGCAGGGCTGTGTCACAACACTACAAAGTCCATGAGGCCCTGCTGGAAGTCGGGGCACGAATATGCTGTCCGGAGGGCTCCTCCTAGCGGCCTGGGGGTGGCGACCGGAGTCCATAGCCTCACAATATATATATATATCAGACCTAAATACTAGAAATATATTTAAACATACAAAGGCTCAACATCTTGAGTTATACACCATTTATCAACCAAAAATGTCTTACCTTACCTACTGTTCCCTACTATCAGGTAGTGCTCTGAACCCTCAGCCTTAATAAACTTCACAGCACAGAGAGTATGGCAAACCTCTGGCTGTTCCAGGTGCTCAAAAAAACTATTTTATTACTTCAATCACTCTGCATATAAATACAAAGTATAGAAAGATGAAAACAAGTTAATATTTATTAAAGAACAATAATAAATAATAGAAAATAAGATCAATAGTAAAGTCTAGATAAATAGTCTTAAAAAAGCTTACTGAAAGGAATCAGGGTGGCGTGTGATTTGGCAATTGATGTTCATGAAAATGCCGTTAACCGACGATCGAATGAAAACTGGTCACACATGTCTTTGTTTTCTCTTCTGACGTCGCTGTTCCGTCGTTGCTGTTTCTCTTCTGACGTTACTTTCACATGAGGTATATTTATTACAAAATTTCATGCTGGGGTTTCACAACACATGATTGTTACATGCACCTGATTGGCTGGCTGTCAATATGATGGATGAATTTTGCTCAGACTCTTTAATCTATCTTTTCCCAAATAAAAAAGTTTTTTGATGTTGCCTGAGGTATTGGCTTGTTTTCCTTTCCCAGGCTGTAAACCAATTTAGCACTATGTTGTGAACAACTGTTATAAAAGTGAGGTATAAGGTGTGATGGACGACCGGCTACAGACTCCGGTCGCCACCCCCAGGCCGCCAGGAGGAGCCCTCCGGACAGCATGATGGTGCCCCGAGTTCCAGCTGGGCCTCATGGACTTTGTAGTTTGTATACACAGCCCTGCTGGATACCTTGGGGGCCACCGGGAGTCGCTGTAGGGGGGCTAGTGGGCTCTTATGTGCCCTATAACCCGGGAGTGCGTCATCATCACGTGACAGGAAGGAACGACGTGCTCCCGGGCTGAAGAAAAGGGCTGTTTACCCTGACCCGGAGGGAATAAGGACTTGTGGGTTTGGATGGAAACCACTTCCGGGTCAGGGGATATAAAAGGACTGTGGGAAAGCCCAGATACTGGGCTGAGCTGGGAGGTAGGAGGGCGAAGTGTCTAGGCGAGGAGGATTGGTATTTGTATTGAGAGAATTGCGATTTATATGAATGTGGAGTGGAGTGTGCTTTGTGCACAATTTAATAACAAAATAAATAATAATTATACATTCACCTGGTGTTTAGAGTGGTACCTGAGGGTTCAAGAGGTGGACAAAGCCTCTATCTGTTACAAAGGGAAGAGGATATGCTTTTGATATCATAATGCCTATATACGTGTCCTGCATCTGAATTCATCTTGTTGGGATTGAGCAAAATATAATGAAAATATAGAGAAAAATTTGTAGATTTTATACACCATAACATCTACCATACAATAAAAAACTAATGTTTGTGTGGGTGTCCTGTCCTTCAAAGCAATCTGGTTGGTCAGTTTGGCTTTGGTGATGCAGTCGAAAGAAGAAGTGAGAGTGTGAGACAAATGAGGAAGAGTAAAGGCATAGAAGCCCTGCTAAGTGTCTCCTTCAAAGATGGGAAGTATATAAGCAGACAGGAGTTGCACAAGACGCCTTAATAAGACAGCGTCTGAGAAGTAGGCTTTACTGAGACACACTCAGCAGAGGGAGCGCCTAGAAGAGAGGCTCAGACTTACAAGTATACCAAGGAAAGGCACTGAAGGTATACAGTATGTAGTACAAGAGATATTAAATATTTCTGCAAGTATTTTATCACTTATCTTTGATGGGTAATGTGGCTAGTTATCATGAGTGCATGAAGAAATGTGCAAATTCTCTCTTGCCTGTTCTGCCACTGTATCTCAGGGGTTCTTAATCTTTTTAATCTGAGGACCCAAATAAGAAAATGTATACCATACTGGAGTCCAAGCAGACAAATATTACTAAAACGTCAGAGCCGTACCTAGACAAATTAACAATGGGTATATAATAAAAAGTAAAATTTTTTGTTTTCATTCAAACATATTTCTCACATGAATAATGCTATAAGAGAAAATCAGACATATTCTTGATAACACAATAATTATCACTCAAAACAGGGAAAAGATATCTGAGGTATATCACCACCAGCGTATATGCTTAGTGTAAACTTTTGTAAAGCTGAGAGAAATGCATTTTCCATTATAACGGGTGCAGCACTTGGGATGAATTTTAAAAGGACAGTAGGAATGGTCACTCAACTGAGTCACTTGCCTAACTGCAATGGATGGAGTGAGAGCTCTGAGGCAAGGACCTGTGCTAGCAATTGGAAGGTGGCCGATTCAAATCCCATAAATGCCAGCAGTGACTCTACACCATTGGGCCCCTGAACAAGGCCTTTACCCTGTAATTGCTCCGTCTTGGATATGATGTTAACCTGCAAGCAGGTCCTCCAACTTACAGGGAAAACTTGGGGGTTGGTGGCAGGATTGGCATTCCAGCCACTGTAAAAAACCAAAAAC
Organism: Erpetoichthys calabaricus; assembly: GCF_900747795.2. Classification (NCBI taxonomy): domain Eukaryota; kingdom Metazoa; phylum Chordata; class Cladistia; order Polypteriformes; family Polypteridae; genus Erpetoichthys; species Erpetoichthys calabaricus. The sequence continues at coordinate 32,594,726 of NC_041405.2, forward strand.
TTCACCCTGTTTAGTGTGGTGGAACGCACTCAGTTTGTTCATCTTAAAACTGTTACATCCCAACCCACCGCTGTTACTTCAGGTGGGCTCTGTCCTGGGGCCCCTCCTTTTCATTATTTACCTCCTTCCCCTTGGTAATCTCTTTCGTAAATATAACATTAGCTTCCACTGTTACGCTGATGACACCCAGCTCCACCCTCCTCACTTACTGATTGCAAAGCAAAAATGAAATCCTGGTTTTCTTCAAATTTTCTTAAATTAAATAATGACAAAACTGAGGTTCTCTTCATTGGTACAAAATCAACATTATCCAAAACTGCTCACTTTTCATTTGTTACTGATGATTCCTCTGTCTCCCCTTCCCCACAGGTTAAGCGTCTGGGTGTCATCCTTGACAGTACTTTATCCTTTCAGTCCCACATCAATAACATCTCCCGGTCTGCATATTTCAACTTGCGTAACATTAATCATATTCGCCCCTCCCTCACTAACCACACCCCTGCTATCCTTGTTCATAGCCTTGTCACTTCTCGTCTGGATTATTGTAATTCCCTTTTCTTTGGTCTTTCTCACAAATCTCTTTATAAGCTTTAACTGGTTCAGAATCCATTACTAGAACCCTCTCTACTCATCATATCATTCTCGTCTTGCAGCAGCTTCACTGGCTTCTGGTCAAGTTCTGTATTGACTTCAAAATTCTCCTGATAACTTTTAAGGTTATCCACAGCCTTGCCCCTCCATATTTGTCTGACCTCCTCCATGTTGCCATTCCCTCCCGCACCTTTAGATCCTCTTCTTCTATCCACTTGACTGTCCCCCTCGTCTGTCTTACCACCAGCTCTGGAACTTATTACCTTCCGAGCTTAGAAATATTGAATCATTTTCACTTTTCAAATCTAAACTTAAAACTCAATTGTTTAAGACTGCTTTTTCTCTTTGACTACAATTGTTCTGGCTGATTTTAAATTTTGTATTTTTAGTTTTCTTTATAATGTGTGTTTTATCTATTGTTCGGTGTCCTTGAGTGTTTAGAAAGGCACCTACAAATAAATAAAAATGTGGTGCTGAGGTGTCACCTGTTGCACAGTTGCACTTGGATCTCAGTGTGGGTGGGTGGCCGTGTGGCGGGTGCTGTAATCAGTGCATTCTCCCAACCCATCCATCCATTTTCCAACCTGCTGAATCCGAACACAGGGTCACGGGGGTCCGCTGGAGCCAATCCTAGCCCTGTGTTGACTGGGATTCTCCCAACCTCTCTCTCTAATTGAACCAGGTAAGGAATAAAGTAGTGACAAAAATAATCAGTTGATGCTGTTTATTTACCTGATCTTAAATAACATTTTTTATAACTATTCTCAAATGAGCCTCACCATTTATACATTTTTCTAAATGAGTCTGCAAATTGTTCAGTACATCCCGGTTTTCATTTAACAGTTCCATAAACTGAGTACAAAAGGATGAATCAGATGGCTAAATTATTTCTACAAAACGTAGAGACACTTTTTGTATTTTATATGGGTAATAGGTTAATTGTCAATGAAAAATCTGAAGTCTGCTGTACAGCCTGTTTCACCCTTTTGATAATTTGTGGTGTTCTTACATTAGAACATTAGAACAATGTAGACGAGAACAGGCCATTCAGCCCAACAAAGCTCGCCAGCCCGATCCAAAAACATCAAGTCGAGTTTTGAAGGTCTCTAAAGTCCTGCTGTCTACTACACTACTTGGTAGCTTATTCCATGTGTCCGTGGTTCTTTATGTAGGTTTTATTGCAGACCCTTGATAACGGTGAGCAACTGGCCCTACCAATTGGGGGACCACCCGCAACACAAAAGGAACACAACAGAATTCACACAGACATAAAGAAACTAAATAATTAAAACTGTTAACAGAAAAAAATGAACACAAATAAAATAAAAATTACATTTGAGCCCCAGCCAGGGGGAAACCCTATCTGAAACACAACTTATAAAGGAAGATTTGTTGAATGAAAAAAGAAAAATAAATACAAATAAATGATCAAAAAAGCAAAAAAAAAAATTAAAAAAGGAATTGCCTAAAAGCAAATGAGTTCCAAATTAAAATGCAGAAGAATAAACCATGAAGCAGTGACAAAAAAATTGAAAACCAGTACAAAAATATGAAGAACAAAATCATAACTCACTAGGACCTTCAAAATCCACCAGGGTGTATGTAAATGAACTGTGAAGGGTCCACTTCAATGCCTGCTTTTATTGGCTGGGGGGCGGTCCTCTAATGGTGACAGAAGGGTGGCTCCGCCTCTTGGGGATCCACTCAGAAAGTTCATGGAGCCTGAGAGAACTGAAAGATAACTCATAGATACTAAATACTAACGAAAGTGAGTAAAATTAACAGAAAAATACACAATTAGATAAATAAAAAATGACCAGAACTATGTTATTACAAACAATGGACAACAATGAACGATAATGAAGAAAGAACCATGAAGGCATAACAGTGCTTTAAACATGAGCCGTGGAGGAACCCTGGCATGGCCATCACACATGATGGTACAGTAGTAGCACTGCACAAGGAGACTGGGCTTCAAGTCCCCGACATTCCCTGTGTGGAGTTTGTATATTGTCCATGTGGATTCCCTCGCAAAGTCTCAAGACATGCAGGTTTGGTGGACTGGTGCTGCTAAACTGGCCCCTTGATGAGTGTGTGTGAGGCTCGTTCAATGAGAATGGTTCAATGTCACAAAATGTCCGGATATGAAGAGAGGGAAACTTTAAAAACCTCTAGGCCCAGGACAAACAAAAACCAAATTCCTTTAAATTTGTAGAATAAGAATTCCAAAATGGCACAAGAAAGGCTAGGCAGGTGGAAAAGAAGGCAAAACCCTAAAGCAAGCTAATACTAAAAAACAAAAACGGATACAGTGCTTTACACAATATAGCAGGGGTCAATAACTAGGAAATCCAAGCAACAAAATCTTTAATCAAATTGCAGGAATCCAGACAGAGCAATGCCAATGTTATAAGTCCTGTGGTGACCTCAACAAAAGCACTGCAATTTTTTTTTTTACATGAAAAGATGAGGCCAGAAAACAAAGCAAAGAAAACAAAGATCATAGAAAGAAACAACAAAACCAAAAAGGTGAACCCAAAAATCAAAATTCAGAACCAAAGTCAATCCCAAAAAATTCTCAAATGAAAGCATATAGAATGAATCAAAACTCAAAAGAATGTTAAGCTTCCCAATTTAGTCTTTAAGCAGTCGTGACAATTATGTCACCTTCGCACAAACCCAGTGCATCGTGGGAAGGTTTCCCATGACAACAGGTGACACACTAACCTCGACATAGCAGTGAATGGAAGAAAAACAAAATAGCATTGTAAAAGAAGTTGAAAAATGATAAACTTTAAAATAAAGACTCTGAATAGACAATTGACAATTGACACCAGAAAACTAATCTCTGAGTCAGAAAACCATAAAACACACGTATGTTTTATTTTTATCAACTCAGGAAAGATTGAGAAAATTTAAATGCAAACAGAAATGATAATGAATCCATTTTGTTTGAATTCTTTACACTGTTTATTTAGTGTTTTTTCTGTGACTATTGAAGGGATTTGGATTTACGGGGATTCTATTTATCTTTTTTGTTACGTTTGAAGTTTAATAAAAGTCGCCCAAAGAAGAGAAGGATGGCAGAAGGCAGCTACTGTGGGACACTGCCTCCCCCAAGACACCAGATGGTATAGTGGTGCCCCGGATTCCCGCAGGGCACCATGGGATTTGGACTTTGGCTTCTCAGCCCTGCTGGATACCGTGGATGACACCAGGAGACACTGCCGGGGGACCTGAAGACTCATATCTTTTCCATATCCCAGAAGTACTATCGAGTCACGGGGACGGAAGCCCTGAAGTACTTCCAGGCTGAAGAAGAAAGCAAGTTCTCCATCTGACCCGGAAGTGCTGGCAAGTCATGTGAACAGAAGAGGAGAAGCACTTCTGGGTCAAGAACTATATAAAGGACTGTTGGAGACCCAGCAAGTGAGCCGGAGTTGGGAGGTAGAGGACAGAACTTCCAGGGAGGTGTGGAGGAGAGATTATTTGCGTTTTTGATTTGTTATTATTGATTTTTGCCTGTGTATGGTGCTGGAGGTGCTTCAGGGCACTACAAAAAGAAGAAGAAGAACTAAAAGTCTTCTTGGTGATTTTACCCTGTGTTCAGTGTGTCTGTCTGTTGGGTTGAAAGGGGCAACAGCGACCCCTAGCATCTTACAGTGTCTAAAGAATTTTGCCTCATTTCTGAGGTCCGTTTGTTTCTCTGTGGGCACCATCTTGTCATCATGGCAGGAGTCCAGGTTGCCAATAACACACCTTGGGGGTTCAATTAGGTTGAGAGGCTAAAAGGTCATCTTGTCGGCCAATGTTGTATCCAAGTTGGCAGATGACACTGCCTGTCTTTGTTATCTATTTGATATTTCTTGGGTAACAAGCTTTTGGCCATAAAATTGTGACTTTGATTCTCATTTTTTGTTTTGGGCTAAAGTCCAGTTTGATTTCCTCGTTTTCATCTTTTGCATGTTTTCTTTATCTCTTGGTCTTTTGTCTTAAAATACCATCTCCCCAAATTTTTTACTGCATATTCTGGCTTCAGTTTGCACAGTTTCTTCTAAGTTCTTTATGGCAGCTTGAACGCACATCTTAACAATCCAGTTTGGTCTGCCATTGCTCACTGACTACTGCCTTGTTGATACACAACTATGATTTTACATCCTTCATAGTGTGTCATCTCAGCATTTTCAAGTCTCTCCTCAAGGAAAGGTAACCATTCACGGTACCCATTCATTTGTTAAACTGCATCATTAGCCAACATGGTTCTGTTCATCTCGATCACATTAATTTGAACCATATGTGTTGTTGGACTAATATGACAAATACATGGAATGGCTGGGGTGGTTTGTGATGGGTTTTAACAACTGTTCTAGCTGTATTACACGATTAAATTAGGTTCAATTAGATTAGATCTTTATTGTCACAAACACTACAAGAGCATAGTGAAATTCTTGTGTCACAGTTGCAAGTGGGATAAAGGACAGGGACGTACAGTTTATACAGGCAATAAGACAATAAGATGATATAAAATAATACAATAAATAAGAGTAGCAGAAAAAATGGCCTAATGTACAAAGTGCAAAGCATAACTGTACATTCATACAGATTATATTAAAATGTATTGAGAAAAAGTAAAGGTCCTAAGGGCAGTACACACGTAACATACAGTAGAATTAGACATAAACCAGCAGGTGGGTACAGCACACAGCAGGAGAGTTTGGGTTACCGAGAGTTCAGTGGTGTTATGACCTAATTGCAGAAAATTAAGTAGTCCAGTCAAATGATTCCAGCTGCCTTATGATGTGGCTCTGCCTCCTTAGGCGCCACATGCAGAAGGAAAGGCGAAAAACACTGAGTGTAAACATAATAAAATGAATTAACACCATAACAGTAAAAATCATAACATTATATAAATACAAAGACAAAAAAAATCAAAAAGAATAAATGACAAGAGATGAAAACATATGAAACGTATATAACATTTATATAAAATATATAAAAAACTAAATAAACAAACCTAAACCAGGGCTGAAGCACAACACCTGTCTCCTGTTTGTGGAGCTCAAGGGGTCGGGACCACCTAATACTTCAGCCTGGGGGACGTTACAAGCCGTACAAATAGAGAAGCTGCTGATTTTGTAGCATCTTCAGCATTGATTGGGTTGAATTCCTGTGTTTGGTTTAAGATTTTAGATTTCCTGGCTTTTGACCCCTGCATTTTGGTTGTGACATTGCCAAATATGGGGGTTCTTTTTGTTTAGTGTGTTCTGCTTAATGTTAGGGCAAGTGCTATTAACAATATTGGCGTTACAAGGACTTTAAACAGGGCTTGCACAGGGGCTTATGGGGATTGTAGCTTGTGTTTGTGGCACTACACATATAAAACTGGAAGAGAAGGAGATTAGGTTAGATTAGGTTAGATTAGATTAGGTTAGATTAACTTTATTAATCCCAAGTGGAAATTCAAAAGCATACACCAGCAGAAAACTAAAAACTAGGATACAGACTCATGGAACAAATAATATAGCTAATCAATCAATCGATAAGTAAATAAAAATCAATCAATCAATAAATCAATATTGTTCAGATATTTCAAAATGGTATTTTAAAATAAACTTAATGAGTGCCCTGGGGGGAAGCATTGAAATGCATGATAGCACTGGGCAGAAAAGACCCCCAGAGATGCTTTCTTATGGCAGGACCTTTGATGTTTGACTCTTCTATTCACATAATCATCTCCAAAGAAAACCTTCTCTGAAACTGTGTAGCTCATCTAAGAAAGATACAGTATGCTCTGCCATCAGGTGCCATCAGTTACAGGGATATCAGTGAGCACTGTTGCCTTTCCTGTCCTTGAAACTCTTCATGGAAGCAGTGCACCTTGGAGGACTTTATGAACCTTCTAGATCCTTTTACTAGGACTGGATGGCTTAATCATTTTAAAAGGGAGACTTATCCATCACATTCTTTTACCTCACAGACTGTTCATTGCACTTTGGGATTCACAAACACTGATTAGATTAAAGATGTTTGGGCTGTAAATATCATCATGTGGAGCGATTTGAAGATGTACAGTATGTGTTATATATTTATTATTACTTTTCTTGTTGTGTTTGTAGACAGTTAAGTACACTTGGTGTGTGACATATCCCATTTATTTGACATTTTTCAAGTGTGTTTGTTTGATAATCAGGTGATAGGGTGGAGAATTACAGTAAGGCTTAGGTGTGGGCCATCCATCCCTGATTTTCAAAGCATGGCAGCACAATCACTACACAAATCTGTTTGCAGACTCCTCATCTCTCAAATGTTCAGGGATTCCTGAAAGAGACAATCTTCAGTTTTGTGGTATACGAGGTGTGATCAAAAAATACGGTGAATGTTTTAAAAAGAAGCATTAGTTGCAGTGAAAGATTTACAACTACTAGTCACCCTCAAAATACTCTCCTCCACCTCGAATGCACTTATCCCAACGAACCTGCCACTTTGCAGAGCAGTTCTGGAAGTTTTCTTTCGAAAAACTCTCTTTTCTTTCTTTAGGTGGGCTGTCGTGGCTGCCTGGATGTCCTCAATGGATTAAAATCTTTTGCCTTTCATGGTCATTTTCAATTTAGGGAATAGCCGGAAGTTGCACGGTGCCAGATCCGGCGAATAAGGTAGATGCAGACACAGCATAATGTTTTTATTCGATTTTAATGTCATACTAGAAGGGGTGTGTGACAAGGAGCATTATCATGATGAAGAAGTAAACCGTTTTAACATTTTCCTCGGTTATTGATGTTGAAAGACGTCCTGATCTTTTCTCGTCTCAGCCAAGCCAGATCCATTACGAAATCAATCAAACCACTTGTAAACAGTCTTAATTGTAACATCTGATGGGGTTCCTGAACTTTTTGCAATTTGAAACAAAACTTCATGTTAATGCGTTGCTCGATATCCATTATTAACGATAAACTTGAAAAACACACTTGAACTCAACAGTGGCTCACAAACGACTGACAGTATCAAAGAAGTTGAAACTCGTCACAAACGGCTCCAGGATGGCCATGTCAGACCCAGCATTGAATTGTTTTGCGTTGCTCTTGGATGGTGCTCTTCATCAACATTCGTCGTACTGTACTTATGGATTACTCCTCGCATGTTTTTTTTTTTTGCTTTTGGTTCTGACTTTTTTTGTTTTACCTTTTGATACTAACTTTTTCTTAAGAAATTATTTTTTTTTAATATTTTTATTTTATTAATTTTCATTGTAATCATTCCATACAAACAGATCAATTTATAACCCAACAAATTTTATTAAATATTCAAGGAAGTTTGTTTTTGTATGGCCAGAGGTTTTTCTTTACATTTGATACTGGGGACATCTGAATCATTTTTTTAAATGTTGACAGCATTGTAGCCCCAATTTCTGGGCCTGAGCACGTCGAAACCTCTCATTTGGGTAGGGGTGAGGCTGCTGGGGGTGAGGCCAATTCCTGTGGTCCAGACCTGATTCCGGGTTAGTCTATCCTTTCATGTGTTTCCTTTTGTAGGCCTGTTCCTCTTTTGGGATCTGTTGTGTCAGGAAAATGTGCTAAAATTAAAGGTAAGGAGCAGCAAAGTAAAGACTATTTCCAAGATGTAAAGTGTGGAAAGGAACAGAGAAAGAGCTGATTTCTATTTGTGTCATCATCTTTATTGCAAATCTCTTAACTCCTTGAGGGCTAATTATTTTTTTTTTTCATTTTGGCCAGCGGCAGCAGTCACAGTATGCAGCAAGAGAAGTCTGAAGCAGTGGCGCCAGTGTAACACATTCAGACAGCGTCATACTGCTGGCTAAGAGAGTCGAAGTATAACATAACAGCGGATTTTGTGGACGTTTATAGCTGATTGCTGCCATATACTCCAGATTCGACATCTGCCTCAACCTAAAGTGTCGACATAAGTCAACACCCACCCCGAAAGAGTTAAAGTCATATTAGAGGTTGTATATTAGTTCAAATGTTATCAGGGAGATCCAGTGCCATCGCCAGAGGGGCACTCGACAAGGAAGGGAACAAAAGAAAGGAATATCCACACTGGCAACCATAAAGCAAGTCTACTGCACTTTATGGCCAAAACTTCACTGCCAGGAGCTTCCAAGCTGGCCAGTTAGAAGACAATGCAAGTAGAACTTGGTAGAACAGGGACTGTGTTACCACTTAAAAAGCAGTAAAGGAGCTGCCTTAGACACACAGCCCTCTGGGAACTCAGGAATACCGCGAGAAGGGAATTCTAGCCTAATGTCCACGTAGCCTCAGCTACCCACTCTGACTGCTGAATTGAACTTTAGGCTTTTAAGGAGGGCATAAAACACATCTTAGGCCAGAGATTTCATTGTGTGCAGGATTAGGTGGCAAACTTGGGCAAAGGCTTTATGGTGGGAAGATAGAGACAATGGAGTCATAAGTGTTATAATTTGGTGTCAGGACCATAGCAGAAAGGCCGTGACCACCCACAGAGCACAAGGAATAGACTTATTTAGATTCAGCAGCAAGCTTTCGTCAACAAGTACAGTCGGTCACGATGATTGCCGCTTCATCCCATTTGATAACAATGGCCTTACGATCTTCATGGCAGGTCTTAAACATCTGTCTTTGCTTCCTCTTTCCAGTCTTGGACTCACATTTCAACACATAGGACTCAATTAATGAAACAGAAATAAAAGTTTAAAGTTAACAAAAAAACAAGAAAATAAATACAAGACAGGCCATAATATCACAGTAAGAGAGAGAGCAAGTAAGGGAGATTGCATTGTGAGTAGCAGAGGGGTGGGCAAATGCATAAGGCTCTCCACTAGACAAGAAGGAAACCTCCGCTAAAACAATAAAGGGAAGATATCACAGAAATCACTGTTTCTTGAAGTAACTTATACATTTTAAATTCTGTGTTCGGATGATCTCCTTTTATGTAACCTCTGTGATCCTACTTGCATTTTTTGCAATACACTGCTGTAATCCTTATTGATTTGTTCCTGTAATATTTTTGGAGCATGGTTATTTATTTCTGAATTGATCTGCTCCTTATTTGAAAGTAGACCCTCTAAAGGCTCTTCGCATAAACTTTTGATTGAGTTTTCAGAGTGGCCCAAAGAAACACTAGAAGGACTACATAAAGCATTCTCTAAAGGCCGGCTTTATTTCACACAGGCAGCTTGTGACACTTGATGGGGATCGGCTGTCACTTCAAACAACAATGGACCCATCAAGAACAGGAGAAGAGAATGGCAAGATGTCACCACACCAACCCACTGCATCTGGAGGGGCAATTCCCCTGTCCATCGTGCCCCCGGGTTTGCCCGTCTGGAATTGGGCTGCTCTCTCAATGGATGGACAGTGCCATTGTTGGATCGACGGACAGCCATGATTTAAAAGCAAACCCTTTTTACACTCTTTGTATCCATTTTTGATTGAGTTGTTGGTATATTGCAGCATACACAAAGAACTTTGAGAAATGAGAGTGTCCCGCCGGTGATACACCTCATGCATTAGTGGCTACACATCAGTAAAACATCAGTAGTTAAGGTATGTTTAACTTTGTTTTGTCTTTTTGAAAAATAGCTATTTTAGCCTGTTCAAGCAAAACAAATTGCAAATAAATAGAAATTTTTGATTTGTCTTAATATTACAGTCTTTGAAAACTCCATATCAAGCATTTTAAAGAGTAAAGGAAGTCAACTAAACATGTTAACCCATGATAGTGTTCAAAAATTGAAACATTTTCTTTGTTTAATTTTGTTTAGTGCTATCTATCTATCTATCTATCTATCTATCTATCTATCTATCTATCTATCTATCTATCTATCTATCTATCTATCTATCTATCTATCTATCTATCTATTATATAGTGCCTTTCATATTGTTTTGTCTTGGTAGAGTATTACATTACTCTACTTTCCCCTTTTGTATTATTAATATGTAGCCTTTGTCAGAATGCCTCAGATCTCCCAGACTTTCCACTGTTTATAAGGTATTGTACCATATAACTTTTCCCACCTTCCCTTCTACATTTATAACCTCAAGCAATTAGGTGTAGTAAAAGACAAACAGGAGTTAAGTTACACTTTAAATAATGTATTATTGATAATATTCATAAATAATATCAATATGCAAAGTACATTTGAATATTGGCAACCATACAACCTGATAAATGTTGATGTGTAGTTTCAGGCGGCACACAGACTTGTTAGTTACTTAAAATGTCTCCAGTTAAGGCGTCATTGGTGGTCATCTTTCTTCAGAGCAGGCCGCATGCCTGTCTCAATATGGCTGCCAAGCTGTGCTCTTTATTGTGTTGTCCTTTTCAGTTCATGGTGTGTGAGATGGTCTTTCATTTGTTTGGTAAGAGAGAGAGAGAGAGTGAGGGGTAAAGCAAGAAAATTTATAGGTTTTCTGTCCAACCGCCAATAGGGCGTCATATTACTTAAAGGCTTCTGATACAAGCCAATTCCAAACAGCCATACTTCAGACCAATGGGGGGGATAGAACACCTTTACACCTGCCATCCCCCAAAACCATTTGTTAAGGTAAAGCTTGGAAGTTAGGCAGCCTGGTTTTCCTATGGAGGTTGACTGGGAGTCCTGCAGAGAATATTAGCCAAACCTGTTTGAGGCACTTCACCCAGCCCTGTCGTAAAATTACAAAGAGACTCAGTCCTAAAAGGGGAGAAGGTGTTCTTAAACCATCAGACCATTGCTGTTATTATCAATAATATAACACTAATATTACATTGCTTTGTCTAAGTTACAAATAAAGACATACAAAATATTTATCAACTTGTATGCAAAATTTCATTTCACAACACATATCTATCTATCTATCTATCTATCTATCTATCTATCTATCTATCTATCTATCTATCTATCTATCTATCTATCTATCTATCTCTAATGATATCAGCAGACACATTTGGCCCGGCAGGCTCAGCTGACATGTCAGTATCTCCTAATCTACAGCAAGGAGACAGCGTGTTAGCAGCATTCTTCTCGTGTAACTTTAAAACTTGCCAGCCAAATTTCTCAATTTACATTGTTTTGCAAAACTCAAGTGATCAAATAAAGCTCAGTTTTTGCTTTCTGAATTTGTGTAGTGTTGTAGATTTTAAATTATTTTATTTTTTTGCCCACACACACACAAGAATGAACTTAATCTTACAAGGACAGTTAACATCAAAGTGCCTTCTCTTTCTGAACTGCATCACCTTAAAACAAATACTTTGATTAAGATGGACAGGGTGAGGTTAACACTTAAGGAGGTAATTAACATCAAAGCATCTCCTCTTCCAGAGTTGTACCTCACTTCTAAAACATCTGTGCAATGTAGAAGACCAGGATGGTGCCTCAGGCTGTTCTGATTACTTTATAAGCTGTGAACAGACGGGTGCCCCTGGGATTAGGAATTGTCAAATTGGTTTAGAGCTTGGGAAAGGAAGAAATGTTGGACATAGTTAAAAGATCAAAGACTGTAAGTGACGGACAGCCAGCCAATCAAATGTGTATAACATCACGTGTTCTGGAATCCCACGTGGAATTTTAAAATAAAAATGCCTTTTCTGGGAGAGACGTCAGAAGAAGAAACAGCGATGACCAGGGAGCAACGTCAGGAGAGGGCAAGAGATGCATGACTGTTTTCATCTGATCGCCAGCTAAAGCATCTCCTGAACGATATTGATTGCTAGATCAAAAGCTGTCCCAGGACATTCATCTTTGACACTTTTTCGTAAGCTTTTTCTAAAGGCTATATATATCCAGACTTTGCTATCTAAATGTTCTTTTATACTATCTTCTACGGGTGTTACTGTTCTTTAATAAATAGCAAGTTGTTTTTAACTTTCTATACTTTGTCTTTATATCTCAAGTGATTGAAGTAATAAGGTAAATATTTAGAACACCTGGAGCAGTGAGGAATGATCTGAACTGCAAAGTTTTATGGAGCTGAGGATGAGAGCTTGATCTGATAGTGAACAGTTCGTAGAGTAAGACATCCACTGCTTGATAAATGGCCTGTAGCCGAGGATGTTGAGCCTTTGAATGTTTAAATATATTCTTGGAGGCCACTAAATTACCCAGTTTTGCCCAGTAAGGGGTGTGGCTTCAGTGGTCGTGAGCCTGTCAGTCATTACACGGCCAGCAGCATAAAAGGTTCACTTTCTTAACTTCCTTAACTGCTCGGATTTCAAAACCCTTCTTGAGCTTTCATTTTGTCAATTCCTGTTTGAACTTTACTATCCTTTTTAACTTTTTACTTATCTCACAGTTTTTTTGGTAATTAGTGGGTCTTTGTCTTCCTGGTTCTGACCTTTGCTTCCTTTATGATTTTTCTCTACGTCAATTCTTCCAGTCATTCTCATTTTCTGTTGCCCTCTGTGCAGAATAAGAATATTACAATATAAGTACACATTTGACGAGAAAAGGCCTTTCAGCCCAACAGCTTATCTTATGTTTCAGCCAGGGTGTATATTTTCGGTTTTGTTATTACTGTGATTAAATTATTACAATTAATTATTACAATTATTATTTCATATGTTTTAGATGTGTTTATTATTTTGTATTTTTCTGCTGTATGTTTAAATGTTCTGCCATTCTTTGTGTTTTCTGGGTGGAACCCTAGGATCCTGAGCCACCCTGACATCATTGCTGCTGGGTGCTCTCTCTGCCTTTTTTCAGGGGGTCAAGAAGGGGGTCTGAGCAGTGGATAATTGAGTTTGTGGGGTTTATGGTGAATATTTCTTTCTTTGGAATTTTCAGGACTATTTGATTGTTGATTCTGTTCTTAGATTACTGAGTTTGAATAGTACAGTGGGGCAAAAAAGTATTTAGTCAGCCACCAATTGTGCAAGTTCTCCCACTTAAAAAGATGAGAGAGGCCTGTAATTTTCATCATAGGTATACCTCAACTATGAGAGACAAAATGAGAAAAAAAAATCCAGAAAATCACATTGTCTGATTTTTAAAGAACTTATTTGCAAATTATGGTGGAAAATAAGTATTTGGTCACCTACAAACAAGCAAGATTTCTGGCTCTCACAGACCTGTAACTTCTTCTGTTTGAGGCTCCTCTGTCCTCCACTCGTTACCTGTATTAATGGCACCTGTTTGAACTTGTTATCAATATAAAAGACACCTGTCCACAACCTCAAACAGTCACACTCCAAACTCCACTATGGCCAAGACCAAAGAGCTGTCAAAGGACACCAGAAACAAAAATGTAGACCTGCACCAGGCTGGGAAGACTGAATCTGCAATAGGTAAGCAGCTTGGTGTGAAGAAATCAACTGTGGGAGCAATTGTTAGAAAATGGAAGACATACAAGACCACTGATAATCTCCCTCGATCTGGGGCTCCACGCAAGATCTCACCCCGTGGGGTCAAAATGATCACAAGAACGGTGAGCAAAAATCCCAGAACCACACGGGGGGACCTAGTGAATGACCTGCAGAGAGCTGGGACCAAAGTAACAAAGGCTACCAACAGTAACACACTACGCCGCCACAGACTCAAATCCTGCAGTGCCAGACGTGTCCCCCTGCTTAAGCCAGTACATGTGCAGGCCCGTCTGAAGTTTGCTAGACAGCATTTGGATGATCCAGAAGAGGATTGGGAGAATGTCATATGGTCAGATGAAACCAAAATAGAACTTTTTGGTAAAAACTCTACTCATCGTGTTTGGAGGAGAAAGAATGCTGAGTTGCAACCAAAGAACACCATACCTACTGTAAAGGGACCAGGACGACTGATTCGTGTAAAGGAAAGAATGAATGGGACCATGTATCATCAGATTTTGAGTGAAAACCTCCTTCCATCAGCAAGGGCATTGAAGATGAAACGTCAGCATGACAATGATCACAAACACACCGCCTGGGTAACGAAGGAGTGGCTTCATAAGAAGCATTTCAAGGTCCTGGAGTGGCCTAGCCAGTCTCCAGATCTCAACCCCATAGAAAATCTTTGGAGGGAGTTGGAAGTCCATGTTGCCCAGCGACAGCCCCAAAACATCACTGCTCTAGAGGAGATCTGCATGGAGGAATGGGCCAAAATACCAGCAACAGTGTGTGAAAACCTTGTGAAGACTTACAGAAAACGTTTGACCTCTGTCATTGCCAACAAAGGGTATATAACAAAGTATTGACATGAACTTTTGTTATTGACCAAATACTTTTTTTCCACCATAATTTGCAAATAAATTCTTCAAAAATCAGACAATGTGATTTTCTGGATTTTTTTTTTCATTTTGTCTCTGATAGTTGGAGTATACCTATGATGAAAATTACAGGCCTCTCTCATCTTTTTAAGTGGGAGAACTTGCACAATTGGTGGCTGACTAAATACTTTTTTGCCCCACTGTATATCCTTTTTTGTCTTTTTGTATCTTTTGTTCTATTATGTCTATTTTCTCATTTTTTTTGTCAATAATTGTTTTTTAATTTATAAAGATTCTTGGTCTTTTTCATTGTCCTGGTTTGTGGTCACCCTCCCCTGTAAGAAACATTTGATATATTTTGGAACTTTCATTATATTTTGAACTTTGTGATGACTGCTTAGGCCGAAGCCTGCCGCTAATAGTTAGGTTCTAGATGCCTATAGTTTAGTCTTATCTGGCCAGGCTCCTGAAGGTATAGGTCCGCTTTGTGGCTCTCATTGGAGAACTTGCACCCCTCTCACATTGTCTGTGATTCCCAATCACAACAGCCTGACAATCCCAATTCACCTCACTCTGACATCCACCCGAGTTTTGAAGGTGTGACTGTTGGTTCTCTGAGTGAAGAAAGAGTTTTTAACATTAGTGCACACTTTTTTAGCAGCTTCCATCTGTGCCACCATATCTTTGTTGAAGAATTCATCTTAAAATAGCATTTGGAATTTTCTCTACTAATTCTATTTATAATTTCGAATGTTTTTAACAAATTTCTTCTTAACCTCAATTTGTTTTAACTGAAAAGACGGCTTTTTCAGTCTCTCATCATAGCTCAAGTGTGAGTTCTTCATCATTCCTGAGTACTTTACTAAAATAAAGGTGAGAAAGGAATTTACATGGAAAAGAGGAATGAAGCAGCACAGAGAATAAATGCAAAACAGCTGTGCACTGAGGCGGCTCGCTGTTTGAAGACAGCAGGCACTGCCTGCTCAGTGAATTTGGCATTAAAATAGCATGTGAATGTGAACTTACATGAGACAGACCAATGCAAGTCTGCATTAAATTTAAACACCATGGGCTCACGTAAGGGCAGGCAGGCAGAAAATGTCAGATGAGACCACTGCACATAAGTGATGAGTTTGCATAGGAGGAAATTTCTTATAAAATTAGCACCGATGGCAATAGTGTGAACCACGAGTGATGATAAAGTGAATGTAGTCTGACGGTTGAGGTTCAACAGATGATGTACAACTGGGACTTTAGGCATAGCATGTGATGGACACCTAGAATCAGCTATAAGAGAGCAGAATGGAAGAACAACAATGGAGTCAATTCAAGGGTACAGCGAACTCAAGATGTAGGATGTGGCATTGTAGAAGACCATAAAGAACATAAGCTGAAGATGGTAGAAAATTAGATATGAAGCAAGGGTGCAACAGACTGTCATGGAGAAAGAGGATGATGACAATAATAAATCTTTTTTTATATATAATACGCTACTGTGGCTGTCTGTATGTCTGTCCAGGATTCTAAATCACCTGTAGCTCGTAAAATGTTTGACCTATTGAAGTGACATTTGGTACACATATACGACGTGACCTCTACTGTCTGCTTTTCGGTGATGATTGACCTCCAGGGTTATTCCTGTTTTTATTTTTATTTTATTTTATTGTAAAATCAACTCTTGGCAGCAGCCAGCAGGGTGGCCATGCAGCACATGCGTACGGGCGCCGTTCTCGTCCCTACCACCTTCGCCGTCACTTCCCCTACCTCTTTATATCTTAAATCATTCTTGAGGCAGATTGAAGACTTACGTGCCAGCTTAAGTGAAAAATGAAAGAAAACATACAAAGTAATTACAACACAAACACTGACTTAATCAGTTTTAACGCAAAAAGATGCCGACGAAAGAAGAGAAGAAGCAGCCGCTATGGTGGAGAAAAGAAGAGCTGCTCAGGAAGCAGCAAGCGCATCAACCTCTGAGCAAACGAATGGTAAAGGTGCAGAGAAAGAGGATGAAAACTAGGAATGCTCAAGTCAAGTGTATTCACTGCACGTTATCGTGAGGTGCGCCGTTATGGGTTGTATAATAATCAAATAATTAAACTTGCTCATGACATCACAGTCATTGGTCTCATAAAGGGATAAAGTCAGTATTTTTCAAGTTAAATTTCATTACAAACATTATACACAGTAAATGCATTTGCCACGTGATGTTGTGTTCTAAAGTTAAGTATTTTCTATAAATTAAAAAAGAATACCTTGCCCGCACTGGCATTTTGTAATGGAGGCAATGGGACATGGAGCACCACCGGCAAATAAAAGCCTAAAAGCTTATCAAATATGTCTGCACTGAAGGGGTAAACGTTTCGATGTAAGAAAACTCTCTTCCGCGTTCCTGACGCACGTTTGGGCCAACAAAAAGGAACAGGAAAGGATCATTTTATCAGATATCCCTGGTACTATTTCTCTCTAGATGAGGATGTGTTTTCTATCTGCTTATGTGACAGCAGTGGCCTTTATGGGAGGAGCACTCGCAGAAGTAAGTGAGCAAATCAACATGACACTAAGCACCTGATTGGGTCTTTCAAGAGGAAACCACACCCCTCAGAGAAAGACCAGTGCCCATGGAGCACACACTGCCAATCGTCTTTTAAAATGGCCAAATCTTATAATATTGATGTTTTCTTGTTTGAAAATGATATGTATGAACTATTTTACAATATGTGTGTAACCTCAAGACATGGACCAATGCTCAATGACTTTCTCGGCTTAAAAAATTGAGATATTCAGTAAGTTTTAAAACTTTTATTTTCCAGTGGTGCCCCATAGCTTCCATGATAAAATGGAAAGATATTTTTTAAAATTAATAGAAAACACAACGTTAGAACACAATTCCATCCATCCATCCATTTTCCAACCCGCTGAATCCGAACACAGGGTCACGGGGGTCTGCTGGAGCCAATCCCAGCCAACACAGGGCACAAGGCAGGAACCAATCCCGGGCAGATTGCCAACCCACCGCAGTAGAACACAATTGCACGTGGTAAATGTACACATGCCATGTTTGTGAAGAAATAACTTTGACTTGAAAAATACCAAACCTATCCTTTAAAAGCAAAAATCGTGAGTGGTCTCACCTAGACTTTCTCGTATACTCAGATATGGGGATGGATGTTTGAGGAGTAAACCACAAGACAATCTAATATATATATATATTATATATAAAATATATATATAAAAATATAAAATCCTAAACCTAAATTTGCAATGATTTTATGTGATGTTTTTATGTTACGTTTTTTGTCACGCTTTAAATCAGCTTATTTTAAAACCTACATATATATGTTTGGTATCATTCTTTTCAGAATTTATCAAACTTTAATGTGATGTTGTTAGATTTTCAGATTCTTATTCCGTTTTTAAATTATAAACTAAAATATCAAGAACTTTGTGGCAAGAGATTTAACCACGCCCGGGGCCATAGATAAAATACAAAGAGTAGATGACAAAGACAGCTGCTGTACAGTCTTTTAAATGTTTGAAGTGTTGCGCGAGATGCAGATCATGCAGCATAGCAGCAGCAGCTGATGGAGCAAAGAGGAGGTAAAAAAAAAAAAACGAATTTGTTTCCCACTGTATCGCCGTTTAAGAGCGGTTTTTGGAGGAGCGATCGCGTCTCCTTGGGGTGCGTTCAGCCCCTCTCTTCACAACACGAGCGGCAGAGATGCAAAGTAGCTGGCACATAGCACAGGCAAGGGTGGGTTGGCGAGCAGGGGGTAAGCCTCCTAGTGATTAAATTTTAATAATATGTACATCTATCTATCTATCTATCTATCTATCTATCTATCTATCTATCTATCTATCTATCTATCTATCTATCTATCTATCTATCTATCTATCTATCTATCTATCTATCTATTAAAGAACCATCAACAACAAATCAAATCAAATGAATAGTATATTGAACAATTATTATAAAAGTAAAGTTGAATACATCGGACTCTGCAGCTGCATTAATAAAAAGGTAAAGTATCACTTCTGGTTCAAAGAAATAGCCCAAAAGTTGATGGAAATCTACATTTTGCATCTAACACTTGTATGCAAAATTTGGTTGCCCTAAGTGAAAGCGTACTCAAGTTATCGTGTTTACATACACAAACACACACACAGACACACAGACTTAATTCCAAAAATGGTATTTTCAGACTCAGGGAGGTGTAAAACGTTGAGATTCATCAAAACTCAAAATGGAATTTTTGGAGGATTCCAACACTTTCCCTATAACAGCGTTTCTCAAATTTTAAGTATTTGCGACCCGAGTTTTCATAACAGTTTTAATCACACCCCCATAACGTTTTTTTTGAGACGCTAACAAAATTTATTCCTATATTTTTTGCTGCCGATACACCGCTACAAGTTTAAAATTTTCCTATGAATAGCGGAATTACGCCACATATGGCAACATTCGTGCCCCCTTTTTGTTACTTTGGGGGCGCACCCCACAGTTTGAGAACTGCTGCCCTATACTTTAGTAAAAATGAGACTGCATACCACCAGGAGATGAAGATGAACAATCTCACCTTAACCATAAACACAACTAAAGACATGATTCTGAACTTCAGGAGAGGAAAGGCTTGCATTGATGGGGCAGTGGTTGAGGGAGTGGATAGTTTCAATTTTCTCAGTCTGTACATCTCTGCGAACCCAGAATGGCCACAAAACACCACTGTCATCATCAGAAAGCACAGCAGCACCTTCACTACCTCCAGGATTGTTCTTAGGCATAGGGAAACTAGGCGATCGTCTAGCACTGGGCACTTTTTTTTAACCATCTACCTCACCTGCCTCTAAGTGTCTGCGCAACAAATCGATCACACTATAAATAGCGGAAGCTGGGAAGATAAAAACCATTGAACAAAGCGACTCGACAGTGGGTGGTTTGCTCCGTCCCTCCGTCTGCTCTGCTATAATTATACATGTAGGCTCTCTTTTCTGTCGACTAGACGCATTATCATTAGTCTGTGTATACATGTTCATGAGTTCTATCTGGCAATAATATAATCAAGAACACTGGTCTGTGGTCTACTGTACCATCAGTATTTTTGTATGTACAAGTGAGTAATCAGTAGCTAATAACGGAACTTGATTTTGTCCTCCCTGTTTGAAAATGAAGTGAGCTCATCAGTCTGATGCTGCTAAACGTAAGAAAAAAGCCGCTGAACATGCTTTTATTGCTTCGCAAAGGGGAGCTCTGTTGAACTTTGTCGCTCGCAAAGATGAAGGTTCTAGCCTTAACGCTAGTGGCAGGGACATAAATCTCTCGTCTGAGGTCCATTTTGCAACTTCACAATTCAGTTTTATCCTCAGCTCTTCCGGGGCCCCCTACCTACGCTCCATGCCTAGGGCCCCCAAAAACCTAAGAATGGCCCTGCTTCCTCAGATGCTTGAATCAAATTCTGGTGATCTTCTACGGCAACACTATTGAGAATGTACTGACAGGAATGATCACAGTCTGGTACGGGAACATCACAGCCCAGGAAATTAAATCACTACAAAGAATGGTGAAGCAGACATAACAAATCACTGGCCATATGTTGTATGCCAAACCCTTCAGAAATAGGACTGATGCAATTCTGAGAGAGAACTACTCACCCTGGACTCGATCTGTTCTCCAAACTGAGCTCCGGCCGTAGGTATGCTAGTGTCAAAGCCAGTACCTCTACCTTCTACAGTTTCTACCCCTCTGTAATCCATCTTCTCAATAATGTGACATACAGTTAAAATAAATGAACTGTTCATACTGCCTAGTCATGTAAATGTTCTGTATTGTACTAGTATTTTCTCTGACTTATTTTGCTGTGTGTTGTATGCGGGTGACCTGTATTATGCTTCATGTACCTGATTTCCTATGTGCGTTTGTACAGAAGGTAAGTAAAGGATCTTGAATCTTGCAGACTGTCCAGTAGCTGGGACACCCTAATGGAGATAGTGGTGCAGCAGGCCACATCAGACTGGTTGTAAATTAATTAGACGGCACCGAAACGTGGCTATAGTGAAGGCTTTAGGTCAGAGACTTGGCAGGATATGGGCACAAATGACACAAGCTGCCCTAAATTCAGGCATCCAGGTAGGTGTTCATGTAGGTCATAATAAAACGTATGTTATGAATAGTGATGGTGCTAGAAGACAGGACAATGGTGTAGCAAAGTCAGATAAAATGCTAGGCGCTGCCTAAGAGAAAGAGCTAACGCATAGAACCTCCGATGAAGGGTGGCTGTGGTAAATTTGGATGAGACAGAATTACAGCAGGCAGAGGTGAGGCCCTGAGTTCAGACACCAGGTATTATTTACAGCAGGCGGCAATGAATCAGTAAAGCAGAAGAGAAGAAGATGGTAAAGCAAGTGCAGTGGAGACGGTAATAAATCAGGAGGTTACAAAGCAGTAAAATTCAGTCTGGAGACAACACTGCTAAGGCTGCGGAGAATTCAGGCATAAGGTATCGTTTTAATAGGCTGCTGACATTAAATGAAGTGAGATCTGAGACGGTTATAAAGCAGGCTGTAGAGAAAGGAGAAATTCAGATCAAAGGATATTGGTATATCCAGCTTTGGTGGACATGGGAACTGAAGAAGGAGATGGTGGTGATAAGGTAGGCTATGGTGACACAGTACTTCAGGGAGACAGACAAGCATGGAGCAGCAAGCTAATAGCTGGTGGGGGCAGGAGATGGTCATCCACAAGATGGTGAGAATTCAGACAAATGGTATGATTTCACTGTGCAACAGTGGATAAAAGAACCGTGGCACACATGTGAATAGAGGGCACCCTCAAGGCTTCTATAATGATTGTGATTCCACTCTGAGGTACGGTTTGGCACTGTCATTTACACCTTCCTTTTACCTTCAAATCTGAAGGCAGAAGGCTGGAGGAACACTAACATCAAGTTTGCTTCCTTTTTGGCCTGACCATACCAGGGGTTGCCAGTCACTTTAGATTTGCATGTGAACAAGATGTTTCATGGAGACCATGTTGGCCATATTGCTGTCCAAGTAAGGAATTCGGACATGCAGGAATGGCAGGTCAGGTTGAGGGGCATGCATTGGTACTATCTGACACAGCCAAGGTGCTACATGGGCATCCCCTTGGCCTGGTCCAGCCACTCAAGTCGTCTTCAATATTGAGGATCCTGTGAGCCGGATCACCCTCTGGGAATCGCACTACATGACCATAGTACCATAACTGGCGCTCCCTCACAATTCAGGTAATGTGCCTCATTACAGTACCACAGTACCAAAGGAGTCCAGTCTTCATCTCAGGTCACCCGATAGCGTCCATGACTTGCAACCATATAGCAAAACAGGAAGCACCAGGACTCTAAAGACTTGGACCCTCCTCCTTTTGTATAGATATCAGGAGTGCCACACACCCCTTTCCAGTGACCTCATGACCCCCCTTGCTCTCCCAATCTGTCTACTGACTACATAGGAAGAGACACCAGAGACATGAATGTCACTGCCAAGGTAAGTAAACCTCTCAACGAGGTCAACACTCTCTCCGCAAACAGACACACTGCTGATGATGGCTGTGCCTAAGAGGTCATTAAAGGCCTGGATCTTGTTTTTTATCCAGGACACTCACACTCCTCGCAGTCTCTCAAGAACCCTGATCAGAGCCTCCATTGACTCTTTGAAGATCACAGCATTGTCAGCAAAGTCAAGATGATGCCCCACAGCCGCAGGACCCCACAACCTTGCCCAACACCCTGTCCATACAAGCATTGAACAGAGTAGGAGCAAAAACACACTCCTGATGAACCCCAGAATCAACTATGAAAAATGCAGAAGTTCTGCCTCCACTCTGCAGCACAATATCAGTGTTCAGGCCGGTCATGATATCAAGCAACTTCAGGGGGATCCTGTGAAGTTTCAGGATGTCCCACAAGGCAGCTCGATCAATTGAGTCGAAAGCTTTATGAAAATCGACAAAGGCTGCAAAGACACTCTGCCGATATTTGCATTTGCGTCTTGATGAGAACCCTCAGTGCCAGGATGCTGTTGATGGTAGGCCTCTTAGGTGTAAAACCAGATGGCTCCAGTCGCTGGTGAGCAAGTGATCACGGATCCTATTGAGGATGACCCCAGCAAGGACCTTACGTGGCACCGAGAGCAGTGTTATCCCCCTTGTGTTGCCACAATCCAGGCGATCACCCTTCCCTTTCCAGATAGGGATGACAAGTCCCGTTTTAGAGTCAGTTGGGATGATGCCCGTCTTCCAAATGGAAGCAAAGATTGCTTGCAATGCCAGCCTGGAGAAGTTCACCCCTGATATCAGAGATCCTTGCAGCCTTCCCTACCCTCAGCTGGTTCACCATCTGTGTAGTTTCAGTGAGATTGGGTGGTTCACAGCTAATTGGAGGATCATTCTCAAGAACCGTGGACCCAGAGATGTCTAATGTCTCAGCCCGAGGATCAGGTTTGAACAGCTGCTCAAAGCAGCCAGCCTAGTGGGTCGCAACTGCAGTGTCATCTGTAAGGACCGTTCCATTACATGATCATCACTGTAATGGCAGCAGTAATTAAATGAGTTGAGACTCATGGCAGTGGTAGAGCAGGGGATTTAGTCAACCAGGTAGTGGTGCATGGACTTGGGGTCCAGCAAGATGGAGTGATTCGTGTAATTCAGATTCAAGTGGTGGTTAATTGGACTGGGGCTGAAGACAGCAGGAGAGCAGGGGATTCACACACGACACCATTTCAGCAGGTTGTGTGCTTGAGCAGTAGGTGGAACCAAAGCCTGTGCTACAGAAAGAGACCACGCTGCCTACTCAGCCAACACCCCCATTTTATGTCTTTCAGCACATATGCATGGTTCTGTCAGATTTCCTCCTTAGACATGAAGCTGGATGTGTGTCACACAGTTCCCCCCAGGGGTCCAGTAGGTTGGCGTGTGCTCTTTCTGCTTCAGTTCACCCATCTACTCGTCACCTTGTAATTCTACCAGCCTGCTTATGTGCTTCATTCCTGCACTTCTTCCTTCTACCAGAATTGAGGGACTGCATTAACCAAGCACGCCATGGCCCCGAGGATTAGCGTGTGCTCCCTGCTGGTATTATTTACTGGATCATTTGGGCTTTGTCTTGCCGGTTGTCTGCTTGAACTTGGTGCCACTTGTTCTTTGTTCATATATCTTCTTGTCAGCGAGTGTGTGTGTGTGTGTTTGTGTGCCTCTGGCTTGCATGACTCTGCTAATTCTTTACATGTGGACCCAGTGTTCTGCCTGCGCACTTCATTTGTAGGCTTTGGTGTTGCTTTAAGGTTCTTACTGCCAAATGTGACATCAGCAAACGTTCTTGGAAACTCACGAAAGAGAAATCGGAAATTGGCCTTGAGGGCTGCGTTCAGCTTGGCTCAGAAGCCTAATTCTCCATGCAGAAAACATGGGAGACTTGAGTGCAACACAACTGTGGAGCGCTGAGCCGCTAGCCTTTTGTCTGGCGATATGCCCCCCAGACCGAGGTGGCACCTGGGGCTAATACAGCACATCTTTGTTCTGAAGGACGCATATGGTTTCTGCTTTGTTTGTTTCTTTCCTTCATTTTCTGGTGCCGTTTTGGCAGAATGCACCAGCTTTGATCATTTTTGGAAACAGTTCCCGCATTGCTGCTCTGGTTATTGTTATTTCAAAGTACAGAGAAGGAAAACAAATAGATTTGTAAAGGGGGCTGGCACTTAAGCTGGGGGACCACTAGAAATTGACGTTGAGCTGCTGTCATTAACAGGTGCTTAGCAATTGAGGTCCGGCTTTGCCAGACGCTGCTGAAGAATCCCCAGAGATCGGCTGAGCACACAGAGGAATAAGAAGCCAGGGGTTCAGAGTGGGGAGGAATAAAGTAGGCAGCTGCCGCAGGCTACAAACCAACACATCACAGCCCACACTGAACACGCAGGCCCACGGTGCAGACGCTCCCCCAAACGGAGACACGGATACACAAGGAGGACAGCGGCAAACACACAGATGTTACAAACGCATTTGAACCACAACAGAAGTGCGAGTCACAGCCAGCAGGCACACAACATACCCTGCAGTGACTTCACACACCAACATCCATCCATCCATTGCTGAATTAATTTAATCCAAACCAGGCACACAGCAGATCAAAGCCTTCAAGGGTGACATCAGATAAGCTGATTTGTGTTCTCCATTTATCATAATGAAGTTCTGCGTTTCAATACATTCTTGTTTATCATGGCATAGAAGGGTGGCAACAGACATTAAAGAGAAACCACAGACAATCATGAAGGGTTGGGGCCCCCGTAGGCAAACCCTGTGTAACTGAAAGAAAGCGCAGGTTAATAAACGCATTCAAAATGAAAAGAAACATCTTTGTAGCCGTGAGCCTCAACAGTTACTGACTCAAGATGGCCGGACGTCCGGTGATAAGGACTTCTAGCAGGAAGGTGCCAGGTCCAGGTGGCAGTGAGATCAATGGGGGTAAAGCCATCAACCGTCCAGTCTGCAGAGGGAGTAGAAGATGAGATGTTAGCAAACACTGCCATCCTATGTCCTGGAGGGGAAATTACTATCACCTTGTAGCGGGGCCACATAGTGTTTAAAAGTCAGTTCTGAGTGCGTCTCGTTTCATTGTCCCGTTTACTGTTTGTGCATCAGTTAATGCCGTCCCTGTAAAAGGGGACGGATGATGGAAGGAGACCACAGCCACAAACCTGGAAAACACCTGTTTACAATCAATCAATCACAGCCGTCACAGGATTATTTAAGCCATCAGGAGGAGAAGGAAGAGAGGAGACAAGGAGATTTTTTTTCACCATCACGACCACACTGTACCTGTTCTTTTCCATATCGCGCTTAGCCATCCAGTTTGTTTTTTCCATCTGCCGGATTTACTTCAAGGACCTCACCATGAGAGACCTCAGGGTAGGACTTAATCATCCACCACACACACGAGGATTCACGGTGAGGCTGCTCCATTTTTTCCTGGGAAGAATCAAACAACGCAATTTCACTAATTCAGTCATCCGCTTTCAGGACAGTTTCATTATTACCGGACTCACGTTCTCATTCATTTTCAGTTTATCATTCATTGTTGTTGTTCGTGTTGTGTGTTTATTTGTTACAGGGACAAGGGAGGGTTTTTGTTGTGTGTATATATATATTTGGTGGTGTCTTGTTATTGGTGGGGTGAAGGGATATTTATATTTATATATGTTTCTATTTTTTGCATGTCTTATTTTACTTAATACATATAACCCGTTTAAATTTTAAATCCTGTTTGTGTGTGCTTATATTTTTCACCGTCGATTGTGGGGGAAAAGTTTAATTGGTAAGAAGTACGGCTTGATAGTAAGATTATTTCTCAGTCAATTATCCAAGCCACAGGTCTTGGGAGTGTAGCTGCCGGCTGGGTAAAAGGGGTCGGCCGTTACAACCTCAGCCTCTCAGTTGTCCCCAATGCACACGCGGGTGACAGCATGCAAGTAGGAATGTCACTAAACTCTACCCGTGATGATACTGCCAGTGCTAGTGTTACAAGCCAGTTCATTCATATCAAAGCAACATTGTGTTGCCAGTTAGAGACCCGTGGGAGCCAAAGAAAAGCCTAAATAAACGGGGGGCTTGATGCAAACAGTAACACATTTACAGTGCCCTCCATAATGTTTGGGACAAACTCTGCTCCACAGTTTAAAATTACAAATCAAACAATTCAGATGTGAGTAGAGTGCACATTGCTGACTTTAATTTAAGGGGATTGGCATACATTTCAGTCACAGTATGTAGAACAGGGACCTAATCAAGGACTTTGTTAAATGGTGCGACTCAAACCACCTACACTTGAACACCAGCAAAACCAAGGAGCTGGTGGTGGATTTTAGGAGGCCCAGACCTCTCATGGACCCCGTGATCATCAGAGGTGACTGTGTGCAGAGGGTGCAGACCTATAAGTACCTGGGAATGCA
Source organism: Erpetoichthys calabaricus (assembly GCF_900747795.2). NCBI lineage: Eukaryota > Metazoa > Chordata > Cladistia > Polypteriformes > Polypteridae > Erpetoichthys > Erpetoichthys calabaricus. The sequence goes on from NC_041405.2 coordinate 32,621,443, forward strand.
GCTGGATGATAAATTAGACTGGACTGCCAATACTGATGCTCTGTATAAGAAAGGACAGAGCCGACTATACTGCCTTAGAAGGCTGGCGTCCTTCAACATCTGCAATAAGATTCTGCAGATGTTCTATCAGACGGTTGTGGCGAGCGCCCTCTTCTACACGGTGGTGTGCTGGGGAGGCAGCATTAAGAGGAAAGACGCCTCACGCCTGGAAAAACTGGTGAGGATGGCAGGCTCTATTGTTGGCATGGAGCTGGACAGTTTGACATCCGTGGCAGAGCGATGGGTGCTCAGCAGGCTCCTATCAATTATGGAGAATCCACTGCATCCACTAAACAGGATCATCTCCAGACAGAGGAGCAGCTTCAGCGACAGACTGCTGTCACTGTCCTGCTCCACTGATAGACTGAGAAGATCGTTCCTCCCCCAAACTATGCGACTCTTCAGTTCCACCCAGGGGGGTAAATGTTAACATTATATAAAGTTATTGTCTGTTTTTACCTGCATTATTATCAATCTTTAATTTAATATTGTTTTTTTGTATCAGTAAGGTGCGGCTGGAGTATGTGAATTTCATCCATCCATCCATTTTCCAACCCGTTGAATCCAAACACAGGGTCACGGGGGTCTGCTGGAGCCAATCCCAGCCAACACAGGGCACAAGGCAGGAACCAATCCTGGGCAGGGTGCCAACCCACCGCAGGGAGTATGTGAATTTCCCCTTGGGATTAATAAAGTATCTATCTATCTATCTATCTATCTATCTATCTATCTATCTATCTATCTATCTATCTATCTATCTATCTATCTATCTATCTAGAAATGACAACACTTCTTTGACATGTTCCCCTCATTTCAGGACACCATAATGTCTGGGACATCACAGTGGCAGTTCATATTCAGCTCTTTGTCGCATTTCCCTCCCATGCAATGGCTGTTTGAAGCCTGCGATTCATAGACATCACCAGGTGCTGAGGGTCTTCCCTGGTGATGCGCTTCCAAGCCTCTAATGCAGCCATCTTCAACTCCTGCTTGTTTGTCCCCTTAAGTTTCCTCTTCAGCATATGGAAGGCCTGCTAAACTGCACTTAAATCGGGTGGCCAGCTTAGCCATTTAGGAAGTTTCCATTTAGTTTTGAAAAGCTCCTGTGTTGCCTCAGCAGTGTGTTTGAATTATTATCTTGTTGTAGGATGAAGGCAATCCAGTGAGTTTGGAGCCATTTACCAGAACCTGAGCAGATCAGATGTTTCTCTACACCTCAGAATTCATTGTGTGGCTGCCAACAGCAGTTCCATCATCAATGAAGAGAAGTGTGCCAGGACTTGTGGCAGCCATACATGCCCAAGCCATAACACCACCACCGCCATATTTAACAAATGAGGTGGTCTGCTTTGGAACTCAGGCAGTTCCATTTCATCTCCACACTTTGCTCTCGCCATCACTCTGATCAGGTTCACCTTTGTCTCGTCTGCTCACAAAACCTTTTTCCCAGAATTCTGCAGGCTGTTTTCAGTCCTTTTTCACAAACTGTGATCCGTCCATCCTGTTTTTGTTGCTAACTACTGGTTTGTATCTTGCAGTGTGGCATCTGTGCTTCTGTTCATGAGGTCTTCTGATGATAGTCGTGTCTGATACACACACACACATCTGTGTCCTGAAGACTGTTTCTGATCTGTCCGACAAAAGTTTTCTTTACCATACTGAGGATTCTTCTGTCGTCAGCAGTGCAGGTCTTCCTTGGCCTACCAGGCCCTTTGTGATTACTGAGCTGACCAGTGCGTTTTTCTTCATAATGATATTCCAGACAGTTGATTTAGGTCACGCTAAGGTTTTACCGATGTCTCCAATGGTTTTATTCTTGTTTCTCAGCCTCATAATGACTTCTTTGACTTTCACGGGCACAGCTCTTGTCCTCTTGTTGAACAATGGCAACTACAGACTCCAAAGGGAAGAAGCAGGCCGAGGTATCCTATGAAGCAATGAAACCCACCTGAGGAATCACAGACACGTGGAACGACAACTGTCAGAAACATTATGGTGCCCTGAAATGGGGGGACAGCGTAGAAAAAGTGTTGTCATTTCTACAGTGTGACTGAAATGTCTGCAAATCCCATTAAATGAAAGTCTGCAATGTGCCTTCTGATCACGAAATCTGAATTGTTGGATTTGTAATTTGAAACTGTGGAGCAGACGGGAATGGGGAGTCACAGAGAAAGGTGTCTTTGTCTCAAACATTATGGAGGGCACAGTATATTTACATTTACATTTATTTGCTTAGCAGTCACCTTTGTCCAAAGTGATTTACAAAAGGGATACACATAATCGAGTAAACATCAGTCTGGAGGACTGTTTCTGATCAAATGTTACAGGACAAGGTTACAGAATTGATCGCCACAAGTGAAGTGCTCCAAGCAAACTGCAAACCAGTTACACTTCCTTGGCTACATGAACCTAACCAAGTCGCTGTAAGTTCAGCAGAAAGTCACTGAACAAGGGAGTCTTTGAACGCTTCTTAAACACTTTGAGCGAGCCAGCAGTTTGAATGGATGTGGCCAGCTTGTTCCACCAGCTAGGAGCTACACATGAGAAGAGTCAGGATTGAGAGTTGATACCACACAGAGGTGGCATCACTAGATGTTATTCAGTAGCAGACCTGAGTTGTCCAATACAAACATAGGTCCTCTCAAGGGTCTCCATGTAGATACAGTCATATGAAAATGCTTGGGAACCCCTCTCAGCCTGCATAATAATTTACTCTACTTTCAACAAAAAAGATAACAGTGGTATGTCTTTCATTTCCAAGGAACATCTGAGTACTGCAGTGTTTTCCGAACAAAGATTTTTAGGGAAGCAGTATTTAGTTGTATGAAATTAAATCAAATGTGAAAAACTAGCCGTGCAAAAATTTCAGTCCCCTTGTAATTGTACTGATTTGAATGCCTGTCACTGCTCAATGCTGATTACTTACAACACCAAATTGGTTGGATTAGCTTGTTAAGCCTTGAACTTCATAGACATGTGTGTCCAATCATGAGATATAAAGGTATTTAAGGCGGTCAATCGCAAGTTGTGCTTCCCTTTGACTCTCCTCTGAAGAGTGACAGCATGGGATCCTCAAAGCAACTCACAAAAGATCTGAAAACAAAGATTGTTGAGTCTCCTGGTTTAGGGGAAGGCTACAAAAAGCTATCTCAGAGGTTTAAACTGTCAGTTTCAACTGTAAGGAATGTAATCAGGAAATGGAAGGCCACAGGCACAGTTGATGTTAAACCCAGCAGGTCTGGCAGACCAAGAAAAATACAGGAGCAGCATATGCACAGGATTGTGAGAATGGTTACAGACAAGCCACAGATCACCTCCAAAGACCTGCAAGAACATCTTGCTGCAGATGGTGCATCTGTACAACGTTCTACAATTCAGTGCAGTTTGCACAAAGAACATCTGTATGGCAGGGTGATGAGAAAGAAGCCCTTTCTGCACTCACGCAACAAACAGAGTCACTTTTTATATGCCAATGCTCATTTAGACAGCCAGATTCATTTGGGAATAAAGTGCTTTGGACTGATGAGACAAAAATTGAGTTATTTGATCATAACAAAAAGCGCTTTGCATGGCGGAAGAAAAACACCTGCTACCTACTGTCAAATTTGGTGGAGGGTCCATCATGCTGCGGGGCTGTTTGGCTAGTTCAGGAACTGGGGCCCTTGTTAAAGTCGAGGGTCGGATGAATTCAACCCAATATCAACAAATTCTTCAGTATAATGTTCAAGCACCAGTCACAAAGTTGAAGTTACACAGGGGCTGGATATTCCAACAAGACAATGACCCAAAACACAGTTCGAAATCTACAAAGACATTCATGCAGAGGGAGAAGTACAATGTTCTGGAATGGCCGTCACAATCCCCTGACTTGAATATCATCGAAAATCTATGGTATGATTTGAAGCAGACTGTCCATGCTCGGCAGCCATCAAATTTAACTGAACTGGAGAGATTTTGTATGAAGAATGGTCAACAATACCTCCATCTAGGATCCAGATAATCATCAGAGGCTATAGGAGGCGTCTAGAGGCTGTTAGATTTGCAAAAGGAGGCTCAACTAAGTACTGATGTCATATCTCTGTTGGGGTGCCCACATTTATGCACCTGTCTAATTTTGTTATGGTGCATATTTTCTGTTAATCCAATAAACTTAATGTCACTGCTGAAATACTACTGTTTCCATAAGGCATGTCATATATTAAAAGGAAGTTCAGCCAATGAGAAACAAAAATCCAAAGAATTAAGAGGGGTTCCCAGACTTTTTCATATGACTGTAGGAGCTGAACCACTCACTACTCTGTGGGCAAGAATCAAGAATTGAAGTTAATGAGTACTGTTACTAGTAGTAAATGTAGTGTGCCCACCAGGGGGCGTTGCAGCACCTCAAACCCCAGACACAACTTCACAGGCACAAGGCCTGGTGTAATAAAAGGTTTCTTAAAACAAACACCTTGTACTAAAGGCAGCAAAGTGACATAAACGAAATATAAATCATCTCTCTCTTGTTTTGTCCTCTTCCAGGTCAAGCGGTCTCCTTTATCTTGGACATGGGAGTACTTCCAGTCAATCGGAAGTCCCAAAAAGTAGGGATTGTGAACCAACGGTAGGGATTGAGCCCCAGTGGAACCCAACAGGGCTGCCTCACTACAGGTCTCAGTAAGCATCTGTGTGTGAATCCTGACCCAGGGAGACTGCTACCACGGGTATCGATGGAGAGAATGATCACCAATTCTCATCTTCCCTGGTCTTTCCATTGGAATGGGTAAAGATCCTGTTCAACCCTGGCCGGGATGCCAGTCCCTGCTTGCTGCCCATTAGAGCAGTGATCTAAAAACAGGACAGAGATGTGTCCATCTCAACTCGTTGAACACCAGACATGCCATTGCATTTTGAATCATCTGCAGTGTCTTAGTAATCCATGCCTGCCACTGTTCCTGCCAGCAGAGAGTTACGTTGACAATTTAGTACAGTAAATATAACTGTTTTTTTTTTTTCAAAATAAGGTCTTCAGCAAGAACACGCGGGGGTGTAGAGAATCTTGTTATTGTATGAAAGCTTTTCTTCACACAGAGAAATATTGATATTGGCGAATAGGATTGATGAGCAGTGTTAGGCCTAATGGCCTGTTCTCATCCTAATTGATAAGAAATCAATTTGAGAAATCCATGATCACAAATATAGGTGTGAAAATGGATTCTACTTTAAAACTTGATAGCCATGTGAACGCAGTGGTAAATCCTTCTTTTTCCAGTTGAGGCGGCTGTCCAGAATCAAGCCTGTTTTGTCTAAATGCAACCTTGAAACAGTGATATCTGCTTTTATAACCTCTCGTCTAGATTACTGCAATGCTGTTCTTTTTGGAATTAGCCAGGCCTCCACTGCTCGCCTACAGCTGGTGCAAAATGCCACTGCTCGATTTTTAACTGGCACAAGCAAGCATGATCACGTCACCCCGATTTTGGCTTCCCTGCACTGGCTTCCAGTTCATCTTCAAATCCATTTTAAGATCCTTGTATTTGTTTTTTAAATCCTTTAATGGTTGTGCCCCATTTTATTTGTCGGAATTGCTGCACCCTTACGTACCGTCTCGCTCTCTCAGGTCAGCAGACACGATGCTTTTACGTGTTCCTAAGACACGATGCAAACTCCGAGGTGATCGGGATTTTTCAGTTGCAGCTCCAAAACTCTGGAATGATTTGCCGTTGCACGTTAGGCAGACTCCTTTATTTGCTGTCTTTAAATCTTATTTAAAAACGCACTTTTAATCCCTCGTCTTTATCCCAGTATGATATGTTGACTATCTGTGTACTTTTTATTATGAATCTCTTCATCTCTTATGTGTTTACTGTATGTGTTTCTGTGTTTCTGTTTCTTTGGTTATTGTGTGTCTGATATGTTGGGTTTTATTGTACAGCACTTTGGTTAGCCTTGATGTTGTTTTTAAAGTGCTTTATAAATAAATAAAAGAAAGAAAGAAAGAAAGAAAGAAAGAAAGAAAGAAAGAAAGAAAGAAAGAAAGAAAGAAAGAAAGAAAGAAAGAAAGAAAGAAAGAAAGAAAGAAAGAAAGAAAGAAAGAATTGTTTTGATGTTGTAATACTCAGAGTCTGGACCAGGAGTTGTGCTGCATTCCCTGATCCTCCAAAGAGTGAATCTACAAGTCTGACAGGTGTTTGCAGCATGGTCAATGAAGGACAGCTGGTCACCACTCTGCAGCCCCAAGGTTGCATGCAGACATGGTGGGAGATAACAATAATTAACTGAGGCTGACAGAGATGGAGCGCTGAATAGACAGACGAGCTGTTATAACAAGGAGGTCCATCTTAACCACGTTGAGCTGGAGATTCTGCTCCTTCATTCAGGTTGCAATATCAGGGAGACATGCAGAGATTCTAGCTGACACCATGTGCTGCTCTGGAGGGAATGACAGGTACAAAGCACTGCTAGAAGAATCCATGTAACTGAATGATGGAACCTCGTGAGGAGATGCATAGAAAGAAGAGGAGAGGACCCAGCACCAGTCCTTGGGGCACCTCTGTGCTTGCCTGGTGCAATGTGCCGCCTTGCTAGGACACCTGGTAGGATCTGCCCAAGAGGAAAGATTCAAACTATATGAGACCAGTCCTAGTGACACCAAAGTCAGAGCAGGTGGAAAGAAGGATCTGATGGCTGATTGTGTTGAAGGCAGAGGAGAGACGGAGAACAGAGTTTCCTAAACTATTCTGAGCCATGGGTTGCCATCTTTGCGTCACATTTGGTCGTTAGTCATGGAAATGGGCTGTGTATGATTTGTGTTGTTTTAGCAATCATCATTACTCCACTCGGATGATCAGTGGCAATTCTTCAAGTGGGTTAAAAGTGTCGTGGGTCTTGAAGACACAAGATTGGGTCACGAGAAAAAAATGTTTAAGAAACCCTGAATTGAAAGAATGTAAAACAGATGCAATGTTGTTTGCTCTAGCCAGACATAGCATGTCGAGAACAGAGAGTAGGGCCGTCTTGCTGGGATGGCCCCTCTTGAAGTCTGACTGATTAGGATCAAGGATTGTGTTTGGTAGAAGGAAGGACGAGACCTGATGAGAGGCAACATCTTCAAGTGTTTTGGACAAAAAGGAGGAGAGAGAAACTGGTCTGTAATTATCTTCCCAAGACGGGTCGAGTGCTGCCTTTTTGAGACACGCAAATGTAGCACAAATAACACATACATATGACTTGTATGAGCATGCAAATGTGCGCAAATACGCTAACAGAAATGAGAATGTCAGTCAAGTAAGAAGACAGCTGTGCAAACAAGAGTATCGACTGGCAAGATAACACAAACACTCAGTTTGCATTCAGAAACAAGCAGATACCTAAATGCTCAGGCGATCGCTTCTTTCTAGGCACAGCTGGACAAATACACCAACCCGGGTAGACATGTTTGTACGAAATCAAACACACATACAGAAATATAAAAACAAAAAAATGGATGTAACAAACACACTGAAATAAACATACAAACACACAAATGTAAGTAGATGGCAGCAGTCACAGAGAAATACAGGTCACATGGTTATTGATTAGCCAATGGTAAGAATAAATATTGTGACAAATGTAACACAGCACACGCTGTGTTTGTGCTGTAAATATATGTAAACAAGTGTATATACTTACAGTTCCATTTTGCTTCCTGAAGAAAAGTTGTTCATAATGATAGAGAGCTTCAGGCTGAACACAAATACCATTTCAGGTTGACTGTATCAGGCAGGCATTTGGAGAAATCTGAAATGAACTTTGATTGAATTTTGTGTGTTTAATGGCTCCATGATGCTGACACATTGCATTAAATCAGATGAGCTAAAACTGTTTAGACATTTTATTTGAACTCAGGATTTGAAGTTCCTCACCTCAGTGTCCAACAGCAGCTGGCCCACATCGATGGATTCCACTTACTCTGATGCTGCTATTCCATCATTGCGATGTCCTGGTGAAACCGTTCACCATGTTTGTCACTGACTGCATCAGGATTAGCAAGGGAGAAGACCAAAAACTGAATCTTCAGTGACATGTTCCACTAATGGTCAGTGGCGTCGCTCGAGTTCGTGCCGCTCAGGGCGGGGCGGGGCTTCAATTTGTCGCCTTCCAACGTATCTGAATATGTTAACCTATTTAAATAGACAATTAAAATGACGTATAGAGAAAAAGTAAGATACATTGTGCACAGATTTATTCATATATAGAGAAACAGCAATAATTTTTCATATATAATTATTTAAAAGCATTAACTAGACAAAACTATAGTCTAGACGCCGTGTTCTAATTATTAGTTTAATATAATTACGCTGTGAAAAGCAGAACCAGTGTAGAGTACAAGTGATAGGTGGAGATATTTTCAGCACAGAGCAAGAATGCATTTAGATTGATAACAAAATGAAATTATAAATTAGTTGTTTATCTTCCTAGAAATTATTATCGGTTTAATGTTTATGTTTATTTTTGTTATTGCCTCATAAATTTCAACTACTGTGTCTGACGACCGTCACAGAAGGACAGTCTGAAAATTTTTTTTGAAGCATTTGTGGATAAAAATCAGAGAATTTTACTTTTTTCATTCATGAGTGATATTTTTCCGAACCCTGCTCCTTACACACGAATTGCACTGAGCCTTTAGGCCAATAACGCCACCCCCAAAAGTGTGCCGTCGGGGCGGACCATCCACTCTACTGCCCCTAGCTACGCCACTGCTAATAGGTTTTGTGTTTTATCAACCACCTGAACGGGCTTTGGTGCTCTGTAGTTGCCAACAAAATTCCCAACAACATCCTTCAATGTCTCTTCTATAAAAATTTCCCTGGCCCCCCCACTAGCAGAAAAAAGTTGGTATCAGGTATTTGTGGAAAACTCTGCGTCAAATATCAAAATCCTTCACCTTCCTTACTTATTATGTCCATGAAATTTTTCATCAGTTCAAGTATTATATGAAGAGAAAGAAGAAAGATCATTGTTGGGTTGACAACTGGTTTACGTGCCACACTTTTCTGTCTTGGAACCAAATGCTTATGGAGTGGCGAGTTCTTTTTAATGTTGTGAGACTCTTTAGAATGGCTGCCCTAATAACATATGAAACAACAGCACTTGGTATATCTGAACTGCATTCCAAGCAGCAGTGACACTACATTTAAACCACTTCAGATCTTCTGGTTGTAGCTGTTATACTGTATATGCATAAATATAATAGAAGAGGAAATCACAAGAACAGGTAATTGCAATAAAATTAGAAGGTGATGTTTGTGATCAGCAGGCCAAAATCCATAAGATACACCCAAATGTGTTCAGAAAGTAAACTCTTCCTTGTCCAGTATCTGTATATACATATTGTCACACACGTGCGCATGGGAAACAGCTGAAGGGCATAGACACTTGTAATTCTACGCCAGGCCAGGGGGCGGCGGAGTGTACTGACTATCTCTCTCAGTCCCTTGCAGACCTGTCCCGGGTAATCCCGCCTCTGGACGGCCCCAAGGATGACGTCACTTCCGAACACCAGGATACCACTCCCACTTCCTGCGATGAAGACGTCATTTCCCTTCTGGGCCTTTAAAGCTGCCATTTTGTCTCCTAAGAATCAGTTCTGTTTTGGACTCCAAACGATTCACTTCGTGTAATTAAAAAAGAGCAATTGCAGCCAAGCATAATATACGGGTGGCTGCCCCAAACCTTTGTGATGTCTTCGACTCATTCTTCTTACAGTGGCGTAGTCGGCAGGATACAGCTTTCCCAGAAGAGACAGGGAAGGAACCCTAAAAGTACTCAGGTAGGAGAGTACCGGGGCCGTGTTTCCGGGTGGGTGGCGTGCTCAGCGGTCCGGAGTGGCTCGGTGCAGGCTTCGCTCCCACCAAGGGAAAATGAGCCCCTAATCCTACACAGGGAGAATGTGGAGGAGACCCACCGACATGGGCTGGTCTCTGGGGGGAAAATGAAAAGGGCTTACTATGTTCTCTCAGAGGAGAGGACTGGGCCGCCCGTCGGGACCAAGGTCCTAAAGACACATGGGCTGTCCCCAGACCAGCAGGCAAAAATATTACAGACATGGGAATATGATCCAGAGAGATCAGCCCGGGAGCAAGCTTATGCTCTCTGGGAAACAGTGGCTCAATGGCTGAGGCCCTTTGAATTAAACACCCGGCAAATTGTGCAGCAGATATCCTGCTTTATTTTGCTACAAGGTCTTCCCAAGAACTTTGCCCAGCCGGTCTGGGGAGACTTCCATTCAATGGATGAGCTCATAGCTCAAATAAGCATCAAACCAGCCTCACAATCTGTGACAGCAGAACGGTCCTCTAGTGGACTCCGTAGGGATTATGTCCCACTATATAAGTCCCTTCCATATAACCCGAAGCCTGTTCCGATGTCCCCGGGGGGCGGGGTGGGCTGCTCGCGCGGGAGCATGTGGGAATGCGAGTGGAAGGAGGGAGGACGGTTGTGTGCACTGACGAATCCCCTGGCTATCGGGCATACGAGGGTGGTAATATTAAATGGCTTTAAGGTTACAGCACTGTTGGATACCGGCAGCAACATAACCATTGTTGATTGTCGTTATGTACTACCGCGACAGAGAACGAGAAAAAAGACCAGTATTCGCTGTGTACACGGCGAAACACAGTCATATAAAATCGCCCTGTGTGTCATCAGCTTTGAACAAACCGTGAGAAAGATCCCCGTGGCGGTTCACCCTTACCCACCTTTTCCGGTGATACTAGGACGAGACTGGTGTGATAATAAATGCGGTGTACTAATATCCACTCCTCGTAACTCTGTAGGCCTAATAATAGAAGGAACGAATCCCTCTCAGGCTGTTTCCACGCCGTGTACCTTGCCGGGGGAAAGAGGTATGGAAGGCTCCGAGGAGGACGGGGAGCTTCCTGGGCCATCGCACATAGATACGTCATCAACCAGGGCCTCGACGAGCCAGGACGACTCCCCGCCCCTTGAGGTCAGACCGGACCCTTTCTCCGACTTACACTTCCAATTTAATAAAACGCCGGCATCTTTCAGGAGAGAGCAATGGAATGACGACTCCCTGAAGTTTGCTAAAAATGCAGTCGTGCTAGCCAATGGCCAACGCACTCATCTGCCCATACCTCCCGGCCCTCACTTCGTACTTGACAACGATCTGTTATATCGAATAGCTGATCATGAGGGCGGGGTGCGGAAGCTGTTGCTAATCCCGTGAACCTACCGGCGGCAGGTTTGTGAGCAGGCACACGCCCACCTCCTGGGTGGCCATCTAGGCACCGAAAAAACTCTGGAGCGGATTAAGCTCAGATTCTATTGGCCGGGAATAAATGAGGAGGTTCGCCGTTTTTGTATTTCTTGCCCAGAATGTCAATTGCGGCAAATTCCTAGGAGGGACCGCGCTCCTCTCGTTCCTCTTCCCCTGATTGATGTCCCATTTGAGCGTATTGGGGTCGATATAGTAGGACCTCTGGAGCCCTCAGCCCGAGGATTTAAATATAAATTAGTCCTCGTGGATTACGCTACACGATATCCAGAGGCAGTTCCGTTGCGCTCTGCCACTACAAAAGCTATCGCTCGGGAACTAGTGGGTGTATTTGCGCGTGTCGGGATCCCTAGAGAAATCCTCACGGATTAAGGGACGCCCTTTACCTCGGAGACGTTCAAGGAGACAGCCAAGTTACTTAAAATAAAGCATTTAAGGACCGCGGTGTATCATCCTCAAACCGACGGTCTTGTTGAGAGGTTCAATCAAACTCTCAAACAAATGCTGCGCAAGGTGGTCAGCGCGGACGGGAGGAACTGGGATCAGCTCCTCCCCCTCGTGCTCTTTGCTTATCGGGAAGTCCCACAAGCCTCTACGGGGTTCTCACCCTTTGAACTGTTGTATGGACGACAACCCCGAGGGTTATTGGATTTATTAAAAGAAGGATGGGAAGGAGAGGCGTTTCCTTCTGTCAATGTATTAGAATACGTCGCACAGTTACGCGATCGATTCGGAAAAATACGGCCTATTTTAAAGAGTCACATGGAGGAAGCGCAAGCAGCACAGGCCCACTATTATGATCGTGGCACGGTCCTCCGGGAGTTCCAACCAGGGGACTACGTCATGGTGTTGGTCCCTACCTCGCATTCGAAGTTGCTTGCCCATTGGCAAGGGCCGTACGAAGTTAAGGAGAGGAAAGGGCTCGTCGACTATTTGGTGAAACAGCCCAATCGTCGACCGAGCGAGTGGGTGTATCATGTCAACTTGCTGAAGCCGTGGAAGGAAAGGGACTCGGACCCCTCCTCCGCTCAGCCCCGCTCTTTCTTTGCTCAAGGTACCAGTCTCAACTTCGGTCCTGACTTGAATGCTAAACAGAGACAGGAGCTTGAGACAGCGATCTTGTCCGTTCCAGAGGTAGTTAGTGAGCAACCCGGTAGGACCTCTCTGATTGCGCACAACATCATGACAGAACCCAGGGTTGTCGTACGAGAATGCCCATATCGTCTTCCCGAAGCAAAGAGGGCAGAAGTGGAGCTTGAGATCAAGCGCATGCTGGAACTAGGTGTGATTGAGGAAAGTTATAGTCCCTGGTCCAGTCCGATTGTCTTGGTCAGTAAGCCAGACGGAAGTTGGAGGTTTTGCAATGACTTCCGTCGACTGAATCAAGTCTCCCAATTTGACGCCTACCCAATGCCTCGCGTGGACGACCTCCTCGAGAGACTTGGACAAGCGAAGTTTTTGACCACACTTGACATGACAAAGGGGTACTGGCAGGTTCCTTTAACGGACTCCGCAAAGGCTAAGACCGCGTTTAGCACCCCTAGTGGGCACTGGCAGTACAAGGTCCTCCCATTCGGGTTACATGGGGCACCGGCAACATTTCAACGTCTGGTAGACAGAGTGCTCTGGCCCCATAACGCGTTTAGTGCTGCCTATTTGGATGACGTAGTCATTCATTCCAGCACATGGAAGGATCATGTGCAGCAGGTGAAAACGGTGCTGCAGACACTGGCGGAAGCCGGGCTTCGAATTAACCCAAGGAAATGTTTCTTTGGATTAAGAGAAGCTAAATATTTGGGCTACCTGGTGGGTCGTGGTACCGTCAAACCGCAGTGTTCCAAACTTGATGCCATATTAAACTGGCCCCGTCCGAATACCAAGAGACAGGTGCAAGCTTTTTTCGGATTAGCGGGGTACTACCGCCGGTTTGTACCCCGGTTCTCCGAAAGAGCAGCACCCTTGACAGACCTTACGAAGAAGAAGGCCCCAATCCACGTGGTATGGACAGATAAGGCTGCCGCTGCATTTTGTGACCTGAAACAGGCCCTTACGTCAGCACCCATATTGAAAGCACCAAACTTTGCACTACCTATTATACTCCAGACGGACGCTTCAGACACAGGCCTGGGGGCTGTGCTGAGCCAAAGCGTCAATGGTGTTGAACACCCCATCATGTACCTGAGCCGGAAACTGCTGGATCAGGAGACCAGGTATGCCGCAGTGGAACGGGAGGCTCTTGCGATAAAATGGGCGATTACGCAGTTGAGGTACTACCTATTGGGCCGTGAATTTACTCTGGTGACGGACCATGCACCCCTCCAGTGGATGGCCCTTCACAAGGAGTCCAATCCCCGGGTCACTAGGTGGTTTCTTGACCTCCAACCATATAAGTTCTCGCTTATTCATTGTAAGGGTACTCTTCATGCCAATGCGGATGCCCTCTCTCGAGTCCACGACCTCTCGGACAGGTCCGCCCGACCCGATGGGTCTGGGCTAAGGGGGGGGCCTTGTCACACACGTGCGCATGGGAAACAGCTGAAGGGCCTAGACACTTGTAATTCTACACCAGGCCAGGGGGCGGCGGAGTGTACTGACTATCTCTCTCAGTCCCTTGCAGACCTGTCCCGGGAAATCCCGCCTCTGGACGGCCCCAAGGATGACGTCACTTCCGAACACCAGGATACCACTCCCACTTCCTGCGATGAAGACGTCATTTCCCTTCTGGGCCTTTAAAGCTGCCATCTTGTCTCCTAAGAATCAGTTCTGTTTTGGACTCCAAACGATTCACTTCGTGTAATTAAAAAAGAGCAATTGCAGCCAAGCATAATATACGGGTGGCTGCCCCAAACCTTTGTGATGTCTTCGACTCATTCTTCTTACAATATGTACAGTATTATATTATATTATAATATATATATTCATTGCATTCGTAGTCTGAATCACAATCTGATTGTATACGTGGTTACCTACCAGGTAACGCTTGTGGTTGGTCAGCAAGTCGGCTAACATCCGCCACGATGCCCTCAGTTGTGATTCAGACTACGAATGCAATGAATGTAATTACCCCGATCTACATGCTGTCAAATGAACGAACCACACGTTGTGGCGCAACGTTAGGGTCTTCGCCTCTAGTGCTGATATCCGAGGTTCGATTCCCGAGAGGGAGTGCAGTAGAGTGTGTATGCCTGATGAGCCCAGAATTAGGGCGAAACACGTGTCGCGTACCCTTTGCATTATTTGACAGTAAACTATTTCAACCATATATATATATATATGTATATATATATATATATATATATATATATATATATATATATATATATATATATATATATATATATATATATAAAGGAGAGTTGGGATCCAAGAGACTGTCTTTGTGTGTTTGTGAAGGGTTGGAGAGTTAAGGCGGGTGTTGGAGTCACGTGATCATTTCCCCTCCCATTCACCTCATTTCATTCATTTCATTTCACTCCGAGCTGAGCTCCGCAGCTGACGCGGTCTTACCGTTTTTTTTCCATAGTATTTAGTCGTTTCTCCTTTACTGATTTACTGTTTAGTAGACGCGGTACTTACTGAATAGTATTTTTTCATTTAGTGTTTCTACTTAGTGTTTCTTAGTGTTTAGTAGACGTGGTGTGCCGGTGTTCCTGGCGGTGTTGCGGTTTACTGTTACTTTCTACTTCGTTTTTGTACTTTAGTGTTTAGTAGACTTTTACTTTATCTAGTTTAGTGTTGTTCCCGGCGGTGTTGTTGTTTTTTAGTGTTAGTGTCTACTTAGTGTTTGTGTTTAGTGTTATGGAAGGAGTGATCTTACCACTGTCAGATTTTGCAATGAATGAGTTGGTAAATAATGATTATTTATCAACAGATCACATGAGCAAATTCAACGAAATTTTAGCTGCGCATACAATTTTCCAACCTCAAAAAGTTTTGCTAATGTGGACTCCTGACATACCTATAATGCCCATTCCACAAAATGCAAAACATATTCAAATATTACCTACTGCAGCTACTGAACGAGTGACTCACTGGGTGTGTACCTGTTATGATGGTGCTGTAATTCATGTCTATGACAGTTTAAACGCTGGTAAAAAAATTCAACCTCACCGAAGAGCAGCTTCATTTCCTTCATGCTTTGTTTCCTTACAAACCTCCCATAGTTTATGAAGACGCACAGCAACAATTAAATCATACAGATTCTGGTGTATTCTCAATTGCATTTGCTGTGTGTATTTCTTTAGGTACTGACCCAAGTGATAAAGTTTTTACTATTTCTTCAATGCAAAATCACTTACAAATAATTTTTGTTACTTGAAAATTGCTTCCATTCCCTGTCGAAAGTAGCCGACGGGTGACACCAGTTACAAGTATTCAGTGCGTTCAAGGACCTGTACGAAGTACGGCCACTAAAAGGGGAGATGACTCGGTGCAGGAAATGGGTATTGAAAGTACCTTGGAAGACATGCAATCAACAAGGCGATTAAACAGATCTCAAGAGACGTCTTCTAGGTTGGAAAAAAAGCGCTTGGCTGCCAAAACCATATATATATATATATATATATATATATATATATATATATATATATTGTGGCACCTGGCTAGGGTTCCTACCCGGCCGGGACGCCAGGGGAGACAGGAGGAGGGCTCATGCCTCCTCCAGACCGCCAGGGGGTGTCCCCGTGCCTGATGGACCCTGGACCCCAGCACTTCTGCCTCACCAGGAAGTGTTGGGGGGAAGAAGAGAGGGAACACCTGGAGTGCTTCCGGGGAGACAGCCGGCATTTCCGCCACACTGGGGCGTGTCGGGTGGAAGATTGCCGGTGCACACCTGGAGCACATCCAGGTATGAATAAAAGGGGCTGCCTCCCTTCATTCGAGGCTGGAGTCGAGTGGAAGAGGACGAGGTCTGCAAGGAGAGAGAAGGAGGCAGTCTGAAGGAAAGGCATTGTGGTATTGGCCTGGACTTTGGGGGAGTCTGTGGGTTGTGTGGCACAAGACTTTGTAAATAGTTGCATAATAAATGTGTGTTGGGTGACAAAACGATGTCTGCCTGTCTGTGTCTGGGCTGTTTCCCACAATATATACACACATATATATATATATATATATATAAATAAATATACACATGTATAAATATATATACATACACCTAATTGAGGCAACTATTTTTACTGGCTGTGGCTCAGGGGAGAGAGTTTTTATTCCTCGCATCCCCGTTATACCCTCTGATCTCCCATTTCAATTCAAACGCCTCCAGTTTTCAGTAAGGCTCTGCTTCGCAATGACAATTAAGTCTCAGGGACAGACCCTACAAAAGGTTGGCATTGATTTGAGGCAGGACTGCTTTTCACATGGCCAACTGTACGTTGCATGCTCAATAGTAAGCTCAGCGCACAGCTTGGTCATATTACAACCGGAGGGCCGAACTGACAACGTGGTATACAAACAGATCCTTAACAAATAATTATTCGTACATTTTCCCTCAGTTTATTATTTAAAATTTTAAAGCAGTACTTCGCTGCTGCGAAGCGCAGGTATTTTGCTAGTATATATATATATATACAGTAATCCCTCCTCGATCGCGGGGGTTGCGTTCCAGAACCCCCCGCGAAAGGTGAAAATCCGCGAAGTAGAAACCATATGTTTATATGGTTATTTTTATATATTTTAAGCCCTTATAAACTCTCCCACACTATTATAAACATTTCACGCACAATTATACAGCATAAACCCTTTGTATTCTCTTAGATATTAGGTAAGATTCGTTGAAATTATGTATGTAAACACACTGTTTATATACAGTAAAACCTAAAAAATTATTTTAAAGATATCGAGCGTCTCAGATATCACATATGTTACAGCCATTATGACAGACAAGCTACCAGCAATAAATATGTACAATGCAAGAAAAATTGTATACAGTAAAATGTGTGTACAGTGACACTAAACTATGTACATGTAATAAGTTCTGTACGTAGATAATTAATTATGGTTACTCACCAACCATGACATGACTACTTGTCCGATAACGATGAGTTTAATTTTACTGCACAACCAAGGATAGCGTTACAGCTCTTCTAAAGGAGCCTCTTCAGACGACTGTTTAGCACCGCCGTTGTTCTCCTTCCGGCAGTCTTCAATCCAAATCCCTAAAGCAGATTCCATCCAGACTACTGCCTTATTACGTCCACTTGCAACTCGTTTTGCGCCCTGGTTAAAGGACACTGCGGCCGTAGATCTTATATGCTTTTCCTCCTTTTTAAATAAAAAGAATCGTGGACTCATTGATGCTGTAATGGTGTCCTGCAGTGGTGTAGCTGTTCCCTTCCTTCAACATATCCAAAACTTTTATCTTTTTTGCAATCATTTGCATCTTTTGTTGGCGCTTGGACACGGCTCCTGAAGCAGTAGCACGTTAATGCTGAATGAGTGAGATGAGACTTCCTGGTTAATGCAGCAATCCGTCGCTGAGCCAATCAGCCGCACACAGGAACTTAACTGCGTGCTCTGATTGGGTAGCTTCTCAGCCATCCGCCAATAGCATCTCTTGTATGAAATCAACTCGGCAAACCAACTGAGGAAGCAAGTACCAGAAGTAAAAAGACCCATTGTCCACAGAAACCCGCGAAGCAGGGAAAAATCCGCGTTATATATTTAGATATGCTTACATATAAAATCCGCAATAGAGTGAAGCCGCGAAAGTCGAAGCGCGATACAGCGAAGGATTACTGTATTATATATAGAAAGAGAGAGAGTCACATGCAGGAGCTTGGGGAACAGCCTTAGGGCTTAGATGAGTGGAATTCTCCTCCCAGACATGAGGGGGCGCTGTGTAATAACAATGTCTCTTCTTTGCTCACCTCTGCAGAAAGAAAAATTGATGTGCCTCCAACCTTGATGTCACATCTGGGAACAGACCACCTGGACCCACCTCTTCCTCCTAGAGACCACCAAAAGAGAAAATACCACCATCTGGGGCAGACTGACTGATTATTCAAGATTTCTCAACTTTGCACACTACAACACATTTTATTTTATGCCTTTTGCATATCTTTGTAATATATGCAGTTTTTCTTTGTCTCTTTACTATAGTATACTAGGGGGCTCTGCACTTAGCATGCTTCGCTCGTGAAACCCTGGGTGGGCGCTATGTGCTAGGCACTTCATGGATCTACCACTTGTGTATGGGCATATACAATTTAAACTGATTGTTATTTTCATGGGAATTGTTACATAAGCATAATAGAACTAACTATTTTACATTACAGCGAGTAATTAACCTTAGTAAAAAATAGTTAAATGTCATTAATTAAAGGAAAATTATGTTTCATGTTGCGTTAGAGGTATTCATTGCATTATATGTTTTTGTTCTGTTTGGCTTTGAAATTAACACGCAAATACTTCTTAAACTTACACTTTTACTGTAAAACGTCAGTAAAAACCATTTTTTTAATGAACTTTTCATGAATATCACATTGAATTTTGATTCCGTGTGTGGACTTACATCGTGACAACACAACAAATAACTGCCCGTGAGTGAATATCGTTTCTTTCTCTCTAATAAATAAACCGACATTTGTAAATGTTTGTTCGTGTGATTTGTTAATTGTCATAACAAAAGCTATTCTAACGGAAAGCTGTAAATGTTTTAATACGAATCCATATCAAGATCTCCTTTGGTGTCTAATGTTATCCGCAGAAGATGCACTACATTATCTTTCTTGTCGCCTGTTCAAATTTTACATGTCAGAATTATTTGACAGCATAGTCTATTGATACACATTTAACCAATTTGCAGTGTAACCGACAATTTTCATGTTAATTTGTTTGACTTCATCGTTTCTCGGTGCTAGGATTGCCCGTGTATTCATTTCTTCTGTTGATTACCCTTCGGGATGAAATTCTTCAATAAGAGTTGGACATAATAAGTCTTCTTTTATTGGGAACTTAAAGTGAGGAAAACGTTAAAAGTTATAAGAGCTGAGAGCGCAGGAACTGTGTCTGACAAAAGCGTTCACACGAATGAGAGATGAGAGGACCGTGTGTGTGGTTGAGAGGAGGGAGGGACTTGAAAACATCTATTGGCAATAGTCTGGTCTCAAGAGTTTCTTTTATAATAGATATATATATATATATATATATATATATATAAGGTCATGTGTGTATGCATAGGGGACAGCTTAAGGACT
This sequence comes from Erpetoichthys calabaricus, assembly GCF_900747795.2. Classification (NCBI taxonomy): domain Eukaryota; kingdom Metazoa; phylum Chordata; class Cladistia; order Polypteriformes; family Polypteridae; genus Erpetoichthys; species Erpetoichthys calabaricus. The sequence continues at coordinate 32,640,931 of NC_041405.2, forward strand.
GTAGTAATGGTAATACCCTGCTGCTCCTCAGGTTGGCACTGTGTACTTATGTCTGTTCTCTTCCTCCCTTTGCAGACCAGAAGATCGATGGCTTCACTGCCACTGACATCACTGCTGGTGTTCGTCCACCTGGATCTTCTTCTTCCTGCTGAAAGTCCCCAGAGCCACAAGACCTGTCATCTTGGAGCAGTCAAGATTTAAACTTGCGTCTGAAAGATGTTTTTTTCTCAATACTGTTTGTTTAACTCATTTATTTCAATTTCAGCTTTGCAGGGTTTGCCTTCAGGTGCCCCAAATCTTTATGCTGTGTTCTCCATTCTCTTTCTTTATACATAGAGAAAGCGGACTCAGGGCATTACCTGCCCAGGGTTACTAGTTGGCAGCCGCCCTAGGTTGCTGCGGTGCCACAGATACCCGCAGGGCTCCATGGGAGTTGGAGTTTGGAGCAGCCCTGTTGGTTTTCATGGGTGTCGCCAAGGGGGTGCTTGCAGGAACGGCTAAACCCTTTGTTGCAGATCCTGTCCCACTTGGAACTGTGAATAGGTGCTTTGTACTGTGCTGTGGTGGGGAGTGAGGGAAAAGCACTTCTCCACGTAAATAAAAATGTGTGCTATGTTTGTGTCGGGCGGCACGGTGGCGCAGTGGGTAGCGCTGCTGCCTCGCAGTTGGGAGACCTGGGGACCTGGGTTCGCTTCCCGGGTCCTCCCTGCGTGGAGTTTGCATGTTCTCCCCGTGTCTGCGTGGGTTTCCTCCGGGCGCTCCGGTTTCCTTCCACAATCCAAAGACATGCAGGTTAGGTGGATTGGCGATTCTAAATTGGCCCTAGTGTGTGCTTGGTGTGTGGGTGTGTTTGTGTGTGTCCTGTGGTGGGTTGGCGCCCTGCCCAGGATTGGTTCCCTGCCTTGTGCCCTGTGTTGGCTGGGATTGGCTCCAGCGGACCCCCGTGACCCTGTTTGGATTCAGCGGGTTGGAAAATGGATGGATGGATGGATGTTTGTGTCGGGTTTGGATTGCCTGGAGTGCCCCCATCTGGTCACATTATATATATTGTGAAGAGGGGGTCTGAACGCACCCCTTGACGACGCGGTCCCTCCTCTGAAACCCCCTTTTAAATGGCGATACAATGGGAAACAGATACAGTTTTCTTTTTACCTCCTCTTTGCTCGATTTGCTGCTGTGCTGTGTGATTTGCTTCTCGTACGGCGCTTTGAACATTTAAAAGCCTGTAAAGCAGCTGTCCTTTAGTCTTTGCCTTGTCTCTCTTCTCCCACAGACATCCTCTGCTTTATTCTTTATGCTTTATTATGCTGTTTACAAATAAAGTTTATGTTTCTTGAAAACCCTGAATGAATCTGTTCAACTGTGTAACCCAATATCTATATAATGTATATAGTAAAAGAGACCAACCTCCTACTCCCTTACCTGTCCAGGAGGCCATGGGGAACAAAGGACAGCTGGGCAGTAGTGATGATTCCCTGCTGTGCCAGGACATGGGCACAGGAAGATGCTTCAGCAGTAGCTACCCTGGTGTTGGCATCCCATCAACTTCTGAAGGACTCTGTGATTGGGTTTGGGTAACCGGAACGTTGGAACAGTGGGTGACTGCCTGCTGTGAGCAGAACGTTCCCCCATAAACTGGGTGGCAGCATCCCATCTGGCTGACCCCAGTATGGAGAGGGCAGTGTGGAAGTTCTGGTCCCCTGCTGAGTTCAGTGTGTGCCACCATGGGGAGCTGTTGGGTACTGGAGGCACAATGAACACTGGGGGTCCTGCCTGACCAGGAAGTGCTTCACAATGGCAATATAGAAAGTGCCAGAAGTACTCTCAGGTCTGGAGTTAAAAGTGAGCTCTGCACTCGAGTCTGGGGGAAGTTGGAGTCGAATGTGGAGATGGAAGTGGAGCTTTAGATAAAGATAGGAAAGAGTCGTGCTGAAAGGTATTGATTAAATTAAAAGCACTTTAATTGAACTTGGGCTGTTGTGGTGTACTCGGGTCTGGGGTGCTGGTAGTGCCCACAATACACACATGTGTTTCTTTTTGTGGGTATTATACGATTGACACTGTTCTGTCACGGTTTTAGATGCAAGAAAGAATTTCATTGTACTGTCTACACATGACATCAGCCTAAACTTGAAATGTTCCTGAGGAAAAACACTCCCTGAGGAAACAACACGTAAGGCAGTTAGAAACCAAGCTACTTCTGCATAAACAAACAGAGACGATGAAAGAGTGCCACGGGCATGGAGTAACATCCAAAGATAAGTCATCCCCCTCATGTGTAGACAGTTAGACAGACACCTGCACAAATCACACACATCTAGACACCAGCATGTCTGTGTTGGCTGTCCTGCTCGAATGTACAAATACATCTGAACAGTAAGAGCTTCACAAATACACCCGAGCATATGCCCACCGTGATATATACTGCAGTACACCCAACTCGAAACATTCGCGCGGACACAGCTAGGTGCCAGCATCTGCAATATTTGGGAGCACATGTTCTCATATTTGGAAATGGACACCAAAACACTTCACAAATAGAAGTAAAAGCAAACACATTTGCCCAGATATCCTGTGCACGTGAGAACGAGAATATGGCAGAGACGCACATACACTACGCCCGGGCAGTCACTCAAATGTAATGAAGCTCATTTAACAAGGCAACACACAGTGCTCCACAAAGGCCTGCCACACACAGAAAATCCAAACATGCCCACCCCCACACACAGATTCCCACGCGTGGGCACACACCTTCTACCTGAGGCGTGATTCACTGTTGTCATGGGAACGGTGCCATTGCAGGTCTTTGTTTGGTATAAAGAGCCTAGAGTGCTTGTTTACATGGCAGCTGGATGGCTTCTGCCAGAATGTATTCATTAGCCTGCGTGATCCTGGGCCTCTCCGAGACCACAGGGGATACATTTATTAATGGCAACAATAAAAAAAAGCTATAAATGAAAATTCAGATGCTAGTTGGAACACCGACTTGGAAAGCTGAGTGCCCCTGAGGTTCACAGTGGAGGAGTGCTGATTTAGTAAACACGGCACATAGCAGGTTGGGTCGCGTCCTACTGTGAACAGCAGGCACTCGCCACCCCCAATGCACACCCACATTTGGAATTTTTGTATTTAGGCTACAAACAATAATTTAAGCTGGCAAAACATGCAATGTTTGGTTCTTGGCTCTCTTAATGCTCCTCACCATGAGATGGTAGTAGGCGCTCACACAGAGGTGCATGTAAATACAGTAGATGGACCGGGTTCAGAGACAGTAGGGAAGAGGCTTATAGGACACAGGGCGACGCAGGGACTTCTGTGTTTTGGCCAAGCTCCATTGTATGTGATTTTAATTCTTAAAGTGCATTGAAGGCTTTGACAGATAAAGTGATGAGGGGTCCAGTTACAAAGGAAAATGTGATGATGACACTGCACAGAATGTACAACATGTAACTGCACTAGTAGTTTATTACCATACTATTTTGGTATTACAAAGCCAAGAAAAATCTGTAGTAATACGCAATAGAAGTCAAATGCTGCAGGCCATTATTTTACAGTGCTGAGTGAAATGTTGAAAAACAAAATGCTGCAGTTGGAAGACAAATGTACATAAAAATACAAAATCATTATCTCTGTACAGTGAAATCTACTGGAACTGGAATCATTTGCCTTTGTTAGCATTTTCATTTAGATTGACAGATTCATTTTTAGGTTACCATGTCCACAGACCCTCATTCTGACCCACGTACATCACTCCAAATTTAGGGGGTACTAAAATGACTAAAACCATTAGAGAGCTCAAGTTTGAAATTTTTGACCCAGTGAAACTACTTTTTCTGTATGTGCACCGACTGCATGCATTACATAAGTATCTCTCTAGAGCATTAACTATCAGGGGGGTCTTGTTAGAAAATGAACGGGCTTCTAGAATATTGCAATGCTAATAAATACCAAGTTTCATTAATATTGAAAGATTTGTTTTTGAGTTGTTACCCATAAAGTCTAAGAGTCAAAACCACCAAACACTAATAGGGCAAAGTAAAAATGTCCAAAAGTTCCAAGTCCAGGAGATCCATACCAATGTTATCCTAAGGTTAAATAAGAGTGTCGTGTCTTAGACAGACTTACCATTTCAAATAAATTGGGGCATCATCGATCTAACCCTGGAATAATAATTTATACGGGATTCCCTTGACCGTAGCTAACTAGAAGTGGACTAGGACTTCAAACTATTCATACCTTCAGATAACATTCTTTGATATTTGTATGTGTGAAGGAAGAGAAGAGAGCAGAGTGGAAATATCAATACCAAGGACACCTAAAACGCAAGGCTATTGAAATATTACTTGCAAAGTAAGCCAAGGCATCTTCAGCGTTAACTGAGTTCATCTTTTAACTCAAGCGTTGCTCATGTAGCATATGTTATTCCAGAATCTGTAAGATCCGTTTCAGGGTCACCAATGAACAAAAGTACCTTTTATACATTTAGCAATGACATGAGAGGTTTCATGAACTTCATTGAAAGTAATAAAGTCAGAGTCATGAATCCAAACAACCAGGGGATCCAGAGATAATGCAAAAAGCAAAGAATAAAGTGTGATCCTTGCCTAGATCCTCCCAACCTATGCATTCTAAAACCATAGAAAAGTCCCAGGTAGCCCAATCAGTTGCTTCTTTCTAAAGACAGGAACTGGAATTTAGGAATATCATCCAATGTTTACCAGCCTATGCATATTATCGGAAGTTCTGAATAAGTCATTGCCCAACCCAGCCTATGAACCAGGACTTTAGCGAATAGTTTAACATCTGAATTAATTAGGGAAATAGGTCTCAAGCTAGAGCACATTGTACGATTCTTACTTGGCTTACAAAATAGCCAGATCACTGATGTGTCAATATGTGGCTTTGATTGTTTATTAGAAATTCAACATTTCATATGGAGGTGGGAGGAGGGTACCTCCCCAAATGCTAACAAGAGTCTTGGAGGAAGACCATTCAGACATGGGGATTTACCTTTCACATAGACTTTAGAGCTTCGGAAAGCACCTGCACTGTACTGAAACAAGTGTTCAGCGCCTGTCATTATCACCGCACCCCTATTTAAGATAGCAGTTCAGTATTTACTTTGTCTACTTCTGTGGATAAAATCACAAATCACAGTCAGTAACTAGCTACAAAAGTTCACCTCTGTAGTTAAGATTTCTTGGGTGATTTTTTGACTTAGATTTTGGTTAGAGGACTGGGCAAATATACTTTTTTGGTTTTGACCTCATTCAGCCCAAGGTTTACATTTCCTTTCTTTCTTAGCCCTCTTCGCGAAACAATCCACCAAATAACATCTTCACTGCTGCAGTACGAGCACATTATGAAAGGAGTGTAAATTAAAATAGGTCAAAACTGCGAACTAGTAAAGGAAATCAGATTAAAACAGAATCTCAAAAATGTGGAAGGTGAGTCCGTGAAATCAAAATACAATCAAAATGAGATTGCAGCCAGATATGAAAAGTAATTAGTGATTATTATGTTTTTGAGCATTGAGAGCCTCATTGCTTTTAATGCATATATGTTTAAGTTTACATGTATATACAATTACACTTTAGCAAAATAGCTTACTAAATAAATGCAGACTTGCTCCCCAGAAGCAGGGAAGGGAAACTAAAGAACAGAAAATTGTAACAACCTGATCATTATTTGGGCATTTAGGTTAATAGATAGATAGATAGATAGATAGATAGATAGATAGATAGATAGATAGATAGATAGATAGATAGATAGATAGATAGATACTTTATTAATCCCAATGGGAAATTCACAAATAAAGCAAATGCATACGATAAATGAGGGAGCTTCAGAACATTAATGGAAGTTAATGTCATTTCTAAGTGGTTTACTGACACATATTGTGTTTTTCAGCAGAAAATGTGCTCTCATTCAATTGATAATTTTCTAACAAAGAGACAGTCCTAAGAGTATAAAATAGCTCATACGGCCAGCTCACTGCGGATGGACTGAAGACATCTTGTGCTTCCCATGCCTAGGAAAATAAAATGCATACAAATCTCACTACAGATGGGCATAAAACTGTTGAAGTACCCAACTGAAATATTGTACTGTCTTATTGGCATCTACGGTACAGTCAGTTCTTATTATCCATGGGTACTACGTTCCTGAAAATTCCTGTAGTGAAGGAAACCACTGATACTGAAGCATTAATCATGGGGGATCAGGTTATGCTAAGATGCTGGCTCAGGGGCAGTGAGAGATCGGGTGTGGTGGATGTGCTGGCCCTCCACTCTCACCCCAGGAAGCTCAATAATGATATTTCCACATGTTCACCTTCAGAACCCTTGCTATGATTTTTTTTAGTTCCACTATAGTCAAGCTTGATTGTCTTCTACGTGGTCCACCAGAGGCCACCAGCGACTGCAGCTACGCCGATCCAAGGACCTCACTAAACCATCCAATCAGTAGTGTGTACAAAGGGCAGAGACTTAACCATTCCTCCTGGCAGATCATCTCAAGCTCCATTAGACTGCAATGGAAGTGTCTGTAAGCTGTCATCTTCAGATCTTTCCACAGATGTCCTATGGGGTTTAAGTCTGGGCTTTGGTTGAGCCATTCAAGGACAGTCAGATATGTGTCCTGAAGCCACTCCAGTGTTGTCTTGGCTGTATACCTTGGGTAATTGTGGTGCTTAAAGGTGAACCATCACTCTAGTCTGAGGTTGCCTGCACTCAGTATTTGGCTGCATTCATTCTTTCCTCAATTCTGAGCAGTGCCCCTGTCCCTACCACTGAGAAGAACCCCTATAACGTGATGCTACCACCCACCATGGAGATGGTATTAGGCTAGTGATGAGAGTGCCTGGATCTTCACCACAGTTTTTGGAGTTTTGCCCAAAGTGTTCAATTTTTGTCACATCAGACCAGATAATCTTTTTCCTCATTATCTCAGAGTCCTTTAAGAGCCATTTGAATACTGCAAACAGGCTGTCATCTGTATCTGACTGATGGAGTGTTGCTGAGATTGTCTTCCTTCCAACAGGTTCTCCCATCCCAACAGAGGACTTCTGAAGCTCTGTCAAAGTGACCATTTGGCTTCTTGGTCACCTTCCTGAAAAAGGCCCTTTTTGGCCAACTACTAAATTTGGAGGTATGACAAACTCCAGAGAGAGTCCTGGTGGTTCCAAAACTCCTCATTTTCACAATTATCGAGGCCACCGTGCTCCTGGGAACACTCAAAACTTTAAAAAATTTTTTTATCACCTTGCACTGATCTATGTCTCTCCACAATTTCTTTGGACTTAATGGCGTGGTTTGGTCCTGACATGCAATGGGAATTGTGTGACATTATATCCACAGATGGACTCCAATCAAGTTGTAGAAACATCTCAGGGAGAATTAAAGCAAACAGGAGGCATCTGACCACAATTTGGAGTGCCACAGCAAAGGGTCTGCATACTTATAGAAATGCAAGATTTCAGTCTTTAATTTTTAACTAATTTGAAAACCTTTCTAAAAACGTGTTTCCACTTTGTCATTATGGGTTATTAAGTGTATGAGGATTGTGGAAGAGAGGAAGGCCTAAGCGAAGGTTTATGGATGTGGTGAGAGAGGACATGCAGGTGATGGGTGTAACAGAACAAGATGACAAGGACAGGAAGATATGGAAGAAGATGATCAGCTGTGGCAACCCCTAACGGGAGCAGCCGAAAGAAGAAGAAGATCGATGGTAAAATTGTCAAATTTATCCTTTTAAAATGAAATCTACTACACAATAAAGTGTGCAGAAACTGAAGGGGTCTGAATAATTTCTGATTCCACTGTATTTGACAAGGATGGAAACTTTTAAAAACATATGGAGTGGAGCTCACATTACTTAACAAGCAGTGAATAGAAGTTCTTTGCCCACTTTTGTGATCCTCACACATTTTAATGTTTTGTCAAAGTTCAGTAAGGTGTAAATCTGCAGAGTTGCAGAGTACAGCTATGGGATGGCAGAGCGCAGTTAGGCGGATGGGGGGACATCAGCATAGCCTGTGCTTTTACATCAGCCAGAATACAATTATCCTTTATTTACAGATGAAAATGTTAGGTGTACATGGACTGAAGGATGTTTGATATCCAGCTGAATGTGGTGGGCCCATTTGTATGAAAATCCAAGGCCAGTTTTTGATCCTAGTCAATCCATGTCCAGCCCACTATGACTTCTTTGGAGATTCAAATGGTGCTGAGTGGGCCCCATAAGATGAATTTGCCTTTTTCTGTATGTCAAAAAACTCCAATATACCAACAAGCATGCACCTCACAGGCAGTAACACCTGAGATGGGATGGCGTAGCCAACTCCCAGGTGGCTTACAATGTCTCCATTTCTACAATTGATGTCTCTGACCCTCTCTGTCCTGTTTAAATAAGCACCTTGAGCATGGGAAAGGCGCTATGTAAATAAAACATGTTATTATTATTATTATTATTATTACTAGCGGGCCTTGCCCCCCCACTCGCTTCGCTCGCCAACTCCCCTCTGGCCTGCGCTATGCACCATTGTGAAAAGGAGGGTTGAACGCACCCCAAGGATCATTTTTTTGAATCTTTCGAATTTTAGTACTTTCATTATCTCTAACCTGCTCTACATGTGTATCACACCAACGTTTTTAAATTCTTTACGACGTTCTACTTTGTCATCTACTCTTTGTCTTTTATTTCCGGCCCCGGGTGTGGTTAAATCTCTTGGCTAAAAGTCTCATCTCGTGGGACATGAAAGTGTCTCTCTGAAAAAGTCAAGTCTCGTCTCTCTGAACAGGTCTCGTCTCATCCCAAGATTTTTTTATATAATAGAGAGATTATTATTATTATTATTATTATTTTGTTCCAGACTGACCAGTTGTCTGCTGGCTCCATTACTGATCTAACGCACAACTACAATGGAATGTCAGTCTGGTTCTGTTGCTGCTGACCCCAGACTTTTAAAACTTGTCCCTTTACTGAGAAAGTTAACCCTTGAATCTTCTCATCTGTCTAGTTTCTGCCCACTTTAAAATATTGCAAATTTCTAAAATGTTGTTTATGCTCAGAAAATCATTCATAATACAGTGGAACCTCGGTTCACGAACGTCTCGGTACACGTACAATCGGTTTACGACCAAAAAGTTTACCAAACTTTTGTATCTGTTCACGACCACACACTCGGTATACGAACAAGCCAGTTTCCCTTTCGGTTTGTACATGTTCAGTCTCTCCTTGTGCATTTCCTGTGCAGCAAGCGAGCGAGAGAACGAGAGAGACAGTGTGACACACACACGCAGGTGCGCGACAGACAGACACACATACGCAGGAGCGTGAGAGACAGAGAGACACACACAGGCTCTCCATGCGCGCAAGAGAGACACACACACAGAGGCGTGTGAGAGAGAGGGCTGGACGCATAAGGTAGGAAGGCAGTTAAAGAATGCACTGGGCTTGTTCTTGTTTTCAGTTCTGTTTACAGCGATCGGTTCGTAGCGTGCATTGTTGCAATGTTACTTTTCTTGGTGGTTTATTAGTTTACGGATTTTTTCAAATGTTCATTTTTTTCCCTGTGCTTAAAACTCATTAAAAAAAGTGTTTTTAGCGAGCAGTTCATAGCGCTATTGCAGTGTTAGTTTTCTCTGTTGTTCAAGGTTTTCTCAGTGTTATTCAATGTTTTTACATTTAGTTTACTATTACGCTGTGCATTCTATGGTATAATTAACTATATTTGTGCTTAAAAACTTAAAAAAAATATATTTACATACAGTTTGCATGGTCTGGAATGGATTAATTGTATTTACATACAATCCTATGGGGGGAAATTACTTCGGTTCATGACCAAATCAGGTTGCAACCAGAGTTTGGAAAGAATTATGGTCGTGAACCGAGGTTCCACTGTAACGTGTTGCACTCTTTGTGGTCAGTATGACTGACACAGGTCTTGTTTTGATTGTCAGTGGCCTCCTCCCTCTGTCTGCCCCTCTTGATCTCGCTTCTGCTTTGGATCCTCTTGAGTGAAATGGTCCAGAAGAGGAACCTCCTTCTACTCCAGAAGCATGCAGTGTGTTCACTTTAGTGATGAAGTGGCCGATCAACAGTGTCCCATCTCCCATGGGCCTTACTATTTTTAAGATGTGTGCAATAAACTTTGATTCCTCCAAAGTGTTTTGTTTGCTTCCCGGTTCCTCCCTATGTGGATAGCGCTTTGAGTACTGAGAAAAGCGCTATATAAATGTAATGAATTATTATTATTACTATTCATTTGCACTTACATGAAGATTTTACCTGCAACCTTTTGTTATGAGCTCATGAGTTTCCAAAAACTTCCAAACAAATGCCCACCACTGGGAATTCACTGTCAAACCTCGGCTAGTAATAAGGGCAAACACAATATCTTTAAAAAAAATAAAAGAATCTTTCTAAGAAAAACTGCTCTGAACAAAAACAAACTCTGTGGAGCACAAAAGGAAAATGGATTTGCCTGAAAGGTCCAAGGCAATCAAAGTACAAAGAAATTCAACAAGTCCAAAGAACAGTCCAAACACCAAGGTCAAAAATTCATTAAATTCACACAAAGTCCAGAAAAATCACAAATCAAGAAACTCACCATTTCCAAGCTCATTCGAATGAAGCACCAGGTACTGTGGGTTGGCCCAGGATTTATAGGGCCAAGTGATGGCAAGGGAACAAACCACAAAACACAAGGCACATAACACAAGCATAAAGAATAAAGCAAATAATAAACAACATTAACATTAATGCAAATCAAAAACTCAACAATGAACAAAAAAGACATAAAACAAGAATTTGGATGAAATAGAACACCTTTGAAGAAAGGCCCATCCATTTGAAGGGGGTCACTGGGATGACTGTCCAGGGCCATCTTACTTCTCTTTCTGTACATAAATTAGAATTTACAAATTTCAGTCTTAACTGATCTTACATCAGTTTTAATGAAAATATTTGAACGGCTTGTTGTGACCCAATGATCTTGACCCTCTACAGTTTGCGTAGCGAGCAATCTGATCTGTGGATGATGCCATCAACATGGCGCTTCACTTTGTGCTGGAGCGTCTGGATTGTATAGGAACTTATGCCAGAATACTGTTTACCACCTTTGTACCTGAACTGTTGTTAACTAAACTTCTATATACTGATCTGAATCCTCCCATCTGTAAACGGATTTACAATTTTCTGATAAACTGGAAACCATATGTTCATGTGGGCTCCCACCTCTCAGACTGACTTCATATTAGCACAGGTGCCCCTCAAGGCTGGGTACTTTCCCCTCTACTTTATTCCTTGTAAACCAATGACTGCAGGTCCACTGGTCCTTCAGTAAAAGTCATTAAGATTGCTGGTGACACCACCATTATTGGTCTAATGACAATGAAACACATTATAGAAAAGAGGTGTCTCATCTTGTGTCTTGGTGTGCTTCCAACAACCTAGTGTTCAATGCCACCAAGACAGGGGAAATGATCACTGACTTTCTCCAACAGTAGTTACAACCTCTCCCCCTAGAAATGAATGATTCTGTAATCAATAGGGTGGAATCCTTCCAACACAACGGTCACAGATCCTCTCAGCTGGGATATTAACACCATGTACATCACTAAAAAGGCACAGCAGCAATTCTCAGACACCTAAAGAAATGAAATGTTTCCCAGCCAATCCTAGTTCAATTTTACAAAGCCATACTTGAAAGTGTAATCACGTTCTCCATTGCTGTCTGGTTTGGTTCAGCACCAGCACACTCCAAACATAAATGACAGCGTGTTGTGAGGTCTGCTGAGAAAATAATTGGCCGTGCTCTTCCATCTGTGGCAGACCTGCATACATTTCGTGTCACTAACCATGTCATAAGCATCACCAGGGACTCCTCTCACCCTGCTCATCACTTATTCCTGGTAAACACTTCAGGTCAATTAATACTACAGCTAACAGGCACCTCAATAGTTTCTTTCCCAGAGCCATAGCCCTCTCAGACCAGTAACTTAGCCTGATGTCTTTGTATTTTCATGCGTTCTGTCAGATGCTGTAGCTGTAGCAGTTCATCGGGTGGGTTTGATGTTTGATGTTTGATTTGTCTCGTGTGCTGCTCAGATACAATGCCTTGAGGTGAATCCATTTAAATTGGACATGCCTACCTTGGTTTCATGGTGCCAGGATAAGGAGTTTATGACCATTAAAAGTATGGATTAAGCAGAACTCCAAATAAAGGTCCCAGGAAGGACTCGCTTCACTAGTGCTTTTCTGTTCTTTCTTTTGCTGTTATTCATCGGGAGGTATGTTTAGGCAGCAACTTACCCACAGCTGCTTATTTGTATATGAAGATCCAGAATTTAAAAAGTAGACATCTATATGTATCATTAATACTGACCAATAACAATTTAATTTAATGTGACCTTTGACCAATCAGAAGCAGGAACACTTGTAAAATTCACTGCCAAACCTGGCACACTCTCATGTCTGTTACACTGGACGGGAAGAACCACCAGGTTTGTTTAAGGGGCACTCTTGTTGTGGACAACTAACTTGCTCAAGGATTAATGTGAGCAAACATAATGATAAGGAGATGAAATGGCAGATAAAAGATGTGGTCAAAAAAACGAGCCAAAGGTCAAAGTCAGGCAGAAGATTTATAGAGCCAAGAAAGCCAAAGGGCAAAGACAAAGTCAAGGAACAGGACAGAGCCAATAAGAAAATCTAATGCTAGGGTCTGCTGGTAAAAGATAAATCACTAAGGTGTCGGGTTGTTTGGAATCATCAACAGTGGAAAGCATCTGTGAATGGGGGCATGGGGTTGGTGGTTGGGGACTCACTGAAGTATAAAGTAAAATTTTAAACATGATTCAAAGTTGATTTAAAATTACTACAAATCATAAGGTTGTATATCTTTGTATATCAGGGTACAGGGAGGTTGTGGAGGACTTTGTCTTGTGGTGCAGGGACAAATTGCAACTCAACATCAGCAAGAGAAAAGAACTGGTGGTTGATGTCAGGTGTGCTATCTAGATGGAGGACATCGAAGTGGTGCAGAGCTACAGGTACGTGGGGGTCCATATAAACAACAAACTGGACTGGTCTGACAATGCAGTACTCTGTATAAGAAGGACCAGAGCAGACTGGACTCATTAAGAAGCCTCAGGTCTTTTGATGTGTGCAGCAAGCTGAAGGAAATGTTCTATCAGTCCATAGTAGCCACTTGGTGTTCTGTGCTGCAGTCTTCTGGGGAAGCAACCTGAGCTCAAAAGAAGCACAATTTCTTATCAGGAAAGCCTGCTCCATCACAGGGCAAACCCTGGACACACTGGAAACTGTTGTAGAAAAGAGGATGGTGGCAAAATGGGATGCCATCATGAAAAATCCCCTCCAGGAGGAGCTCTCTTGTAGCACTTTTAGCCACAGGCTCCTTCCACTAAGGTATACTAAGAAGCACCTATGGGGTCTTTTCTGCCCACTGCTCTCAGGCCATTCAATGCTGAAGTACTCGTTAAGTTAATTTTGAAATTTCTGCACAATGTACATTTATTTATTTATTTATTTACATTAAACAGGCATCGAAGATTGGAAGCTAAGTGTCTGCCTTTAATAAATCCAGTTTGGTCTTGTTATATCACCAAAGGCAGCACTTTCTCCATCCTTCTAGCTAGGACTTTGGAGAGTGTCTTAACATCATTATTCAAAAGTGACATTGGTCTGTATGATGCGCATTGTAATAAGTCCTTATTTTGCTTAGGAAAGATGGTATTTAATGCTTGGCGAAAAGTTTGAGGTAGAATTTTATTGTCTCTAGCTTCTGTAAATGTTGATAATAAAAGGGGAGCTGACTATTTTTTATAAAATTCAGCAAGGTAGCCATCAGTGCCTGCTGCTTTCCCACTCTGAAGTGAGTTTAGAGCGTCTAGTAATTCTGAGAGTGCCAGAGGTTTATCCAATTCCTCTGCACTGAGGGTATTTGTTTGCGGTATCTGTAATGCATCCAGAAACGCATTAGGTTGAGTCAAGCCTTCTTTAAACTGAGTAGAATATAAAGACTTATAGTAGTTTCTAAATGTATGCATTATATTTTTATGGTCAATGATTTTATCTCAGTTTGTGTTGGTGATTGCTAGGTTTGCATTGCAAACTTCCTGCTTGTGGATTTGTTGAGCTAAGATCTTATTAGCCTTCTCTCCATGTTCATAGTAATGATGTCTTGATTTAAAAATGAGTTGTTCAGTTTCTTTAGTTGTTAAGAGGTTGAATTCTGTATGTAGAACTTGACTTTCCCTATGAAGTGCCTGATTTGGACACCTGGTGCGTTCTTGATCTATTCTGGTAATTTCACTGATTAGCTCTGAAACCTTCTTGGTTTCCGTTTTTTTTTTTTTGTGGGAAAGATGTATTCTGACAAACAGCATGCAGAAAAAAAAATCGTGCTTCATTATGTTGGCTTTATCATAAATGGAAAGATTTGTTCTGATAAAAAATGTGTTATCATCATTTCATTTTAGTTTTGTGAATCTGCCACTAAAACTTATTTAACAAGCTATTTCCAAACCGCAAAACTCACTAAAATGAGCTCCTTGTAGTTTTTAAAGTTTTTAGAGGGTTGAAAGAAAGGTACATACTGCTCCTTAAGGGTTTGCCACCATCATACACTTTTTTTGGACCCAGAAAAGAGTCTAGGTGAAAAGAAATGGGGTAATTTGGAAATTAAGGTCAGCTAAGCACAATCTATGATAAGATGAATACATTTACTCGGCTTAGACAAAAGATGTCATCCAAATTAGATAAGAAAAGAAGCTGTAGTGTCAGTCTATGATGAGATGCTGCTTTAGCAAGTGTTATCTTTAACTTACGTGACAGTAAAGTATCCTCCCATCAGCCCCAGCACACTTCTGCTACCTGATGGGAATTGTAGTCCCTGTGTTGGCTCTGGCATAAGACGGCACATAAGACAAAATATAGCTTGGAACGGTTTTGTAATATTTATTGTACTAAACCCCTTTCTTCTGGGATCACTGGCACAAATTTCGCTGGGCACAAAAAAGTATAATTTTTTTTCTTTTTGTATTCATGGCAACTTCAATTTTGTTTGAATCTCTGGCTCATCATTAATAGACTGAAAGTAGTTCTGCAGTTTTAAATTGGCACATCCAGTGAGGGATACGGAACCTGGCACTCACCACTATGTTTATACTGGAAGTACCAGTGAAGTCATTTAATCGCATCTCCCATGATAACGTGAACAAGAGCATGATAACATAGAACAAGTCGACAACAATACAACCAGTCAAAACAAAAACAAAAGTTAACACTAATGTCAAATATGAAATTCTTACATTAAAACCTCCAAATAAGACAAACATATCATAGAAGCGGATAAATACTACAGCCCTAAATGGTTAAATCGCTTTGGGCCACTTTTATATTCACACATCTTTAACAGAATTTGATTGCATTGGAAGACTAAGTATGTCTCAAAATGGCCATATTAGATGAGCTGTTATCTCTATTAAAAAGGAATTAGCAGAAAGTGTGCATTATTAAGATCTATTAGAAAAGTTCACTGCACGGAACGATAATAATATCCCCGGTATGTTAGACTTTATGGGTGAATATATTACATTGAACAGGTGTCAAAGATTGGAAGCCTTTAATAAATCCAGTTTGGTCTTGTGATATTACCGAAGGTAGTACTTTCTCAATTCTTCTAGCTAAGGCTTTGGAGAGTACCTTAATATCATTCTTCAAAAGTGAGATTGGTTTAATGATGCTCATTGTAATAAGTCCTTATTTTGCTTAGGAAAGACGGTAACTAATGGTTGGCGAAAAGTTTTTGAGGTAGAATTTTTTTTTGTCACTGGCTTTTATAAATGTTGCTAATAAGAGGGGAGGTAACTTAACTGAAATTTGTTGTATAAAATTCAGCAGGGTAGCAATCAGGACCAGTTGCTTCCCACTCTGAAGTGAGTTTATAGTGTCTAGTAATTCTGATAACGTCAGAGGTTTATCCAATTCCTCTGCACTTAGAGTATCTAGCTGTGGTATCTGTAATGTATCAAAAAATGCATTAGATTGTGTCTTGTGTTCTTTAAAACAAGTAGAATATAAGGACTTATAGTAGTCTCTAAATGTGTGCATTATATTTTTATGGTCAATGATTTTGTCTCTGTCTGTGTTGATGATTGCTGGGATTGCTAAAAAATTGCTGGGATTAGCCTTCTATATAATCCACTGATCATTTTCAGTATTATGGGCAACCTTAAGCCATAGGTTTGAAAATACTCTGAAGGGTATTTTTGTGCATTTATAGTTTTTATAGTTCATATAGTTGCTGGGAACAAAAGCCTGCAGCACCCCCAGGACCGAGATTGCGAACCACTGGTGTAGGTCGATCTCCTCAGCGACGTCAGACCTCTCCGCAGCTTGCTACTTATAAGATCAAACAGGTTGGATTCCATCTTATGTCGAAGGGGTGGGCTCTGTGTGCATGACAACCAACAAGGGTGCAATCAGCAGTACAGTACATGGAATGCAGCCATGACAAGTAAGGATCTGCACCTGATAAACAGAAAAAACACCTCATGTTTGTTGTACCAGGAGAGACAGACTTGGGTAAAGAAAATAAAAAGAGATTGTGACTAAACTTGCTGTACCTGGAAAGCTTCGTACAGGCAGCATGTTAATCGGTGGGCTTTCAGGCATACAGTGGGCTGGTGATTCATTGAAACTGTGTGGGAGCGTCGATACAAAGTCATGTAAAGCCTGTGACTCCTCACCATGTAATCTGACCTGGTCAAGATGACAAGTTCAGCAGCGCATTACATGATTTCTTGTTGGAGGGAATACCAATCTTGATTACTGCCATTGCTGATCTTGGTGCCTGAGGATGTCAGATTACACCTCTAGGAAACACAGGGCAAGACAAATCAGACAACTCCGGCCCAGTATCACAATAATAATAAGAAGAATACATTTTATTAATATAGCATCTTTCTGATGCTCAAGCTTGTTTCTTTTTCCAAACGTTAATAATGTGCTACCTGACCACGCCATGCTATCCAGGATGTCAAGCTCAGCCAGAGTCTCTGCCTATTTTTTAACACTTTTCCATTCTGTCGTGGTGTGTAAAACATGAGACATCAGACAGACGAGCCTCTACTATTTGTCAAGTCCAAAACACCTCATAGTTGCATTGTGTGAATTGCCTTTCTGGATGAGCGCTCATTGGTCATATGAACAGTAAGGGGCACCACTGAGTTCCCTAACCCCAGACACACATGACCCAACACAACTCCGGTTCTAAAATAAAGGACTTTTAATCCACTCAGGCCAATACAATTACAGTTACAGGCAACATACAGACTTTTACATTCTCTCTCTCTCCTTTTTTCCTAAAATGAGTGTTGCCCGCTGCATCCCAACTCTGACTCCATCTAAATGAGGCAGCAGGCTTTCTAGTAAGCCCATCCTGGGAATTGCTTCTGGCTTCTTTTTCCAGTCATCCAGAGCACTTCCGGGTCATGCGGAAACAAGGTCAGTTAGGTAGTCCGCAAAGACCCCAACATGGGTTGCATTTCTGGACTCCATTTCCCATACACCCCTGTAGATATCGTAATTGGGTTTAGCCCTGAGGAATTGTGAAGTGAGTGAGTCAACAGAAGACCAACTAAGTCAGGGCCTCAAACTCCAACCAATTTCACTCCAACCTGTTGCTTAATGAGGTGCCAATCCTTGTTGTTAATTAAACCCGTTCTTTAATTCCATGGCTTGTTGCTGCTCTCATTTTACAATGGCAGACATTTCCAAAATTATATAGTTTCTCTTTTCTAAGAGCACTGTTAAAATCTTGTGAGGACCTGAACAGATTCCTAAGACCATCATCCTTCTTTATTTTCAGATACAGGTCACAAATTTAGAAAACTGTTATAATGAAAACCTGCAGACGATGCGGCCCATTCAGGATCACTGATCTACACTAACGGCATTTGATTGGCTTAGTCCTTCTTTGTTTTATATGCAGTAGCACATTTGCAGATGTCAAGGTGACTACGTCTCTTCGTGTGAACTCGGCCAGAGGGGTACACAATAACCTGAAAACCACAAAAGGGTCCATCAGGCCGACACACCACAGCCTAAGCATGGAGACTTCCCATCAGCAAGCCTTTCATCTTCACTTCTGATGTCCGACTCCATCACAAAACTTTGACTCAATGGTGGCACGTCCACTAACAAAGATCACAGCAACATTTGTCCTCCACACCTTCTAAGGGAATGTAGGTGACAAACAGGAATCAAGGTCACATGTGGACATTTTGCTGCAAAGCTCATAACATCTGATAGGCAGGTGAGGCAAAGAAAGAAAAAACATGGAAAAGCAAAGCTGCATGGCAGCACCGGCCTTCACAACTTTGTTACTCCACCAATTTTAATGACATCACCGTAACTTTCCTTATTGAGCATTTTAATAAGGGGAGGACATGCCCGCGATGCCATACTTTCAATCCTCTCCTAAAATAAAACCTTCTCCCAGTTTTCCCTGTGTTGAAATCGAACGGCGTCCATCCACATGCACACACACACACACACACACACAGACAGACGCAGTGCAGTGCAGTGAGGGACGCGCGAGCGGCACACTGAAGTCCGAGTGAATCACATCTGGCAGCATCTGCAGCAGGGGGTGTCAGACCGAGGGGAGGAGATGAGGAGGGATTTGCGACGGAGGGGATGTAGTGCGCAGTTAATCACTCTCACATTTCTGTGGCGTTTGCACCAGGGCTGCTCTTCGGGACGTGGGAGAGAGTGCCAGAGAGGAAGAATTTACAGGTAGGAAGTATTTTATTAGTTAAAATGTGGCCGGAGGGCAGGGTTAGTGCCACCTCAAGGTGGAGCATATTAGGGTGTTGCCAAGGACCCTTCTATGTGGGTACTACTGTACTGGGGACAATGTGCATTGAGGAGAAATATCTTGCAGAGGGTGCTTGGAGTAGCAGCATCATCGTCATCATTATTGTCACTGCCAGGGCTCCAGTGTGGCTCTTCCTCAAATGGTCAGGTAACACCTGGAGTCAAGGGGAGCTCAGCAAAGATGATGTGGAGAGAGCAAAGACAAGGAGCTGGGAAAGGATGGAGAAAATCCCCCTCAAGATAAGGTAGAACAAGCAAAGCAGAGGAAGTGAGGTACCACCCGGGCATAAGTTAAAGGTCTGGCGGTGAAGTGAAGTAAGAGCATTGAAGTGCGTGGACAGGAAATGTGAAGTCCTCTGTGACTGTGCAGTGGGCAGCAGCAGCAGCAGTAGCAGCAGCAGGCATTTTGCCAGTTAACAGCTGCACATTCACAACGACTTTATTGAAGCAGGACCGGGGGCTTCCAGCACATGTAATAACTGGGCACATTTAAATCCCTGCAAACGTTAGGTGCTTCTATGTGAGGAAGCAAGAGCCGGTGGAGGCTTTGTATGCAGCAGGCAGAGTGTGCACGTGTCTCTCCAGACTGATGTGCGCAGCTGTCTGTGTGCACACCATATGTGTCAATGAGCGAGGCTTGGCTTTGAAGGATTATAGAAATCTGTGTGTCAAGATGTTGGAGTAGCTGTGCCAATGTCTCCTGAGGCTCGCTGCCTGGCACAGAAGCCGTGGAAAGGTATGAGAGAAGTGCAACAGACCGAGAGTGCAAGGAAATGAGGGGTCCTGTGAAGCCAAGTCATGGCCCACTTCACTCTCTAGCCAACCCTTAGCGCCGGTCCTTATCTAAAAGTTACAGATAGGACTTCATAGGTTCATTTTCTTGAGCTGACTGCATTAACAGACCTTGGAGACGTGTCACTGACGTGGGTACAGCAAATGTGCCTGATTGGTAGAAGCACGTAAATCCTGCATTTTCAAAATGTCACCTTGTTCTCATCTGTGTCCATCAGGGAGCGTTAGCTCCACAAATGGACGAGTGGGGTGCACCGTGTGATCACCCCACTTATAGATAGATAGATAGATAGATAGATAGATAGATAGATAGATAGATAGATAGATAGATAGATAGATAGATAGATAGATAGATAGATAGATACTTTATTAATCCCAAGGGGAAATTCACATACTCCAGCAGCAGCATACTGATGAAGAACAATATTAAATTAAAGAGTGATAACAATGCAGGTATACAGACAGACAATAACTTTGTATAATGTTAACGTTTACCCCCCCGGTTGGAATTGAAGAGTTGCATAGTGTGGGGGAGGAACGATCTCCTCAGTCTGTCAGTGGAGCAGGACATTGACAGCAGTCTGTCACTGAAGCTGCTCCTCTGTCTGGAGATGATCCTGTTCAGTGGATGCAGTGGATTCTCCATGATTGACAGGAGCCTGCTCAGCGCCTGTCGCTCTGCCACAGATGTCAAACTGTCCAGCTCCATGCCTACAATAGAGCCTGCCTTCCTCACCAGTTTGTCCAGGCGTCCCTCTTCTTTATGCTGCTTCTCCAGCACACCACTGCGTAGAAGAGGGCGCTCGATACAACTGTCTGATAGAACATCTGCAGCATCTTATTGCAGATGTTGAAGGACGTCAGCCTTCTAAGGAAGTAAATATTATAAAAATTATAGTACCGCCGCAGAGCCACAACATCTATCTATTATAAAAAAAAATCTTGGAAGGAGATGAGACGTGATTTTCTCGGAGAGGCACTTTCACGTCCATGCCCGGGACCGGAAATAAAGGAGAAAGAGTAGATGACAAAGTAGAATGTCGTAAAGAATTCAGAAATGTTGGCGCGGTACTCATGCACAGCAGGTTAAAGATAACGGAAGTATGAAAATTCGAAAGTCTCAAAAAAAGGATAGTAAAGATCACATTAGTGCAAACAAACGGAAATTATTGCTCGGTGAAATAACAGGAACAGCGAAAAGAGATCAAATATATTGTTCGGATTACAGTAATCCCTCGCTATATCGCGCTTCGCCTTTCGCGGCTTCACTCCATCGCGGATTTTATATGTAAGCATATTTAAATATATATCGCGGATTTTTCGCTGCTTCGCGGGTTTCTGCGGACAATGGGTCTTTTAATTTCTGGTACATGCTTCCTCAGTTGGTTTGCCCAGTTGATTTCATACAAGGGACGCTATTGGCAGATGGCTGAGAAGCTACCCAGCTTACATTTCTCTTTCTCTTGCGCTGACTTTCTCTAATCCTGACGTAGGGGGATTGAGCAGGGGGGCTGTTCGCACACCTAGACGATACGGACGCTCGTCTAAAAATGCTGAAAGATTATCTTCACGTTGCTATCTTTTGTGCAGCTGCTTCCTGAAGGACATGCTGCACCGTGCTTCGCATACTTAAAAGCTCGAAGGGCACGTATTGATTTTTGCTTGCTTGTTTTTCTCTGTCTCTCTCTCTCCCTGCTCCTGACGGAGGGGGTGTGAGCTGCCGCCTTCAACAGCTTTGTGCTGCGGTGCTTCGCATACTTAAAAGCCAAACAGCCCTATTGATTTGTTTGCTTTCCTCTGTCTTTATGACAGTCTCTGCTCCTGATGCGCACTCCTTTGAAGAGGAAGATATGTTTGCATTCTTTTAATTGTGAGACGGAACTGTCATCTCTGTCTTGTCATGGAGCACAGTTTAAACTTTTGAAAAAGAGACAAATGTTTGTTTGCAGTGTTTGAATAACGTTCCTGTCTCTCTTCAACCTCCTGTGTTTCTGCGCAAATCTGTGACCCAAGCATGACAATATAAAAATAACCATATAAACATATGGTTTCTACTTCGCGGATTTTCTTATTTCGCGGGTGGCTCTGGAACGCAACCCCCGCGATGGAGGAGGGATTACTGTAAACTTTAGGTCAGAGACTTGTAGATCGTCTAGTTCGTGTTGCCAGTGAGAATTAAATGTTTCCAAACACGTTGGCGCGGTATGAAGTGAGACGGAGACTTTTAACATGAGATTCTTTCAAGTCACGACCTACTTACAGCTATTTTCAAACAAGACCACGGTCATCTAACCTCTCAGTCGTGTGAATGCTTTTGGCAGACACACTTCCTACGCTCTCGGCTCTTATAAATTTTATCAGGAAAATAATTTTATAACTTCTAGGTGACACATTAATGACGAAGTGAAGAAGAAAGAAAGAAACAGTCAAAAAAATTGTTTTATTTATTAGAGAAAGAAACGATATTCACTCACGAACAGTTATACGTTGTGTTGTCACGATGTAAGTCCAAACACGGAATCAAAATTCAATGCGATCTTGAAGAAAAGTTAATTCCAAATGTTGTTTTTACTAAAGTTTTAAAGTAAAACTGAAAATAATGCATATGTAATAATTCCCATTAAAATAACAATCTCTTTAAATTATATATTCAGTTAACCAAACCCGGGGGTGGGCGAGTAAAGCGAGCAGGGAGCAGAGCCCCCTAGTCTACAAAAAAACAAACAAATCCTATCATCATACTTAGCCTGTATTGGACAATCATTCATCACACCATCCATGTCGGGCTCAAACATCGGGGGGCTGAGGTGCACGTCGTGCCTACAGAACATTATGGCGGGCTGTGATTCTAAAGTCATAGGAGTTAAGAGGAGCAGCAGGTGTTTTGATTCAATATGCCCGGGGTTCAGCAGTTGTGACTCAAATTACAGAGTGTGAGAACATCTTTCATAATATCGGTCTTATGTAGCAGTGTGTATTTTGTCTTTTTCATAGCCCCATATGTCCCTTTTTCTCTTCTTTTACAAAGATGAGCCACTTGAGCTTAATAATAACTAACTTTTAGTGTGTTTATTTATCTCGCCGTTAACACAATTTTTACATCTGAGATGCATGCAGCTGTTCCTGCTGCACTGAGAGTTTAGCTAGCGGCCTGACTCTTTTACCACATCCTTTGTTGGTTATTATTATATTATATTAATACTTTTCTTGGACTTGTGTTTATTTTTCATTTCTGATAAAGTTTCTTGATTCATTCCTACTGGTCACTTGAGTTCTAATCCATCACGCTGAATAAAGAATTGTTGAAGATACTCCTTTCAGTTGACAGCAGAACACCATGAGGTTCTTTAGAGTCCTACTGGGTGTGAATAAAAGAGATGAACACTGGAAAAGGTTTGGGGGTAGCCACTCCGTACACTTGGAGATTAACAAGATGGCGCTTTTATAGTAGGGTGGAGGGAGTGACATCATCTGGTCCACGAAAGTGATGTCAAAACGTTCAGGTGGGAATTCCCTCAGGTTGTCTGCAGGATAAAGAGACAGAAAGGGTTAGGGCACGCTGCCACCCCCTGGTCTGTGGTGGGATTACCATCATTCAAGTCCTTTAGCTGCCTGCCATGCGCACGCGTGTGACACAATGTTGAGAAGTCCTGTTGATGTCGTATTCCTTTATTATTTGATGCTAAAAGACCCTCCTCTGCATCACCATCGTTACCAGCATGTGCAGAAAGTTCAGAAAGTATTCAGACCCTCATCACTTTCTTCACATTTTGTTAGGTTTTATCCTTATGCTAGTATCATTTAAATTAATTTCATCTTTCATCAAGTAACACTCCATACCCCAGAATGACAAAGTGAAAGCAGAATTTCAGACATTTTTGTAAATTCCTGATGGCGAGATGGAATTTGTATGAAATAAAAGTTTTATTATTATTAAATGATTCTTCATATTAAAAATAGCAAACAAAAAATATCACAAAGTATTCAGAGGCTTTGCTGGGACACGTTGATCATCGTTGAGATGTTTCCACACCTTGTTTGGAGTGCACCTGATTGGACCTGACTAGGAAAGGCGCACACACCTGTCTGTAGAAGATCCCACCATGTTATCAGAGCGAACTCCAGGCCGTTGTGTCAAAGGAATTGCCTGCAGAGCTTAGAGACACAGGATTGTGTTGAGGGGAAGCCAACAAAAAATCTCAGCATCACTGAAAGGTTCCTAAGAGCACAGTGGCCTCCATAATTCTTAAATGGGAATACGTTTGGAACAATCACAACTCTTCCTAGAGCTGGCTGCCCAGCCAAACGGAGCAATCATGGGAGAAGGTAAAAGAAGTGACCAAGTGACGTTGGATTTTATATATATAGAGATGATCTCTGACAAAGGATTTCTGCTTTTCACCTCTGCTTATAACGATGTCATTCGTTTTCCTCCATCTTAATGTATTCCTGTTGGTCACACACAGTAACTTCTGCACCAATCACCTCTGACTTTACTGCTTTTTAACTCCTTGTTAAGTTTTATAGAACAGGTCTTATTATTTTCAGTTTCCTCTCACTCTAATGATTAAGTTGCTACATGTATTATATTTTGTAGGATTAACATCTGTTCTTATCATTCGGTGTTATCCAAACCATTGTGTGAAGTGTTAGCACTTTATATAACTTTAAGATAATTATGTTATGTTATGGCACAATCAACCAGTAGGTGTCCAATGAGGGGCCTCGTTTCCCACGACACATCTCTGTGTGTGTGTGTGTGTGTGTGTGTGTGTGTGTGTGTGTGTGCGTCAGCAGGGCAGATTCTCACCTCAGCATCCTTTTTCTCCACATTTTCTGTAGAGCACGTCCAATTCTGGTCACCAGCTTAGCAGAAGAGCCTGAGGAGACATGGCTTCACGTTTTGCCTTTTCAATAGTCGTGATGGTGATGGTGTTGGCAGCTCCGCTGACTGGAGGAGAGGATGCGAAGTCTGATTACGGCCACTGGAATTACAGAGAAGGAGGTGAGAATGCCATGAGCTCCATGGAGTTGTAAAGCTTACATGTCAACTCCATCCACAAGTCTTCAGCTCCTCCTTGCTGTTGTGAATTCATCTTGCTCGGAAATAACGAGCATTATTAATAACATTTTGAGCGGATAATAATAAGCTTTATCATTTTTCTTGATTTTTAAAACATTCATTTTCTTATTCATTTTGTTACTAAGCACCTCCATTATTGCGCATTATGTTTGTTGGGGCTTTGATTGTTTGATTGCTGGTTGGATGTTCTTGTGTACATTGGGTCGTCACACAAATGTCATAAAATGATGGCTGCACACACCACTCACTGACTCAAGTATTTGGATTCCAAAGGTGTACTAAACAAAATTGTTTGTGAGGCGTAGTTAGGACAAGGCTACCGCTGTAGGTTAGCATTAGCAACTTTGCCTTGGTTATCGTGACTTTGATTGTGATGTTGTTACTCTGCATTCCTCATCGTCTGAATTTGACCTTAGCCCTAGCATTTCAAACTTTGCCTTGGTTATCTTGAGTTTGAATGCTGGATGTTGTTACTCCGCATTCCTGATCTTCTGAGCTCAACCGAAACTCTTCATTGCTAGTCCTTCTTCTCAGAATTTAACGATCTTGCCCTTCTTATTGTCCCTGAAAGTATTTTTTACTCTCTCTGGTCACAATGCCACGATCAATTGACTCCACGTCAATCCTGAATGGCGCAAGTCTTGCATCACATTTGGAGCTTTGTGTTTCTATTGAGCAGACAGGGAGAGTTGGAGCCATCAGCAAAGATGACAAAGTGCAAAGTATGCAGACAAGGAATCAAAGGCAATTGTGGTGCCTGATGACACTGAGCATGTGCCACCGGCTTTGACTAAATAGGTTTTCTTCATCATTTGCATGGCTCACTTGTGTCAACATGGACACAGACTCCATCCTGGACTCTCCTTACATATGGTGTTTGTCCAGCCACCTGTACCAACAGGAGTATTTATAATGAGGAACTAGGAGATGAGCAATCAGAGAGAAATGGGTCAAAGCCGGCAGATCAGCAGGACTACAACTAAACCAGAGTGTGAGGCAAAATGGAGGTCAGAAGACGAAGCAGCCCAAAAGACAATAACAAGGACAAATTTAGAGAAAGGTCTGGTAAGGTTTTGAATCCGCAGATCAAATAAGGAAATTCATCCTTTAACTCTTTCAGGGCTGATGTTGACTTTTGTCAAAATTCAGGAGTAGAGGATGGTAGTCGGCTGTAAGCTGCAACAAAACTCGCCCTTACGTTTTACTTCGACTCTCTTGGATTGAAGGAAAGTTACGTAGCTTTGTTGCTTTGACCTCGATTCCCTGCATGTGAATGAGTAGTGAAGAGTAAACAGCCTCTAAAATGGCATCGAAATCTGGTGAGACTAAAGCAAATGTGCAACATAAAATACTCCATGGACGTTTTACGTATTATCGCTGAATCAGACTCTGACTTTTCATACTCGGTGCTTGATGCAAGTGATCTGGAGATAGATATCGAAAATAAAAGTGAGGTATCAGCATCAGCCTATCAGTCCCCCAGCTGACTGTGGTGCTGAACACGTTCGTGTAGCTGATACACCTACAGGAGCGTTCGCCTAGGAGGACCACCACTTATGATGACGAGGTACAAACCATATTGCGTCACACTATGACTGCCACTGTCGCCCACCTGCTGTGCGAAGACAGAGAGGTAGCTGGCCCACCATGCATTCCTGCTCACCATCAAGGTGCCCCGAACAGGCACCAACAGCAGCCACAGCATGTTGCAACAGATGTTTTATGTTGATTTTATGTATGAAAACCAGTGCATTGTGTGGAAAAAAAATTCAGCCCTCAAAGAGTTAAATCGTGGGTCACGACCTCTAAGGCCACACCCCTAACAACATGGGACGCAGACCTAGCAACAGGTTGGAAATAATGGCGGTAATCATGAAAACTTAAAACAGCAACTCACATAAATCCTTAACTATTTGAAGAATCAAGGATTAAAAAACCAGAAATGAATTCTCTGGTTTAGAAAACCTCCAAAACGAGTATACTGTACATTCATGCCAAATGATGAGTACAATGAAATAAATTAAACACACAACTCATAACATAACATTACCAAGAGAGATGGTCGTAGGAAATATTTTAGTGATATGCTGGCGGTGAAGGAAGAAAGCCAGGAGATGGTAACACGAAGCAAGAGCCGTAGACAAAAAGAGAAATCAGGTCAGAATCGAAAAAAGGTAAAGGATCAGGTAACCAGAACACAAGAGCAAAACGAGAATCAGAAGTCGAAAGCAAAAAGAAATCAGCAACCTGATAGTAAGGTTCAGGAAGCTAACTAACTCTAGAACTGATATCAAGGCGTCTCATCGACCCGAAGGATATGGTGCAATGAGATCACTTTCGTGTTTATGTCGTCGCATCTCATGGCATAATTGTAATCAATAACGTAACGCATGCTACCTCCTCCCATAAACAAAGAGCGATAAAATAAAATTAAACTTTATCAAATCAAATAGAAATAATCAAAAAATCTCCAAAACAGATTTTACCTTTAAAAACACACACAAAATGAACCAATACACACCCACAAAGTACTAATTCTTAGGAATGCAAATGGAGCGCTGAATCTGCCCAGCAGTCTAATGTTGTGCCTCCTTACTTACTTACTTTAAGGAAGCCACCTACTTGATTTAGTGTCTGTGTGCTGTTTTCTGCTCTTTTCTTCTCTGCACATTGAATTTTGCCCTCCATTTAGTGCTCTGGATGCTTTCCCCTTTCTCTCCTCCTGCCCGTTTTCATACGTCCCTCTCAAATGTGCCTCTTCTGCCGTTTCTCCTCCTCACGTGTCTCACACTCACACTTCCTCTTCTGATCGCGTCACCAAAACCAAAGCAACCAATCGCATCAAAGCCATTCTGACCAATCATCCTGCTCAAAAGAACAGGACACACGCAGACCGTAACAGAAGATTTGGACTGTGAGGGAAGAGCTGAGCGAGCCTACAGAAAGAAGAAGGTCCACTCCAGAGTTGATTTGGCCTTCACTGGATGTTATGACCCTGAGGTTTGCATTTTTGTATTTGTTTTTGAATTTTTATTTTTACTTCTTGTTGTCACCACCACTTTGGTTACCAGTTTAATCCCAGATCCTGTGATTCTGTGGCATTTTGTTGTTGGTAACATCTCCCACTGAAAAGTTGTGGTAGAAATGGGCTGGTATTAATGATGGTGACGTGTTACAGTCAAGATTCGATAAACTTTGAACATTTTAGTTTGCTACTTTCATTCAGGGTGTTAAGAATTTTTATGCGTGTTTTGACTATGACCTTGGCTTTGGTGCTTTCATTTTTGACCCTTGTCTGTCCTCAGTTACTGTACATTCCCATGCCCTTCATGCCCTGCCATTCCTTCCAGGGGGAATAAATGGGAAAGCAAGAATGTGCTCTGCTGTGGATGGGCACCCCATGCATCGTTGGTTCCTGCCTTCTGCTTGAAATATCTGGGTTTTGACTTCAACTCTTCATGACCCAGAATTTGAAAATATCCTAAAAACTTTCCATCCATCTATCCATTTTCAATCCTGCTTGATACATTTCCGAGCCGTGATGGCCAACACGTGTATCAGCAGCATTAGGCACTGAGGCTCCAGTAGACGGATCTATGGAGGAAGAGGGATTGTTTTATTTGTTGATAACTCAGCCGGCCTTGAAGCTCCATCAGCTAATTCTCAGTCCACACCATCCTTCCACAGCGGACCGTGTGAATGTCCAGGCCCTGAAGAGTGTGACTCGCATCCTGGACAAGTGGGGGAACAGCATCTTTTCTGAGGTGAAGAAGATCCTGCATAGTGACCCAAATTCGGTCCTTCCAGAATATTCCAGGTATGTCTTGCCTGACTGGGATGAAGGGTATCCAAGCAGGTAATCGGTACCCACTAGTTCGACTCTATGTGTTATGGGGTTCCTCCCCTGGCTGGTGCTCAATTTCCTTTTTTATGTCTTGTCTCATTCCTTTGTTGGTGTTAATATTGTTATTTATCCATCCATCCATCCATCCATTGTCTCCCGCTTATCCGAGGTCGGGTCGCGGGGGCAGCAGCTTGAGCAGAGATGCCCAGACTTCCCTCTCCCCGGCCACTTCTTCTAGCTCTTCCGGGAGAATCCCAAGGCGTTCCCAGGCCAGTCGAGAGACATAGTCCCTCCAGCGTGTCCTGGGTCTTCCCCGGGGCCTCCTCCCAGTTGGACGTGCCCGGAACACCTCACCAGGGAGGCGTCCAGGAGGCATCCTGATCAGATGCCCGAGCCACCTCATCTGACTCCTCTCGATGCGGAGGAGCAGCGGCTCTACTCTGAGCCCCTCCCGGATGACTGAGCTTCTCACCCTATCTTTAAGGGAAAGCCCAGACACCCTGCGGAGGAAACTCATTTCAGCCGCTTGTATTCGCGATCTCGTTCTTTCGGTCACTACCCATAGCTCATGACCATAGGTGAGGGTAGGAACATAGATCGACTGGTAAATTGAGAGCTTCGCCTTGCGGCTCAGCTCCTTTTTCACCATGACAGACCGATGCAATGCCCGCATTACTGCGGATGCCGCACCGATCCGCCTGTCGATCTCACGCTCCATTCTTCCCTCACTCGTGAACAAGACCCCGAGATACTTGAACTCCTCCACTTGGGGCAGGATCTCGCTACCAACCCTGAGAGGGCACTCCACCCTTTATTTATGTTAATTTTATTTGCATTATTCGATATTTTCATCAGCTTTGTGTATTATTTATTTTCTATGTGTCTATGTGTGTTCTGTTATGTTCCTTGTACCTTCTGAGTGAATCCCCAAGAGGCAGGGCCAACTGTCTATCTGCCCTCAACCCTATAAATGCTGAGGAAACACAGAGTCCCTTGCGGTTCATTGAATGCGCTTGCTGGTGTTGGTGAGTTGGTTTGTGATTATCACTGTGCTTATTGTCGATTCTCTGGATTTTTTGACCTCTTGCTCTGCTTTTTGACTCGTCTTTGGATTTGTGTTTTGTGGCCCCTGGATTGTCTCTTGTGTAAGGAAGGTTCTTCTGGGCCTTTTGTGCTGCTTTGAGCTTCTTCTGCCATAGAGTATTTTCAAATATAAATCTTCTATTTTGTAAATATTCTTTGTTGGCCCATTTATTCAGTTTACAAGCCAAAAGTTGACAGGTCTTTCCACTTGGCAGCATTTTTTGAGAATCTTTGCTTATGAACTCTCTAGTTAATGACAGAATAAACATCATGGCACGGCTGTGACTCGTATGATAATCTGACGGACGTGGAGGCTGACCTCAAATCAAGTTGTTAAGGCCAAGCACAAGAGTACTGATACAACACTATTGGAAGGAAAGTGTAGGGCTGACAGATGGAAATGGAAGATGGCATTATCACCTCACGGTGTTCGGAACCCATTCTGACTCTACGTTGGGCTTTCACACATTTTTTCTTTCCTCCTGAGTCCCCTCTAGGACTTTGCTTTCCTTCTGCTGGTGACACTCCGTTGTTCGGGTGTGAGTGGAACTTACACTCTGCTGAGAGTTGCTTCCTGCAATGATAGGCTCAAGATCTCAGTGACCAGCACTGGAAAAACCAGAAGAGAAAACAAATAATTTGTGAGGACAGGGGAATGGCAATACTGTCCTTTTCCTGCTGCATGAAATTTACAAGAATGTACAGTAAGTAAATATACTGTGGGAAGTAAAAATGTCAGATGTGAGTACGCATGAAAGTGCTCTTTAGGAGAAGGACTGAGGAGTCACAGTGGACTCTTCTCG
This sequence comes from Erpetoichthys calabaricus, assembly GCF_900747795.2. Lineage (NCBI taxonomy): Eukaryota > Metazoa > Chordata > Cladistia > Polypteriformes > Polypteridae > Erpetoichthys > Erpetoichthys calabaricus. The sequence goes on from NC_041405.2 coordinate 32,671,442, forward strand.
GGGCACAGAAGCCGTTAAGAAGGTTAGCAGAATGCTAGGTTACTGTATAAATTATCATCTTTTATGTTTTTATCCAAGGCAATGTAAAAAGCAGTAGCACCATTTGTGGAGTCGATGAAGGTTATGCTTAAGTTATACGGTGTAATGCATTTGGGTGGTCTCACCATGTAACCCAGAAGGTCCTAAAATCTCCCAGGAGCCTCAGATTTGTATAACCCTGTAAATCTAGTGGTTACAATTTATTTATTTAGTGCAGGATAGGACAGTCAGTATCAAGCCCCCGATAAACTGCTGAGATTCTGACCATAAACGACCACATGTTTAGTGACAGAGTATATGAAAAGTGTGCTATGAAGTGTGAGACGAAGGAAGAAAAAACAAAAATGCACCCGAAACATCACATCAGTCCCAAATTAGGGCAATATTATATCAAGGAAAAGAAAAATTGTTCAGGTTGTGATTATCCTATGGCAGGGGTGTCCCACTCCGGTCCTGGTGGGCTGCAGTGGCTGCAGGTTTTCATTCTAACCATCTTCTTAATTAGTGAGCTGTTTTTGCTGCTGATTACAGTGATCCCTCGCTATATCGCGCTTCGCCTTTCGCGGCTTCACTCCATCGCGGATTTTATATGTAAGCATATTTAAATATATATCGCGGATTTTTTGCTGGTTCGCGGATTTCTGCGGACAATGGGTCTTTTAATTTCTGGTACATGCTTCCTCAGTTGGTTTGCCCAGTTGATTTCATACAAGGGACGCTATTGGCAGATGGCTGAGAAGCTACCCAACTTACTTTTCTCTGTCTCTCTTGCGCTGACTTTCTCTGATCCTGATGTATGGGGATTGAGCAGGGGGGCTGTTCGCACACCTAGACGATACGGACGCTCGTCTAAAAATGCTGAAAGATTATCTTCACGTTGCTATCTTTTGTGCAGCTGCTTCCTGAAACGACATGCTGCACGGTGCTTCGCATACTTAAAAGCTCGAAGGGCACGTATTGATTTTTGACTGAAAAACAAACTCTGTCTCTCTCTATCTCTCTCTCTCTCTCTCCCTGCCCCTGACAGAGGGGGTGTGAGCTGCCGCCTTCAACAGCTTTGTGCCGCGGTGCTTCGCATACTTAAAAGCAAACAGCCCTATTGATTTGTTTGCTAGAGATTGTTTTCTCTATCTATGTGACATTCTGTGCTCCTGATGCGCGCACTCCTTTGAAGAGGAAGATATGTTTGCATTCTTTTAATTGTGAGACAGAACTGTCATCTTTGTCTTGTCATGGAGCACAGTTTAAACTTTTGAAAAAGAGACAAATGTTTGTTTGCAGTGTTTGAATAACGTTCCTGTCTCTCTACAACCTCCTGTGTTTCTGCGCAAATCTGTGACCCAAGCATGACAATATAAAAATAACCATATAAACATATGGTTTCTACTTCGCGGATTTTCTTATTTCGCGGGTGGCTCTGGAACGCAACCCCCACGATGGAGGAGGGATTACTGTAACTTGTTTTGCCTTCGTTTTAATCGACGTGACTCAGACCCCTTAGTTGTTTCTTTTTCTTTAATGAGCAGCCAAGCAGAAACAAGATGTGAAACAAGCCACCACATGACCAGCTAACCTGAAAATGAAGAAAGGTGAAGGTCTTGGCCATGTTGGTCCACTCAGGTCACCAAAACATCTTGACGGTGGTCTTAGAAAAAACAGAAACTCAACAGTCTGCTGTGGCAGAATGAGAGCAACAACAAGTCCTGATATTCAATAACGGCTTTAATTAACAGCAAGAATTGGCAACTCATTAAGAAACTGGTTGGAGTGAAATTAGCTGGAGTTTGATATTCCAGTTTAGCTGGTGATCTGTTGGCTCATCTCACGTCTCATTTCTGTTTGGCTGTTATTTAATGAAGAAACGAGTCAATTCAGAGGACTGAATCCTTAAAAACAGGACTAATAAAATGAAGGGAAAAGGAGTTAATTAGCAGTGAAAACTGCTTACTGATTAGGAAAAGGGCTAGAATGAAAACCTGCAGCCACCAGGACCGGAGTTGGACACCCCTGTCCTATGGGGAAAATGACAGAATATTAAAAAAAAAATCTGAGGTGGAATTGGAGAGGAAGATAAACGTCCGACAGACCCCAAGACTGACAAGTCCTAGCAGTAATGCAGAGGTGAACCCCTCATCTCCTCTTCTCCAGCTGGTGTTCCTCCTCTGGCACTGAATATTCGGTTCTTCACTGTGTGTTCTCTTTCCGTCTCTGTGAACTCCCCACACAACAGATAAGCAAAAAAAAAAAACCAGCTGCCCTCTTCTTTCTAAAAGTCCGCTTTATACATTGCCTACCAATCAGACTCCCGCGGCCTTTACACATCCTACTGAGCAGACATCTTGACTCTTTTAGGGCTAATTATTTTCTTTTCTTTTGTCCCAGAGTTGAATATTTTTTCCAAAAAACTCATAACACATACATTTTCACACATAAGTCAACAGTCAGTCAGTCAGTCATTGTCCTAACACAGGGTCACAGGGGTCTGCTGGAGCCAATCCCAACCAGCAAAGGGCGCAAGGCAGGAAACAAACCCCAGGCAGAGCGCCAGCCCACCGCAGGGCACACACACCAAGCACACACACTAGGGACAATTTAGGACTGCCAGTGCACCTAACCTGCATGCCTGTGGACTGTGGGAGGAAACCCACGCAGACACGGGGAGAACATGCAAACTCCACGCAGGCAGGACCCGGGAAGTGAACCTGGGTCTCCTAACTGCGCCCACTGCGCCACCACACTGCCCTATAAGTCAACATAAAATACTTAATGATGACAAACGTCACTTTGTTTTATGTTCCATGAGCCTCTACGGTATGTAAGTTCACATACACTATATGGCCAAAAGTATGTGGATATCCCTCCATGTTTCTGCTACACTCATTGTTAATATGTGCATAAAATCAAGTACTTAGCCATGCAATGGGGGGTCATCTTTGCCACATGTCAGTACATGAAATTTCTGCTCTGCTAGATCAGTCCTGATCATCTGTAACTGCTACTGTTGTCAAGAGAAAGCATCAAGTAGCAGCAACAGCACAGACATGAAATTGTAGACCACACAAACTCACAGAGTGGGGCCACCGAGTGCCGAAACACAAACCATGCAAAAATCGCCCAAACTCTTGTTGCATCACTCACAACAGACTTCCAAAACGCCTCAGGAAGCAACATCAGAACAAGAACTATGCGTTGGGATCTTCATGAAATGGATTTCCATGGCTGAACAGCTGCACACGAGCCTTAGATCACTAAGCGCAATACCAAGTGTTGGCTAATGGACTCTGGAGCGGTGGAGACATGTCTTCTGGAACGATGAACCACACTTCACCATCTGACAGTCTCACAGACCAATCTGGGTTTCGTGGATGCCAGGAGAACGTGATCTTCAAGACTGCCTAGTGTCAAATGTACACTTTGGTGGAGGAGGGAAAATGGACTGGGGCTGTTTTTCAAGGTTTGGGTTGGCCCCCTTGGTTCCAGTGAACAGTATTGTTAATACTGCAACATTCAAAGACATTTTAGACAATTGTGCACTTCCAACTTTATGGTGACAGTTTGTGGAAGGCTGTTTTCTGCTCCAGCATGACATAGGCAGGTCCATAAAGACACAAAGGAACTTGAGTGGCCTGCACCCCGACCCTATTGAACACCACTGGGGTGAATTGGAATGCCAATTGCTAGCCAGGACGTCTCATCCAACTTTAGTACCTGACCTCTTAAATGCTCTTTTGGCTGAATGGGCACAAATTCTCACTGACAGATTCCAAAATCCTATCAAAAGGTGTCCCAGTAGAGTAAAGGATATTATAGCAGCAAAAGGGCGAGCCAACTCCTGATTGATGTGTGTGCTTTTGAAATGGGATGTCCAACGAGCTCATATAGGTGTGATGGTCAGGTGTCCACAGACTTTTGGCCATATAGTGTACTTATCACATACCTGCTTGTGTAGTTGAGCGACTGGTAATCCGTAGTGTCCACTAGCATGATGTGTCGTTTGATGAAGTCCAGTAGCCAGCTTGCCTCCCATGGATCTGTGTTTGTGTAGTCGAGCTGCTGGTAACACTGGTCTACAACAAAATATTTTTTGTTTGCTACTGGGAACTTCAGAGCAGCTCTCTATTAAGTTTTTTACACTGATTTCATATATGAAATTGGAATTAAGCTAACACGTCAGGTTTTTGAGATACACATCATTGCTGTTTTGACACTTTGAATATCAATATAATATTTCAACATGATATCTGGAGTTTAACCTCTGTCCCACCAAAATTGTTTTGATGTGTTTATTCTGAAATCAAACCAGAAGACGATACCAGAGACACTTTAAAGCATATTTCTGTCAATTTACCTCAATATAAAAGTGAGGTCAGTGTGCTCAAAATTGTCTGAGGCACTCGCTTTTGCGCTTGTACTGCACATCCGTCTCTCCTTGCAAGAACCAACAGTAGTCACCCATCATGCTCGGAGTAAATTTTCCCCGATATCAGTTTTCCATCACCTTTGTATCTTGATGAAATCTTTCCCCATGCTCATCTCTGACATCGCTTACATTTGGTGGAAAAAAGTCGAGATGAGAATGTAAAAAATGCGTCTTCAGTGACATTCTGGCTCCCGTAAGCTAATATACTTCCAGCATATTCTCCACAAGCTCAGTATAATTCTCTGCTCTGTGACTGTCAAGAAAAGTCTGGACAACCTGCACGAATGACGGTGCTGATTTAGTTGGCTTCAGTTTCCTTTTGAACTCCTCGTCAAGCATCAGTTCACGGATTTCAGGACAAGCAAAAACACCTTCCTTAATTTTGGCTTCACTTTTCTCGAGACCAAACTTATTTCTTAAATGCTGAAACGCATCACCTTTACTGTCCAGTCACCCTAGTTGTCCAAGACCTGGAACATCATAACTAAAAAACGAGACATGCTGGATGAAAAGTGAAGCAAGTGAAATTTGTTAAAGTACAGGTGAAAGAATCCCAGTAGCACAATGCTTGTTGGCCACTGTAATCCGTAGTGTCCAATAGCATGATGTGTCGTTTGATGAAGTCCAGTAGCCAGCTCGCCTCCCATGGATCTGTATCTGTAGTCCTCTCAGGGCAAATGTTGCCGTAGGTGCATCAGCTACACAAGCGTGCTCTGCACTACAATCAGGTGGGGACCGATCAGCTGATGCAGGTACCTGACTTTCATTTTCCATTTCCAGATTGTCTGCATCAAAATCGGAGATCAATAAGTCAGACTCCGATTCAGCAATAACACACAAAAAAATAAATAAATAATATGCACAGAGTATTTTGCTTTGCGCATTCGCTTCACCTTCCCACCCAATGTCAGTGCCATTCTAGACATTATTAACTCTATGCTACTCACACACACACAGGGATTCGATGTCAAGCCAATGAGTCTAACAGTCCTCCTAGCATGTGAGTGATGAGTGCTATTGACGTTTACAGCTTTTTTCGCCCTCGACATCCACCCAAAACCTCTTGTGTCGACGAATGTTGACCAACGCCCTAAAAGAGTTAAAGGGACAAACTAAATATACAGAGAACACCTTACATTTTATATGACATATCTTTCATGCAAAACCGTTACAGCCTGGAGTACCGCATGCAGTTTTAGTCTCTGGGCTACAAAGAAGACATAGCAGCACTAGAGAAAGTCCAGAGAAGAGCGACAAGGCGCTGAGTGGTATGAGCTATGATGAGAGTTGGAAGGAGCCGAACCCTTTCAGTGTGAGCGAACTGAGATTAAGAGGAGACATGATGGAAGTGTCTTAAATTATGTAGGGAATCAGTCCAGGGGATTGAGGGCGTCACTTTGTCGGTCACGAGGATGAGGAGATCTTTTGCTTGTCTGCTCACGTTGTTTTCTTTTGACGAGTGCAGGAGTCTGATCGTCCGACTGAATCTCAGAGAAGTAGCGAGTCTTACGGGGTCGGTGGCAGGAATTATGACTGGGAAAACACCAACTGGGGCTTGCACTGCCAGAAAGGGGAGGCACAAACAAAAGTGATAAATACAGAAAAGGAGACTTACAGCAGGGTGGATATGGAAGAAGAGAAAGAAGACAGTCTACCTTAAGACGGCTAAGGCACAGTGTTACAGGATTTTTGGATCTCTTGAGAAGAAGCTCACCTACTGGTAGAGTGAATAGTATTCAGTTCTTTATTATTTGGAAGGATATCATCACACTGCCTAGACATCTGTGTTATTATGTCAATTTCCATCATAACACTAATTTGTTTTTTGATGGTGTGCTGTACATTGGGGGCTCACTTCGTTGTGTTAAGTATTGGGAAGGGTGTCACTCGATGGGTATTTGTTGCATTGTGCGTTATTTAATTTTCATTCTTGAAACCCAAATATATATAGGTAGTTAGAGTGTGTGGTGTGGTCTGTATAGGGTGAGGTGAGTAGTGGAGTAGTGTTGGTCACTCATTCTCCTTTGTGGACACCAGGGGGTGCTCCAGCTCCCCAAACACCCACCACAAACAGGCACAGACACAAGGTAAAAGCCCAAAGAGTCTTTTATTGGGGAAAACTCTTCTCAACAAGAGTTTCCCACCACCACGGTTTTTGCAATAAGCACTGTTTAGCACAATAAACACACACTTTGTCTTCCTTCTCTTAGCATCACACTGCCTCCTCCACTCCTCCTTCGTCCACCTTCCACCCGACTCTGGCTCCCTGATGCAAGGTAGGCAGTTCCTTTACTTCTAGCTGCCCCTGATCTTCTGCATCATCTAGGTGAGGCAGAGACCCAATAACATATGGACTCCCCAATCCTGCAACTCCCTACCCTGATGGACTCCACAGAACCGAACAGGGTTGTCCCCAAGGGCTATAATACCCAGCATGCCCCATGGGCACCAATGTGGGGATCTGAGCTTGGGATCACTGCCATCTAGCATCCTAGGGGAGACAAAGCCCTGTGTAAGCTGTCTCTCCCTGTCTTTCCATCCCAAGGGCGTCCCGGCTTGGTAAGAAGGCTGGCCATTCCTTACACCTTATTATTTCATTTATAATTGCATCATCCGGGGATCGGTACACCTTTAAAATGAGTTCAACAGGAACACAGTTGCAAATGTATTAAGGGTACATTTTGCACAAATATTGGAAAGCTTTTTTTTCTTCACACAGAGAAACATAGACACATGTAAGTTGTCGAGTAGGGCCTTAGGAATCTTTAGATATTGATGTTATTTTGAAAGAATTAGTTGGATAGTGTGGTAGAAATCAACATATTAATTGAAGAAAGAAACTTATCCTTTACTAGGACAAGTTTGATTAAGTCCTCTTTGAGTCAGAAACCAGGCAGGAGGAAACCCGTTCATGGTGTCTTTAATTATCTCTTCAGCAAATGCCAACGAGGGAGCATTCATCACAGCAGCCTGTTACAGAATGGTCAGCCAAATAAGGACAGAGGTCTACCACTCTCCAATTCTTCTCATATCTATAATGCTCAGCGATTACCCTTAAAATCCCTGTGTATGCAACAACTGTCTGCTGATCTCTTAATCGTTTCCTTGTACATTTTGTGTATGACATCAGCCTTCTCCTGGTACAGCTTTGTCTTTGTTGTTCACTTGGCCTTTACTTGGTGTCTTGATATGTCTGAACAGGTTTCTGACATTTATTAACCCTTTTATACAGGGAGACTCACTCGAAAGAGGCCCCCCGAATATTCTGTTGTAACCCCCGTTAGGATGAAGCAATCAAATACGCTCTATCATTGACGTATGTGTAAACGATGCTGGAAATGGTTTCCGTTTTCTACCAGACACATTTCAACACGGCTCTTCATGTTCCTGAACGTATCGGCAAGCGTCTCGGGGGGGGGAATAGCAGCAATTTCAGGTTGGATGTTTCCTTTAAATCTTCCACAGTGCAAGGCTTGTTCTGATAGACATCTCCTTTGAGCACACCCGATAGGAAGAAGTCTGGCGGGGTCAGTTCCAGCGACCGTGGTGGCCAAAGCCCCTTTGAAATGACCCTGTTGCCAAAGAAGGACACAATTTCTGCCATAATCCTTGCCGATGTGTGACATGTCTTGCTGGAAGTAACTATCCGTTAATTCACGATCATCCAGTTGATTCTGACGTAGCTTAAACGAATAGGTGACCCAATAGGTTTGCACCATGAAGACATGCTGCTCAATCCTGTACACCACCATCCTGATGAGAAGTTGAGTGACTGAGTGAAGGGGTACGGGTGGTAGGCACCCAGAAGTTGCAAACGGAGGTTAAACGTTGTGATGGCTGTCAGACGCCTACCTCATCGCGCCGACGTAGGGGCATCCCAGCTTGTTCGAAGCTCCATATACTGAGGAGAACATTTCACATTCTTTTGTTCAGATTGCTTCGTCTTAGAGAGAGTTATTACAGAATATTTAGGGCCTCTTCCGAGTGAATCTCCCTGTACTTCTAAGACAGATGCTATATTTTAACATGGAAAATACCAAAATATTTAACTATTGTTACCTCACTTGTCACAATTGTTCTCATGTTCTAATAATATAAACTCTTCACTTTTAGATTTTGTAAGATGTGACTTCACCACATGTATCATTTGTTAGGTTTGATAAAATAGGAACGGGCCTGAGCCAGCTGATTAAAGCACAATGCTGCTCACAACCCTAACCGCACAAGCTCCAGATATGTTACGACACATGACGACTCTGCCAGATATGTCAGAAGTCAAAGGGCTCAGAGTAATTCCAAGTACCCAGAACTACATCTTAGACAGCTCTATGAGGTCAGACGATGAGCTGCCATACGAGAGAAGAGCACAGCCTCCCGGAGATCTCCCTGCTGTGAGTCACCACAAGGACTAAGAGCCACCTGAACAGCGTCACACACTGGGGGGCTTTGGTCTGTGACTGCTGCTGAACATCCAGCTTCTATGGTGTGTTTGTCACACACACTCTTATGCCGTGACATAATGAAGAATGAATACAGTTAACAGGTGTCACAATAGCAATTCCAGTCCTGGGTACAAGTGCATTGTGGCTCCACTCATGTGGGAAAGTATAGAAGAAGGGTATACAGTAGAGGATGAGACCATGACATATACAGTGCATCCAGAAAGTATTCAGAGTGCATCACTTTTTCCACCTTTTGTTATGTTACAGCCTTATTCCAAAATGGATTAAATTCATTTTTTTCCTCAATATTCTACACACAACACCCCATAATGACAACGTGAAAAAAGTTTACTTGAGGTTTTTGCAAATTTATTAAAAATAAAAAAAAGTCACATGTACATAAGTATTCACAGCCTTTGCTCAATACTTTGTCGATGCACCTTTGGCAGCAATTAGAGCCTCAAGTCTTTTTGAATATGATGCCACAAGCTTGGCACACCTATCCTTGGCCAGTTTCGCCCATTCCTCTTTGCAGCACCTCTCAAGCTCCATCAGGTTGGATGGGAAGCGTCAGTGCACAGCCATTTTAAGATCTCTCCAGAGATGTTCAAATCGGATTCAAGTCTGGGCACTGGCTGGGCCACTCAAGGACATTCACAGAGTTGTCCTGAAGCCACTCCTTTGATATCTTGGCTGTGTGCTTAGGGTTGTTGTCCTGCTGAAAGGTGAACCGTCACCCCAATCTGAGGTCAAGAGCGCTCTGGAGCAGGGTTTCATCCAGGATGTCTCTGTACATTGCTGCAGTCATCTTTCCCTTTATCCTGACTAGTCTCCCAGTTTCTGCCGCTGAAAAACATCCCCACAGCATGATGCTGCCACCACCACCATGCTTCACTGTAGGGATGGTGCCTGGTTTCCTCCAAACGTGACGCCTGGCATTCACACCAAAGAGTTCAATCTTTGTCTCATCAGACCAGAGAATTTTCTTTCTGAAAATCCTGAAATTCTGAGAGTCCTTCAGGTGCCTTTTGGCAAACTCCAGGCGGGCTGCCATGTGCCTTTTACTAAGGAGTGGCTTCCATCTGGCCACTCTACCATACAGGCCTGATTGGTGGATTGCTGCAGAGATGGTTGTCCTTCTGGAAGGTTCTCCTCTCTCCACAGAGGACATCTGGAGCTCTGACAGAGTGACCATCGGGTTCTTGGTCACCTCCCTGAGTAAGGCGCTTCTCCCCTGATCGCTCAGTTTAGATGGCCGGCCAGCTCTAGGAAGAGTCCTGGTGGTTTCAAACTTCTTCCACTTACGGATGATGGAGGCCACTGTGCTCATTGGGACCTTCAAAGCAGCAGAAATTTTTCTGTAACCTTCCCCAGATTTGTGCCTCGAGACAATCCTGTCTTGGAGGTCTACAGACAATTCCTTTGACTTCATGCTTGGTTTGTGCTCTGACATGAACTGTCAACTGTGGGACCTTATATAGACAGGTGTGTGCCTTTCCAAATCATGTCCAGTCAACTAAATTTACCACAGGTGGACTCCAATTAAGCTGCAGAAACATCTCAAGGATGATCAGGGGAAACAGGATGCACCTGAGCTCAATTTCGAGCTTCACGGCAAAGGCTGTGAATACTTACGTACACGTGCTTTCTCAATTTTTTTTATTTTTAATAAATTTGCAAAAACCTCAAGTAAACTTTTTTCATTTTGTCATTATGGGGTGTTGTGTGTAGAATTCTGAGGAAAAAAATGAATTTAATCCATTTTGGAATAAGGCTGTAACATAACAAAATGTGGAAAAAGTAATGCGCTGTGAATACTTTCCGGATGCACTGTAACTGTGGTTCTACGAGAAGAGAGTTCCGCGTTGAAACAAGGAATTTATGTCTTCAGAAATGTCACGCCGATACCTTTCCATGATAAAACAATAAATGGCCCAGAGTTCCTCTTTCTCTCCTGACGTGCCTTTCAGTCCAAGATGAAACTGAATTTTGGTTTTCAGTCCCTTCTTCATGTTTTCTCCTCTTTTCCACCAGGGTGCGCCCCTTGTCAGAGACCGTGAATGACCTGTTCAAAGAAGTGAAATCTTTACAGCGGCGGATCTCCGAACTGCATGAGCGCCTCGACACCTTGTATCTCTTCTTCCGAAAGTATGGCTATGGAAAACCCCGTACTGCTGCTTCCGCCCAGTCGGCCCGAGGGTCAAAAGGCACGATCCAACGCAGGGTGATAATTAAGCGAATAAAGAAGAAAGAGTAGTCTCCGTCCTTGTGGTGTTCGGGGTTTGCCCACCTCTTCTCTTCTATGTTCTGTACACTCCAGCATCTCTAAAAGCTGCTGACCTGCCAGTCAAAGGCCTTGAATAACTGCCAGCGTTTGACATTGCCATCTAATGCATGCAGACTGTCTGTGCCAGCCTCCTTATAGCTGGTTTTGAATGTCTAGAAGACGACACACAACAGTGAGCAACAAATTCCATCGCAAACATTCTCGCCCAGCATAAATAAAGATAGCGACGTAGCTGCTGCTACCGTACAATACAAGACATGCAAAAATGGCCCTTTTCTTCATGCCCTCTGACCCCTTAACCCTGGACTAAACTCAGTGGTACTGCTTGTATCGGATATTTGGGGACACACTCAGTGACATCTGTTTGGTAACAGCATAGCCTTACAATCGGGGGGGGGGGCTGGGGGGCTACAGTTGTGCCCAGATCATGAGAATTTAAAAATCATCGCCCGCCATTGGAGCAGCGCGTTAACGAGACTTGAGGTGTCGACGACTGGGATGAGTGAGAATAACATCCTCTGAGAGTCAAAGAAAACTAATTGAAGGAAAAAAAGAAGTCATCTGAGTTGATGAAATGTTACTCAAGCTAATGAATATTAATTAAGGTGCAGACCCCACAGAGACATACGAATGTTTAAACTCTCTGAAGAGACCTCGTTAACGATCGTCAATTACAAAGGTTAATTGAATGAGCCTTTCATTGCTTAGATATCGTAATCCCATGGTAGCGAGCATCGCTCTCTGTGTATCCACCTCCTCCATGGCGGGTATGCCAGTTAGCACTGCAGCCCCCCGCTCACTGTCTGTGTGGAGTTTTCATGCTTACCTCGTGTGCTTCTCCCAAAGATGAACAACTTCCATTCACTGGCTTGTTTTGCCTGAAGGCGTCCTCTGATTGCCATGGGACACCACGTTGGCACCTGAGATGACCCAAGTAGCCTCTTGCTTCAACCCTGACATGGAAAAGTGGATTCAGGAAATTGGGCGTAATGTCTCCTTTTAGCATCAAGGTGTACACGGCTTCTTACTTGCATATCTCCTCAGAACACAAAAATGCAATAAAAGATATCAATAAAATGAATGTATACATAGCATGCGACATATTCTGTATCTATACAAATGAAATACAATATGGATTTGCAATTATTATGCTGTATGTATACACTTGTTTGTTTGAATTGTTATGACTGACAGTTCAGCATCCTTATGATCTTTGGACAGATGCTCTCGACTGGTGCCAATGGCGCCAGTGTGCAGGATGGTTGAGCTCTTTAATTATCCTGTTTGCCTTTCTAAAGCAGTGAGTGTTGTACACGTCCTGAACAGATGGCACTTGGGTGACAGTCATATTTTGTGCCGCCTTTGCCTCCCTGCTTTATGATCTCAAGCTGAGCAGGTACTGTACCAAGACGTGATGATGGACTCCTCTGTGCACCCATAGAAGTTTACGGCAGCAAACGGAGAAATGCAAGGTGATCCCCAATGTCTAAGCGAGCGCAGATGTTAGGGAGCCTTCTTGACAAGAACTGAAATGTGTTCTGCCCACTTCAATTTGTCAATGCTGGTTCCTCCAAGCAATTTAAAGCTGCTAACCCTTTCCACAGCATCCTCTCCGGAGTAGATTTCAGAGTGCTCTGCTTCCTTCTTTCTCAAGTCTATGGTTAGCTCTCTGGCTTTGCTGACAAGTAATAGTGACATTGTTGTCCTGGCACCGCTGAGTCGGCAAGCAGACCTCTTCTTAGTAAGTCACCTCATCCTTGTTGATGTTAAAATCAGCAAATTTAATGATGAAGGTGGAATTGTGTCTGGCAAAACACAGAGGTGATCAGGGAGAAGACAAGTGGACTTGGGGTGCTACATCAGCATGGAGGATATGATGGTGATAATCAGCACGTGTTGAGGCCTACCAGTTAGGAAGTCCAAAATTGAGATGCAAAAGGGCACACCGAGTCCAAAATTGAGGAGTTTGGTGGTCTTTGATGGTACAACATTGTTAAAAACTGAGCTGTTATCTGTAAACAGTACTGTGGCATAACAGTTTATATTAACTAGATGTGCCAGGACGGTATGAAGTGTAAGGCATCCTCTGTGGAGCAGTTGTGACGATATGCAGAATAATCAGTTTAATGTGTCCCAGCACCAGGGTCTCCAAGCATATCATCACACCTGGAGTGAGCGCCCGTAGGGGGCCATGAAGATTAAACATTTTTAGTGGGTCACTCTGCATATTTAATGAGCTTGGCACGCATATAATTAATTAGCCTAATTATGAAAATTATATATATATATATAAATATATATATATATATATATATACACACACTGTATATATACATATACATAAAATATATATATATATACATACACACACCTTAATAAAAGGATAAGTGTCTTTGTATCTTTGTGTCCATTCAGTTGATGAGTTTCAGTCATTCCAACAGATGGTGCATCACAAACATCTGTAGTAATAAAATGCATTAGATTTATCATTCCAAGAGATGGTGCACCACAGACATTAACACAGCTTTTACAAATCTCGTACCAAATGGCATATAACGGAGACATTTGCAGTGTATTTATCCATTTAACACTTGGTGCATCACAAATATTTCTAGTAATGTATTTTATCACTACAAATGTTTGTGATGCACCATCTGTTGGAATAAAAAATGCAATGCATCTGTCTCTGTTATATGCCATTTGGTATGGGATTTATAAAAGCTGTGTTAATGTCTGTGGTATAGATGGTGCGCTGCATACATTAATACTGAGGTCCATGTTGATAACTTAGATTTCAACCCATTTTAGGTGGGTAGCACAACAATGATAGATAGATAGATAGATAGATAGATAGATAGATAGATAGATAGATAGATAGATAGATAGAACTTCCAGGTAAAACATGCCAACTCCCCATGGAAGCCAACAGAGCTGCCATTTGAGACTACAGGTCCCAGCAGGCCCTGTGGGTGTTCATATGGGAAGCTTAACCCAGGGATGCTGCCATCTAGCGTATTGGGGGTAGAAAACATTCACCTGTTAACATCTGCCTTGGCCCTTGCATCACCCTGGTCTCCTGGCCTGGTAAGGGTCCTGTTCAATCCTGGCTAAGATGCCAGTCCACATGTGCCATCTGTTATACTATCTTCCTATGATATAGCGCCTGTCACATTATTCTGTCCCTCTCATATCTTGCCTTTGGCCTAATGTGACATTGTGCGCTGTAATCCTCCTGCTGCATGTTGAAGGCTTCCACTCGTCAGCCCCTGTGCACTCCTGCTGATTACTGCCACATGTTCATTTCAATTATGAGCTCATCCTCATACATGCAGGACATCTTCAAAGTTCTTGATAAAGCAGATCCTGCTGATTTCTACTAAGCATTTGGAAACTCACGTACTTGAGGACAGAAGTAGAAATTAAGGGGAAGTGCATTTACAACTGAATCCAGGAGGCACTTCTTAATGCAAAGAGTTGTGGGACTCTGGAACAAACTACAGAGGCATGGAGTTGAAGCAGAACCCCCGTCAACCTGTAAGAAGGACCTGGATGACATATTGGGAAGGCTGAGCCATTGGCTAAACAAACAGGCTTGATGGACTGAATGCCCTCCTCTTATCTGTCGAGTTTCTTCTGTTCTAAAATCACTTTGCCTGTTGACTGGATGAGGACGTTCCTTTGTCCACCCTAACCTAATACTCTCCTGTGCTTCTGATTGGCTAATGAAAAGAATATAAAGTTGAATCAGGATATAGGGTATGAGGAGATGCCCCACAGCTACCGATTTGTGTTGTGTTTGTACTGATTACCAGTTGCCCATTTTGCTATTATGATGACCACCTTGAGCATGGGAAAGGTGCTATATAAATAAATTATATTATTACTATTAACCTTGGCAATTACAATCCTAAAGATGCATCAGAGCCAGAAGTGAAACTCAAAGGTCCACTGCTTATTGTGCATGTCAGTTTTCACCTGCAGGAATCAGATAAGGTAACTGGGGGAGCAAGCGGCTTTCTCTTTGGCGAGTTTTTCTTGTGGAGAAAGCTGTAAACACACACACACAAACAGCATCTTGAAAAACTCTTCATCACCCAACCCTTCTCACATAAGTGAGTACCACAATCTGGGAATTTGATCAATTTGACTGGGAATTTCTACTTATAGCTTGGGCTGTGCTGCCCAACATAGAAAGTGAATTAAAAATGAATAAAAGATCACATTCTAAAAATGGAAATGGCAGTGGTTTGTGAGCATTCATCCCTTCAGTGCTTAGCTAAAATGCCCCCCAACAGCAAGTCTCTATTCATCTTGAATGTGATGCAGCAGGATTTGCCCATTCCTCCAGTGCAGAGCTGGTCAAGCTGTGCCAGGCGAGTTGGGCAGCAGTGGTGGGCAGCAATGCTTAGGTCTCGCCGCACATGGATGATTTTGAGGTCAGGGCTCTCAGTTTTCTTCATTTTAAGCCACTCCATTGTTGCTCTGGCCATGCGCTTTGGGTTCTCATCCTGTTGCATGGCAAACCTCCTCTACCAGTTTAAGCTTTCACACAGAGGGGTGTGGGTTTTTCACCAGAATCTGTCTGTATTGTGAAGAATCCACCTTCTCATGAATCCTGACCGGAGCACCAGTCCCTTCTGATGAAAATCATCCTCAACATGGGGGGGATGCTCCCACATTTTACTGTGACGATGGTGTCACCCGGCCAATATGCAGCAATAGGTTTACACCACAAGTACTGTTTGGAGTTCATGCCAGAAAACACCACTTTAATCTCTACAGAAACCAAGACATTCAGCCACATCTTTGTAGAATGAGACATTTTCTTTTGTATAGTCAGGACTTCTTTGCCAGTGTCCCATCAAGGCCTTTACATAGAGTGCCTTAAGAAGGGTTGAGCTGTGAACATCCTCGCCACCCGTTACCAGAGTGACAACTGGCATCAGAGTCGCCTCCATGCCAGTCTTGAGAGGTGGCCTGACCTCGGCAGTGTGGATGGAGTTTAGTATTTGTTTCCACTTCTGTATGACGGACTGCACTGAGCTTCGAGATGTTCTTGAACCCTTCACCAGGACTGAGCTTCTACAGAATTACAGCCCTGACTTGAATCGAAAGCTCCTTTGTCTTCATTTTGGTTTGTGGAAATTTCTCAGCGACCCGGGGTCGAGGGAATTTACCTTCATAAATTAATTAGCAACAGATGAACCAGCAGGAGGAGACCACCACTACATTTTTTGTGTTGGCAAGGTAAGACAATTTGCAGGAGCGAAGGCAGCCTCAGATTTATAAAGGGTGGGAGTAAAGTGCACAGCACCTTGGAAATTTTCACATTCTCTCATTATACAACTTTCAACCACGGAGGAGCTCATTTGGCTTTTTTGAGACTGAGCAACAGAAAAGGACACTAAAGTCAAAGTGAAAACCTCTGCAAAGCGGTCTGAATGAATTATAAATATAAAATACAAAATCATTTTTCTCATAAGCACTGACTCCCTTTGATATGTCACACCAACTCATCATTGGGGAGACCAACTGGTGTTAGAAGTTCCATAATTTGGTCAATGGAGGTCACCCTGTCTGGAGTTTCAATTGATTGCAGTTCAAATGACGCACCTCATCTGGAAGATCCAACTTGTGACAAGTCAGCATGGCGGCCTATCCTAAACAATGAAGAGAAAAGAACACAGCAAGAAACTCCATGAAAAGGGGCTTGGAAGGCTCAAAAAAATCAGGGGATGAAGATAAGAAAATATCCAAGTCACTGAGTAACACTTGGCATTCAGTCAAACGAGCCATTAGGAAATGGAAGGAAAATGGCAGAGCTGTAAATCTACAAGAGCAGGCCATCCACAAGGCCTGAGTAATCATGAACGATGACCACCAGTGAGGGAAGCCACCAAGAGACCTGCAAGAACTCCGACAGTGTTACAAGCTACAGAGGCTGAAGAGAACAACTGTTGTCCGGGTGCCTCACCAGACACAGCTTTATGGGAGGGCGGCAAAGAGAACAAACACACAGGACATCTTGGCTAGAGTTTGAAAGAAGGCACAGGGGGACTCTGTGGTCTATGGCCCGATGAGGCCAAAATTAAGCATTTGACTATCTGACAAAGTGCTTAAGCCAATCACTGACTATCATTTAAAGACATCGCATCCCCACCATGAACCAACTGTGGTGGCAGCATCATGATGTGGGGATGCTTCTCTGCAGCAGGCCTTGGGAAGTCTCGTCATAGTAGAGAGTAAAATGAATGCAGTATCATACAGGGAGATCCAGGAGGACAACCTGGTGCCATCTGCAAGAGATGGGCACCATTGGGAGAAGATGTTCTTTCCAGTAAGGCAACAACCCCAAACGTAAAGTCAAAGCTACAAAGGAATGGCTTCAAAACAACAATGTGAGTGTCCAGGAGCGGCCGAGTCCGAGTCCAGGCCTCAATCCAACTGAGAATTTATGGCTGGACTTGACAAAGGCTGATCACTCAGGATCTCCGTACAAACTGACAGAGCCCGTGCTGTTCTACAAAGAAGAACTGGGGGAGATGTCAGTGTCCAGATGTGACCCGAGCACGCAGACTCACAGCTTTGTCAGCCATGACAGCCCTATCTACTAAACATTGACTTGAAGGTGGTGAATACTTGTGACATCAGTTATTTTGTTTTTTACATTTGTAATTAATTTAGACCATTTTGCAGAGGTCTGTTTTCACTTTAATCACAGAAAAAGACTCTTTAATTTTAGTGTCAAAAAAAAAACAATAAAATGAAAAACGTGAAAATGTCCAAAGGGTGAACACTTTTTATAGGCTTTAGCAAACTGACAAAAGTTTTTCCAACTTGTTCCTTATGTACAAAAATATCGGTGTTGTAGTTCAGCTGGAAAAATTCCTTATTATAAGTTTAGAATCTGAGACAGTAAAGTGTGAAAATACTTTTGGGGCAAAATAGTTGATCAAATCACACGTGTATACACAAACTGCTCATGCTGTAATAAAAGCATATGAAAACAATACATTTTGGCTAAATTTACAGGAAGTGTAAAGCACTGCTGCCCTCTTGTGGCTATCAAGTGTATTAAGACTAATTTTATATGTACAGCTGCAAGCTCTAGAAGGGGGTCTCAAACTCAGTTCCTGGTGGGCTGCAGGTTTTCATTGCAGCCACTTTCATTAGCAGCAGTAACTGACAAGAGACACTCTGTTCTTTTCATTGCAACTGCCATCCTTATTCACATTCCAAATTTTTTTTTTTTTTTTTTAAACTTTAATCTTAACCTGTTGGGCCCCGGAAACAACAAGCACTGAGCTGCTCAAAACATTTGGATGATGCTCTCGGAAAAAAGGAAAGAAACATATGGCTTCTCACATATCGGATAATTAAATGAAGTGACACGTATCACTGGCAAAAAGAATCCGCCTCTAATTGTAACATTGAGTTAAGAAATCTAAAAGCAATGGCGCCTTTCAGGAACAGAGTTTGAGAGCCCTGATCAGCACTAATTGTTAACTTACAGGTTAGGAGAAAAACAAGGACTGTGTTAAAAAGGGAGTACACTACAATCAATGTCAATGGACGATAAATTGGACTGGACTGCCAATACTGATTCTCTGTGCAAGAAAGGACAGAGCCGCCTGTACTTCCTTAGAAGACTGGCATCCTTCAACATCTGCAGTAAGATGCTGCAGATGTTCTATCAGATGGTTGTGGCGAGTGCCCTCTTCTACGCAGTGGTGTGCTGGGGAGGCAGCATTAAGAAGAAGGATGCCTCACGCCTGGACAAACTGGTGAGGAAGGCAGGCTCTATTGTTGGCATAGAGCTGGACGGTTTGACATCCGTAGCAGAGCAACGGGCACTCAGCAGGCTCCTATCAATTATGGAGAATCCACTACATCCATTAAACAGTGTCATCTCCAGACAGAGGAGCAGTTTCAGCGACAGACTGGTGTCACTGTCCTGCTCCACTGACAGACTGAGAAGATCATTCCTCCCCCAAACTATGCGACTCTTCAATTCCACCAGAGGGGGTAAATGTTGAACATTATTCAAGTTATTGTCTGTTTTTTACCTGCATTTTTTATTACTCTTTAATTTAATATTTTTTGCTGCTGGAGTATGTGAATTTCCCCCTGGGATTAATAAAGTATCTATCTATCTATCTATGTCACAAGGTGTGTTCTATTAGCAGCAATAACTGGCTGGAATGACAGGAACACAGGCCCCTGGACCAGACAAGCAAATCTTCTGATCTTTTTGAATGCAGGTTGTGGGTACGAGGAGCACACATTCACATTTGTCACAAAGAAAACCCTCCTACAACTTTGTTTGATGCCACCATTCTCATATACCTTTGTGGTTAGACGTTGGAGTCCAAGTTCATGTACAGTCAGCTTTAGTTCCTTGTGCTCATCTTGTTATGTACATGTAGCACTGCCCATTTCTGAATGTTGTGACACACCGATGGCACAGATGTGCTCTGAATGTGAAATGCATACTGGGGCCACATTTTGAGCTTTCTTGTGAAGAAGGAGCAGGTTATCATGACGAGTAGGACTTGGCCCAGCAGATCAGCTGCATTTCCAGCGTGTGTGCTTCTGCTTTGAGTCCTCATATTTCAGTTCATTCTCACAGAACCTGACGCCTACCTTAAGTCAAAGCTGACAGAAATGCTACGCCATATTGGTATTGCTCACGCCAATATGACCTCAAAGCCTAAGGTGGGAGCAAAAGGCTCACTACTGGAAAGCCTTGACCACAGTATTGCTCTTCTGCTGATCAATCCACCATGGGAGTCTGCTGAAAACCAAAATGTGCTGATAGGCCTGCTGGAATTGAGGCATCACCCTTTCCATGGCTTCCTGAATGAATTTTAATTTCTCCTTCCAAAATGGTCTCATACTTGAGGATTGTGTACAAAGAGAGCGACATGCAGCATAAAGGTGTTAAAATCCTCTCAGTGGTTCAACTGTATGCCCCTCCCTAGCTGTAGGTTTCAGTCTCCATCTATATTGTTTCCAAACCAGATGGTTCCACTCATGTCCCACTCCAAAGGATTTAAGCCAAACTTCAGTTAGAGGATGTTAACTAAGCATCATTCCTAGTGTTTTTTTTCCCCAACACAAGGATTCTGAAAGCTTCCATCATCCTCTTCTGCCAATTAAGCCAAAGATGCAGATTTGGTTTTCTGATTATTGAAAATGTTTATTGTAATTGAATTTCAAACGGAGCTGGCAAGGTTAACAAGATACAACTGGACATAATGAACAATCAGCTAGACACTATTTCTTCCTGAGACAGTAAATAACAATTAATTCTTCATACATTTTCACATCATTGCGTGGAGTTTTCAATTTTTCAGCTTCTACATTACCCATCCTCACACAAAAAAACAAAACAAGTAAATCAAAGCCTGATTGCAGGCAGTGTGGTCGCCCTGTTTTAGACTGTGTGCTTATATTATTAGGCATGAGGGTCACTTTCTTCTAAAATGACCACTCAGAGCACCTGAGAAGCCTTTCTGGGTAGGGGTGAAATTTGAGGTGACATTACACAGGGCAGGGAGTGTGGCCTTGTTGATCCACCCAAAAAAAATGTTTCATTTACCCTTTAACCTTGCTTTCCCACAACCTTTCAACAGACTGTCTTGAAAAGAGTTTGGAGAATTGATATATCCCATCTCAACAGGAACCACACCCCCCACACTTGGTCACAGGTATACACATGCACAGAGAGACACACATGCACACGTATGTGCTCTCACAGCTATGGCTGTCATTTTGTTGTCAGATTTATTTCCCCCTAATTTACGGCTCTTCCTGCAGGAGCCACACCTCATTGCGACGTCCATAGGGCTTCATGGGAGGATCATAACCATTACACAGATACTGATTTCTCTGGTAAGGTGCACCATCTCCCAGCACAGTCATTAGGCGGTTTGCATGAAATCGGTAATCTGCCTCTTTTGCATAGCCTCCAAATTGCCTGCAGAGATGAAGGGAAATGAAAAACAATCTTAACATCGAAAGTAGTTTTAACTGGGTATGATGGGCAAGATCTGCACCAGTGGCTATTCAGGATGGACCAAATGGACAGGACAACAATCTCAACAGCGGTCATATTCAAACAACCTATACACCAGGGCCATTGTGGCAGAACAAAACAAAGTTAGGAGTGACAGAGGCTATACCTCGTTTTTCAGGGGCTGGTCATGACTGACCAAGACATTTATTGAGCAGTGTGAAGAGTTTATATGAAAGTGGCCATCACACTAACCAGAGCAGACAACGTGTTGGTTACATCCTAGAAAGTGTAGTGGCAATGTAATTAAGTGGCTTCTATAGTGCTCAAGGCCCTTTACGATCAAGATTAGGTCTGGGCTGGCAAGGACATTTTGATCCAATAGATGGAGCTCTAGGTTGACCGGGATGGAAGTACAAGGGTTGCGTATAAAAGGCAGTTCTAGGCACAGGGCTTATAAACTTGGAGTAAGGAGCATGAGTGGGCAAGTACTCAACTACCAGGAGAAAGAGGCCAGAGGTGGTGAGAAGGTATGGGAGATATTTGGAGAAGTATTACTTGGGGAATATATGCATGAGGCAGCCTAGATTGGAACTTAGTGTGGGAAAACTCTAATGTAAGCCTAAGGAAAAACAAGTACTCATATACTCACGTGGAATAAACAGTCATTCCTGGCCGGTCTTCAATCCGGATGCCCTCGTCTATTGGCTTTGGTGGTTCCACTTGAAATTTAGTGGGAAGACGAAGCCCGACCTTTAGCTTCCCTGACAAGGAGCCATCTGCCTTTGGGAAAGTAATCATGGACACTGGGGCAGTCATTCCCATCCCAACACCTGAAAAAATTGAACACAGTGAGAAGTACAGTCAGAAAAATGAGAGAACACAAGGCGCCTCACATCCGCTTCCATGAAAGCAGTAAATGATCTCTGCAGTCTTAGCCATCACCTTTCCTGTTAACCACTTCTTAACAGTTTGTCATCTTTTAAAGGACAAAAATACAAGTTTGTCCTAAAACACCCTAGATTGTCTTAAATAAATATTTATCATTGTTAAGTGCTTCCAGAGGACACTAATTTTAAGGGAGACGAGTAATCTTCACAAAAACCACCATCTCTAAGACTGCCTCAAAATGCTGAAGCTAGTTCTCACTTTCAATGGCAACTGAAATGATCAAACAACATCTGGTGTTATGTCTTTGGAAGTGACTTGACCTGGCAGCAAGCAGAACGTCATTAGCGTGTTCTATGTACCCATCACTTGTTACCCCACTGTCAACCATGACATGGTTACAAGGGATCCTGTACAGCCAAACTTTTATTTTATTAATGTTTAGCAACAATGTCTACTACTTTATATTTATTATATATATATATATATTTATTATATAAAGAATAAATATATATATATTAAAAAAACATGACATTTTTGAACATATGCAGTGGTACATGCGCAATTGACTATTTTGTATTTCAGTCTTTTTACGAACTACCATTTCAGCCATCAATAAATGATGTGAACATATGTGACAGTGTAACCTCAGAACTTTGACACATTTAGAAAAATTCCTAGTGAGGACAATCAATTTAACAGACACTTGTTGAATATAAACGTTGCACAAGCCCTCGGTACGAAAATTAACAACGCTTAGAAAGGCTTGTGTAACAGTAAAGATGGAAGTCAAAGGAGTTCCTCTCAAAAATCACCTTTAATATAACACAACTTACCTTGAAGAAATGGTGGCTTCTTTTAGATCAGCACTACACCTTCACAACATAACTAACCATTTCTCTTGATTTTGCTCCCACACTCACCCCTACCACAAACGTCACTGCCCTACCCCACTCCACCCTCAAAATGCTTTGGGTTGAACTTGCCTAATTGCCAGATGATGATTCACATCATGCTAAAAGGTACTTTGGTAGCCACTTCTCTTCTTTCATTTCCAAGTATAAATACAGGCATGAGTGAAGTCCACTTACGAACCAGTCGACCATATGAACCCTCCTAATATAGTAACCCTGCTGCATTTTCAACCATCTGCTCCTCCTCCCTTGTAGGTTGACTCTGCATAAGAATGTAAGACAACCAGAGAAGACTAGGTCATTCGGCTGGCTAATAGCTACACTGTCCAATATGGACTACCTTCTAAAAAGTTGTCAAGTCTTCAGTTTCAACTATGTGCCCTGATAGTTTGCTTGAGATTCTCAAGTTTCTCTGTATGAATAAGTGCTTCTTGCTACAGTCTAAAATGGACATCCTTCTCAACTTCCAACAATGTGTTGCGCATGTGATTCACCATTTACTTGGAACATTTCTGAAGGGTCTCCTTTACTCAATGCTTTCAAGAATTTTAAAGATCTAGATTGGGTTCTCATGTAGCCTGTGCTGCTTAAGTCAAAACCATGTCATTCCCGCATCCTTGCAGAGTAGGACATACCCTTAAGTCCGGGGAGGGACTTCGTTGCTCACCTCTTCAGCTTCTAATGCTGGGAGGTCTTTTTTGTAGCTCATTGACCGGAAGTACACCCACAACTCCGCATACAGTCTCACTACTGCATTACACAGTCTAAAGCATAACATATCTTGATTTATTTTCAAAAGCTTTTACAACATCTGACATCCTTGATAAAGAATGTTCGGTCAACACAAACCCCCAAACCATTTTAAGAGGAAGCCTGTGCATTAGCACTTTGTACTTTTCCACTTTATCTTCATTATGTAAGTGTTCATCCAGTTCTGAAAAATTGTAACTGTTTTTCCAATCTCTTATGAATTTGATGCACTTCGAATTTTGATGCCATTTTTGCATTTCACCAGTTTACTTATCATCATTGTCGTTAATATAAATTAAAAAGAGCAGTGGCCTGAAGCACATTTCTTACTAACTGTCGCTCAACATAAATAGCATTAATCATACAATGTAACATCAGATTACATTAAAGACTTTGGGGTCCCCACCTTTATCGTTGCTGCCCCCCATGTACTTAAGCAGCTTAAGCACAGCCTCCCTCGAAGCCTCGTCAAATGACCGACTATCGGTGTCCACACAGGCAAACTTCCCTCCATCGTAGCGACGCACTTCGTAGTTCACATCTTCCTGCAATAAATGACAAAGTGACATGAAGACCCTTCGGTGTCATGGTGTAAGATGACAGGTCAGCAGAGACCTCTGGCACAAAATATTCAACATATTTTAGTCTGGTCTACATCACCAGGACAGATCCTTGTAATCTCAAGGCAAAAAGATTGGATACATGCAGAATACAGAGTGTAAACCACATTTTAGAAGGATGACAATGAGGAAATTCTTTGACCGCAGTCCTTTGCGCCACACAAACTCCACATAGTAAACATTAAAATTCAACAGTACGTTATTTGATAAATAATCTCTAATGCTATTTTCATTGATTTCTGATACAATTACATTATGTTCTGCTACTCAAAATGGATGAACAGGGAAGGGGAACCAAGATTTCCAGTAGTGTGTTGGGGGGCCAGATGACCATGGGAGAAAGACCAACCCAAGAAGGCCAGAGGAAAGGTGAGAGAGGAACTCCTTCGGGTCATGTGTTCCTCCTAAAGAGGTAAAAAGCAGAGAAAAGGACCACCAACTGGTTCAGAACTCCTAAGAGTCTTAAGAGACTGCTTTAGGATTTGATTCTTGTCAGAGGAGCCCCCTGCCCCCATGAGAACACACACTATAAAAGTCATTTGATTTAACATGGTTGGCATCTGTCGGTCTTAAAAGTTTCTGCGCAGGTAGTGAACCGCTTTAATAAAGTAACAACTAGTCATGTCTCAGGTTAAAGATCTAATTGAAGGTCTTGTGTCTTAGGTTGCCAAGCACCTCCTAGTGGTCACAACTGAGAAGTAACATACAGCAATAAAACTGAAAAAACCCAATCCCAGATGACTAAAAATGAACAACAATAGCCATGTATCCATTGGAGTTATGCACAAAACAGAAGCAATACTTCTGAAAAGTCGACAAAACACAAATGCAAACTGTCTAGGTTTCCATTGAGTGATTTTGGACAAATAAAGTCTACAATGGCCCTGTTCATTTTCAGTCAGAGGTGATGACAGCAAGTGAATATAATAAAGGGAAGGCGAACTCCCTATACGTGGCAGGGGCCATGTATTTGGGAATTCTTTGAAACTGTAAACAGTGATTTTACTGAGGAACTATGGGTACAAAATGTTAGGATGAGCAGCTCAACATTCATGGAATTATGCAGCTCAACAGGCCCTCTTATGTAACCACTGCTGTAGTATACACGAGGGAGTCAGTCCCCGACCAAGAAGCGCAGAGCCATCGTGCTTTATAAACTGGCTACCTGTGTAGAGTTCAGGGTTGTTTCTGGGTCTTTTGATGTAAGCAAAACCACCATTCTCAGATGTACATGGGGTGTGTCAAGCCATATGCTCAAAACTAATGAGGGAACACATCACTTCACCTGATGTGGAAGAGGCACAGCACTTTTAGCAGCGCAATTACAAGGCACACAAAATACCTCACGTGTACGATGCAATCGATGGCTCACATACCCCTATTCGGGTACCAAGTGATGGGTATCTTTTTTAAAAAAAAAAAACAAATACAGGAAAGACTGGACATCTGTTGTTCTGCAGCCGGTTGTTGACAACAGATTAATGATCAGATACATGTGTGTTGGGTTCACCTGGTAATGCTCATGATACAGCTGTATTCACCACATTAGATTTCCACAGGTATTTGAAAATTTGGCGTGTCACGTGACCTAAATGCAAAAAAAAAAGTGTTTCCATTGCAGTTTTGCTAATTATTGCTTTGTCGATTCGCTTGAAAAACCATTTTTCAAAATTCATAAGTTTCCATTGCCAGTTTTTTGTTTCACGATTTCAAAATGCGCATTAAGGAGGTTAATGGAAACGCAGATAATAACAACAAATATTGTGACATTCAAAAGTGGGTCTGTTCATTCTGAAGATGTGCCACAACAACTCACTCCAACCATCAACCTGCAATGTTGGCACCAGGCACAATAAATCCATGGACTCCAAAGTGCTTCAGACATATCCTGGTCCTCCCTTCAGCAAGAAGGTATATTCATCAGATCAGACCGCATCTTCTGATTTCTTACGGACAGGACTAGAAATCACTTCACTCAACAGATGCTAAAGCTATGATAAAAAACATAATTGTGACTTCTGCAACATCCTTTTAGGAACCATAGTTATAATCTGCAATTAGTTAGTTAACTGACTATAGCCCATATTTGTCATATCATACTCAACTGGCCTGTCCAGTTTTGATGGGAGGACTGCTATTGGCCAATAATTATGGGGTGATCGCTCATTCTCTGTACAGTAGTTACAATTGTTTATCAGCAAAGATAATCTCATTTGTTAGAACATTGATGCACACTCCTATACCATGTCCAAACCCAATATATCTTCAATGTAGCCCACTCACCCCCTGAATTGCAACATACATACAAACGATCGACACCCGACTACCCATGTTCAATTACACTACCTACAAATGCGGTGGTGTCACCAATTCAAGGGAAACATGCATATTGGCCACTCAGAGTAACACCCCTCCCAGCCTGTTGTGCCTTACTGACTTGGAGCTTCGGTACATATAAACCACATATTAAAACTACTGAAAACACCAAAGAGGTATGGAAATGCAAAAAAAAAAAAAAACAAAAAAAACAACAGGAGTCAATAAAGCTGAATAAGATTGGGCACGGCAGCAGTACACAAATGACCATGAAGAGGAACGTAGAAAAGGCAGACTATTGCTATTAGTGCACACTACATGAGTTATTAGTGCTATTAGTGTACTAAATGAGTAAGTAGTACACAAATGACAGCCTGTGCTCACTGAAAAGGTTCATCTACAGGGGTGGGACAGCTGAGCTGCTGACTCAGAACGTTTAGAGCAAAGCTGGTTTATTTGACACTTAAA
Organism: Erpetoichthys calabaricus; assembly: GCF_900747795.2. Lineage (NCBI taxonomy): Eukaryota > Metazoa > Chordata > Cladistia > Polypteriformes > Polypteridae > Erpetoichthys > Erpetoichthys calabaricus. Next base: position 32,698,601 of record NC_041405.2, read on the forward strand.
ATACGTTCACATAACTGGGCACAGACTGCAAAACACCTGAGAGATCCTCTGTTGTGCCAACATTGATGTCTACTCTTGCCCCGCAACCCCCAATTCCAGGGTATCGCTCTGAAGGCACAAGTATGGTCTCCACGTTTAGAAGAATGTTAAACCTATTCAGTTCCCACCTCCAACTCTGTACGTGACCCCTCAGAGTGAACCTTGTAACCCAGTCTGTGTAAAGACATCCATCAAATGAATGATCAATAACCAATGTCAATTTTGCAGTTTTGGTTTCTATCTTGCATCCAGTGCTACCCAGGATATGTCTACTACTGGATCAAGTGAGGTTAGAAAATTAATCAATGGACAGTGTGAGAAATAGTAATGGCTGAAGTGAATTGCATCTGAAATTTACTGTCACAAAAATGGGCCTCACTCCCCCTCTCTCTCTCTCACACACACACAAATGAAGAACACGGAAAAACAGAAAACATTGTGGTGGAGTGGCAGCACATATGTTCAACAGACACTCATATCCTTTCCTTTTCTGAATTCTATTCAGAAGTCCTCAAGTTCAAGGAGCAGATGCCCGCCCAAACCAGCACTGCTTTGCCCTCATGTTCTTCCACTATGAAACTGTGACGTGGCTTCACCAACGCTGTAATTTATGCCGCAGTATAATTTGCTTGTTGAAGGACACCACCCGTCCACTTCACTTGGCCTGACAGCGTGAAGAGGCTTCCCTCCCGCTGGCTCCCCTGGTGTGCTGGTTAATTGCCACTAATCTGCCCTGTTTAATAAAGGTTTTCATGCTAATTACAACACAGAGGGCTCCTTTGTCAGCTGAATGCACCACCACCGAGGGGTTGGCTGCCTGGCCTGGAAAAGCTGCGTCTTGAAAATAATCCTTAAGTAAAAGAGTGAGCACTTGATCCCTGAGCTGTTCTCTGCTCAAGAAGAAAGTGATTCTGTTGAAAGAGGCAGCCAGCCCCAGGTATCCAGTTGCCCGGCCCTGTAAAGTCTCCCTGTCCTGTACACCTCATCACACCAGTCAGGCTAATAGTGGTGACTATGTAATTGCTGGGGTCTCTCAGCAGCTTGCACACCATAATTATAGCATGAAGGCAGTTGGAAGCAGCAAGGCCGGGTACTCTCGAAGTGCAGCAGACATGCTGTAATTACCCACCGAGTTATGAAAGGTAAACTCATCAAGGAGAGAGACACAGAGAGGAGATGTCACTGGGAAGCTGTGGGCCAGAGGGTCCTACTGCCAGAACAGAAACTCACCCATACCAATGAACATGGCACATCCAAGCGCACTGCCAAGGCCTCTAGATAGAACAGGTGGTGTTAACTCTTTAAAGCTGGAATATCAGGTTGGATGGTTGGTTTTAGAGAACAACACAGCAGATGTGACTAAGTAGCAGTTTGCACCAATACAGCAAGGAGAGAAAGGCTCTAAATTCTCAAAGAGCTGTTTGCCTGTTTCAAAATTAAACTAATCTGACAGAAATAAGAATTGAAAATGCTGACATTTGGTGGTTTGAGAAGGTGGGCTTGAAAAATTGCTGTTTTTAAGAGACTGGGGGGTATAAGGAGTGTAAAATGGGAAGGAAGGACACCTCTTCTCCAGTACAAACTAAAAAAGGACTACATACAAGACAAGTTAGCTGCTAGTGCTAGGCAGGAGACGAGAAATATGAATTCATACAAGCGTTACAGCCTGAGAGAAGAAAAAATACTAATAACTTATCATGCCGAAACTTAGTGGACCTGGGAGAAGGGCAGATAAAGCAAGAAAACTCATTTATTTTCCAGAACTATTTATTCCAATACAGAGCTGCAGCAGGCCCAGAGCCGAACAAAAGAATTTGCGCACACAACACTGGAGCCGGTTCCAGTTCACTGTAGGGCATACTCACACATACCAATCCATTGTAGAGTCACCGATAAAGTTAAGATTGTCCATCTTTGAGATGTGGGAGAAAAGGTAGAGCATTTTGGGCGAACAGAAACAGACATGGGGGAGAATCTGCAGTATCCACACAGGCAGAGCAAGGTCCTGGAGCTGTAGAGCTATAGCTCTAACCACCACATGCCAACCAAGTCATTTTGAGTCCTAATTTCAGAACAAAGGCACAAGTAGGTAATGACTTCAAAACCAGAAATAAGGAATTTATTAGTCCAGAAAGCTGTATGTGGTCATCCTAGAAGCTAAATGTTGAGACTGGTTCCATACAGTGTGGAACATTTGCGGCTAACACTCGGCTCAATGGAGGGTTTCATGTATTTATGGATGGTGGAAACCACCGATTAGCCTTTGATGCACATTGCACTGGTACTCCCATGGTGCTCCTCTGAGCATTTAAGATTTTCTCCAATAAACACATCATCCCAATGCCACATCTATATGGTGACCTTGTACCACAACACATTAAAGCAAACATGGTATCCTAAAAAGCCAAATAATATGGAGCCTCCCAAATCAGTTTTTCATATAACAGATTAAAACAGCATTTAGTCATTCTTGATGTGCTGTGAAAAGAGACATTCTGATGTCACTGTGATCTAGGGTTTTGCAAATTCTTAAAAATTTTACATCATTTCAAAACATTGGCTACGTACGATACCATTGCTTCTTTGAGAGACAGAGAGATGCTTGTGGTTTAATATTAATTAGCTGCCTTACTCTTGTACCACAGAAAGCATCTACACTGGCTGGTGGGGGAATGGTGTACAGGCGTCTTAGCCAAGGGTGCAGGAGTTAGTTTTGCTGTCTCACAGACCGTAACACTCGGCACTAGTGTTCATCAACAAATTTCGTCAAAGCTTTTTTCGCATTTGCCCTTGTTTGTTGAATTATTTACTGACGGTTTAAGAGAATTTGTTTGTTTTTTTTTAAATACTCGAGCCTCATAATGCTTTGAGAGGCCAGTGCGATGTCCTCCAGAGATGTAACAGCCAACATTGATGGGACTTCCCCCTGGGTATATAATGCTGATCATTTGCATTACAGACTCTATGGGACGAGTTATCAATGCTTGTCGCCAAATGTACAGGTCGATCTCTGAGTTCCAAGTCAACATAAGAGGAGGCGGCATGTGCCCTATGCATGCATAAAAATTAGTCACGTGCAGATAAAAAAACAACCTTTGAAGGAGCACACCCCCAACAGAGGAGACTATGAAATAATAATAACAAAAGATTCATTACTATTTACAAGACGTATATCTTTTTGATAGAAGAAAAAGTGCAAAGCATCAGCACAGACAGTTTGGAGGGCCTTCAGCACGTCTTCAAAAAAAAAAAAAAAAAATAGAACAAGCCAGCATCATGATACACCACTCTGAATATTCTGCCTTTAAAAGACCTGCATATTTTTTTCTACAATTTCAGCATTTCCACTTTGTGTTGACGAAATCTTTTATTGTGCGTCTCTGACTGTATACTTTCTTCTTTGATATCATGGAGGCACGGTGGTGCAGTGGTTGGTACTGCTGCCGCACGGCTCAGGTCACCTTTTTGGCCAGAATAATGGGTCAGATGTTTCCCTAACCCTCAGGGACACTTTAAAGACAACTGCAGCATTATAGTCCAGGCAAATCTAGTTCAGTTACTCCTTCCCCATTGACTTTAATGCAGTTCGCCAAGTTCGGCAAATATTGCGAACATTTCTGCAATTTCAGGGAACTTACAGCAAAGCAAACTTGGCAATGTTCGCTCATCACTATTCAGCACGTTTCTGTATTTGCTATATTATTACAAACACAACTTCGTCAATTTTTTTTTTCTACCATCTTCTGGGGGGAAAAAGTCACTCAGCATGCATTATTAGAAAAAAAAAATTTTAATAAATCTGTACTGCATGCTTGTGACTTGGCTATAGCGCATAATTAGCCTTTTCTTATCATATGTGCAAACAACATGTAGCAAAAACCACATAAAGGTGAATGATATCGGTACTGGCTTTTTAAAAAAAAAAAATGCGAGTCCCTGCTTTGATATATAGCATGATCAATTTATTATCTCATGTACACAGTACAATTACAATAGCGGATTAAAGAGGACAACAGACTGTTGGGAGCAAGTGCCGGTAGTGCTTTGGCACACCTACCACATGACAAACCACCTGGACTGGGGACCCGAGTGCAGCGGGTGACACCTCAGCACCATACATAGTATGGGCTTTTGATTTATTTTTTTTTTTTTTTCACATGCTGGCTAGAGATGCCATAGACTGTAGAAATAATAAAAAAAAATTGAAAGGTTTATTCTTCTTTAAAGTTACAGCAAAGACTTAAAAGGCAACGTTTAAGTGATGTTACGCAAAGAAAAGAAATGAGCTATAACTACATCCCTGACGGTCACCTCTCCTTTTTTGTGGCCATGGAGAACGCCCTGACTGCTGCTCTGATGTTTCAATGGGCTCTAAAGCAGGTCATCTCACTATCGTGACTTCAGCACTTTTGCTCGTTTCAGTCCGGTTCGTCACTTGCTGACCCTCCTAACTTCTGTAGCCTGTTCCTTCTCCCATGTTTAACCCTTGCATCTTTTTGCATGTAGAGCCACATGGGGTTTTCTCCTGTGACCATCATTGGCTGTGGGGAGCCTTGTTAGCACAGCCCTCAGTTTTAATTTGCAAAGGGTGAAGTCCACTGCCTGCTGACAAAAACAAATGCCAACTTAGATATTTGAGCTTATAGATGTGCCACAGCTGATATACTATAGTATTTGCCTGCAAGTAATGCTTGAAGTAGAACCAAATTACTGGTAGTACTCCACTTAGCCCACGTTTTGTTCCTCCTCTCAATTATTTTCACATGATGGGCTGGGGAGAGGCTTCCCCTTGTTGGATGTTGGAGTGTGTCTATATTAGTGTACGATTTTGAAAGGGGGGGGTCCACTTGAAGCTCAACTACAGCGCACTCACGCAAAACTTGCCAAGAACGCAAATCTCATGCATAAACTGCTGCAAATGCCAGTGCCTGACATCAATGTCTTGTTATGTGCCCAAGATTAAACAAAAAAAAAAGTGACAGGTTAAGGAAATGTGTGCAAACTTTTGGAGCCAATGGATGATTTTACAACAACAAAATGTCCAAACAATCAGTGATTGACAGCATCATCGACAATTGGCTCAGCCCTACTGTGATCCAGCCCAGTCTGGTTATCAGCCTGTATGGTGAGCCTAACAAAGTGCCACCCAATCCTTCACCTCATGTAATAGCTTTTACTACACAGCCGTATAATATGAGGAGTAGAAATAATTTTCACTTGTGGTAGTACAGGGGGTCTGGAGCAAGAGAATTATGAATAAACTGACAGACACACGCTTGAGCCAGCGTAAGCATGATGGGTGATTCCATATATGTGTAATTTATGTATGTGCATTTTTATAAAATTGAAGAACTAAATTACATGAAAATATGCCTAAGATCCATTAAAGTCATTACTGCTAGTGGCAATGGTGGCTGAAGACCACCACCTGGGAAAGACCATTTTTCTGAAATAAAACCTCCAACCGTGTCTTCTCACTGCCCTTACTCCTCCAATTCTCCAGATTTTCTGTGAAGAATTAATTTCCCTGAATTCTTCATAATTACTGTTAAATATTTTACTTTACTGAATTAGAATTAACATACAAAAGACACCAGTGCAGTGCAAATAATACTGTGTCCTGAAGAGAAGCTGTTAATTCACACCCTTCCACATCAACTGGCTGCTTTAATAACAGACACTGTGAAAGAAAGAGGAAAAGTTAAATCTTATAATTAATTCATTCCTGTGAATAAAACACAAAAACACTTTGTTAAACGCCGCTGAAAAAAGTGAACCAAACTGAGACAGGGAATGATTTTGCTGGAATTTAAATCAGGTCCATATTTACTGTCAATTTTAAACTATACTATAGAGACTTTTACTTGTGTGTCTCCTGAAGACCAGTGACAGTAATACAATACCAGCAACAGACAATGAATTCAACACAGTGACCAGATATAAAAAATGCACAAACAATATAAACAGCAGCAGACAACAGGAAGCAATAATAAATAATAAGAGCAGGAACTGCAAAATAACCATTCACCCCATTTCTAAAAATGTTGAATTTAATGCCATAGCCTTACAGCATTAAGTACAAGATCACATCTGAAGGTAGTTAGCCAGGCACGGTTTATAAGAATGCAGTGTTGCAGCTTCCAGGTGTCATGATGTGGAGGCAGTGAAGTTGCTGTGACCCATCTGCATCTCTGGAAGTTAAGCCAAGCTACCTGCATGTCATGTATTAATACAAGTCATTCCGATTTACTGGTAGACCACAGTCTGCAGGACAGGACACCATTTTAATTGTTCAAAAGTTGTTTTCACTTATGAAGCCTCACAGATGGGGAGAGTGCCATGTCTCTCTGCAGTCCACAGTGAGACTGGGAATGTTGAACTTCATCACTCACACAAAGTCCTGGAGGGCTGCCACATGACCTAGTTTACACCTACACCAAAAACACTAATGGACTGGTACTCCCTGGTGAGTTCAATTCTTCTTCTGCCCAGTTTTGCCAGAATAAAACGCAGATTCTCAATGACAGTAAAACTAAAAATGGATCAAATGAATTAGGCACAGCCTGAGCTGATGTGGAATCAATACGGTGCTGGAAAAATGGATTTGTGCCCATGGTGACTAAATAGCATCGGGTAGGTCCTGCCAAACATTTATGTTGTGCACCTGCTATTTTACCTCACCCTAAAGGTGTGCTGTTGGATAGAGATACTGGGGCAGTGTAGGCCAATACAGCAAACTGAACTCGCCGCCATGTTAATGGCACCATCTTGAAATGATGCGCGTTTTGTGACATGATGCATTAACCAGTTAAATTGCTCTTCAGAATGAGCCATACGGGGATGCACAAGGTCAGCCACAACCTTTAGGTACACTGTTAGAATTACACCACTTTATTTTAAGACCACTACTGGAAACTGTACCAACATGCAGTGATGGTTGATTATTGTGAACGTTTGGTAATGCTTCTGTTCTACTCAGAGACAGAAACAGTGTTTTGTGAATTAAATACAAGTGACAATTTTCAAAACCGAAGGATGGGAGATTATTAATTGAGATGAAGTTTTCCACTTAATAAAACCTCTGTGGACATATTGTCAAATAAAACTAAAATCACTTTCCTACATTATTTCATATGTGAAGAGTACATTGTACGTTTCCCAAGGAGCCCAATATAAAAATGCAGCTATTACCCTTTAACCCCACTATATAATTGCAGAACTGAGAACAATGGAGGACCCAATCATATACGGGATGTCAGTCCATCTCAGGACTGGCAAAATTTAAAGTCACCAACTTAACGGGAGTATCTTTAGAATGTCGGATTAAAAAGTGGAGTACCTGGAGGAAAATATAGGCAAACACTGGGGTAACCAGCCTGCGACTTTGGAGTTCGAAGCCATGGGAAAACTTTTATAGCCGGCAACATCAATTTCAAAACCTGAGCAATGTGTTCCTACTCAAAGTGATATGCTCAACATAGCGTAGCTTCATATCACAATTCGTATGCCTAGGATTTTTTTTTTTTGTGTTTTTGTTCCTCTTTCACTTATTACAATGGAAGAAAATAACTTGGCAAACATAAACAAGCCAACCATCTCTGCTGCACACATTTATGTTTAAGCAAGTCATGGCTTGTCCAGCATCATACTGTGTCCAAAACGGAATGCTGCATTGCAGTTTATTAGCAAATCTGCCAAGTATAGGGTGCAGGCACAGTGACCATTCCGAAAGCAGAAACCCCAGTGCAACAACATGAGCTGTGCAATAGGCTGATGTGCCCTGAAACCCTTTACATTTAGGACTTTTACAAGTAAACAGGGCGGCATGGTGGCGCAGTGGTAGCACTGCTGCCTCGCAGTAAGGAGATCTGGGTTCGCTTCCCGGGTCCTCCCTGCGTGGAGTTTGCATGTTCTTCCCGCGTCTGCGTGGATTTCCTCCTGGTACTCAGGTTTCCTCCCACAGTCCAAAGACATGCAGGTTAGGTGCACTGGCGATCCTAAATTATCCCTAGTGTGTGCTGTGTGCACTGAAGTGGGCTGGCGCCCTGCCAGGAATTCGTTCCTGCCTTGCACCCTATGTTGGCTGGGATTGTCTCCAGCAGATATAGCGGGTTGGAAAATGAAAATTGGATATAGCAGGTTGGAAAATGACTGACTGATTGACAGGTAAAGCTGAAAGAAGTTGTGACATAACTATGTTCAAAACAACACTGATGTTTAATATGCAACTATATATTCCCGATTCATTAAAAAAAAGTTTTCTAAAAAGTGAAGATGGAATTCTTATAAAAAAGGTTTTATTTTTTTACTCATTTTTACAATCCATTCATATCCTGATTATGCTTTTCTTGACAGGGCTGTGATTAGCATTTATCTGGGTAATATGGCATAAATCCTCAAAATAGCATGAATTTTAAATATTACTTTCCCCAACTTATCAGATGGAATGACACTCCATCCAGAGTTGTGATCGATGGCGGAAGGATAGGTTCCAGCCTCCTACATTCCTGAGTTTATGTTATTTTACAATATTTCCCAGCAACTTGATAGCATCTAGCCCGGGAGTGGCTGCAACCAAAGCTGTCAGGCAAAGGTTAACTCCCTTTATGTGCACAATAGTGCAGACGTACTTCTACTCAAATCTCAGCCAGCTCAGTCACTTCCGTTGTCCATACTGCAGTTGTGATTTTTGTTTAGTGGCAAGAATGTCCAAGAAAAAGAAGCTTAAGTTTCAGAGTACAGATAACTCCATATCTGGACATTGTTGTGTACGTTTATGTCAAGCTTCCAGTAAAGATAAGAAGCTTCTTAGTTTTTAAACATTCCCCTCTGATGCGGAAACCCAATATAAATCAATCGTCGCTACCTGAAAAGAGCTTTACAGTTAGTCCCCATTCCGTAGTTAGCAATTATATACAGGCATATATATTATATATTAAAAAAAAAAAAAAAAAAAGAAAGGATTTTCACAAACCAGGGCCTGAGACAGGGTGGCGACTGTCGAAGAAGGGAGCCATCCTGTTTTGGCACCGGATGCAGCAGTTGTCGACCTAGCACTTCATGAAAACATGTCTCTCAGAGAGGAGAACCTCAAGAAAAACTGAAACCTTTACAATGAAGCAGCGATTTGGCATTCACCATTTGGTGGCCTCAGATAGAGACATTTCGCTTTTTTTTTTTTTTTTTTAACAAGGTAAGACGCCCAGCAGACTCCTATTATTGATTAAGCTTACATACACATTCACCTGTCCCTCAATAAAGTTCAATGACTAACTATTGAAATTCTGCTTTTTTAAAGAAGCCTAATGTAATTGTACATCATAGCTCGTCCATCTTAATATTAGCACTGGAAGTGAAGTGGCTGACTGACAAGAACTCCGGAAGAGAGTGTGCATATAGCCTACTGTGACCCTATATTGGGAGGATTAAATATTTCTTCATAGAACTTGGGTACGTCACCATTAGTAGACAAAAACTTTTGCTTTTACAAAATAAACTTTGCCTTATTATGATACGTATTGAATTATTTAGCCTAAAGATTAGTTATATTTTGGATCTTCCAATTATATCCATGAGCACAGAATTACTCAGTTCTTCAAACTGCTGAGACCCCTAAATCATTAAAGTAAAAGCCCTATACCACTCATTAGTTATCAGAAAAAAATATGAAAAGAATAACAGGTGTAAACCTTGGTAAAAAGTACCAAGAAGCAGTAGCTCCATCTATAATCTTAATCCATTATTCCATACAGTGCAAAAAAGCAACAAAATGTCATAGCTGTAGGATATTATGTCATACTTAGAAGACACAATGTCTTAATCTAATATGCCTACAGTATCATCAGAAATGTAAGAGGAGATGGAACAGTGCCCACAGACTTCAGTTTAGCTACCACCGCAGTCTCAGTCTCTGTGGAGTCTGAACATTCTCAGTCTTTTCCAGTTTTCCTTCTACATTTCAAAGACACTCATATTAGGTTAAATGAATGCATTCACTGGCTGTGTGTGCAAGATTGCTGCGGTAGACTGGGTACCTCATTCAGGGTTGGCTCTTACCTTGCTCCCAGTGCAATCAGGAAGGCTCAAGCCTTCTGCAACTGTAAAATTGAGGATTCAAACAATAGATGGAATAATGGAATTATAAGAATTTTATTCCAAGGAGACGATATAATTAAGACACACTTCTGCTTATTTGGCAGACACTCTTATCCAAGGGTGACTTACACCATTTGACAGATACATTTCCTTTTATTTTTTTCCCCATCCAAATGAAGCACAGGCAGGTGGTTCATGGTCACACTGCCTACATTAATAAGTGAACATGATAAAAACTAGCAAGTAGTTTAAGGTTGCCCAGATTGGCTCCATTATAAAACCAAGAGCTACTCTGTACTAAGCATCTGACAAATACATGCACAAAGTTACACAACAAATGTAATATCCACCCATAATTCTGACCATCTTATTCCTAGCACGGTCGAAAGGAATACCCGCTATGGATCTGCACTTGCCGTTGCAGGTTTTACTCCCTCTGCTCAAAGAAATCTCACTACGGCACTTATTGATTTACCCTCATATTGTACACACACACACACACACACGCACGCGTGAATAGTCAAAAATAGTAGTTTTGCTTTTTTTCCTTTATGTCATTGGGCTTTCTTTGAAATGGTCTTCCACATTCACAGATTATATTGGTCAGGGTTTATTTTTGGTTGACAAGGTATATTCTGTTGTTTCCAAGCCTCCTAAAGCTTGAAAGTGCAACTCTCTTAAAATTGGAATTATCAAGATACTAAGCCAAAGTGTGCATGCAAAACTGTTTGCCTAAAGTCAACATTTCCCAATTTAGTAGCATTTTATCTGGTTTCTTTATAAAGTAAACACAACAAATGTTGTTTTATGATTTCAATTTCCTTCATCAAACTCAATGTCATACTTTATATTTGTCTATACCGATAGTTGCACCTTTTGAGGCAACTCCCATACATTGTGTCTTTTAACCCCCTCTTAATGTTTTACTTGCCCTTGGCATGGCCTCTCTTTTTTAGCAGACAGGCAACACTAATAATGAAGTGGTGACTGCACAGGGGTAGGAATTCCCAAATAGATTAGACAGATTACCTCTTTGCTAAGTCTTGTACTCTTTCTATTTTTCATCTACTTTTGCTTAACAAATCAGGAAAACAATTTGATGTGCTCAGCACAGAACTTTATATTAACAATATCAGTTCAGCACACAATGTGAATTTATCAAATTAAATGCAAGATGCAATGCCACTACTATGCATGAAAATGTTGAACTTTGAAAGCTCAAAGCTTGTGATTTAGACCGAACTCAAAATTCAGAAGAGCCTTCTTTTAAAAAGTTCTGCATTTTGTAATTGTCTGAGTACTGGTTTTGCTCCTGATATCAGATTTAAAATGTAGAACACTTAAAACAGAAATGTTGGAATTCACCCAAATCCTAATAAGCTCTTAAGACTTTTACAAGTGCAACTTGTTCACAAAATTTCAAAACAGTTAATCCATTCATTCTTGGGTTATAATGTTCACTAAATTTTTGTCTTAGACACACAATGACAAAACAGAAAAAACTACAGTAAAACCTGCTAATGTGACCACCCATGTAAGGTGACCAACTAGTCAAGGTGACCACTTTTCTTTGGTCCCTGCAGAAACATTTTATATGACACAATGTTTGTATAAAGTGACCACCTGCCTATTTGACCACTGACCACCTCTCCTTGATCTCCAGGAAGAAAAGCATCTTGTCTATAGTGACCAGATAGAATTAAAAAAAATTTGGGAAAACATAAAAATGAGGTCCCTTTATTCTCTGTAGGTGTAATAAATCATGTTAGAGCTTCTGGAAGGGATAGGTTTCCAGGAAACTACTGGAATAGCCCCAACTCCCCGCTCCTCTGCTTACTTTCGTTTACTCGTGGAATTCTTGTCAACACATGACTATGTTGCTTCTGTGAATTACTCATTTCTTTGAATCTCCGTCTTTGTGCAACTCACAATGTGTGCCATACTGCTGCCCCGAAATTCTCGAGTCGGTTTACCAAGCCAAAAAAGTCGTGGGTGAAAAAATTTATAACAATACAAAACCATTCAGACAATTTGCCATGGACATGCTTGTTGTAAAGAAGCAATAGTGTAAGTAAAATTTATATAGGCATGTGATGTCAGTTTTTAATAATTTTGAACATTAATTTCCTAGATCCTTATCATATGTAGGTACCTCATGAACTTTTTTCCCTTTTTGGACTTCCCTGCTGCAAGCGTCCTAGAATGTGGCACACCAGGACCAGATCTTTCCGGGATAGTATCATCAGAGGCTTCCACAATTTGATTTTGACCCGATTTTGACTTGTACTTTCTTTGTTACATATTGTTTGAATGTTTAATTTTATTTAAAAAAAAAAAAAAATTAAAATTTAAATATTTGTTTTTGCGCTAATATTTAATGTTTTTAATAATTATTACTAATAGTCACATACATAATTTTATTCGTACAATTCGTTCAATACGGTTTCTTGAAATTTTTCACTGTATAAATGGAAAATTTCCATTTTTTTTCAATATTAGTACTTTTGTTTTACCTTGTTTGTTAGTAATAAATAATGTATTCATGCTTCCCTTTGGATTTTTATTCTGCAGAGTCTTGATTTTTCCTTCCATTTGTCCTTCTTTGGTTAAGGTGGCCATTTTAGGTTGGTCCCTTGAGTGGTCACTATAAGCAGGTTTTACTGTATTTGTATAAAATGCTCAAAACATGTTCAAAGCATAACAGTATGTTTTTCATTAAAAAAAAAAAAAAAAGTTTACTTTTTCATGAAAACAATACTTCCTCAATATATGAAAAATGGCTAAATTAAAAAATGTAAAAACAAATCTGATGGTGGAGGATGAATTATGAACAAAACATTTGCTTTTCAATTTTGTCTCTGTTACTCCTCTAAGTATTTTAACTTGCCACCCTTTCTGAGGACAGTTCCTGCTTCCCAACTCACCTTTCCATCTTTCATCCCTGCCTGATATTTTGATTGTCTAACAATCAATTAAGATAGGAGAGTGAAAGTCACATGGGCAAATGAACGCCAGATTAGAAACATGTCTAAGACGAAACCAGGAAATCAAACATCAAAACCAGTGCGTATACCCTGAGCAAAACACTTTTAAATGTATCCACAAACTTGGACAACAAGTTATCCATGAAGCCAGCTTTTATGCCAATGAGCCAATGATATCACTCTGCGTAAAATGTTGCCTAGCAACCAGTGAAGTCATCCATCAGCATGGGTGCTCAAAATGGCAGCATCTCTAACCAAAATAAAATGGTGTCATAGTGATTCAAAATAAACAATTTCTATAATGTCATAAGAATTCTTACTAAAAAATTAATCTTAATAAATAGACAAGTGTCTGTAGTTACTAATTGTCTGTTGTGCAACAGCTGGGACATTGCATCGCATTTGTCGTCCCAAAAGATGGCTCACCACAAACGTTAGCACTGCTTTCATGAATCCTGTACCAAATGGCATAAACTGCATGTGCCCATTAGTTGGAATAACACGTGCAATGCATTTCTGCATTACAAAATACATGGTGCACTGAAAACATTAAAACCAAGGTCTACGTTGATTACTTAGATTTCAATCTCCTTAGATGGATTGCACAGTTAGTAAACAAATATTTGGAATATTCATATTAAAAAAAAAATGCAGAAAACCACCCACAACCTCTAACACTAGGAAATAATTACAAAATAAATGCAATCATAACCCTTTGCTTGCTTCTTTACAGATGTACTTTTAAATATTTTCAGACTACAAACCCCTTCTACTGTACTTTCTATGGTGATGCTAATGCTTTAACTTGAGAGTAACTACAAAATGTTACCCATATCACAAAGTTAACTTACTATCACGCTCCCCACTCTAAGCACTACATAACCCTCTAACTTCTGTGAAACACTTATTCTTTAAAGAATCACAAATGTAATGGAAGAAGAAGAGATGGTAACACTACTTGAACGGATACTTCGGATACTTCAATTTGGTACCTAGAATTTGAAGGGGGCAGCATGGATTGATTTATCACCAACTTACATTTACCTAAATCACCTAAGAGCATGTACACGGAGTTTAGGGAGTAAACAATACTCACCCTGTGGGAATCTATTCTAACCCAGGGAAGAATTTACAAAGTACACAGCAGATATGCCTGAGCAGGGCTGAGCCAAGTTATTGCTGCTCCACAGTTCCACTCCTATTCCTGAAGACAGCCGTGTCTCTTCTCTCTCTCTACTCACTTAGAGAAGCTCACTTCTCTGTTAGCCTTTATGTTTCTCTTTTCAGGAACAAATCAGAAAAAATAATTCCTTCATATCGGCTACAGAATCTTGATGGGAGACATTTAAATCATCCAGTTAGATGTCAGCTTTGTGCACACAGTGGTCAACACATCTGTAGGCAGGAGTCTCCTAGTAATGGGAAGCATGCAACATGGGCATGCAGCATACAAGCTGAAACATTGCATTACACTTCTGTTACTTAAACTATTATCAATGTCAGCATACTAACAATATGAACAGAGTGCAACAGTTTTTATAATTGTGTCTGACTAACTGACCACAATGGGTCACTGGCCAGAGGTATGGGGATTTACAGCTCACAGCATCAAACCATCCAATTAACAAGAGATGAAACCCAACAAAGAGTTACTTGTTCAGAGAATGGAAAGCCTAGCGGCCAGCCTACTTCTGAGCTTTACTTCAAAGCGTTTGATGACATACGTCCAAATCAATCCTGGCACGGCTTTTGTAGCCTAGTCCTAAGGGTCTCCTTATGGGTGCTGAATTTTTTTTGCTTCATTTTCTTAATTACTGGCCTCTTTGTGCCTTTAACTGGAAAGACATCTTACTTAAATGGCCTTACTCTCTGCTTCTGCATTTATGGTGTATACTTTTATTATTTCACATTATTTGGGGCTGCCTGCTTGATCTTAACAGGTTCCAAAAATGTATTGCTTTCTAGGTTTTAAAAATCATCACCTAATGATGACTGCACAAGTATATTTTATCAATTCCACTCTGCTTTTTCTTAATCTACTTTATTGTATGAATGCAGGAGTCTTTTCTGGTAGCATCAATAATGAGAATGGAATAAATTATTGCCCACTCACACCAGTGACTCTAAAACCTAAGATTTTGTAATGGAGAAAAATGCCTAAAGAAAAATAAGTCAGATACGGGGAAATGAGTCTGCAGTTCATTTAAATATGGCACCTTCGAGAATAAATCCAGTTTGCTGTGAGAAATGTCTAAGGGCAAAACAACACCAAACTTGTCAACTGACTTTGAAGTTGTGATCAACCACACAATGCAGTGCGTTATAAGCACATTGTGAGAAAGTAAGAAATCCTCCATCAAAGCCATCGTCTCTTGGTTTTGATTATTTAAACCCAATTGTTGGCTTTCCCTAATTTTTTGCAAAAAGAGAGACATGCTCTTTCATTTCTGCATTCAGAGCACAACTTTGAAAAGTGCGTTATGTTTTATATATTAAAAAACAAACCACACTAGGTTTAACAATTTTAAAATATTCTTTTTGCTCCTCTGTAATATCTGAATTAACCAATACAAAGAAGCTAATCTACAAAGAGCAGACATGTTTCCACACCAATGTGGAGCCAGATGCAGACTCAGTAGTACAACGATATCATAAACCAAAAAAACATAGGTGTTAATTTAGTCGTCAAGTCTGAATTGGCCAGGGGCGATTGTCTGTGACTGTGTGAATAAACAGGCCCTGTACTAGACTGGCACCTCGTCTAGAGTTAGTTCTGGCCCAGCCAGACACCTGAATGGCATCAACCAGAATTGAGATGACTTGCTATGAAAAATCTGAGCAGAACTGCATAACTGAAGTAACTGAAATGGCCAAAATTCATTGGAGATGAACATAAATTGACTGAAGTGGAAGGTTAGTCTGCTTTATGACTCTGATGCATGTCCTTAAGTGTGCCCTACAATCGACTGGTACCTTTGGGTTTGTTCCTACCTTGCACTTGGATAAGTTACAGCTGCCTTCCAATGGAATAAACAAGTCCACACTATAACCATACGGATGGATGAAATAACTAAATTCCTGGGGGAAAGACAGGAAACAGCCTTAGGCATTAGAAGATTCTTAATATAGAGGCAAACTGCTAACAGGATGTGCATTAAAGCACCGAAGTTAAAAAAAAAAAAAAAAAAAAAAAAAAAAAAAAACGCAGGAAAAAAGTGACTATTACACTGATGACACTTTATTGGAGAAAGTTTCCATGTTAGGTAGGGCTCCAATTACCAAAGTGGACCTCAAAATAATTTCTTGGAATATCTTGGAAAAGTGAATGGAAACCAAGCATAAAGCAGGCTTACAGGAAAAACAACATCCAATGTAGCAATACTGGAATGTGCCCAGTCTCCCAAATGTAAAAGTAGTTACAACTATACAGAGCAATACTGTCCATTTTCCAAGTCTGCTTGTGTTAATACCGTGAAGAGCTACAGAGAAACTGGCCAACAACCAATCAAGGGAGAAGTAAATACTGAACACAGCAGTAAGCAGTCTAGATCATTACCTGGGCACAACATTTTTAATTTTGGCGAGATGGACTTAGAAAAACTATTTAGTTGTGGCATTAGGTTATACAGAGATTTTAGGGTGCACTGGCGTAAAAATGGAAAAAGCATCATTATCACCATCAAACCTGCCTGTCTGTCCGTCCGTCCTCATGGAACAGCTAAGTTCACAACTGATCAGTTTCATTAAATTTTTTAGACAAGTTCAAGGAATTTTATTAAAGCACTTCTACTTTCATTGAGTTACTGTGAGTGTTTTCCAAATGTTACAAAAAATAAAGACTCATTTAAAGGCATTGTTGAATTCTCTAAATTGTGTTAAAACAAAGAAACCTTCTCATAACCACTCATAACCCCAGACACACTTTGACACGATTGTAACATCACAGAGGAACCATTCCCCAATTGCTTTGATACGATTGGGACTTCAAGTGGGAAACTCACCTGTGCTTTGACACGATCGGGACTTCAATGCTATTAAGAAGGAAGTGGTGAGATGGTACGGCACACCAGGGAGGTTGGAATAAGACGTGGAGTTATCCATTATTTGCTTTGAAACAGTTTTGATACTGGTACTGAGGTTCAAAAGCTGGTATTGATACCAAAGTCAAAATTTTAGGACTGATCCAACACTATCACCAGTACAAGTTACTGAAATGCCAGCAGGGTCACAAACACAGCAGGTAATTTGCAGTCTCATCAGCTAACTATGTGAGCCTCTGCAACACCAGGTCACTTCTCTCACCGTTACATTTTATAACAGGTAAGTTAAACTAGTCATGAGGGGAAAGGACATCCCTTAGTGCATCTCTGTATATTATGCATGCAGTCAATAAAAATGTACTCGGCATTTATATCACACTAATTACAACCTCACTGCTGCATTATCTGCAGATTATAATGCTTCAGTATTTCATTGACACAATCATTTCCTGGCAAACATCCATAAAGATGTTGTATTCCTACCTACATAATATTGTAAAATGCTATTAAAAAGTACATCTTTTATATACTCTACTACTAATGTAATTACATTCTATCATCATCCTATTTTTGAATATGATTCATTATGCAAAAATATTCCATAAACAGAAAAGATATAAAACTCAGTGATTAAGTAAATGAACAATAATTTAAAATGCTTCAAGTTTCAAAACAAATTAAGTCTCCGAACACACGCAAATGTTATGTCACGTGTACATTTCCTAACTTCTTTAGGACTGAGCTGCAAAGCCCTAAACACTGAACACCAGTGCAATGAGGAGGGTAACACTTCCAACTGGAGCTTCCCGGTTTACTCAATGGATTGAGAGCCTATAGTGCAGATTACCCAGCCAGACTGCTGATGTGGATCCGTTAACATTGAACCAAATGCTGGATCAGATCTCCGGAGTGCGCTCTTAAGACAACCTTCCTTTATTTCTAGTTTTGTCAGAAGTTCAGACTCATTCAATGTTTAGCTTGCAGACACAATGACAACAAACAGGTGTTTCACAAAGGAAGGATAATTAAAGTCAAATTAAAAATGCTACACAAGCCAGCTCCTACACCCACCAACAGACTGGTTAACCTGTTTAATCAGTTCTGAGTGCAATAGCTGAAGCATGACAAGCAAGACAGGAAACAACCTTGGGGGCTCCAGTTCATTACAGGGCAAGCCCCCTAAATTTAGAGTCACTAATTCACCAAACCAGCATTTACTTGAGATGTGGTATGAAAATCTGAAAAGCCCACACAGACGTAGTGAGATCATTCAAAACTCTAGAGAATGAGAGACTAGTTTGGGAATTGAAAACAGAAGCACGAACCTGTGGGGTAGATGTCAAAAAATTGTTCTTATAAAAAAGGTACAATCCTATAAGTAAATGGATTTTATTTTTGGAATAAGTGGGTCAGAAAATGGATGAATGACTAAAGACTTTTTTGGCAGCTGGAAAAAAAGCAGAGTGTGCAATGAAGACCGGAGCTAAAAAAAGCAGTACATAGTAACTATGAAAACAACCTCCAAAACCCCCAAAAACAATCCAGGTGCCAAATTATCATTTTTCTTTATCATAACAATAGAAGCTTCACATTTTTCTTAGAATTGTCAGAACAGAATTTGTTTTACTTTTCATATGGTCCAAGTGAAACTCAGTGCACTCTGTGCGCCTAACTTTTTCCTGAATTGACTCGCTTCAGCCCCCTTTACACAATTATATTCACACATAGCCACCTGAAGCTAAGCATATGGGTGCAAATGGCGCAAAGTGAGCCACTGTTCTTTGTAGCTCTCTGGCTTGTGTTACTCTTATAGCAAATTGTTAAGAATAAACAAAGGGACACATTTCAAAATGAAACAAAAGATGGAGCACTCCTGCTTCTTTGCAGCAGATGAGTTACACAAAACCAAATGTAAGTGCCTTGACAACACCACCCACTAACACTATATGTCCTGCTGCTGGTTCTTTCACAAAGAGCGGACCGAGAACAATGAACAGATAAAAGCAGAAATCCAATTTAAGTAGAGGATTTGAGTTACATTGGGTATCTAGCCATGGACAAAATGGCTGGCAACAAACAAAATCCTGCAGCCACTCGGGGCCTCCAGGATCGAGATACCTGTAGCCCTGCTTTTTCATTGAGGAAATAATAGATATCATCCTAATGCATTATGCATTGAAATCCGACCAAAACAAGACTCTCTACTTTCAGTTGAGTTGGAGAGAACAGTGCGATGCTTTTTGATGCTGTATCATTTCAAGTGTTAAAGGTATGTGTGTCAGAATAGTGAAAAAGTCCTTTAATAAAAAATAAAGCACTTCTGTTCTTCAGATATTCATACACGCAAACTGTATATATGGTATACAACCACATGTGTACATAAAAATCATGTTTCAATAAGGACAGATCAGAGAGCAAAGTTAAAAGGCAGTGCAGATCATATCCTCCACTTAGCTGTGAATCACCCAATCTCACCAAGATTGCACAGGTGGGCAGGGAAGGCTGCTGAGATCTATGGTATTCGGGGTGAATATCTCCAGGCTGGTGGCAAGGCTGTCCTCCTGGCATTGCAAGCAATCTTTGCTTCCATTTTGGAGACTGGCATCATCGCGACGGACTGTAAAACGGGACTTGTTGTCCCTATCTGGAAAGGGAAGGGTGATTGCCTAGATTGTGGCAACTACAGGGGAATAACACTGCTCTTGGTGCCAGGTAAGGTCCTTGCTGGGGTCATCCTCAATAGGATCTGTGATCACTTGCTCACCAGCGACTGGAGCAGTCTGGTTTTACACCCAAGAAGTCTACCATCAACTGAATCCTGGCACTGAGGGTTCTCATGGAGCATAACCACAAATATCGGCAGAGTTTCAATGCAGCTTTTGTTGATTTTCATAAAGTGTTTGACTCAGTTGATTGTCCCTGTGGGACATCCTGAGATTTCATGGGTTCCACTCAAGGTTGCTGGATATCATGGCTGGCCTGTACACTGGTACTGCAAGTGGTGTGCAGAGTGGAGGCAGAACCGCTGCGTTTTTCCCCCAGTTGATTCTGGTGTTCGTCAGGGGTTTGGTTCTTGCTCCTATTCTGTTCAATGATTGCTTGGACTGGGTGCTGGGCAAGGTCGTGGGGTCCAGCAGCTGTGGGGCATTTGTTGGCAAAGAAAGATTCACTGATCTCAACTTTGCCAACTACGCTGTGATCTTCGTGGAGTCAATGCAGGCTATGATCGGTGCTCTCGAGACAGAGCGAGGAGTCTGAGTGTCTGGGCTTGCGAGTGTCCTGGATAAAAACCAAGATCAAGGACTTTAACCGTAGAATTACCAGAGCCTACAAAAAAACTTGTAGATCTGGCCGACCTTAAATCCATTCACACCTTTCCGCCAGCGTCTCTTGTCCTGTAAATGTGCCGATAAAGACGAGCAGCCGGCTATTCCATCCCCTCACCAACTTAGAATGTGCACGAACTTCTCTCAGCTCATGCCTTGATTGATTATCTGGGAGTGAAGTGGAGTTTTAGAGTGGAAATAATAGATCGTTATTTGGAACACATGCATTTCATGTGTGTTCCGTTTCTACAATAGTCTGTGTAAATACATTGTTAAAACAGAAATTTTTTTTCATATTTTAGTAGTAAATGACAAAATGTAGGCATACATTATATAATGTATGAAGCCTGGTCCAAAGATCAAATAAACACTTTCACAAAAAGGTTCATAGAAAACACAACAGCTTCCGTTGCGTATTGGTAAGATTTGCTGACTTGTAATCAAGAGTCCCCGGTTCGATCCCGACTCACTCCTATATTTGCCGTTTTCAGTAGTGAGCTGCTCTTATTGTTATTATTATACAGTACACACATATACTTGGTTTGCGTCTTTAACACACGGTGTACATTTATAGGACTTGTAAAAGTTAACTTTTTTTTTTTCACTTTTATTCTGTCAGTCACGATCACGATACATACGACCGCCCCCCCACCCAGTGATATGGCGCTGTTAGTTTGTATTTGAAACTGGGAATAACTGGACCAGATGTGAGTGGTGTTTTGAGACAATGGAATTGGACATTCTCTCATCTGGAAGGATAAAAGCTGACACACAAACGCTGGCGAATCTGCCTTCTTCGTATCTCACCGTCACTTGATTTTCTTTTTTTTTATTATTCAGTTTTATTGAGTGTTCCTGCTCACGTTGAAATAGTATGCACCTTATGGTCTATGATGTCAAAAAAGAACCAAAAAAACAGAGACATAGGTATATATGATATTTGGAATTATTCGTTTTATGACCTGTATAGTACATTTCGGAAAACTTTGTGGTACGGATGCAACATTATTCATATTCATTCGCATAACATCTTGCGGTTTGTAATCAGTGACCGTGTGTTTTTTTTTTCCCCCGATCTTGCCAGTCCCCACATGTTGCTGTATGCAGTTTCTTTTGTACTCCAGGACATGCAGAGGATAGAATAGTACAGAGCAGTAAGTTCAGCGCTACATGCAATCATCAGATTCAAATGTTAACATCTGCTGCTTTCTGACAGCAACATGTCACATAAATATCTTGCACTTAAAGAACCAGATACAAAAACATTTTCTGAACCTGGTTTTTAATCTATGCAATGGTGAGAAGTCACAGCTTATTATGACAGCATTTTTCCACAAGGAGGGAAACCAACTCTGGACAGAATGCAAGCCCATTACATGGCACACTAAGCTCACACACCAACCCATACAATTCATGGTTATCAATCAGCCTAACCTGCCGAGACATGTAGAGAAATCGGGGGGTTTGGGTGGGGGTTGGAATAAGTGGTGCCACCCAACACTGGACAACAGAAATCAACTCTGCTAATGGTTCACAGAGAGTATCCTGGGACCATGCCTGGGGTTGTGATTCATGTAGCCTGGGCAGGCTCAGCTGGAAAAAGCCATGTGAAGCATTCTTTGTGCTTGCCTTCTGAAAGGCAAAGGTGGGAGTCCAATGCAGAGGCCCTTTTGTGGGGAACATGCACCAAATAGATTTCCGTGGGCTAGATCTACGGAATGGAAAACTGCACTTGGGACATGACATGTTAAACGGTGAGAAAGAAGTCATACCTTGAGCAGTAGTAAAAAGAACAAGCCACACAGACTCTGACTCACATTGTGCACCAATCAGAATTCAACTACTTGATTGGGGCGGTCTCTCTTAATTTGACAGATGCAGGAGGGTATGGGAACACTTACAAGCTGCAGGTTAGGAGGTTTAAATTTGTTGTTTGCACCATTAAACTGGACTTAAGAGAACACTTAATGTACTGTAGACACCAAACAGCTGTTGTAGAGTATTTGGCTTTCTCGTAGTCCGTGAATGCAGTCCTTGAATGTGTAAACCTCAGAAGAGGTATGACAGGGAAACCTGGGGCATGACTTGATGGAACAACTTGTCTCACCCTCTTCCAAGTGGTGAATTGCAAATGGATTTTGGTGCTAGTCATTGATCGTCTATAGCAAAAACCATCTTCAAACTTAAGGTTGTTCATAAGGTACATGCATTCAGTACCAAAACTACTCCAGCCAAAGGCTGACAATACCCCCCCCCCCCCCCCCCCAGATTATATATTCTGGACATTCGGCTAAATAGAACTGCAAGCTATTAACTGATTCTTACTTGGTGGTGACTTGGCTCAGGGGATCAAATACATAGTATATACGTCCATGGAGAGCCAAGCAGACACTTTACTTCAGCTTAAGTTCAACTATCATGTTTAGAAGAACTTCTTCCACATTTACAAGGAGGCTGGAAACATGGGTTCTGAATAGATGATGTTCAAGAACCCTAAAAGTGAAAAGGACTGCAAGGATCCAAGATGGCCTTTAACAGGTTCATGTGTTCCTGCCATCAGTAGCAAGGAGGTCTTTTATACAATGTCACCTTGGTCACTAGATTTCAGTTGGAAGAAGTGGCAGCCTGGGAGCGAGAGGAGTCTGGTCAAACCATGAACAGCAGCTTTACGGTAGCAAAAAATATTTCAAAAAAATTACGCAATTCAGGAAAATCAGATCATATGTAGCAAACAGTGATCTCAGCAGGGTAAGAAAACATGCCTTCCATATACTAGATCATCAAGAGGTTATAGGAATAAAACAAGGAACGCTTGATCTTGGCAGACCTGCACTCCATACGGTAGGCACTTGCAGCTGGCTTGACGGTGTCCACTTCTGTAACCAAGTTTCCAACAATCACCAAGGATTTCCACAGAGATGAGGCTGCAGAAGTTGATCAAATCCATTTTGAAATGCACAGTGCGTTATTGAGGCAGCCTTGCTTAATGAACCTTTTCAATTATGCTGGAAGGACAATACCTCTGGATTTGCAGACCAGGGTAGTTATCTCCATTTTTAAAAACAGGGAACCAGAAAGACTAATCAAAAACTACAGGGGGATCACACTCCATATTCACCTTGGGAAAGTCAATGCTGGAATACAAGAGATTAGAGTTTAGCCAACAGCTTAACTTGAAAACCAAAGGCTATAAGGTGCATTCTTGCTGGCTGTGGAGCAGTGGAACATTTGCATTTGAAGATATCCGAGGTATCACGGCAGACCTGTCAACCCTTGTTTTTAAGACCTGCAAAAAGACCATAACTGTGTATGCCTATGCATATTGTGGGAGGCACTACAAAAGTATGGAGTGATGGGCATGCTGCTACATTCAAACGAGTCACAGTATTTGTGAGTGTGAGGGATGTGTCTACATTCTTATCATTAGGTAGGACCTTTCTAAGGCTTGTGTAGCACTCTACCAATGCTGTACCTTGTCATGATTTTTACAGACAAGATGTCTACAGTAGGTACACATAGGTTTGGAGAGTATTCAGGTTGTATCTCTGGTAGCACAACTAAAGCAAAAAAAAAAAAAAAAAAAAAAAAAAAAAGCCATCATGACAGATGTGTGCAGCAGCAAATATGTACCCAATGGCACAGTTAGTATGTTCTTCACCTCAGACAGTGGCATTGGAAAAAGTTATGATGATTTAATTCAGTGGACACAAACAACAACAACAAAAAAATTTTATTGGCTATAAGTTTTGTACCTTGTGATTACTGCTTTTGAAGACCTTTTGGATAATTCACCTCCAGAGTTGCAGCTGTTATTACACTTTGAGGAAGATGCAAATGATGGAAGGAAACGGTGAAAGGCATTCAGTTCTTCCATTAAAGAATGGAATTTGTCAGACAAATGCCGCTTTTAGACTTTTTGCCAGCAATTGCATACTATACTAAACTATATATACAGTAATCCCTCCTCCATCACGGGGGTTGCGTTCCAGAGCCACCCGCGAAATAAGAAAATCCGCGAAGTAGAAACCATATGTTTATATGGTTATTTTTATATTGTCATGCTTGGGTCACAGATTTGCGCAGAAACACAGGAGGTTGTAGAGAGACAGGAACGTTATTCAAACACTGCAAACAAACATTTGTCTTTTTCAAAAGTTTAAACTGTGCTCCATGACAAGACAGAGATGACAGTTCTGTCTCACAATTAAAAGAATGCAAACATATCTTCCTCTTCAAAGGAGTGCGTGTCAGGAGCACAGAATGTCACATAGATAGAGAAAACAATCTCTAGCAAACAAATCAATAGGGCTGTTTGGCTTTTAAGTATGCGAAGCACCCCGGCACAAAGCTGTTGAAGGCGGCAGCTCACACCCCCTCCATCAGGAGCAGGGAGAGCGAGAGAGAGAGATAGAGACAGAGAAAAACAAACATGCAAAAATCAATACGTGCCCTTCGAGCTTTTAAGTATGCGAAGCACCGTGCAGCATGTCGCTTCACTAAGCAGCTGCAGAAGGTAGCAACGTGAAGATAATCTTTCAGCATTTTTAGACGAGCGTCCGTATCGTCTAGGTGTGTGAACAGCCCCCCTGCTCACACCCCCTATGTCAGGATCAGAGAAAGCACGAGAGAAAGAGAAAAGTTGGGATTAATAAAGTATCTATCTATCTATCTATCTATCTATCTTCTCAGCCATCTGCCAATAGCGTCCCTTGTATGAAATCAACTGGGCAAACCAACTGAGGAAGCATGTACCAGAAATTAAAAGACCCATTGTCCTCAGAAATCCGCGAACCAGCAAAAAATCCGCGATATATATTTAAATATGCTTACATATAAAATCCGCGATAGAGTGAAGCCGCGAAAGGCAAAGCGCGATATAGCGAGGGATCACTGTAGTGCATTAAGGCTGCAACTAATGCTTATTTTGATAATCGCCTGAACTGGTAATTATTATGTTGGCTAATCAATTAGTAGGATTGTAGAAAAACTTAATATGAAATTAAACACAAAATTCATGAAATGGAACTTTTCACCAAATAAATGGATATGTATAAAATATTCAGAAATATATTTTTTAATGAACTACTTGTAGATATTTAAAACAAAATATAGTTTTTCATACAACATTTATACAATAACTAGACATTAAGCCCGTTACAATAACAGGCGCTAGAACAGTAGTGCATAAACATTAGTAGGAACAGTCTATATTAAATGGCAAGGGAACGTCTATTTTCTGTTACAGTAATACGGGCTCGTATGTGGCTATAATATGCGTCACTGTATTGTGTGCCTTTAATTTTCTCTCACAGTAATACATCTCTCCAGCAAGTACTGTGCAGTTGCCCAGCAAGTATTTTAATCTGTGCTGGCGTGCAGCCGATTATTGTATGTGTGGCGTCTGCCCAGCAACAGATTTTATGTGCGCAAAAATAAATCTACTTTTAAAAGTCATCCTATTGTAATATCATGAAAATTCGTATATTTAGGAAAACCCCTTCAACGACTGACATTTTACACTTTACCGGGCCAAGTTTGTTAATCGCACATCTGACATCCTCGGTGTGAACACTTGCACAACAACAAACACTAATCCCACCTCTTTGGGGAAGCTGGTCTCTGCGTCTCAGTACCTGATTGGTATTTTCGTGTGTTATGTTTTAGGTCTTACCTTATTTACTGAAATCAGATTGGATCGGCCGCGCGATATTTTATAGGTCCTGCCCTCTCTGTCTTGTGTGACACATCAGGTGGCTTTTGATTCATCTGCTTTGAAGCATCGCACCGTGCCCAGCGCATGCCAGAAGACACACATGGACATATTGACGCACACAGGGGTTTTACTAAAGACGATACATTGAAAAAAACAGTAATAAATAGAAATAAAACACTTGGCACATCTCGTTCTGGTTATGCAGTGAAGACACACACTTTCCTTACAAACAACAGTTTTCAATAAATTAATCAAATTTGCCGTATGTATTCAGAATTACACTAAACTCACTTAAACTACATGTTTATTTTGAAGTGCAAGTATTAAGTTTTTTTTCAGTTTATGTGAAAGAGGCTTACTGGCAAAGCATCATGTAAATATCTGACCACCACAATAGTTTGAAATTAGTTCAGCACAATGAACATGGTTGTCATACATTGGGGAAATGTTCATACTATCTTCCTTTTGTAGCAAAACAATTGGTTTCATTTACAGTATGTGAAACTAGGTTCTACCTTTGCTATGTAATATGCAGTTTATTTTAACTGAAAGTTAATTTCTTTTTGCATTATCATTCATCTTTTTTTGTATCTGGAAACCATTTATCACCACAGATTCTTTGGCACATTTGCTTGCAGCCACCACACTGTTGCAGCCTGCCGCATGTCATTTTCTGTCAGGAGTGTGCTGTTACACTTTCACGTTTTAAAACTGTGTGATCCTGACACAAAATCTGCTCTACTGGCTACACTAGGCTTGCTGCAGAAACACTTGCACATTTTAGCGTCTTCCTCCAGATTGTATAAAAGTCAACTAGGCTAGAATTTTCACTTTTCCACCGCAATCCTGCCTTTTGACTTGGAATGAGTGATATGCCTTTCAGTCGCTGTTAATGTGCTGTAGGATTCACCGCAGCACTCTCTCCGAGTTTTTCCATTTTCTTTGCACACGATACTAAAAAAAAAAGTTTTCTGCTCAGACAGGGGCTTGCGTTTCTTCACAACCATTTTTGTAAACACTCATGCTAATGTTACATGTGAATATAAGCATGTAATTCAGCACCATAAATTTAGCACCATAATTTAGCAGAGTGACAGCATCCAAAAAAATAAAAATAATACAGCTATGGCAAGTGAAAGTCTGAACGTTTACTAGCTAGTGGATAATGATACGTTTTTCAGTTGCCTATCATAAAACTTTGAAACATGCTAGTATGTTATTCACACTGTGGGGGGCTGGACTATAATTATTGCCCACTTCAAACTGAAAGTCATGTCATTATGCCTAGCAAACACTGCACTCATATCTGTATCACATAAAACTGAAGTAACATTCAACTTACTGGGATATCGGCATGTCTTCCTCCTCCACAGAGCCTGCAACAGTAGGTTTCCTATTCAAATGCTTGTGCATCTCCGTTGTGCTCTCGTGCCATACAAGGTTAGACTTCACATTCTGTAACTCACCACCTTTTATTTTCTGCATTCAATGTAAAGTGCTTTCAAACTCTGGAAGTCTTAGGTCACACTGTCTTTTCTGCCCCTTGCTTACCATCTGCCTTTTTTCAAATGCGTTCACAACTGAATGAAGTAGTGACACAGTTGCACAGCACAACCTACTCTGCCTAATGACGTAATTAAATCTGTGAAAGTGATAATTACCAACATTTTTAATAATCGATTATCGATAATGTTGTTATGATGCTGCAGCCCTAAAGTGCATACTACAGTTACCCATTTATGAATTTTTTTTTTTTGTTAATTCCTGCTTGTGTAGTCTTGGCACAACAAGTGAAATTTGCACGGACCAGCTAGGTCACAGCAATTTACTCCTGCCAACCCTGCTGGCAAAAAGGCTCTACTTGGCTATGTAGCAGCAACCGCTGAGCATTTGCCAGTCTTCCTTGTCTCTAGTGACTGCCTGCCTGCCTGCCTGCCTCAGTCATTCTACCTCCAAAGACAGAGCCCATTGAATCACCTTGGTAACTGGCATATAACTGGTATATACTTTTTTTCGGATTCTCAAGACTTGTGCAGTTACTTGCATTTAATATGTCAGCTGGCTGCCGAGAGTTCCTTGTTCATTCAATCTTTAAAAATCTAGGCACTGTGGTGTACAGGCAGTAAGCCAGTGATGGACTTACATAAAGGTATTATCCAAAAAAATAAAAATAAAGTTGAGCTTACATGCACCTTGTTCTGAACTGGCACGAGAAGGACTGTTGCATAGCAGCCATCTGACTCACTACTGTGTTCTGTCATTAATATTATGTTGTTGTTCTGGATATTATAGGTTATCAGCCAGCAGTCTAAAGTACCAATCGATCATGTGGGGCCAAGTACCTGCAGTGTTACTTAGATAAGGCAGCACTTAGACAATATGGAACCACCTTATAGGCACGGCACTCTCTAGAAGCATCTGGTCGGTTCCACAGCTTTCTGGAGAGCAGTGTCACCCGCAACACCAGGTATTTAAATAGGAATGCAGCAAGGGGCAAGAAATCTGGTATTTCCTGCAACAGAATATAACAGGAAGTAGCCTATGTAAGTAGAACTTCCAGATAAACAGCAGCAGCTGGAAGGAAGAGCCCAGTATTGCCTGTGTGGAGATCAGGAGTCCACCACCCTGATAGCTCATGTGTGGAAAAAGGTGGTGTGAAGAGATGGCTACAAGTTTGCATATTGGACAGTCCAGTCCATGTGCTCAGAGGGAACAAAACAAGGTGTGGCATGACTAGGGCCAGTGGTTAGCAGGGTATCTGGTTGGAGTTCCCCCATTGCCTTTAACAGCTGGAAAGTTTGTTTTGCTGTAAGAGGGTTTAGTAATCTACCCATTCTGTGTTCTGGCGATAAACAGTAAAAGCACTCTGCTGTCCAAGGCCTCAAACCTGGAAATCCTTCATGGTGTCTCTATATGCATGTGCCCATCTCTGCCATCCCAACGGTTGTTACAGTACGGTATGTGTTGCAAGCTTGCGCTGTATTTTTTTTCTCTTTTAATGTAATTTTCCTTTTTAACATGAGGAGAAAGACTGATAAGTTCTATTGTCTATGTAACAAATAAATAAAATTCCTTCCATCCATCCATCCATCCATTTTCCAACCCGCTGAATCCGAACACAGGGTCACGGGGGTCTACTGGAGCCAATCCCAGCCAACACAGGGCACAAGGCAGGGAACCAATCCCGGGCAGGGTGCCAACCCACCGCAGGACACACACAAACACACCCACACACCAAGCACACACTGGGGCCAATTTAGAATCACCAATCCACCTAACCTGCATGTCTTTGGACTGTGGGAGGAAACCGGAGCGCCCGGAGGAAACCCACGCAGACACGGGGAGAACATGCAAACTCCACGCAGGGTGGACCCGGGAAGCGAACCCAGGTCTCCTAACTGCGAGGCAGCAGCGCTACCACTGCGCCACCGTGCCGCCCATAAATAAAATTAATCAACCCAAGAGGACTTTAAGTTCCCTTGAACATGGGTAAGACAAGGAACAATAGTGATATTTAACAACGGACTGAGGCAGAGGCTGTCCACAGGTATTGCAGCATTAAATTAAATGGTTTATCTACATTCCAATTCTCTATCGGTAAAGAATAAGTAATGGGGTGCTGAGGGATGATAAATGGGAGACTTCATATTGACCTAGTGCAAGTTGAAGGGTAGTTGTGCACATTTGTGTGTATACCTTGCGATGGCCTGGTATCCGAATGTCAGTCAACAGGGAGTTTGTGTGTTCTTGAATGGTGTAGAGGTAAGTACCGCTGTCTTATAACCCAAAGGTCCTGGGTTCGAGACCGGATGCTCCTCGTATTGAGTAGTGAGCTATTATTACTATTATAATATAATAAAAACATGTATTTGATTTTTTTGATTTAACACCTGGTGTAAATGTTGGCTACTTGTAAATGTTAGACCTCGTTTTTTTTATTATTATTCAGTTTTATTCTCTCAGTGATGTTCACGTGGTACAACGAACTTGCCCCTCCCTCTCTGAGTTGATGGCATTTATCTCCATTCTTTTCACAAGAGCAATGCTGTGGCTGATGCCTGTTCAGAACTATTTTCTGTACCAGCAATCAAAGATACAATGTCCCGTGATCGCCATCAGACTGGACAAAGGCAGGACTGTAACAACAGACAGCTTCTTCACAGCACTTTCGCTGGCTATTAGACTGCTGCACTCTGCTCACACCACAAAGTAAAATGGGACTTCCCCCTGCAGTCACTTCAGTATGCGAGCAATTCGGTACGCTGCTGTTTAGATCTGGCAGTGTCATGATGACATTTGCGCTTGGGTTTTTAACTCTGACAGCTACAAGAAAATCAAATTTATTTTTCCTTTGGTTATATTCTTGAGTAAAAGCGCATGTGCTTATTTGATATTTGGACTAAAGCCTTCACATATTATACACTTCATGTCATTATTTGTAAAACATGGAAAAAAGTTTCTGCTTTAGGTATGTGTTCAGCATTTGTCTCGTACTTACCCAGATCTTTGTAGACACGGAACACTCCTGAAATGCATGTATTCCAAATAACGATATGCTGTATTATTTATCCAATACAACTCCAGGAACCTCACACACAGATAAGGAGCCCTGGATTCAGCTGGGAGAATGTTTTGCCCAAGCTGAGCTCTGTCAAGGCAGGGGGGAAGGTGGGACAGCAGGCTGCTTGTGCTTATCAACGCATTTACAAAACAAAAGATGCTGATGGAGAGGTGTAAAGGGATTTAAGGTGGGCCGGCATTAAGAGTTTTTTAAGAGTTTTTTCGTAGGAATTCTAGTGTTAATGCCAGCTAAAAAGTCTCAGCTTGCATGGCAGGGCCCCACTGCGGAATGCAGACTCTATACCTTATCTGATAAGAGGATCAATGACAGAGCAAGCAAAACTCAGGAACAGCTCTCAGAAATACAAGACAGACAGCCAAGTTTAAACAAAGGCCCATAATTTAAGGATGGGTAATACTGATGAGAACTTTGCACCAAAGGTCAACCAAAAGGATGGACTTATCCACACCCAAGAAACCAAGGACAAGACCTCTAATACTTCCTTCCTTCTTTTAAAAACCTCAAACACACAGTAACTCATTGCTCTTCTCTCGTCAAGTTTACAACCTCTCAATAAGCTTGTAACTTATGCTGTATAGCACAGAGCTAATGATTATGGCTGTATAACAAAAGTTGAAGCAATCTCTTTACTCCAAAGGGCAACTGCACTGGACTGGAAGGTTGTAAGACTTGTCTGTACTACGATTTGACAAGGATGCCATTCGTCCCTTACTGAAAGATAGCAAGTTCACAAGCAGAGAGAGAGAGAACATATGCAAGAGACACGTTTGCCTTGCTGAAAACAGCAACTGACTGATCAGCAGTTGCTCAGAAAATGTAATTTTCCTAGAGACCAAATATGCGGTGTGTAAAAACCACTAGGTGAAACTGCAGTACTGCCCACAATCAGAAGGTACAATCAAAGTGAAGAAGTACATGATCTCCTGAAACAAAAGTAGAAAACACTCTGAAGATTCTTCAACATATCTAGAGAAAGCCAGCCAGGAAAGAAACAAAACATTGCTTACCTTAAACCATGTTTACAACTATATTAATCCCAAGAATTTTAATTGTAATTTAACATGGCATTGGTGTCACTACAGTTGAAAGGTAATAACCTTGAGAAATATAAATTCTGGCTATTGTGAGATTATTATCCTTAATCCAGTAAGAAAGAGAAGAACAGCATTTAACATATAAACACATACAGAACTGTGAGGTGGAAACGAGGCGTGGACTAGCTGGGAGCAAGTAAAAGCCACCGAGCAAACATTAGAAGCTTAAAAACTAGCTAAAGAAATTACAAATCTTGAGCATATCTAGAAAGACCAGAATTCATAAGTGTCTTTTTCTATAAGAAAAAGATCTACCTAAGCCAAGATAAATAAATTGTAACATATGTGCCTTTTTCTATAGGAGGAAAAAAAAAGTCAAACTTCTGTAATTTTATGTTTTGTGATGTTTATTATTGTCCTTCATCTATATACTTGCATATCCAACTTCTATTATCCTTATAAGTTGCATCATTTATTACAACAAGCATGCAGGTTAGGTGGATTGGCGATTCTAAATTGGCCCTAGTGTGTGCTTGGTGTGTGGGTGTCTGTGTGTGTCCTGCGGTGGGTTGGCACCCTGCCCGGGATTGGTTCCTGCCTTGTGCCCTGTGTTGGCTAGGATTGGCTCCAGCAGACACCTGTGACCCCGTGTTCGGATTCACCGGGTTGGAAAATGGATGGATGGATGGATGGATGGATGGATGTCTGGGTTATTTGTGAAATTAAGTCTATGGCCACATCTGGATTACAACAAAGAATGTGTTAAAGTAAACTTTGGCTGATTTATGAAACTTGCTCGTAAATTATACAGATATCTTCTCATTTCTGGGATCCCAGCTCGGAAGTAAATGTAGGTTGAGTGAGAGATCTCTGTTTAAACCTGAGGAGGGTGTCTTGTTGATTGTTTTAATTACCAGTATCGTGACAGGTAAAACTGATCATTAACTGTGTGACTATACACTCATTCCTAGTTCCCTTTGAAATGACCCCTTTGTCGTGCCACCTTCAACATAACATTATGTGGCTGCGGTCATGCTGAACAAGAAGAGAGGCTGATATGGTTTGCATTACCAGTCAGAGCAGACATCCCCCCTCCAACACAACAATTTATTTACATCTGCAGAAGCGTAAGCTGTCATCCTCACTGGTCTTTTCCAAGTGACTCCAGCAATACAATAGTTAAACTTAAAATAGCTGCCAACTAAGTTGCTAACTAACTAAGTGTAGCTAACAGACTTGGGAATGCAAATTCTGACTGTATTTCATGAATGAAAGTTGACCCCTTAGATCAGATAATAAACATTAAACTAACAGAATATAATGCAAATATTGCCAGCAAAGGATTAATTTGTGCATTATGCATGCATAATCAAAAACTACTTCTTGACATTACAGAATAGCATTTAATGCATCTTTTTTTGGGAGTATAGCTACATTATTGGGAGTTAGTTACCAGTGCAGACTGTTAACTGCCAAGACAGCATCTGAACAGGACCAAAGTTCTAGGAATGCAGAGGTTGCCTCTTACTGCACATAAGAAAAATGTTAAATCCATCATTGGCCGAGACTTACAGTGTACACGTGAAACTTCCTACCAAAGTCTGTTTCACATACGTGGGTGAATGAATGGCCACAATGTTTTGTGTGTTACTGCAAACACAAATAACCACTATGCAATACTTGTCAGCAAGATTAGCAGTTATTGCACTTGCTAGAAACAGCTGCATCTTTATTACCAATAAGATCATCCATCAGTCGTCATCGAACCCATGGCACTATTGCGATATAAATAGCTTTCTAGTGCAGTCAATCAGTTGTGAGTGCAGACAAGGGTGGCGCAGTGTACCGGTACTGAAAGAGCACAGAAAATCCCAACTTTAAACGGTAAGGTACCATTCTGTATTTTTGGCACCGTAAGTAAACATTTGTCATTTCCACTGACACAAACTCTGACATGTAACAGACTATATGGGTTAAAGCTGTAACATGGTGAAGACCACAATGAAGAATGTGTTTTGACATGACGTAAACTCCATGACTCATTCCTCCTCCACTTGCTCCAACACACTCCTGAAAGCACCAGACAGTTTAAAGGGGAGAACTGTCTGAACCTACAGGGTGTTCCAATGGGGAACCTGTCTTTGCATTGATGAGGAATGTGGCATGATGCTGCACCCCAAGGGGGCTGGTGGAGTGGTTTTGGGGGTACTAAGGGGTGATTATCATCAGTTTTTTTCCTTTGGTACCAGTATTGAGGTCTGAACATTGGAATTTACATCGAAATCAAAATTTTGGTACCTATCTAACACTAGTCCAGACTTGCATACAGCCCTTGCATCTTCTTGATCAAAATTTGTGCATGGCTGGTGATGGTGCCTGTAGGCGGAATGTAGTACCATGGCTCATGATAACTGATTGCTAGTGGTGCTGTGTGTCAATCAATCAAAGGAGGCTGTTTTTTCTCTCCAAATGACCCCATCAGTCATCAGTAAATTGGCTGGTTTTTTTTTCCCCCACCATCTGCTTTTATTTACAGAACTGTAGTTATAGTGCCCCTTTATGCAAAGTATTATGATACTTAAGAAAATACATATGTCTGTTGAGGGAACACATCCTTCAGACAGAGAGAAGTTCAGCTTTAGGAGGGAAAAAAAACATTAAAAATAATGGCTTTTTCATTAAAGAAAGTGGAGTTAATAAACTGAGAAAAATTAATCCAAGGAGTCACTCTGTTCATTGAATGGAACGACAGATGTACAGGTTATCTTGCTAAAGCTGGAGGAAAATATGCCCCACCAACAGCAACACACACCTTTGACAAAAATTGAGAGGAGCTGCTTTATTAATTCAGATTTATTACATTTTTTTCTTGTATTAAAACAGCACTCCTGCTGCGAGTTTAGACAGTGAGCGAGCTTGTGTTTGGTATAGCAGCATAGAAGAATTAGAAAATTAACACAAAGAAGAAAGTGCCTTTGCAGCTTGGTAAAAGATAGGTTTGTTAACCTACAAGACAAATTAGTCAATTTAGTTGTACACTTAAACACATTAACCTTGCATCTTTTTGACAAACATTTTCTGAACATTTATTGTTAGAACTGCAGCTTGTAATTATGACAAGCATTTTTTTTATACCATATGTTTATTATGGATAAATGTTTTGTGTACATGTTTAAGTAGCTATCAATATATGCATGTTTTGGAAATTTTAGTATTTTATTTTCACTGAACAATAACAACAGAATTTCACTTTCCTGATAAAAAAAATGAATAGATTAACCCCTTTAAAAGGACAAAAAAAACCAGGTATTTGAATCAGAATCAGCCAATTCTAGTGACATGAAGTAATCTATCACCTTACAAAAACCTAATCAGAGCATTCCTACTGATTAACTTTCAAAATTCTTTGCTGTCGGCCACACTGACTGATACCACGTCATGTCCCATCACTGCACACCCCCTCTCTGGGATTTCCTCTGAACACCAGTTCTCAGTTTTTCCTTCCTATTTCTGCCGACATGCTAGGTTGCTAGAGTCCCTCCCCACAAGCAGCATGCTTGTTTTGTTTGTGGCACTGCATTAAAGATGTGCTCCTTCTGTATTTCAACACAGCATTACACCATCTTGGGAAATTTTTTTCTACCATTGCCCCAAAATTACCCCAATCCAAGACTAGCACACTTTAATTTTCACTGAAGCAGTCTACTCTGTTTCAGGATGCAAGTTGTACTATCTGATGTAGAGCTTAAATACCGTTCTCAAATGTCTGTTTAAAGAAATATCAGGTATTACATTGCAGCAAGGCAATTACATTTCCCCAATGTACATCTAAATCAATTGCATAAGGGATCGTTTGGTTTAAACTCTTAATGCAAGTTAAACAATGGTTAACTGTTATTATCCTTATAAACAGACATAAATCAACAGTGAAGTTTTACTTGAACACTGGTGTTAATTTAAAAGTATTTGAGCTCTATCCCCTAAACCACAATTTGGATATTAAGCGCTTATTGCTGAATTAGTACAGGAAGAGAGGAATCTGAGGTTCCGGTACAACAGACTGTGGAGGGTTAATGTGACTACAATCTCCTAATAGTCCAAACCACTGGCAGGAACAGACAATATGGATGGACGAAAAACGAGCAGAGGACTCCAGTTACACAATTCGACTTCCCCAGTCATTTATTATGGACTTACCTGGAAAGAAAATATGAGCATCATAGAAGTCATCAGCTATTTAACATCTCCTTCTAAAGCAATAAATTCATAGGAGATAAAAGGGATTTCCAGGACTGAGGCTGGAAGGTCCAAATTTTGCCACCTTTAATCTCAACCAAATCTTCAGACAGGGAATGGTTCCAGTTTTCAGATGATTTTCTTCCTTAACTATAAAATCGATACCTCCACTTTATTTCCCAAACAGCCTCTTGTGTGGCTTTAACAAATCTACCAACATACTAGCAGCATTACACATTTGCTTCCGCACACAATAGTGCATGCATTTTTAAACCAATTGAAGTGTTTTTCCTTTTCCTGGACTTAACAATGAGAAGAAGCAAACACCCATAATGCACTATCAGCTAACCTATGGTATATGTAACAAAAAACAAGAATGAAACATTCGATTTTTCATAAATAATTTCCAGTTAAATATATAATTAGTGAAGCGGGGAAAAAAGAATGACTGACATTCTGATGAAACAGTGTGAGGAAGACCAGTTTTTTTGTCTGAATCTTCAGAAATAGAAAACATAAGAATAACAGGACTTCAAAAGGGAGAGGCGCTGAAGGACACTAAGCTGAGCAGTGTGCCACAGAGAAAACACAAACTGACAGAAGAAACAACTACAATGGATCACAAGGACAAGGGCTTACAGGCTTGAAAAATGTTTTAGAAATGGCATCTGCATACCTCCTGTACAAGAGCCCAGCTTATCACCATTGGCATCATGTTACTTTGGCAGGCTGAACGCATTACTGTACCCAGATAATCTCCACCACCACCTTCCTTCTTACAGTTTACCTCTCTCACAGCATTCCCAAGATCACCATCAGCGATGTTCTGATTCTCCCAGTAGGAGAATCTTAAAGATAATTCTCACTGTCTTATCATCTCACAGTTTAAGGGTGTACATACACTAGCAATTTCTTCCATGCCCGAGCACGTTTGTCTGCAAGTAACCCCCCAAAATCTCTTTTGTTTGACTAGTGTGAGCATTCCATGCTGGACGAAACATACTGTGACCTGGCCCACTTGAAAGTGGTATGCCTGGGCATGGTTAAGTAGGATTTGGGAATAGCGTGATCGCTAATCGTGCCCAAGTACAGAAAACAGGCATGACATCAAGGATGCGACAAGTCAGATACTGCAATTCTCCTTTCATTCAATACCAGATTAGCGCAAATTATTTTGGCAAGAAAAGTTTCAAATTCCTCCCCTAACATCATGTCTTTGCAAAAATCTTCTCATACATGCATAATTAACAGCAAAATTCTGAGCTGCTCAATCAATAAATCCTAAGAGGGTAGAGTGTTATCCTGCCCTAGACAACTCCAAAACAACCACAAAATAAGTAAAATCATTTTTACATGCATGCTGTCACTCTGTGTTCAGATCTTGTTTTGGCTTTACACAAAAAGTCTCATGGTCATGATGAAAGTGTGCCCAGGCCTAGAACAGTAAAGTGCAGTGCGAGTGCAGGCCAGCAGAATAGAAAGGGGGGACAATCTCGCTTTGGTACGGCACAGAACAAATGTGCCTAGCGCAAGTACAACCTAAGAACACTACTATCACTAGGTCATCATCATCACCAGCACCATCTAATTTCCCCAAGTGTAGTGGCACTAAACTGCACAAGACCGTCTTCACCACCATCTTCTTTCTTTCAGTTTGACAGGCACAAAAGGTCATTATCATTCCCATTTTTTCCATGTGGAACATTACAAGCAGATTTTCAATCTTCTTCTCAGACTGCTTCAAAACACTACTCTTCCCCATATTTTTCTTTCTTCCTATGTGGCAGACTCAGGGTACTACTAATCCCCATATTGTGATCATCTTCATTGTTTCATTCTTCCGATTAAGTAAGATCATCATTTTCCTTTATCCACTTTAACACCACATCATCCCTATTGTGCTAGTGGGAAAGTTCTGAGCACTACTATCCATCCAAATTATCATCACCATCATCATCATCTTCTACCACTGTAGTAGTTCCATAGAAAATCAAGTCCTCATGCCTACTAGTGGAATTTATGGCTCTACCTATTCTCCCCACTTAAAAATTAAAAAAAAAAAAAACCACAAAAAGGTTTTCATAAAAGGTGATAACCATCTATACCTTTTGTCACTAAGTTTGATAATTTGCTGCCATTTATGCCTCTGAACAATGTGTGTCTTCCAATACATGACATACATTTTCCCAGGAATTCCTTCTTGGACCTTCACTCTGCGTTCATGTGTACAGGGTGGTTGTAGCTGCTGAGGTGCCAATCTATCTCAAGTGGTTTACTCCTGCATCCCCACATGTATGATCTGAGCCCCATACCTCCCACCATTCATATGTGCCTCATTCTGCCATGGCCTCCACAGTGGTACTGTGGCCTGAAGTGTATTAAGTCATTTTAAAACTAATTACACAGAATGGCCTTACGTTTTCGTATTTGATTTGAATTCGAAGTACCCAGACCCAGTGGTACACTAGCAGGTCTTTAAGAGGCAAGGCATTATTCCTTTGCACTACTACCATTTTAAACAAGTATGGTTCAAGATCAATGAAATGTCCCAATTAATAAAAATTGGTGGAATCCATCATTCTCCTACCTGGACCTGGAATCACATCCTCCAAGCTACAGTTAATATCTTCAAATGACTGGACACCCCTCTTGTTTTTACCTTGCAAGAACCCTATGTTAAGAACAAAGAGCTTAAGAAAGCGGACAGCACAAAACGCTTGATTGTCATATCAGGTTTTACACCCACAAATTCTAAAACTGATTGGACGGCACACTTTTGGCAGGCTAACACCCTGCAGGCAGTGTAAACAGCTGCAGATCTCTATTAACACACACACACACACACTGTATGTTACGATATGGTGTCTTTCTATGGAGAAAACCATCTCGGGTCCTTTACAGGTACAGGGCTACAGTCCAATTTCTGTCACTTTTTACAACAGGAACATTAAAGGTTCAAGTGACTTGTAAAAGCTGTGGTGGGTTGGCACCCTGCCCGGGATTGGTTCCTGCCTTGTGCCCTGTGTTGGCTGGGATTGGCTCCAGCAGACCCCCCGTGACCCTGTGTTCGGATTCAGTGGGTTGGAAAATGGATGGTTGACTTGTAAAAGGCCAGGATAATGGACTGTGCATAGATGATGGTCCTGAGCAGGGGCTGTCATGGGATGAAGCCAGTAAAAAACTAAACATTGGTCAGAAATTGCAGCTATAAAAAAAATATATGAAAAAAATTAAATGCATTATGCACCATCCGTATGAATTTATGACATCATGGCTATAGTCGTAGCAGTTAAGCATTTTTCTTACTGTGTTGGCCGTAATTTATGATTAACAAGAATATGAGGGGAAAAATAAAGGTTTAGAATTGAAGTTACAGTCATACTTGGGACTGAAAGTGAAGGTTGACAATATAATTTGGCATTTATATCTGACTGGGTTTAATCTTTATTCACAACAAGGTCAGATGCTGCATATTGGAGAGAAGTTTAGCGACGGCATTAAATCCAGCGAAGCAGCGGCTGACGGCTGGGTGTGAACCGCCTTGACATTATGTATTTAGAAAAATGAAAATGGGGGGGGGGGGGGGTTCTTGGGGAAACTTTTTACAGTTTTCAGGTCTTTTTGGCTGAAACTTTGCCAAGAACATCAAAGACAGGCTCTACCCTAATAACCATTCCAAATACAAGCTTTACTTGGTCATTTAACGCTGATGAGTCTACCGTGTAACACTCCTCACACTTGTTTAACATCTGCCCACCTCTGAAAAATATTTCATGCTTGAAGACACACATTTGTTCAGTTTGAAACTCTCCATTCTTGTTGTAGTGATCCAAAAGTTGCAAGGCAATTAGATGACAGAACAATCAATGAACTCCAGAGTGACATTTGTGGTCACACCAATCATGCAGAAATATTTTGCTACTTGGTCTTCACATCTAAATGATGGATTTTTTTTTTTAAAAAATCAGCAAAAATAAAAATTGGCAGAGGGTCAAGAAGAGCGATGTGCCCGCTCCTCTCAATCCAGCCATCACTGCATCAGGTTGGCACCAGAGGCAGGGATTGGACTGGCAGTTTTGTGGATTAACAAACTAGGCCATGCTGCCTACCTAACGTCAAATGGATGGATAGAGAAAGTCTCCATTTGAATGAGCCTTCACAGCAAACAGGCCAAGTGTGCTGTTGTAGTTAAAAAGCTTTCAAGCTCAAACCCCGAGGTTGTGGGTTCAAATCTCATTACTGACATTGTGTGACCATGAGGAAGTTACTTCACCTGCCTGTGCTCCAACTGGAAAAACAAATGTAACCAATTCTCCCTCATGTTTTGTAAGTCACCTTGGATAAAAGCATCGACCAAGTAATAAAATACAACACACTGCATACCTTGCAGCTCAGTGGTTAAATACTAGACTGAAAATCATAATCCTACTTCCTGATTGAATGCTTAGTCCTCGGCCAAAGAACATGGGCTGGAGTCCCGCATGAGTAAAGCTTTTATTCATGAATTACATTCGCACACTTTTTTTCGGCTTTAAAATGACACGGTACACCCATGCTATCTGACTGTAACGCTCACCGACCAGGATGTTAGCCGCCCCTTATCAGATTTGACTTGCTGTCCCAAATGTTTGCATGGCCACTGATAAAGACAGCAAACGGGAATGGCCGCAGGAAAGACATGCACGCCTACCCGGACGAACACGGCTACGCAGCAGCCCGACACGCCACGGTGGGTACACCCGAGCCGAGAGGTCCAGTCGCTTTAGCTTGACATACCTGGGGGTCCACGGCGCGAACTTGCCGTGTGAGAAACGCTCAGGCTGACGCTCATTCTCTCACCTTCCCGTAGCACTCTCTAAAAGTTTTCCCGAAACACAAGGCAAGACTCACCTTGGTCTCCGTGCTGAGAACTTTGTAGGGGGTTTCTTCTGTGCTCCCCAACAGCGAGTTTTTTATCATCCCAAACATAGCGATCCGAGTCTTCGGAGAGCTGCCGCTTTACCTCCGCTGACTTGAACAACGACCGATAAACGCCTCGGCAGCGGCTTACGCTCCGCCCGCTTCTTAGCGAGCGACTGAGGGCGAAATCGAGCGTGTTGGAGGAGAGAGAGAGAGAGAGAAATAGAGAGAGAAAGCGCGTGCGCGTGCGTCGGACTCATGCGAGCGAGAGGAGGCAGTCGACAAGAATTAAGAGCTGGAGAAAGAGTGCCGTGTGCGCGTGCGGGAAAGGAAGCGCCAAATGTGGAAAATCGTAAGTGCTGGTGGGTGTACAAATGGGGTCGGCGATTAAATACGTTGGGGGCTCCTCGGCCACGACCTCCCTCTGAATACAAACATCAGATAGTGACATATAGTTGGGATGTACAACCCACTTCTTGGAGGGCCACAGTGGCTTCTCCATTATTAACCAGTTACTCATACTAATGTCGCATGCTGTGTTACCTTGATTTTGATTGACTTCCATTTTAATTGTTTCATTTCTTCTTCGACAACAAGCAACCAAACAATAATGAAATGCAAAGCAAGATTCAAGTTGACCAAGCTAACTTAGAGCTCGTGTTTACCTGCGTCTTTCATACAATACCTGTCTCAATAAACTATGTTAAATACTGATCTGTTGTAGATCAGAAATAATTTGAATGGTGATCTCAGAAAAAAAAAACAGTTTTGGATACGACTGATGTGGCAGAGTTATTATTATTATTTGCCAGGGGGGCAACCCCCCTGGCGCCTTTGATGCCCAACCCCCATTTGCAGCCAGGATATTAGTAAAATCTGTAAATGTACAAAAGAAAAATTATTATTTATTGAAGTCAAAATCATGAAATTCTATAAATATGTAAAAGAAAAGTTAATTATTATTTAACGGAGTAAAAATCATGAAATAAGAATAAAATATTTACTCTCTTACTGATTGGAGTATTCCTGTTAAACTGAGGTCCAATATGCTCGATGAGTATTTATAAGAGACTAAATAAATGATCCATTCGTTTTAACTGACATTCTTATAGAGAAAAAAACTTTTTTTAAAAAATGACTCATTTAAATAACAGAAAAAATCACGTGAAACTAAAGTGGTATACAATGGGTCATCGTAACTCGACCTTCAGCTAACTAAATCACCTAAATACAAACATTGGTGTTATGTATAGATACATTTTTTTTAATAGTTTGTTCCTTAGAAAGAAAGTTTACTCGATCAAAAATAAAAACCATGACTTTCTTGATATTAAAAACCATGACATTCTTGATATTTTAGTTTATAATTTAAAAACAGAATAAGAATCGGAAAATCTAACAACGTCACATTAAAGTTTGATAAATTTTGAAAAGAATGATACCAAACATATATATGCAGGTTTTAAAATAAACCCAATTTAAAGCGTGACAAAAAACGTCACATAAAAACATCACATAAAATTGTTGCACTTTTAGGCTTAGGGTTTTATATATAGAGAGTAGATTACTATTAATTGCGTTTTCTATAGCGCTTTTCTCGCTACTCAATGCACTTAACATAGAGAGAGGGGAACCACTTTAGCCACCACCAGTGGAGAAGGGAAGGGTGGGCCTAGCTGGACCCAGGCTCACCGTGATTGGTCATAGGCCCAGCCAATCAGTTCAATGTATATAAAATGTTCCGTTAAATTTTATAATTGATTAGGTATTTGTTATTTTATCTTTCCTTCAGTTTCGAAGCGGTAGATCAAATCCCATTGATTTATTGAATTTTCAATCAATAAATAAATAAATGGGACTGTGTTACGGTGGATGTGTAACCTGATTGGTAGTAGTCATTAGACAGTTAACAGAACCTTAAATTGCTTAATTCAGTATTTTCGACGAACACCAAGAGATAGCGTCTTATTTTGAGAGATTATTTCTGACATGGCAAAGCAGACAGAAATATCAAGTTTTTTCAAAAAGCCTCATTTAGCTATATGGAATAAATATCCATGAGGCACAATACACAGTGTTTGTCCAACAAATTAAAAGAAAAGTGGAAACAAGACAGCAAAAATTGTCATCTCTTTTTGAAGGTGCTTGACAACTGCCCAGCAGACATTTTCCCTAATGTTAATGCTTTGCTGTGAGTAACGGTCATGCATACTTCCAAGTATAACGTGTGGCATGGAGAGTGTTTTTTTCATCCGTAAGTCGGATCAAGACGCATTTGAGATCATCAGTATCATCAGTTTGTCTCAGCAACTTGACTGTCTTATCATTTTAACACAAACTACGGTGATGGTTCACTTCTCAGCACGGCAATCAGCTGAAGCATACAGCCAGACAATGGTAGAGTGTCTTCAAGACACATCTCTGACTGTCACTGAGTGGCCCAGGCAAAGCCCAGACATCTGTGGAGAGACCTGAAGATGGCAGTTTACGGACGCTTCCCACCCAATCTAATGGAGCTTGAGAGGATCTGCCAGGTAGAAAGGGATAAACTGCAAAGCTTGTAGAGACATACCCAAGAAGATGTGAAGTTGGAATTGATGCCGGGGGGCTTCTATAAAGTGGACTGTCTGAGCGACACTCCCTCAATCAAGCCTTTATGGTAGAGGGACTAACTCCCGTTTGATTAAAAGACATATGACAGTTGAAAGGACTCTGAACACATGAGGATTAGGATTCTGTGTTCTAATCTCTCTATTATAAAAAAAAATCTTGGGAGGGAAACGAGACATGATCTTCTCGGAAGACACTTTGACGTCACGCGTGACAAGGTCGTGAGACGAAAGGACAGCTGCTGTACAGGCTTTTAAATGATCGACGCGCAGCGGACAAGCAGAACACACAGCTCGGCGACAGCAGCTGATCCAACCGCATCTCCTTAGCGTGCGTTCAGCCCCCCACTTCACAACGCGAGCAGCATTATACATCCCGCAAGAAAGAGATTTAACCAGGGCCGGAAGTAAAGGACAAAGGGTAGATGAACATTGTAAAGAATTCAAAAATGTTGGCGCAGTAGTCATGCACAACAGGTTAGAGATAATGGAAGTGTGAAAATGCAAAAGTCTCAAAAAAAGGATAGGAAAGATCACATTAGCATAAACAAACGGAAATTATTACTCGGGAAATAACGGAACAGCGAAAAGAGATCAAATATATTGTTCGGATTTAAACTTTAAGTTGGAGACTTGTAGATTGTCTAATTTGTGTTGCCAATGAGAATGAAAAAATTCCAAAATAGTTGGCGCGGTATGAAGTCATGTGACACGGAGCCTTTTAACATGAGATTCTTTCAAGTCACACCCTTCTTGCAACTATTTTCACACAAGACCATGGTCATCTAACCTCTCAGTTGTGTGTATGCTTTTGTCAGACACACTTCCTGCAATCTCAGCTCTTATAAATGTTATCAGGGCAATAATTTTATACGTTCAAGATGGCACGTCAACGACAAAGTGAAGAAGAAAGAGCATGGACAAACATTCGAGAAAGTCATTTTATTTATTAGAGAGAAAGAAACGATATTCACTGACAGGCAGATATACGTTGCATTGTCACGATGTAAGTCCAAGCATGGAATCAAAATTCAATGCGATCTTGAAGAAAAATGAATTCCAAATATTGTTCTAAAGTAAAAGTGAAAATAATGCATATGTAACAATTCCCATGAAAATAACAATCTCTTTAAATTGTATAT
The DNA here is from genome assembly GCF_900747795.2 of Erpetoichthys calabaricus. Lineage (NCBI taxonomy): Eukaryota > Metazoa > Chordata > Cladistia > Polypteriformes > Polypteridae > Erpetoichthys > Erpetoichthys calabaricus. The sequence goes on from NC_041405.2 coordinate 32,743,300, forward strand.
TCGGTAAACCAAACCCGGGGGTGGACAAGCGAATCGAGCAGGGGGCGGATCCCCCTAGTTAGATGAAAATTGAACTCATCATGTAGAAGTCCAAGCACTCTCTCTGGCACTGCTCATCTCCTGCCTAGTATCAAATAATAATGACCTAATTATCACCTAAAGGCTACAGATCTCTGGCACATGTCTCACATCATGAAGACCTTTGAGAGGCTGGTCCTTGACTGTATGAGTCCTGTTGTGGTAGACCACCTGGAAGGATACAATGATCTACCTGCTCCACAAGGCTTGACAAAGCTGGCATCACTGTGAGGATTGTGTTTCGAGATTTCTCCAGCACCTTCAATGCCATCCAGCCATCCTTAATTGTTAAGGGGTCACCTCAGAGATATGTGGGTGGATGAGCCGCTGGTGTCCTGGACTATCTGTTTGCAGTTTGTGAGACTCAAGGACTGTATCTCTGATATGGATGTGAGCAACACTGGAGAACCACAAGGATCAGTCCTGTCTCCTCTTCTCTTCACTTTCTCTTCACCTCACACTATAAATATAACAGCAGGTGATGTCACTTGTAGAACTTCTCAGATGATTCTGCACTCTTGGGGTGTATTGATAAGGGGATGAGACAGAGGAGAGGAGTCAGGTGGGGAAAATTGTGTCTTGGTGCAAAGAGAATTGACTACAACTTAACATCAGCAAAATCAAGGAATTCATTATTGACTTTCACCACACCAAAGAGCCTCAATGTCAGGTCACTATTCAGGGAGTGGATGTAGAGGGGGTCCACATCAGTGACAGGTTGGACTGGTCTCGGAACACAGAGGAACTATATAAAAAGGGGCAGAGCAGGCTCTTCTTCCACAGGAGATGTGTTCCGTTAATGTGAGTAGTGACATTCTTCGCATATTCTATAACTCTATGATGGTCAGTGTGATTTTCTACACTGTGGTGTGCTGGGCTGGTAACATCACTTCAACAGAGACCCACCGAATCAACAAGCTTATTAAAAGGGCAGGCTCAGTTATAGGACACACTCTGGACCTCCTGGAACAAAACTGAGTGTCATTATGAACAATGCCGCACATCCCCTCTATGACATACTAACACTGAGGACTTTCAGCCAACACATTAATCAGCAGAAGTGTGTTAAGAAACACGACAGAGGTCCTTTATACCAACAGCAATACATCTGCATAGTGCCTCACTGGTACTGGGACGGCCAAGTCAGAAGTTTTCTTTCTTTTTAATTTTCTTGCTCTGTAGTCATTCTGGTGTGTGTTAATATTTATTTTTTTACCTATCTACCTATTTATTTATGTAATGAACTTCTGTAAATAGCTTAATTTCACCCTGGGGACAAATTAAGTTATACCTATTGTCACACACCAGTGAGTAGGGGGCAGCCAACGGACTGGACAGAGCGTAGAATACCGCAGGAGGGGACTGCTGGACAGCGCATAAAGCCTTTCTCTCTTTCTCAGCAGGAAAAACGAAGAGACGAAACGCGACAAAACATAAACAGATGACTTGCCAACAATGCACTTCTGCATCTGTCTGCATCAGTTCCCCCGCGATGACTTCATGTCCGGTCTCTCGTTGTCCTCTGGTCCGGCTTCTCACGCTGACGTCACCTTCATTTCCTTCATGATTGTACTTCTTTCCGGTTCCACACCATAAAAGCTCCCTCTGGATACCATTTCAGTGTCTAAAGTGTACCTTGTATGCCTATGACTGGTGCCTCAGCACTGCTGCTTGGCCTGAGCTGTACACAATATACAGGGATGGTTTCCCCAGCCTTTAATCGTCTTCTCTGTGTCTTCTTCTACTTCACACTCTCTATCTACTATCACTGCTGTGAAGCATGGTGGTGGCTGAACTAATGTCAACTTGATTAGGCCGACCACTTTTGTAAGTCACTTTAGCAAGCAGTGTGGTGTGGTGGGTAAGGCTTTGGACATCAAACCCTGAAGTGGTGGGTTCAACTGCCACTACTGACACTGTGTGACCCTGAGTATGTCACATGACCTGCCTGCGCTCCAATTGGAAAAGACAAAATAAATGTAACCAATTGTATCATAAATGTATCATAAGCCTAACCCTAACCCTAACCCTTGCATAAAGGCGTCAGCTGTTAATGTAATGGGAATCTAATTAATTCTTATTCACATTTTTCTCATATATCAAGGGCAGTGAGACCTCCTCAATTAACAATAAAGGGTGAGAAAGCTCCGGGCCTCCTGTTTATGCAGCCGGGTTTATTAATATTACATCTTCTATTAAATGCTGAGAATTGTTCAATCATCTCTGCAGTTTTATTCAACATAACCCCTTTAAGTTTGTCACAACGTGCAGAAAGCAAGGCCAAAAATTGGTGTAACAGAAGTCAAAATGAATAAAATCTACAAAAACCAGCTGGGTTAGCATCAGCAATTCCTGGCTTTTTATTTTGTTATTTTTTTATTTTTACCATTTGATAATTCTGAATAAGACAGAACTGAACATTGATGTCACTTGTCATTTGGCTCAGCACTTGCCTCGCTATCGGTCAGATGGCTGTAAAAGCTCCTGCCTGGCCAGAAGCTCAGCTTTCGGAGTCCTTGTTCTCGTGTCATCTACTGTGCACTCATTTAGCGATTATGTGTCAAGCAACTACCAATTAATACCTTCTAAATCTCATTTAATCCAATTCAGGCTCATGGGGGGCACCTACCAATTAAACAGATCTAATTGCACCCTAGCATGGTCCATTTTTTTCCAATTTGAAAACGGCTTGTTTAAGTGGTGCAGTGGTCAGTGATGCTGCTTCACACCTATAGAGTCCTGGGTTCAAATTGCCACTCAGCCTCGGTGCAGGTAGCTCAGTGTCCCCTTGTCTTTGTGGAGTTTTCTCACAAGACGTGTTTAGGTTAGCTGCCAATTCACAGCGGGCTAAGTGTGAAGAGGCCTACTGATCGACCCTCACCTTGTTGGCTCCCTTCTTTGCCCCTTCCACTAGATCAGTGGGTTAAAATGGATGTAAAATGTATCCTAGCTGTGCTCTCATGTGGCACAAACAGCTAGACCTGCTTTGGGAAAAGATTGTTGGCAGTAAAGCAACTCCATCAGATAATCTCTGAAAGTGTCCACCTGAAGAGCTCAGAGATACAACGTCAAGCTTTGCAACCATCCAGGCCCTTGAGTCTCAGTTAGCAGTGCTGAATGGTCTGCTGGCAGGTTTACCAGGCATCCTCTGTCTACTCCTGGTATTCAAGGTCCCATTAACAACTGTGGAGGGCTTCAAGAAGCCATTACCTTCATAAATGATTGGGTCTTCACAGCCGCACCTTGTATGGTTACACAACCAGTCGTAGAGGAGTTTATGGTGGCGTATGCAAGGATGGTGTTGCAGTACAGGGACACTTGTGAGCATCATGATGAGGAAAGGGAAGGAAAACTGTGGAGCTACCAGGGAGCTGTTCGCCAAGGCCGGTGGAATGGTGGTGCAGTATGGAGAGGCCCAAGTCAAGGATTGGTAAAAGTTGGTACAGGAAGAGGTATGGGCAGAAGCTGAGGAGGTTTGTGCCAGCAGGGCAGTTGCCATAAGCAAGAAGGGGCATTGATAAGATAATGTGTGAAGATAAATGAGACTGATTGGATAACAAAGACAGTCGGTAACCCTATTTCATTAGCTGTTGCAAAATATGTCAAAAGAAAATACTCTCGCAGGTACAAAAACAAACTTTATGCCGTCAAAAGAGAGATTCGTCTGAGGTGGGTCTCTATCCTGCTCAGCTGCAGGTCCTGAAAGAACGGTTACTTCTGGTGACTTCTGGGTGTTTATAGCACCAACCAAAAAGGAGCAGGGCTTCAATGGCGGAAGTGGAAACGAGATCACTTGTAATCCGGCTGATGAGCCTCCAAAATGCTAGTGCAAAGAACAGAGACGATGTTAATGACAGCGCCTCCTCTCTATTCAGGGTGGTACTGCTTGAAAATGTCCCCTAGGCACTCATACTTGACACATGATTTTGAACTCATCTTATGCTTTTCCCTTGTGAATAGCTATTTTAATTTTTTTACCCCTTATGTTCATAGGGATAGGGATACTAATAACTTTTCAAACGATTCATTGTTTGTTTTGTTTACTTCCAGTCGCTACCATTTTGCCTCGGGGTAGCCATTTCGTATTGTTGATTGCCACAGAAAGTGACCACAGACCTAAACACGTATCATGTCAAGTAATGCGACAATTTAAAGATATGCACAATGGAACCCTAATTACCTGAGTTTCACAGATGATGGTACAAGCATTGCACATTTGCATTCATTATTTTCTTATTTCACTTCACAGCTCTTGGCTGTTTGCTTTTGTTTTATCGATTATGGCTCTTGACTACAATTTCCTTTTAATGCTGTCTCTCTTGGTCTTCTGGTTACAATCCCTTGCCTGTTTAAATGAACTGGTCACTCCATTTGTCTTGGTTACATCCTGGTGCTAACTTAACAGTAAAGTCACATGGCCAGAGTCCTGGGATACAACACCCCAACATACTGACTTCCTGATCCGACATGCCTGTGAGGTTCTGTCTACACCCCCCAATCTCTGCATGTGGAGCAGGGCAGAAACACCAGCAAGTCCATTATGCCAAATAAGAGGGACACTGGAGCATATTTTTAGCAGTTGCCCCAAGGTACCAGAGGTATCAGTGGCACCATGACCATATGCTCAAGGAGTTAGTGAAGACCATTACCATGCAATTGGTAATATCAGGCACCTCCAACCAGAAAAGTTCATTATTATATTTATTGGGGAAGGAGCACTGCTCCAGCCCCAGGAGGAGGTAACTGCTGGGATCCGTGTGCCTTCAAAGAACTGTCAACAGATGGGAAACACTTGAGTCCATCTTCACGACCACCTTGAGGCTTGTCATTGTCCTGTTGTCTAAGTCAACATAGCATGTGGTCATATTGGAACTCAGTGTTCCTTGGGAAGAAAGAATGGAGGAGACTAATGAGAGATCAGAGGGCTAAGTACGAGGACCTCGTGGAGAAGTGTCACTCCCAGGGATGGAAGACATGGTGTGACCTAGCAGATATGGCTGCAGAGGTTTTATAAACAAAATCATCAGCAGAGTCTACAGTTTGCTGGGTGTGACATTTTGGAAATAGTAGACTGTAGATGGCTGTGGATCAGAAGGAATGAGCTGTGCAGTATGAGTGTGACTGGGACACCAGCCAGGCTTGATCAGCGTTGGTGGGGTCACTTGATGACCTCAGGTTACATCATTGATGAAGTGTCCCAATGTGTCAGAAAAAATAGATAGATAGATAGATAGATAGATAGATAGATAGATAGATAGATAGATAGATAGATAGATAGATAGATAGCATCACGCACGTGCAAGTAGGAGGAAGTTGTACGGACCAAGTGAAGCTAATTCCACACCAGGCCAGGGGGTGATGGGGTGCGCTAAACCTTTTTCTGTTGTCTCTGCAGACCAGATGTGGGAAAACCTGTCTGACTTGTCCCTGAAGACATCCGGCACTTAGGACGATGTCACTTCCGATTACGATGTTGGAAAAAGGTCACTTCCGGTTCCCATAGGTCACTTCTGGTCTCAGCATATAAAGCCACCATTTTTACAACCTATACTCAGTTTACTTCTGGACTCCATCAGAGACACTTCTGTCTAATTTTCAAAACCCATTGCAGTCAGGGACAATGCACGGGTGGGTGCCCCAAACCTTTTTGAGTGTGTCGAGTCTGCTCATTTCACGATAGATAGATAGATAGATAGATAGATAGATAGATAGATAGATAGATAGATAGATAGATAGATAGATAGATAGATTGGATTCAGAAAGTATTCAGACCCCTTCACTTTTTACACAATTTGTTATGTCGCATGCTTGTGCCAAAATTATCCATCCCTCCATTATCCAACCCATTATATCCTAACTACAGGGTCACGGGGGTCTGCTGAAGCCAATCCCAGCCAACACAGGGTGCCAGGCAGGAAACAAACTCTGGGCAGGGCACCAGCCCACCGCAGGGCACACACACACACACACCAAGCACACACTAGGGACAATTTAAGATCGCCAATGCACCTAACCTGCATGTCTTTGGACTGTGGGAGGAAACCGGAGCACCCAGAGGAAACCCACGCAGACACGGGGAGAACATGCAAACTCCACGCAGGGAGGACCCGGGAAGCAAACCCAGGTCTCCTAACTGCGAGGCAGTAGCTCCACTGTGCCGCCCTGTGCCAAAATTATTTCAATTACATTTTTCCCTCATCAAGGAACACTCAATATCAATGACGAAGTAAAAACAGGATTTTAGAAACTTGCAAATATCTCTATTATAAAAGAAAATCTTGGGACGACATGTTCTCTGAGATAATTTCAAGTTCTACATGAGATAACTTCTCTGTCCAGACCATGTGGAATTGAAAACCTAGCAGGTCCAAGCAGGATTGAAAATAAAAGACAAAGAGTAGAAGACAAAGTAGAATGTCGTAAAGAGGTTCAAAACGTTGGCGCGATACGCATGCAGAGCAGATTAGAGATAATGAAAGTACCAAAAAATCGAAAGTCTCAAAAAATAATAGTAAAGATCACATTAACACAAACAAATGGAAATTATTACTCGGTGAAATAACGGAACAGCGAAAAGAAATCGAATATATGGACATAGGTGATATGATAGAAGTATGTAGCTATTGTTCGTCATTTAAAGTTTAAGTCGGAGACATGTAGATTGTCTAATTCGTGTTGCCATCAGGGAGAAATAGTGTTTCTTCCCAATGAAGAAGCGTATCCACGAGAATTAAAAGATTTGTTGTTTAGTGAAAGTGAAATCCACAAACACTACAGGCAAAATATCTGCATCTACAATAATCTGTTCGTGTTCGCATCATTCAATGCTCAAAACATAGCCCCTTAGTTTATTAGAAATAAAAAAATGAAACCTCACATTGACACATGTTTTCAGATCATTTGTTATGACAACTGAAATCTAGGTCAGGTGTGTGTCCCATTTATTTCAAATGTTTCTGCATCTTGTTTGGAGTCTACCAGTGGTTGCACAGGATTAAGAAAGCCACACACCAGTCTAAAGAAACTCACACAGTTGAGCAAAACCAAACCATGAGGTTGAAGGGATTGTCTTAAAGAAAGGATTGTGTCGAGGCACAGATCTGAGGAAGGATACAAAAAAAAATCCTGCAGCATTAAAGGTTCCCAAGAGAGCAGTTACCTTCATAAATCATAAAAGGAAGAAGTTTGGAAGCACCAAGACTCTTCCTAGAGCTGGCTGCCCAGCAATCCAAGGAATAATGGGAGAAGGGCCTTGGTAAGAGAAGTGATGAAGAACCCAAGAATCACACTGGCTGAGCTCCAGAGAATCTTTGTGGAGATGGGAGAAACCTCCGAAAGACAGCCATCACTGCAACTTTCCACTAACCTGGGCTTGATGACAGAGGAATGGAAAAAGAGATGGAAGCTCACTTGGGGTTTGCAAAAAGGCACCCAAAAGACTCTCAGACTGTGAGAAACCAGATCCTTTGGCATGATTAAAACTCAGGTTAACGTCACCTCTGGGGGAAACCAGGCACCACTCATCACCTGTGTAATACCATTCCAGTGGTGAAGCGTAATGTTGGCAGTGTCATACTCAGGGGTTGTTTTACAGTGGGAAAGCCAAATGGATCAAAGTATAGAGATACCCTTAATGAAAACCTGCCCCAGAAATCTCTGGACCCCAGACTGATCTGAAGGTTCACCTTCCAACAGGACAATGACTGTAAGCCCAAAGCAAAGGCAACCGAGCAGTGGCTTAGGAAAAACTTGAATGCCTTTGAATTGCCCAGCCAGAACCCAGACTTGAACCCAATCAAACATCTCTGCAAAGACACCGATGGTCTCCATCTAACCCGACAGAACTTTAGAGGATCTGATGAGAAGAATGGCAGAAAATCTCTAAATCCAGGTGCGTGAAGCTTATAGTGTGAGATCCAAGAAGATTCCAGGCTGGCATTGCTGCCAGAGGGTCTGAATACTTGTGTCAATGTGCTATTTCAGCTCTTTATCATTTACATTTGCAGAAATTTCTAAAATTCCGTTTTCGCTTTGTCATTCTAAAGTACTGAGTGTTCCTTTAAAAGGGGAAAAAAAGAACTGAAATGATTTTGTCAGAAGGCTGCAGAAAGAGAAAAGGGGTCGGAATATTTTCTGAATCCTCTTTAGTTCAGGTCATTGTCTGATGGCCCCAATACTTTGTATGACTGTCCTTCATTCTGGACGTGACCCCCAACATGGCCTGGAAGACAATTCACAGGAGTTTTTACATGGATATTGGTAGGAATGAAAGGAAGGATGGAAAAGACAAGTGTGAAAGGTTGAGAGAACTGGGAAGTGGCACATGAGGACGGGACAGAGCAGCTGTGTCCTCGACCAGAGAGAAGTCCAGGGCACTTCGAGGCAGGCCTGTAGAGGCCTGTAATGCATTTGCTTGTCTTCTAGGGTTCTTTGCTTTTTATTTCTTCCCCTGTTAAAATAAAAAAAAGCTTTCAACCGAGCCAGGGTCACGTTCAGGGCACTCCCTCCGAAAGCAGATAGTGACGAGAAAACCATAGGGGGCAAAATGACACTGGTTATGAAAAATGAAGCCTTTACTTTAACCCTGGGGAGAGATGAACAAAGGGAGAAACTCCCACATGTTTATAAAAGAACACATAAAATCCAAGCTGTCCTGGGTGTCTTCATTAAATACAGGTTACGCTCAGGCATTATGTGTTCCCGCTGTCTCGTCCTCTTCCTCTGTGCCTGTTCAGCCCAGGTCACTTCCCAATCCCAGACTTTTAAATTATGCTTAGAAGAGAAGGCAAGCTGAAACGCTTAATACTTGTTGTAAAAAAGGGACCAGGAAAGGGGAAAACCAGAGCAAGAAGAATAAAGATAGGCGAGAACATTAAGAAGTTTGAACTAACTGATCGACAATAAACAAAACTAGATGTTAATATTGAAGAAACAAAGCCAAAAAGCTCTGAATACCACACACTAAGCTGATATTGTTTCTTTAACCACCATTAAGAAATGATTAAGTTTTCTGAGGTTAATTCACACCTCAGACCCTGAATGTCATGCATTGCCCCACCACCAGAGTGACGGATGTCGTTGTCAACAAAAACATGGGAGTTTAGTCAAAAAGACGAGAAAAATAATCACATCGATGATGTGCAGTTTGGGCAAATAATGAAAGCACAAAACAGAATAAAGATATAATCTACTGTATAAGTTCCCAAAAGATTGGACGACAATGTACACTTGTGACGGCTCCTCATATGGTTACCCTTAGGGTTGCCATTACTACAAGTTACAAAGGCGGAGGTGGAATTCCCCGATGACCGTCTATCTTAGTGAATTACAGGCAAACTAACAAAGGGGGTGCAGGGGATTTAGAAAGACTTTCGGACTCCTTCCAGTAAATCGACTAATGCTTCTGCTGACTACGCTCCACCTTTCTGTCCTCTCTAAAAAGTAATTTAAAAACTGTGTTGGCTGTCTTCTTTGCCAGTAGAAACAAGACAGAATACATGTGTGTAAATGAGAGGGAGGTCAGTGGAATGGTGAGGTTGCAGGGAGTAGAGTTGCAGAAGGTGGAGGAGTTTAAATACTTGGGACCAACAGTACAGAGTAATGGAGAGTGTGGAAGAGAGGTGAAAAAGAGAGTGCAGGTAGGATGGAGTGGGTGGAGAAGAGTGTCAGGAGTAATTTGTGACAGACGAGTGAAAGGGAAGGTCTACAGGACGGTAGTGAGACCAGCTATGTTATATGGGTTGGAGACGGTGGCACTGACCAGAAAGCAGGTGACAGAGCTGGAGGTGGCAGAGTTAAAGATGCTAAGATTTGCATTGGGTGTGACAAAGATTGATAGGATAAGAAATGAGGACATTAGAGGGTCAGCTTAAGTTGGACAGTTGGGAGACAAAGTCAGAAAGGTGAGATTGCGTTGGTTTGGACATGTGCAGAGGAGAGATGCTGGGTATATTGGAAGACGGATGCTAAGGACAGAGCTGCCAGGGAAGAGGAAATGAGGAAGGCCTAAGAGAAGGTTTATGGATGTGGTGAGAGAGGACATGCAGGTGATGGGTGTAACAGAACAAGATGCAGAGGACAGAAAGATATGGAAGAAGATGAAATGCTGTGGTGACCCCTAACAGGAGCAGACAAAAGAAGAAGAAGAAGTTGGCTATCTTCCTTGCATGGACCGAAGGAAATAATTATGAAACTTGATGGTGATGATCTTCACATGGGAGAAACACAACATTTCAATCTGGACACTTTTGTTGAATGCTGGTGTCACGGTGTGTATCAGGTTCAGTTGCCTTCAGTTTTATTTTGGAAGGAGCTTGACTATATCATAATATGTTGAAGCCCCTCATGGAATGGACTTTTTCAGTGGCACTTTTCAACGGGACAATGTTCAGCTATTTACGATGACCATTTACAGAGAATTCAGAGAGTATTCAGACCCCTTCACTTTCAGAGCAATTTATTGTGTTGTAAGTTTAATTGTAAATGAATAAAAGTGACATTTTCGAACATCAGTCTGCACTCAATAACTCATAATGAGAAAGTGATAACATGTTTTTAGGAAGGTCTGAAAATTTATTAAAAATTAAAAACTGAAGTCACTCATTTCTGTAAGTATTCATCCCCTTTGCTGTGGCACTCCAAATTGTGGTCCCATTTGCTTTAATCCTCCTTGAGATGTGCCTAGAACATGACTGGAGCCCAGCTGTGGCAAACTGAGCTGACTGGACATCATTTAGGAAGGCACACCCCTGTGTATAGAAGGTCCACAATTCACACTCTCTGTGGATCTCAGCGATCAAACTGTAGCAGCATTACTTAAATTGACTACAACTCCCAACAGCCCCTGCAGTATTATGCCATTGGGCAGATACAGAGGGCAGAGAGGATGCTGGGAAGTAGTCTCTTTAAGTAGTTTCTTTGAAAAGGAGCCATAAATATGCCAAGGCGATCATGATAGTCAGTGTATATTTGTTTTTATGCATCACTCATCAGGTTACAACTACAATCATCCATGGATTACAGTTTCATTCTGGATTGATGTGCTTGTCCTGTGCCTGCTTGGTTGTGCAATTGCGCCTGGGTTATTAACCATCTTTGCCTGGGGAGCGCTCATACTTCTACAATTCTTCACACGGTAGGATAAAACATTCATAACATTCAGGAAACTGTTCAGTTGGTATCTCCGTTTATTATGTCCATCATCTTACATCATCTGTCCATCATCATAACTCTCACAAATTGCCATAGTGGTGTTCGGCCTTCAAAAACACCCTGTGAAGCAGGCAAGAATCTCACCAGCCTTCCCAGAGAAGGTACACCAAAGGGAAGGTGAGTCTAGCTTCCATTTTTGTAGCTGCCTTCGGCCTACACCAGGCAAAAATGCTCTTCACTTTGAAAGTTCTGTAATGTCCCAAATTACATTCAAAATGCCTCACAAGGGAAAGGATCACCACCGACCCCTGGCTTGTACTGAACAAGGCTGAAAGAACTCCTGATAAAGGAGGTTTAACTGAAAGAAAAGTTAAAAAAATACAACAAAAGTTTGAAAAAAAAAAACAAAAAAGGAGACACAAAGTCAAAAAACAGAATCTGTAAGAATATTTGGGGGCGGAACAAACTGAAATCCAAAAAAAAAATTGCAAATCACAAAAAGAGAACAAAATCTCTGGCACCAGAGGACATCTGAAATGAACTGCACTGGACTTTAGTTCCCAGTCCGCTTTTATAGAGTCGGGGGCAGTCCCTTAACATTGATGCACAGGTGGCCCCTCCTCTTGGGGATCCATCCGCTAATTACAAGCAAGACTCACATAGATACTATATAATAACCAAACAGAATAAAAATAACAGATAATATATCTCTATTATAAAAGACAAGAAATTTGCCAAGAGATTTTGTCAAGTCCTGCGGTGGGCTGGCACCCTGCCCAGGGTTTGTTTCCTGCCTTGTGCTCTGTGTTGGCTGGGACTGGCTCCAGCAGACCCCCGTGACCCTGTAGTTAGGATATAGTGGGTTGGAATGCTTTTGTCAGACACAGTTCCTGTGCTCTCAGCTGTTATAGATTGTTATGTTTTCCTCATTTAAAGTCGTTTATGAAAAGTCCTCAGTTTCATCCTTTAAAGAAGATTTACTGGACACTATTTTTAGACATACAATCTATTCATTTCCTTTGATGTAGTCCTTTTCTGGACAATAATTTTATACTTTCTAGATGACACGTCAACGACTAAGCAAAAGAAGAAAGGGCAGCATGTCAAAAAGAGGCCCAAAAGCATTGGAGAAAAAAGAATTAATAAAAGAACAATAATAATCTAAGTGAAAATAAGGAAATAAGTTATTATCAGCCTGGGCCAAGTGGAATTGAAAACCTAGCAGGTCCAAGCGGGGTCGGAAATAAAAGACAAAGAGTAGAAGACAAAGTAGAACGTCGTTCTACAGGCAAAATATCCGAATCTACAATAATCTGTTTGCGTTTGCATCATTCAATGCTCAGAACATAGATTTACACAATTCTGGACCATACACTATGAAAATCTATGCTCCTACTACAAGTTTAATTTCAAAGAAACCACAATTCGATCAGATTTATATTTATGATCGCGGAGAAGCGAAGCAACATAGAATCGAAAGAGTTAGACAATCAGAAATTCTACAGCCAATAATGGATACAACAATAAGCAAAGTACATGAGAGTATTGGCAGCCATACGACCTGATAAATGCTTCATGTGTAATTTCGGGCAGCACACTGACTTGTAGTTACTTAAATGTCTGTGGTCAAGTCATCATTTCTAGTCAGCTTTCTTCAGAACAAGCTTCATGTCTGTCACAATATGGCTGCCAAGATCTTTCTGCCTTTCCTTGTGTTCTTCTCTTCATGGCCATGGTGTGAGAGAGGGAGAGAGACAGAAGGGTAAAGCTACCAAATTAATACAATAGGGCGTTGTTGGACAGAATAGCCTCTGATTCAAAATCAATCCCAAACGGCCAACTTTAGACCAGTAGAATTCTGGTACAACTCATCCCCCAGTTGTTTTGTTTATGGCTTTGTGGACAACGTTTAAGCACTCAGTCCAAACACAGTCACTCTTGCCAAGCTGGTCTGTTGCTCCATCTCCCACACTGTACTTTCACATCTGCACCTAAGACCATTGTTGAGGTGAAACTTTCCAGCTAGGTGGCCTTCCTTGAGCGTATGTCCTGTTGAGAATCATTTACTACCCGCCGACCCTACAATAAAATTTGTATCCTGAGTCAGTCCTAAAGACCCAGGGAAGTCGGTTATTTAGACATGAAAGCTTTGCTGTTCTCATCAATGAAACACTAATGTTACATCTGCTTTGTCTGACTTACAAATGAAGACATACAAAATATTCATCAACTTATATATGAAATTTCACACCACAACATAAAGACAGCTAGGAAACAATTGGTTCTTGAAGGTGATGAGTTCAAAGAAGGAAAAATGGACAAGCATAAGGATCTGAGCGACTTTGACAAGGGCCAGATCGTGATAACTAGGCGACTGGGACACAGCATCTGCAAAATGGCGGGGCTTGTGTGGTGTTTATGGTATGCAGTGATTAGTCCTTACCAAAAGTGGTCCCAGAAAGGAACCAGCAACAGGGTCATGGGCACCCAAGGCTCATTGATGTGTGTCAGGTGTGAAGGTTAGTCCATCTGGTCTGATCCCACAAAAAAGTTACTGTAACTCAAACTGCTGGCCATAAGGGAAAGGTGTCAGAACACACAGGGCGTCACAGCTTGTTATATATGGGGCTGTGTTGCCACAGACCAGCCAAAGAGTCCATGCTGACCCCTGTCCATTGCCGAAAGCACCTACAATAGGCATGTGAGCTTCAGGACTGGACCATGGAGCAATGGAAGAAGGTAGACTGGTCTGGTGAAACATGTTTTCTTTTAGATCATGCGTGTGTGTCATTTACCTGAGGAAAAGATGGTGGCAGGATGCACCATGGGAAGAAGACAAGCCCCCAGAGGTAGTGTGATACTCTGGGCAATGTTCTACTGGAAAACCTTGGGTCCAATGTTACTTTAACATGGACCTCCTACCTAAAGATTTGCGCAGACCACACCCACACCCCTTCATGGCAAAGGTATTCCCTGATAGCAGTGGCCTCTTTCAGCAGGAAGAGGTCGCTGGGGCTTTCTACCCCCCCAAGGGGCTAGATGACAGCAATCCTTTATATCGGTGCCCATTCAGGAACCAGCAGGAAATGCCTGGAGTTGTAGTTTGGGGTCCATGGGAGCCACAAGAGGGCGCTGCAGGGAGATACGCTCCCTAATAAGTGGGACTTCCGTATAACTCAGATGTACTCACGTCGGGCAATGGCTCTGGCGATGGAAGTACTCCCGGGTCCATAATAAGAGGGACGACACTCCCTTATCCAGGCAAGTCGGAGCTGGGAGGATGTGGAGCAACACTTGACAGGAGGAGGGCAGTGTGGTGGTGGGAGAATTGTGGTTTGTTTAAAGGAATAACAGGTGCTTGTGCTACTGTGGAGGTATTGTGGAATGTACAGTATACTGTATATAGTGGAGGATGGCTGGCACTTTTACGCCTTTGGAGTGGAAGGACCAGGAGAGAGGACATGCACGGGGCATTATCTCCTCCGGAGCACTAGATGGCAACCCCACCAGGGTTGCAGCGGTGCCTCTGATTCCCACAGGGCCTTATGGGAATGCAGCCAGGAGGGTGCTGCAGGGGCAGTGGAGTTCTATTTCACTGGGCTTCTGTTCAATGCTAATGGGCCACCAATGTACTCCCAGGTGCGGCATAAAAGAAGCCAGTTGTCACTGCTCTAGGAGCCAGAGTCGGAAGGGAGAAGATGAGACTTGCTGGAGATGGAGTGGAGGTGGAAGCAGAGAGAAGAAGAGACAGAAAGACAGAGAAAGAAAAGAACTGCTGTGCTTTATTGATTACTGTGCTTCTTGTGCTTTGTAGCGTACCGTGCTGGAGGGAATCTATTGAAAAGCGTTTCCCACAGCTGAATAAAGCCCCGAGTATTTTGTTGAACTTGTGTCTGCGCCAGTCTGTGTTTAGGGAACCGGAGCACACTCTGCAGGCTGATATAGATATATATAGTGTTGCGGTGCTACATGAATGGAGACATCTTAAATGTGTTTGGTGCCTTTCATTGTGTTGTCCAGTTTATGTAGTCTATGGTGCGTCTGTGTAAATGTTGTCCCCCTGGAACCAAAGGGGGAAAGAAGAACGCTGCAGGACCATGACCCCTCAAGGTAATTTTCCTGTCAGCCCGTCAAGTCCATTTGGATTATTTCTTAATTAAATAAGAGGAGGGAAATAAGGAAAAGGAAATGAGACAGAACACAACATCGAATGCATCACGAGAGACAGAGAAATTCCTATTCGGGTCGTCTCGTACCTTTCCACAGCTTGATGCTCTCAACGCTGGACCTGTAACGATCTTGCCATTCTCACAAAACCCCAGGGTTCAGAAATATCAGGACATGCCAAGGACCATATGGTGAGACCCTTTCTTTTTTAATTTCGGAAAAGGAGCAGACGATCAAGTCTCTCTATTATATAAAAAAATCTTGGGTCAAGACGTGACCTTCTCGGAAAGACACTTTGACGTCCCGCGAGAACAACCAATTTAAAACAAGATCACGGACATCTAACCTCTCAGTGGATGGAATGCTTTTGGCAGACACACTTCATGTGCTCTCAGCTCTAAAAAATTTTATACGTTCTAGATGGCACGTCAACGACTATGTGAATAAGAAAGAGCTGTGCATCGAAAAGAGACCCAAAAGCGTTGGAGAGAAAAGAATGCAAAAAAGAACAATTATCATCTCTGGACAATTTCCTGGACTTTACGTGTGTTAGGCGTTTCTCGTGCGTCGTATCACTTCTGTTTCATTGACATATACAGTATATTCACTTTATTATTTTACATACTGTTTGTCCTTTTGCTTATTTTTGAAGTTATTGGAAGAAGTACGGTTTGTCTAAGTCTGACACTCCTCAGGTTGCCAGGCCACAGGTCTTGGCGGTGTAGTTGCCGGTCCGGACGATTGAGTCGGCTGTTACAATAGTGACAGGTAGAGAGCGTCACTGAATCCGAAACCCCAGAAACAACTGACACACAGACAGTGGCGGGTTTATTATTAAAGCGCCTCTCAACAGGTTTCCTCCAGGTCACAAAAGTATGTGAATGTCCTCTTGGGATTAATAAAATATCTATCTATCTATCTATCTATCTATCTATCTATCTATCTATCTATTTAAAAGCACAACTATCCACAATAGTCTTCTCTCTCCATCCACCTCTCCCACCAGAAAGTGTTGACTTCCTTCCTTCCAGCTCTGACTCACCAGAGGAGGCCAGAGGGTTTCCTTTTATTTTGTACCCAGGAGTACTTCCGATGCCAGGGCACAGCCCGAAGGAAGCATGTCCTGGTCAGGCAGAAGTCCCGAAAAGCAGGGATTGCAAATCCTTTCAGCACCCCAAGGCAGCCTCCACGGGACCCAACAGGGCTGACTCTCGGCACTACAACTCCCATCATGCCCTGTTGAGTTCTACATGGATACTGAGGTCCTGGGATGTTGCCATCTAGTGGATGGGGGTAGAAAATATACACATTTAGGAGTTGGTCCCCACTAGTTCCTTATCTTGTGTTCCCGTCTGGGTAAGGATCCCATACTCATCAAAGATCATCAAAGGTGACTGTGTGCAGATGGTGCAGACCTATAAATACCTGGGAGTGCAGCTGGATGATAAATTAGACTGGACTGCCAATACTGATGCTCTGTGCAAGAAAGGACAGAGCCGACTATACTTCCTTAGAAGGCTGGCGTCCTTCAACATCTGCAATAAGATGCTGCAGATGTTCCATCAGACAATTGTGACGAGCGCCCTCTTATACGCGGTGGTGTGCTGGGGAAGCAGCATAAAGAAGGAGGACGCCTCACGCCTGGACAAACTGGTGAGGAAGGCAGGCTCTATTGTTGGCATGGAGCTGGACAGTTTAACATCTGTGGCAGAGCGACGGGCGCTGAGCAGGCTCCTATAAATTATGGAAAATCCACTGCATCCACTAAATAGTATCATCTCCAGACAGAAGAGCAGCTTCAGTGACAGACTGCTGTCACTGTCCTGCTCCACTGACAGATTGAGGAGATCGTTCCTCCCCCAAACTATGCAACTGTTCAATTCCACCCGGGGGGGTAAACGTTAACATTTGACATTATACAAAGTTATTGTCTCTTTTTTTCAATCTTTAATATTGTTTATTGTATCAGTATGCTGCTGCTGGAGAATGTGAATTTCCCATTGGGATTAATAAAGTATCTATCTATCTATCTATCTATCTATCTATCTATCTATCTATCTATCATCTACTCATCCCAGCTAGGATGCCAGAAAATCCTGCTTGGCACTTACAATATATATATTGTTTGATTCATTCTTTCCTTTTCCCTGTTTAATACAATTCTTTTCATTTTCAGGGTTTTGTTCTACGCATTTATAGTCTGTCTGATACTAACTGTTACTGTTAGCAAACCAGAACTGCTCAAGGGACCAATACAGTTCCGAAATGTGTTTTAGATTTTGTTCCTGAGCCACGTACAGCAGTGATCTTCCTCATATTTCTTTCTGTAATTAACATATGTGTCCTGGCCTCCTACTTCCGAAACTGGAACAGTTTACATCATCCAGTAGTCCACGTGGGATCCCGATATTCAGATGGAGATGCTTCAATTTTTGGTCATTCTCCAGATACAAGCGTGAGCTCGCCTGCACTATCATGTGCTGGCACTTCCTTCAAACACCCTGTGGATCTGTGGTGCGATCAAAGGTGGAAGTGGAGGGGGCGGGGGGCTCAGTATTGAGAGGAGTGAGCTGTCCTGCCATATCTTACAAATGACCACAACGCGAGCGGGAGAGCATCATCTGCGATGAGTGGATGTGACAATTAAGCAGCGCCGTGGGCACTGTAATGTGCAATCCCCCCACACGCCTCACTGCACAAAAAGATGACATTTGCAACAGAATGCCACAGGATTCATCATGACTCTGCAGATTAAGAAAGAAAAGCCAAGGGGCACATATGCGCAGGGCCTGGCCGAGTTGAGGGCTCGCAGCCTTTTGTCAAGCAGTCTCTGTCAGCTGTGAGGCCAGCAGATTTCACCGGGGCTTTAAGGTTCACACTGGTGTGGCGCCCCTCATTTCCTCTTCCTCTCTCCCTCTGTTAGGGACACGGTGCAAATGGCTTATGTTTCAAAGTGAACAAGCCTGTGTGTCACCCTTTGGACTAATTGGTTTTTTAGGGCTGCTAAAGCCCCACCATCTTGTCAGGCTGATAATGTAAGCAAGCCCACTGCCAAAAACCCCTCACACTCTGGAGACTGATTCAGTACCGAGCACATGAAAACTCCATATATGTGACCCTGTTTTGTCATGGTGGGGTCTTTAGGGTGGCCCTATTCCCCTTTTAATTCTTTACTATGTAGACTTCAACAAATGCCCCAAATTCCACACTCTTATTATGCTGTCATGCAGTTTCACATGTCCACCTTTCTTTTACATCTGTGACCCCCATTAGGCAATCAGAACAGGCAGGAGAAAAAACAACTCACTGGTTAAGCAGTAGAAGCCGCACCCAGCGATGGACACCTTCTTCATTTTAAGCTCAGGCTCTTGTGTCGCTTCCGGGTCTGGCTGCAGTCTCTTCGAGTGTTTCACTTGCTCTGACCACCAGGTGGCACTGTCATTCAAACCCTAGTGAAAGGAAAATAAAAAACCAAAGGTATTCCTAGGGTCACAATTTTGTATCAGGACAGTCTACGGTCCCCCCTGATCAATGAGGTAGGTGTACACATTTTGGCAGAAACTGGCACAGTTTGTATACCGGACACAGCATTCGCTTCTGATTAAGACCAACATTAAGGTTCCAGCATTAAAGTTCATGAATAATCATGTGTCAGACAGACACAACCCTTTGTATGTTGTGATGGATGGCAGGCATGGCTTCTGTCCCCACCGGAACGTTTCATGGCTTCTTACCTGGCCTGGGAGGTCATTATAATAGAAGGATGAGGGGAGACCCCCCTGCCAAGATGGCAGCATTCCTGGGCCATGGTACCTGTACACACACCCACAGGGCATGCTGGGAACTGTAGTTCCATGAGGCAGCCCTGTTTGATATCATGGGTGCCACCAGGGGGTGCTGCAGAGATTAGTGGTCCTTATGTTGTGGGGCTTCCGCCACACCCGGAAGTGCTTCCTTTGCACAGTGTCCCGGTTTCTGGACGTTGTTGTGTTTCAGTCATGGTTCACTGAGGTTCAAGTTCATATTTTAGGCCCATTTTTGTTCATTTTTTTCTCTTTTACTCACTTTCACTCATGAATTGGAGCCAACAGCATGACACGTTAGAAACAGCTTAGGAAACCATCCATGTCTTGTGATAGCAGTTCTGCATTATACATTGGATTTCTATCTCCTATCAACAAAACCATACAGAGATAGCCAAGCAATTACCTCAGTCTGACAATTTCACTGACAACAACACTTTCTACTTGAACTAAGTATCAGAAAATTCCGGTAATTCTGAAGCAAACACCAAAGCATCAGCATAGAGCAGAGTAAAGCATCTGATTCAAAATGAAGCATCTTTCTAAAGGTCCACTTTTCAAGCATTACAGGGAAAGTCCTTTTCTTTCCAGAAACATTCTGTTCATTTCTCCAACAAACCCAAAGCACTGGTGTCTAGAAAACGTACAGGCTAACAACAAACCAGCCTAAAGCTGCTAAAATGTGTCCAGGTCGCCTGCAGCCTGCTTTGATTGTGTCCACAGGTCCTCCAATGTCTGCGTGGATCTCTTACAGCAGCTCAAGATTCCAAAGTCACACACCTAATATGAGGGCCTGGTGCTACCAGCTGTAAACAGTAGAGGGCACACCTCTGTGTCTCCCCATCAAGCCAAACAATTGACCAAGGTGACCACAATAATTAATTATTAGAGGCTTTTGTATCCAGCAGGGGGCGCTAGCTCCCATGCTGGAATGAGTTCTTTTGTAATTGCGGCGTGTTACATAACCCAAATCTATATTATAGATATAATATAAAAAGGCGATACCCGTCCCTTAGTGATACAGCAATAAGAAATCACATAGGAGAAATAACTTCGCTTTCTTTACCGACGGCTTACGCTGCATAACAGACGAAGGAAGCCAAAGGCAAGAACCCAGTTTGGGAGTCGGGGCCCGATGTGTAGAGTCTGATATTTTCGTCGCTGTGTTGGAAGGATTTTCCAGATCGGATGACGTTATCTCCCATCCATCTGTCGGCTTCAAAGGTGTGCCGGGCAATGTTCCAAGGCTTTATACTCTTTGTTCATGTGCAGGCCCCCACTTCGGTGAATCATGCCATTCCAAACAAGGCGAAGGGGATGCAATTTCATGCTGACTCTGACACACAGAAATGCCCATTTCGCAGTGGTCCCTAACTGTCTTGTCTTCTAATGCTTGCCTAGCAGTTCTTATATGGTGAACTCCTGTGCTAAATATGGCCTTGTGTTACCTGTACATGTGAGTAGAAAGAAAAGTAGATTTATAAAATATTTTTGCACAGAGCACAGTGACATATTAAACGTATATACTTATTACAGCTTTCCAGTATCATGGTTTGCTTTTGTCATAAATTTTTGACAGCTTTGCCTTATTTTTATACATTTAAGAGTCGTGAACATTGCATTACTGAATCTTACTTTGATAGCAGTTTTTGTAAAAACTTGACTTGAAATATTTTAACATCTTTCCATGATGGCATTTTATTTTCCATGGGTGTTGTTTGTGTACTATTGTTAGCCATGGAGAGCGGAGGTCACAATCTGCCACAGGCCAGAGGGCAAGCATCGCAGAACCTGACCCAACTATAAACATTGAAATAACCTTTTTATTTTGAAGCCGGCACCTGTACAGGCTATTCCAAAGGAGCACACACACACATACACGATGCACCAATCCAATTTCCTTACTTCCTTCAGACTTCTCTAGGTGAAGTTTGTCTTCCTGCTCTCCAGACTCCGACTCCCTGAATGAGGTGTGGTGGCTCCTTTCATGCCGGAGCCAGGAGTACTTCTGGTATCACGACATTACACTGAGGAAGTGCTTCTGGGCAGGTGGGACCTCCTCAGAAAAGTGGCTCCCCATGGGACCCAGGAGCGTCTCCCTGCAGGTGTGTACATGGGTGAGATGCCATCACCTAGCATAATTTCATAGTTCCGGGACCAACATCCATCCTGGTTGGGATATCCACCCATCTGCGCCCTCTATCCACTACATGGCCAGGAAAGGAACCATCCATTGCATTCAGGAGTTGCTAGAAGGAGAAGAACAATCCAGTAAAATGAGACAACCCTAAAAGAAGGCGATTGCAGCAGCTTTTTCTGTTGTTCACACCCTGATTTTGTTCTTATTAAGAGGGGATTGCTAGGCTGCTACCCCAACTTTGCTCTCGTCCGACTC
This sequence comes from Erpetoichthys calabaricus, assembly GCF_900747795.2. Lineage (NCBI taxonomy): Eukaryota > Metazoa > Chordata > Cladistia > Polypteriformes > Polypteridae > Erpetoichthys > Erpetoichthys calabaricus. The sequence continues at coordinate 32,764,894 of NC_041405.2, forward strand.
ATCACTGACACCATGTAAAATCAAAATACCATCATGGAAGAACATACAATCAATGTGAAAGCACATTTAACTCTTTGAGGGCTGAATATTTTTTCCAAAAAAATCAATTTTCTGAAAAGCACACAAAGCAATGGTTTCATACATAAATCAACATAAAACGTCTATTGATATGTGCTGTGGCTGTTATTGGCGCATGTTTGGCATCTCTGACAGCAGTGGCGCCTCGATGGTCAGCAGGAATGCACAGTGGGTCGGCTGCCGGGCTGTCTTCACACAGCAAGTGGGCGGCGGTGGCGGTGGCAGTGTGACGTAATATGGTTTGTACCTCTTGTCATAATACGTTGTGGTCCTCCCAGATGAACGCTGCTGTAGGCGCATCAGCTACATGAAAGTGATCAGTACCACGGTCAGCTGGGGACCGATCAGATGATGCTGGTACCTCACTTTCATTTTCGAACTCCATCTCCAGATCACTTGCATTAAACTTGGAGTCCGACAAGTAAGAGTCCTATTCAATGAAATTATGTAAAACGTCCATGGAGTATTTTGCTTTGCATATTCACTTTGGTCTCTCGCCAGATGTCGATGCCATTTTAGAGGCTGTTTGCTCTTCACTGCTCTTGCACGCGTAGGGAATTGAGGTTGAATGAACAAAGCTATGTAATTTTCCTTCTAGCAAAGAGAGTCGAAATGAAATCTGAGGGCGAGGTTTGTCGCAGTTTACAGCCAATTACTGTCCTCTACCCCTGAATTTTGACAAAAGTCAACATCAGCCCTGAAAGAGTTAAAACAAAAAACACACATTTGAAATAGACTCCTTGGGCCTCAAAATTCAATTCTGCACTGTGAAACTTTGATGAAAGACCAAGCAAAATTCAAAAAAATTAAACAAAGCAGCTGATCATAACACAAGGCACAAAAGAAAGGGAAAAACAAAGACGTAGTAATACTCCAGCGGGCCCACCTACCCACATCATTGTTCTTAAAGCACCCCCTGGGGTGGCCAGTCCACTTATCAACACACACTCCCGGTTGTCTTCATCTCACATGCAACTCTTTCATCAAACCGTTGTCTCTGGGCCTCCCGCTAACTCAGCTTTTATTAATGTCTCCCCATTCCGACTCCAGGCTCAACTACCATATGGCCAACAACAACACTTATTTATGTAGCACATTTTCATACAAATGATGGAGCTCAAAGTGCTTTACATGATGAAGAAATTAAAAAGAAAAGTATAAAACTAAGATTGGACAATACTAAGTAACAAAGAATAAAGTGAGGTCTGATGGCCAGGAGGACAGAAGAAAAAACCCCCAAAAAAACTCCAGAAGGCTGGAGAAAAAAAAAACAAAAACAAAATCTGCAAGGGTTCCAAGGTCACGAGACCACGCAGCCCTCACTGGGCAAAGCTTATAGCACTCGGGGTTCCCAGGCAGTCTCCCATCCAAGTACTGGCCGAGCCCGAGTGTATTTAGCTTCCGAGAACAGGCGTGTTCACACTGGTGCCTAACGACTACAACAGTCCAGTGGGCTGTATCCTTAGATCTCCCACCACTACATTGATGTGCTCCTGTGCTTCTATGGACTGACCACTGTAAAGAGGGACAGGCGGACCCCAGAGAGGCAGCCAAACAGCTTGGAGGACATGAGCCCCCATGTAAAGAGACACCATGAAGCAGCTTAGCAAGTCAGAGAACATTCGATATGCTGGTGGGGGTTTCATACTGCCTTCTTTAAAAAGGTCTCACTTTGTCCAGTACCTCCCCTTGCTGGCAATGCTTACATAGATCACACACAGTTATTGCGGTTGTCGGGAATAAAGCAAGTCAAGACAATAATGGCAGAGATGTAATGAACGGGCTCTAGGGATTAGCAGAAAATGGTTTATAGTGTGGCAAGCCTTCGAACACGGTGTCATGAATCCTAATTAACGCATATATAGACTTCCTTCAGTTTCAGGAATTTCTACATATGTTTTTCTCTTTTATCATTATAACAATTACATCATTTGGATTTTTTATGACATGGATTCCTCTTGCTGGTTTTGTAGGTTTGTGCCTATATAAGATGGTGGCACACTGCATTACTTTATCTGTGTTATGACTTTGAAATGAAAGCCAGAAACTTTTTACAAGGAAGGACCAGGAGAAGAGACAAGGTAAAAAGAAATTAAGCAAAGGTGGTGGACAGCAGGGCTGGGCTAACATCCCGACCAGGATAAACCTTGTACACTTACCTGGCAGGGAGGCCAGTGTAGTGACTGGACAATGGGGGGTACTGCCTCTCAGGAGTAAACGATTCCCCCGACACACTGGATGGCAGCATTCCTGGGCCAGTATGCCCATTCATGTGCCTGCAGGGCATGTTGGGAGTTGCAGTCCCGTTGGTCAACCTTGCTGGGCTCCATGGATATTGACAGTGGGGAGCTGCTGGGGAGGGTTGTCCTTACTTTTAGGGGCTTCTTCCTGACCTGGCAGTGCTTCCTGCTTGACTTTGGAAGTAGCCCAGGGTCTGGCATAAATGGGGCCACCGCTAGAGTTGGAAGAAGGTGGATGAGACTGCATGGGAGCTGGAGGAGAAACTTATTGCTTTCTTGTGCGGCCTAGAAAGGAGGAAACTGAAACCCAGTGAATGCTATTGTGGGAAGTGAACACCTTGCATTTGAACCCAGGCCAGTGTTGTGTAGTTGTGTCTGGGGGTTTGGGGTGCTGCAACATGTCACAAGAATAAAAGTCTTATCCCACATTCTCACAAAACAAAGCACATAATTCACAAATTAATTCAATCGCATATAAACTAGAGCTTTAAATAGTTTCACTGGTGATGGCATCATCACACTGTCCCAGTGCATTGTTGGATGTATCACAATGGTAATGAGCGACTCGAAACCCTCAAAATGGCAACAGCCCTTGGAAAAATAAAATGGCGTTGAAAATGACAGTGATAAACTTTAAAATAAGGTCTTCAAATGAAATAACAGACATCCGAGATTGATTCTCTGTGTCAGAAAACCCCAGTAAAGTTTTATTACTTAATTTTAAAACTTCAGGAAAACTCAAGAAAAATGAAATACAAACATAAATTACAACAAGCATGCGCCACCTTGAGTTAAATAAACGGCACCTCTCAGTGTCCACTTTCAGCATCACTACACGTTGACAACCGGGGTGGTCCTGCTCTGTTTCTGTAGCATGCTCCTTGAGTTTCCAAAACAGCACCCCTCGCTATCAATGGCACATGCTTAATGGAAAGGTGCAGGACAAGCGCCTGCTTGAGTTACATTAACAGTGCCCCCCGCTAGGTGGCACGCGGACCCTTTAACTTTCATAAACAGTGATGCTGACTAAGTTGCCCAATGGCTCCATTTTCTGAATTGAAGTGAAGCTCTTATTAAAGAAATGGAACTCTTTGTGATCTCTCTACGCTTGTACGTCAAATGCATCTTTCATTAAAATCCAAAACAAAAACCAAAGTATTGAAGTTAAGAAAATCATAACAACCAGTTTAGCAATAAACCATCACAGGTCTTTGGTTTGTGGATCCTGAGTTTGAACAGCCATCCGAGTGCACTGACATGTTATTTAATTATGGTGTGGTGACCTCAAACATCTCATAGTGACTTTCAACAGGTACAGTTATCATTGGCGGCACAGCCAGCAGCCATTCCACACACACTCCAGAAGAGGTCATCCACTTGAAGCTAAACGTGTTTAGGCCCAGCCAGTACTTGGATAGGAAACCAATGAGGAAAAGCTTGGGTAGGAGCTGGAAGAGGTGTTGGCAAGGCCATCAGGGGGTGCTTACCCAGTGATCTGAATGTGGATCCCAATGCCCCAGTGCGCTAATGTGTAAAAATGGTGACATCCTTCAGATGAGACATGAAACCAAGGTCCTGACTTTCTGTGGTCATAAAAGATCCCTTTGTAAAGAGTAGTGTATCCCAATATCCACAGCCTGGTCATTCTGCCCCCCTAATCATCCCCTGTCTCTGATTAGCTAACTATCTCTAGTTGGGTCAGGTTCACCTAGCTGAATGCTACACATTGGTGGGGTTTGAAGTGGCTCTCCACTCACTGAAGCGCTTTGAGTAGTGACAAAAGTGCCATCCATCCATCCATCCATCCTCTTCTGCTTATCCGAGGTCGGGTCGCGGGGGCAGCAGCTTGAGCAGAGATGCCCAGACTTCCATCTCCCCGGCCACTTCTTCTAGCTCTTCCGGGAGAATCCCGAGGCGTTCCCAGGCCAGCCGGGAGACATAGTCCCTCCAGCGTGTCCTGGGTCTTCCCCGAGGTCTCCTGCCGGTTGGACGTGCCCGGAACACCTCACCAGGGAGGCGTCCAGGAGGCATCCTGATCAGATGTCCAAGCCACCTCATCTGACTCCTCTCGATGCTCCTCCGCAAAAGTGCCATATAAATGTAAAAAATTAATTATTATTATTACTGACAATATGGCAACATCTATGTTGTGACTAGGTGGACAAACCGCAGGGACTCAGGAAGAGTGTTGTGGCACAAACTGGGCAACCCTGTTTAACTGGCAATAATAAAAATAACAACAGAACATGTGCACATGGCACAAAATAAGGTTGGCTCGTATCAGCCTGATGAAGGTTTCTCTTAAAGAAAGGTTCCATCACCTGGGGGGCTCTGTCGTCACTGAGTGTTCTGGGACTGTCTGTTCTTATGTGTCCCTAACAGAACAGGCGGAGTCTAGTCTGGGGGCCGTGGGCGGGGCTAGGCGACCTCCTTGGCCGTCTTCTCAGAACTGTGAGTGAAAGAAAGGACAAGGCCCCCTCATGCCCCGGTGTAGTGTTCTAGGCGCACATGTGTGACAATAGAAACAACATCCAAAATGGCTGTACCCATGGAAAGACATTAAACAAAATGACAGCATGATAATATCAGGAAAAATCACAATAAAAATGAATATGAACATTAAATACAGTTAAGCTAAACGAGAAAGTTAAATTAAGTAATACAAAATAGAATACTAACAATATCATGAAAATCGCAGATTGTATGGTTTCCTACTTAAATAAGCTGTTATAAAATGATAACGAGAGAGATGGAGATTTGGTCTTAAAAATCCTGTCAGGCATAGTGTGAAGAGACATAACAGTGTTTTCGAAAGATTATTGTGAGAATCAAAAGACCAGGGGCCTCATGTATAACGCCATGCGTAGAACTCACACTATAACATGGCGTAAGCACAAAAGCGGGAATGTGCGTACGCACAGAAAAATTCAGATGCAGGAATCTGTACGTACGCAAACTTTCATGTTCTTCCACTACATAAATCCCGATCAGCATGAAAAGTAACACACATGCATGCGCCTTCTGTCCCGCCCCAACTCCTCCCAGAATTACGCCTCTTTGAATATGCAAATCGATGTAAATAGCCTTCTGAGAAAAGACAATGGGAAAAGCACGGGGGAAAATATAAGAATTTCAGCGAATACCAAGTGGAGGCAAAGGAAAAATGTACTATTTGTTGGTTTAAACAGTGGTATAATCAACAAAAGGAAGTTGATTGAGTGACAGAGTGTCGGACAAAGCTCAAGTTCACAAAGTCACACAGTGCCCGAAATAAAAAAGAAATCACATATCAAAGTCGCCGTGAAAAGGTGAGTCGTAGCCCACCGTCTGAGTGTCATATGAAAGCTTATTAGGGTACAGACAAAAAAAACAGGCACACAGTGGGAAAAAAGCACGAAATGTCAACTTTAATCTCGAAATTTCCAATTTAATCACATAGCTAATTTTGCCATTAAAGTAGAACATCATAAACTTCATCTTAAAATCGTTTAATTTACTAGTTTCTCAAATCCCATTGTAACTAAAGTAGGACGTTAAATGCTTTGTTCTGTATTTGATCTTCTATGTGCTCTGTGTGTGAATCACTACCTGCTTCTTAAACGGGCTTTATCTTTCTCCGACAGGACACATAATCCATTACATTCTTGATATTACAGCTCTCTGAATAATTATAATACTGAGATGTATACGTGATATCTTTTTCATGATGATAGGAGTTAAAGCATGTTATTAAACATGGGAACACAGTGGTGCAGTGCTTGTTCATATCTCACACAAGAGGCTTGCTGCGCCATGTGCGACCTTCAATGACATAATTTATTACAGAAGTACTGTCTCTTTCAAACGTACTAACCTCCAATTCCTGTCCTTACTTTTCTTTCTCCAAATACCCAATCACCACACAATCAGCTCTGTAATAGACGTGAAGCCATTTGTAAGCTTAGAACGCCAATTCTTCAAAACTTTTAAGGAACATTGAAATATCTTCGTAGTACATGTTTAATTATTCTGTCCGTCTAACTTTCCAGTGTCGCGTTAGTGCAAGAATACAACGCAATGCAGGAACAATCCCTGAACTAGCTAGCGCTGCGGCACCATGTCCTCACATGTTTAATTATTAACAATACAGATTATTTAAATGAAGTTAAAGTTTTATCTGTATAATATAATCAACATGTTTTGCTGCATTTCATTTTAAAAATGAATACCGTCATCATATGTAAATACGCACTTTATAAAGTGGCGCAGGTTGTGCAATATTATAACTATATCCCAAGTTTACAGTGAGGTGATTGTACTTATAAGTACAAACAGTTCTACAAGGAGCACTTGATGGACTGATTGAGTGCGTTTAGAGTTCTTGGGATGAAACCTTTTCTAAACCGCGAGGTCCGTACAGGGAAGTCTCTAAAGCGTTTTGCCGTGGCTTAGGCAGCGTCTGCTTCATGCTGTATACCGATAATTCTTTTTCCGATGAGCTGCTGCTGTGATTCCCCACTCAGATACAGTGATATAAATACTCCGAGTGGTGCAGTGAGAGTAATATGGAAAAAGATGATCTGCTGTGGCAACCCTTAACAGGAGCAACTGAAAGAAGAAGAAGATGCAGTGAGAGTTACAACGCTAAAGCAGTTATGGCATTTGGAATACTATGGCTATTCCCTGGACCATTATATTGCTGCAGGTTAATTACAATCAGATGCATTACACTAATAAACAATATGCAGTTAATTTCAGTGTATTTATAAAGCCGCGTCAGGAATGTGGAGCTAAGAAAGAAAGGGTGACCACACAGGAACAGTAGCACTGCTTTGACGCTGGGTGCCGCCAGTCTGCAAAACCGAGCGGAGAAATTGCGTACGCCAAGGTATGAGGTACCGTGGAAATGTGCGTGGCTTTACGCCAAGTTTAGGTTTTATACATCGCAATTTGAGCGTGGAAACGTTTGTACGCAACATTTCTGTGCGTACGCACCGTTTATACATGAGGCCCCAGGAGATGATTCTCTACATAAAGTTGTAGTTAAGGGTAGCAAAGGGTCAAAACTGGGAGATCAAAATCAGACAGGCAACCACAAACTCAAAAGGCAAATGTAAGTAAGGAGGAGTCTGAAGCTGACGCCTGCGTGAAATGGAAGACTAATGAGAACTAAACTAATGAGCATCAAAAGGCAGAGTAGCCACTGAGGGATAACACACCATAAAATTATAGCTAAAGTCGGTGACGTCAATGGTGTGATGACTGGGGGGCACATGGCCGTAGACGATAATCAATAAATCTTACCGTTTTAAGTAAGTCAAAACATTGAAAATGAACCACAGTTAAAAAAGACATGAAACACAAAAAAATGCTTAAAATTATACATACACTCACTGGCCACTTTATTAGGTACACCTTACTAGTACCGGGTTGGAACCCCTTTTGCCTTCAGGGCTGCCAGATTCAACATGGTGCTTGGAACATCCCCTCTGCTTTTAGCTCCATATTGACGTGACAATATCACACATTTGCTATTGATTTGTCAGCTGCACATCCATGATGCGAGTCTCCTGTTCCACCGCATCCCAAAGGTGTTCTATTGGATTGAGATCTGCTGACTGTGGAGGCCATTTGAGTCCAGCGAACTCATTGTCAAGTTCAACAATCCCAGTTTGAGATGATTTGAGTTTTGTGACATGGCACGTTATCCTGCTGGAAGTAGCCATCAGAAGATAAGTAGACTGCGGTCATAAAGAGATGAACATGGTCAGCAACAACACTCAGTTAGGCCATGGCATTTAAACGATGCTCAGTTGATACTTTTGGGGCCCAAAGTGCACCAAGAAAATATCACAGACACCATTACACCACCATCAGCCTGAACTGTTGATACAAGGCAAGATGGACCCATGCTTTCATGATGTTGATGCCAAATTCTGACCCTACCATCTGAATGTCGTAGAAGAAATCGAGACCCATCAGACCAGGAAATATTTTTCCAATCTCCTATTGTTCAATTTTGGTGAGCCTGTGTGAATTGTCGCCTCAGTTGCCTGCTCTTAAATGACAGGAGTGGCAACTGCTGTGGTCCCCTGCTTCAAGGCTCGACATGTTGCACATTCAGATCCACTCTTCTGCATGATGAGTAGTCATTTCTATCAGCTTGAACTACTCTGACCATTCTCCTCTGACCTCTGGCATCAACAAGGCGTTTTCGCCAACAGAACTGCTGCCCACTGGATATTCTCCCTTTTTCGGACCACTTTCTGTAAACCCTGGAGATGGTTGTAATTAAAAATCCCAGTAGATCAGCGTTTCTGAAATTCTCAGACCAGCCCGTCTGGTACCCATAACCATGCCACATTCAAAGTCACTTCAGTCACTTTTATTCCCCATTCTGATGCTCGGTTTGAACAGCAGGTCTTCTTGACAATTTCTACATGCCGAAATGTATTGAGTTGATGCCATGTGATTGGCTGATTAGGTATTAGCATTAGCAAGCAGGTGTACCTAACAAAGTGGCCGGTGAGTGTGGTGTTTCAAGGGAAAAGTGCCAGAGCTGAAGAGTTATAGCTAGAGGGTGATGTTGTGCAATCCTGTCACGATGACACACAAAAAGGGGAGCAGACCCCTGAAATAATAATAATTCTTTGCATTTATATAGCGCTTTTCTCACTACTCAAAGCACTTAGCAATTGCAGGTTAAGGGCCCAACAGAGCAGAGACCCTTTTGGCATTTTATGGGATTCAAAGTGGCAACCTTCAGATTGCCAGTGCAGATCCCTAGCCAAAGCCATAACTCATAACTCATACAAAAGCCCAGATGTGCCCTTAATTCAAATCTGACCTCATCATAGGGGGTCTCTCCGCTACTTAAAGATGTGATGGTCAACACTGCATCATCCTAGAAAATGCTACCTCGATTCCTCACAGTAACATCAGACTCCTTCAGTTTAGGCAGGGATTCCTGTCATCCCTGATCCTCCTGGCTTTTCTCAATCTGAGGGTCAACCGTTCTGTTAGGAGATTTTCATCACTGCCAGTGTCGGTGTGGCACCTGTACATCACCTGTACATCATGAAGATCATTTCCATGGCGGACACATTTTACGGGAAGGGGTACTGAGCCTCAAGCCCAACACTTCTCCTTTTCCTGACTTGGGACAGGCAGTGGACTCGAAAAAGGCCAGTGGTAAAGTGCAGGGCTCAACATAAAGACAAGAAAGAAAATAACAAACCACGCAGAAACTGTTTGAAAAAGACAAAAGGAAAATTACAAAATGACTGGCAAGAAGGAAAATCCTTGATGAAATACCAACTAAAACATTTTCATTAATAGAAATTCTAAGATCTGCGGTGGGCTGGCACCCTGCCTGGGATTTGTTCCTGCCTTGCGCCCTGTGCTGGCTGGGATTGGCTCCAGCAGACCCCCGTGACCCTGTAGTTCGGATATAGAGGGTTGGATGGTGACTGACTGAAATAATAAGATTTTTTTTTGTAAATTATTGAATTAATAAAGTGCGACCAGAAACTGCAAAGCCGTAACAGTATAACCCCGAACATGTCGCACTACCCATCTCTTCTCCAACTGTAATGAACAACGACAACTGGCAGCAGACATGGATGTGGAGTGTTACACTAAAGCATCAGCTTGAACGTTTGGTCTCCCACTCCAAAGTATTTCAATTCAATGATGCTTGAGATATGAGAGGAAAACTAAAAAACATCAAAAGAGCCACACAAGCAAAGAAATAGCTGAGCAGGGTACAGGACAGTGCCATGAGGCAGCATCTGTAAGCCCTGTGCCACCCTCGACCTATAAGACAGTCTTCCCATATGCGGCAGCTGTTTCAATGCACTGACCCCAAGCCAAGAAGGCCTCATTAGTGTTTTCCAAGCTCTCAGTGCCTACTGTTTCAATACAGGCTGACATTGCTGAACAACACAGCGCACCAGCCCTGCGCTGTCAGGCATGCAGCAGTGCCAGCAGATTCAGTCAACCACACAGCCTTTATTAAATTCCACAGTATTGAAAAAATACATTTGCAACAATACATGATGGCCCACTTCTGTCAAAAAACACCCCATCACTCTGCTTCTCCTCGCTTCAGCTGCCCCCTCAGCACTCGCACGCTCCACTTGTGCCAATAATACGCTGATCAAGCTCTTCTGCAAAAACAAAAACAAAATTCTGCTAAAGAGGTGAACTTTGAAGTGTGGGGATGTTGGTTCAAATTGTGAGCAAATCCCCTGCACTCTTACGGTAGAAATACGTCAAAGAGCTGCGCCATGGCTGGCCTCGAGACTGCTACAGTAACTTAGAATATGGACAACATTTATTACCTACAAAGGATGAAGCTTAAAGTGAAAAAAAAGATAAAAATGACAAATAATGATGAAAAAAAATAAATAAATGAAAATAAATAAATAAAAAAAATTTTAAAAAGGAAAGAAAGATGACAAAGAAGTACCCACATGCAAAGAAAAACAAATGAAGAATAATAATGAATAAATCGCAATGGTAAATAGAGTAGTTTTTTAAGTTTCTAAATTATAGTCCAATGATAAGGTTAGATAGACAGAAAAAAAAATCTGCAGGGGTCCCAGGACAAAAGAACAGCCACCCCAACTAACATAAATGTTACTTCTTTACTGTTTTGTTAATTAGGATTCACCTTAAGATGATTTGACACAGTGGCCCTTTGTATGCAGCAGGGGGCGTTAGCTCCTTTGTTGGAATGAGTTCTTTTGTGATTGCGACGTGTTACACAACCCGAATCGATACAGATATGATACTAAAAGGCCTTACCCCTCCCTTAGTGATATGGCAGTAAGACAGCACATAGGAGAAATAACTTCGCTTTCTTTAATGACGGCTTATGCTGCATAACAGACGAAGGAAGCAATGGGAGTCGGGGCCCGATGTGTACAGTCTGATATTTTCGACGCTGCGTTGGAAGGATTTTCAGGATTTACGTTGTCTCCCTTCCGTCCGTCGGCTTCAAAGGTGTGCCGGGCAGTGTTCCAAGGCTTTATACTCTTTGTTCATGTGCAGGCCCCACGTAGGTGAATCATGCCATTCCAAACAAGGCAAAGATGATACAGTTTCATGCTGAGTTTGACACACAGAAATAGTATACAATGGTGCTCAGTGTGACTGCCCATTTCGCAGTTGTCTCTAATTGTCTTGTCTTCTAATGCTTGCCTAGCAGTTCTTATATGGTGAACTCTTGTGCTAAATCAGGCTCTGTGTCAACGCTGCATGTGAGTAGAAAAAGGCAGATTTATAAAATATATTTGCACAGAGCACAGTAACATATTAAACTTAAACATTTATTACACCCTTGTAACAAGTTGGGGTCTCGCAGTTAGGAGACCTGGGTTCGCTTCCCGGGTCCTCCCTGCATGGAGTTTGCATGTTCTCCCCATGTCTGCATGGGTTTCCTCCCACAGTCCAAAGACATGTAGGTTAGGTGCATTGGAGATCCTAAACTGTCCCTGGTGTGTGCTTGGAGTGTGGGTGTGTGTGCCCTGCGGTGGACTGGCGCCCTGCCCGGGGTTTGTTTCCTGTCTTGCGCCCTGTGTTGGCTGGGATTGGGCTCCAGCAGACCCCCGTGACCCTGTAGTTAGGATATAGCGGGTTGGATAATGGATGGATGGAACAAGTTGGGGTATCCACTTTCATTCAGACGTCACGGGTGACTGCACAGGACTCTGATCGGTTGAACCAGAAAAGTAAAGATTAATAATGATGGCAGATTCACTGAAGAGAACTGTAATTCTATGCATGCCAGTGTATTAAGAGTAACTGTTTGGCCATTTGTATGTTTTTTTGAGTGGCATTCAGGGACTCAGTCTTATCATTTGGTCTCATTTTGAGTTTTTCCTCATTCTTTCTGACTTTTTTTCTCTTGCTCATTTGGGGTTTTGGAACAGGCAGAATTTTAATATCACAATCATTATGTCTAAAAGTTGTGTTTAAAGGAGTTGCAATATTTGTATATCTTCCTGCTGATCCATTTTGTCCTGGTAACTGTTCTGCACAAAGAGAGTCGAGAGGACAAGAAATGAAAATGACCAAAACAGGCTGAGGTTGAAACTGAGAATCAGAAAGACCTTTCAGCAGAGCCCAAAACACAATCAAAAATTTAGAATCAGAAAAAGAAGAGCAAAGATACATAATGAGGAATTCAAAAATAAACTGGAGTTCACCTCTAAGAAAATCCGTCAAGCCTGGATACCCCATAATTGAAAGGAATGATCTTTACACTGCTGAACGTTTGACATCCCTGGAAATTCGGAAACACTTTTACACTAAAATGTTCACAGCTATGTTCTTAGAATGCCGTAGCCCATGATGAAATCAAAATGGCATTGCAGTGGAATATAAACAAATATTCAACTCCGCACAAAAACAGACCCCTGATTCAGATTCTACGTACTTCAAACCCCCATAAAAGTCCTAAACAATCATTATAACAAGTACAAAAATTTACAAATATTGAAAATCGTAATTACTCTGTTTGAATGACTGACAGCGTGTGGAGAGTGACGTCATCAACATGATAATATAAAGGGCCGAGTACGTCCTGCTCATGTAAGATTGCTGATTGAAACTTAAATCTTCACCAGTCTGTTCTTAAGTGTTTTCATATCTACTTCGTTTGGAGAATTTTTTTCAAACTCTGGCTTGATTGTCCCCGTAGTCCAGTTCGTTTAGGTAGCTGTAAACACACTAACTGCACTCTTGTGCAGACCTAAACAGCCATATTAAGACCCTGTGGAAACAGTGGCCATGGTGTGGTATTTAAACACCAGCACCTGTCTGGACCACGCTCACCGGGGAGTAGAACTTCGCAACAGAGAAGCATTTTTTTTTTTTTTGCCAAGAGCTTATGAGGACCTGAGATGTCCAACTTTTATAGTTATGATTTTCAGTTTTGTTATTAAATGGGGTACCTAGCCGGTCCCCAGCCCTTTATAGTATTCTGTGTCGTCAACACTAGGCGCTGCAGCTCTTCAGATTCCCAATATAACACAGGCTCAGACACAAGTTTCCAATGAATAAGGATTTTATTGTGTGAAACGTTTAAAGGGAAGAGTTTCCCACACCACAACCACAATTAAAATTAGAATTACAATACACAGTAGTACTCTCTGTAATTCTCTGTCATCGTCTTCTTCTCTCAGCCTCCTCTGCAAGCTTTGTCCTCCTCCTCCCAACTCTGGCTCCTGGCTTTTATGAAGCAATTCAGTTGTCCTGACACTGGGGATCGTGAGGACTTCCACGTGAGGTGGGTGCCCAACAAAGTGGGCTCGCCAGTCCCCTCAGCACATCCTGGCAACACCCACGGAACTCAACAGGGCTGAGTTGGCAAACTCCATGTCCCAAGATGCCAAGTGGGAATCGGTGACCATACCGTAACCTAGGGGGGCTGCTATCTAGCATCCTAGGGGAGACAAAGCCCTGTGCAAGCTGTCTCCCCCTGTTCTCCCCAGGTTGTGGGCACCCCAGCCAGGTAAGGTTCCTCACATCTGTCTGTTTAGTTGACAGAATTACAGCTTTTAAAATATTCTCGTAATAACTCACTCAGTCAGTCAGTCATCGTCCAACCCGCTATATCCTAACACAGGGTCACGGGGGTCTGCTGGAGCCAATCCCAGCCAGCACAGGGCACAAGGCAGGAACAAATCCTGGGCACACACACACCCCCACACAATCACCAATGCACCTAACCTGCATGTCTTTGGACTGTGGAAGGAAACTGGAGTACCCGGAGGAAACCCACGCAGACACGGGGAGAACATGTAGACTCCATGCAGGGAGGACCTGGGAAGCGAACCCATGTCTCCTTACTGCGAGGCAGCAGCGCTACCACTGCGCCACCGTGCTATCCATTCTTGTAATAACTAATGTACAAAAATAATAATAACAATGCATTTATATGTGTAAGTAGAGCACATAAAATGTTTGATTGGCATTTCATAGTATCACCTAAAACTAAAACTGAGCCGCAAGGCAAAGCTCTAAAATTTACCAGTCGATCTACATTCCTATCCTCACCTATGGTCATGAGCTATGGGTAGTGACCGAAAGAACGAGATCGCGAATACAAGCGGCTGAAATGAGTTTCCTCCACAGGGTGTCTGGGCTCTCCCTTAAAGATAGGGTGAGAAGCTCAGTCATCCGGGAGGGGCTCAGAGTAGAGCCGCTGCTCCTCCGCATCGAGAGGAGTCAGATGAGGTGGCTCAGGCATCTGATCAGGATGCCTCCTGGACGCCTCCCTGGTGAGGTGTTCCGGGCACGTCCAACCGGGAGGAGGCCCCGGGGAAGACCCAGGACACGCTGGAGGGACTATGTCTCCCAGCTGGCCTGGGAACGCCTCTGGATTCTCCCGGAAGAGCTAGAAGAAGTGGCCGGGGAGAGGGAAGTCTGGGTATCTCTGCTCAAGCTGCTGCCCCCGCGACCCGACCTCGGGTAACTAGCAGATTCCAACTAAAATCAAGTAGAATTTGCATTTTTTTAATTACAGTCTGCAGTTGCTTACTGAGGCTCTATGACTAATTGTACTTCATATTTCTAAAAATAACATTTTTAAAGAATAATAATACCGAGCCTGCTTAGGGAGTTTCTGTCCTATTCCATTAATTTCTAGATACGTTAAGAGACTTTTTAAATCTCTTGCTTTGTCATCAGATCATTAACTGATCTGGGCTGATTTGAAGCTGTAGGAGAAGTTAATTGGCATTGCAGAGGTTTCAGCAGACAGTTAACTACAGTATATATTCCTGGCTACACCTGTTAAGGTTGTTGGTGCTTATCATGGGGGAAATGCAAACACTTGGATAATTTGTTGAACACCAGCAGTGAGGGTAGTAATCACTTTGAACAAAGATGCATTTTTCATCTTATCTTGGGGGCTGGGTCTCCTGGTGTGATGGTAACGATCAAAGTGAAACCTCATGTGAGAGTGGTAAAAGGCAAGGCCATGTAGAATAACGTTCAGATGGCCTCAAAGAGGTTCCTGTAATGCATTTTATTACTCAGGAAAGGTTGGTGGGACATCATTCAAGCTGGGAAATGTTGACATCAACTAGGGATATTGTTAAGGAATGCAAAAAGCACCCCGAGGAACTTCTAAACCCAGTGGATATGCTATCCTTGGAGGAATTAGTGCTAGAAGCATTGGTTGGGAATGGGTCAACCTCCATGGATAAGGTCACTGTGGTGGTTAAAAAGACCTGTGATGGTAAGGCCGCAGGGACGGATTACATCCAACTGGAAATGTCCGAATACATGTGATGTTGTGTGGGTGTTTTTCTAACATGCCTCTACAAGTTTAAGTGGAAGGTGCGGACAGCTGGACAGTTCCTTGGAAATTGCAGGCTGTAAAGGTGGTCTCCATTTATAAAAAGGGGGGAAGTGAGGGGAATCTCCCATCACTGAGGGACCACACACCTTAAGGATCCTAGTAAAGCCTAGATTGGGACCATGAAAAAAACTACTTTGATTAATCAAACACAGATCCAACAGGAGCAATGTAACAATGGACCATTTCTCTGTCTTTGCACAGATATTTGATGGGTCATGGGCATTTTCTAAGTTATTCTCCATGTCCTTAATGGATTTCATAAAGCTTTAGAAAATGTACCTGTAATATCTTGTAGAATATGGGATTCCTGAGCTGCTGGGTGCGTAAAAACAACTGGGTTTGCTTACATGGTGGGGTTAGGGTTAGGGCAGGGGTCTCCAACCTTTATTACCCTGAGAGCTACTTTTACAGAATGAAAATGGCCGAGAGCTACTCATGTTTTCTAACGTTTATTCTCATCGCTTATTTCAACCTAAACAAACCGAATAAGCTTGTTTTGCCTGAACATTTACAAAATGTTGGTGTCCACAACTCACATTTTGAATTAAAACTCACAAAGAATATTTAGTTCACCTGCAAGTGCATTTTGTATGTCTGTATGCATTTTCTAGTGTATCTCACACTGTTGAATTTAAAACATGAATGCTGTCAAAACAAAACAATGCAATTCCAAATACACAGATCTGACTTATTCATTTATCATTTTGTTCAATGTCACTGTTTCACTTCACAAGAGTATTCACATGTCCAGTTTTTTTAGTTAGTCAGATGACTGGCACTGCATGGAGTCAACGAGAGAGATGTAGGTGGAGTGTAGCCACTTAGGTTCACTCTTATGGAGGCATTTAAATGTTCATCTCTCAGTCTTGTTCTGAACTTTGATTTCATGACATTCATGTCAGACTCACAGAGGTATGGAGACCCAAACAAAGCAGACATTTTCAGAGCTGCTTGGTGAAGATTCCTATAGTTATCTGGCTCTACTAAGCTCCAGAAATGCTGAGAATGATGTTGAGACTTTAACTGCACATTATTTTGAAGGTTTACTAATATATAATATATAAAATCCAATGGCTATCTGTCTGTATGTCTGTCTGCTTTTCACGAGAGAACTACTTAATGGATTTAGATCGGGTTTCTTTTCTATAATTTGCTTGAACATTCCGGTTGATTTTGCGACTTCTCTCATTTCGCTATGTATCATAGTTCGCTTGCAGTATTGATTTATTTGTGCGAATCCGAGAAACGCAGCGGGCCGAGGAGAGGGGCCTTCCTCACTCACTCGGCAGCTTCGGGGCGTGTTCCTTAACTCCGCTTAGCTAGCGAACGAGAGAACACTTGAATTCAATAAAATGTTACTTAGGTCTTGATGAGTTTGAGTCCGGATATTCTCTTAAGTGTATGCCACATTGAAAAGAGAGATTGCAATTCAGATTGTGGGTCGTGATTTTGTGTTAAAAGGATTGTGATATGATTTTTTGGAAAGATCGCCCGACCCTAATTCTACTAATCAAGTTTTCAAATTTATGTAGGATTCATAAACCCTTTGGTGAGCTACTTGGAAAGGGGTTGAGAGCTACCGGTAGCTCGCGAGCGACGTGTTGGAGACCCCTGGGTTAGGGTCTATTCAATGTGGGTGCTGGACTCTTGCCAAGGGTGTATTTTCTCCCCTCCTATTTATGGTTTTCATAGACAGGATATGAAAGCGTAGCTGAGCCTTGGAGAGTATCCAGTTTGGGAATCTAAGTGTTTCAACTTTATTGTTTGCAGATCGTCTTGTCCTCTTTGGTCTCACCAGGCCCTGATCACTGGTGGGTAATGGAGTTCATCACAGCAGAGTGTGACATGACTGGAATGAAAATCAGCACTTCAAAGTTCTGTCATGGTCTGCCTCTCGGAAATGTGCAGCGTGTAGGAGGTGAACAGCTACCCTAAGTTTGAAGGAACTCGACTACCTCTGGGTCTTAATCACTGGTCAGGTTAGAAAAGACTGAGAGATTAGCCAACAAATTGGTGCATATAAGTAGCAATTTTGTAGACATTGCACAGGATTGTGTTGGACCTGAGACAAACCTTTCAGTTTATGGAACACCCTACCTCCCCATCCATACCTGTGGTGACAACCTCTGGGTAGAAACTGACAGAATGAGATCATAATTATAAGCAGGAAGGATTTTCACGAATAGAAATGCCACTTCTCCAAATCAAGAGAAGGCAGCTGAGGAGATTTGGACACATACAGTAGTTAGGATTGTGGAATAATAAAAATTTTAAATCAATATATTAAATAATAGTTGAACAAAGAATCTTGGACTGAGGACCTTTTGACCTATTTTTGTACTTAGATAAACAAATCTAAAATGCCTTGATGATTACTATCTGTGTGCATCTGGGTGGATGGAAAATATATTATTATGCAAACCAGCTGATGCCAAGAAAATGTATATGTATATATATTTGCAAGTATAAGAGTTCTTTGTGTTAACCATATGAATGCATTAAGATTGTTAAAAGAGGGAAACCATTACCTGTATAATCATTTTATCTATAAGTATATTACTAGATTGTATTAATAGGCTATGGATTAATTGATTATTAATATGACTTACTTAAAAAAAAAAATGTGTACGCAAAGCTGAAAAAACAAACTTGCAACAATTTTGTCAAACTGATGACTTATAGTCTGTACTCAGGAAAACTGCTAATCTTTTTCAAAGTTCAAACGTCTGTGATTTTTGTTTAATCAACAGTAATAGGTTCTTTCACTTCTTCTTAAGTTGTTTTGAACAAATGTGTTGTAATATTACTACATTCCCCCAAAGAATTGTGTGACCTTATCCCATGACAAGCTGTCTCTGTACTCTGTTATAAAAAATCAAGCGCACCCCCCGCAAGATGGGGCTATTGTTGGTAACTGTCAGTGAAACAAAGCTGACAGGAGCTGCAGTAGGCCTCTCTACTCACAAGAATAAAGAAATTGCTTTTTTTACTCTACATCTGCTGTCTGCCTGCTGTTTACCTCGAACCTTCGTCCACAGGATCCTTGCACGGGGAGGGGACACTGGGGCCAACCCTGTCAAGATTTTATTTTTTGGCTGTCCTGAGAAGGTCTGAGAGTTCTCCTTTAGGAGAAGGAAGAAGTTACTCAATGTAGACAAATCTACCACTGCAGTCTTGAACAGGATAAATGGAGAGAAGGTGAAGATTTCCAAGCCGAGTACAAACAGCTAATGATGAACAAATGTAACATACTTCTGTTTGCAAGAATAATAATGGACAGCTCAGATGAAGACCAGGGTGACATGAACTCTTTGAAAATGAATTGGACAAAATGCACTGCTTCTGTTTTTAAGGCGCCGGTCTGCAAAACACATTCCTTTAAAATGTCTTTAAACCTGATGACAGACAGAAGCACAGAGGAGAAGAAACAATATCCTGAAGAACATTTCAAGAGCATGACTAACGCTAAACTCACCAAGCATTTCTCATCACAACATGAGATGCTTCATCATGTGATCCTTCTGGCCATTAAAACAGATCAGAGTTGTCGACATGCTTTTTGCAATGTGTAGAGTATTTTTCCGTTTCTTTGTTACACCTTGCCTGATGAAGGAAGCGTCCAGCATTTTCCAAAGTGAGGCTTGCTCTTCGCTCCTGGGAGCACAAAAGAGCTGAGCCTGAACCTGCTATGCTGTTTCACTTCTCTGGATCACAGATGACCTCAGTTACCTGTCGGTGTTCTGTCTCAGAGGATTACAAACACACATCCCAGAAAAGCAGCAAGAGCAAAACTCCTTGTTAACCTGTCAGAGAATGAAAGACTAATCTTACACTCTCACTCCCCGTCTTCTCAGATGGCCACCTTTCACACCCACTCTAGAGTTCCATTAGATTTGTTTCACTTCCCATCTTACAGTTAAATGTTCTCTTCTTTCCTCACTTTGGAAGGAAAGCTAAACGGCTGAAATGCAATGCTTCTGTCACTCTTTTTTACTCTGAACCTTAAAATGAACTTGACTCTGTTTCCCCTCCAGCTAAATGTTTGCCTTGAATTTGGAGAAGTTCAACTGGGGTACGTTATTTACACAGAAAAGAATCTGAAGACCTGATTCAATTCAAGCTGTCAGATACTGAGAGGACAATACAAAATGAACTGGACAGTGATAGAACCGTCAGTAAATATCGTAACTGCTATCTTCCATTATCTGTCAGTGCTACTCAAAATCTGTAAATAAAAAAAAGAATAAATAAAAAAGCCCCTCATCACCTCTTTGTGGGGCTTTGCCACACACATCAACTCTGCTGAGCTATGAGTGACATAAGTAGGTCTTTAAAAGACGACAGCCTTCTTGACCTTGCTATCGGCGGATTATTTATTTTATTTCAGATACTTACAGTTGACAGTTGTCCGTTTTGAAAGCATCTTGAATCTTGGCCAGCATGCCCTCCAGATGGAGTCTTCAAGCTGATCCTGTGTCCATCTAAAGCCATGCTGTTGAGATATAACTTGTAGATTGAAAAGACACATGCAGACAATGGCTTTACCCATTTCCTACTGTAAAATTATATTAGTCTGAAAAAGAACAATACACAATACAACATACGAAGTTATGTGATATTCAGATCCATCCAAAAGTTTGGACACTCACGGACAAGTTACGTCTTTTTGATATCTGCGGTAAAACATAGTAAATATGTACTGCAAACAAAGTAAAGACATTTTTATGAAAATTCTAGGGGGCTTCGCTCTCCAACCTCCCGGACTGCGCTATGTGTCAGTAACTTCATGTCTCTTCCGCTCGTGTATGTGGATTTCACTTTCACCAAGCAACAAATCTTTTAATTCTCGTGGATAGGCCTCTTCATTGGGAAGAAACACTACTTTTCCCTGATGGCAACACGAATTAGACGATCTACAAGTCTCCGACATAAAGTTTAAAGCCAAACAATATCTACATACTTCTGTCATATCAGTCAGTCAATCATTCTCCAACCCACTATATCCTAGGTGTTTGCTGGAGCCAATCCCAACCAGCACAGGGCACAAGGCAGGAACAAAGCCCCGGGCAGAGTGCCAGCCCACCACAGGACACACACACACCAAGCACACACTACGGACAACTTAGGATCACCAGTGCACCTAACCTGCATGTCTTTGGAGTGACACGGGGGAGAACATGCAAACTCCATGCAGGGAGGACCCGGGAAGCGAACCCAGGTCTCCTTACTTCTCCACCCAATCATAAAGAATCCAATGATGAGTAAGAGACTTTGCATTTATAGTAAAACACAGCGATATATGGTACACTGAATCAAAGCCAAAACAGAGGAGGATGCATTCATATACAATATTTCATCACTAGTCATTTAGCCCGTTACAATAACAGTAGTGCATAAACATTAGTATGAACAGTCTATATTAAATTGCAAGGGACTTTGACCTCATTCTTTTTGTTGGTCGTATTTTTCTTTCTTTCAGCCTTTCTTTTGTTGATGTTTACTTGCCGTGTATTGTGTGTCTTTAATTTTCTGTGACAGTAATACTGTCTTGTACATCCGCTGGCTTGTACGTCCATAATATACCTTTAATTTTCTCTGGCAGTAATACAGGCGTGTGCGTCGGTAATATGCCTTTAATTTTCTCTGACAGTAATACTGGCTTGTATGTGGCTGTAATATGCGTCACTGTATTGTGTACCTTTAATTTCCTCTTGCAGTAATACTGGTTTGTATTTCCGTAAAACGCCTCTAACTTTCTCTGACAGTAATATCGCGCATCACACCGTGCCCCGCGCATGCGCACTTCACCAGAAGACACACACACACGGACACCTGGACGCACAAAGGGATTTTATTAAAGAGGACAATCAATCACAGGCAGAAAAGTAGCTTCCACAAGTTTTTTCTTGGCATTGAAAGTAAAGCAAGATTCATTTCTAAAATAAAAAACAATCTTCACTTTCAGCTTCCAAACTAATGTAGCCATATCTCTCTATAATATAAAAAAAAATCCTGGGACGAGACAAGACTTTTTCAGAGAGATAACTTCAAGTCCTGCGAGACGAGACTTTGTGCCAAGAGATTTAATCACACCCACGGTCCACTCACCTCTCATTCGTGTGAATGCTATTGTCAGACACAGTTCCTGTGCTCTCAGCTCTTATAAATTATTACATTTTCCTCATTTTAATGCAAGATATACAATCTATTTGTTTCCTTTGATGTAGTTCTTTTCTGGACAATAATTTTATATGTTCTTGATGAAATGTCAACGACTAAGTGAAGAAGAAAGGGCAGAGCATCAAAAAGAGGACCAAAAGCGTTGTAGAGAAAAGAAAGAAAAAAAAACAATAATAATCTAAGTGTAAATTCGGAAAATAAGGAAAGTTATAATCAGCCTGGACCAAGTGGAATTGAAAACCTAACAGGTCCAAGCAGGGGCGGAAATAAAAGACAAAGAGTAGAAGACAAAATAGAACGTCATCAAGAGGTTCAAAAACGTTGGCGCGATACAAATGCAGAACAGGTTAGAGATTATGAAAGTACTAAAATTCGAAAGTCTCAAAAAAACTGATAGCAAAGATTGCATTAGTGCTAACAAACGAAAATTATTACTCAGTGAAATAACAGAACAGCAAAAAGAGATCAAATATATAGACATAGGTGATATGACAGAAGTATGTAGATATTGTCCGGCTTTAAAGTTTAAGTCAGAGACTTGTAGATCGTCTAATTCGTGTTGCCATCAGGGAGAAGTAGTGTTTCTTCACAAAAGATTAGTTGTTTGGTGAAAGTGAAATCCACAAACACTACAGGAAAAATATCATAATCTACAATAATCTGTTCACGTTCACATCATTCAATACTCAAAATGTAGATTTACACGATTCAGGACCATACGCTATGAGAATCTGTGGTCCCGCAACAATTAAAGCTACGACAAGTTTAATTTCAAAGAAACCACAATTCGGTCAGGCTTATATTTTTGATCACAGAGAAACGATGCAACATAGAATCGAAAGAGTTAAACGATCGGATGTATTAAGAAATTCTACAGCCAATAATGGATACAAATCCATACGTACAAAAGTATCGCACTATACAAGAAATTTATCTGAAAAACACGGATACAGAAGTTTTCTTGGATTTCCATATGGATTTGAAAGATCACGGACGCATTTATCATAAACCAACATGTGATGAATTGTCAGCGATAATAATTTCGAAAGACTGAGATATCAAAGACAGAGTTGATATTCATTTTTATCCAAAAGCACAGCACGATTCGGAAGCGGAAGACTAGCACGTAGGGTTTGGTGAGCAAAGTGCACTTTAAATAAAAGTTTATCATCTATCCATATTTCCAGATACAGTAATCCCTCACTTATCGCGGGAGATAGGTTCCAAGGCTGACCGCGATAACTGAATTTCCGCGAAGTAGTGACACCATATTTATTTAATTATTTAACATGTATTTGGACGTTTTTAAACCCTCCCTGTATTGTTTACAACCCACCCTTTACTCTGTTAATAACAGGGACAACTGCTAAACAATATGAAATTGGTAGATAAGTTTACACTTACTGTATAGCGAAGTACACGTAGCTATATATGACGTGATGATGGTGATGAATATGCTGCGCAGTAAAAATGATGACGATGAAGGTGATAATCCCCTGAATGCAGTAGCAAGAGCACGTTAATGCTGAATGAGTGAGATGAGACTTCCTGGTTAATGCAGCACTCCGTCGCTGAGCCAATCAGCAGCACACAGGAACTTAACTGCGTGCTCTGATTGGGTAGCTTCTCAGCCATCCGCCAATAGCATCTCTTGTATGAAATCAACTGGGCAAACCAACTGAGGAAGCAAATACCAGAAGTAAAAAGACCCATTGTTCGCAGAAACCCACGAAGAAGCGAAAAATCCACGTTATATATTTAGATATGCTTATATATAAAATCCGCGAAGTCGTGAATCCGCGAAAAGTGAACCGCGAAGTAGCGAGGGATTACTGTACTTATATGAAGGTACCCTTTCAATAGATTTACCATCGATCGTGAAAATCAAATAACAACTGAAAATGAGCTTTTGAAAAGACCATAAACTTTGTTTCCTGAACATTTAAAACCAATTTTAAACTCAACAAAGCAGTCTGTAGTGATTGAAATGCAATCTGAAGCTTGTTTACTGCCTGCATTATAGAAGAACATGCGTATAAATGACAGTGCCATCAGCGCCGAGATCTATTTTTGCTTGAGATTGAAGAGGTCATTTATAAAAACAGAGAACAGAATCGGACCCAGAATGGATTCCAGGGGGACACATTTGTGGCCCTCTGCATAAGCACACTGTGTTCAACCTACAAAATAAATTCTGATCCATTTAACAGCGTTAGGACTATAACCAATATTCCTAAGTTTGTTCAACAACAATTCGTGGTCCACTGAATCGAACACTTTAGACAGATCTACAAATAAGGCCACACGATGCTGTTTTCTATCCAAGGCACCCATCAGATCATTTGTCACAGTCATTGCAGCAGTAATAGTACTGTGACCATGCCTAAAACCAGATTGAAAGTCCCTTAAAATGTTGTTATCAAGTAAAAACTGCAGGTTTACTTCAGATACAAGGATCTCAGCCAAGACTGAAAGTTTGGAAACTGGATGGTAGTTACTCATATCTGACTGATCTGCACCTTTAACTAGGGGGACAAACTTTAGGTATGAAATTGGAAAAACAAACTCAGATTAAAATATGAGTAATACGTTCATCAGTAATATTTGGTGTTCCCTTTAAGAGATAAGGATCTAAATCAGGGGTCTCCAACTCCAGTCCTGGAGAGCTACTGTGGCTGCAGGTTTTCATTCTAACTCTTTTCTTAATTAGTGACCAGTATTTGCTGCTAATTAACTATTTTTTCTTTATTTTAATTGACTTTTCTTGAGACTCTGACTGCTGAATTGATTCTTTTTTCCTTAAATGGCACCTAAACATAAATTTGATGTGAACAGAGAAAGCCAACAGATGACCAACTAAGTTGGGGCCTCAAACTCCAACCAACTTCACTTCTTTCAGTTTCTTAATTTGAAGCCAATTCTCGTTGCTATTTAAACCCGTTATTTAATTCCATGGCGCTCATTCTGCCATGGCAGACATTTCCAAAACTGTTGATTTTCTTTAAGAGTGCTGTCAAAATGTTTTGTGGATCTGAGCAGATCAACATTACTGAGGCCTTCACCTTTCTTGATTTTCAGTTATTGTGTGATGGACACAGGTTGTTGTTTATGTGTTGGTTCATTTTTTAGAACATTAGAACACTCTAGATGAGAACAGGCCATTCAGCCCAACAAAGCTTGCCAGTACTATCCACTTATTTCTTCCAAGAAAACATCAAGTCGAGTTTTGAAAGTCCCTAAAGTCTTACTGTCTACCACACTACTTGGTAGCTTATTCCAAGTGTCTATAGTTCTTTGTGTAAAGAAAAACTTCCTAATGTTTGTGCGAAATTTACCCTTAACAAGTTTCTAACTGTGTCCCCGTGTTCTTGATGAACTAATTTTAAAATAAGTCTCGATCCACTGTACTAATTCCCTTCATAATTTTAAACACTTCAGTCATGTCACCTCTTAATCTTCTTTTACTTAAACTGTAAAGGCTCAGCTCTTTTAATCTTTCCTGATAATTCAACCCCTGTAGCCCTGGAATCAGCCTAGTCGCTCTTCTCTGGACCTTTTCTAGCGCTGCGTTGTCCTTTTTATAGCCTGGAGACCAAAACTGCACACAGTACTCATGATGAGGCCTCACCAGTGCATTATAAAGGTTGAGCAGAACCTCCTTGGACTTGTACTCCACACATCAAGGCGCTATATAACCTGACATTCTGTTAGCCTTCTTAATGGCTTCTGAACACTGTCGAGAAGTCAATAGCTTAGAGTCCACTATGACTCCTAAATCCTTCTCATAAGGTGTACTCTCGATTTTCCAACCGCTCATTGTGTATTCAAACCTAACATTTTTACTTCCTATGTGTAATACTTTACATTTACTGACATTAAACTTCATCTGCCACAAATCTGCCCAAGCCTGTATGCTACCCAAGTCCTTCTGTAATGACATAAGCATGTTAAGCTTACTGGCCTATAGTTGCTTGGATCTGCCCTGTCACCCTTTTTATATAATGGGATGATATTTGCAATTTTCCAGTCCTCTCCAGTGCGCAGTGACTTTCTAAAAATGTGTGTCAAGGGTTTCTATCTGTACTCGCTAGCCTCCTTAAGAACTCGAGGGTAAATATTATCTGGTCCTGGAGATTTGTTTGATTTCATCTTATTTAATCTGAGCAGCACTTCTCCCACTACAATTTCCAAATCCCTCAGTACCTCTTTAGTAGTCCCTGTTACCTCTGGGAGGTTATCCACTTGCTCACACCTCAGAAAAATGTAAGTTTAGGGCATCCACTATTTCACTATATTTGTACTAAAGCGAGCTCTTTTTGAAGTTGTGACTCATCTGGTACAACCTGGCGTGCACTCGTTACCTCAGGTGTATTTCACAGGTAGTAGCCATGGTAAAGGTTTCATTTAATTAACTACACATATTTGTACTACAGCGGTTTCTTTGTGTGGGCGCCTTCGTTCATAGTTTTTATCCATAAGGGCGAAGCATGTTGTGGGCGCGTTCGTTCATTGTGTTTATCCATACGGGCTCGTTTTGTATTTCCGTTAGTTGAGCTCTTTCATTGTGGAGCCGTGACGTGTTTCTGAAGTGGGCGCCACCTACTAACTCTGGGAAGCCGCTGCATTTGACTCTGGGGCACCGCAGTGCGCATGCGCTTGGGTGCGTCCGCCGTGCATAAATTTAACTACACATATTTGTACTACAGCGGTTTCTTTGTGTGGGCGCCTTCGTTCATTGTTTTTATCCATACGGGCGAAGCGCGTTGTGGGTGCGTTCGTTCATTGTGTTTATCCATACAGGCTCGTTTTGTATTTCCGTTAGTTGAGCTCTTTAATTGTAGAGCCGTGACGTGTTTCTGAAGTGGGCGCCACCTACTGACTCTGGGAAGCTGCTGCGTTTGACTCTGGGAAGTCGCAGTGCGCATGTGCTTCAGTGCGTCCGCCGTGCATAAATTTAACTACACATATTTGCACTACAGCGGTTTCTTTGTGTGGGCGCCTTCGTTCATTGTTTTTATCCATACGGGCGAAGCGCGTTGTGGGCGCGTTCATTCATTGTGTTTATCTATACGGGCTCGTTGTGTATTTCCGTTACGCCACCTACTGACTCTGGGAAGCCGCTGCGTTTGACTCTGGGAAGCCGCAGCGCATTTGTACTACAGCGGTTTCTTTGTGTGGGCGCCTTCGTTCATTGTTGTTATTCATACGGGCGAAGCGCGTTGTGGGTGCGTTCGTTCATTGTGTTTATCCATACGGGCTCATTTTGTATTTCTGTTAGTTGAGCTCTTTCATTGTGGAGCCGTGACGTGTTTGCTTCTGGTGTGTCTGAAGTGGGCGCCACCTACTGACTGTGGGAAGCCGCTGCGTTTGAGTGCAGTGCGCATGTGTTTTGGTGCGGCCGTGCATAAATTACGTAAACAGTGGTTTAGTAATATAGATTATTACAAAACACTACATCTAGTCAGGCTTCACCAGACATTGGTGCTTTAACATGCTGTGTTAAAAAACAGTCACTGATTACTTCTAAAAACTCCTGCTCTTGTGCTCCTCCATCTACAAGGTTATTGTGTCTTAATATTGTTTGGTTGCTAATTAAGGGGAAAAGAAATAATTAAGGGGCCGGAGTCTTAAGTTGTGCATCAATTAAAATTAAGGCAAAGAGTTAATTAGCAGCAAAATCTGCTCACTAATTAAGAAAAGGGTAAGAATGAAAACCTGCAGCCACAGCAGCTCTCCAGGACTGGAGTTGGAGACCCCTGCTCTAAATCATTTGGACCTGCAGACTTTTGGTGATCAATGTATTTCAGAGCTTTTGAAACTTGAGCAATTATAACAGTTTTAAAATGAGACAAATCAGAGTTTGCATTAGTTACAATAGTGGCAGGACATGGAACAGATGTATTTATACTTACGTTGTCAAATACAGACCCAGCACAAATAAAATGTTTAATAAACTGACTAACCATGGCAGCCTTGTCACTTATTTTATCTGAGCCAACTAGAATATGTTCATGGAGGCCTGAAGCAGCATACAATAATATGCAATAGTACAACAGTATTCTTGTACGTACCTGACAAAGACTTAACTGAATTCCATAATTTTGTGGGGTTATTTTGGTTTTCCGTAACTGACTTAAAATAAAACTCCGATTTAGATTTCCATACCTTTAAGGCACACTTATCCTTTAAGGTTCTAAAAGTAGCCCAATGTAGCCGTTTTTTTTTTTTTTTCTTTAAGCCATCATGGCAGATTTTCAAGAGACATTCAATGATGATCACCTGTTTTTTGACACTAACAGACTTTGCTCCCTGCGAACAGATCGTTAATCAGTGACGTTACACTGAAGTGCTGAAGCCTCTACAAGAAATCATCAGGAACAAAACCGTTCTGAGCAGCGGGCACACACAAAACTGCACTGGGCAACGTGACTGCACACCTGCACACACTGCACTATCAGTCAACAATCATTCATCAGATCTCACCCCCTGTGACTTCCTTCTGTTCCCAAAATTAAAACTGAGAATGAAGGGAAGAAGATTTGGTACCGTGGAAAAAAAACACAGCAGGCTGTAAAGACAATTAAAAGATGAGGACAGAAAATGTGTTAATAGGAATGGGAGTGCTGGGCAAGTGCATTGCATCTCAAAGAGAAGGGAACTGAAAGGCAAATTGTGAAAGTTTTAAATTGGTGTCCCTGCCAGTTTAATGAATTCAAAATTTCCATTCTTTGAACCACATAAATATCCAAATGAATTTAAAACATGATAACCCACATTTCTGAAAATATTTCATTTCCTAAATGCTAATTATAAATTATAACATATGTCCAATATTATTACTGCTTGCACACTTACATTTCCACAGCTCCTGAATTTGGAGGAGCAGCAGCACATTTCTGTTCAAGTCAATGCAGTCACATGTGTTGTAAATCCATCTTTAGCAAAGGTATCTACTAAATTAAAGAGCATCAGTAAATGGTTACCCTAAAAGTTCAAAGTACACAGAAAAAGAAGTACTGTACTGCTAAATATCTGACAATGAAAATCATTTAGTTACAAATGTTACTGAGGAAAATACATCAAGCTGCCACTGCTGCTGAGGAGCACAAAGTTAACTGTGCTTGAAGTACACAAAACTGAATCATTCGGAAAACCAGCAATTGCAGCTTGACAGCAATTACATGTATCAGCAGTTACATTTTATAGAACCCTACGGATTTTAAGAATAAGCGTATTTCACTGATGAAACCAATGGATTGTGCAAAGTGCAAAGTGCTGCAAAAGGATCATCTTTGAGACAATAGACAGACTGTTCTCCTTATTGCCATTTAACATTTGTAACATAACATAACATAACATGTACTGTAATATCTAGCATGTATGTTGATAAATATTTTGTATGATTTTATTTGTAAAATTAGCTTTATACTATAATATAATGAATAAAGGTAAGAACACTTTGTAACCAGTTGTGGCTTTAGCACATTTATGACCCTGCTAGATCAGATAACATTTGTGTTTAGTCATCTGTGGTGGAGAGAAGTTAAGTCAACCAACGTGCGCCAGGTGTGGGTAGGGGCGCTTTACATTCTTTTAGTCTGTATGAGCTTACAAGCTTATCCCCCTAGGAAGAAAGCCAAGACTAGAGGGCAGATTTGAAAAGACAGTTTATGCACCCATTGGTCCATGTCGTGCAGAAGCTCAACTGGATGAACTAAGGGAGTCGCCATTGTCACACACGTGAAATTGGGAGACAGCTGAAGGGCCTAAATGATAGCAGGGTACCGGTGTCACTGATGACATCACTTCCGTTTCTCCACCCATGTCCTGGTCCAGAGGTATAACAACGAAGAGGCACCAGTATGAAGACAAGGCTCATTCTCCCCCCTCAGTCTCTTCTCTCTTCCCTCTCAGTGTCACTGATGTAGAAGAGCTACAGTCTCTGTCACTCCAGTGAAGGTGGCAATGCTGGATTCGGAAAAAAGACTGAAAAAATAAGACATTTGCTGCCTGGTAGCATGTCATCCAGGTCAATTAATATTATTTATCAACCCTCATTTCTATTCTGATTCCTTATATTATTGGTATATTATCTAGAATACATAAATATAATATGTGATTTTCTCACTTCTGCCTGTTCCAGTACTCAGCTTTGTTGCTTGAGGACATAGGTATAAAAGGTAATATAACATGGGGCTAAAGGCTGGGATTTGTATATTCTAGCAAAGTCTACATAATAAAAAGTATAAAAGGGAACAGAATAGAGAAATGGGAGCCTGGGGTGCAGGGCTGGAAATAAAACTGCACAAGGTGCCAGACCATTAAGGGTCTCACTCACTCTCACACACAGGCCAATTTGGAATTGCCAGTTAAACAACTAGTACATCTTTGGGAATATGAGAGGGAAATTCACACAGACAGAGACGAATATGTAAGTTCTAAACAGCCAAAGTCTCGGAGCATAAATTGAACAAGGGCCGCTGGATCTGAGACTGCCGCACTACCCACTCAGTCACCATGTATTATGTCATTTGAAATTTATGCCTCAGGCGAAAATATGCCTCTTCTGAAAGACAATAATAAAAGAGAATATAATTCTTAATATTCACTGATGCCAAAGAGTGGGTGTATGAGGATTTTTTAATTGTACACAATCTGAATACACAAAGAGAATATTTCAGTAACCAAATGCAAACAAAAACTTTCCAGTTCCTGTGTGAGGCAGCAACATGTGTAATTTCATAGAAGAAGGGTAGAATCGGAAGAAACTAAAAAGTCAGTTAAATAAACTCT
Source organism: Erpetoichthys calabaricus (assembly GCF_900747795.2). Lineage (NCBI taxonomy): Eukaryota > Metazoa > Chordata > Cladistia > Polypteriformes > Polypteridae > Erpetoichthys > Erpetoichthys calabaricus. The sequence continues at coordinate 32,795,536 of NC_041405.2, forward strand.
TAAAATTTAAACATAAAAAGACCTTTAGTTTTACAGAGTTACAAATACTTACACCATGAATTTTGACATCTAAAAATGTTTTTTTTAACAATCACAAAAAAAGCAGTGTCGGGACTTGCATAACATTTAAATAGCAACTCACAAAACACACAGACACTGTCCTGGAGAAAAAAAAACATATACAGTGGACCCTTGACTTACGAACTTAATTCGTTCGCGAGGGCTGGTTGTAACTCAAGTTGGTTGTAAGTCAAGACTATTTTTCCCATAAGAAATAATGGAAATGCCCTTAATGTGTTCCGAACCGCCCACAGCAACACTTACTTAACTTTTTTTAATAGAAAAGGGTTGTATAATGTGCATAATTTACCAAAAACACCAATACTTTTTCTAATGTACTAACCAAAAAGTTAGAAAAAGTGCCTAGCCTACCAGAAACAACAATTGTATACTGTACTCACCATTTAAATTGACATCTTTGGCTTGGCAGGAAGGAAGGCGGAGGAGAATGAAATGGAAGATGCTTACTGTTTGGAAGGAGTTTCCTTATACAAATCTTTTCTTTGTAAAATTGTCGAGATGGTGAATTTCGACATGCTGTACATATTAGCGAGATCGGTGACACGAACACCACTCTCATATTTCCACACAATTTCATTCTTCGTTTCGATTGTGATCACTTTCTTTACCTTTGTTACCTTCGCTTCCTTCCTTAGCAATTATCGAAATAAATTATATAAAGCACTGCACTGACCGAAATTACGTCCACAAACACATGTATCTGGGCTCCGACTGACGCTTACAAACGCTCTCGGCTGTTTGGTTACAATCACACAAGCAGATACACGTGACCGCATTCAGGTCGTAACGCAAGATGTTGGTCGTAATACAAAACAAAAATTTTGGTCGTAAAGCAAGTTGTTCGCATGTCAGGCCGGTTGTATATCAAGGGTCGACTTTAATGAAAAACTGCAATGAAATACAACTTCATGAATTTCTATAAGATAAAATAATAAATAAGTGGCTCCAATTCAACTCGTTAAGTCAATCATACGCTGGATAACACACTCATATTGCAGCCACAGAAAACAACTCAGTCAGGCTTATAACTCCAATCATTGAAACTTTATTCCACACAACATTTTCAGGATTCCACCTAGAGGGTTGCACATGTACTGTACTTCACACCAATATTCATACATCTGAAGACCAAACAACTGGTCATCTCATTGTACAGTAACAATTGACTAGCTGGCCACTTTAGTGATCTTACAGAACATAGTTTTACATACTTTCAATGTAACAATAACAAATAATGCTCCTTTCATACTTTGTTCATACCATCAGTGACATATACATCTCTTTAGGATAGACGCACATCTTTTTAATAGCCTTATTGTAACATTTACCACAATGTCCTCCTTATCAAGTGTTATATCAATAAAAATAAAAAAAAGATTTATTGTTATTTCATTTCTTGAACAAACCTTATTTTATTTTACTTTACTTAGTTCACATTTGGAGAAAGTATTTTACTTCACTTTGAAGTTGTAAGTATATCATTTTTTTGCTCTTTACTCAGTATTCCTAAGGAAAAGATGATTTTTCAGTTTCTTAATGTCTTAGTGACTCTTCCACGAAGAGCAAGTTTTGGATTGCTAGTTTTCCCAGCCTTTGCCCCCTGGCTGCTGGGGCAAGCGCAGTCCCACCAACTTTGCAACATCTTCAGGTTTGGACTCGCCTTTGCCGTGATATTCTTCATGTAGTGCCAGGTGCATTCTGGTACTTCTCAGCAGACACAAGTAGGTGGCAGCTTGGTGAAGTAACTCTTGTTGTGCGCGGCACAGCTTCTCGCTAGTCACCTGTTAGAACAGAGAAAGAAAACGCACCTCAGGAAGAAGAAAAAACAGAATCAGCCACTTGTAGTCTGCTCACATAATGTGTTGCACGGTATAATATATACAAAAACTTCAAATGTTTGAAATTACACAAGGGGACAGTATACAATAAAAAAGTGTGACTGATCAGGAAACAGCTACTTAAAAATTAGTATTCAGACAATGCTTTGTAAAAGTACTCAGAACCCAGTAAATTTGAAAATGTCAGTCCACAAGCACCATCCAGGAAACTTCAGTTATCTGAAGCACATCTGCAAGGTAAATAGGCAAAACTTCTAATCAGTGTACAAAAACAGTAGATAACCACTACAAAATAAATTAAGCTGTTAGTGTGGAAAAGCTGTTGCGGACAAATCTAAGTGTATTGAGTCTGAAAGCAGTGACAATTAGTTTGTTTCAAATGTTTGTTCTCCTTGAATAGATGATTTTGCAACAACAACAAAACTGGAACAAGTTGTGTATTTACTGGCTGTAATACCACAAGATATGAAAACTTTCACAAGGTCTGAATTCTTCTAAAGGGTAGCATATGTTACTCCTCCAGAAGCCATACAAGTAACTTGTGAGCCGCAGACTGTCTACACGTTGGTTGGGGTTTTGTTTAACAAACATTAAATTGGTTAGGAAACAAAATGTAAGATATTTTTTACATTTAGCTAGTTGATACAGAAGAGACAGTTTTGTTGGGAAATTAGTGTTGCTTTAATCCTCAAATAAGGTATGTGTAAATATTATTGAGATATACTGCAAACCATTTTGTTAATAAAATCTATCTACATGTTTCACAGCAGCTCATCATCTACCTGGAACAGTGGAATTTGGAGAAACACTAAACTGTACCCAGACTGTAGTTTGCTATTTGTCCTACGCAAGTGCACTGAGTGTATCTGGTGGGCAAAGGTTGGACAAACACTGATTAAACTGACAATTATTTGTATTGCCTATTTATAACATAATGAAAACAAGCAAAAACTTAAAATTGTGCAATAAGTAGTCCACAACTTCATTACCAACAATTTTCCCATAGTGAACTAAATGTACTAAAAACATTTATTATAGCCAACATTTAGAAAGGTACATATTTATACCTGCTAATGGTTGTAATTTTATCACAGACAAAAAGCATAAAAAGCAAAGGCAACTCCCTAGACATGTAATGAGAGTATGTAAATGAAAAATGTTAAAAACAAATAAGTATGATTAAAAACATACATGCAGAGATAAGAAAAATAACAGCACAAAATAAACAAAATAAAATCTTCATTCTCCACTGAATCTGCTGTGACTGTGACAACAATCTGTAATCTGAACACTACACGGGAAGGGAAAAAACTGATCGTGAATAAACAAAAATACTCAAAAAGGGAAAGTACAAAACAACACAACAGACCACCAGACACAAATTTGATGATGCCAGTGCCCAAATAACAAGGTCAAGCACTCTTCGAATTCAGTGGTGTGGCTAACCTGCTTTCCCACCATAGCACCAAATCAAATTCTCCTTTCCCCTCTAATTTTTCTTTTTCTTCAGGCCTCAGCTTCTCTTCCTCCTCTTAGCTCACTGTTCACCCCACGATTCTCCTGCCTCTGCACTGAACAGGTCACTGGCTACAACTTAGCTTTACACCACTGGATAACTTCTGGACAAGTCACTTCATGAGTTCTGAGTTAGAGACGGTCTTCCATTTGGTCCAGGGACACTCCTAGTCCACTTGCTTTATTCTGAATTAGGGGATGTTTTGTTACTTTGTTCCTTTGGATAGACACATTTTTTTTCTCTGCAAAAAATGTCATAGAGGGTTAACAACAGTTGTATTTGTGCACCGCCATGTTTTCCATAGATATTTGTTTTTATTTACTAAACACAGCTGTATCAGCAAAAAACACCTATTATTGAACAACTGGAAGATTACTTGAAAGCTATGCACTACTACGCACGATAAGAAAAGGACACATTTCAAATTGGGGAGTGTGTAAAAGAAGGCAAGATATGCTGAGGGCATAAACTGATGTGCTTCAGTTTTATAACAGTAGATGTGTTATGAGCGTTTCACTTACCTGTATGATGTTGCATCATTACTCTCTCGTAGCCATAGCCTCAATTTAGTTTTTCACGAATCACATCTACAGTCTTAACACTTATACATATCTTTTAATAACATTCATTTTGGAATGTTTGATCAACGTTTACTGCATATGTTAAAGTTACTGTGTCTCCGTATACGCATTGCGCCTGCAAAGTGATCGAACTGAAAGGCCATTGCATTGGCATGCATCCCTTTCATGGTTTAAGATCAGAGGGTTTGATCATCAGTCTAACAGTATACTGTTATTTGTTTCTCACCACCTCTGTATGTGCTTTGATTGACCCAATCTCACCTGAATTTACGTCTTTTTTCTTTCTTTCAATTGCTGTCTGTGTGTGATAGAAGCTGTGAACCTGAATCAGAAGGCTTGCTCTGATAAACCGGTAATTGTCTTTGTTGTTTTATGCAAATTGCTTTACATTCGTATCTATGTGCATATTTATGTTTACCTTTTCTTAACCATCTTAACCTTTGAGTCATTTTGTATGAGATTACAGATGTGGTAGCTCTTTGAGTAGTAAGAACAGCACTACATAAATGTAATTAATCATTATTATTATTATTCCCTAATTACCAGCAGCAGACGCTTCGCGTGACTACCACAGCATACACTATTCTATCGATAATGCACAGTATTACATGTAGTTAGATCGGTTCCATGTCAGATCACATTCCCACCTCATGCAAACTGCGTTTGGTACCACACCAACACCACCTTTGCCAAAGGGTCACAGTACAGTTGTTTGGTCCACACCAGAGTTTGGGGAAAAAAACTGCACTAATTGAACTGTGGAAATACCTCAGAACTTGTTCCATCAGCACTCAGTGTGCCTATACATTTGGAGCTTCAGGTGCTCTTAAAGTGACCAAATCTTCAAGGTAGCTCTCCAATGGCCAGGAGGAACTGAAGACCCTTGTATCTCCTCCCTGGCCTCTCACTCTTTGTTTAATTAGAAGTATACTGATCACCTAGCTGATTTTGCCTTCTCATACTTACATGCACTGGGGTGTTCCTGCTACAAGTGTGGCTCTGCTTCTCTTCTGGTGTTGTGATGCAGGACTTTTCTATGTTATTTGCCATCCTAGTGGTGCCCTTGCACCTAAGCAGAATTTTGATGCAGGACTTTTCTATGTTATTTGCCATCCTAGTGGTGCCCTTGCTCCTAAGCAGTATTTTGCTAGCACAGAACCCCTTCAAAAAACTATGTCTGCCAGATAAGATGGATCACCCATTTCAATAGGTCAGCTTTGACAGCTTAGCCCTAACCTTCTTTGTATCTTTCTTGCAAATCTAGTTCTGATTCTACCCAACTATAAATTAAGGGTGCCTGCTGCCGTAAGACAACTTTAGACTGACCCTTAGTATCATTTTCGATTCATCCGTGGAATCATTCCTAATGCTACAGGAACACCTCTAGCAAGTACCTGAGAGCCTAAAGGAGGCCTTAAAGACTCCACCATGCTGCCCACTTCTTTCAAGGGATGACAATACTCCATTCCCACTTTACAGACCCCAATGGCATTTATCTGTGCTTTATGAATACATTTTGGCACCCTTCTTTTGACTGGAGGAACCTCTCGTCATACTCTTGTCAACTCTCTTCCAAAAAGAGTATCCAAAGATGTATGCTGCTACAATTTTAACAAAACATTCTCAACCCTGTTTAATCCAATTCAGCGATCAAAAAGTCCACTCATTCACACAACACTACTCACATTGGGTCAATATGACATAACCACTTAAACTAACTAGCAGGGGGAAAACTGGAGTACACAGAGGAAAACCTATTAAAGTATGGAAGTAGTTACAATGACCTGAAACACGAGTAAAACATATGACGCTGGATACAAAGGGCAGCAACACTACCCATTGTGCTACCATGCTTCATCATTTCAACTTTAGTTTCCAAAAGCTGTACAAAAGCACAGCTTCCACTGATAAAGGCCACTTAATATAAAACTCACTTTGTTTGGGCAAAATTTAAAACACAAAATTGGCAACATCAAGCAGAAAAGTGTTTCAATCCATCCACCCATCCATCCATTATCCAACCCGCTATATCCTAACTACAGGATTACAGGGGTCTGCTGGAGCCAGTCCCAGCCAACACAGGGTGCAAGGCAGGAAACAAACCCCGGGCAGGGCGCCAGCCCACCGCAGTGTTTCAATCATAGTTTGGAATAATTTTGAAATAATTTCAAAAATAGCTAGCCTTGAAGAAGAGGAACAAGCAAAGTTTTGGGAAACACCTGACTTCATATAGAACTGTTCCAATCAGTTACACAGTACATGAACGTGTTGTGCTTTTCTACAGCATTTTAATTGCTCGCTACCACATCTTATCTTATAGTCGCACATCACTGCATCTTATTTTTTTTTTTTAAGTGTTTACAGTTCTTGCAGTTCCACAAACAACTGCCAGATTGCAAATTACATCCTGAGTAGTAAAATAATAATGCACACCCTGAAAACAAACATGAGAACACATAAATCCTTATTTTCTATAACATTTTTTCTTACTTTACACAAACTAAACATCAACTAAACATGAAACATGCTCATAACATTATAAATCATCTGATTTAAGTTTGAATAAATAAAGCTTTTTTTCCAGAATGCAAAGATAGAATTCTTTTACCAAAAGTGCTTCAGGAGATATATACATATATATATATATATATATATATATATATATATATATATGATGATAAACAATGAAGATATAAGCGGGGGAAAAAAAACAAAGAATATTAAAATTTTATTTTTTCAAAACTGTGAAAATAGCACTAGATAACAAATATGTTTTCCTTAAAGATGACTTACTTTGTGCACAATGCAAACTATAGCAACAGCAACTACTAATAAAATAGCTCAAGTTTTAAAACATATCTAAAAGGATTAAGAAACAGACATGTGATATAATACACTATTAAAACACAATCAACTTTCACATGGGTCATGCAGCTTGACATAGCATAAATAATTTATCATCATTACTGTTAGGCCAGCCATGAAAAACACAAAGCTCATTGCAAAGCATTGCCTGCTTGCAGTGGCTTTCAACATGAGGTTATGACACAGTCAGAAATAAAGTGAAAAACAGAATTCTTTTCAAAGAAATAACACATAAACTAATACAGGAAATTAAAGTTTGAAAATGAAATTTTTAAAACTCTTGTAAAAATTACCGACAGGTTTCCCAATACTCAACAATTACAGCACATCTCACACTAAATGTCCTTGGTCTGCAAGGTAGCAACAATGATAAGTCATGCTTCCCAAAAGGTATGATTTGTGTAAGACACGTGTGATCATTTATAGAGGAACAACTTAATGCTCAATATAATACTACGATTAATGTTTACTATTATCTGCATGAACAGGTAAAGAAGTATAAGCTGTCAAATGACATACTTATATACAAGATTTTGGTTTTTGTCAGAACATAATGTCGTCCACCATCTTGTCTGCAATTGGTGTAAGGAATGTTCTTTTGATTTGAAAAAACAAAAAAATACTCATGGCTACTATTATAGGGATGACTTTTTAAAATTCTTGACTGATTGTACAATGAGGTTAGCATGAATCATTTTTATACTCACTATTTTAATTACCTTCTGCTGTGCCGCCTGACTATTATTGTATTAGGTAGCTTAACAGTACTTCTTTTTAATAAAGTGTTTTAAGAAGTGGGTATTTAGTTTATTTATTGATTAAAAACTAATTTTACTAATTAATAAGAGTCTTTGAAAATTCTGCACCTGCTTCCAGAATCTTAAATGTAGTACATGAAAGTAGATGAAATGTAAATAATCCACAGGTCTGGGCATCCGGATTTATTTTAATGAAGGTACTTCACCATTCATAGTAAACTTACCTGAGTATATTCTCTTTTCATACAGCACTGCAAACTTAATACTTTAGATTTTAAAGTATTCTACAGTTAATTCAGTGTTCTTAAAAAAAAAAAAAAAAAAATCAAGAATCTTAACCAGCGAGAATCAATTTCACAAAAGATTCACATAGTATACTGTGCACAGCTATTTTAATTTAAGATTTAGTTGGATACACAGAAATCCACATTCTAAGCATGTAACTCATGTATCATCTTCATGTGGGAAAATCTCAATTTTTTTTTGCACTTTCTTCCTGAGGCTCGCTCTTACATCCATTTGCAACTAAGAAGCCTAAACAAGCTTCCTAAATATATTGTCACAGGAGGCTGGGGGACAGACCCAGCTGGGGCGCCTGGAAGGACCGGGAGGTGGCTTATACGTCCCCTGGGCCACAAGGGGGCAACTGCCCTGGATGTGGAGGGGACCTTGGGAAAGGAGCAAGGAGGCTCAAGCCCATTGGGGCTCGTTGAGCCCGGGAAACATGCCTTTCCGCCACACCAGGGAAGGTGGAGGAAGATCCTTCAAGCGATGCCCGGAGTGCTTCCGGGTGCTTATATTTTTAGTGACTTTGAAGTGTTATTTATCCCAAATATAATACAGTAATCCCTTGCTATATCGCGGTTTGACTTTCGCGGCTTCACTCTATCGCGGATTTTATATGTAAGCATATCTATCTATCTATCTATCTATCTATCTATCCATCCATCCATTTTCCAACCCGCTGAATCCGAACACAGGGTCACGGGGTTCTGCTGGAGCCAATCCCAGCCAACACAGGGCACAAGGCAGGAAACAATCCTGGGCAGGGTGCCAACCCACTGCAGATCTATCTATCTATCTATCTATCTATCTATCTATCTATCTATCTATCTATCTATCTATCTATCTATCTATCTATCTATCTATCTATCTAAATATATAACGCAGATTTTTCGCTGCTTCGCGGGTTTCTGCGGACAATGGGTCTTTTTACTTCTGGTACATGCTTCCTCAGTTGGTTTGCCCAGTTGATTTCATACAAGGGACGCTATTGGCGGATGACTGAGAAGCTACCCAATCAGAGCACGCAGTTAAGTTCCTGTGTGCTGATTGGCTCAGCGACGGAGTGTTGCATTAAACAGGAAGTCTCATCTCACTCATTCAGCATTAACGTGCTCCTGCTACTGCTTCAGGGGCCGTGTCCAAGCGCCAACAGAAGATGCAAATGATTGCAGAAAAGGTAAAAGTTTTGGATATGTTGAAGGAAGGGAACAGCTACACCACTGCAGGACACCATTGCAGCATCAATGAGTCCACGATTCTTTTTATTTAAAAAGGAGGAAAAGCATATAAGATCTACAGCTGCAGTGTCCTTTAAGGAGGGCGCAAAACGAGTTGCAAGTGGACGTAATAAGGCAGTTGTCTGGATGGAATCTGCTTTAGGGATTTGGATTGAAGACTGCCGGAAGGAGAACAACGGCGGTGCTACACAGTCGCCTGAAGAGGCTCCTTTAGAAGAGCTGTAACGCTATCCTTTGTTGTGCAGTAAAATTAAACTCATTGTTATCGGACAAGTGTCATTGTTGGTGAGTAACCATAATTAATTATCTACGTACAGTATTTATTACATGTACATAGTTTAGTGTCACTGTACACACATTTTACTGTATACAATTTTTCTTGCATTGTACGTATTTATTGCTGGTGGCCTGTCTGTCGTAATGGCTGTAACATATGTGATAAAGGGGACACTCGATATCTTTAAAATAATATGTAGGTTTTACTGTATATAAACTGGGGCGGCACGGTGGCGCAGTGGGTAGCGCTGCTGCCTCGCAGTTGGGAGACCTGGAGACCTGGGTTCGATTCCCGGGTCCTCCCTGCGTGGAGTTTGCATGTTCTCCCCGTGTCTGCGTGGGTTTCCTCCGGGCGCTCCGGTTTCCTCCCACAATCCAAAGACATGCAGGTTAGGTGGATTGGCGATTCTAAATTGGCCCTAGTGTGTGCTTGGTGTGTGGGTGTGTTTGTGTGTGTCCTGCGGTGGGTTGGCACCCTGCCTGGGATTGGTTCCCTGCCTTGTGCCCTGTGTTGGCTGGGATTGGCTCCAGCAGACCCCCGTGACCCTGTTTGGATTCAGCGGGTTGGAAAATGGATGGATGAATGGATGTATATAAACTGTGTTTACATACATAATTTCAACGAATCTTACCTAATATCTAAGAAAATACAAAGGGTTTATGCTGTATAATTGTGCGGGAAATGTTTATAATAGTGTGGGAGAGTTTATAAGGGCTTAAAATATATAAAAAGAACCATATGAACATATGGTTTCTACTTCGCGGATTTTCACCTTTCGCGGGGGGTTCTGGAACGCAACCCCCGCGATGGAGGAGGGATTACTGTAAATTACACAAAAGAGGATATGCAATCTCTATTTAGTTTTAAACAGACCAAATGGCAAGTTTTTCGGCACTGTTTAACACTGTGAAGGACAAAATTTTCTGATACCTTCTTAGATATTAATCTATATACAGCACTTCCCTATGAATTGAAATGCTTGTACTATGCAAGTGATCTTCTAAAATTGTTAAGACAAATTTGCCCAACATGCCCATTGCAAAAAAAAAATTCCAAATAACTAAGGAAAGTACTTAAAAATTAAAAAATAAATCTTAGGGCGCAGGCCTCCATATACTAAGCACCTCATTCTTCTGCTTTTTCACACACCACAGACTCCAATAAACCCTCCCAGCTCGGGAACATGCTCGAGACTACATGGGAGACCACTCTTTTGAAGCTCTGGGAATTTAAAAATGGGAACCTAGGAATTTGGCAAGACAAAGAGGTGTGTATTTATGCAGTGCACTGAGGGGGTTGGAGTGAAGGGGGGCAGGGGGGTTAACCGCTATTTGGTTCGGTACCAGTACTGAAGTGTAAAAGCTAGTAGTGATACTCAAGTTGAAGTTTTAGTACCGATCTAGCACTAGCATGTATAAAAACCAAGAATGATCACATCAGGACGTTGCCATGTTCAGATCACGTTCACATACTGAGTAGGAACAAACTGTATCCATTTCTTAGTAGGTCCCAGGAACCTTGACTAAAAAAACTGGTTCTTGGTTTGCTACAGAAAAAATAACACAAATCATCCAAAAACCATTTTGTTCAGAGCAATTTAACTATTTACACTATAAAAGAGACGTTCACGTTCACTTGGGGTTCAAAAACCCAAGTTCTCCATGCCTTAAACACTGTTTTGTTCCAAAATATGTCACCACATACACAACAAAGGACTGATTAAACATGATGCCAGCTCAGCACACAGCTCTAAGAGCTCTTGGAAATTGAAATCGACTTAGAAGCCAGTCATCACCTATAAGTACAGTACATGCTCTCTTCTAATTTTTCCATTTGTGATGTCTTCTAATAACGCTAAAGCAGCTATAGTAGTTGGAATAGTTTGGCCATTCCATGCACCATTATATTGTTACAGAATGACTACAATCAAGTGAATTAAACTTGTAAATGATATGCAATTAATTTCTGTGAATTTGATAAAGTCTGCTTCATAGATGTGAATATGAAAAAGAAAAGTAAACGATATAGACACTGGGTGCTTCCAGATTGCAAAACCAAACAGAAAAGTGTATACGCAAGGTGTGCAGCTACTGTGAAAATGTGTGTGGCTTTACACCAAGTTTAGTTTTTATACATCTCGAAAGTGTGAATGGAAATGGACATACATCAACATTTTTGTGTGTACGCACCATTCATACATTAAGGCCCAGAGTCCAAGAAGCTGGCTTTGCAGCAATGTGCTTAAGAGAGGGAGTGCTGGTCAAGAAAAGTTAAGACACAAGTATACTTAGGAAAGGAGCTAAAGGTACAACTTGTAAGGCTAAGGGTATCAGATATTTTTAAGTGTATCCTTTACCGGTCTTTAACAGGTAATGTGGCTAGTCATAAATAAAGGAAGAAGATTTAACTTAGATTCACAGTATCCACAGATGTGTATGACTGCTATTTCTCTGAGAACTGCTTTACTGACTTAAGCTGTCTGGTTAACTGTATTTTATTTTCCATTCTGCTCTTCACAGATTTTTCAGCTGTTAAGATGCTTTTATTGTTACACTTGCAATGCTACATGCCATGTTTTCTCTTAATGTCTGTTATATGGCATTGCAAAATTTAAACAAAAGAGGTAAACTAGACCTCTGCTGCAAAATAATATTGCCGCTACTACCAACTGTATATGGCTAAAGAAAGTGAGATGTGAAACTTCATCATCTAATTCTAAACCTTGCCATTAACAAATGCAATATAACTATTGACATAGAAATGGTAAAGAATCTGTTTTGCTATTTATTTAATGCTGATAAAATGTTGAAATTGTCATGGTACTGAACCATTCATGTAAACACTGTATTTCAAAATGCCTCTCTTGGTTAATTGCTTTTTTGGATGATAGTAAACCAGAATTAAAATAATTGCTTATGTTTAAAAAGGTACTAAATATACTGATGCAAGGTACCAGGGGAATTGGTTATATATCAGAACACCATTCCTTTATGGTAATGGAGAACCTGAAAACTTTTTTTTAATTTTGCAAGAACTAAAAATGATCAAGCATTCAGATGACAGTGAGAAAGAGAACGCACTAATATTGTTGACAACAAAACAAAGATGCTATGTTTACTCAAATGGTTGAATAACAAGGCCCAAATGGCAGATTTCTGAGTGAAAAAAACATTATTACCAATAATTCAAATCCTACCAATTTTAAATATTCTGTCCAAATGTACCTGTATTATGGCTAACACTCTTTAACCATGAGTGATGGCAATATAACAGAAAATGGCTTTGAAAATTACCATTCAATGAAAACAAAGGACTCAACCACCAAAACTAAAAATGGAACCCACATTATCTTGTGAGTTTAAGTTTTAAAAAGCTAGCCAGAATGTGACACTTTATACTACATTACAGGGCTTGCAATATTCAGAAATATTTGGTCCAATAAACATTTTAAATGATATATTCAGAAACTGGTCTTAACTTGTATAAGAGTAATTATGTGGAAAACAATGGCAACTCTGAATTGTGTGAGTGGGGCCTGAAAAAGAGGCTATATATCACATGCTGAGAGCTACCAGCATTAGTGTTGAGAGATGACAAACATGGTGCATAAACTATGGCTGCCACATCGATTATTTTGTAAATGATAAATCTACAACTAATTTTTACCAGATAATTCAAAGAGGGATATGAATGTGTGTTGTGTTTAAATATTGAATAATTTTACATATAGGGAAAAAACACAACTGAAATAACTCCAAATATTTTTTAAAGATTATCAAGCAAGTCACAAGTCAGAAAATTAGGACCCAAGTCCAACTCAAGTTCAGTAATGGTACTCAAGTCACCCACCTCTAATCTGAAGAGAAGTGAAAAGTGGAAACTTGTCACTTGGAAGTTGGAAATATTTTTTTTTTTTTTTTTTTGATTGTTTATTTATAATTCATTCTCAGATCCACCTCAGAGTTGCACGAAGGGCTGAGCTTATCCTGGCAATAGGTGCAAGACAGCGAATGTCTGCTGAATAAAGTGTCTCAATGAAACTAGTGTTGTTTGAGGAAAAACTTATGCAAAAACAGGAAAAACACCCAAACTGCAAACAAAAAGACACTGGTAAGTTGTAGCCATGTCTGTATGTGTTTTTCCCAAGTATCTGCTCAAGAAATATATGTCTATTTAACTGGCAATTCCAAATTGGCACTATGTGAGCGTGAGTCCTAGTGTACAGTGGGCTTAGTGATTGACTGACAGCCCATCTTTGGCCTCCTGGATTAAAAGGGTTTGAGAAAGTTACGCTGCCTTAGAGAATACTGTTGATACTCTGTATGATTGCAATTTCCTGTTTCCCATTTCCTGTTGTTGCTATGAGAATAAATGTAAATAAAATTTTTAGTAAAGTTCTGAAGAGCTTTTTGCCCAAAATCCAACTCAGTTTTAAACAAGAAACCATGTATATACTGTATAACTTAAAAAAACTGAAAAAACTGACATCTCTTTTCTCCTGTAGCACGTTGCAAAAACTCCCTGTGCTAAATGCACTTAATGTAAAGTTGCCAAAAGTGGCATATGATATTTTAACTCAAGTCATGCTATCTCAGAATGACTTCCCCTGTAATGGTATAAAGGATTGTCTCTAATGACACAAGCCAAAGGTTGGCAGCTTCAACAGACAAGAGCAGCATTGTGATCAAGTTTAATTTTTAAACACCCGCAGAGCAGACAGACAGACTGGTAAATATTAAAATAGACGAAAGAAAATAGCAAGTACATGGCTTGCAAGGATGAATTATTGACACACTTAAGGTGAATAATTAACTGTGATGCATTATTTAAAAAGGTAGGAATGTTGGAGGAAGACAAGAGGACATTGTACCATCAAACAAAATTACAAAAACAACCCCTTGTATGCAGATGGTAAGACATACTAAACACAGAAATCAAAATCGTTGAAAGCAGCCATATACAGTGTCATGATTTTCTCTTAAATAATAAAAAAATATTTCAACAGTAAAAAAGGACAGATGATGAACAAGACTAAGACAAAATTAATAAATAAATAAATAAATAAATAAACAGAACGACACTCTAGCATGCTGAACTGAAAATACTGTCTTCAAGACATGAGAAAAAAAAGCATGAAATGTTTTACTGTTTAATTCTTAAGACTCTTGCAGTGTACTTGGACTATTGCTTTGTTTTTCAAGGTGAGAATGTTTGTCCTAATACAGAGTGGAGCATTGCATTGTATACAGATTTGCATGCCTACTATAGGCTAAATAATGTACAGTACTACAGCTACATTTCAATATAAATCCAGACTTCACTTGGCAAACGATCAGCTGCTTGGTGCACTGAGGTTAGCTATTACATTATTACAGAGAAAACTGGACAAACTAATGAAAGTGACACTTCACTTTCTAACTATTAAGAAATCCAAAGAAAAACATGAAATAAGAAAGGCAGCATGACAGTACAGGTGCCAGCACTTCCACCTCACAATTCCAGAACACTGTGTGTAGTTGTGTGCCATGATGTTACAGAAGGGTGTTTCTCCCAGGGTTGACCCACTTCATGTGCCCACTGTTGAGGACAGGCAAAATGTGTCAGTTTCTGTCACACTTGCCACACCACGCACATTCAGAAGTGGCATCATAACTTACAGGACAAGCAAAATTACCTTTGTTTGTTTCACTAACACTAAAACTAAAGTTGGTCAAGCTGTCACTGTCAATTTTTGAAGAACTGTCACTATTATCACAAAATAAATTGCTTTCTTTTTCACAAGCTTTATGTTCCAAACGACTGTATTCAGTTAGCCTTTTGGCCACAAACGCTGCGTTAACAGCCATTCGCCATCAGTAGCTGCTGTTCGCTGGAGATGTGAAAAATCGGGGAATGGATACATGTGACTAGAGATAGAAGAGTTATTTTAGGGATAATGGTAAAGTGGTAAAAGAGGACTCAATTAACAAGACTACTGACCAGAGTATTTCTATGATAAACAGAACAAATATTTAACCGTATATTTTGGTTAATTTTGAAGCCTCTGCAGCCCAGATTAGCATGTGCAGACGTCAGTTTATGAGGAAAACAAAATATTTATTATAATTTATTTTATTTCAGTTAGTATTTTCAGCTACTTTAATCATTTTATATAGTTTTACTTTCTCATCTTGATTTTGTTAAATATTTCATTTCAGTTTATGGTTTTTTTAAATAGATTTTGTTTAAAATAATAACCTTGCACCACAGAGACAGTAAGTATTCCATGATATGAACTAATTAATATAAAACTATAACACACCAGTACTAATTACCATACCACTGTGCTGCAGGAAAAAAAACATCTAAAAATATATATATTTTTTATATTACACACATATATTTATATATTACTTTAAAAAATCTATTAAAAAGCATTTTTGTAAACTATACATTTGTGAATATCAAATGAGATGGCATCTTGGACAGCATAAAACATTGCTGACAAAAAACAAAGTCAATCATAAGTAAACAGAACTGCGGCAATTTCCCCTGTATCGATCATGTGTGTAAGTATAGTATGCAAATACCTCTCTCCTTCACTTGACATAATGTTTTTAAGAGGAAAAAATATCCATCCATACAACCGGCTTTGTTATGGTTCCTGGGTTTAGAGGAAAAGTGACATAAGGAGGCCACTGAAATAGCTTCACGAAGAAGAATAAAATATGTGAACTTGTGTTTTAAGCACCAGATTTAGTCAGACAAGACTTTCCATCTGAGAAAAAAGGTTTTAAAGATGTTTATTTTGATTTTTGATATACTATGTTAATCCATGAGGTAAAATTGTCTTTTTTCAATTATTATAACTAGCAAAATACCCGCGCTTAGCAGCGGAGAAGTAGTGTGTTAAAGAGGTTATGTAAACATATATATACATATACATATATATATACATATCTACATATACATATATATACATACATATACACATCCACATATGCTGAACTAAATCCCAGATGATATACTCTTTAGTGGACATGTCCTTTACTGCCACCTCACTTAATCCATACCGCAATGAAACGAAGATCATCTGAGGGCAAATGGGGAACCAGCTCACAATCGGATGGTTGCAACTAATTAGGCAAATATTAAATGGATATTGTGGTCCACTACTATCAATACTCTAATACAGATACAGAAGAAATATCAAGTTTAAAATTTGTAAAAAACCTTAATGCTTAGCTTTTCCCTCTAGTAACTTAAAAATATTGTTTTGATGGTAATTAAAATGTAGTTATCATAAAGTAAGACCGAAACTGCAGTATAAGCCCCCAATGCTCTATATTGCCATAAATTTCTAAAAATTCTTATTCATCCATCCATCTGTTTACTGTACCTGCTTTTCCAAACTTAAGAGTTTATCAAAGCAAAGTGCTATGGCAGTAAATAAGTCTTGTTTGGGTGTTAATCCATTACAGTGTGCACTGAAAAATACATCCACTCGTTTCAGGACAATTTACAATCTCCATTAAAACTAACAATTATCCAGGCCTTTAGATTCCGACAGGAAGTAGACTCTGGGGAAAACAAATACAAAAATCAATAGAAGTAACAAACTTCACATAGTAAGGCACTCCATGTTGGATCTAAACAAAGATCCAAGCACTGCACTGCCATCCCACCAATAGTATAACCAGGATTAAAATAGATACATAAATAGCAAAAGTCACAACATTCTCCTAATTTAATGAACTTTATATGTATGTATTTTGAATAGTGAACTACTTCCACATTTTTTATGTGGGTAAACTACCTCAAATCTTAATCTGACTTTAACTTAAGCATGTTCTTTATATGTACTAAACCAGCATTTTTATTTATGAAGGTAAATATCCTACTGTGTCCAGCCCTGCTGAGCAGAAACTGATAAAAACATATGTCAGATTTGGATGAGATACTGAGCCAAATCTTAGCTGGTCTTAGATGAAAGCGAAGATTACAATCATATTCACAGTTCACATATATTGTTGCTTGGAGATGACACAAGGAACCACATACAGGAGCCAACACGTAATTCTTTGATAAAAGTTATTACAGTACCACGACAGAAATGGAAACCAGGAACATGATAAAAATATACTACTACCAACACTTTTCTTGACTGAAAAAGAAAAAAAAAATTTAAAAGATTCAATGAATCAGAGGTTAGCCACCAGGCAACATCTCTTCTTGAGGGAACACTCACTCAAAAAAAGTAATCTGTGTAAAATAAATTAAATAGGATGAATTAACTTATAAAAGGCAAATAAATTAGTGAAACTCTGAAATCTACAAAGTACCTAATTCAATAGCAAACTATTTTATAAGGTTTTTATCATGAAAATTCTTAAACACAACTGATTTAATAAAAGTCTCTTTAATGCTTCAGAACAGCTTTGGGGAAACGTTATTTCCTTTATATATGAATGTAGAAGAGTGGCAGCGTCTTGAATTGTTTTACTCACTTTCAGATTAGTGGCTTTTAATTTTCACAAGGAAAGCAAATTCAATGAAAAAAACCTTTACTGTAGTTTCAATAGAAATCACGCTAGTGTAAAAATAATTTAAGCATGCTTTTTTGCTTTTCTCAGTCCATAAATGTTAATATTTAAACATGCATTTTTATTACTGTATGACTTCAAGGATATTTGGTCATTCAAGTTTATAACCTGATACAAGAAAACATTAGTCTGAAAAACAGCAAACTGGGTATTGTCATGTTAAAAGCAGGAACCTATTAGTTGAGCTTGCAAAATTGTTGCAATAGCACCACTTGCAGTCAAATCAAAAACTCTACAATCTCTACAAAGGCACAATGAACGACAAAGTGCTTCCAATCATTTATGAAACTTGAACACTTACTATTACAGCAGTAAGCAAATGCATGCTCAGTCATTCAAAGAGCTTACGGTGGAATTATAAACACCAAACTCAGTTCTTTTCAGTACTTCAAGCAGCCAAATAAACAATGCATGCGTATGTCCTTTTAAGACACACACAATAAACAACACTCCCTGCCTTAGAAAGGCAAACAGTATAATTAAAGACTTCAGCCATCCAGCACAGACGCTTTACTTACTTTTACCTTCTGGCAAGTGGTATAAGGCCATCAATACACGCATCAGTACATTCAGCAGAACCCAAAGTTCACAAGGCTGCTGAACATTCAGTCATAACAAATGATACTGTATACACGATGCATGCTATGAACACTTTTTGTTTATTCTTTTGTACTTTACTTATCAACAGTTCAGAGGAAACACACAAGTAAGAATTTCAATGTACTAGTACACAACAATAAACTTAACTTGAAATTAAGATTTAGTTTAATAAGTCTCACTTGAATAAGCTTTGCTCTGCAAGGCTCAATCTATTCCACATACGCAGAGAGTTTCTCACTAACTTAGGAGGGCCTTAGGTAATCTGCAATTATCTGCATGCTTGTGGTATTTAAGCAGTTCCAAAAAAATATCTTCGACAACACCTATCATGGCTCAAAAAGCACAGAGGAGAATGCAACATCTGGATAGCTTGAAAAAGTGTAGTTTTATTTAATGGTTATAAAACAGAAGAATATATAACACAGACAGTGTTATTCTTTACAGCAGTTTAACAAGAAGTAATACATGTCCTATAAAAACAGAAAAGGGAAATAACATTCGCTATTTAGAAAGCAAGACAGGCTACATTGCAATCTTATTAGATAGATTAAAGGCCACAGTATATTATGGTTCTGAAGTTGTGTATGGCATTATTAAATGAAAATAGCACTATTTAAATTAAAAAAGTTTCCTTTGAATTGCCCAGTTTGATTATAAATGTACTAGTGTGAATGTCAGACTTTAAGAACTTAAAAAACTTAGTATTCAATAGCAATGTGAGTAATGTGAAGTACACCTACCAACAAAAGCAAATTAAACGAGTAAGAATATACTTCATAATTACTAGAACATACATTTATATGCAAACATACAGTATATTAAGCATTTAGCAACCAAAAGGAAACCTGCCCTTCTAAAAAAGAGTTTGCCCTGTGTCACACACGTGCGCATGGGAGGCAGCTAAAGGGCTCGGGGGAAGGAAGTTCTGAGGCATGCCGGGATGTGGCAGAGTGCACCGATTCTTTTTTTCCCTTGCCTGTAGACCATTCCCGGGAGATCTCACCTGGCTCTCATGATGTCACTTCCGGGACCGAGCCAATGGAAGAAGACCTTACCGGCTCCGGCCCCTGTGATGTCACCTCCGGGCTTGAACCAATGACCGATGATCCTGAGCCAGACCCATACGACCTCACTTCCTGTCTTCCCCTTTAAAAGTCTAACCGTTTCCCCTATGTGTCAGTCTTGTTTTGGACTCTGTATTATGCACAACTGTGCTCTTATTTTGAAGAAGCAACTTAGCAGCCAGGATACCATATTATACGGGTGGCTGCCCCAACCCTTTATCAGTGTGATGTCTCATTATTGCGACACCTGCTAAGAATGACTGACTGGCCATACACACCAATGTTATTTAAAATGACTTGCCTGTGCATTGATGCTATGGAACTGAGTTAACGTTTGAAAACCTGTCGTTGTCATGAAATGCCAACAGGTACGTGCTGCCTTTTAACATTATTTTGTACTGGTGGTTTAATATCCCAACTTAAAATCTGAGCTCCCTCATCCATTTAATTTTCAAGGAATGTCCATGCCATCAGTGATCCTACAGAACTGTTAAAAGCAAACTGATGTATTATGAATTAATCTAAGCACAAACATCTGAATGCAAATTATCAGTAAAAGTATTAAACTTTACTTTCTCATTTTTATAATCAGTGTTTCTACTTTACTGTTATGTCCTCAATTGCAAAACATTTTGTCTTTGAAAATTTCACTAGTGAAAAGATAACAATATGGGCTATTTTAAGAACAGGTAACAGGTGTCACAGAAATGCTCTTGGGGGGCAGTCAAAGGGTTCAAATCAGGGTACTGACATGCCAGACTGAGCGTTGGCGCTGAGTACTAATGCCTTTTCTTCTGTCCCCCCCAGACCCCCCGAGGAGATAACCACTTAAGTAATTCACTTCCGGCACCCACAAAAGACCTCATTCTACCTTCTGCCCTGCAAACACGCCCTTCCTGCTTTCCCATTATAAAGTTAATCAACTCAATCAATCAGTCCAGTCATATGGTACTCATATCAGTCTTTTGAGACTACTCAACTTCATTTTTTTCTTCTACAACAATAATTTTTTGGCTTGTTCTGTGGTTATTACACTGGTTAAATGAATTATTGAGACATCCAATTGAACCTTTATTATTTGTTACTCTTTATTTGATACAATACATATATTATCATGACATGCACAGTATATCAAAATGCAATGCGCTATCATTCTAATAATATTTTTGTGCTGTTTTTTTTAAAGTTTAAGTAGTACACAGGCTCCCACTTCAATAAAATTTTCATGGAAAGCAGCATACCACGGTTGACCCTAAGTGTGCCATTTTCTCTTGTACATGAAATTACTATGAACGTCTCTTAGTTAGTTTCTGAGGTTCACTGACTTAGACTTGGTACTTCTAGTATTAGAGAGGTTAACTTCATGGAACACACTTATATTATCTAGATTTATTACTACATTTTACTTTTGCCTCTTATAAAAAACAAAGGCAATAGGGACAAATGAAGTAATAATTTATTATTAATTCTTAGTGTTTTCAATGTACAGTTTAGCTTTTAATGTTTTATCATTTTATAACATTTTGTACACATTGTTTAACTAAGAATGTAACAACAACATGCTAAAGAAAAGTTATAACCTTTCTCCTAGGTTGAGGTTTTCAATAGTTGCAGGAGCCATGAACTGTCAAGCTCCAGCACACTAAAGCTTTCTATTTGGCCTGGTACAGAGCATGCAAAGAGAGCTGCCTCAGTTACCAAAGCAAACTGCCCCAGTCCTCCTTGGTGGGTGGAGCAAAAACCAAATGAAATAAGACCAGCTTGTCAATTATGCAAGGTTTACTCATGACACTCGCTTTGTGGAATACCCTCTGCATTTTGCAATATCATGGTGCCTCACCACTTGTCCATGGCTTAAATATCACAGTCAATTACTAATATAGTCTTACTTTTCAGCTACAAACTATTAATGCAATTCTTTAGAACACAAAGTGTTGAATCTTAAACAATTTCAGATTATACAATGAATTTCAGCATTATTCAGATTTTACAACATAACAGTGCATCACTAGATACAGTATGAACTGATGTCCTCTTCATTTATTGTTAAATGTAACTATTAGGATATAATGAAGGGAGCAAATTTCACTGAAGAACCACACGCCTCTAGCGCTGACGTCCGAGGTTCGATTCCCGAGAGGGAGTGCAGTAGAGTGTGTTGAACTGCCAGCTGTAAAATTTTATTATCTGTGCAAAATTTAGTAGCCAACGTAAGGCAGCTAAGAGAGAACTAATATGGTCCAATTTCTTAGTCCTTGTAAGAACTCTGGAACTGGCATTTTCTACCAACACCCAGTCAAGCAGTGCGTTATAGTAATCAAGTCTACAAGAAATAAAAGCATGCGCTAATTCTTCAGGATCATTAGCTTGCAACATATTCCTTAGATCAAAAAAGGCAGTTTAACATATCTGAAGTATATCGGGCAGGCGTGTCCAACTTCAGTCCTGGAAGGCAACAGGGGCTGCAGGTTTTCATTCTAACCGTCTTCTTAATTAGTAACCAGCTGCTGCTAAGTAACGTCTTTTGCCTTAATTTTAATTGACTTGACTCAGACCCATGAATTGTTTCGTTTTTCCTTAATTAGCAACCAAACAATAATCAGACACAAAACGAGCCGACACGTGACCAGCTAACCTGTGCCCATCACACGATATCTGAAAATATACAAAGGTGAAAGTCTCAGTAAAGCTGATCTGCTCAGGTCACCAAAACATCTTAACAGTGTTTTTAGAAAATCAGCAGTTTTGGAAATGTCTACCACGGCAGAATGTAAGCGCCATCAAGCTATGGAATTAAATAACCGTTTTAATTAATAAGAAGAATGGGTTTCTAATTAAGAAATTGTTTGTGGAGTTTGAAGCCCCAGTTTAGCTGGTGATCTGTTGGCTTGTTTCGTGTCTCATTTCTGTTTGGCTGCCATTTAATGAAAAAAAGAATGAATTCAGAAAATTGAAATTGTTAAAACGGGGCTATTAAAATGAAGGGAAAAGACATTAAATAGCAGTGAAAACTGGTCAATGATTAGGAATAGAGTTAGAACAGGGGTGTCGAACTCCGGGCATGGAGGGGCACAGTGGCTACAGGTTTTCATTCTGACCCTTTTCCTAATCAGTGATCAGTTTTCACTGCTAATTAATTCCTTTTCCCTTCATTTTAATCACTCTGTTTTTAAGGATTCAGTCCTCTGAATTGATTCCTTACTTCTTAAAATGGCAGCCAAACAGAAATGAGACGTGAAACGAGCCAACAGATGACCAGCTAATCTGGGATTTCAAACTCCAGCCAATTTCACTCCAAACAGTCTCTTAATGAGAAGCTGATTCTTGCTGTTAATTAAAGCCGTTATTTAATTCAATGGCTTGTTGCTGCTCTCATTCCGCTACAGCAGACATTTCCAAACCTGTTGATTTTTCTGTTTTTTCTAAGAACAACGTCAAAATGTCTTGGTGACCTGAGAGACCAACCTTACTGAGACCTTCGCCTTTCTTTATTTTCAGATATTGTGTGATGGGCACAGGTGAGCTGGTGATGTGGCGGCTCGTTTTGTGTCTCATTATTGTTTGGCTATTAATTAAGGAAAAAGAGACAATTAAGAGGCCTGAGTCAAGTTACTTAAAACTAAAGCAAAAGAAGTTAACTAGCAGTAAAAACGGCTCACTAATGAAGAAGGTGGTTAGAATGAAAACCTGCAGCCACTGTGGCCCTTGAGGACCGGAGTTCGACACCTGTGAGTTAGAATGAAAACCAGCAGCCACTGTGGCTCTCCAGGGTGGGAGTTGGACACCCTGATATAGGGCTTAAAAGATGGGTTTGAATCAAAGACAACACCTAGGTTTGTAAGTGTTATTTAAAATAACAGAACAGTTATCAAGGCAAACAGTGGAACTGCTGAGCTTACATTACATGGCAAATTTACAATTTACAATTCAAATGACATTTAACAACCTCTTCAAACCTAAACTGTACCAACGACTGATAAGAAATATCTCAAAGTATAGTAGGCAGTATGAAAAGACGAACTAAATGTATTAAAAGATACACTGAGAATAAAACCAACATGGTCATATCGGAGTTTACACGCAAGATGTATGGCCAACTTTAAAACACAGCATCACGCACCAGATCGCTGTACTACAGCCAGGAGTAAAGTGGTTTCTAAATATAAAATGCGATTTATAAAATTTTCATGGGTCAGTTGTTTTTTGATATCTGTTTATAAAATTGTGATGCTTCGCTGTATGTATAAATGCAAGGTAAACATTTAAGGACGATTAAACAAATGAGCGCGTCTGTTTTATTTACCAATTTAGTATTACCATTAAAAAACAACTGCAAATCCCATGTGATTGTACTGATAAAACTTTTTATTAAAACTGCACTTAAAATCTTCCCATACATGAAAACTGCCAATAAGAATGCCGTATGAAGAACAACAAAAAAATCGATAACTTGGATAGGCCCAGCCCAGGCATACCGTAAGTTCATCATTCGCTGGCTTGAACGTCACTCATACGTTTCTACTGAATGTCAAACACAAAGACCGGCGACAGCGTGCCCTTGTAATGCTCCGGTTACACAAGACAATAACTCGTGTCATTTTCATTGTTTTAGGTCACTGTGTACCTGGTTCTTCCGGAACTGCTCCATCACAAATGTGTAAGCCATGCTTTCTTGATATTTATGACCACATTGAGCTCGGAGCTCCTTCAGAATTCCGCGACACACACGCAATGGACAGCCTACGGACGCCATGTTTGCGCTTTTCAGTTAGACTCGATTGTAGAGCACGGAACGCTGCGAGCGTCAGGAATATCGATGGACGATGTCATCGAACTCAGCCTCGGGTTGGAGCGCCACCTTCTTGTAATTTGTGAGAATGGACCTTTACTTGTCTATAAAAGAGTGGAATGTAGATAGATAGACAGATAGATAGATACTTTATTAATCCCAAGGGGAAATTCACAAACAAGAAGTGAAGATATAATTGAATAAGTCATGTTAGGTCCTAAAAATGGACAGCAGAAAATTTTAATTATACCAAAATAATAGGCCTATTAAAATGTGTATTGCTTTATTTTATTTTAGGCATTCCATTTCAAGCAACATACTGTGAGCATGGGCCAGTATAAGTGACCTGGTCAGGGCTAGATTGAGAATGGAAAATAGAGACTAAACTGTAAGGGTGAAAAAGCAAATTATGCTATTTGCTCATGGTACTTTTATAATTCATGCATTCAAAATTATTGATTGTGTTCTTAATGGTAAGGAAACTTTTTTTCTGATCCCTCTTCTGTTTATTGGTTACTTATTTTGATTGATGGGTAAGAAATGGAAAAGGGGGGAAAAAACAAAGAGCAACAGAAGGCTTAACGCCTAGAGAAAGGTCAAACAAAAGACCTTGTGTTTTATTAATCCATGTCACACTACTCAATGATAATATTGTAGCATTGGTGTCGAGCGCCGCAATGGATGGATAACCTGCTCTTTACATGGCTCTTTGAGGTGACTCACTAACCTTAAAAGGACTGCTCAGCTTTTACCACACTAGTTGGATTAGCATGCGACTTTTCAGATTTGCCGTTTTATATAGGCGCCCCTGCCACTGGTGATGTAATCCCAGCTCATACTTGGATGGCTCATCCCTGGCTGATGTAACTTGTCAGCACCGTTGTACAGTATTATAAAACCCACACGACACTATGGGACATATAGTTTAATACCACAGCCCTGCTGGGTACCGTGGATGCCGCCAGGGGATGCTGCAAAAGAACCGGGGGAGTCATGTCTCACCCATAGCCCAGAAGTACTACCCAGTCACCGGGACAAAAGCCCAGATGTACTTCCGGGCTGAAGAAAACTTGAGTTCTCTTTCTGACTCGGAAGTGCTGGCAAGTCACGTGAACGGAAGGATAGAAGCTCTTCCGGGTCGAGGACTATAAAAAGGACTGCTGAAGACCCAGCAAGCAAGCTAGAGTCGGGTAGAGGTGGACAAAGCTTGCTGGGAGGTGTGGAGGAGAAAAGACTAAAGAGAGAATGGTGTTTATTGTGTTTATTTGCCTGTTTATTGTGGCTGTGGTGCTTAGGGCACTGTTTTTGAGAAGAGAAGAAATAAAAATACTTCTCAGTGCCTTTACCCTGTGTCCTGAGTGTCTGTCTGTTGGCTTTAAAGGGGTAACAGCGACCTCTAGCGTTCACAGCATGTATGAATTTTATATATTTGTGTATTTCTGTACAAAATGGCATGATGGCACAGTGATTAGTACTGGCACCTCTCAGATTCAATGTCCTGGGTTTGAATACAACACCAAGCTGCTGTTTTTAAAGACTTTGCACATTCTGTATATGGAGGAATATTTCAGACAAAATAAAATAAATGTGCAAATAAATAAAAATACTGAGAAATGTGAGCAAAAATAAATAAATGTGTCATGAAATGTGAGCATAAATAAATAAATGTGTGATGAAATGGGAGCATAAATAAATTTGCCACAAAATATGTTTTTGCTGTTTATTTATTTATTTTATTTTGTCCACCCCCAAACACAGCATGAAATACGTCTTTAAACAAAACTGTCACTTTCACTCATCAAAGTTGAGTGGGCGGGCTCTAGCACATACTGTGTTTTGATTGGTGAATCGTCTTCTGTAGATTGCTCGTGTCTATTTCGATATGTCAGAACGGTAGATAAAGGTTATGAAAAAGCACAAGAATTAATCAGAAAAATGCTTACTACTGTCGATAAAATGGATTCTGCCAAAGTGATCACGTATTTCAGAGAGAACATTGAAGATTTATCAGAAGAAATTACAATGTTAATGACCCTTTCAGACTACAATATCCATCCATCCATCCATCCATCCATCCATCCTCTTCCGCTTATCCGAGGTCGGGTCGCGGGGGCAGCAGCTTGAGCAGAGATGCCCAGACTTCCCTCTCCCCGGCCACTTCTTCTAGCTCTTCCAGGAGAATCCCAAGGCATTCCCAGGCCAGCCGAGAGACATAGTCCCTCCAGTGTGTCCTGGGTCTTCCCCGGGGCCTCCTGTTTCCTTAAGAGGCATTAGCTCTCTGGAAATGTGTTCTTTTGAATTGCGCCGTTTTAATTAACCTGAATTTAAATAATTATAAATAAAAAAGGTATTATCCCCACCCCTCATGCCACATGACGGTTACAAGATTACATGAGAAGCATAAAGGATAATCTAGCTCTTTATTGACGGGTTCACACGGTATTACAAATGGGAAGCTTATGACAGACATATCAAGCATGTGGGAGACTCGACCTACGCAGTCTGCCATCTGTTGTCGCCACGCTGAAAGGATTTTAACCGGACAGAAGACATACTCTTCCGCCCGGCAGCTTCAAAGTGTTGGCCGTAGTTCCATCCTTATATTCGGGTTGCTCCATGTGCAGGCTCCTTCTTTTGGATCTAAACAAGGACAGGAAAGGACTCAAACCCCACTTTCAAAAATACAGGAATAGCACAATGCCTACCTACGGTTCTCATTCTCTCAACAAGGAAAAAGGACAGTGTGCTGACAGAAGACAGAAATATACTAGTCTGTCTTTAGGCTCTCTAGTCCTGTGCTTGGCGCGGCAATTCTAAATATTGAAGCTGTGCCCCTCTGTACCATACTTGGTCTGCCTGTATGAATGAGTCCATAACAGTGGGCACAGAGAACAGTGACATTAAACTTAAATAACAAAACGTAACAACTCCTCCCGGTTAGATGTGCCCGGAACACCTCACCAGGGAGGCGTCCAGGAGGCATCCTGATCAGATGCCCGAGCCACCTCATCTGACTGAGTAACAGCGGTTCTACTCTGAGCTCCTCCCGGATGACTGAGCTTCTCACCCTATCTTTAAGGGAAAGAACAGACACCCTGCGGAGGAAACTCATTTCAGCCGCTTGTATTCGCGATCTCGTTCTTTCGGTCACTACCCATAGCTCATGACCATAGGTGAGGGTAGGAACATAGATCAACTGGTAAATTGAGAGCTTCGCCTTGCGGCTCAACTCCTTTTTCACCACGACAGACCGATGTAGAGCCCACATCACTGTGGACGCCGCACCGATCCGCCTGTCGATCTCACGCTCCATTCTTCCCTCACTCGTGAACAAGACCCCGAGACTACAATATTGTTAATACTATTTTTGAAAACATCAAAGTACTGATGCAAAGGACTAGGCTACAGACCAGTTCAGGTCATGAAGTTATCTGCCCTGGACACCCATCCTTTGACATTACAGTTGATTCAATAGAACAATTTTGTTTAAAAGTACAACAGGTTGCAGATCTCCATATTGCTTAGACGAACACAAGGCGAATGAGCCAGTCAGTGTGTGAGATACGGTGACTTTGACACAGAAAGCCCAAAGCAGTGGCAACTAATATGTTGAACTCAATATTTCACTATTGAGTCAAGAGTCAGGTGCATACTCGCAGCCACAGTGTCAAACATGATCAGCGACAAAATATTAGAACAATCGGACTCAATGTAACTGTCCAGTTATATTGTTTTTATTATTCCCACATGCTAGCAATGTTTGGTCCAAATATCTGATGACCTACACGTTTTAGTTTTCATGGGCGCTGACTTGTCATAAACTGGGAGGAGGCGGTTTACACCAATAATGATAATAAAAAATCCTCAAACTATCATGGCTTAGAAGACACAGACATGGCAAACTAAAATTAAACAATCAAAACGTCAACAGGACTAAACATCTTAAGTGAATTCCTAAAAGCTGATTTATTTCAAACTCCCAAATGAGCTTACATTACAACTTGTGTGAAAGCTTGGCAAATATTGTTCTCCTTTGTTCTCCATCTGTGACTTTGGTTTTTGGCTCACTGAAAAGTTCTCCATAGTCCGTCTTTCTGCCTGGAAAAACTCTCTAAAGTTGTGCTTTGATTGGGTAGTTATATTTCATTATTTGCATATGCAAGGATACAGTAAATAGGAATTATGGGTAAATGTTTAAAAATAATTATACTTCAGTTTCATGGCATTTTGTCATATTAAATTTGTAATTTTCTTAGTTAATTCCACTGATTGTATAAACCATTTTTTTTACTTTATTTCCTATTTGTTTTCTGCAGTGCTACTCCTCATAAGTGTATTTTTCTGAGGCAGTTTTGTAAACAGACATTGCTATAACACTCTGAACGCTTCACGCTTCACCTTCCCCAGTCCTGGCTTCTCTCTTGTGTCTCCAGGTTTCTCTGTACACTTCTGCCAGTGGTGATTACACTCAAAACAAAGATGGCAGCAGGATGACATTTATAACTTCGCCTACAGCAGCAAAAAATGTTAGAGCCAGCCCAGCTTACATTTAGGATGTCCAGATTTAACCAGGATAGTCCCAATTTCAGACTGTGTAACCCAACAAATAATTTTAAAATACCAATATATCCAGATTTTAACAGGCTGGGCATCTAATAAAGTTTTATTGTGCAGCAAACATAGCTCCGCAAACAAAGAGAACATTAACATCTATTGGCTATTAGTGTACTGGAAAATCTAGGGATGCCCAAGCCCCCTACCCATTCTTCAATTTTAAATATGTATAACTGCACTTGCAAAACTCCCAAGCCACCTCCACTCTTACTTTTCACCTACAAAATAAACTACGCACCCAAAACTCCAAAGGAGATGCCGCCCTAAATGCAAGACTCCAAGAAACGGATCTGGTTTGAGACTGCTCACCTGTTCACCTTAGGAGTATTTCAAAATGTTATATTATGTCTTGGGTGGCACGGTGGCGCAGTGGTAGCGCTGCTGCCTCGCAGTTAGGAGACCCAGGTTCGCTTCCCGGATCCTCCCTGTGTGGAGTTTGCATGTTCTCCCCGTGTCTGCGTGGGTTTCCTCCCACAGTCCAAAAACATGCAGGTTAGGTGGATTGGCAATTCTAAATTGTGCATGGTGTTTGTGTGTCCTGTGGTGGGTTGGAACCCTGCCCGGGATTGGTTCGTGCCCTGTGTTGGCTGGGATTGGCTCCAGCAGACCCCCGTGACCCTGTGTTCGGATTCAGCGGGTTGGATAATGGATGGATGGATGTTATGTCTTTGTGCAAATTGTATAGAGTTGTTTTTTTATTATTATTTTTTTACCAAGGTCTAATATTATTAGCATGCAGTGTGGTGTAGTGTTTAAGGCTTTGGTACTAGTACTCCAAACCCTGAGCTTGTGGATTCAAATCCTGCTACTGATGCTGTGCGACCAGAAGCAAGTCACTTCTTCTGCCTGTACTCCAAGTGGAAAACAAAAGAAATGTAACCAATTGTATCTGAAATGATGTACAAGCGTAAGTCACCTAGGAAAAAGGTGTCAGTCAAGTAAGAATAATATTATTAGGTCACTGGAGCTGCTTGCTCTTGAACATGCTATATAAAAATGTCTACGAGTAAAATATTTCTGCATTAGATCAATTCCTGCATTTCCTTGTGTTTTTGCTTTTGTTGATGGTGTAATAAGTAAGGAAAACTCGTGACAACTTCACAAAGGTTTGGGAAGCAGCCCAAGGACCCAATATTAAACATGGGATCAAAACAAAATCGTTTGATTAAAAAACAGAGGTTGAAACGGGGCTATTTATACAAAAGAAAATCAGGAAATGAAATCAAAATATTGGGATGGAAGTGACGTCATCGGGTCGGACTCGGGAAGCAGTCAGTTATTGTTTTCCTTCGTTGGTTCTGTTGGTAGAGAGAGTGTAATTGAAATTTAACATCTTATTAAAGAAAGAAACATCCTCTAACAGGACAAATCAGTAATCAGGCAGTAATCCATCCATCCATTATCGAACCCACTATATCCTAACTACAGGGTCATGGGGGTCTGCTGGAGCCAATCCCAGCCATCACAGGGTGCAAGGCAGGAAACAAACCCCGGGCAGGGCGCCAGCCCACCACAGGGAAAAGCTGTTCATTGTTTCTTTTAATTACTCCTCAGCAAAATGCCTTGGAGGGAGCATTCTTCAAAAGCTGTCTGTTACAGCATGGCCAGAATGATTAGAATGGTCAGAGAGACAAAGGATAGAGGTTCATTTTATAAACTATCGAATGTACATACAGTGTCAAACAATGCATACATTTTACTCTGACTGGTTCAATGGTTTACACGCAAATGATTTATATTAAATAAAAGTCTGTTATATTATATTCTGGTTCTTCTTATACCTTTGAGTTGCACCACCAACCTTGAAATTTCTGTGCATATAACCACTGTCCATTCTCATTTATTGGACATCTGCTGATTTCTTTGTCATCTCTTAGTCATCCTTCAGTACATTTTGTATATTACATCAACCTTTCTTCTGCTACATTCTTTACTTACTTGACCTTCTCAGTATTTTTCCAAAACAAATTCTTATATTTCAGTGCACATATTGTTGTTCACTTGATCTTTATCTCATTTCTGACACTTATTAACCCTTATGCTATTTCTTAAAGATAAATGCTATGTTACCCTAAAATTATTCTTCCACAAGGGAGATATGTTAGTGCCATAATTCACCCCTTCGTCCCTTGCGGTTTCACTCACCTTAGGGCTTATTGGCTGTCTCCTAAACACACATGTGTGACAATGGTCATTGAAAAACACAATTTTACAGGAATGTGTATTATTTTAGAATGAAATGAGTAATCACTAGGAATTGTGATATTTGAGCACATATTATTATCATTAAGGATGGTTGCAATTTTGGGCGGCACAGTGGCGCAGTGGATAGCGCTGCTGCCTCGCAGTTGGGAGACCTGGGGACCTGGGTTCGCTTCCCGGATCCTCCCTGCGTGGAGTTTGCATGTTCTCCCCGTGTCTGCGTGGGTTTCCTCACACAGTCCAAAGACATGCAGGTTAGGTGGATTGGCGATTCTAAATTGGCCCTAGTGTGTGCTTGGTGTGTGGGTGTGTTTGTGTGTGTCCTGCGGTGGGCTGGCACCCTGCCCGGGATTGGTTCCCTGCCTTGTGCCCTGTGTTGGCTGGGATTGGCCCCAGCAGTCCCCTGTGTTTGGATTCAGCGGGTTGGAAAATGGATGGATGGTTGCAATTTTCATTTGTTTAAGTCATTCACTCAAGTATTTCATGTCATGTTTTTTGTCACTTGTATGTGATCCCCCTTTAAATTCTGTAAATGTAAAGAATTTTGGAGAGCCGGGGAGATGGGGCATCCCCATTCAAAGTAAGCAAACACATGTAAATTTTGCAGGGTGTACTATGAATGTATATTACAGTCGAGTAGCTCATGGCGTAACCACAAAGTTTAAACTGATGCCATTTATCTAGTCTTGTCTTCTCTCCTCTTCCTTTTTTGCTTTAGGCGAAGAAACATCTATGCTTACAGATACAAAACTTTCTCCTTCCATTTCACACCTGACTGTATACGCCAAAGGTGATCGTGTCTCTTTTTTCCTGTTCAGGACACGACTTCTTTTGCAGCCATTTGTCTACCCTATTGGTTAGCGGTGGTGTTTGCATGGTCCATCAATCGCTTCTGCTTTGTCTTTCGTTTTCATAAACCCAATCGCAGAGCACATACATAGCATAATATTAATAAATGATGACAAGAAAAAAAATGATCAACAAATAAAAAACTGGGTTGGCTAATTTTCATTTTTGTGTAACATCACTACATTTTGATCAAATCAGTCTGAGAATTTTTGTGATTTTTTGTGTGTTTAGTTTTCCTATTGTAGTGTTTTTTTTTACCCCTAAGTATTGATATATCAAAATATGCTATTTTAGTGGATGCCTACTGCCCTAGATGTACAATCCTGCCAAATTTCTGTTTTTTAAGTAAACAGGAAATAATATTTTTTGTTGATGAGTGAGTGAGTGAGTCAGTCAACTTTGCCTTATGTATGTTGTCATGCATTTCCATCGGAGGGCCTCCTTGCAGGCTCAGTCGAAGTATGTGTTGACCCATCACGATGCGAGGGGGGCACTGCCGCTAACACTGTCTTCTCCTTCTTTTGCGACAGTCCAGAGAAGCTGCCCAGTGAAGGCATTCAGCCCTACCCCTTCCAGTCCAGCCACAATAAGATCCTGGCCATCCTGGAAAGAGGTATAATTTCTTGGCCAGATCATCCCGCAAGACAAAGCTCTGCTAAAGACCGACAACTTTAATTACAGTTCCACAAGCCTACGAGCGCTATTTTTGTTCTTCTTTTCTTTAGGCGATTAAAAGGGACGACCCAGTTGGTGCTCCAAAATCTTTCCCATTATCTTAAGCTGTCATTTCTGCACCTGGCCACAACCTTCAATCTTTACTGCTGTGGTGCCCTGAACTATTGGTTTAATCAGCTAGCTTCCATTATTGAGAAATGACTACACAAACTATTGAAAGCCAGGCTGGATTACTACTTATTTATCTGTAGTACTAGGGTGTTGTACCGTGTTAGCCATTATGAATGTAGAGAAAAGCCAAGCAAGATGACACCTTTTATTGGCTAACTAAAAAGATTACAATATGAAAGTTTTCGAGGCAACTCAAAAGAAGGGGCCTGAGTTGCCTCGAAAGCCTGCATATTGTAATCTTTGTTAGTTAGCCAATAAAAGGTGTCATTTTGCTTGGCTTTTCTCTACTTATTTATCAAAATCCAATTTTTTTACTTTATTTTACTTATTTATGTTGGATACAGAAACTGGAGGTATCCCTGTTTGTGTCCATTGTATGCATTGTAAAAAGGTGACTGAAGGAGACTTGGCATTAAGAAGGGCACCCAGCCTTAAAACAACTGAGGGGGAAATCAACCAATGAGGTTGAACCCAAAAAATGGTTCATCAGAGAGAGAGAGACTGGCAAACTAAGATTTGGAACTGGAAATGCCAAGCTCTGTGTTAAGCTTGGGTAAAGAGACTGCCATGTCTATCTATGGATGAACAAAATCCTGGTCAACTGTTTATCCCACCACTTGGTTTGCCTGTGTGTATCTATTTTAAACTTTAAACGAACAGTAAGATGGGAAGAAATTAAGTTATTATTTTTCAAATTAACGATAACATGAGAAAGAAACAAACTTTGGAAGGGAAATCTAACATACAAGAATAATTAAATAAAACCAGGAGTCCAAACATTTTGTTTTAAAGTCTTCAACAAATTTAAACATTCAAACAACTCACTATGCCTTAATTTTATTGTATTTAATTTATTTTACAATAGGCAAAACATGGTAAACCCTATACCAACACTGCAGTAAGAGGGTGAAATAAACCCAGCAATAGGTACCAAATGTAGCTGTCTTTAAATACACAGAAATGGCACTGCAAAAAAAACTGGCTGCTAGGCTTAGTGATGGTGTGGGTCAGCTCCACACTACCAGTCACATCCCAGGAGCTTCTGGAACCTTCTACCGCTGATAACGTAACCGAGGGATAAGCCAGCAGATGAGGAAGCAGCACACAAAGCAAGGGCTTGGTGCAAAAAGTGCTCCAGTGTTTGTATTGAAAACGATCAAATATCAAAAAAGTGCTCAACTGCAATAAATAAAGAATCCAATAAAACAGGTGACAATCTGTGAGATTAAAAATCCAGAATAAAACAAGTTTAAAACCATCAGCCCTTAGGTCCTTCAAGATCTAACAGATAAGCCCAGTACAACTCTCTCTTCGTCTCCCCAGCTCACCCATTGTTCGCTCAGCTGGAAGAGACTCCAGCAGTGATGGTCCTCAAGAACTCGATACCTGTCTTGGCTGCCACGAGCAGCGTCGGCCAGACTGGTCAGGGTCAGTTATCCTCCCTGTCTTCTTTCTCAGACCCCCCCTGGGGTAGAACTCAATTGCTCCCTCTCCACAACAATAAATCAGTGGAGACAATGTGCCCCCTAAGCAATGATCCTTCACTCCGTCATCCACTGCACTGCCTTTCACACCCTGGCTGCCTAGCTCTTCCTGCTTCTCCTCCTGATGCTGTTCTCACGGTTCTGTTTCTGTTTTTCTTTTCTTTTTTCCCATTTTTGTTGGGCCAGCCCCCCCTTATATACCTCCGTGGACGCAGTGCCTCAATCACACACTGCAGAAGGCAGATGAAACAAATGAGACGGACCGCACGTGCAGATGCATCTCACCTCAATTACCCCACCAACCTCCTGCAGCTGTGTGAGCACACACACCCACGGAGATCGAGCTGGCCATTCAATTATTTCTCTATATTATAAAAAAAAATCTTGGAAGGAGACGAGACGTGATTTTCTCTGAGACACACTTATATGTCCCGCGAGACGAGTCTTTGTGCCAAGAGATTTAACCACGCCAGGTGTCGGAATAAAAGACAAAGAGTAGATGACAAAGTAGAACGTCGTAAAGAATTCAAAAATGCTGGCACAGTACACATGCAGAGCAGGTTAGAGATAATGGAAGAATGAAAATTCAAAAGTCTCAAAAAAAGGATAGGAAAGATTGCATTAGCGCAAACAAGCAGAAATTTTTACTCAGTGAAATAACGGAACAGTGAAAAGAGATTGAATATATTGTTTGGATTTAAACTTTAAGTCGGAAACTTGTAGATCTTCTAAGTCGTGTTGCCAGCGAGAATTAAAAGATTCCAAAAACGTTGGCATAGTATGAAGTCCCATGAGACAGAGACTTTTAATGTGAGATTCTTTCAAGTCACACCCTACTTACAACTACAGTGGACCCTCTTTAAATTGTATATTCAGTTAACCAAACCTGGGTGTGGGCGAGCGAAGCAAGCAGGGGGCGGAGTCCCCGAGTATTTATTTAAATATGGGCCACTAATATGTTAAGCTACAGACCCGTAACTAAACACACAGGAGAATGCCTTAGCTGCACAAATACAGGCTCACCACCCCGTGACTAAATGCATCTAAATGAGACAACTCAGCCATGTGCCCACAACGACCCTAAACCATGAACTGCTAAAAATCACAAATGGAAAAACAAGGAAATGCTTGATCCCTGCAGAGTGCTCCTTTATATTCCTAAGGTCCCACCCACTACATAGTTGCCTTAAAACTAATGCTAACGAGATTTATTTGTGGGTGGGTCAGGCCAGAAAAAAAGCAAATCCTGGTCAGGACTTACACTTGGCTTAACTAGCTGAACCACAGAACAACCATGACTAAAGCCAATGCAAAAGTTTAACAAAGTTAGTTTAGTGCTAAAAAGGCCTGAAAGGTGCAGCCATGGGCAGAGACTAAGCCAGATTGTAACAGTTTACACCTACGGATGGTTTACATGCCTCAGGTAAGCCTATGGTTGGCAAACAGATCAAATACATGGATGCCAATTCTATACGTTAATAGACCTGTAACAACAAAAACATTTATTTCTATTGCACATTTTCATACATGCAACGATCTCCTGTTGATCTGGAAAAATGGCAGTTCTTTACCAGTATGGCCAAAGTTTTCATTCCTTCTCAGAGTGTGTGAGCCTAGCAACCCCATGCAGGAACCTCATTTTGACCTCGTGTATTGAAAGTCTCATTCTCTCATTCACTGCCTAGAGCTTGTGTCCATAGGCGAGAATGGAGATCCTCTCAAAACAAGGCAGAATTATGGCTGAATTTGAGAAGATTTTTACATCATTTTACAATGTGCCCCATTATAAATAATACACCGATATTAATGCAAAGTTGAGACAGACTAGAAAATGCTAATAGAAACAAAAAAGAAGAGATTTGTAAATACATGCTGTACTATATTGAAAACACTACAACAATACATTATTTGATATTTTGCCTTGTGAATTGAGTAATTTCTTTGAAAACATATACTCATAACAAATCCACAAAAAGTCTGGACAATCAAGTGTTTCCCACGGTGTAACATCTCCATTTCTTTTCATACTTATTAAGCACTAGGGCACTGAAGACATGATTTGGTTAAGCATAGTAAGCAGAAAACCATCCATTATGCATCTACGGGGCCTTCATTGCTGTATTTTATGTGTCACAGTGTGCCACTCATGTCAGGACTGCAGGCCGGTCAACTGAGTACCCCCACCCTCCGCTTACACAGCCATGTAATCTGTGCAGAAAGCGCTTTGGCATTGTGTCCTGCTAGACAATGCAGGGGCCTCTCTGGATGGCAGTGTATGTTGCCACAAAGTATATATGAATCTTTCTACAATAATGGTGCCCTCACAAATTTGCAAAGATACTCATGTCACGGGCACTGACACACACACATACCATAACAGATTCCAGCTTTTGGATCTAATGCTGTTAACAGCTTGGATGGTTCTTTTCCTCTTTAGCCTGGAGAATACGACAGATGTTGGAATTGAGGTTGCAATGTTAAACAAAAACAGTTCTAACACCCTACCAACATATTTTGACTACCCTAAAAAGTAGGTGACACATCCTTCAAGCATCAAGTTTACAAATGACACTAAAGAAGTGGATCTGATTACAAAAGTGAAGAGATGGACAACAGGGAAGTTAAACTCACTGAACGACGCAATAGCAGCAATCTTCCAGTCAACGTGAACAAAACAGAGGAGCTCCTTGCTGATGTAAGGAGATCTGAAGTGTCTTTACTTGAGAGCGGCTTAAGTTCTTTGGGGTCCACATCACTGATCTCATGGGATCCCACAATAACACCCTCATTGTTAAGAAGCCTCAGTGGTGCTTTCACGTTTTCAGGAGAGTTGAGAAAGACGTTCTGTTCTACGGGTGCACAGGAAATGTATCTCTGGAGTCTTCGGCTGATCTATGCAAAGCATAAAAAGCACAACTGGGTGAAGAAGTAGCACCAAAAAGATGTACTGTCATTTTGTATTCTTCAAAGTCTTTACTTAGATTACCTTCAGGCCACCATAAAAAACGTAAAAAAGATCAGTATCTTTATCTGGTACTTTAACTTGATAGAACATTGACTTAATGTCTGCCATTAGTGCTACTGGCTCCTTTCTGAATCTTGTAAGGACGCCAATGAGTGTGTTAGTTAGGTCAGGGCCTTTTAATAATTGTTCATTAAGTGAAATCCCCTGATAGGTGGCTGTGCAGTCAAAGACCATTCGAATTTTATTTTTCTTTGGATGATACACACCGTGATGTGGAATGTACCACACTCTGCCTTCATTGCAATTTAGGCTTTCTTTGGGTATCTTGACAGCGTAACCATTGTCTATAATGTCTTTCATGAAGGCTTTTTAGTCTCCGTGGAAACCTGAATTTTTGCTCAGTTTTCTTTTAAGTCCAAAAGCACGCTGTTCAGCAATACAGCGATTGTTTGGCATTATAAATGTTTCATCCTTCAGAGGTAAATTTAAACAATAGTGGCCACCTACCAGACTCACAGATTCTGAGGCTATGCGCATGTACTTGATGTCTTCCTGTGACATCTCCTCCTTTTCTTCACAGCTGCGCTCTGGAAAATCTGTGTTATACTGTTGCAGCAACATATCCTCAATCTCTGTTATTGACACACGATTGATTGAATGTTTGGGCATCTTACCACTTTGTTTTGTGAGGTCAACTGTTTCTTTGTATGGTCCACCAACCACCCATCCAAGTGCAGTCTTCA
Source organism: Erpetoichthys calabaricus (assembly GCF_900747795.2). NCBI lineage: Eukaryota > Metazoa > Chordata > Cladistia > Polypteriformes > Polypteridae > Erpetoichthys > Erpetoichthys calabaricus. The sequence continues at coordinate 32,833,713 of NC_041405.2, forward strand.
TAGCATAGGGTACACCTCCTTGGCAAGGTATAATTGGTGACTGCTTGAAGATTTCTGGGTAGTTGATTCCTATTAAAAGATCAACTTCAGAGTGAATATGAGTTAGACGTACCTCTTTAAGAGGAGTGCAGACTGGAGAGTCTGCTGTACATCACAGTCTGGTGTGGCAACTGCACTGCTGCTGGTTACAAGACCCTTGAACTTATGGCTAAAATACACTTTCCATCGATGCAGATCTGACGCACCCTCACAACAGACTGTTTGACCCCTTGTGTTATTCAATGCCATACCCACAGTCTTGCCAACACCTCCCCATGTCAATAGGCTGTTAACTCACGTACAATCGTCTGATTCACCTGGTGCCGAGACCGCCTGCTCTACCAGTTTACTGTTCGTGACCATTCTGCAGGTAAGTTTCTTGTTCTTTCTGATGCATGTTGCATTTTTATATCAAGCATTTGTATATTTTAAATTTGACATATGTTGCATATTTATTGCTGTTTTCTATTGTCATTGTGTTGTTTAGTAATCTGTGACTACTGTACGATATTTCTGTGGCATTAGCACCATTACAAGTTATAAAAACAGTGAATAGAATTGAACTGAACTGAGGTAACGAGGGTAATGGGGATTACAAATGCTCAGAAATTAAAATATGAAAAGGAGAAATTAACTGATTTAAAGACTGCACAAAGAGCACTCGTATGTTTTTATTAGTATTATCTCACATAGTTAGAATTGTATGCTATGTCTTTTAAGAATAAGTTAAGTTTAATTTGGATGTTTAAAAGAAAGATTTTCTGACAAGTCAGCATTGTCACACACGTGTGTTTCAGGGACAGCTGAAGGGCTCTGATGATTGTAATTCTGCTCCACACCAGGGGTTGGCGCTGTTGCCTAATGCCTTTTCTTCTCCTCTTGCAGGACAGACGATTGACTGTTCCACCTCTGATGTCACTTCCTCCTGGACCAGCCTCTACTTCCCTGGATCCCATATAAGCTCCTCCTACACCACATCACCTCAGTCTGATGTTGGACTCCTGTCTACAAAGACGTTTTGCTGTTAATCTCGATTCCTTGATTTTGTTTTCCTGAAAATATACAGGACTCACAAAAGTGCGTCAACCATTTATGACTTGTTCTTGTATTTCTTACAGCATATATTGTAAGTAAAAAGTAAGGACAGTTTACCGTTACTGGTAAGAACAGCTGTGCTTTCATGCCAAACCCCAACCAGAACCTTTAGGATTCTGATAAGTGCTGACTGAGAATGTGAAATTTGTGATGGGGTATTGGGGAAATGAAGCTGGAACATCTGGAGAAATTTTGAAGCAACATGATCTCTGAGTCCACACTGCCACTTTTGAAGCACCGTTCTTGAACAACAGAGAACACTTAAATATTCCATCTGTGATGGCAGATGCATGGATTTAGTTTTATAGGCTCTCAATATCTGAGAGAGGTAAACTTTAACTTTTATGAGCCCCTGGAAGGGAGACAGAAAGGAAGCTTAGGGGATAAAAGGCTTGTTTTATGAGCCTCAGTGATAAAAGGACAATAAAAATTCAGCCAATGAGCTGGCTAAGGAGAGAGTAAGGGAGACACAGACAGAGAAAGCTGACTAGAGATGAGATGACCATCAGGCTACACTGAGAGGTATCAGAGAAAACTATCAAATCACTATGTAACACAATTTTTGTTCCTGGCTTCCAAGAGTTATATTTCAACTGCTTATGTCTAAAGCCTATGGAAAAACAACTACATTCAGCACAAACTTTGATTTTATGACCACAGCCCAGAAAATTTCGTATTTATAGTGACAAAACAAGGGAATTTTTATCTTTTCGTTCATGTGGTCTGATAAAGAACAACACTTGCATGGTAAATAGACAAAGACAGTCAAAACCACTCAAAAAGGTTCAGAAATGAGTAGGTGTTCTAGATTTGCGACTGTACTGCAAATCGCTTTCTCGAAGAAGCCCCCAAATGTAGTCCCCCATCATGTTTTCGTTATACTGTCCTTGGTAACGACGTTCAAAGTCCAGTATATCCTGATGAAAGCGCTCGCCTTGCTCCTCTGAGTAAGCTCCCATGTTCTCCTTGAATTTGTCAAGATGAGCGTCAAGGATATCTGCCATATCTTCCTCACTGTCTGACTTGCTGCTGTCTCCTGAAGATGGCTGATCCCTCTTCGGAGGAGTGGGAACGGGCAGCTCGGGGCAGTGTGGTACTGAGTCAATGGAAGAAGGAATGTCTGGATAAATGATTTGAGGCTCATTCTTGCCAGTGCGACGTTTGGTAGGATCCACCATGCAGAAGTAGCAGTTGCTTGAGTGGTCAGTCGGTTGCCGCCAAATTCGCGGGATAGCAAACTTCATGGCTCTCTTTTCTCCCCTGTACCAACCTTCAAGAGTTTTCTTGCAATATTCGCATGTGAAATGAGGTGCCCAAGGGCTTGTCTTGATCCCCGACAGGCATGCTGAAGTATGCCTTGTAGGCCTCGCACATCTTACGACATGCTTTCACGGAATACTTTCTCGCTCTTGTCTTTATAAATTGTCCACAGACGTAGCAAAATGCATCTGCTGGGTGCAAGCAACCTCTTGATGCCATCTAAATCAAATCAAAAAATAACATAAACCGAATTGTTGGTTCGAGTCACCTGTGCTTCTATACTTGTATGACTGCTATTGGACAATCTGAGAACGTTCTAGAAAGTTCTAAAAGTTTCTTGAAAGTTCTAGATAATTCTGGAAAATTCTAGAAACTTCTGGACAATTCTAACAGTTCAAGAATATTCTAGAAGACTACTAGTATTGAATGCGAATCGAGAATTTTCTCGAAAACAGACAAATTTCAAAATATCATTGTCCTGATCACAAAAGCAAAGTTTTTGTGGAACAACAGCTATTTTCTATTTTTTTTAGGCATAACGGGTTAGGAAAACACACTTTGTACCCAGGAACAAAATAAAAATAAAAATTTGTCACATAGTGAAAGACTTGCTTACAGTATCAACTAACTAGTAATGACTAGTATAAGCTGGTGTAAGTGCCCAAGAGGACGGATGGGCATCCCGGCCAGTATGGAAGAATACTTATCTGGTAAGGAAACCATAATGGAAGGATGGCCTAGTTACACCCGGCCAGGGTACCTTATAATTTCCATCCTTGCTGGGATACCAGAAGGACTAATGGACTGAGGAGAGCTGGAAGTTGGAAGCAGTTCATCTCCCAAATAAATAGGTGGCAGTGTTGCTTACTAATGGTCCCAGTTTGAACATTGCAGGGCTGCATGGGAATTGGAGTCCAGAAGCACAGACATGTAGGGCTGATAGAGGATGCTGCCAGGGGAGGACTTCCCTGGTTTCCAGATGGCCTGGAAGTGCTTCCAACAAGCCACAACATGCCACCGGAAGTACTTCCGTGTCCAGCTTGAAAGAAGCCCACCATCACGCCTAAAGAAGTCAGAGTCGGGAGGCAGTGGGAGGAGAGAAGGAGAGAGAAAAAGGAACAGCTATTCAAAGTCTGTATTTGGATGTGCGGTTTGTTATATTAGATGTGTTTTAATTAAAATTAGTATATTTGAACCCAGAGTTGTGTTGGGTCTTGTATCTCTGGGGTTTGGGGTCTCAGTGGCACCCCCAAACTGTTCGCACAGGGTAGTCAATAAATCAAATGAATATATTTAAAGAATATACCACAAAGAGCTGGAAACATAAGACAAAAGAATGGAAATGGTTTTAGATAAACAAAAAATAAAAAAGAAAAGAACAAAAATCAGATATAGGTTAAAATGGGAACTCAAACTGGAAACAAGTAACGTAAGGTATTCAAATAAAAGAATACAACATGGATGTGGCATATTTAACAGAAACATAGAAAAAAATAAAAGACCTCGAACCAAAAGAATGTTCAAATAAAGTTATAAATTGCAGACAAATCTTTTTCAAGGTTAATACAGGTTTTAGTGACATTAAGATGAAAAATAAATGAAGAAAAAAAGTCCCTTGGCTTCTGATCCATATGTACAAAATTTCAAGGACTTGAAGCCCTCTTCTTCCAGGCCATAAAAACATCTCTTTTGAGTAAATGTTTAGTGTCACTGAACAGGATCCTCATCTTTAAATATATAAAATCCAACGTCTGTCTGTCTGTATGTATGTCTGTCCGCTTTTCATGAGAGAACTACTCAACGGATTTAGATAGGGTTATATTCTAATTTGCTTGAACATTACGGTTGATTTTGCAACTTCTCTCATTGCGCTATGTATCAGAGTTCGCTTACGGTACCGAATTATTTGCACAAATCTGAGAGAGATGCAACAGGCGTAGGGTAAGGGGGCATAACCCTCCTCACTCACACACCAGCCTCGGGGCGTATCTTACATCCGCTTAGCTAGCAAACAAGAGAACTACTTAACGGATTTAGATCTTTTTTTTTCTAGAATTTGCTTGAACATTCCGGTTGAATTTGTGACTTTCTCTCTTCACGCTAAGAATTATATAGTGGAACCTCGGTTTGCGAGTAACTTGGTTTACGAGTGTTTTGCAAGACGAGCAAAAATTTTTAATAAATTTTGACTTGATAAACGAGCGAGGTCTTGCAGTACGAGTAGTATGTATACTCTTTGTCTGCTGAGCGTCATGTGATCACAACTGAACTGATGGTTCTTCTCTCTTTCGCTGCGGGATTGTGGACAATCGTCTCCTATTCTCCGTCTGAGTCGGCGTGCCTTACTCATATAGTCAACATCCGTACGAGCGTATACGGTTTACTACAGCATTAGCATTGTGACTGTGTGTGCGCACGCGCTTGTGTGTGTATGTGTGTGTGCTCACTCGCGCGTGTGTGTGTGTCTATGTGCTCGCTCGCGCGTGCGTGTGTGTGTGTGTGTGTGTGTGTGTGATGTGTGATGTGCGAGTCCCTGTCTTGCACACTAAATCACAAAGCTGAGTCTCAGTACTTTAGCAACATATGGCAAGCCAAATTAACATTTAGAGATATCTCAAAATGAATTTCGGATATCTTAAAATGTAATTTACTTTTTAAGATATCTGAAACTCGCTTTGAGATATCTTAAAATACTTTCCTTTACATTTTAAGATATCTGCAATACATTTCAGGATATCTCAAATGCAGTTTCAGATATCTCAAAATAATTGTGTCTGTATTTCAAGATATCTCAAATGAATTTTCAGATATCTTAAATTGACCTTTCATGCATTTCAAGATATCTCAAAATCATTTCCTGTAAAACTGCCTATTATTTCAATGGGACTTCTTGTTTATTATAAGATATCTTAAAATGTATTTGAGATATCTTGAAATGAGCAGGAAGTGATGTTGAGATATCTGAAAATGGACAGGAAGCTGTTTTGAGATATCTGGAAATGTATTTGAGATATCTTAAATTGTATTGTAGATATCTGGAAGTGCTATTGAGATATCTTGAAATAATTGAGTGTCCTTTTAAAGATATCTTAAAATGCATTTTAGATATCTTGAAATACAATTTTAGATATCTTGAAATACATTGTTAGATATCTGAAATAGAGCAGAGACCCATTTTAAGATATCATGAAATTAATTTTAGATATCTAAAAATGTATTTCAGATATCTGAAACAACAATGAATTTCAAGATATCTTAAATGCTTTTTAAGATATCTAAATTATATTTCGAGATATCTTAAAATAACTTCCTTCTCATTTTAAGATATCCCAAATTCATTTTGAGATATCTGAAATGCATTTTCAGATATCTTAAAATGACTTCCTGCACATTTCAAGATATCTAAAATACATTTCAAGATATCTTTAAATGACTTCCTGCACATTTCAAGATATCTCAAATACATTTCAAGATATCTTAAAATCACTTCCTGTGCATTTCGAGATATCTTAAATGCATTTCAAGATATCTTAAAATAGGCAGGAAGTTCCATTGAAAGTATAAGAAATTTTACAGGAAGTGATTTTAAGATATCTGAAAATGTATTTGAGATATCTTGAAATGTGCAGAAAGCTATTTTAAGATATCTTGAAATGTATTTGAGATATCTCAAAATGCACATGAACATATTTCAAGATATCTCAAATTGCATTTAAGATATCTTGAAATGCATTTCAGATATCTGAAAATGTACAGCATATCACTTCAAGATATCTTGAAATCTGTTTGAGATATCATACAATTCTTTTTAGATATCTTAAAATAGATGTATTTCTAGATATCTATAATTCAATTTGAGATATCTAAAATGCATTTCCAGATATCATAAAATTCATTTTGAGATATCTCTAAATGTTAATTTGGCTTGCCATAGCAACACCAGCTTTATTCAGCTTGAAACAGCGACAGTGCGGTTATTTATTGTAGCGGGATCTGCCGCTCTCCTATACACAGACACAGCAGTCAGGCAGGGCCGTGGCCAAGTAGTACTGTGCCCTGCGCATTTATAATGTTCATTGTTCCTTGTATCACCCATCGACAGCAGGCGCTTATAGCATGTCCACGATCTTTTCAGATTCGCTTTTACGGCGAACTGCTACAGCGCTGGGAGACTGAGATTGCTTTGGGACGCTCTTCTGCATGTTGTCCCGTTGGGTGGAATCCCACAAGAGTTTAGAAACTCACTCACACCAGCCATGATTCTTTTCAAAGGTAAAGTGCAGGTTAATTTGTTTTATGTATTTTTACTTTATATTTTGTATTAATCATTCTTATATGAATAGTTTTGGGTTGTGGAAGAAATCATCTGAGTTTCCATTATTTCTTATGGGGAAATTCGCTCTGATATACGAGTGCTTTGGACTACGAGCACGTTTCCGGAACGAATTATGCTCGTAGTTCTGTAGTTCACTTGCAGGAGCAATATATTCGTGCTAATCTGAGACAGAGACTGCAGGCCGAGGGGAGGGTGAAGCGTGACATCAGGAGTGGGGAGTCAGTCTACCTCTGGCCACGTTTTGGAGCGTAACTTGCCTCTGCTTAGCTAGCGATACCTTTTTGTTTATTGATTTTTAAAGTTTGTCCTGTTTCACAACGACGTGGGTGGAGCTGCGGGGAACGGCTAGTAGTAATTACATTTGTGGACACTAGAGGCGCTGTTGCCCCGTAAAACCCACCAGACAGACATCCAAGACACACTTACAAAAAGCACCAAGAAGATTTTTAATATCTTTCTTCAGATACAGTGCACAATGCACCACACTCGCCCCAATTCTCCAACACTAATAATAATCACAACAATAATTAATAATAATAACAATAATAATAATAATTCATTACATTTATATAGTGCTTTTCTCAGTACTCAAAGCACTATCCACACAGGGAGGAACCAGGAAGCAAACCCACAATCTTCCACGGTCTCCTTAGCAGCACTACCACTGCGCCACCTGTGAGGACAATACAATAAATCAATCCTCCACTCCTAGCAGCTTAGTCACCCAACCTCCCAACTCCGGCTCTCTTTGCTGGGTCTTCACCAGTCCTTTAAATAGTCCATAACCCGGAAGTGTTTCTCCTGGGTTCAATGCCACATCATCCTTCTCGAGTAGCCCGGAAATACTGCGGGCTTCCGTCCTCGTGACTCTGAAGTACTTCCGGGTTGTTGTAACAGTAGTAGTCCCCAAGTTCGTTGTGAGCTCCCCCTGGCAGCACCCACGGCACCCAACAGGGCTGAGGAAACGGACTCCACGGCCGGGGAACCATTGCCGTCCAGGGGAGCTGCCATTTAGCGTCCCGGGGGATGCAGTGCCCTGAAAAAGCTTTCTTTTCTTTTAGGGACGTCCCAGCCAGACTGAACTGCTGGCTGTCCATCACACATTGTAATTAAAAAGGAAATAAAGTGAAGATTGCAACTGTAAAAGAAAACATCCATATATAATGTAAATAAGCTAGTTTTGAGCTATGTTCTTAAATATATCTAATTTACAGTTAGAAGTAGATGTCCCCAAAAGCCTTCTTATGATAAAACAGCGTATAATGGCAGGAGATTTTAATTGTGTATTAGACTTTGTTTTAGACTGGTCAAAAGACCTACCACCACATTATTTAAAACGGCTACAGTAATCATACATTACATTACATCAGCGCTTTGGAGATTTCTCTACCCTTATTCTAGACAACATTCCTACTTTTCAAAAGTACAGCTCATCTTTTCACAAACTGTTTTTTCATCATTGATAATAATCTTTTTTGCTTATTCTTAAATCTTGCAAATATGATGTAATCTTTATCTTGGGCCATGTTTTTCTTGTTTAGGACCTTAAATCACAATTTTAAAATAGGAAGACTTCATTAAAATTAATTTTCTCACAAATTATTTATTTAATGGATATTAAGGCAACTCCACATATATTGTGATGATTTGCATTGTTTTTTAAATCTTTCTAAACTCTCTCTGCACCTATCTATATCCTTCTTGCTTCTTTTGGAGTTTTTTTTGACACGAGAATTCTTTTTCACCAAGTACAAAACTATCTGAATATTGTTTAAAAATATTAACATTTTTGTTGGGTTTATTGTGACGCCTTTATTGTTTTTCATTGACACTGCTTTTTAATGAACTGTTTTCTTTATGTGTGTTACATTTTTGTTTCCCAGAGTTGAATGGAAATGTCTAACGCGTAATGCCATGAATGCGATGATTTGAAAGGTCAGCACTGTGCATTTTCACTGGTCATCCAAGTTTGAGGAGATTTCAAAATTAAAATTTATATATTGGTATGCAAATGTTTTAAATGTTTTAGTGTTTTGACCTTTGCTAATGACCATGACAATCCTTATTTAATCTCTGACACTCATTACCGATATTGTCTAAGTGACAATCTGGGTTGGCTCCATGATCCCTGGTTGCAAGAGCTTTTTGAACCCGGGACTGACTACAAACAAGGGTGAGCTGAGCAAATGAGGAACACACACAGTCAGCAAGGGGTTGGTGCAAAGGGGAGAAGTGTTTTTATTTAAAACCCAATAGAGCATTAAAAAGTGCAGTGCTCCAGATCTTCAATCTATATATATAATTCACAAAGTCGCCGCCAAAGGGGGAAGACACCCATGAAAGCAGGCACACCAAAACAAGACACCCATGAAAGCACGCAGGAAGAGGCGTGGATTCACTAAGCCGCCGACAAGTAGGAAAGAGCCTCGCCCACCAACTCTATGACCATTGGATACGACGACAACTCGCAGAGCCACGGCCACTAACTGGGATGCGACGCCTCGGAAAAAATGGCGTCATTTATGTTCATCTGTTGTACGCTACACATGGACCTCTGAGCCACCTTGACTTGGGGGCAGCAAGTCTTTGATAGGCTGCAACAAAATGATGAAAGTACGGGCGCATTTTTTCACACAAGCTGTGTGTGTGTGGGTGGGTGTTAGTTAATTTGTTACTCGAAGGATTTCAAGATTTAATATGCACAAGCGGTAACACTGCAAAAACAGCCCAAATCAGAAAAGACGGCAGGCAAAAAGTCACCAACAAACTAAACGCGTGTGCATTGTACTTACTGAAAGCAGCGTTACGGATTTTGCAAATGTTCATTTTTTTCCCTCTGCTTAAAAAACATTGAAAAAGCGGCGTATACTATGCCGCGGGTTGGTTTGCAGCGTGTAAAACAGTTTGTTTGTCGCGGATAATTTGCTATCCACACAAGTAGGAACCAGGAAGCGACCCCACAATCTTCCACTGTCTCCTTACTGCAAAGCAGCCGTACTACTACAGCGCCACAAGGCAGTTAAAGAAGTTATATTTATATTTTTTACACATCACACACTTAAAGCTGCTGACGAACCCTTCTCTTCGTTGTCAGTCTGTAGCTGTGAAAAAATAAAAGCAATACGAGTTTTAACAGACGTCATTGAAGTGTATCATAAGTTTCTGTAACATTAATAAAAATGGCCAGGAAGTGTCACTACAGAGGTGAGTGTTAAATGCTTCGAAGCTTCGATACGATTTCTGACACAATTGCTTCAAACGTGTTGATGCTTCGCGAGGCTTCACTCCGCCCATCACTACTCACAGGTTACTGAACGAGAAATCAGCAGACTAGCATGACGGATGGGGCGTAATGGGCGTCCTTCCCCTCTCCTCCGGATTTTTCAAATGTTAATTTTTTTCCCTGTGCTTAAAAATCATTAAAAACCCAGCCTGATTATGCGGCGTATGGTACGCCACGGGTTGGCTAGTAAATAAATAATCCATAAAATCAGGAACCAAAGTGCAGTTTAAAATGTCCAAATAAATGATTCCCATAAAAACAAAGTTAAAACACATAGCAGGAAACAGTTCTAAAAACTCACAATCCCAGGTACGTCATTTTAAAAACTCAGTTTCTCCTCTGCTTACCCCAGATGGGAACCTGCAGCCAGAGAAGACGTAAACCAACAGACACAGCAAACCTTTTAACTGAGCTTGGGCCCCTGCTGCCATCACAGGCCCCTGGCAGGGCAGCATGCCACATCTCATCTCACTCCTCTGACTCATACTGCCACTCCACAGCCTTACACGAGAGCCCTACTGAGCAACACATCACTCCATTGACCCCATGATGCTCAGTCAAAGTGACCTTCTTCAGCCTCCTCGAGTGTTGGCCATACAGTCCTTCTCAGGGCTCTCTACCCAGCTGCCTGCCTTGCTGACGTCTCCGTCATCTGTCCCATTAACATCCATCTCCCTCTATCTCTTTTCTTTCCTTTCTCTTTCCTTTTTATTCTCCCTCTTTTATTCTCATCTCTTTTCATTCTTTTTTTTGTTTCTTCTCTCTTTCTCATCACTTTTCGTTCTGTTTCATTCCTTTTTCTACCCATTTTACCAGGTAGGCTCCCTTTATGGAAAGAACTGGGTGCAGCTGCTGTCCTCCCCCTGCTCAGAAGTGTGAATGAAGCACTTAACTGAACCGCTCATATTTCAATGTGAATGCACAATCAGCCAAGCACCCCAATCAACCTCACAGAAGCACATGCACCCGTTCTGAACCTATTTTTTTATTATTAAAAAATCTCGCTTCACCACAGACGTCTTATCACTGTCTAGTGGGACACTCATTATGTCTTATGTGAATACTGTAATGGCAATGGTGCAGGCTTTGCAGGTTGGCACTGAAATTAATACACATAGCAAGACCCTTCAGCTCCTCCAGAAGAATGCTCTAAGGCCAGCCTAAAATATATACTCAAGATCTGAAATATGAAGGGGGACAGAGGCGGCCTTAGGGGTGTGAGGGACCTAAGGCTGACCAACCCCACGTGGGGCATTACGTCAAAAACTGTTACCGGTATGTGTGGACTGTATAAACTTGCATGTAAATTTAATAAAAATAATGTTAACATACACCGGATTTTCTCATTACAATATTCAGCTAAAGTTTTGCAAGATAACATGTGGACTTTATCAAAATATAACAATATAATCTATTAAAAAAGTGCAATTCATAATTCATGACAATACCACGGCAGTGCAAAATGCGATGTGGTATCATGTGGTAATTAGCAGGGCATCTTCTAGAAAAGTATCCAAATTGCAAGTATACCTTGTGTCTCGATATGCGATAAGGGTTCCTCTTGGAAGCATCTCAAATATATATATATATATATATATACTGGAGAATATAACTTGACAAATTCGCACAAATCCGCTCGAACGGGACATGCGAACCTCAAAAGCAGGGCCCCCTTAGGCACGGGACTTGGGGCGGTCATCCCACTTGCCACCCCCAAGCGCCACTCTTGAAGGGGGATAAGAGTTCTGGGATTTCATAATTAGTCCTATGTATCTCTTGTGACAGATAGGGGGCACTATCGCTCCCTTGAACCCTCAGACACCACGTCAGACACCAGATAAAAGTCCAAAGATGAATATTTATTATAATAATAAAGTGCACAAAGCACCTCCACTCCACAATACTCCAATAATAATCAATAATCAATAAACACAATAACCAATCCTCCACTCCCAGCAGCTCAGTCACCCTTCCTCCGAACTCGGCTGAATCTGCTGGGGTTTCCCATCGTCCTTTTATACTTCTTGACCCGGAAGGGTTTCTGTCCCTCAGTCCATGTGACCCTTAACACTTCCGGGTCAGGTGAAAACTCCTTTTCTTCATCCCGGAAGTACGTCATTCCCTCTGTCGCTTTGACTAAGACGTACTTCCGGGTTATAGGGAACATACAAGTCCTTGAGCCTCCCTGCAGCGTCCTCTGGTGGCCCCCACGGTATCCAGCAGGGTTGTGAATAGAAACTCCATTGTCCAGGATTCCCTGCTGGCCTTCGGGGCACCTCCATGCTACAGGGAGGGCTCCATCTGGCGGCCTGGGGGTATTGGCCAGGATGAATGGCCGGCCATATTCCACACTCTTTAAAGCTGGAAAATCAAAATTATAAGGTGGTCCTTTAGAATTTTTTTTTAAATGCATCATGATGTTATAAATCACTCAGTATTATAAGAAATGCAACAGTAATCACAGGCCGCTTTTCACAGGATGAGTGGCATTAGATGCTTGAGTGGCAGCAGCCCCTCGTACAGAGGAAGGAAGCACATTCACTAACAAGTATGAGGAGGATTTAAGAAAAAGGCCCAAGAATTTCAGAGAAAATGTATAACATTGGGGCCTTGATCTCTGTGATAATGATGAGTGTAACAGTAGATAGCAGAAGGTGATTGAGATTGCTGTTACTGTGATACTGGAAGTGCAGTTGTAGGGGAATGTTGTTTTACTTTTGAAATGATCTGCCTCTGTCTTCCATGCTGTTAACTAACTAGAATTGCAATGCAGGTCCTTGGCAGTGCAGTGAATTGTTTCAGGACACACAATTACTTTGATCTACCTGGAGAAATTGGCATATTAGTGTTGCACGCACAGTGTCTATGTGCTGAGTGGCAGTTCTGTGTGATGCATGGTGACATGCAGATTAGTATACAGATTTGTGTATCTGTGTATGATGTGCTTCATCTACAGTGCATCCGGAAAGTATTCACAGCGCATCACTTTTTCCACATTTTGTTATGTTACAGCCTTCTTCCAAAATGGATTAAATTCATTTTTTTCCTCAGAATTCTACACACAACACCCCATAATGACAACGTGAAAAAAGTTTACTTGAGGTTTTTGCAAATTTATTAAAAATAAAAAACCTGAGAAATCCCATGTACATAAGTATTCACAGCCTTTGCTCAATACTTTGCCGATCACCTTTGGCAGCAATTACAGCCTCAAGTCTTGTTGAAGATGATGCCACAAGCTTGGCACACCTATCCTTGGTCAGTTTCGCCCATTCCTCTTTGCAGCACCTCTCAAGCTCCATCAGGTTGGATGGCAAGCATCGGTGCACAGCCATTTTAAGATCTCTCCAGAGATGTTCAATCGGATTCAAGTCTGGGCTCTGGCTGGGCCACTCGAGGACATTCACAGAGTTGACCCTGAAGCCACTCCTTTGATATCTTGGCTGTGTGCTTAGGGTCGTTGTCCTGCTGAAAGATGAACCGTTGCCCCAGTCTGAGGTCAAGAGCGCTCTGGAGCAGGTTTTCATCCAGGATGTCTCTGTACATTGCTGCAGTCATCTTTCCCTTTATCCTGACTAGTCTCCCAGTTCCTGCTGCTGAAAAACATCCCCACAGCATGATGCTGCCACCACCATGCTTCACTCTAGGGATGGTATTGGCCTGGTGATGAGCGGTGCCTGGTTTCCTCCAAATGTGATGCCTGGCATTCACACCAAAGAGTTCAATCTTTGTCTCATCAGACCAGAGAATTATCTTTCTCATGGTCTGAGAGTCCTTCAGGTGCCTTTTGGCAAACTCCAGGCGGGCTGCCATGTGCCTTTTACTAAGGAGTGGCTTCCGTCTGGCCACTCTACCATACAGGCCTGATTGGTGGATTGCTGAAGAGATGGTTGTCCTTCTGGAAGGTTCTCCTCTTTCCACAGAGGACCTCTGGAGCTCTGACAGAGTGACCATTGGGTTCTTGGTCACCTCCCTGACTAAGGTCCTTCTCCCCTGATCGCTCAGCTTAGATGGCCAGCCAGCTCTAGGAAGATTCCTGGTGGTTTCGAACTTCTTCCACTTATGGATGATGGAGGCCACTGTGCTCATTGGGACCTTCAGCAGAAGTTTTTCTGTAACCTTCACCAGATTTGTGTCTCGAGACAATCCTGTCTCGGAGGTCTACAGACAATTCCTTTGACTTCATGCTTGGTTTGTGCTCTGACATGAACTGTCATTGTGGGACCTTATATAGACAGGTGTGTGCCTTTCCAAATCATGTCCAATCAACTGAATTTACCACAGGTGGACTCCAATTAAGCTGCAGAAACATCTCAAGGATGATCAGGGGAAATAGGATACACCTGAGCTCAATTTTGAGCTTCATGACAAAGGCTGTGAATATTTATGTACATGTGCTTTCTCAATTTTTTTATTTTTAATAAATTTGCACACATCTCAAGTAAACTTTTCTCACGTTGTCATTATGGGGTGTTGTGTATAGAATTCTGAGGAAAAAAATGAATTTAATCCATTTTGGAATAAGGCTGTAACATAACAAAATGTGGAAAAAGTGATGCGCTGTGAATACTTTCCGGATGCACCGTACTTAAGTTATGCATATCCGAAATAATAGCATTCCCCATAGCTCGTTTATTGGACATTCCAAATTACCAGAGTTACGATTTCAGTGTTCAGCCAACAGTGGAGGACTAACATGACCCACTGATTACCAAAGGGGATTTCACTCCCTAGATATAATTATTCTAAAGCTGTACCAATTCTGCCCCATGTCTTCTCCCACTGGCTTTAACCCGGTTCAACTACTGGGGGATTCTTCACTGAATACCTAAGCTACCTCAAATGAATCCTCTCGATATCAATGAGAGGTAACTTTACTATAAGGTCCTCTCAGATTGTTGTTTCTTTTAACTTGTTACCTTGCAGATAAACATTGTTTGTGCCCACAGTCTCATTCTTTCTGGTGAAATCTCAAGACTATAGATAAAGATGGGTGTTGGCTGTCTGGCAAATGGAGCATTTTCTCTGAAGACTAAGCATCTGCTGCAGAATAACCATTTAGTACATCACCCATAGTTCTGCAGCTGTGACACGGAGTCATTTTATCATTTTCACAATTACTTCTACCCTCACTTGTGAACAGAACTCCTACATAATTAAACTCCTACGCTTTGTCAAAGCTGCTTGCTCTTCAGTTACACACAGCATTCTGTTCTTTTCTGATTGAAAACTGCATTTTTCTGATATTTATAAACGACACACAACAGTATGATGTGCAATGAAGATCACAGCTAGTTAAATCTCAGAAGTCAACAACAACTAGTAACTGTTGTGAACGGGGAGTCCCAAAAGCACATAAGTCCCATAAATACTTCTAAATTGTCTACAAGGGGGAGCTACCATCACAACTCTGACTACAACCAAAAAGCTTTATTCTTGACAAATACGTTCTGTGAACAAAATCAAACTTCGTAGAGCTCAGCAGCAAAATGGAATTGCCTAAAAAGTAAAGAAACACAAAGCAAATAAGTCCCAATTCAGTATCCCACACAAAACTGAAAAAATAGAGCAAAAGGTTAGAAAAAAACAGAAATCCACAAAAGACACAGCAAAACACAATCAACTCACCACTCCTTGAGCGCTTTCAAAATGAGCCGCCAGAAGCTATGGGAGAAATCCAGATTTATGGGGCAGAGGGCAGTTCCTGACAGTGATTGGCATACGGCCCTGCCCCTTGGGGAACCACCCACCAAACAAATGGAACATCACCAGGCATTGAAAAAGACAAAATGAAAATTAAAGAATACAGATAAACTAAAGGAAATGAATGTAAAAAAAGAATAAAAAATGAACAAAAAGGACATAAAACAAAGATTCAAACCACAACCAGAGGAGAAGCCCTGGCTGAAACATAACACTAACCAGTGTGTTGCCTCTCCTGGATCTGATGTTTGACCTTTGGGTTGTTGTCCTTACTCCAGTAAGTTGACATAGAATTTCTCAAGGAAGTTGATGTATCGGGGCGGCACGGTGGCGCAGTGGGTAGCGCTGCTGCCTCGCAGTTGGGAGACCTGGGGACCTAGGTTCACTTCCCGGGTCCTCCCTGCATGGAGTTTGCATGTTCTCCCCGTGTCTGCGTGGGTTTCCTCCGGGCGCTCCAGTTTCCTCCCACAATACAATACAGTTTATTTTTGTAGAGCCCAAAATCACACAGGAAGTGCCGCAATGGGCTTTAACAGGCCCTGCCTCTTGACAGCCCCCCAGCCTTGACTCTCTAAGAAGACAAGGAAAAACTCCCCAAAAAAACCTTGTAGGGAAAAAATGGAAGAAACCTTGGGAAAGGCAGTTCAAAGAGAGACCCCTTTCCAGGTAGGTTGGGTGTGCAGTGGATGTCAAAAGAAGGGAGTCAATACAACACAATGCAGTACACAGAACAGAACAATTTCTCAATATAGTAAGAAATAAAAAATATAAATTTTAGAAGTACAGAGCAGAATTTAACAGTAGATGATATATCCCATAATAAGATTTGGATTTGTGTAGAGTCCTGGAGACCTCATCCTTCAAGCTGCCTCCCCCATTTGGCCATTCCACGGCTGAAACAGTGCTGGGCCAGCCAATCCGATGAAAGGACCCCTCTTTCTCACGATTCCTGCAATCCTCCATCTGGGATGACTTTTCCTTAGGCAGGCAAAACAACTTGGCAGGTGGGCCGTGGCACCAAGTGCCACATTTGAGTACCGAGAAGAAAAACAGAATAAGTGAGGGTTAGTATACAATTATAACTGTCATGTTACTTATGTTTAAGTGCTAATGACTAACAACAGAGATGCAGTCTGAACAGTTAATCAGCAGCTCTAGTCAGGATATGCTAAACTGAAGTAGTGAGTCTTCAGCCGGGATTTAAAAGCTGAGACCGAAGCGGCATCTCTTATAGTAGCAGGCAGACCATTCCACAGTTTAGGGGCCCTGTAACTAAAAGCTCGACCTCACACTGTTATTTTATTAATCCTTGGAATCATAAGCAGACCGGCATCTTGAGATCTTAATGTGCGCTCTGGTTTGTAAGTCATGATAAGTTCAGACAAGTAAGCCGGACCTCGACCATTTAATGCTTTATATGTTAAAAGAAGGATTTTGAAATCTGCCCTAAACTTAACCGGGAGCCAGTGTAAGGATTTAAGAACTGGAGTTATGTGTTCGTATTTTCTTGTTCTTGTAATAATTCTTGCAGCAGCATTTTGTATAAACTGGAGGCTGTATAAAGAACAGTTTGAACATCCAGTGAACACCGCATTGCAGTAGTCAATCCTACTAGAGATAAATGCATGAATTAGTTTCTCAGAATCCTGTTTATTTAAAAAGCGCCTTAATTTCCTAACATTTTTAAGATGGAAGAAACATGTTTTGGACAACTTTGTAATATGCGCTTTAAATGACATGCTAGAGTCAAAGATAACTCCTAGATTGCGAGCTGATTCAGTAAAATTGACTGGGATTCCAACTGAGTTAAATGAGGACAAAATATTGTTGTGATCAGCATCATTCCCTCCAACAATTAACATCTCTGTTTTATCTGTATTTAAAGACAAGTAGTTTTCATTCATCCACTCCTTTAATTCACTAACACAACTAATTAAAGACAGCATTGGAGAAACTTCATTTGATTTAAATGAAAGGTATAACTGGGTGTCATCCGCATACGAGTGAAAATTAACATTATGTTTTCTAATGATCCCACAGATCCCACAGTCCAAAGACATGCTGGTTAGGTGGATTGGCGATTCTAAATTGGCCCTAGTGTGTGCTTGGTGTGTGGGTGTGTTTGTGTGTGTCCTGCGGTGGGTTGGCACCCTGCCCGGGATTGGTCCCTGCCTTGTGCCCTTTGTTGGCTGGGATTGGCTCCAGCAGACCCCCGTGACCCTGTGTTCGGATTCAGCGGGTTGGAAAATGGATGGATGGAAGTTGATGTATCGGATACATTAATAAAATGGAAAAAAAAAATTCTTTCCCCGTTTTTTTGAAAGGAGATCATTCTTGACTTTCTTTCATTCATCCATTTCATTCATTTTCCATCGCTAATCCGAGACTGGGTCAAAGAGGCAGCAATCTTAGCAGTGTGGCCCACACATCACTTTCCCCAGCCACACTTGCCTATGCACACAGTAGAATCCCAAGACGTTCCCAGGCCATCTGAGAGATGTAATCCTCCCAGTGAGCACTGGCTCTCCCCTGTTGTCTCCCCTGTTGTCTCCTCCCATAAAACCTCTAGAAGAAAGTGTCTGTGAGGTATCCGTATCAGATGCCTGAACGACCTCAATTGGCTCCTCTCGATGGGCATTGTCAGTCGCTCTACTCTAAGTCTTTCCCGGATGTCTGCACTTCTCACCCTATTTCTGAGAGACAGCCCAACTACCCCGCAAAGAAACCTCATTTTGGCCACTTGTGCCTGCGATTTAATTCTTTTAGTTTTTACTTAAAATCTCATGACCATAGGTGAGAGTAGGAACATAGATCAACTGGAAAATCGAGAGCTTTGCCTTCTGACTGAGCTCCTTCTTCACCACTACAGATCGGTATTGCAACTGCGCTCGCTGCCCCAATCCGTCTGTTGATCTCACCATTTCTTTTGACATCACTCGTGAACAAGATTCCCTGAAGTATGTAAACTCTTCCACTTAAAGCAGTAATTTACTACCCACTTGGAGAGGAGGTTCCATCTGTTTTCTGTTGAGGACTATGGCTTCAGATTGCTTCACACTCGGCCACAAACTGTTATAATATGTACAGAAGTTCACAGCCCAATGAAGCCAACAGGACCATGTCATCCACAAAAAGCAGTGACATAATTCTAAGGACACTGAACTGGACACTCCCTGGCTGCACCTTTTTATCCTATCCAGCAAAATCACAAACAGGATAGGAGACTAAAGAGCAAGAAGAAACACAGATAAAATGTTGAGGCACTGTACTGATCCCTGTGTAATTAGCAGTTCAGATAAATCACAAATAGAATAAAGTTGACGTCTTTGCAGACTTGAGTTGGCTCCAAGATGGTGACTGAGCCAGTTTTCACTCTGGAGAACAGGAAGAGGTGGGTTCAAATGGTTGGGAACCTGAAGTGACATCACTAGGGACGCAGCCGTCAATCACAGCTTCTGCAGTGGGAGAAAGAGAAAAGGCATTGGGCAACAGTGCCAACTCCAGGTTGAGAGGGTAATTACATGTATATGAGCCTTGAAGTTTCTCCCAAGTGCATGTGTGTGACAAAGACGTGGCATAACCCTAGTGGAGTTCCACATCCACTGGGAACAGTGCTGATGTTTTATTGAATATGTGGACACAGCTCTCACTGTGATTATACTGGGACCGAATAGCTCTTATTAGGGGCCGTGGATCCCTGCAATCTCCCCGCACTCTTGACTTTCATCTAATAGTTAAAATGGCATATTAACTAAAACATCCATATAATAAGAAGATTTCTCATGCAGTAAACCTTGAGGTAGTCATCTTTGTAATGAAATGACCGGTTTCCATTTCTGATCCCATCTTTATCTTTTTGATGAGGTTTAGGCTAATGTTACAGCAGTTTAATCTGAAGTCCTTCAATGTTTATGGCCATGGCCAGTGCTGCGTACAGTGTGTCTTCAACATTGATGAATAATAAAATAAGTTAGCTGTTAGAAAGAAATAGAGGAATCATCCAGGAAGTATGCTTACTGTACTTTGTGACACACACGCGAGTAGAAGGGAGCTGTATGGACCAAGTGAGGGTAATTCCACGCCAGCCCAGGAGGTGGTGGGGTGCGCTAAACCTTCTTCTGTTATCTCTGCAGACCAGACACTGGAAAACCTGCCTGATTTAACCTTGAAGACATCACTTCCAGTCCAGGCGCCCAGAGGCACGTCACTTCCAGTTCCTTGATGTCGCTTGGCCTTTAAAGCCGCCATGCTTACAACTCTACTTCAGTTCAGCTTTGGAACTCAAAACAAAGCATTACTTGCTTGATTCATTACTGTTTTGCAGCCAGGGACAATATAAGGAATTAAAATATGTTTGTATTTTGTGACATCAACATTTTGTTTTTATTATGGGTGCTGCCATTTTCGGATGTTGCCATATTGATATTACCCAGAATTACTTCACATGTGATGTCATTGGTGCAATCATATAAAGGTCAGGGCATGTATGTCTTTTTCATCCAAGAATAAGCAAATGAATCTCTTTGATTGTTTTTCTGGTGTAAAAGATTTCTACTATGGACATTTAGACTTCAATTCTTCGTTA
Source organism: Erpetoichthys calabaricus (assembly GCF_900747795.2). NCBI lineage: Eukaryota > Metazoa > Chordata > Cladistia > Polypteriformes > Polypteridae > Erpetoichthys > Erpetoichthys calabaricus. Next base: position 32,854,014 of record NC_041405.2, read on the forward strand.
GCACATTGTGATGACCAAAGAAAGGCTAGAATTCTGGTTAACAAACTTGGCTAGTATTCTTACTATATTCCATTTCTCGGTACTTTCACTTAATTATTACTGTCTCTGCTGGGGTAGTACAAATGGTGCTTTTGGGACATTTTCCATGTTTTATTTTTTAAACATTTATTTTTAGTTTTCATTCTTTTGTTGCTCCCCAGATGACATAATGCTGTGCTCTGCATCCAACAAAACTTTGTCATTGCAGCATTTTGCTGTGTATACACTGTGGAAGAAAATTTGAAAATATATTAAAGAAATCTTCTTCTTAATAGGATCTCTTTCAGTCAGGAACCAGGCAGGAGGAAACTTGTTCATTGCATCATTTATTTCTCTTCAGCAAATGTTTGAAGAGAGATCACTCCTGTTACTGCAATCTACTAATGGACAGTGCCTTGGGCAGAGGTTGTCAGCAAATGGTTACAGAACAGAGACAGAAAGTCATTCTTATAGACAACTGAATTTGCATAACAGTGCTGAATTAATCCTGACATGTACTCTGATTGGTTAAAAGACATGAGATGTTTTCAGCAGAGAGCATGGCCGGCTTACATACCCCCAAAATAAAAGTCTCATTTCTACTACATTCTTGGTCCCTACAATACTTTTCAATACTTCTTGAGTTCCTGTATGTGTGAGACATCTGTCAAGTCTTACTGGGTACGTGACAATCAGCCAACTTCTTGTACCATCACCCAGAACCTCTTTGTTCTCTGTTGTTCACTTGACCTTATTCAGGTTTCCTGATATGCTTGAACACATTGCTGACATTTATTAACCCTTTCATACTATTTCTAAGTTAGATGCTCTATTTTAATGTGGAACACATACCAACACACTTTATGCGCAATAACTATATTACCCCCAAATAACTATGTGACCCCTAAGTCAATTTTTTTCCACAACATCAACTTATGACATATGAGAAACATCCTATGTAAGAGCCTAGGTATGTATGTACTTTACTCAAATAAATAAAGAAATGACCACTTTTAAAAAGAATATAAAAGAAAGACATTTGTTTAGGTTTCTGATTAAATAGTCTAGATTATGATTTGTTGTTCATCCTTTAGAAGTCACCCATTGCACAACTGCGCTTGGATCCTTATTTGGGATCCTGAGGTGGTTCATCATGTAGTGAGTGTGGCAATGCTTGGTATCAGTGCCTGCTCCCAATCGCTCCTCTCCTATCCTCTCTCTTTAAATGAAGGCTTTCTAGATTGTTTGTCCCTCACTTGACTCAGACTACAAGTTCTGTTTAGCATTGCTTACGCCTACGAAACATTTAACTAGGAATTCACTGTGTTTTTATGGAAAGATATTGTCACTGGTCACAGGGACTCCCTGACAGACACTATCGGGCCAAGACGTCAGTAGGTGCTGTGATAACAATAGTGCTGGCCAGTGTGTAGGTACGGGTTTGCTTTGGGGAAACAGAATAATGTTTCAACAAGGTCAGAATGGACCTTGGATGACAGAAACTCTCTGTAAGATTTCACTCAGGCTTAACTAGAGATACTGTTGAGATGTGGAAGGAACACTTTAAGTAAAACCTAATTCTGCTAAACATTCTATCCTCTCAGGACATAATTCTGGAAGCATCTGAAGGAACTGGAAGACGTAACGTAAATACAGTATAAAAGCCACCACAATATTACATGTAGCATTAATAACCTTCATTTCCACCTCTCTTTCACTCATTTTGGATATTTTTATTCCTTGTTCTCCACAGCTTTTTTAATTCTTGATTTTTAGATAGATAGATAGATAGATAGATAGATAGATAGATAGATAGATAGATAGATAGATAGATAGATAGATAGATAGATAGATAGATAGATAGATAGATAGATAGAACTTAATTTGTTCCTGGGGAAATTTTGCAATATTCATCATATTCCTTTTCATCCTCTAATAAGAAACTGATTTCAGTGAGTTCCTTAGCTGCTAAGACCCTCCTGGCATTGTGGTGGAAGAAGTAAGCCCCAAATGCCTATTAAATTCTTGGAGGAACTTTATAACTTATTAAATTTAGAAGTTTCAGCCTCTCGTATTAATTTTCATGTTAACTATTCTGATCGGGATGTGGAGGGCATGCTTCTAGCACTTTTCTTTTACTTTTTATTGTTTTTGTTTCAGCCATCTCCAAACTTGGGGCTGGATTGTGGATTGAAGCAGGCATCAGTGGAATAAGGTCTTTATTCTCTTTTGATGCTGCACGTTTCTTATCCTGTTGTTCCCCTTTTTTCTCTCTTTAAAAAATAATAAAAATATGTTTGCAAAGAAATCTATTATATAATAAAACAGTAAGGTCTGTGTGTCCAGGCCCTCTGAGCAATTTCATTGGTCAGTTTGGCTTTGGTGTGATTGGTCAGTTTGGCTTTGATGACGCAATGAAAGAGGAAGATGTACAGTGCATCTGGAAAGTATTCACAGTGCATCACTTTTTCCACATTTTGTTATGTTACAGCCTTATTCCAAAATGGATTAAATTCATTTTTTCCTCAGAATTCTACACACAACACCCCATAATGACAACGCGAAAAAAGTTTACTTGAGGTTTTTGCAAATTTATTAAAAATAAAAAAATTGAGAAAGCACATGTACATAAGTATTCACAGCCTTTGCCAAGAAGCTCGAAATTGAGCTCAGGTGCATCCTGTTTCCCCTGATCATCCTTGAGATGTTTCTGCAGCTTCATTGGAGTCCACCTGTGGTAAATTCAGTTGATTGGACATGATTTGGAAAGGCACACACCTGTCTATATAAGGTCTCACAGTTGACAGTTCATGTCAGAGCACAAACCAAGCATGAAGTCAAAGGAATTGTCTGTAGACCTCCGAGACAGGATTGTCTCGAGGCGCAAATCTGGGGAAGGTTACAGAAAAATTTCTGCTGCTTTGAAGGTCCCAATGAGCACAGTGGCCTCCATCATCCATAAGTGGAAGAAGTTCGAAACCACCAGGACTCTTCCTAGAGCTGGCCGGCCATCTAAACTGAGCGATCGAGGGAGAAGGGCCTTAGTCAGGGAGGTGACCAAGAACCCAATGGTCACTTTGTCAGAGCTCCAGAGGTCCTCTGTGGAGAGAGGAGAACCTTCCAGAAGGACAACCATCTCTGCAGCAATCCACCAATCAGGCCTGTATGGTAGAGTGGCCAGACGGAAGCCACTCCTTAATAAAAGGCACATGGCAGCCTACCTGGAGTTTGCCAAAAGGCACCTGAAGGACTCACAGACCATGAGAAAGAAAATTCTCTGGTCTGATCAGACAAAGATTGAACTCTTTGGTGTGAATGCCAGGCATCACGTTTTTAGGAAACCAGGCACCGCTCATCACCAGGCCAATACCATCCCTACAGTGAAGCATGGTGGTGGCAGCATCATGCTGTGGAGATGTTTTTCAGTGGCAGAAACTGGGAGACTAGTCAGGATAAAGGGAAAGATGACTGCAGCAATGTACAGAGACATCCTGGATGAAAACCTGCTCCAGAGAGCTCTTGACCTCAGACTGGGGTGACAGTTCATCTTTCAGCAGGACAACGACCCTAAGCGCACAGCCAAGATATCAAAGGAGTGGCTTCAGGACAACTCTGTGAATGTCCTTGAGTGGCCCAGCCAGAGCCCAGACTTGAATCCGATTGAACATCTCTGGAGAGATCTTAAAATGGCTGTGCACCGATGCTTCCCATCCAACCTGATGGAGCTTGAGAGGTGCTGCAAAGAGGAATGGGCGAAACTGGCCAAGGATAGGTGTGCCAAGCTTGTGGCATCATATTCAAAAAGACTTGAGGCTGTAATTGCTGCCAAAGGTGCATCGACAAAGTATTGAGCAAAGGCTGTGAATACTTATGTACATGGGATTTCTCAGTTTTTTTATTTTTAATAAATTTGCAAAAACCTCAAGTAAACTTTTTTCATGTTGTCATTATGGGGTGTTGTGTGTAGAATTCTGAGGAAAAAATGAATTTAATCCATTTTGGAATAAGGCTGTAACATAACAAAATGTGGAAAAAGTGATGCGCTGTGAATACTTTCCGGATGCACTCTAAAAGAAGGAATAAACGCATATGAGGCACGCTGAGAGAGACGCAAGTATAAAACCAGACAGAAGGTGAGACAGCTACAGAGTCTGAGAAGCAGGCTTTACAGGAACGCGCTCGAGAGAGGGGGCACCAGAGAAGAGACGTTTACACACACATGAATACAGAGGGAAGGCACCAAAGGAACATGTAGGGCAAGAGATAGCATATATATTTTAATTATTTTATTACTGGTCTTCAACAGATAGTGTGGCTAGTAAATAAAGTATTTTGTGAAAAGAATGCCTATGCTTATATTTAATTTAAAGTCTATTACTTGGTGAAGAGTAATTAATAATTTGAGAAAGAACATGCTGTTGCATCCTGGAATTATTCTATTTCATTCTCCTTTCTGCTTTGTTGGAATCAACATTGCTCATTTAGTTTTACTTTAATCTCCTCTAGAGGGTGGCAAACTCTCATTTTGGTTTATTTCAGTTCAAATCATTTTAGTACATGTCCCAGGACTGCTTCATTGAGTTTACACATTGCAATTGTCTCCAAACATGTACAGTTTTTTATGGTATACAGTTGCAAATTAATTACAAGTTCAGCCTCTGTTTCTGGGCCCATTGCATTTGACCCCAAGGTTTTCTTAACTCTTTATAAGTGACACAGTGGTACCCATGAGAAAGTATGAGTTCTAATTAAAATGTTTTTTTCTTATGATATAATATTTGAAAATTTCATTCATATTATTGCCCCTACGTTGCTGGGCTTAATTTACAAAACAGCAAACTTTGTGGATAAACTTCATTATTTAATGGTTTCCACAAATATGTTAGTAGTTATGGCTAAATACCCCATTAGGTCCAAGACTTGCACAAGCTCCTTTCAGCTGGTCCCACACTTGTCTGACCTTCATCCTTTGCCTTGCAAGTGGTGAGCCCACATGATGAGTCCAAGCAGTTTTTTGCACTGACCCGGACCGGGCTACTTGGGTCAGTTGGCCATCAGACACTCACTGGTAAACACCACCACTAGATCTGGCAACAGAACTGGGTTCCAGTATTCCTGATCTGGGTTAAGTTTGTTTAGTTTTATTTAGAACTATCATTGGGCTGTTTTGGCTAACATGTTTTTTCACTGTTACAGAGAAGACAGGGAATGTGCCTCAAGTCTGAGAAATTTGAGTGGTGGTCCATGTTTTTAAAGAGGGGCAAGAGGGTGTGTTCTAAATTACCAGAAGGCAGCAGGTCAGTCAATGCTAAGTGATCTGCCCTCAAATATTCAGAACACATAATCTCATTCCGCCCAGATCACAATTTTGTCTCAGTACAGTAGCTAACATAAGCATAGGGCATAAAGTTCCGATTGGTGACCTTACTTCTGCCTTGACATGATTATATGCATGTTCACTTTGAAGTGATGTCACCAGCACAATGGCAAAAAAGGTCACACCGATGAGCACTTCCTTATCATCATCCCAGTTTACAGAGAAACGGACAAAGAGATGAGCATGTATTTATTTAGTTAGCGTTCCTGACAAAGCAACTTTTGTGCTTTCAATTTCGAGAACAATTTACGGTTTTGACATTTGTTTTGGTAACAGTGCAAAGCAAATAAAACCACAAACTGCCAAGTGAAACCTTAGCATTTTTAAAGAATGTTTTCGAGTCCATTATTTTATTCCTGACTTGTTATTTCTGACTACAGATTTTGCTTAGTGTTTTTATATTGGTACGTTGGTCATATTGCTTTCCTGGTCTCTGAACTTTAAACTGTTAAAGAAGTTGTTGATAACTATTGTACTGCCTACATAGCACATTTCAACCACGATGTGCCTTAAGGCCAGGATTACTTCCCAAGAAGGCAATGAGTCACAACAACTGCTAAGGGCAAACTAGTCTGCAGCTACAGTACATTGGGAACACGAGATAAAGGAAGCTGTAGGATGTCACCACGCTGCCCATTTCCTTACAGAATTATTCATTGTACTATCAATGTATCCGGAAGTGTCAAAATAGTTCTGCGTTAGTAACGTCATCCTGCAAAATACTCATAGGGACAAAGCAGCAAGAAAGTGTATCTTACTGAATTTGAAGTACAGAAGATGGGGCAGTTAGTGCCTTTATGTGCTGTCTCTGAATTTTTGTTAATTAAATGAAAAGCGCTGCCATGCGTCAGCTATGGTCAAGTGTGATTTACTAACCTACTATTGTTCATGTGTTCAAATAGGATGTTGTACTCTTTCTTTGTAAATACTAGGGGTTCCGCACCCTGCTTGCTTCGCTCTTCCACCCCTGGGTTTGGTTAACCGGATATACAATTTAAAGAGATTGTTATTTTAATGGGAATTATTACATATGCATCATTTTCACTTTTACTTTAAAACTTTAGTAAAAACAATATTTGAAATGAACTTTTCTTCAAGATCGCATTGAATTTTGATTCCGTGTTTGGACTTACGTCGTGAAAACGCAACTTATAACTGCCTGTGAGTGAAAATCGTTTCTTTCTCTCTAATAAATAAAACGACTTTTTCAAATGTTTGTCCATGCTTTTCTTCTTCGCTTAGTCGTTGACGTGTCATCTAGAACGTATAAAATTATTGTCCTGATAAAATTTATAAGAGCTGAGAGGGCAGGAAGTGTGTCTGCCAAAAGCATTTATACGACTGAGGTTAGATGACCGTGGTCTTGCTTGAAAATAGTTGCAAGAAGGGTGTGACTTGACAGAATGTCATGTTAAAAGTCTCCGTCTCACGGGTCTTCATGTCGCGCCAGCATTTTTGGAATCTTTTAATTCTCGCTGGCAACACGAATTAGACGATCTACAAGTCCATCCATCCATCCATCCATTTTCCAACCCGCTGAATCCGAACACAGGGTCATGGGGGTCTGCTGGAGCCAATCCCAGCTAACACAATCCCGGGCAGGGTGCCAACCCACCGCAGAATCTACAAGTCTCCGACTTAAAGTTTAAATCTGAACAATATATTCAATCTCTTTTGGCTGTTCCATTATTTCACTGAGTAATAATTTCCATTTGTTTGCGCTAATGCAATCGTCCTATCCTTTTTCTGAGACTTTCGAATTTTCATACTTCCATTATCTCTAGCCTGCTCTGCATATGTACTGTGCCAATGTTTTTGGAATCTTTTATTTCTCACGAATTCGCCTCTTCATTGGGAAGAAACACTACTTTTTTTTTCCCTGATGGCAACACGAATTAGATGATCTACAAGTCTCCAACTTAAAGTTTAAAACCAAACAATATATTCAAACTATTTTCACTGTTATGTTATTTCACAGAGTAACAATTTCCGTTTCTTTGCGCTAATGCGATCTTTCCTATCCTTTTTTTAAAACTTTCGAATTTTCGTACTTCCATTATCTCCAACCTGCTCTGCATGTGTACCGCGCCAATGTTTTTGAATTCTTTACGACGGTCTACTTTGTCATCTACTCTTTGTCTTTAATTTCCTGCCCCGGGCGTGTTTAAATTTCTTGGTACAAAGACTCATCTCGCGAGACGTGTAAGTGTCTCTCCGAGAAAATCATGTCTCGTCTCCTTCCATGATTTTTTTTATAATAGAGGGAATAGAGACATTACATAAATTGTCTCCTGTCCTTTATATACTGTTCAATACATATTCCTGCCTACTTATACATTTTAAAAAGGCTATTGTGTGTTTACATTTTTATCAATGAGTGACTACTATAATATTTATCTTTTAATGAATATATCTGGTTTAATTTGTTTGAAATTCCCACACAATTACTTTGAGCTGCCTGGCTGTGTGATCTTTTACAGGATGTTGCAGCATATATGAATTCATCATCTAAGAAATTGTAACGTCTGCTGTTTCAATTTTCAAATTTGAACATTTGGCTACAGAGATGAAACAGTTAAAATTTGAATGTTCTCTCCTTGTTCTTGTAGATTTTCTCTTGTTTCTTTCCACACCCCAAAGATATGTATATTAGGCTAAAATCTCCTTCCAAACTGGTTTTGTACCAGTGTGTGTGTTCCTTGTGGTAGACCAGCAGCCTCTCCAGTATTGCTTCTTACAATATGAGGGACATTCAATAATTTATCTACCTCGGTAGGAAAAAAAAGAGTTTTCAAAAAATGTTTGTTTTATTTTTCAGTATAGTCCCCAGATAGCTCCATACACTTCATCTACTTTTTCTGCAATGACTTTAACTCGTTTAAAAAAAAATCTTCTATTTGACTAAAAAAGAATGTCACAGCTGCCTTGACGTCTTCATCACTTGAAAACCACTGTCCATGGAGAGATTTCTTCAAAACTCTGAACAGGCAATGATCTGCGGGAGCCACAGCAGGACAGTAGGGTGGATCGTTCAGCGGCTAGAACCCACCTTCTCGGATGGCAGCCTGTGACTGACGTGACATATGAACTGGTGCATTGTCATGAAGAAGTTTACTTGATTCACATGAGGACTCTCCTGACATCCTGTCTCTTAGAATGTTAGACTCGCACTGAGCCACAACTGTGCAGGAGTAACCTTGAGATATGTCACAGCATACCCAGACTTGTTTCAACATGCTTGCTACTTTCTTTCATACTCAGGTAGATAAATTATTGAGAACCCTCGTATCTTGTGCCCAGTGATGCCAGGATGGGCTCTTATACATTCCATTGAATGGGTTTGGCAAATTGTAGCAGTGGCACTGGAATAATTTTGAATCATTTCTGATTTGTCTTTCCATTGTCATTTTGCCAGTGTCAGAACTTAATTCCCTATAAATGTCTCTTATGAAGCAGTTTACTATAATGTTCCCATACTACATATGTGATGAATATCATGCTGTACTTACTACAGTGAAAACCACATTCAAATAAGTATGTGTCTATACAAGGATGTTTCTTCAAACAGTTCTTGTTGTGTGATTCATTCATTCAATTCCTAAAGCCGCACCTCTATAAGTCGGTTGCAGAAAGCTGAAGACGATTCAGGTAGCATCTGGCAAAAAGCAAACAAACACCCTGCATGGATTAGGCACCAGCTGGTGGTGACAATCAGCTGTGCCACGCAGACAGTAACATGGAAAATCATCCCAGCTTCCAAGGTTCAGTCTGGGCATTCAGATGTTGAATAAATTCTGAGAACTAGAATTGTACTTGAAATTAGATTCACAGACAAATGTAGAATGCATAAAGATGTTGATTGTGCAGAAGTGTGCAAGTCAGGAACCAAACCTAGACAGCACTTCTGCCCATTGTAGAGTACAGCTCAACAGACCCACCACTGGAGAAAATGAAGACACAAGTAGAACATGTAAGTCCCACTCAGATGGTATTAAGTTAGGACTCTGGAGGTGTGCGGCACCACCATGCTGTCTTTACACTGCCTTGGGCATTCAGACAGCTCACCTCAATTATAGTTGAACTCAAAAGGAGGAAAAGATTCTTCATGCCCGAAGGTCGTACTTTGAATGGCCTGAGCATCAAACAAAACAATCAACCAACCAACTAGTTTACTTTTCAATAAATACTCTCCTCCAACTCCTCCTATAACACACCAAAAGAACTGACCAAATTCACATGCAATAGTGGAGAGGAATCGAGCAGATGCTAGTACTTTTTCACAGAACTGACTGTGCATTGGTTATAGCTGTTGCCCTGGGTTCAAATCCTGTGCCAGGTCAGCCTCTGTGTAAAATATACACGTGTCTGCCATTTGTGCTTGGGTTTTCCTCCAACATCCTAACACACATGCAGTTTAGTTTTTTGTGAGGTAAACTCTGTTCCCAAAGTCACTCCGGAATGCACAGGAGATTCCCTGGGAAGGGAGAAAACCCTTGGAGCCGTCACCCCTTATCCCAGCAGGTGTTTTTGGTACTATTGTATGGGCCATATCTGGTTACAGATGGTGGATAGGGTCCTTAAGAGTTATCAGCTTGTTTGCTGTCTTTCTCAAGCCTCCCCTGTGGCCTTGTGGTCTAAGGAGTTGGGTTAGGTCCTGGGGATGTGATGCTTGATCCTTGCCCTCCAGACTCCCAGTTTAGGTGAATTGTTGATTATAAATTGGGTTTGTGTGCTTGACTGGGATCTCTGCCATGGGCTGATGCGTTCTCTGTCTGGGGCTGTTTCCTACTTTGTGCTCAGTGCTGCAAGGATAGAGTTCTGTCCAGCACAATCCTGAAGTTTGAGACTGTTATGTAAATGTCTCTTTTGTATTGCTGCTGTGATCATTCCTCCTATTAGAGAAAACAAAAAAAAAAGTATAATGTATAAACGTACACAAGGCCAATTTAGATAGATAGATAGATAGATAGATAGATAGATAGATAGATAGATAGATAGATAGATAGATAGATAGATAGATAGATAGATAGATAGATAGATAGATAGATAGATAGATAGATAGATAGATAGATACTTTATTAATCCCAATGGGAAATTCACATTCTTCAGCAGCAGCATACTGATACAATAAATAATATTAAATTAAAGAATGATAATAATGCAGGTGAAAAACAGAAAAACAGACAATAACTATGTATAATGTTGAATGTAAACGTTTACCCCTCTGGGTGGAATTAAAGAGTCGCATAGTTTGGGGGAGAAACGATCTCCTCAATCTGTCAGTGGAGCAGGACAGTGACAGCAGTCTGTCGCTGAAGCTGCTCTTCTGTCTGGAGATGATACTATTAAGTGGATGCAGTGGATTTTCCATAATTAATCGGAGCTTGCTGAGCGCCCTTTGCTCTGCCACAGATGTTAAACTGTCTAGCTCCATGCCAACAATAGAGCTTGCCTTCCTCACCAGTTTGTCCAGACGTGAGGCGTCTTTCCTCTTAATGCTGCCTCCCCAGCACACCACTGCGTAGAAGAGGGCGCTCGCCACAACTGTCTGATAGAACATCTGCAGCATCTTATTGTTATTATTATTATTATTATTATCTTATTTAAAGCTATGAATTAGTCTAACGTGTTTTACTGTGATATACGGTAGAAAGAAAACTCACGACCTGAAAAAAAACCCACCAGACACAGGGAGAACATGCAAAATCCACACAAACATTGACCTAGCCTCATTTTTGACGTTTTGAAGATAAATAAGCAATCTGTTTCATCACTGCATCCTATTATGTGAAATGGTATAACAACATTGTCCTATTTTGCATGGTTGCCAAAGCCAATCCTAGTAACTCTGGGTACAAGGCAGGAAACCACTCTGGACAAGGCACCACTTTATCGCAAGGTTTAGTGGCCCCTTATGATTGCCAGTTAACTTAACCTGCACATCTTACGGAATATGGAAGAAAAACCAAAGCAGCCAGGAGAAAACCTACAAAGACTCAGGGAGAACATGCAAACTCCACATGGACAGCACTCGAATTCAAGACACCGGATCCGTGTTGTGACACTGCTTCTAGTCACACCATTGGGTACGCTTAAAAAATGTACCAAATAGTCACGCTTTTCTCAAAATTTTAAATGTGAAATATGAAGTAAAATATGGAAGGACCCTTTTTCTTTTAGAAAACTGTATTTTATTTAGTAAGGGTAGGATTTTTTTTTCTTTTCACATTTCAGCTGTATTCCATTGCTTGTAACAAGTAAAGAAAACTAAGCTCTTGGTTACAAAATGAATTGGAAACGGATGTGAGGCAGAATGCGTTCAGTTTTTCTACTCCATTTCCTGCTTGAAGGTATGAGGTGCCTTTAACCCTAACGTTAACATTAAAGGGATTCTCCCTTTTCTTAATTATAACTTGAAAAAAAAACGACTTTTTAAACCAACAGATAAATACGATGACGTTTATTATTATTTATTATGGGGTATTATACAAACAGCAATGCGAATTTAAAAATGTTATAGATCTACTAATGAACCTTCCTATCGAATTATCAGTAATAATGACTAAGTAAAACGCAGTACTTTACGTTTTTCATAATCACCCTATAGTCATCCGTTTTTTATTTTCTTTTTATAATCCTGAAAAAAATAACACTATATACATTCACTACACTAATGAAGTTCGAAACGGGTCACTGATTTCGATCCTTAATCATAATTTGATTTCGAACAGCGCGTAACACGAAATGCGAGGTTCTACGTGCAGATCGCCACGTCTCCGCCGATTTCGTTTGAACACGTGACCCTTCGCCGCCCGCAGTTATTCTGCTTTAGATCCCACACGCTTCTTGTGCCAACTTAGTTCTTAATGTTTTAGACAATGCCTCTTGTGTCTTTAATTATCCGTGGATAAACGTGTGAAAAGCGCTACGCCAATCAAATGCGCACGAGTGCCTTGCCCCTTTGTATTAAAGTTCTTACATCACGCGATCGCTCCGGCTAATGTAAGTTTCCAGATCAAAAGTCAATTCAGACACTGCAGTTATCGTAGGCGACATACAGGGGCGCATCTGCGACCTTGGTCTCGTCGAGAGGCGGGCTGGCTTGCTTTTTTTTTCTTCTCTAATTCTAAACAGCCCGGAGCACCGATGAAACAAACCTGCAAGGGCGCTCGAGAGCCGCAAATTTACAAATGCAAAACACAAAATGCCCACACGAGGTCGCCAAACAATGTCAGAAAAGCACGGAACGCGGCGCCGTTAAGAAAAAAATGCGGTGCTCAAAGAACAATTCAGCTCGTCTTCGAACATATCAAGCCACATCGTACAAAAAAGAATAAATGATAGTATACCATATACAGATCGATGTATTCTGTATACGTGGGTGTATCTTAGTTATTATATTGTTAAAACAAGCTGAGCACTTGCAAATTGTATAATTTAAAATATCAGTGGACACTATATAATGTAGACTCCTTGAAAACTCTTGTATTAGTGGAGTGAGAAACACTAAGTTAAAGTGTTTAAAGAGCAGCTGATCACGGGGGTCACGGGTCATTCAAAAAATAAAAAAAATACAGGTTTAGTGTAGCAGATTTCAGTCAGTCATTAACAAATCCGACAAGCTTAAGTGACAATGAGGTTTCCAAATGACGAAAATCTGAGGGAAAAAAACACAGAATGGCACCCAGGCAGCTGCTTTCCGTGTGCCACTGTTTTATGAACGGATATTTTTGCATTTTTCATTTGGTCTGTAAACTCTGTACACTTAGGAACGCTTGTGTCTGATTGCATGTCATATCCCTACGTTATTTCACTTCAATGCCAGTTTTTTAGTAGTTACTACCAGGCCATACTATAAATGGCTGTTGGCGTCTCCATTATATAAACTACATATATGCAATTTGGTAAATTTGTCAACATAATTATTTTCAGTGGTAATAACCGAACTTGCTACTCATAATCTGCTCATTTTAGTTCTTGTAATAATAAAACAAGGTATTATGGCTTGACTGTAAACCACAAGGCTGTCTGCCACAAGTCCTCATCACTGACTTTGAAGCCAGACCTAGTCATTGCACACATTACGCTTATGATTTGTACATACCTTGGGAAAATGTTATCTAAATAAATAAAATATAAAACTTCTCAAATATTTTAATAAATATGAAGTGCAGTATATGTACAGTAAATGATCAATGCCACTGTTTAAACATATATGGGGCCTGGTCGTTTTTGTTCTTGATTCAAGATTTAGTAAGCCTCCTAAGTTACAGTTTACAACTTTGTGGTAAAATGGAAATTTAAACCAATACAAATGTTCAGTTTTTAAGTTTACATGAATGACGACAATAACTTTTGACACTGAATAAAAATGAAATGTTAAAAGAACTTTAAATTATTAATCTGTATCAGTTATTTTGGAAGCATTATCATCCACCTATCATCTACCCATGTGCATTGTTCATTTCGGGGTTGTATATAAATGGTAGCTATCCCAGAAGCATTGGTACCAAGATGGGACTACTGTAAGCCTTGTACAAGTGCACCGGTCCATCGCGGGGCACACTCATAATTTGATAATTTAGAGTAACCATTTAACCTAACCTAATTTCATCCCACCTTTGGAAGTGAGAAGGAAATCTGGAGAAAAACACCACACAGACACAGGGAGAACTTCCAAACTTCACACAGATGGTAACCATGGCTGGGATTTAAACCTGGAATTCTGGATCTGTGAGACAACAGTACCAACTGCTGCCCTCCAAATTGAACTTCATTTAATATAATGCCCTCCTGCACCAGTGTGGTGCTGAGGTGTCAGCCATTGCATGGCTGCACTTGGGTCTTAATTTGGGATCCTGAGGGGGTTTGTCATGTGATGGGTGCAGCAAAGCGCTGTATCAATGCGTGCTCCCAACCTCCTCCTCCTCCAGGAGGTACTATCAGAATATTCTGAAAATAAAAAACTACAATTATATAAAAAAAAAAATTATAAACACATTTAAGTGATCATGGTAGCAGTAATACAGTATATAAAGAGGTAGAAGAGTACAGAATAAGATGAAGTATTGAGATAAAAAAGTAGATATCTCAGAAAACATGAAGACATAACAGAAATTTAAATGAATGAATAATCAAAGCTAGTTGTTGAACCAGTATCTGATAACAGTTTCAGAGTAGTAAATGTTAACTTACAAACCGTCTGCAAGAAAATAAATATGAGGCAGATCTTCAGAGCTGGACATCTTGATAGCAGAAACCTTACAGAAGCTGAAAAAGAGTTGCAAAGAGCACAATGCGGACAACCATTTACAAAAGTAACCCAGTTGTATAAGAGGAGTTTAGAGCTTTGCAAATTAGTAGAAGAGTTCATAGGATATCGAAAGGAAACCAGTTTAGATGACTAAGGTGACAAGAAGTGCATTGGTAGCACTGCTTTAAAGTAAGACCGGTAGCAGAATTAGAAAGCTCTTATAAAATTCTAACACTCTTGGAGCAGTAATTGCAATAAAACGAATGACCGCACATTGTTAACTTTATGTGGTAAGGGTAGGTTGGGCTCAAACTTTCCACCATTCTATCATAATACATGACTGCAGATAATGGAGGGATTTAAAAGGGCAAAAAACCACAACAAACTTGGACTTGTGCATGTCAGGGGGATTAGGTTTCACTGAATTGAAAAGAGTTCAATGACATTGTTCAAGGCAATGCTTGTTTTTCTTTTTGTTGCTCATTTTATACTTACAGTAAAAGGATATATGCAGTTCCTAGTGTATTCGATTCTTTCTGATCGCTATCAGGTAGGTGCATTACTGGGACTTTTGTTGAACTTCTACACTGTCAATGAGTCAGGCGAGTTTTATTAACTTGACAAGTTCCCATCACAGCTGACAGGACATTTACCAGACAAATAAACGAAAGCAGTAAGGACAACTCTCTTAGGTCACATAAATTAAATTAGACAAATGAAAATAGCCAGTACCTCTAGTCTGAATACAGCTAAAGGTCATATATTCTTTAGGTACTTACTGTAAGAGAAGAAGATCAACTGGGAATTTTTAGTCAGTTTTCTTTTACTTTCAAAATATCTGTAGAAAATTTCTGCTTCTTTTTCAAAAAGTACAGTGATTCACATTAAAGCCCATTCAAATGTTCATCTTATGCTTTGCTTCACCGCGTTTGATGTTAATTCATATCAGTCATCATTATTAAAATGAAATCAATAAGAGTTCTTTGCCAATATTGGGTCTAAAAATGAATATAAACACGTTGTTATGAAAATTAATGGTAAATATTTTTAAAATTAGTTTGAAACAAAATTTGTTTATACAATTTTTCCTGTATTGATAATCAGTGCCTCATTTAATTGTGTTGTATATTTTACATAGGACAGTTAATGTTTCCATTTTAATGCAAGGCACTTTTAAATAATAATGTAAGAAAAAAAAAACATTTTTGCAAATATAAACACATTTGTAAAGTTCTGGAGTATTCTAGCAAACCCACCAGTCTAATTTCTACACCATCAGCTTGCAAGAGTATTTCAAATGCAATTTTGCATTTAGAGCTGCATTTGGCATAGTCTCAAGTGGGAGGGCCTAACTAAAACAGAAAAAGAGAAGAAGAAATCCCCGCTGACTCAACTGTGACAAGCCGTGTCCTGAGCTCCTTCATGCAAAACAACAGTAGCCATTTTAGAAAACAGCTTTTGCCTCCCAGAATAACCTTTGTTCTGAAGCACTCATAAAACCAGAGTGTGCGGCCAGGGCTGTGCAGATTAACTGTTGCTGTAAGCAGAGCAGTCTTTGAAACCAAAGGTTATGTTTCTATTTTTCAGGAGGTTGGGTGAGGAGCTTTAATAAAAGATTAATTGTAGATAAAATCCAAAACTATAGAAAAAAATGTTTAAAGCACTTAAGGAGGTTTTGTTGAAGAAAAATAAAAAGCAATTATGAGGCTTCAGTAGACTGCAGACCTCAACTCTTTATGAAAATTTCAGTCCAGGAAAGCTAATTGCGACAGTACTTAAAATAGGAAGCTTTAAAAGGGAGGGGTGATGTGGAGCAGAAACGACTTTTAACAGTTTGAATGCAAGAGCAATGTACACACGCACACACACATTTACTTTCATATATGTATTATACTTTTAAAAAAAAGAATAAAGAAAAAAAAAGAAACTGGCATCTTAGAAAAGCCTCTAAAGATTCCTGTAACGCAATGCATTTTTAATTTGAAAGATGGTTTGCAGTATAGGGAAACCTTAACATTTATCTTGCAACACAAACAAACAAACTGTAGTTATCATACCAGGGTGTGATAGTGTGTCTGTTGGTAAATGACTAACACACATCAATTCATGCATTTCGGGGGACAAAAAAGTGAACACTTCCTCATGGAGCAGATTTCCTCTCTTCTTCTTTAGTATATCCAGCACATTTGTACTTTTCATTGTCTTGAATCTGACTTTACTTTTGGATTTGGTTGTCTGCTAAATGCACTACAAGATCCAATGGTAATATAACTTCATACATGTATTTCATTTTTATTAATAAGAGTATTGAAAAATTTCCATTCATCCATTTTCAGGAGCAGATTAGAAGAAGAAGGCTTGCGGAGCACAATTGCCAACTACAGCAACAATCTGCCCCTCTTTCTTTTTTTCTGCTATTTTTATTTATTTTTCTTAAGTTTAAGAACTAACATCAACATGGCTGTCATTTACTTTCCTGTTTTCTTTTATTCAGTTGCTCACCAAAAGTCATGCAAAAAAGAAAATTCCCCCTTGGGAATTAATAAAGTATTTCAAAAATAAATCTATCCATTATATTTTATTTTACCTTCAACATCTAACACCTAGTTTTCCTTTCTTTTTCCATTCACCCAGACCAATAACTGAAATAGGCCACACAATGCACTACATTTGTTCTGATATATTTATCTATATATGTGTGTGTATGAATTTTATTTATGAAGCCTAGAACATATATTTTTCGGTCTTTTGCATCCAGGCTGCACATGTCTCCCATCTTTTCAGATCTTTGTATTTGATCTGACAGAACTGTGACAAATTTCAATCTACTTATCTTTGTTTACTGCCTGTGCCAAACGCTGACATACATCTATCTGCCTTTTCCTTTTTTTTTAAATTTGTTTTGTCAAGATGCTCACTTCATTTAAGATTTTTATGCATTGGCAGTTCACATGTTGCCATTTTCATTTTAAAATCAAAGACTGGAATTTCTTAATCTTTTCATTCTTTTGCTTGCGTTCCTATCAAACACTGCCATGTTTTCCATTGGTTCAGGCAATTTCTACGTCGCATTATTTTTTTCTTTATTTGTCATGTTGTGTGCTCATTTACTTCTTTTTGTTCAACTTGGCTAAGCAAACATGAATAATGAAAAGTACCAATGTACTAACTGCATATAAGTAAAATAAAATCTGAAACAAAGTTGATAACTTTCTTTATTCTTCTTTTTGACATCCTAGTGATGGTGTGAGACTGTGTGATGATTATTTGTCTCAGGCTGCTTTTGCAATGGCATGCATGACTCCATGTTTTCCTTCTGAACACCCATACATCTCCATTCTTTTTTCTTTGTATTGGGCTAACACTCTGCAATATCTACATGATTAACCTTTACAGTTTTGTTCAATTTTCCTATTTTAATTGCTGAGGCTCAACACTTAACATAACTCCATTGTTGATTTCCTGTGTTTTTCACCATTCTTCTTCTTCTTCTCTTTATTGGGGTTTCACTCTGCAGTATCTACATGATTCACCTTTTGTTTTAATCTTTTTAACCTGAAGCCTGACACGTGTCTTTTTGCTTTTAACTGCAGAGGCTCAGCTCCATTGCTTCTTTTCTTCTGTTTCTCAGTATCTTCATCTTGTTTTCTTTAGATCACTGCGACATTGTTTTTTCTTTTAGTTTCAAGGCCAAACCCTGTCAGCTCGTTCTTGCAGTGTGCAGTCTTAATAACGAGCACGTGTGGCGATGATTGCCAATAGTCACGTTGTTCTTGTTCATGCAGGATTATGAGAAGGTGCAGATCAATACGAGTATTTGAAACTCGGTGTCTGCAGCGCCCCCTCCGGTATCAAGGCATAATATAACGGAGGTCACTGAAACGTTAAGTAAAATATAGCACTACATTGTAACAGTTCATGCCCTCCTAATTCTTGGCAGCATCTTCACGACACGGAGGATGAACACCACGGTCATGTCAGCCGCGCAACTCTCGTGCACCTCTCTAGTAAGAAGTCCCCCGAGAAAAGCCATCGCTGGGGCTGCACTGCGGAGCCAAGTGGTGCGAGAAATCCAGCTCGCGTTTCACATGCAGCACACAGGCAATGCGGCAGAGCCGGCGCAAACCAGTTCTATCCGGCTAGAACTGGGCGCGTACATCTGTGGGCGTCTGTCGTTCGTTTTTTTTTTTTCTCTCAATTCCCTCTGCCTGTAAACACCGCAGAAAAAAATAACACCGATGACATCACTTCGATCGAGCGCTGGTGCTGCGCCCTTTCGTTCCGTTAATAACGTGCCTCGGGCGTCACCGACTAATTGAAGTGTCAGCTAATTTTGCATTTACTGGTGTCCCAGTTTACCAGGCACTTTAACTATTAATCTTGTTCGTACCTGTCAGGAAAGTTGAACTCCAGTCCGGGATTTGCAGGCAGCCTTAAAGAAGGCAAAAGAGAGAAAAAAATAAGGTCTCGCGGCGCTGAAACAGCAGGTCTAAACCAGTTGCAGCCGGATAGAACCGGCCCGGGGGAGTGAGGCGTGCAGAAGGACAGTGGGGGATGTGAAATTAAAGGAGACCGCGGCACGACGGCGCTGGCTTGGTGCACTTTACCCTCGGCTGTAGCGGAGAGCGCTAGTAACATTACACCAAGTGAGAGGAGCTGCTGCGGGCTCTTTGTTCTGCACCTCACTCACTACGCCTTAGTATTAGCTTCGTGCGTGTCGTGTTATTAAGGATAAGAACTGGAAGTTGACATCAAAACACACACTTATGACGAAAACGTTTCATAAAGTTCACTAATTAAGTAAACATGTCCTTGTTTAATATCAGTTGTTTCTAATTTTTAATAAAGGGCTATATCGGGTTACATGCAGTGTACAATAGATGTGTTTGGTGCTGGTAAACAACAGAAAAGTCCACCAGAGTGACCTTCAAAGTGCATTTTCTTGTTGTTTATTCTTCATTACCCAAAGCCTTAGAGTTGGGAGGAAAAGTCTCTGTTATGCATGTTGGCATATTTACACCAACAATCTTTTAAAAAGGCTAGGTCCGGACTCTTTATTTGATTGTTATTCATTACATGTTTGCGTTCAAACCAAATGGGGTTCAAGGTAAGGGGTATCCATTTCTTTGAGATGGGACTGCAGTGCTGTAAGGAAAAAAATCAGTTTTGTATAGTCCTGTAGGCCAGGGCTTCCCAAACATTTTTAAGCTGAGGCCCTGCAAAATGTGCCATCTAATCAGCCCCCCTCCCCCAATATAATAATAATTCTTTACATTTATATAGTGCTTTTTTCCTTACTTAATGCGACTTTCATAGTGAGTGGAGCCACCAGTAACATAAATCCAATGCTGCGAAGTGGAGCATGAGCTTGGAGTTTTAGTTGCTGCTAACAGTAGTCGCATAGCATTAATCTGGATAGTAGTAGACCTATTATTCAAAGTAAAAGCTCAACTGCAGTAGACTATTGACATATACAGTATGTGATCAAATGTTGTGTGGTATCTCAAAGTCAGGGGTTCTCAATCTTTTTCTTTGGTATACCCCCTTCAGGAACGAAATGTTTCCAAATACAACTGTGTGGTCTTAACTTGTTCAGTACTGCACTCTTATTAGGCACACACAACTAAAGATGATGTTTCTTCAGTCCCTCATCCCTTATAGTGTACTTGGAAATTTTAACAAGTGATTACTGCTAGCATTTCGTGTGGGTGTGTGTGTTTTAATTCTTTCTATGGTAAGATAAATTGTTTTTTAATGATTTTTTTTTTATTGTAAAAATAATACCGTGATTTGATATAAGATAAAGCAATAGCCTAAAATTCCCTTGCTTTTAATTTAATGTATGAAATAAAATACATTTAATTGAATAAAAATATATGTATAAAAATTATATATATTTCCAATGCCTAATTTATGTAAGGGTATAAAAATTATACAGATAAATATGATTTCAGATTGAAAGAAGTATTTACAAGTTACATACAACTTCAGGTCAAAAAAGAGCTAAATAACTCAAAGTTAATGTGAAGTATCAATCTGCTCACTGGCAACACAGTTCTACTTTTTGGTTCTCCCTGTTCCAGGATGAAGGTTCTTGAACATTGACAACTTTGTTGTAAACAGAAGCTTTCCACTCTTTCCAATATTAATATTAGTAAGCACTATAATGAAACGTTAGGTACGTTTATTTTGTTATTAATAATTGTTAACATTCATCTTTGTTCCTGATTGTACATTGTTCTGCATTAGTCTGACAAATTCTACAACTGTTTATAAAAATGATAGCACACTAAAAACATTTATCAAAATCAAAAATACTGTAATGTTGGTGGATTGGACCTGAGTGAGAGACACGTCCAGTGTGCAAACTTCTTGTTGAGAAGTGGAGGGGATGAGAAGGAGAGCACTCACCTGTTAAGGTGCTCCTTTTCACAAACATTCCTCAGTTATGACATAGGGTTTTCGGGCAGTCTTTATTCTAGAATGGATCAACTCGAAGAGTTGGGGTCGGTGGACAGAGAAGAGGATAATGAGTTGGGGTGGGCAAGATGGAAGTGACATTTTGCAGCAAGAACACTGAGAAAGAGGGGAGCATTGAAATTCAAAGCTGAGCACGGACACTTTGTTTCAAACGTTTTTTTAAGGGCAACTTTTTTCCATTTTTTTTGTGTTAGTATTCCCTTGCACATCACCTGAGAGCTGTTAACGTATTGCACAGCTTGTGAACCTTCAGCTCCACTCAATAAGTACACTGACACAGGGGTACTTTAAAGCAACAATTGAAGAACATTTTGAGTTATACTTACGACAAACTACCTGAGATCATTTCAAGACAGTCTTTAAAATATGGCTCAAAAACCCTTGCTCCAACTTATCAAGAGCAGATGGGATCAGTAATTTTCATGAGTGGTTCGGCAGTGGTCAGCACTAAAAATGGTCCTGTGCAGGAGAAAATGGGAGCCTTCAGAAAATAATAAAAAGTAGTCCTGCGCAACGTTCTAGTATAAGGTTGCTAAGATGGATCACAAGCCCATAGCAGGGCACATTTTACGGTTGGTAACTAAATTAACCTGCATATGTTTGGAATTGGTGAGGAAGATTCATACAGACACGATAACAAACAAACTGCTCATAGATGGTTGATTCTGCCAACCAGTCTTTCCCTATTGAAGCTGGGAGCAGAGGATGCCATCACCTACATGCTACACCGATCCCTCTCCCACTTGGACAGAGGCAGTGGTGCTGTAAGAATTATGTTTCTAGACTTCACTAGCGCCTTCAACACCATCCAACCTGTGCTCCTTAGGGACAAGCTGACAGAGATGGGAGTAGATTCATACCTGGTGGCATGGATTGTGAACTATCTTACAGGCAGACCTCAGTATGTGCGTCTCAGGAACTGCAGGTCTGATATTGTGGTCAGCAACACAGGAGCGCCACAGGGGACTGTACTTTCTCCAGTCCTGTTCAGCATACATCAGACTTCCAATACAACTCGGAGTCCTGCCACGTGCAAAAGTTCACTGACAACACTGCTATCGTGGGCTGCATCAGGAGTGGGCAGGAGGAGGAGTATAGGAACCTAATCAAGGACTTTGTTAAATGGTGCGACTCAAACCACCTACACCTGAACACCAGCAAAACCAAGGAGCTGGTGGAGGATTTTAGGAGGACCAGGCCCCTCATGGACCCCGTGATCATCGGAGGTGACTGTGTGCAGAGGGTGCAGACCTATAAATACCTGGGAGTGCAGCTGGATGATAAATTGTACTGGACTGCCAATACTGATGCTCTGTGTATGAGAGGATAGAGCCGTCTGTACTTCCTTAGAAGGCTGGCGTCCTTCAACATCTGCAATAAGATGCTGCAGATGTTCTATCAGACGGTTGTTGCGAGCGCCCACTTCTACGCGGTGGTGTGCTGGGGAGGCAGCATAATGAAGAGGGATGCCTCACGCTTGGACAAACTGGTGAGGAAGGCAGGCTTTATTGTAGGCACGGAGCTGCACAGTTTGACATCTGTGGCAGAGCAACGGGCACTGAGCAGGCTCCTGTCAATCATGGAGAATCCACTGCATCCACTAAACAGTATCATCTCCAGACAGAGGAGCAGATTCAGCAACAGACTGCTGTCACTGTCCTGCTCCACTTACAGACTGAGGAGATCGTTCCTCCCCCACACCATGCGACTCTTCAGTTCCACCCGGGGGGGTAAACATTAACATTATTCAAAGTTATTGTCTGTCTGTATACCTGCATTGTTATCACTCTTTAATATTTTCTTTATCAGTATGCTGCTGCTAGAGTATGTGAATTACCCCATGGGATTAATAAAGTATCTATCTATCTATCTATCTATCTATCTATCTATCTATCTATCTATCTATCTATCTATCTATCTATCTATCTATCTATCTATCTATTGTTAAGGCATCAGTCTTTTTTCAATATAGTACCTTGAAATAGCATATTTCAAGTTAAAAAAACATAATACAACATTCAATTGACAAATTCACCAAAAAAAGTTAAAATAAACCTGTGGTTCAGACAGATGTGGGAATTTAGTAATGATAAACACCAAGCAAAGCTTAGAAAGTCCTTGACATCATCATCATGTGCTTTGTCCTTAGACAGTTCTCTCCTTCACTTTCTCTTTCCTCAGTTACACTATTTAAATGCCCCATGTTGTTTTGGATAAATAAAGGTTAACATTGTTATACTTTTCTTTCTTCCTCATCTTTTCCCATATGACGTTCTCTTGATCGTTTCCTTCATCAGACTATACATGACATTGAGAACAGATAATGATACCCTGTAGAAATGAAGTAATTTGAAACAGTAGACATGACAGGACATGCAACATTACATTTCAGAGCATTAATTCCACAAGAACTATTTGAAAAAACATCATAATCGGGGTATTCAACCATCTTGATTCAAATGTTACAAATGATGGAGAAAAACTACTTTTGTCAGAGCTGCTAAAGAAGTAGCTGTGCTGCATCTACATCAGGGTGCTGGCATCGTCAGCTTTGTTAGTCAACACCACAGTTATCTATGGTAGAAGATTCTGTTTCCAGAGAGAATGTCTGTGCAGTTGTGCCTCCTGATAAGGGACATTGATGACTGTATTCTCATTATCACTATTAATGCCTTTTTCTTTCAGTTACTTAAAACAAGTACAGAATTATTACAATTTAAGTATTATTGTAAAGTTCCTCTATTTTTCCCATAAACTATTATTTTTTGCTTAAAGTAATACAAAAAAGTATGTTGTACTTGTAAAAGGTTCACAATAGAAAACAGGGGAATAATTTGAATAAAATGCTATAATTTGATTTTCTAAAAAGATTAACATTGTTAATGGAAATAAGTACCTCATTTAAGATATCTAAATTGTTAGCAATTTGCAAAATATATGGCATACTGTATACCCAATGGCATTTCCTGGAGTTTTGTTGTTGCAAAATGAGTAAAGCCATTTCTTACATTAATTAGGTAGTTTTTTGTGATTTCACTGTTTAAGATGTGTTTGTGGCATATTGCTAATTTCATGAAGAAAATGATTTTTCAAGTCACACAACGCAAGAATTGCATTAGCCTCTAAGAATAAATGCACCTTTAACAGTAGAAAGTGTCAGCACAAGCTGAGGTGGGTTCAGGTTCCTTGAAAGTTCAACAGTGAGCCAAAGGGTAGAAAATATAGTGTAATGCAGTCACATTTAAATGTCTCAGTCGTGTTTAAAAGGAGTCAATTTTTTCCACTGTAACCAAAGAGAGAAGTGGGGTGCAGCAATTGGCAGGATTTGAATGTGGGTCTCATGCTAACTATAGCAGCTTCTTTAAGTTCTCAGCACATTAATTTTTTGGGAATAGTACATGGTTATTTTTATTAAGTAAATTACTGATTAATAGTTGACATCTGCTATACAATTAAATAAAAATCATATTAATGCAGACATTACAGTGGAGCAGTGGTTAGAACTGGCAATTCACAGATACAGCGATCTGTGTTTGATTCCTGGACGTGTCAGTGTCTGCACGAAATTAGCTGGCTGGTTTCAGTATATTTCGTTCTGTAACTCTGGTCACTGTAAATTGATTGGTTAAGAAGGAGTGTGGATATATACATCAATGTACATTTTGAGGGTTGGTGTCCTCCTAGGTCTGGCTTCTTTTTTGGAAGAGTCTAGCTCCCAATGACTCTAATGAACAAAGCACGGATTACTATATACTGCGTTGAATAAAATGTTCAGATGAAGTTAAAATTCCACATCCTTGCTGCGGTAGAGAAGAAAAAAATGCATATATACATTGTATATCTTATATACCTATTAATCTTACATAAATGCTGTAAATCTTTTCTTTAGCTGATTCTCTGTAATTACTTCTTGAGAGATGTATACAATGAATCTCTAGTACACTATGTAGTTACTTAAAAGTGGTTTTATTAAATAACCATTTTAAGTGACTGTGCTAATTTATTCATCCACTCACTATCAAAGCCACTTAATTCAGTTAAGGTTTCCAGCCTACTGAATACAAAACAGGAACCAGCACCAGACGGGGCGCCAGTCTCTGTCACAAGGTGCAGTAACGCACAGGCCCACACTCATTGCTCAGAGCCAGTTTAGAGTTACCAATTGACCTTATACAGATATCTTGGGGAGAGGAGAGGAAACTCCAGGTTTTCCTTAGAAGACCCATGCAGACATGTATGGTTTTATCAGAAAACCAGCCCAGGTTTCTGGAGCTGTTAGTGTGCGGCACTAATCACTGTGCCATCTTTGTTATAATATACACACACTTAATTAGATAAGAGGCTGACAACAGCATATAATAAAACAGAACAATATATTCAGCTGATGTACTTAGCATTTACATGACATTTCCCCCAAGATGGGGACTTTTTATAGCCACTGACTGTATTATGCAATTTTTAAACTTTAGGTTATACTTCAGGTAAACTTTAAAATAAATAACACAAAGATAAGGCTAATTTACAATCTTTTAGTATGATTACCATTTTTTTCCTTTGAGATTAATCAAATAGAGTTCCGGTAAATATGTTTATTAACTTCACAAGATATCAAGCAATTTGTTTAAACAGATAAGCCCATGTTCCTCCAAATTCGCCCGATTTGTCTTTACTTAAATTGCAGAAAATGTTACAGATGTACTTGGTAAAGAAATTACAAATCAACCCTAATTTACTATTCTAGGTTCAGCTGCTATTTTCCTCTTTAATTATTTTGTTATATTGGCTGTTCCTAACATGTGCCTGCTGTAGACAGGATTAGCTGTATCTAGCGTGTCGCTACAAATAAGATTGTGCAGATAAGGAAAAACAAATTGATTTGCGTGCCGTTTTCCTAATGTTAGTGTACCACAGTGTCAGCCCATGTTTTCCTTTCTTATTCTCTGATTTACAAAGTAGAACATAATTTTAGTTTCTAGACATCTCAATATGTTTTTTGAGGTAATTCTAAAAAAAAATTTGTTATACACAATACTCAGAAATATGCCACCCACATATATTTGTTTTTTGATAGCAGCAACTGCAATTACAAATTGCCTTTGTTATAATGAAAGGAAGAAATAGCCATGCTACATTACAAAAATTTGATCCAAATCTGTTTTTCTTAATTTTATAGCAGCCTGAGCCTGATATTTAAAATACATCAACTATATTTTGAACACTGCACTATATTTCTGGATAAAGATTCATACAGCACATTGAGGTGCACCAGAGTTCTGTCAATGATGAAAATCAGTAGTCTTTAACTTATAAATGGTTCTTCACACGGAGACAAACAAAATTACATAATTGTTTAAAACAAAAAGAAAAGAAAAGAAAAGCAAGGGTAGTGTCAGGTGTGTTATTTGTGTAGAGCACATTCCACTGGGGCAAACTGAATACAATCATTGCATAGTTTTGTCTATTGTTACAGTATCTACTCTCAAGGGTAGAAAGAATTATAGATTTGTATGGCTTATTTTGTGACAGCCATGTGATCAAAAAAGAAAAAAACAACAAAACAGGAAAATAATTTTATAAAAATAAAATCAATTAAAATACAATTCTGCATTTTGGAATAAACTGTGGATTACTCAATCATTTTTGCTATGTTTATTATGATCACAGAATACCAAAAATGTTAATGAGTAAATCTGAGGTTGTGATATTTTTTCCACTTATTAATAAATATTAAGCTTCTATTGAGTCATGATTTTATTATTATAAGATGAAGTACCTCTTGTAAGCTGGAAGTGACAATGCACACAGAATGAAATTGTTTTTCCAACCTATTGTAGTAAAAACAAATTTCTTCTCCATGTGTAGAATAGCTTGTCCTTAAAGATTGAGACCCATTCTTCTCAATTCATTACTACCACTTTCATTGGTGTCTTCTTTGGCTTCCTGTTTGACTCATCCCTCTCAGTTATGAAATATTTTTAGCACTATATTTGTATACCAACGAAGTTTTAAATGATTTAATGAAAAAAAGGATAACTGTAAAATATCTGACTGTACAAACCTGTCAAATGAGGATATCATTTAAATCCAGTATCTTGTAATGGCGGCATGACCAGAAAAATTACATGAAAAGTGTTGGCTTTTTTTGCATAAAGGATAATACAACTATTTGAATAGTTAGGCCAACTGCAGTGGTGCATTTCAAATAATACTGTAAACAATAATCCAGTGACTTGCTAATTAGTAAGATTGTGTTTCATTTATGATGGATTAAGTATATTTAAATTCAAGGTGATTAAGTACATCCCCAATGCCAAAAAGGTTGAGATGCTTGTAAAATGTAATAAGTTTTCTATGTTCTATTGTGAATAAAATATCGGTTTCTGAGATTTACAAATCATTGAATTCTGTTTTTATTTACATTTTACACAGTGTCCCAACTTCGGAAACAATGGAATTTTTGTTAAGAAGACTTTCATATTCCCAACCGAAAAAAAACCCCCATTTCTTCAGTATTATTTATTAAAATATTACTAATTGCCAACCCACCGCAGGACACACACAAACACACCCACACACCAAGCACACACTAGGGCCAATTTAGAATCTCCAATCCACCTAACCTGCATGTCTTTGGACTGTGGGAGGAAACCGGAGAGCCCGGAGGAAACCCACGCAGTCATGGGGAGAACATGCAAACTCCACGCAGGGAGGACCCGGGAAGCGAACCCAGGTCCCCAGGTCTCCTAACTGCGAGGCAGCAGCGCTACCACTGCACCACAGTGCCGCCCTGATAAAAACATGAATATGCAAATTGCAGTTAAAATGAACCTAAACTGAAAACCTTTGCAAAATTTAGATTATAGTCTTTAAATCTATATATACAGTATATAATGCTAATGTTCTGGAAATTTAAAAAAATAAAATTAAGTAGCTGTAACCTTGGCAAAGTGGCCTGTCATTCATTATGTGTTTATGACAAAGTGATTACAATACCAATGCTAACCACCATCCATCCATCCATTTTCTAACCCGCTGAATCCAAACACAGGGTCACGGGGGTCTGCTGGAGCCAATCCCAGCCAACACAGGGCACAAGGCAGGAAACAATCCTGGGCAGGGTGCCAACCCACCGCAGGACACACACAAACACACCCACACACCAAGCACACACTAGGGCCAATTTAGAATCGCCAATCCACCTAACCTGCATGCCTTTGGACTGTGGGAGGAAACCCATGCAGTCACGGGGAGAACATGCAAACTCCACGCAGGGAGGACCCGGGAAGCGAACCCGGTCTCCTAACTGCGAGGCAGCAGCGCTACCACTGCACCACCATGCCGCCCTGATAAAAACATGAATATGCAAATTACAGTTAAAATGAACCTAAACTGAAAACCTTTGCAAAATTTAGATTCCATCCATCCATTTTCCAACCCGCTGAATCCGAACACAGGGTCACGGGGGTCTGCTGGAGCCAATCCCAGCCAACACAGGGCACAAGGCAGGGAACCAATCCCAGGCAGGGTGCCAATTTAGATTATAGTCTTTAAATCTATATATACAGTATATAATGCTAATGTTCTGGAAATTTAAAAAAATAAAATTAAGTAGCTGTAACCTTGGCAAAGTGGCCTGTCATTATGTGTTTATGACAAAGTGATTACAATACCAATGCTAACCACCATAATGGCTTAAAGAAAAAGAAGAGCAGCAACATCTAAGTCAAGCAAGCTGCAGAAGCTGATTACTTAGAATAAGAATAAGAACCCAGGATGGTGGAGCACACAGAGAAGCAAGACGTAATCTTGAATATAGCTGGATATGTTCTGGAATTTCAAAAAATTTTAGCTAGAGTAAACCTGGTGGCCACTTTACTAGTGGCCTGAAAAGTTTATTGTAATTAAAGCATGGTCCCCTCTAGCCCATCTATCAATATTCCCCTAGGACACAGTACATGCATGTTCAAAAATTCATAATCAAGTTTAAGTATTGTGTTTATTGATCAAACATGGAACTTTATTACATGTAAACAAATGGTGGTAAAGTGACCTGTGGCCATGTGTTTTCAGCAAACTGATAGAAAAAAACAAGTAACAACCACCATAATGTCAGAAAAAAAGAAGGTCTGTAACATCTACTGACTGTCAAGCACACTGCAAAAGGTGACAAAAAATGAGAAAGAATAAGAAGACAAGATGCTGAAGCTCATAATCAAGCAAAAAGTGCCCTTGAATACAGAACAATTGAGTAGCAGACAAGTATGATGGCACATAGGCTTCCAAGACAAAGTCCAGGATACAGAATGCAAGAAAAAAAAAGACAGAAATGCTCAGTGACAAATAGTCAAAACCTCTAACCAAATGAAAACATTGCTTTTGCACCCTAAAATTAATGTTTCTTTAAAGACCAAGCAAAGTTTCATCAGCAATGTCATTAATGTCAACTTGTATTTTTAATGTGATAAAAAAAAAATGTGTTGCCAAAATAGAAAAGTTCAGCTTGCTCTATATGAATAACCAATGTAATAAAATATATTATAACTTCTAGACAAACTGAAAGAAGAAACTGTTTAGAAAACATAACAAGTATCAACAGGTCCTTATCTTTAACTTGGATTTTATTTGCATTTCATTTTAGGTCTGCATGTTTCACCAGTGATTTCATAAATTTTATGCAATAAAATAATGTTTAAGGCATCCCCAGACAATTCCATATGCAATACGCAATGTAGTTTAATAAATCATTTTACAAATAAACATAGAACATTTATAGTAAATCATAACTATACATGCATCCTGTTACAATCAATGGAGTGTTGACTAAATTTTTTTGTTGTTTCAACCAATTTATAAACATTTTTTGCTTTGTTTTATTAATATTTTGCCATTAATTATGTCATCTGAAATTGCCTTTGGTATGCCTTGCTGTCCCATAGGCATCATTAGAATATGCAAGTTCACAAGTAATGTCATGGGCAGCATTTTAAAAATGTTGGTAGTAAACAGCATTTTTGCCAATGTTTTATTTGATGAGGGCAGGAGAAAAGGCAGCTCTATATTTATATATTGTGGCAAGCGGCTGGTTTGGCACCCAGCCGGGATGCCCGAAAGGACCAGAGGAGGGATTACGCCTCCTCCAGACCACGAGGGGGCGACCACCCTGGTGGCTTTGGGGACCATGGGAACTGAGCTTGGAAGCTCAACCCTATAGGGGCCCGTGGTCACCGCCATGGGGTGCCCCGATGCCTGGAGAGTCCTGGTCCTCAGCACTTCTGCCACACCCGGAAGTGCTGGGGGGAAGACGACCAGGGACACCCAGAGTGCTTCTGGGTGCGCGGCCGGTACATCCGCCACACTGGGGAGTGCCAGAAGAGGTTAATCGGGAGGCACCTGGAGCATGTCCGGGTGATTATAAAAGGGGCCGCCTCCTCCATTTGTTGGCTTGAGTCAGGAGCAGAGAAGGACCGCGCTCGGGAGGAGAGGAAAGGAGGTGGCCTGAAGAGAAGAAAGAGGCATCAATTTGGTGTTGTGTGTGCACTTGCTGTAAATAATAGAATGTATAATAAACGTGTGTTGGGTGAACCATCAGTGTCCGCCTGTCTGTGTCCGGGCCAGCCTCCGCAATATATATATCTTTCTTTCAAAAACAAGTTTTAAGGACTTTTGTTTGTTGGTTCACTTCCATCTTTTGTTTTTACTTAGGGTTTCCATGTGGAGACCAAGGGATCAGAACTGAACATGATAATAACAAAAAAATGAGTGCTGGTACCCTTAAGTTTTTTAGGTTCATTTTGTCTCTTTTAACACTGGATTTCTTATCTGATTAAATCCACAATCTCATGCCAATCACTTAATGTGGTTTGCTGCAGTTAAAAAGACAGTCCACCATGGTGGCAGCTGTTTTTATTTTTGTTTGATTGCTCCTTGAATAAGGCTGTGACCTTCTTGTATATTTTTCTAGCAAGTCAGTCCCAGATGGGTGTGCTTTTGTTTCTTCAGTTCAGCTACAGTAGCTGCCTTGTGTCTGTTTTGTCTCTACATCTGCCTGCCCCCAACACAATCAACAGCTTCCTTATTTCAGTTTGTCTGTGCAGCTTCCTGTCCCACTGTTCATCAGAGGTTGTCTTGTGTCTGACCCATCAATGCAGCATGCGGATTTATTTAGCTGAGCTGTAGCTCCCCTTTTTGTTTGTTATTTGTTCCTGTCTGTCTGTTAACCCTCATGGGCAGCAACTTGTTTCATCTGTACAGCCTGCAACCTGATGTAAAAAAGTTCAACAAAATAGTTTTGAATGTTTGATTTTGACCATTGTTTTTCTCACCTGAACTCTAAAATTCCCCATTAAGATGCTGTTACTTTTAGTTCGCACCTCTAGTTTATTTTAGGAATTCACTAGAAAATGTATTGTTTTATTTACTTTACTGACAAGTATTGTTACTTTTGCTTTTAACACTTTCTATCATTATTTTGGTGATATCATCATGTTGTCATTTTGTACTGTTATTTTTTCATGGCTGTTGTCATTTTGTGTGTCTGTTTGCTGTGATGCTGCATGGTTACTAGGCATGTGACACCTTTATAGTTTTTCTAAGGTATCTTGGAAAATCTTTTTGTGCAGTTATTAATATACACTTTATATTACTATAAATTTTATTATGTTTCCGCAACTTCAATGTCATTTTTTTCAGTGTGGGTTCCTTTGTTATGTTGTCATAGGCAATGCCATATTGTTTAACTTTGCTATGCACAGTTCCTGACCAAGAAACTCTTGTCATGGGACCTCTGGTATCACAAAGGTGTCACTATAAAACAGTATGGCTTGCTACATAAAGTTTCTAAACATGACAATGTTTACTTTACAATCAGATTAGATAGATACACTTTATTTGTCCCCATGGGAAAATGTAAACTTTACAGAAGCTCATGAAAAAAAATATACATATACATACAAAATATACAGTAAATACATACACACACACACACATATACATTCGTAGTCTGTGTCACAATCTGATTGTATGGGTGGTTACCTACCAGGTAACGCTTGTGGTTGGCCAGCTAACATCCGCCATGGTGCCCTCAGTTTGTGAGGAGCAGATCATAGAATGGTTGAAATAGTTTACTGTCAAATAAATGCAAAGAGTACAGACTACGAATGCCGTGAATGTAATTACCCCGATCTACATGCTGTCAAATAAACGAACCACACGCCGTGGCGCAACGTTAGGGGTATCGCCTCTGACGCTGACGTCCGAGGTTCGATTCCCGAGAGGGAGTGCAGTGGAGTGTGTACACCTGATGAGCCCAGAATGAGGGCGAAACACGTGTCGTGTACTCTTTGCATTTATTTGACAGTAAACTATTTCAACCATATATATATATATATATATATATATATATTAAAAAAATATATATACAGTAATCCCTCACCTATCGCGGGGGTTACGTTCCAGAGCCCCCCCACGATAGGTGAAATCCGCGAAGTAGCGACCTATATTTATTTTATTATTTATACATATTTTAAGGCTTTATAAACCCTTCCCACACTCTTATAAACCTTTCTCACTCTCTTGTTAACCTTTCCCACGCTCTTATAAACACTTCCTATGATCTTAAACACTTTCTACATTCTTAAACACCTCAGACCAACACTGCACACTGCCTGCACGCAGCGATCAGACGTCAATGTGTCTGCACTCGCTTTGTGAAGGGGGGCAGCTGAACTCACGCTGAGCAGAAATGGACTTTGTGCTGCTTCTGCCAAAATGCCTGCTTGTCGCTCTGCTCGAGGAGTGTGTGTGTGTGTGTGTGTGGGTGTGTGAGAGCTGAACGCACCTTCGCTCAAACCCCCCCCCCTCCCCGGAAGCGCAATAGGCTCCTGCCACTTCGCATTGTCAAGGGGGTGGGGAGCTGAATGAACGCTAAGGAGAAGTGGACTTTGTGCTGGGTTTGTGCTGCTTGTCGCTCTGCGTGTCAATAATTTAAAAGCCTGTACAATCAGGCTTTTAGGTGTACATCACCAATTTTCCTGTCTCACTGTCTTGTCTTGCGTGAAGTTAAAATGTTTTATAATAGTGAGATGTTACTCATATCCTTAGCCCGACATCCACATATCATATGTGTTAACAAAGTGTGTTTTATAAGTTTACATGTGTTTAAAGCATGTGGGATGGGTATTTTAAGGCTTAAACTAAAAAAATGTTTATTTATATGGTCTTTCTATATCACGGATTTTCTCCTGTTGCTGATGGGTCTGGAACATAACTTCCGCGATAGGCGGGCAATCACTTGTATTTAAAAATCCGCGAAGTCGTGAATCCGCGAAAAGTGAACCGCGAAGTAGCGAGGGATTACTGTATATATATATATTGTGGGACATGGCTGGCCGTTCATCCTGGCCAATACCCCCAGGCCGCCAGGTGGAGCCCTTCTTGCAACATAGAGGTGCCCCGGGTTCCAGCAGGGCATCATGGACATTGGAGTTTTCCTTCACAACCCTGCTGGATACCATGGGGGCTGCCAGAGGACACTGCAGGGAGGCACAGGGATTTTTATTTGCACTATAACCCGGAAGTACGTCCTAGTCACAGGGACAGAAGAAATGACATACTTCCGGGATGAAGAAAAGCAGTTTTTCACCTGACCCGGAAGTGTTAAGAATCACATGGACTGAGGGATCAGAAACACTTCCAGGTCAAGCACTTTAAAAGGACTATGGGAAATCCCAGCAGTGAGCTGAGTTGGGAGGAAGGGTAACAACGCGTCTGGGAGTGGAGGATTAATTATTGTATTAGAGTATTGTGTTTATTATTGAGTATTGTGGAGTGGAGGGTGCTTGGTGCACATTATTGTTCGAATAAATTTAATTATTGGACTTTTATCTGGTGTTTGGCGTTTGATCTGAGGGTTCAAGGGGACAACAGCACCCCCTACCTGTCACAATATATATCTATATATATATATATATATATATATATATATATATATATATATATATATATAGTGTAACACTAGGGGGTGCTATTGCTCCCTTGAACCCTCAGGTACCACGCCAAACACCAGGTAAAAGTCCAAGACTTTTTATTTTTATAATAATAACGTGCACAAAGCACCCTCCACTCCACACTACTCATTTAATCAATAATCAATAAACAATCACAATTCCTCCACTCCCAGACGCATTGCCACCCTTCCTCCCAGCTCAGCTCACTCGTCTAGGGTTTCCCACAGTCCTTTATAGTCCCTGACCCGGAAGTGGTTCCATCCCTGCAGTCCATGACTTGTTATCACTTCCGGGTCAGATTAAAAGTCCTTTTCTTCATCCCGGAAGCACATCGTTCCTTCTTTGTCATGTGATCAGGATGTACTTCCGGGTCATAGGGCACGTATAAGTCCTTGAGCCTCCCTGCAGCGTCCTCTGGTGGGCCCCACGGTGTCCAGCAGGGTCGGGAATAAAAATTCCATTGTCCATTGTCCATGATTCCCTGCTGGTCTTCGGGGCACTTCCATGCTAGAGGGACGGCTCCATCTAG
This sequence comes from Erpetoichthys calabaricus, assembly GCF_900747795.2. Taxonomy (NCBI): domain Eukaryota; kingdom Metazoa; phylum Chordata; class Cladistia; order Polypteriformes; family Polypteridae; genus Erpetoichthys; species Erpetoichthys calabaricus. The sequence goes on from NC_041405.2 coordinate 32,888,675, forward strand.
TGGCCTGGGGGTATTGGCCAGGATGAACGACTGGCCATCTCCCACAGTATTCCCCACCCAGCGAAGAATTATAATTCGGCTTGGGCTTCATCGTCTAGACTCCCCGGAGAAGCTAGGGGGAACGTTGAATCGCCAACTGTTCTGATCCCCTGTCCTCCGAGGACAACTTCGCCATAGATGGCCCGGCCTTCGGCATTCGTAGCAGAGCTGTGGTCCCCTTGATATTCTCCCCCTGCGAAACTGGAAGCACCTCGGTACTTCTGGCTCCACCCTTCTCTCCGCTGAGATGGGTTTATCGGCTGCTCTTACGTTTTCCAACCCCTTATCCAACTTGTCAGGAGACCCCCGTTTTATTTTAGGGATCTCCTGTTTAATCTGGGGCTTGTGTACAGTTTGGGTCTCTCTATTAGAGAAAGAGAGCCCTTTCACTGTCTGCACGCCCTTTGACTTTAAACTAACCAGAGGCGGCATCTTCAGCACCGCATCGCTCCGAAAGACAGCACTTTTCAGCTGCTCTGGTTCGATTGGCGCTTCCACCGCCCCTTCTGTCATCGTACCACATTCCCTTGTTGGGTTCGCAGTGACTTGGCACCCGGTACTTATTAATCGTGGGCCCGGATCACACTGCGTCCCTTTATAATGTACAGTACCGGCATTACCCACCTGTACCGCCAAATCATATAAGACGGGAGGTTGTCATCCTATACGCCGCAGGAATTCATCCACTTTCCGGATGGGCACTTCGGCCGTCTCTCCCAGTTCCCTGACGATCTTCTGAATCGCCGTCAGCGTCTGTAAGAAACTACGTACAGGCTCAATTAGCTTTTCGAGTACCCGCACGTCCATAAAGTTATTTAATTCGGCCGGAGGCAAGTTAACTTCTGCCTTCTCCTTACCTACCGGCTGGGAGCCAATGAGCACGTCCACTGTCGGCACGTGCTCTGACAGGCTTCATGGAGGCTCTTGGGAATTGGAGTCTTTAGAGAATCGGGTGGCCACTACCGGCCGACTGCGATCCGCCTTTTCTAATTTATCGGCGGACCGTTCAGTCACATCCCGCTCCTCTTTACCTTTATTTAATACTGGCGCTGCTTCGCTCGCCTCCCCCTTCCCTTTCAGGGAGTTCGGATCCGTCGGGGGATAAACGACCTCACCGATGGACCGATGGTGACCTTCTCCTTCCCGACATCCTTCGAGCGAGATCACGCGTCCCATTTCGGCGAATCGGCAGGCCTCTTCCTGGTCAGGTAACACCATGTTTTCCTTTCGGTTTACCCAGCCTGCCCCAGGATAGTCCACATGACTGTTCTCATCGAATGGGCTTCTCCCTTGCAGATCCCTAGAGTGGCTCAACTTCTCGCTATCGCGGCCATCTTGCCTGGGTATGAGGTCTGCGTCTGACTCACTGTCGGAGCTCCGCAGACAGGCCTCTGAAAAACAAGAAAAGAAAGTTTCTGGCGCCTCGGGCGTTTTCCCGGCACATACCTCCGGACTTTGTCGGCGTGTATCAAGTTTACGCAGGTAGTCCGGCGTGTCTGATATCCAACAGTCCTCCTGCTGCCGTACCGCTCGGGCTCTCTCAGCATCTATCAGTGACCTGTCTTCCTCACTTCCCGTCAGGTATGTCCACAATAGCTTGGCGTCAGTTAGGGTCTGTTTCTTAGGGTCTGTTTCTTCGGGTTATTCCCATTCTTTCTGCCCGATTTCTTCCCCATTGCGTACCGATGTCTGGCAAGGCTCACAATCGCAGTGCCCTCGGTATAGTGTGGCGTTTCTACCTCTGTGCGTTCTGACGCGACCTTATTGGGGTTTTCTGTACACAAAATTTTTTATAAAACAGGTCCTCTGCCAAATCAACGGCCAGAGAATCCTGCCGACTACGCCAGTGTAACAGTAGGGGGCGATGTTGCTCCCTTGAACCCTCAGGTACCATGTCCAACATCAGGTAAAAGTCCAAGACTTTTTATTTTTATAATAATAACGTGCACAAAGCACCCTCCACTCCACACTACTCATATAATCAATAATCAATAAACAATCACAATTCCTCCACTCCCAGATGCGTTGCCACACTTCCTCCCAGCTCAGCTCACTCGTCCATGACTTGTTATCACTTCTGGGTCAGATTAAAAGTCCTTTTCTTCATCCCGGAAACACGTCGTTCCTTCTTTGTCATGTGATCAGGACGTACTTCCGGGTTATAGGGCACATATAAGTCCTTGAGCCTCCCTGCAGCATCCTCTGGTGGGCCCCACGGTGTCCAGCAGGGTCGGGAATAAAAACTCCATTGTCCATGATTCCCTGCTGGTCTTCGGGGCACTTCTATGCTACAGGGAGGGCTCCATCTAGTGGCCTGGGGGTATTGGCCGGGATGAACGACCGGCCATCTCCCAAAATACATTGTCACAAGAATGAGTCGGAGACATCATAAAGAGCTGGGGTGGCCACTCGTATATAACTGAACTGCCTGTATGGAGGCAAGATAGCAGTTTTAACAGCTATCTTATAAGGGAAATTACATCATCGGTGCGGGAACTGGGAGTGGCGTCCTCATGCCTAGAAGTGACGTCATCATCGGGGCCAGAAACAGGCGGGATTTACCGGGAATGGTCTGCAAGGGACTGAGATATACAGTACACTCCGCCGCCTCCTGGCCTGGTGTTGAATTACTATTGTTTAGGCACTTCAGCTGTTTCCCATGCATATGTGTGTGACAAGGCCCTTAGCCCAGACCCATTGGGTTGGGCGGACCTGTCCGAGAGGTCGTGGACTCGAGAGACAGAATCAGCATTGGCATGGAGAGAGCCCTTACAGTGAACAAACGAAAACGGTTGGAGGTCAAGAAACCACCTAGTGACCCGTGGATTCAACTCCTTGTGGAGGGCCATCCACTGCAGAGGTGCACGGTCCATCACCAAAGTAAATTCACGACCCAAGAGGTAATACCTCAACTGTGTTATCAACCTAGTCTCCCGATCCAGCAGTTTCTGGCTCAGGTACATAACGGGGTGTTCAACACCATCGACGCTTTGGCTCAGCACGGCCCCTAGGCCTGTGTCCGTCTGGAGTATGAAAGGATGCGAAAAGTTAGATGCTTTCAATATGGGTGCTGACATAAGGGCCTGTTTTAGGTCACAAAAAGCAGCGTCAGTCTTGTCAGTCCACACCACATGGTTGGGAGCCCCCTTCTTTGTTAAGTCTGTCAAGGGTGCAGCTCTCTCGGAGAACCGGAGTACAAACCGGCAGTAGTACCCAGCTAAACCGAGGAAGGCCTGCACTTGCCAACTTAATATGGCATTAACTTTAGAGCACTGTGTTTCACGGCAACCCGACCAACCAGGTAGCCTAAATATTTAGCTTCTTTTAATCCAAAAAAACATTTCTTTGGATTAATTCGAAGCCCGGCTTCACCCAGCATCCGCAATACCATTTCAACCTGCCGCACGTGATCCTTCCATGTGCTGGAATAGATGACAACGTCATCCAAATAAGCAGCACTAAACACGTTATGGGGCTGGAGCACTCTGTCCACCAGATGCTGGAAAGTTGCCGGAGCCCCATGTAACCCGAATGAGAGGATCCGATACTGCCAGTGTCCACTAGGGGTGCTAAACATGGTCTTAACCTTTGCAGAGTCTGTTAAAGGAACCTACCAGTACCCCTTAGTCATGTCAAGTGTGGTCAAAATCTTCGCCTGTCCAAGTCTATCAAGGAGGTCGTCCAAGTGAGGCATCGGATAGGTGTTAAACTGGGAGACTTGATTCAGTTGACGGAAGTTGTTGCAAAACCTCCAACTCCCATCAGGCTTATTGACCAAGACAATCGGACTGGACAAGGGTCTATAACTTTCCTCAATCACACCTAGTTCCAGCATATGCTTGATCTCAAGCTCCACCTCTGCCTTCTCTGCCTCAGAAAGACGATATGGGCATTCTCATACGACAACTCCGGGCTCTGTCACTATATTGTGCACAATCAGAGAGGTCCTTCCAGTTTTCTCACTCACTACCTCCGGAACTGACAGGATCGCTGTTTCGAGCTCCCATCTCTGTTTAGCATTTAACTCGGGACTGAAGTTAAGGCTGTCGCTCTGAGCAAAGAAAGAGCGGGGCTGAGCGGAGTAGGGATCAGGATCCCTCTCCTTCCACGGCTTCAGCAAGTTCACGATATACCCGCTCGCTTGGCTGATGATTGGGTTGTTTCACCACAATCGACAAGCCCTTTCTTCTCCTTTACTGCATACGGACCGTGCCAGAGAGTCGTGCCACGATCATAATAGTGGGCCTGTACTGCTTGCGCCTCCTCCATGTGACTTTTTATAAGAGGTCGAATTTTCCCGAATCGGTTGCGTAATTGTGCAATATACTCTAGTATATTGGTAGAGGGAAGAGCCTCTCCTTCCTATCCTTCTTTTAAAACATCCAATAGTCCTCTGGGTTGTCGTCCATATAACAATTCAAAAGGGGAGAACCCCATAGAGTCTTGTGGGACTTCCCGATAGGCAAAGAGCATGAGGGGAAGGAGCTGGTCCCAGTTCCTCCCGTCCCCGCTGACCACCTTGTGCAGCATTTGCTTGAGAGTCTGATTGAACTTCTCGACAAGTCTGTCAGTTTGAGGATGATACACCACGGTCTTTAAGTGCATTATTTTAAGTAACTTGGCTGTTTCCTTGAACATCTCTGAGGTAAAGGGTGTCCCTTGGTCTGTAAGGACTTCTTTAGGGATGCCAAAATGTGCAAAGACCCCTACTAGTTCCCGTGTGATAGCTTTAGAAGTGGCAGAGCGCAGTGGAACTGCCTCTGGATATTGGGTAGCATAATGTACGAGGACTAGTATATATTTATGTCCTCAGGCTGAAGGCTCCAGAGGTCCTACTATATTGACCCCAATACGCTCGAAGGGAACATCAATCAGGGGAAGGGGAACAAGAGGAGCATGGTCCTTCCTAGGAATTTGCTGTAATTGACATTCTGGACAAGAGATGCAAAAACGGCGAACCTCCTCATTAATTTCTGGCCAATAAAATTGGAGCTTGATTCACTCCAAAGTTTTTTCGGTGCCTAAATGGCCTCCCAGGAGGTGGGCGTGCACCAACTCACACACCTGCTGCCGGTAGGTTCATGGGATTAGCAACAACTTCCTCTTCCCGCCCTCATGTTCAGCTACTCGATATAACAGATCATTTTCTAGCACAAAGTGAGGGCCGCGTGGCATGGGCTGATGAGTGTGTTGGCCATTGCCAAGCATGACTGCATTTTTTGCAAATTTCAGGGAGTAATCATTCCATTGCTCCCTCTTAAAAGAAGCCGGTGTTTCTTTAAATTGAAAATGTATTTCGGAGAGAGGGTCTAGTCTGACCTCAAGGGGCAGGGAGTCCTTCCGACTTGTCGAGGCTCGGGCTGATGACGTGTTTAACTGCGATGGCCCAGGAGCCTCCCTGTCCTCCTCGCGGCGCTCTGTAATTCTATTCTCTAGCTGGTTACACGCCGTGGAAACAGTCTGAGTCTAGTCCTACAGGGCAAGGGGAGTAGTTAACAGCACACCGCATTTATTGTCAGACCAGTTCCGCCCTAGGATCACGGGAGAAGGTGGGTGTGGGTGGACCGCCACCGTGAATTTTTTCCTGATCCTTCGTAGCTGATGATAAACAGGGCGGTTTTATAGATACGGGTTTCCTCGTGTATGCATCGGATACTGGTCTTTTTTCTCGTCCACTGTCGTGGTAATGCGTAACGTTAATCAACAATGGAGATGTTGCTGCTGGAGTCTAAAAGGGCTATAACTCAGAAACCATTTACAACTATTACTCCCATATGACCAACAGCCAGAGGGTTCATAAGTGCACATAACCAATCTCCCCCCCTCCACCCGCATTCCTCCGTGCTCCCGTGCAAGCGGTCCACCCCGCACCCCAGGGAAATTGGGACAGGCTTCGGTTTATATGGAAGGGACTTATACTGTGGGACATAATTCCTACGGGGTCCACTAGAGGACCGTTCTGCTCTCACAGATTGTGAGGCTGGCTTAGTTGTTGTAAATTGTTTTATTAATTCGTCCATAGAATGGAAGTCTCCCCAGTCTTGGTTTCTTCTGGGAAATAACCATCCTGCCGACTATGCCACTGTCACAAGAATGAGTCTGAGACATCATAAAGAGTTAGGGCAGCCACCCATATATTATTTTCTCAGCTGCAAAAGTTCCAAAGAAGAACTGCCTGTATGGAGGCAAGATGGCAGTTTTAACAGCCCGGAAGGGAAATGACATCATCGGTGCAGGAACTGGGAGTGGTGTCCTCGTGCCCGGAAGTGACATCATCATCGGGGCCAGAAACAGGCAGGATTTCCTGGGAAAGGTCTGCAAGGGACTGAGAGAGATAGTCAGTACACTCCACTGTCCCCTTGCCTGGCATAGAATTACTATTGTTTAGGCCCTTCAGCTGTTTCTCATGCGCACGTATGTGACTAGGGGGTTCCCCCCTGCTTGCTTCACTCGCCAACCCCCCCCCCCCCCCCCCCCCCCCACCCAGCCTGCGCTACGCGCCAGCCACTTCGCATCTCTACCACTTGTGTTGTGAAGAGGGGGGCTGAACGCACCACAAGGAGACGCGGTCGCTCCTCCTATTTTTTAGTTTATAATTTTAAAACAGAATAAGAATCTGAAAATCTAACACCATCACATGAAAGTTTGAAAAATTCTGAAAAGAATGATACCAGACATATATATGTAGGTTTTAAAATAAGCCTGATTTAAAGTGTGACAAAAAAGACACATAAAAACACTGCACAAAATCATTGCACTTTTAGGCTTAGGATTTTATATATATCGAATATAATATATACATATATATATATATATATATATATATTGTATATATATATATATTGTATATATATGTTACAGTATATAGTTTTACTATCAAATAATGCAAAGGGTACGTGACATGTGTTTTGCCCTTATTTGGGCTCATCAGGCGTATACACTCCACTGCATCCCATCGCGGGGATCGATCCTCGGACGTCTTTCATTTCCTAGGAACATCTGAGTACTGGGGTATTTTCTGAACAAAGATTTTTAGCGAAGCAGTATTTAGTTGTATAAAATTAAATCAAATGTGAAAAACTGGCTGTGGAAAAATTTGGGCACCCTTGTAATTTTGCTGATTTGAATGCATATAACTGCTCAACACTGATTACTTGCAACACCAAATTGGTTGGATTAGCTTGTTAAGCCTTGAACTTCATAGACAGGTGTGTCCAATCATGAGAAAAGGTATTTAAGGTGGTCAATTGCAAGCTGTGCTTCCCTTTGACTCTCCTCTGAAGAGTGACAGCATGGGATCCTCAAAGCAACTCTCAAAAGATCTGAAAACAAAGATTGTTCAGTCTCATGGTTTAGGGGAAGGCTACAAAAAGCTCTCTCAGAGGTTTAAACTGTCAGTTTCAACTGTAAGGAATGTAATCAGGAAATGGAAGGCCACAGGCCTGTTAAACCCAGGTCTGGCAGACCAAGAAAAATACAGGAGCGGCATATGCCCAGGATTGTGAGAATAGATACAGACAACCCACGGATTACCTCCAAAGACCTGCAAGAACATCTTGCTGCAGATGGTGCATCTGTACATCGTTCTACAATTCAGCGCAATTTGCAACTAACATCTGTATGGCAGGACGATGAGAAAGAAGCCCTTTCTGCACTCACGCCACAAACAGAGTCGCTTGTTGTATGCAAATGCTCATTCAGACAAGACAGATTCATTTTGGAACAAAGTGCTTTGGACTGATGAGACAAAAATTGAGTTATTTGGTCAAAACAAAAAGTGCTTTGCATGGCGGAAGAAGAACACCGCATTCCAAGAAAAATACCTACTACCTACTGTCAAATTTGGTGGAGGGTCCATCATGCTGTGGGGCTGTGTGGCTAGTTCAGGAACTGGGGCCCTTGTTAAAGTCGAGGGTCGGATGAATTCAACCCAATATCAACAAATTCTTCAGGATAATGTTCAAGCATTAGTCACAAAGTTGAAGTTACCAGGGGTTGGATATTCCAACAAGACAATGACCCAAAAGACAGTTGGAAATTAACAAAGGCATTCATGCAGAGGGAGAAGTATAATGTTCTGGAATGGCCGTCACAATCCCCTGACTTGAATATCATCGAAAATCTAAGGGATGATTTGAAGCAGACTGTCCATGCTCGGCAGCCATCAAATTTAACTGAACTAGAGAGATTTTGTATGGAAGAATGGTCAAAAATACCTCCATCCAGAATCCAGACAATCATCAACGGCTATAGGGGGCATCTAGAGGCTGTTATATTTGCAAAAGGAGGCTCAACTAAGTATTGATGTAATATCTCTGTTGGGGTGCCCAAATTTATGCACCTGTCTAATTTTCTTTTGATGCATATTTTCTGTTAATCCAATAAACTTAATGTCACTGCTGAAATACTACTATTTCCATAAGGCATGTTATATATTAAAAGGAAGGCTCAGCAAATGATAAACAAAAATCCAAAGAATTAAGAGGGGTTCCTAAACTTTTTCTATGACTATATATATATATACATACATACAGTGGAACCTCGGTTTGCGAGTGACTTGGTTTACGTGTGTTTTGCAAGACACTAAATTTTGACTTGATTAACGAGCGAGGTCTTGCAGTACAAGTAGTATGTATGTGCTTTGTCTGCTGAACGTCATGTGATCACAACTGATCTGATGGTTCTTCTCTCTCTCTCTTGCTGCGGGATTGTGGGCAATCGTCTCCTATTCTCCGTCTGAGTCGGCGTGCCTCACTCATATAGTCAACATCCGTACAAGCGTATACTGTTTACTACAGCATTGTGACTGTGTGTGTGTGTTTGTGCGCGCGCGCGTGTGTGTGCTGTGAGAGTCCCCGTCTTGCACCCCAAAACATGAAGCTGAGTCTCAGTACTTTAGCGGCACCAGCTTTATTCAGCTTGAAACAGCAACAGTGCGGTTATCCCTATTGCTTGTACACTTTTTTCTACCACATCTTGTCCTTCCCTTCGCCTCTCTATTAATGTGCTTGGACACAGAGCTCTGTGAACAGCCAGCCTCTTTAGCAATGACCTTTTGTGTCTTGCCCTCCTTGTGCAAGGTGTCAATGGTGATCTTTTGGACAACTGTCAAGTCAGCAGTCTTCCCCATGATTGTGTAGCCTACAGAACTAGACTGAGAGACCATTTAAAGGCTTTTGCAGGTGTTTTGAGTTAATTAGCTGATTAGAGTGTGGCACCAGGTGTCTTCAATATTGAACCTTTTCACAATATTCTAATTTTCCGAGATACTGAATTTGGGACTTTCATTAGTTGTCAGTTATAATCATCAACATTAAAAGAAATAAACATTACATACATCAGTCTGTGTGTAATGAATGAATCTAATACAGTAATCCCTCGCTACTTCGCGGTTCACTTTTCGCGGATTCATGACTTCGCGGGTTTTTAAATACAAGTGATTGCCCGCCTATCGCGGAAGTTATGTTCCAGACCCATCAGCAACAGGAGAAAATCCGCGATATAGAAAGACCATATAAATAAACATTTTTATAGTTTAAGCCTTAAAATACCCATCCCACATGCTTTAAACACATGTAAACTTATAAAACACACTTTGTTAACACATATGATATGTGGATGTCGGGCTAAGGATATGAGTAACATCTCACTATTATAAAACATTTTAACTTCACGCAAGACAAGACAGTGAGACAGGAAAATTGGTGATATACAGGCTTAAAATTATTGACACGCAGAGCGACAAGCAGCACAAAGCCAGCACAAAGTCCACTTCTCCTTAGCGTTCATTCAGCTCCCCACCCCCTTGACAATGCGAAGTGGCAGGAGCGTACTGCGCTTCCGGGGAGGGGGGGTTTGAGTGAAGGTGCGTTCAGCTCTCACACACCCACACACACACACACACACACTCCTCCTTCCAAACGTGCAGAGCGACAAGCAGGCATTTTGGCAGAAGCAGCACAAAGTCCATTTCTGCTCAGAGTGAGTTCAGCTGCCTCCCTTCACAAAGCGAGTGCAGACACATCGACGTCTGATCGCTGCGTGCAGGCAGTGTGCAGTGTTGGTCTGAGGTGTTTAAGAATGTAGAAAGTGTTTAAGAGCATAGGAAGTGTTTATAAGAGCGTGGGAAAGGTTAACAAGAGAGTGAGAAAGGTTTATAAGAGTGTGGGAAGGGTTTATAAAGCCTTAAAATATGTATAAATAATAAAATAAATCTAGGTCGCTACTTCGCGGATTTTCACCTATCGCGGGGGGCTCTGGAACGTAACCCCCGCGATAGGTGAGGGATTATTGTATACAAGTTTCACTTTTTGAATGGAATTACTGAAATAAATAAAATTTGTCATGATATTCTAATTTTATTACCAGCACCTGTATATATATATATATATATATATATATATATATATCTATCTCTATATATATGTATATATATATGTATATATATATATATATATATATATATATATATATATATATATATATATATATATATCTATCTATCTATCTATCTATCTATATATATACAGTAGAGTCTCGCTTATCCATATTACTAAACGAGAATGGTAAACCGGATATGGAAGCAGGGACATGCCCGTGGACGCAAAAGACATAGTGCGCAAGCGCCACACAAAACCCCCCTCCATAGTGAAACGGGAGAGACTACGCACGTGCGCAGGCACCACACAACCCCCCCACCTCCCGCAACAGTGCAAAACGGGAGAAACTACGAACCGTCAGAGTAGGAAACAAAGTAAAACGTCATAAAGAGATGCCGCAAGCGGGATAAAGCAAGGTCACAAATAAAACACAGAGTTGGAAACAAAGTCAAACTTCATTAAGGGATTAAAGAAACAAAGAACCTCCCCCCCCCGAATTAAACGGGAGAGACTACGCGTGTGCACAGACACCACACAAAGCACCCCCCCCACCCCGCACCAGAGCAAAACGGGAGAGACTACAAACCTGCCGCAAGCAGGATACAGCGAGGTCAGAAATAAAACACAGAGTGGGAAACATACTAAAACTTCATAAAGGGATTAAAGAATGGGGACGAACACATGGAGAGCGGGTTACAGATGATGAAAACTGGAATGCCACAGCTACAAAAAAACCTATGGAATTAAACACATGCACACCGAGATACAGAATATAAAAGCAGAAACAACGACAGTTAAACGTCCACACCACACAGCGGATGCGAACCTTGAAGGTTCAGGCGCCTACATCGGGCGTCAGAACGCCCAGTGAAGTACAAAAGGCAAATGCGCCTACACAGCATAGTAAGAATAGACATAATACGGAAGGCGCAGGCGTCACCGCCATATTGTGAGTGGCACTAATGCGTACGGAGTCCACAAAGGTTCATACATCAAAGCCGAGATGGTACGGACACGCGTCTGAAACCGCGGAAGCAAAACTGTCTCAGCTCCAAAACCACAAAGCTCAACGACTAACACAGCTTCGACACCGAGCCCGCGTGGACAGATCTAATGAACGTGGGATACGAAGTGAAACGGTAAACACTACAGAGTCCGCAGTGCTCCACAATGCACCGCATAATAGTTCGGAAAGAGCTACGGTGACACGGGCGAACGCTCTGTATTAAACATACGTCATCCTCACACGTCCAAACTATAGATAGATTGATAGATACTTTATTAATCCCAATGGCAATTCACATTTTCCAGCAGCAGCATACTAATACAATAAATAATATTAAATGAAAGAATGATGATAATGCAGGTGAAAAAAAGACAATAACTTTGTAGAATGTTAAATGTTAACGTTTACCCCCCCTAAGTGAATCACATTACAGTGATGCATTATTGACAGTACGATAAACATCACAATATCGCAAACAAATGAACATTATTACTCGAAAAAGACAAAATATATTCACCACGGACCACATGTCATTAAAACAAAAGCAGAATAAAGCGAGATCAGAAATAAAAGACAGAGTAGAAAGCAAAGTAAAACGTCATAAACAGGTACACGGGCGAACGCTCCGTATTAAACGTGCGTCATCCTCACACGTGGCTGCCCAGCGGGCACGGGTTCAAAACACCGGGGGTAGGCGAGCGAAGCGAGCAGGGGGCAGAGCCCCCTTGTCCAACATAAACGGGCCGGCAGAACGTTGGATAAGCGAAAATGTCGGATTAATGGGAGGTGTTAAGAAAAAGCCTATTAAACGTCAAACTATGTTATAATTTTACACATTACGAACCTAATAATCATGTTTTACAACAAAACAACAGAAAAAATTAACTGAAGAAAATGAACTTACAGTTACAGAATTGTCTGAAGTTAAAAACAGTATGTACTGTACTTAAAAAGTTCAGTCCTGTGATGATTTAAAGAAATTTTTGATTGTAGTCTGCTTTCCTGACGAGTGCCGTTTCTTCACTGCCAAGTCTCGCCATCTTTGCAGCATCATTATGTTGATTCCTGTAGCTACTTCTTGTTGCTCAATGTATTTAATTGCAGTTTCTAGAGCCTTAACTCCGTCACTCATATAGTCAACATCCGTACAAGCGTATACTGTTTACTACAGCATTATGACTGCATGTGTGTGTGTGTGTTTGTGCTGTGACGTGCGAGTCCCCGTCTTGCACCCGAAAACACGAAGCTGAGTCTCAGTACTTTAGTAACACCACAGCTTTATTCAGCTTGAAACAGGAACATTATATTACATATTTATTGTAGCGGGATCTGCCACTCTCCTATACACAGACACAGCAGTCAGGCAGGGCCGTAATACTGTGCCCTGCGCATTTATAATGTTCATTGTTCCTTGTATCACCCATCGACGGCAGGCGCTTATAGCATGTCCGCGATCTTTTCGGATTCGCTTTTACGGCGAACTGCTACAGCGCTGGGAGACTGAGATTGCTTTGGGATGCTGTTCCGCGTGTCGTCCCGTTGGGTGGAATCCCACAAGAGTTTAGAAACTCACTCACACCAGCCATGATTCTTTTCAAAGGTAAAGTGCAGGTTAATTTGTTTTATGTATTTTTACTTTATATTTTGTATTAATCATTCTTATATGAATAGTTTTGGGTTGTGGAACGAATCATCTGAGTTTCCATTATTTCTTATGGGGAAATTCACTCTGATATACCAGTGCTTTGGATTGCGAGCATGTTTCCAGAACGAATTATGCTCGCAAACCAAGGTTCCATTGTAATTAGCTGCGGTAGAGTCGGGAGCAACAAAAAATAGACTACGCTCACACTCGCAACTTGCAGTTCTTGCTGCCGATTAATGCGTTTTTTTTTTTTTTTTGCGGTGGGACGTCGAATAATATGGAATGTTGGATAAGCGAAGGTAGGATAAGCGAGACTCTACTGTATATATATATATACATATATATATATATACACACACAATATATATTTTATATATATATACACACAATATATATATCAATCTATATATACACAAACAAACACACTCATGGGTGGGCAAAAGTAGGTTTAAAGTTGTTCACATGGAAGAAGACAAGCATGTTATAATTATTGCTATAGCCTTATTGACCTTATTTATGTCACAATAACACTGTGCACATGGGTGCAAACTCTAAAGTGCTTAAATTGCTGGCCTCGCATACTCATAGCTAAAAATCTACTTTTGTCCACTTGGTCTTTAATAAACAAAAAACAATCCCCAAAACACCCATAAATACTTCTGGCTTGGATAATGAAGAGCTGCTGCTATCAATGACAGGCTTGTAGGTGGCAGTAAGATGTGATCAGATCTGCTTAGTTGTGCTGCAGGTTTACATTTAAAGGCACTGACATTTGAAGAGAGTGAATCTAGCTTATTGTGTCCACAAATCCAACATGCTAATTGAAATTTCTTTGTTCCGATGTCCTCCCCAGTTAAGTCAACCACTTTATAGGATCAGAATGAATCACTCATTAGAGTATTAGTACAAAGTGAATCATTTCTGTTCCTGAGTTTTTCAACATTAATTAAGATGATGTAACTTATCTCCTAGGCAATAACATGGACAAATTAATACATTTCAATAACAGGATAAAATATTTTAATTGTAATGTGCTCATGTTTTCACCATTGCTCATTCACTCATTTCCAGTTCCCCTCCTGCCTTTTCCACTCATGGTTATCTGATTGCATCTGATGAAAACAATCCAGCATTAAAACAGCATTGAAATAATACAGTTGTGCTTGAAAGTTTGTGAACCCTTTAGAATTTTCTATATTTCTGCATAAATATGACCTAAAACATCATCAGATTTTCACTCAAGCCCTAAAAGTAGACAAAGAGAAACCAGTTAAACAAATGAGACAAAATATTATACTTGGTCATTTATTTATTAAGGAAAATGATCGAATATTACATAGTTGTGAGTGGCAAAAGTATGTGAATCTTTGCTTTCAGCATCTGGCGTGACCCCCCTTTGCAGCAATAACTGCAGCTAAACGTTTCCGGTAACTGTTGATCAGTCCTGCACACCGACTTGGAGGAATTTGAGCCCATTCCTCCATACAGAACAGCTTCAACTCTGGGATGTTGGTGGGTTTCCTCACATTAACTGCTCGCTTCAGGTCCTTCCACAACATTTTGATTGGATTAAGGTCAGGACTTTGACTTGGCCATTCCAAAACATTAACTTTATTCTTCTTTAACCATTTTTTGGTAGAACGACTTGTGTGCTTAGGGTCATTGTCTTGCTGCATGGCCCACCTTCTCTTGAGATTCAGGTCATGGACAGATGTCCTGACATTTTCCTTTAGAATTCTCTGATATAATTCAGAATTCATTGTTCCATCAATGAAGGCAAGCCATCTTGGCCCAGATGCAGCAAAACAGGCCCAATCCATGATACTACCACCACGTTTCACAGATGGGATAAGGTTCTTATGCTGGAATGCAGTGTTTTCCTTTCTCCAAACATAATGCTTTTCATTTAAACCAAAAAGTTCTATTTTGGTCTCTGTAGTAATAGGACTACTATTCCCATGATGCTTTGCAGTATGCCCAGGATGTTGAAGGGTAGGGAACTTCCTCCTGCTTGTTGAATAAACGTTTTTCTAAGGTTGGGACTCCGAGTCCCGTGTCCTCATTATACAGTCTCATCCATCCACAAAACATTCTTCCAATAGCCTTCTGGTTTGTCCACATGATCTTTAGCAAACTGCAGACGAGCAGCAATGTTTTTTTTGGAAAGCAGTGGCTTTCTCCTTGCAACCCTGCTATGTACACCATTGTTGTTCAGTGTTCTCCTGATGGTGGACTCATGAACATGAACATTAGCCAATGTGAGAGAGGCCTTCAGTTACTTAGAAGTTACCCTGGGGTCCTTTGTGACCTCGTCGACTATTACACGCCTTGCTCTTGGAGTGATCTTTGTTGGTCGACCACTCCTGGGGAGGGTAACAATGGTATTGAATTTCCTCCATTTGTACACAATCTGTCTGACTGTGGATTGGTGCAGTCCAAACTCTTTAGAGATGGTTTTGTAACCTTTTCCAGCCTGATGAGCATCAACAACTCTTTTTCTGAGGTCCTCAGAAATCTCCTTTGTTCGTGCCATGATACACTTCCACAAACATGTGTTGTGAAGAGCAGACTTTGATGGATCCCTGTTCTTTAAATAACACAGGGTGCCCACTCACACCTGATTGTCATCTCATTGATTGAAAACACCTGACTCTAATTTCACCTTCAAACTAACTGCTAATATGGAAGATAAAAATTTATGTATTAGCAGTATTAGCATAAATAGACATAAAAGTAATTAACAGCTTCTAAAACATTAGATTAAGCATAAATTAGAATGTTAAGCAAATAAGATAGGTCAAGCAAATGGTTAACTAAAAAATCAGTCATATCGCATTTTCTAGTAAAAAAGGAAAATTACCAGTACTAAGAAGGGAAGGACAGAATAGAAAGAGAATGACGCACAGAAACTGTCGAGGACAGAAGAAGGGAGAATATGGACACTTGTGTTCAAAGGTTAGGAAGCTGAGCATTCCGATACCAATGACATAATATAGAAAAATGGTTCTGGTACGCATGTGAGAAGCCAGCTGGAATAGTGAATCAGCAGGAATAGCAAAAGGCATTGCTACTAACAAGGTCAGGATGATGTAATGCATAAAAAACAAAATTAGTATATTCATGTACTAGTATAAATATAGAGTAATATATAAGCATTAACCTTAGTGTAGATATTACTGCAAGTCAGGCCTACCAAGCAAATGATTAAATAAAGGCACATGCCATATTTCTTTTTAAATTAAAACTTAGCTTTGACCACCAAATAGACTAGGAAGGGAAAATTGCGAGAGGAAATCCATAAATGGAAGAAAGGCCTTGGCCAGTGAAAGAAATAAGCAAAAACAGAAACTAGAGATGAACAATAGACAGTAGAAATACCGGGGGGCCAGCTGCAGGGAAAGTCAGGAGATAATAATAGCTCCCATGAGAACTGGAGGTATCGGCTGGGCAGGTGCAGAGGGGAGTCAGAGAAAACAGCGAACGAGCTAATTTGAGCGAGGTCGGAGTGATAAGAATTTACTATATAAGTTTTGGGTTCTGAACTGTTCAGGGCTCAGCTCAATTTGGCCGTATTGGGTTGAGTCCGTGTTATTATTACTGTTATTTTATTGCAATAAAACTATAGACTCTGTTTGCCTATCCCGAGACTCCTAATAGCCATCACTTCAGGTGAAAAGCTTTCTGGCTTTTTCGCCATGACACTAATCCTAGAGGTTCACATACTTTTGCCACTCACAAATACGTAATATTCAATCATTTTCCTCAATAAATAAATGACCAAGTATAATATTTTTGTCTCATTTGTTTAACTGGTTTCTCTTTATCTACTTTTAGGACTTGAGTGAAAATCTGATGATGTTTTAGGTCATATTTATAAAGAAATATAGAAAATTCTAAAGGGTTCACAAACTTTCAAGCACAACTGTATGTTTAAGGTGCCACAATACCATGACATGTAAAAGTTCACTCAACTTATCTAAAAGCAATTGAACATTCTATATTTATGGAGACAGGTCAGTTCCGAGTACTTTCCATTTTACTTTTACCCTTGTTCTCTATTTTTTCCTTCTTTGGACATGATGATCCTGTGGTAATGTGCAACAGGCAGTGGTGATCACACTACTACTAACTGAGTACAGGAACATTTAACCTATTCCACTTAACATCCTCAGAGTCTTTTACATTCTCAGAAATAGACGTAGAAAGCCATCACATTCTTACAATCTTCTTCACTTACACTGTCACAACTTTCAAATTCCCTTCTCGTCAAATCGGCAGTTGAGATGAGTCGACTACTTAGGTCTGTGTCTGCAATAATGGCACCATATTTAAATATTCATTTAAGATTAATAGTAACAACCTAGAGGCCAAATCTTAACATTAATAATAAATAAATTAATTGGTTAATAATCATAAGAAAAGAAAGTTTCCGCAAAAATGGGACTGTGGGAATTTGGGAGGAAAATTGGAATACCCAGTGGAAGATACACACAGACACATTGAAAACGTAAAGAACTCCACACAGACACCTGCGGAGTACAGGATTTGAACCCAAAATAGCACATCTGAGCTAGTCATTGCACCACCATGCCATACTAAGCCAAAACACATAAGAAATACACAAAAGGCTCATCTAATCACTGGTGAAATCTAATAGTTACAGCTTTAATATCCCAGAGCGCAATATTCTTGGACACTGCCAAGAATGTTGTACTGTGATATATTTAGTAATGTCAGCTGACAGTTATATCCAGAGTTCAGAAATGGATTGCAATATTCTGTGAACATGTACTGCAATTAACTGGTTTCTACCTTGTTGATGATGAGATAGGCTCTGGCACCTCCCTTTGTCTTAAATTGGATTACCTCTTGAAAATGTTATGTTTATGTTCTAACTGTAAATGGAACAGCGATGTAATAGGTAATTTACTGAGTCAGAGACGAACATCAGTCTAATTCCACATTGCAACATTCTCAGACTTAGTCACAAATATATTTATTATAATTGATTCCTTAAGTCAAAATAAAATATCCAGCTGGCATTACCAAACATGTCAGCAAAGCCATCAAGTGTCAATCATGAGGTATTCTTGAGAAAGTTCATCTTTAAACCTAAAATTAAAGTTTGAGGATCTGGCATGACTAATGTAGTCCATGAGTGCTGGAAAAATGGGGTTTTAGACATAGTGCTACAATAGCTCTTAAAACAATACTGTGCCCAAAAGAAGGTAGTTCAGGAGGTCCTTTTAATGATTCATCTGAGCAAAGACTGGAACGAACATGACAGAAAATTTGCTGCTTTGTTATTTCATATCATAATGTATTGTACGTAAATAAATAAGCCTAAGATATAAACATAAAACATGCATCAGACATAACAAATAACAATAAGGCTGTAAAACCGAATCACTATGGCAAACTGATTTGTAGTGTGAGTGCTTACATAAGAAGTAGATGACTATATGTGAGTTAACAGTTTATTGGTCTGAGGTTAGATGGTGGTTGAGTGTCTTGGTGGTATGGCACTGAATGCTATGATATCTCTGTTGGCAGAGAGATTGATAATTTGTGTGTAGAATAAATTGGTTATCACAAAGTTAAATATGCAACTTTTAACAAGCTCAATAGTGTCTCTCCTTCTCCATCCAAATACTTTTGGTAAGAACACAAAGAAGGCAAACTAGTGTTTTCTGAACTCTGTATTGATTCTGCAAAATAACAGCTCTCATTACTGAGGCAGATGTGCCACACTTGAACACTTCATACTCTCTATATATAAAATCCTAAGCCTAAAAGTGCAATGATTTTGTGCAACGATTTTATGTGACATTTCTATGTCATGTTTTTGTCATGCTTTAAATCAGGCTTATTTTAAAACCTACATATATATGTTTGGTATCATTCTTTTCAGAATTTATCAAACTTTAATATGATGTTGCTAGATTTTCAGATTCTTATTCCGTTTTTAAATTATAAACTAAAAAATATCAAGAACTCACGTCCTGCGAGATGAGACTTTGTACCAAAAGATTTAACCATGCCCGGGACCGGAAATAAAAGACAAAGAGTAGGACAGCTGCTATACAGGCTTTTAAATGTATGTAGTAGCAGAAAGCGAGCAGTTGATCGAGCAAAGAGGAGGTTAAAAAAAACAAAAAAAAAACTTTGTTTCCCATTGTATCACCGTTTAAGAGGGGGTATCGGGTGCATTCAGCCCCCCTTTTCACAATGCAAGCATAAGAGACGCGAAGTGGTTGGCGCATGGCGCAGATCGGGAGGGTTGGCAAGCGAAGTGAGCAAGTATATATATATATATTAAAATGTACCAATCAGTTATATGGGAATAATGTATTTTTTTTTATTTTTAACACTATTTTCATCCTGATTTTCATTCTATTTTTTTGCCAGGTGTTCTAATTGTTTAATTAATTCATTACTTTCTGATTAGTGGGTCTAACACAAAAGTAGCTGCAGCCTTTGATTATTCAGTGTTGTTTGCCTGGCTGTCTGCTCTGCTGGTTGTCATTATTAAGAAACAATGAAGGGAGCAAACTGCACAGAGAAAGTGCAAAATATAATAAAATCAACAAAAGAGGGTTTAAATATTTAAACCTCTAGCAAAAATGGAAATATTCCTAAATGTCTTATAAATATAAAAAACATGCTGTGGTCCTTTCTTAATGTAGAATAAGAGAAGAGAAAAAAAATACCACCTAATTAATTGAGATCAGTGTTATCAGATGATGTCACTGATTATGACTCTGGTTGGAACAAAAATCTGAAGCTACAGTGGGCCCACAGGACCGACTTTGAGAACCCCATGGTTAGACCAATCATTATGGTAAAGAAAAGCTACTTAAAAATCAAACTTTGCATTAGATGACCTCTTACAAGGTACTAATGGACATATAATGTTGAGAAAATTAGATCTGAAATGGAGCTATCACCAATTTGGTATTGAACAATACCAAATCACAAAGTTTTCTGTTCATAATGGAGAATACAGATACAAAAGACAATTTGTGACATTGTCAGAACCATTGAGATGCCTAACCACAAAAGACAAATTAAATTCCTTTATACAAATTACAGACAAAAAATCAATGCCCTGAAAGAAGCACTAGCCAAAGCTATTCTCACATGGATGCTCCAACTCTGATAGCTCATACAAACCATTTTAGTCCATGTCAGTCGTTGCTTATCAGATTGCAAAAACAGGTATGAGAAAGACTTCACTCAAATGTGCATGACTAACAGTATGATTTCCATACACACTGAGAAAATATTCTTGACCTTGAAAATGGAAATACTTTCCAAAGTATATATATCTGAAAATACCAGGTCCCGTGTAGCAGTGTGGGTAGTGAAAACAGAAGTTTTCAAAAATGCTGATATATTATTGTCATTTGATGAGGAACTGACTTCAGTTTATTTCCTCTCTTGTCTTATCTTTGCTGTGGAGACCATCAGCAGATGGGCCCTGTACCATGAAACGCACAAATGTTTCACTGTATATTTTTTGGCAAGACTCTATATTTTCAAAGGCTTTAGCTACCTTATACTTGTTTGTAACCTTTAAAAATAATTGTAGTTCATTATTTATCCAGACAAAGTAATCAGATTTGGTGTTATCTTAAGGTGCTCTTCATTTTTTCCTTGTTCTTTCTGTATTTTTATTTACTTTAGGTTTGCTGCCTGGCCAGATGTTGTGGTTGACATATTTGAGTCTGACTATTGTCCAAAAGCTTATTTTTAGCAGTGATAGATTATTACAGCACTTAGTTCCAAAACTACAGAAAATATAATGGACACTTTGTAGTCAATATTCAGAAAACATAACATGGACTTCAGGTTATTGTAAAACATGACAATGGTCTAAGGTAAATAAATTCAAGAATTATTGTGCTGAAAATGGCACCAAACACCTAAAAGCAACTTTAAGATAGGACAAAAGCTAATGGAAACAATTCAACATCAAAATGCATCTCTTAAGGAATGGATTTGCATTGTCTTCAATGGATAATTGAACTAAGAAAATATGATATCATCCCTGTGTTAGGATATAGTGGGTTGATGGATGGGTGGATGGATGGATATCATTTATAGAAGTATTATCCATGCAAGAACAGGATACAGCCCTACTGAATTTTATCTAGAAGATTGGAGGCATGTTGCCTGAATTTGAATCTTCACAGAAACTTGGAAGCATGTGATTGAACTGCAGATTACAAACAAAGATTTAAACTATACACTGCTGATTGTTAGGGAAATAAATACTTCAACAATGCTATCGGAGATCACATTCTTGTGAGACAGGAGACTGTAGACAAATTCACTACACCATTCAATGCAACACCACATACAGTAGTGAACAAGAACAAACTGGTAGTAGAACATAGCTGCAGAACAGTTGCAAAACAACCACTATTGACCCAACTAATCGGTTACAAGCAGAGGCAGGGGTTGATGAATACTTTAAACAGGGCAGAAAAAAGTGAGAAGATCTGAACTTAGAAGATTCCAGTGATAGGTCTCAACATTAAAGAAAGAACAGACTGAAGAAGTATTTGACCAATTTGTAAGAAAATCGAACAGAAGTGGTCAGTTTGCTATGTTATGCAGTTTTCATGCATGGTAAATGTTGAAACAGAGATGCAGAATCAGATAAAGCTTTGATCTAAAAAGAATACATATCTGGGAATAATAGAAGTGGGAAAAGAAGATGTAGAAGAAGAATAAGAAGAAAATTAGTAACAAGGTGGTGTAAAATAAATATGTTGATTGTTCACAGTTTGTAACTGAGGTAAGGGGGGATATCACTTAAACTAGCACACCTATTCAACTATTATGAGTATCCAGTTTTGGGATGTGGAGAATATAAAAAAGTGAAAATTAAATAAAGTTTGTGCTGTAATGTTCTGTGAGACCTTGTGTGTGAGATGATGTGTGTGTGTGAGTCAGTTTAGAATATCTAATTTGTGTATCAATGTAAAATCACGGCACGAATGTCTGTGGATTTGAGTGTTTGCGGTGATGAAAAGGTGTCTTCCAGGGTTCCTTCCTCCCTCATGTTCCATGCTGCTGAGACACTTACAACTCTGTAATGGAATAAGATTGCTCAGAAAAGGCTTGGATGGATTTCACACAGTTGTGCTTTTTTGTTAAAAAAAGAATATGAGAAATGTTCCCCAGGTTTGTAAACAAAAAAAATGAATCTGATCATCGAACGGAACTGCCGTACAATTATGATCACTGGTATGCAAGCCCTATGTATCCTGCAATCAGACTTTTGTCTCCCTCTCTTTATAAAGTTGCAAATTAAAGTCATCAGTGTATCTAAATCAGGAAAAGATGTTTGCTGGAATGTATAATTTATTGATTACAGGATGTCTAGATAAATACTGTATTAAATAAATAGTCATATTTAAAAAAAGTGCTTGCATGCAGTTATATGCAAGGATAAAAAATACACTCCGCTTATAAAGATTATTACTCATCTTATCGTTGAAGTAAAGTTGACCTCATGCGCCTGGAGGTCAATTCAGTTGTGCAATGAGACTGCTACTTGCAGTGCCTACTGAAAGCATTCTGACCCCTTTGCTTTCTTTTTTACATTTTGTTAAGATGCAGTCTCGTGTTAAACCCAAGGTGACTCCAGACTGTAATTGCTGCCAAAAGTGCTTCAACAACTGAGTAAAGGATCTGAATAGTTGTGTCAATTAGATATTTCAGTCAGTCAGTCATCTTCCACCCTGCTATATCCTAACACAGGGTCACGGGGGTCTGCTGGAGCCAATCCCAGCCAGCACAGGGCGCAAGGCAGGAATAAATCCCCGGGAAGGGCGCCAGCCCACCGTAGATGAGATATTTCAACTTTTTTTATTTTTAATAAATTTGCAAAAATTTATAAAACCCTGTCTTGTTTTTTTTCATTCTAAGATATAGAGTGTTGCTTGATGTACAAAAAATGAATGAAAATGATTTTAGCATAATGCTGCAAAAAAAAAAGTCAATTAATGTGTGAAAAAGTCAATCAACAACATAAATTGGTCACTAAGGAAGAAAGTGTCAGGAAGGAAAACCTGCAGCCACGGTAGTCACCCAGGACTGGAGATGGACACCCTGATATACGTATATGGCATCGAAGAGCAGGAGAGAGGTCCCCTTTGGTGTTTCAAGCATGCAGTGTAGATACATCAGTTGAGGTGGGGGGATTAGAGTGTGAGGTGTCCATACAGATTTGACTAAGCATTTGAGAAACACCCCAAAAATGCACCCTGCCAAATCAATGTTGTTACCTGCAGAATGGTTTTAAGACTAACCCAGCTTGGTGGAGCACCAGCACATCTGGCAACCCTGCCTGCACGCACTTGTGCCTGTGTTTCATGTGTGCGGCCTAATGACAGAAAAAGGTGAGAACAAAGATGATGCAACCTATGAGAAAAATGTCAGGTGATCTCTTTTGAACATGTGTTCAAGCACACGGGCAAGTAAACATCATGCTGACTCAAATTCAGGTCAACTCAAAAGACACCCTTACTGTTCACATCTGACATCTACTCAGCTCTTGCATTAGGTAAAGGAAAGAACAATGAAACAGTTCTGTTGTACTATTGAAAGTTTGGGAGAGTGGACCAAAAATGGACAGTAGGAAAGAAAAGTGTTAAACGATCTCTAAAATGTTAAAAAAAACGGAAATCTTTCATGCACATATTGTATATTGGGGTTTTCTATAAACGTCTTTGTTTTCTTCTAGTGGTAGCAGCCGAAAGAAGACGTTGTTTTTTCGCAGTTTTTATACAGCAGTATGGTAAAAGGAAATTACGTAATTTATTGGGCAGGTCTATAGCGGCTTTTGAGTTGGATTTAGGAGGGTGGGGGGTTTGTATATCCTCACAAACCTGCATAAAATCTTTCTTACCTTTCAAGAGAAACATTTGACGCTTTTACGTACTATAGAAGGTACGTGATCAAAAGTCATGGAACCCGGCAAACAGAAATATCACGGAATGTAGTTTACTTTTAGATACCCAGTTAAAGCGCGCTCTTAACGGGAGGCATGGCACCTTCTCTTTCTTAGTTCCATTTGTCGTATTTCCATCACTGTTAATCTGACAGTCACGTGTCCAACATGGCGTATGGGCGCCTAGTTCAGCGCATGCGTATTTTCGTTATTTGAACGCGCGTTTGAATTTTGGTTGTATGGTACGGTTAGACGCAATTGGAGCAAGCTGATAAAATTCGTAGAAAGTATTAACCATCGATACAGTTAATCTCTTTACATTTTTGCTGGCTGGCGTCTACGTGATTTTGAAGTCACGAAGTCGTCGTTTTAGATGCTCGAGTAGGAATCCGCCGACTGCCCAGGAACGGTGAGCAGAGCCTGAGGGAAGGTAAAATTGGCAAGTTAGCAGTTAACCCGCTTCTTGCAAGCGAATTGCAGTTAGCGTAGCGTTTTTTCATCCCCACTGCGACAATAGTATTTTTCTAGGCATGCATAAAGATTTTACATTGTCGATTTGTTTTCTTAATTACAGACAAAACGAAACGCAAATATTTTGTTTAAGAAGGAAGAAGCTGATTCCACGTAAGTGTAGATTACGTATATTATTTGATATTTGGGTTTAACAGGCCGAAATGGCAATTATATCTCCCAAGTTGTATTGATCCTCGTACATATTAAAAATACACTTATGTAGTTATGTTAAAAAGTTATCTTTCGCATATCTGGGCATCTGTTTTGTTTCTGTACATATTTTCCTGTTTTATAAGGAATGATAGTGTTCGGGGCTGTCAAACAGTTCACAGACCGTTTCGCTGTGAATCTTTTTCACAACTTGCCCGTTGTTTTTGGCTTTTGGGACGGTTTTTGATAGAACCATAGCATTTAAATTTTGTTATACGAGATCAGTCATTATTCTAATTCCTGATACGGTCTGGGTCTGACCATCTGGTTTCTCCATAATTTGTGTGGCGTTTGCACTATTTCTACGTCTACGTGTGTGGTTTCTTTGGCAACACAATACTTTTCTTAGCGAAATTCAAGTTAGGTTAGCAGGCCCAGCGAAGTTCTTTTTAATATGCATTTACAATGGATATGCTCGTTATGCTGAAAGGGTAAGTTAGAGGAGACTTATTGGCATAAAACATTACAGTATATAATAATTAAATGCATTTTATGTGTCTAACTTGTAATATCTTAAACCATTAGTTTAATTGTGTCATATAAATACAATGGTTGTTTACTTTCTTAAATATGCCAAGTTTAAATATATGGTTGTGCCATAACCCACTTTGGCTGAGCAGGTTTTAACTTGATAGCGACATTCATCAAAAGTGTTACAAAACTCCAATATGATGTGAAGTGATAACAGTGACAAGGTTTGTAATTGACTTTTTAAATACAGTATTTAGAAGCAATTTTGAGAAAATAGGTGTTTCTGTAAAATTGTAAAACTCAAAAGGTCATTTTACAAATTAATATCCAGTATGTTATTTTCAGTTGAAGTCTATAGCAGCAGCAGCAGAGGAATTTCATTTTTTAAAAGAAAAGAAAAATATTAAAAATAGGTAAACTGTTCTCCTAGCTTTTACTGCCCAGCACCCAGACCCCTCATAGACCCAGTGATCATCAAAGGTGACTGTGTGCAGATGGTGCAGACCTATAAATATCTGGGAGTGCAGCTGGATGATAAATTAGACTGGACTGCCAATACTGATGCGCTGTGCAAGAAAGCACAAAGCCGGTTATACTTCCTTAGAAGGCTGGCTTCCTTCAACATCTGCAATAAGATGCTGCAGATGTTCTATCAAACAGTTGTGGCGAGCGCCCTCTTCTACGCAGTGGTGTGCTGGGGAGGCAGCATTAAGAGGAAAGACGCCTCACGCCTGGACAAACTGGTGAGGAAGGCAGGCTCTATTGTTGGCATGGAGCTGGACAGTTTAACATCTGTGGCAGAGCGAAGGGCGCTCAGCAGGCTCCTATCAATTATGGAGAATCCACTGCATCCACTAAATAATGTCATCTCCAGACAGAAGAGCAGCTTCAGCGACAGACTGCTGTCACTGTCCTGCTCCACTGACAGACTGAGGAGATCGTTCCTCCCCCAAACTATGCGACTCTTTAATTCCACCAGGGGGGGTAAACGTTAACATTTAACATTATACAAAGTTATTGTCTGTTTTTTTTTTTCACCTGTATTATTATCATTCTTTAATTTAATATTATTTATTGTATCAGTATGCTGCTGCTGAAGAATGTGAATTTCCCATTGGGATTAATAAAGTATCTATCTATCTATCTATCTGAATAAATGTACTGTGGTGTATTGAATGACTGAGGGAATAATTGTGATACCCAGTGTCGTTTTAGAAATCATACACGTGGGCCACACAATGATGTGCGTTTGACCGTTACTTGCTTTAGGATAGATTTTGTGATGAATTCATGATTAATTGAGAGATGTCGTTTGGTTAACTTATGACAAACTCAATGTGAATACAATGGTGAGGCAACTTTAGAGAAGTCTTCCGTGGTGGTTGTGTGACGGCTATCTCGCCCTTAATGTAACCAAAACAATGGAGGCTGTCATAGACCCAATGAGGCAGGAGGTAGATCATACTCCTTTTTACATCAGATTGAATGCCGTGGACAGGGTCAGAAGTTTGCATCCTCATACAGAACCCGCTCATCTCAGGGCCACAAAACACTGTAGAAGGTTGCAGGGTGGGCTTGGAATGTCACTAGTGTAAAGGTTCCTTCTGTTCTGGGCATACACAATACACATTTCCTTAGAAGAGTAACAGGCTTCTGAAAGATCTCTGCCTTTGTGCAGTTGCTTTCCTCACTCCTGTATTCTGGAAAATGAGACGGTGCCATTAACGTTTTTATCTAAAGGTTTGCTTTTAACCTTTTTATCTAAAGGTTTTAAGATTACTCAGCCTCCACATACGAGGGGGGACCCAAAAATAACCAGAAATATTTTTAAAACGTGTTTAATTAAATTTTCTGTAAAACTACAATTAGTCTCCTTCAAAGTACTCTCCATTGGCGGAAATACACTTATCTAACCGTTTGTTCCATTGTTCGAAACATTTTTTAAATTCGTCTGAAGTAATGCCCATTAATGCTCTGGTTGTTTCTTGTTTTACCTCTTCGACGTCAGCAAAACGCCTTCCTTTCAAGTCTTTTTTCATCCGAGGGAACAAAAAGAAATCACACGGAGCTATATCCAGTGAGTAGAGTGGGTGGTTCAGGGTTGTCATGCAACACTTTTTTCAAGAAGAAAACAAAATTTCACTGCCGCGCGTTGCTCACGATAATCGACCATCGTAAAAAAACGACGCTAGCACAAAACTACTTTTACAAAAAAATTCACTGAACACAAGCACAACCTTCCAGACTGATGGCACTTGGCAGACTGACTTGTGAGGAGTGTAACTAGATCGCCCTAGCGGCCCAACCACGTACTACAAGTACCAACCTAACAACAACAAAATTCTGGTTATTTTTGGGTCCCTCCTCGTATATGGACAAATTGTAGGCATTATTATGCATTGTTGTTTGAATGTTCACATACCATCTAATGTTGCTTTTAATGTATTATGCTATATTTAGTCTGTGTTCTTAGTATTGTAGTGGTGTCATTAGTCTCTTAGAGACATGCGAGTAAGAACTTGTACATACTGTATACAGTGAACCCTCGTTTATCACGGTTAATCCATTCCAGACTCTACCGCGATAAATGAATTTTCGCGAAGTAGGATTCTTTATTTGTAAATCGAATATTTTCGCAGTTAGAGTATAGAAAACCTATTTACGACCTTCTAAATACGTTTTTTAACATTATTAGAGCCCTCTAGACTTGAAATAACACCCTTTAGTCACCATTACACTCATATTACCCAATATATTAGACAAAATAAGAGAAAATAAGACATATTAGACGTTACAAATATTATTATTATTATTATTATTATTGTACTGTACATTTAATTACACACACACAGTTCTTACACACAACCACTAATCTATGAAGGCACGAGCTCAGTAGGAGAGTCTTCAGGTTGTAAGCTGGAGTGCTGATCGCACCCTCAGAGGACACAGACGCCCCTGGGAAAATCCCTGAAACAGCTGACAGTCTACCTTCACATTGCTCCTTACCCTTATTACTTGTGCTATAACGCGCGATAAACCTCTCATGCGGTACTCCGCTTACTTAAAAGTATTGTGCAGCTCCTCTCAGCTTTGGAATTGGTTGTTTTGTGTCTCTCTCTCTCTCTCTCTCTCTCTGACATTCTCTGCTCCTGGCGGAACAGTCATCTCTGACTTGTCATGGAGCACATTTAAACTTTTGAAAAGAGACAAATGTTTGTTTGCAGTGCTTTGAATAAAGTTTTTTTTTCTACAACCTCCTGTGTCTCTGTGCAAATCTGTGACCCAAGCGTGACAAGGTGGTGCAGTATCTTCAGCAGGTGCGTCGTTGTCGTCTTCTTCCGCTGAAGGAGTACTAGGAGTAGGCAGTGGATGTCTGGGTGCGCGGCTGAAGAACATCTTGATAGGCAGTTGCTGGCGCTGTCTTTTCATATGTGTGAGGAGGCTTTTGTAGGGTATTGCCATCTTTGATCATATCCAAGAGTTTCACCTTCTCCTGGATGGTAAGCATCTTCCTCCGGCGCTTAGTTTCATTGTCAGAAGGCTTAGAAAAAGCAGCACGTTTAGGAGCCATGGTGGGGCTTAGATAAAAGTTCTCAGAAAGCGCATATGTAGTGACGTAAGCGTGTATGAGAAAAAATCGCGATAGAGTGAAGCCGCGAAAGTCGAAGCGTGATATAGCGAGGGATCACTGTAGCTATACATTTTGATCTTGATCTTGTTAGAAGGGAATGCTTGTCAGTTCTGTTTCAGGGTGAAAGTTAAGCAAACTTTTCACCTGATGCATCTGCAGTTCTTTTTCACAAATGTTTTTCCTTCTCCAATAGAGGAAAAACATCAGTATTTGATGTTTTTAACCAGAACTATTGTTTATGTATCAGACATTAGACAAAATTATAACCCAAAGACTCTCCACTGCTAGTCACCATTGTGTGTTGATGTCCATGTGAGGAGTTAAAACATTTACATTAGTGAAACTTCATGAGGTGTCACAGTATGCTTTTCCCTTTTGTTAATAAATATGCAATTTACAGTATCTAAATCGCAACATAAATGTAATAAGTTTAATGTATTTTTAAAACATGTTAATAGTATAATGATGAGCATTAGATAGGAATGTACAATATACATAGACTATGGAATTTTTAATGAAATGGTACTAAGGCTGTCAAATTATTTCAAAATTTGGGTTTGAATACTTGTATTAAAAATATGTGACTATTCAAACATTTTCGAACATCTACCTGTACATTTAACTTTCCTTTGTTTTCATTTTTGCTTGCGGTACATCACATGGAGCACTTACAACTTGTGAACCGACACTTCTTCACAAAAAAGCACGGAGCACATATGACTTGTGAAGTGACGCTTCCCCACAAAAAAAGATTTTCTGTGCATGGAAAGTGACATGATCAATGAGAAAAGTGGAACCGAGACACTTCACATGCCTGCAATGTGTTTTGAAACACATACAAAATTACTAATGATTACTTAAACTTGTTAAATGCATGCAGTGCTCTAGTCCCCACACCCCACCCCTCCTCCTGACCTTTGCTCTGCTTTTTGCCTTTCCACTGTTGCAAATGATGTGAAGTCAGTGTCAGTATATTTTATGTAAGTTGTGGCATGGTGAGTGTGTTCATGTTTCACAAAAGGTGCTACTAAAAGTACTAAATGTTGCATTGTAAAGATCTTAAAGTGTCCATTATTATTTATTTGGCCTGCACTTTAACAGCAAATTAAAAATTGTGCCAGTTCAAAAAGTGCACAGCAAAAATTTAAAACAAATCGCAAGTATAGATATATAAAAAAAAAAAAAACTTATAAATCAAGAGTGTGGAGCAGACCAATTTGATAAGTTTGCAGAGGGGTACTGGTAGTCAAAGAGTAACATACAGGATTAAAATAAGCAGAATTATTTTCTCCTTTTACAGATTCAGCAAAATATAGCATCTGTAACCTTAATTTTTTCGGAATAAGCCTGCTGCCTTGAAAAGCTATGTTGGTTGAGATGACTGTCATTTTCTGACACTCAAAATATTGTTTTAAATGAAGATTTTAAAGCTGTTATAATAATAATAAAAGGCAATCAGAACAATAGCCATTTTTCCATTATGTTTAATGAGAAAGGAAACCAGCTTTTGTTTGCTACAATGGATGATGATAGCAGCAAATCATGGATCTCATGTTGAACAGGGTCAAGGAACTAAACAATACTTAAATGGTGCTGGAGAAGGCTTTAGAATGTGGTATTAGTATACCTTTTTACCAAAAAGCAATGTAGTGTGGTAGAAAAATTTGTTTTTTAAACGATGATACAAAGTAACAATTAACATTTGTAAAAATACTGATTGTGGAAGTGATTTGCAAAATACTCTAGACATGCTATGCTGCAATACTTTTATATCACAACTAGACATTAAGCCCGTTACAATAACTGGCGCTAGAACAGTAGTCCATAAACATTAGTAGGAACAGTCTATATTAAATGGCAAGGGACCTTTTACCTCATTAAATTTTTTCCGTAAAATGCCTGCAATTTTCTCTGACAGTAATACTGGCTTTGCTGTCCGTAATATGCGTTTAATTTTCTGTCACAACAGTGGGCAATCGGCAGATTCTCCCCAGCAACTGATGTAATGTGCGTGAAAATAAATCTACTTGTACTTTACACTTTACCGGGCCAAGCTTCTTAATCGCAAAACTGCCATCCTCAGAGTGAACATTTGCACAACAATGGGGAAGCTGGTCTCCGCGTCTCAGTACCCAATTAGATTTTTCGTGTTTTCTGTTTTAGGTCTTACCTCATTTACCAAAATCCGATTGGATCTGCCGCGCGATATTTTATAGGTCCCGCCCTCTCTGTCTTGTGTGATGCGTCAGGCGGCCTTTGAAGCAGCGCACCGTGCCCCGTGCATGCGCACTTCACCAGATGACACACACACACGGACACCTGGACGCACACAGGGATTTTATTAAAGAGGATGCAAAAATTAGTGGTAGGTTTAAGAAAGGATAAAAGGACTGTTCTTTTAAAATCAAATGTCAGCGTTTGCCTTTGAATAAGTTTTTTTTTTTTTTTTTATGTAGATTGAATTATTTTAAAATTGTGAATGATTATTCTGACAGTCCTAAAAAGTACACATTTTAGGTACAGTATACAGTGTTCTAATCTTGGTTGCTAACTGAATGATCTGCTGCATACATTCGTTCCTTCCATAAGGCATCACTAAGGCCGGTGAAATACTTAATGCTATGCCATGCATGTCCTTTGGCACGTACCTCATGTAAATCTGGAGGATTCCACCAGGTGGCAGGGCAAGATATCACGGCAAGAAAACATTTTCCTGTTTCACTGTGTTATGAGTTGAGGGAAGAAAGATGTTAAAGGTACAAATCTTTGCCTTCTGATGCTGTTGTGAAGGAGCAAAAAATAAATAAGACAGCAACAGCGACATAGTAGATGGTATGTGAGACTTTTAAGTGTATCGCTTCAGTGCGACGGGGAATATGCAACACCTGTTTTGCCTGGATGAAGAAAAGCACCATGAATGTTTACACGTCAGAATTTAAGATTGATGACTGGGTTCACCGCATCGAACTATTCATTAAACATCGAAGCACGCACATTGATCCTGTTGGAGCTGCAATTCTACTTGGTATCACACTGCATTATCTTGCAATGGCTGAATTCCCCACTTCTTCTCTAGGACATTTTCCACTGTGCATGGATGTATCTGTCTCGGATTTGCTTCTATTTCATCTGGCACATCTCTCTATTATATAAAAAAAATCCTGGGACGAGACGCGACTTTTTCAAAGAGATACTTTCAAGTCCCACGAGACGAGACTTTGTGCCAAGAGATTTAACCACGCCCGGGGCCGGAAATAAAAGACAAAAGAGAATATGACAAAGTAGAACGTCATAAAGTGGTTCGAAAACGTTGGCACGATACACATGCAGAGCATGTTCGAGATAATGAAAGTGCTAAAATTCAAAAGTCTCCAAAAAATAATAGTAAAGATCGCATTAGCCCAAACAAATGGAAATTATTACTTGGTGAAATAATGGAACAGCGAAAAGAGGTCGAATATATTGTTTGGATTTAAACTTTTAAGTCGGAGACTTGTAGATTGTCTAGTTCGTGTTGCCATCAGGGAAAAGTAGTGTTTCTTCCCAATGAAGAGGCATATCTGCGAGAATTAATAGATTTGTTGTTTGGTGAAAGTGAAATCCACATACGCGAAGGGCAGAGACGTGAAGTGGCTGGTTTGTAGTGCAGGCCGGGGGGTTGGCAAGCAAAGTGAGCATGGGGCAAAGCCCCCTAGTTTTCCATATAAACTTTCAAAGAGCTGGTGATTTAAATTCAATTTTGTATATAGTAGAGATGTTGAAATCATTATTTGATATTGTAATCATTGTCTTGAGTATTGAATTACTGTTATGAAGACGTGCAACTGAGAATTTTACTGTTATATGTACATGTGACAAATGTGAATAAGAAGCTAAGTTTATTAGAGTAACTGACTATTAGTGTTTAAATTAGCACCTGAATTTAATTTCTTGATGAAGTGGTACCCTCCTATGTAACAAGAAATATATTGTGTTCTATAGACTTGGGGGACAGTGTCAGAATTTGTTTTAGAGATGATAGTTAATCATATATTAACTAGGTGGCTTTGCCCTCTGCTCGCTTTGCTTGCCAAGATTCCCCCCCCCCATTCTGCGCTATACGTCATTGTGAAGAGGGGGGCTGAACGTACCCCAAGGAGATGCAGCTGCTCCTCTGAAACCCCTCTTAAACGGTGCTATAAAGCGAAACAGTTTTTTTTTTTTTTAAATAACCTCTTCTTTGCTCAATCAGCTGCTGGCTTGCTGCTGCTGCTGCAGTGCTGCGTGATCTGCATCTTGTGCGGCGATTCGAATGTTTAAAAGCCAGTACATCAGCTCTCCTTTTGTCTCACTGCTTTGTCTCTCTTCTCCCCCAGACATCCTCAAACATTATTCGATTTCTTTTCACTGTTCCGTTATTTCACCGAGTAATATTTTCCGTTTGTTTGCACTAATGCGATCTTTACTATAATTTTTTTGAGACTTTCGAATTTTCCTACTTCCATCATCTCTAACCTGCACTGCATATGTATTGTGCCAATGTTTTTGAATTCTTTGACGTTCTACTTTGTCATCTCTTCTTTGTCTTTTTCTGGTCCCGGGTGTGGTTAAATCTCTTGGCACAAAGTCTAGCCTCACAGGACATGAAAGTGTTTTTCTGAGAAACTCTCGTCTCTCTGAACAGGTCTCATCCCAAGATTTTTTATATAATGGAGGGATTTATCATTATTTTTAACTGAAAAGTAACACTCATTTATTTGTATCAAAATTGTAATCCTAAGGAAGTATTTATGGTGCTCAAACCAATAAAAACAGATTATGTTTAGGGTACTTCCATTTACAGCCCCGTAAATTTGCATTTGCACAGAAGACCATTCAAATCAAATTTGTTGATAAAACACTTGTTAAGTATCTGACATACGCTGTTATACGATTTTTATTTTTATCTTTATGTTCAGGAATAAATGAGCTGATAAATAACAGTTAATGAAAAGTAATGTCTGGCTTTGTCTTTTTTTTTTTTTTTTTTTTTTCCCTCCCTGTTTTCACAGTACAATTTGATCTAGAACAGGAATGGCTATACCTCAAATAATAATTGATTAATGAAATATGTACATCACCCAATGGCAAATGAAATCTGTTTTTGTATTTGAGTGTATGTCTTTGATAATACTTTATCGAAAGGTGAAGTATTTTCAGTTTGGTAAGAAAAGATATCTTTAGGATATTAATAAATTTTTTAATGCTTTAGTTGCCTCACATTTTTATGCAATCGTTTTGTTCACCCCACTGAATTAAAGCTGAAAGTCTGCACTTCAACTGCATCTGAGTTGTTTCATTTAAAATTCATTGTGGTAATGTACAGAACCAAAATTAGAAAAAAGTTGTCTCTGTCCAAATATTTATGGACCTAACTGTGTATTTGTGTGTGTATACTGTATGTATATATATGTGTGTGTGTGTAATATATTATATATATTTTTGGTGATAGAAATACATTACTGCTATCTTTGTCAGACAGAGTACAGCTACATACTTTTTAGTACTCTCTGATATCAGTACCATTGATACGAGACTAAAGACTGGAATATAGTATTTATTATTTCTTGTCAGTTTCACTGTTAACATCCAATACAAGATTCGTAACTTGGAATAAAATCATTCAAATTTGTAGGGTACATTCCATAGACCAGTCTTTGCTGTGCCAAAACAAACTCTGCCACTGCCAGCTATGAGTGTATAGGCAACACTGGAAGGGCTTGGGACTCCAGCGTCATCAGTGTCCTTTATTATTATGTCCTTTATCTCATTTTTGGTATTGTCACAAACCAAAATATGCACGCACTGTTTCAGGCTGGCCCAAGTGCCAAAGTATTTTCTGAAATGCATTTACTGTGGCTTGGCCTGTATGGGAGCATCGAAACTGCTTTGCATGCTGCATAACCCTCTGGTGAGTGAATTTCTCATCTATCCACTGTACAGTTAAGCTGAGGATAGACACGAGAGACACTTCTGCTCCAAACGTCAGTGGTAAAGCTGAAGTTGTTATGTAATACAATGAAGTGTTGACATACTTCATTATCAAGAACCGAGAGCGGTTGGTTATGAAGAACAATATGTTGGGCACAAGTTTTTCACTGCCTTCATTTAATTGTTTGACATTTATGTCCTTGCTTGAGACTGCTGTAGTGTTGGTTGTTGCTGCTGCTAGAGGCAAGTTTGTCAAGCTCAATCTTATGTTTCCTTTTGAGATGTTTAATTAGGTTACATGTGTTGTTTTCATACCTCCTCTTGAGGCTTCGGTTTTCATCGTTAATTTGAAAGAACTTACTACAGACGTTTTGTGTTCAGTTTTTTACTCCCTAATGCTCATACAATCACTTAATCATGCTAATAGTATCAGTTCTAGGCATTTTTTACAAATACATGAGCACTTTATCTGACCCAAACCTGATTCCAGTATCTGTATCATTACATCCCTGATTGATGAACCACAAGAAGACAATCAAGCTCATTTGCTAATTGCTAAATGAAGTTGTCTCCATATCTCATGCTGATATACATTACATTGTGAAAGCTAAGAGAATGGCTTAGTCTTCTGCTTAAGACTAAAAATGTTTAATTCCCTGAGACTTGAAGAGTAGGGCATCCACGTTAGCATTGTAGTTCTAGGTTGCACCTGGTTGCTGAGAATCTTGCATCAAAGTAAACCTTTCAATTCTTTTGCTTCTAGTAACACAGTATCCTCTATCTTGAATTTTTAAATTTAGTATTTATTTTGCTTACAAGTAGCACTTTTCTACCTTTTTTTTGTTTCACAACTTTTTGCTATCCCTGTGATGTTGGTATCAAAATGATCCAAGCTCAGACTGCTGTAAAAACTGTGTTGTAAACTAAGATGGAAACACATTCTCAGTTTTACTTGCTAGAACCTTTTCCAACGTTCAGCAGGGTCACAGTCTGATGCTTCACAACCCCTACCCCCCCTTGGGGAAATATTGAAGGAATGGTTGGTGTAATATTTTAGGTAGAGATTTCTGTAAAGAACTTGGTCTTTTTTCTGCATGTGCTCTCTTAATTACCTGATGAATATCTTGCCACGAGAGACCCAAATGTTTCAGTTTTATATTTATGGGTTCTATAATAAATAATTTTACTGTTTCTGGCAAAGTAGTAATATGATATACACTCACCGGCCACTTTATTAGACACACCTTGCTAGTACTGGGTTGGATCCCCATTTGCCTTCAGAACTGCTGTAATTGTTCATGGCATAGATTCAACATGGTGTTGGAAACATTCCTCAGGGATTTTGGTTCATATTGATACGACAGCATCATGCAGTTGCTGAAGATTTATCAGCTACACATCCATGATGTCAATCCTTCGTTCCACCACATCCCAAAGGTGCTCAATTGGATTGAGATCTGACAACTGTGGAGGCCATTTGAGTCCAGTGAAATCATTGTCATGTTCAAGAAACCAATTTGAGATGGTTTGATCTTTGTGACATGGCGCGTTATCCTGCTGGAAGTTGCCATCAGAAGATAGGTACACTGTGGCCATAAAGGGATGGATATGGTCAGCAACAATACTCGGGTAGGCCGAGGCATTTAAACGATACTCGATTGGGGCCCAAAGTGTGCCAAGAAAATATCCCCCACACCATTACACCATCACCTACCTGAGCTGTTCATATAAAGCAGGTTGGATTCATGCTTTCACGTTGTTGACACCAGATTATGACCCTGCCATTCAAATTTTAAAGCAGAAATCAAACCAGGAGATGTTGTTTTCAGCCTTCTGTTATCAAATTTAGGAGCGCCTGTGTGAATTGTAGCATCTGTTGCCTGTTCTTAGCTGACCGGAGTGGCACCTGGTGTGGTCTCCTGCTGCTGTAGCCCATCTGCTACAAGGTATGATGTGTTGATGCTCTTCTGCATACCTTGGTTTTAACGAGTGGTTATTTCAGTTACTGTTGCCTTTCTATAAGCTTGAACCATTCCGGCTATTCTCCTTTGACATCAAAAAGGCATTTTTGTCCATAGAACTGCTGCTTACTGGATATTTTCTCTTTTTCGGACCATTCTCTGAACCCTAGAGATGGTTGGGCGTAAAAATCCCAGTAGATGAACAGGTTCTGAAATACTCAGACCTGCCCAACTGGCATCCACAACCATGCCACATTCAAAGTCACTTAAATCACCTTTCCTTCCCATTCTTATGCTCGGTCTGAACTTTAGCAGGTTATCTTGACATTGTCTGCATGCCTAAATACATTGAGTTGCTCCTATGTGATTGGCTTATTAGATAATATTATTTATGTAGTGCTTTGGTCAAGGCCCTTCGGTATTTGCATTATCAAGCAATTGAACAGGTATACCTAATAAACTGGCCGGTAAGTGTATATCTTCAGTAGGACTCTCTCTTTAAATTCCTTTGTTGATGTGGAGTACTTTATAGTCCCACAGTATATTTTTAAGTAGCAAAAAGCTGACCTTAATATATTTATCAGCCTGTAATTCTGAAAGGAATCATTTTTAGTTGTTTAAGCTAAGAGATATTCAAAGCTGACTTGTAAAAAAACTTGTGTTATAGAAAAAAATAAAGTCCCATTATTCTTAAATGCTAGAATAGTATCTCTGTATTTCTTGTGGCACACATTTCCTCCATTTATTAAATATATTTTGCCTTCCTCCAAAAGTGCAGTTATAACTGTTGTTTTTTTTGTCTTTGGCTGAAAGGTAAGGTGCATTTTTAGTCATTGTCCAAACTTGATGTGGTGAAAATGTAACATTAAGTCAGCCTGCTAAAAATATTAATATTTTTAAATGAACATACACAGGCTTGGTCCGCAAAAGAAATAAAATCCTGTAGTACTTCTTTATACTCCCTGCTCTGCTCTCCAATAAATACAAGTTATCGCAAATATACTAATAACCCAATTGTGCTTTACTCACTTAGAATATGGAACCAAATTAGAAAGCATTTTAAGATGGAAAATCTTTTATCGGTGGCACCTCTGCAAGAAAACCACCTCTTTCAACCCTCGCAAACATATCCAGTTTTTAATACCTGGAAAAGTTTTGGGATTAAAATGCTCAGAGATCTTCATATAGACAACATATTTGCATCTTTTGAACAATTACGTTCAAAATTCAACCTCCCAGCTACACATTTCTTTCACTATCTTCAAATTAGAAATTTTGTTAAACAGAAATTGCCCGATTTTCCCCACCTTGCACCCTCCACAATGCTGGAAAAAATACTGCTCAATGCCAAGGGATTAAACACCATTTCCGCATTATATAAAATCCTATTTAGAGCCCTACCTTTCAAAGATCCAAGAGGACATTGGGAAGAAGATCTCTTAATCAATATATCAGAAAAGGAGTGGAAGGTAGCAAAGCAGAGAATTCACTCGAGCTCCATATGCGCAAAGCACAGAATTATTCAACTAAAAGTTATGTATCGAGCTCATCTCTCTCGCTTAAAACTGTCCAAAATGTTTCCAGGGCAAGATCCAACCTGCGAACGCTGCAACCAAGCTCCTGCCTCACTGGATCACATGTTCTGGGCCTGCACCAAATTAACATCATTTTGGACAAAAATTTTTAAGTGCCTTTCAGACAGCCTTGGGGTCACAATCCCTCCTAACCCATTAACAGCTGTGTTTGTTGTTCTTCCAGACGGACTTGAAGTGGAAAAGGACAAGCAAACGGTGATTGCATTCACTACACTTTTGGCACGCAGACTCATTCTGTTAAATTGGAAGAATCCTAACTCTCCTCTGATAAGTCAGTGGGAAACCAATGTTTTATATTATTTGAAATTGGAAAAAATCAAATTCTCAGTTAGAGGATCTGTACAAAATTTTTTCAAAACCTGGCAGGATCTGATCAATATTATTTTAGAATAAGAGAAATAACCATTACCGCATTTAACTCCCTTCTCTATCTCTTATTTACATATATATTTATTTCTCCCTTTGCTTAATGTTGTCTTATTAAAAAGCCCTAAGCAATTCTCCTTTAGCTAAGCTCTCCTTCTCAGGGGTGGGGTTTGATTTGTTTTTAATTTGTTTGGTTATAAATTGATCTGTTTTTATGGAATGATTACAATAAAAATTAATCAAATATAAAAAATAAATAAATAAATAAATTAATATCCATTGGAAAAAACATCTTATTTACATTAGCATCTTGCTGCAAGAAGTCACAAGTATTGAAGCTATAAATATTTGACATTTACTTGACCAAAGTGCAATGATTCATTCACGTGTAATTGTTTAGTTCATACGTATGCATTAATCCACTTTTCAATAGTATACAACTTTTTAGTGGTTGTAAAAATACACTTTATAGTCAGTGATTAATTGATAATTAATTTATAATGCTGTGTACATACAACATACAGTTTCTGCCGTGCATCTTGAGGGTCCACATAAGTGATAGGCTGGGCTGGTTCTCATAACACAGGGAAACTGAAAAACGAGGCAGAGCAGTCTCCTTTTCTTAGGAGACTGAATTCCTTGAATGCTGGTAGTGGCAACTAAGGATGCTCTGATCAGATTTTTTTTTTTTAAAGGCCGATACTCATCACTGATTTTTATGCTACCTGATTGGCTGATTCTGGTTTTTGTGTTTGTGTGTCTTCTTTTTTTTTTTTAAATCAATCCCCTGCATGATCTGATAAACAGAGGTTTTATGACCTATAATAGTGTATTTTTATAATTAAAATATGGACCACACATTATCTTTTTATTAATAGGATGCAATTCTGTAGGCTTATTTGTAAATGATCATAAAATACTAAACGTAATAAATTTGTACAGAAATGTTTATCCATAATACATATGGCATAAAAAAATGCTAAAATTCAGTATGAACTGAAGAGAATAACAAACTATTCTGATTTTACCATTAATTCTATTTTGTTTTAGTTTGGTATTATTGTCTTTTTTATTCATTTTTAACTATGTTTATTTCTTTTTCAATTAAAATTATATTTTCACTACTAGTTCTGGCTTTAGTCTTCGTTTTCTTGAATCCTAATAACCCTGTATTTTTCACTGATCACTAACTGCTATTCAACATCATTTTAAGGAATTGTGGTTTTGATGTGTAGTGATATCTCGGCACTTACTCAAAAACCAAAGAACCCATTTTCTGGACATGTTCATTATATTATAAGCTTGTTTTTGTAAAAAATTGACCAATTTTAAAATATAGGTTTTATTCACTATTCAATTTGTAATATTATAATCACTCACTGGAAAAGACCTTTAAAACAATATGAGAACCATTTCTGTGCAACTTATCTTTAGGGAGATCTACTGTAGCTAGTGAAACTTGTAATCCCCCCTCCCCCAATAAGTTCACACTTTGTTAGCTTAAATCTCCATTAATATCGATCCAAGACAAATGCAATTTCAGTTCCATTGCTTACTCATATTACCAAATCAGCATGCCAAGTTTTGTTAAAATCTGTGATGAATGGCTCCAAAAGTGTGGCGATTTGTCTTGGAATTACACAGAACTTGCTGTATGACACACAGCCACAAATAATAAACGCAGTACAAAACTTTAAAGAAAATGCTATTGTTTACTAAGCAGCAATTTCAAATTCATCTTTATCTTTTTCCAATTAAAACTATAAGCTGCAGCATTTTAAGCAAGCACGCTGTCCATACTCCAGCAGTGTCTGTTTTAATTTAATGTACACAATAAAGGTCTGAATTCCTTAAAGAAGCTTTCCTTGCTGTTTGTCTAGTTGCACAGGATGACTTCTCAGATTACTTTTTTAGTTTATTACGCCACTTTCTTTAACGTAAAAGCTAATATACTAATCACCTCTTGTTCACTGATACAACAAGCTTCCACTCACTCTTCTTTGTTTACACTTCAAGAAGTTTGCTGCAAAAGAATAAAGAAAGATGCTGGCGCAGCTGCCGTAATACCCTGCGTAAAGGAGTACTGCAAGTAATTACCACAAAGCTTAGAGAGCAGGGGCTGAAAACATTGTTTTTTGTGATCAACTGATTACTGAGTCTTTAGTGAAAATCAGCTGATTTCGATTGGCCATTTTGATTGATTGGTTGATTGATTGGAACATCCCTAGTGGCATCCTTTACATATTCTACAACTCTGTGATGGCTATTGTGATTTTCTATGCTATGGTATGCTGGGCCAGTAACATCACACTTTAAGGGTGGCCCACTGAATTAACAAGCTAGCTAAAAGAGCATGCTAAGTTATGGGATACACTTTGGACTCCATGGAGTTAGTAGTGCAAGAGAGAAGGAAAATAAAACTTGGTCACTATGAACAATGCTACACTATTTCCTTGACACACTAATATTAAGTAGTTATACCCAATAAATTATTTAGCAGAAATATGTCAAACACTACTGGGGTTCCTTTATACCAATCGCATTAAGCCAGCATAATGCCTCACTGTGACTGTGTCTTGTCAAGTTGGAAGTTTTCTTTCTTTTTGTTTTCAGGCCATATTGTGTGTGTGTGTGTCTATATATTATTTATTTATTTTATTGAGCATCCATAAAAGGACAGATTTCCCTCTGAGAGCAATTAAGATCTATCTTGCTAGCATCTCCGTGAAAAGTATGAAGATACAACCTTAGGCTGTATTTTCTCCATGCCATCTGTAGGTCTTTCTTGATTGCGCCAGGGAAGTAAATAGGGAAGTAACATAGTTAAACCTGATTTTAGTGCTGTACCCATTTCTTCTGTGTAGATTTTGTCTTAAAATTGTTTTTTTTTCTTCTAAACAAATATTTTTTTCTGTGTATTGCTTTTTTAGCAAGGCTTTTGACCCAGCTCATGTATAAAACTAACATTAATGTAAGGCATGCTTACATT
The DNA here is from genome assembly GCF_900747795.2 of Erpetoichthys calabaricus. Classification (NCBI taxonomy): domain Eukaryota; kingdom Metazoa; phylum Chordata; class Cladistia; order Polypteriformes; family Polypteridae; genus Erpetoichthys; species Erpetoichthys calabaricus. The sequence goes on from NC_041405.2 coordinate 32,930,392, forward strand.
AAATATACATACATATTCATGATCAGGTGATTCTAGTTTCAGTAATAAAAGTGACAACAATTCAAATTGCCCTCATGGAGAAAGATTAACTTTTTTCTAACAATTTTTTATTAAACAAAAAAGTAGGAAACACCATCAAAATACCTACCTACATTTGAGAAATGGTAAATGGTGAAAGAAATCAAAAACGGAAAGAGACAGAAGTCCAAACGTTGGCCAGAAAATAGTCTGAATAAAATGAAAAAGAGTCCTACCAGTTCTGATCAAACAAACTGCAGTAAGGCATCCCTCAGTTGTAGAACTAGATGACTAGTTGAAGGATTTCTTCCAGTGACGGAGTTGGGTGATTTCTGGTGGGGTGCCAGAAATAGTTTTGCATCAGTAGTAGCTAGAACAATTACTACAACAATTAATTCTGCAGTACAGAGGGCAACTGAGAGGAACAGTCCAAAAGAAGGAGAAACCAAGGTGATAATAGAACATGCACATAGAGAAATAGATGTGTTGGACACACCTGCATAGGTCTTGGAAAAAGGACCAACACTGCAAATATTGACTGTTTGCATAAACTTAATGTAATTGTCAATAAAAGCCTATAAAACTTATGAAATGCTTGTAATTATACTTCAGCATACCATAGAAACATATGAGAAAAAGATCTAAAAACACTAAAGCAGCAAACTTTGTGAAAACCAATACTTGCGTCATTCTCAAAACTGCTGGCCATGACTGTACATTATTTTTTGCTAGCTATTTAGCAAGGTTACTGATGCAAGGTTAAAAAAATGTGAATTAAAGCAGTGAAACAGACTTACTAGTTGGACAAATACTCTCCAGATTTTTATCATTAAAATTGAGACTGCAGTTTGTGCCATAGCTGCCAGTGTCTTTGCAACTTAAGCTGTTATTTGAGAAGGTAGTTAAATTCAATCAAAATCTGAAGGCAAAATCCATTATTCTGAATTCACAGCTACAGCGTGTCATTTTTCCATTTTTATAAAGTATAAAATGAGACATTATATGCTAATTTTGTTTGATTTGTTAGTGAAACCAAACTGACAAAGGTAGAAAAAAAAATAAAATTTACAAAAAAATTAACTACTCTGTTGCTTTATATCTGCAAATATAACGCTGATTATGGAAATATGCCTGGAATTTGCTTTGTATTTACAATACATTTGTACTGGTTGGTAGTTGGAATGTATGTAATTTTTCAGGCTTTGACCTGCAATAATTTCATTGTTTCTACATGAAGAAAAATATAAAGTAAAAGAGCTGACTTTTAATCTTTCCTTGACTTGCACTTCTTATCATGTAAACATTACCTTTGTCCATTTTTTTAAATTATTGTTTGTGATTAAGAATAGCAAGACTATTCATATGAAAACGTACTCACCTTTGAACACTTATTCTTTTTTATAATTAAAAGGCTTTAATGTTGAAACATATTAAAGACAAATCATAAATTCCTCCTGTGTTGATAGTGTTCTCTAATTTTCTTTTTAGAAAATGTATTTTATTAATTCTGAAATTCTCCTTGCTCGGAGTGATTTTTGACTGTTAGCAAAGAACTGAAATATGTCGGCGGACTCACAGCCCATTAATAACAGATATTTGTATGGTTACTTAATGGAATATCTGTAAAGTTTCTTAATTTATAGTACATGTTTTGCATTTGAGTTATTAAAGGTATTATAGTAAGTAACCCTGATTAATTAACACTGTTAGATTACTCGGTTCAGTATTTTTATGTATTTGTAAAATGAACAAAGAAAGCCTGTACCTTTATTCAAGCGTGATCTTCTTGCAGCATGAATAAGTGATTTCTTTTTTTTCTGTGATAATACAGGTGCTGGTCATAAAATTAGAATATCATGACAACGTTGATTTATTTCAGTAATTCCATTCAAAAAGTGAAACTTGTATATCAGATTCATTCATTACACACAGACTGATGTATTTCAAATGTTTATTTCTTTTAATGTTGATGATTATAACTGACAACTAATGAAAGTCCCAAATTCAGTATCTCGGAAAATTAGAATATTGTGAAAAGGTTCAATATTGAAGACACCTGGTGCCACACTCTAATCAGCTAATTAACTCAAAACACCTGCAAAAGCCTTTAAATGGTCTCTCAGTCTAGTTCTGTAGGCTACACAATCATGGGGAAGACTGCTGACTTGACAGTTGTCCAAAAGACGACCATTGACACCTTGCACAAGGAGGGCAAGACACAAAAGGTCATTGCTAAAGAGGCTGGCTGTTCACAGAGCTCTTTGTCCAAGCACATTAATAGAGAGGCGAAGGGAAGGACAAGATGTGGTAGAAAAAAGTGTACAAGCAATAGGGATAACCGCACCCTGGAGAGGATTGTGAAATACAACCCATTCAAAAATGTGAGGGAGATTCACAAAGAGTGGACTGCAGCTGGAGTCAGTGCTTCAAGAACCACCACGCACAGACGTATGCAAGACATGGGTTTCAGCTGTCGCATTCCTTGTGTCAAGCCACTCTTGAACAAGAGACAGCGTCAGAAGCATCTCGCCTGGGCTAAAGACAAAAAGGACTGGACTACTGCTGAGTGGTCCAAAGTTATGTTCTCTGATGAAAGTAAATGTTGCATTTCCTTTGGAAATCAAGGTCCCAGAGTCTGGAGGAAGAGAGGAGAGGCACAGAATCCACATTGCGTGAGGTCCAGTGTAAAGTTTCCACAGTCAGTGATGGTTTGGGGTGCCATGTCATCTGCTGGTGTTGGTCCATTGTGTTTTCTGAGGTCCAAGGTCAACACAGCCGTCTACCAGGAAGTTTTAGAGCACTTCATGCTTCCTGCTGCTGACGAACATTATGGAGATGCAGATTTCATTTTCCAACAGGACCTGGCACCTGCACACAGTGCCAAAGTTACCAGTACCTGGTTTAAGGACCATGGTATCCCTGTTCTTGATTGGCCAGCAAACTCGCCTGACCTTAACCCCATAGAAAATCTATGGGGTATTGTGAAGAGGAAGATGCAATACGCCAGACCCAACAATTCAGAAGAGCTGAAGGCCACTATCAGAACAACATGGGCTCTCATAACACCTGAGCAGTGCCACAGACTGATCGACTCCATGCCACGCCGCATTGCTGCAGTAATCCAGGCCAAAGGAGCCCCAACTAAATATTGAGTGCTGTACATGCTCATACTTTTCATGTTCATACCTTTCAGTTGGCCAACATTTCTAAAAATCCTTTTTTTGCATTGGTCTTAATTGATATTCTAATTTTCCGAGATAGTGAATTTGGGACTTTCATTAGTTGTCAGTTATAATCATCAATGGCCTGTCTTTCAGTTGTACTAGATGAACTTTTGACATGTCTTTTTCCTGAGTCTTAAGTTCGTGTTACTTATAGCCAGTAGTCTGGCCATGTATCGGTGCCCCAAGTCTAACTATCTTGGGTTCTATACACATGGTGGTCTGTTGTCACTGGCTGTGGTAACATTGGTGGTGTGCTAACCACCTAGACATCATCGAGCTCAACTTTTGTGCTGCCTTACGGCAGCATCATTGCAGTTAAGCAACCAGCTAGGTCCCATTCACATGGCATAACAGTGCATTATAAATATGTAATTTTTAAATGCTGCTTCAGTACTTGTGTTAATTGGTTTGTAAGATACATTGATATGGTAAATGTTTTAGCATTCCTAAGTCACTTTCTTCACTTTTTTTCTGTGTACCCAAGATGTTGGAATCCTTTTTAACTTTTTTTTTCTTCTTTTCTTTAAAGGAAATTAACATTAAACCTTTGGAAGAGGCATTTCAACACCAAAAGTATACAAGTTATTAAGGAAGAATAGAAAAGTAAGCAGGGCCCATTTTCCTTGTGCTACTTGGACCTGAGTAGGCTTTCACACTTTGTTTCAGTGCTTTTTCTGATCTTTGCCTATTTAACACTATTGTTTTAATGCTGACAAAAGTAAAAGAGACATTCAAAAAGTAGTGCAGGTTTGAAATATACATCCATCTTAAAAAGGCTGGTCTTTGTCAGATTCCACATGTACACAATGGTGATTGAAGGTTCATGTTAATGTATCCAAGGGATCAAGAAAGTCCTGTGGTGGTTCGCATTTATTTATTTTATTACATTAGACATTTTTTGTATTATTCAAAAGCTTTGTTGAATAGATGTGAAATTTGTCTAACCAGTTTGGAAGCAAACAAAGAATCCGGAGCAGTTTGCATATGATGCATAATTTCAGTGGTTTCATACTTTGCCACATTCTTTTTATGTAAATCATATTGTAAATTGAATATGTTGAAAGTCGGCCATCAAACACTTTGGTTAGCTGTAGAGGCAAGCCTATTTTGCCAGAGCATTTGATTTTAATGCGACAGTGCTTGCATAATGTGGGTTTTATATGACCTGTTTCTTTGAGTAACATTGTGACGCCCAAAATTAAAGGGCAGTATAAACCTAGACAGTATGTGTGAATCTTTTCAGCAGTGTTACATTTGCGATAGATCATTACTTGGACTGCATCTGTTATGTAAGCAATATTATTTTTATTATTACACAAAGCACATCACAGATATAACCATTGTTCTGTAGAATTTCATAGTTATTTAAAGTGCATTTTCCGAGTTCCTTTTTTTATATAGTGTAATATTTTTAAATAGAGAGAAATCTACTTCTGCAGTTGAGCTGCAAAACTTCAATTTTTAGATCTGTGTGTTTCAATTTTAGTTTCTAGGTTGCATGTTTTGTTTTCTTTGCGTGCTTTGTTATAGTACTTCACATCTTGTGACTATTTTTCCAATCATTAAAACAATAAAAATTGTAGATGTTCAATACTCTTGTTTTTGTTGGCGGATTGGTGGACTAGGACTCTTGCAGATTGCACACACATCCTCTGTTGCATAGTAAAGGACTATTCTTTTGATCAAACATTGTGGGATAAGAATTTGGGAGTTTGACTTTACATTTATCATTTCCATGTCATTATATATTTTTGTCGGTCAATTTATTTTTAGACTTGTGTTGTTATGTCATTACTTGCCACTGAGGATCTGATTTCTGAACAACATTGCTCATTCAGCAGGTATCTCCTATGATATCTACTCTTGTCTGCTTAGTGCCCGCAAGCACATCTGCAAACAAAATGATTGGGATTGGTGGTTCCAAGCAAAGATTTTATTGTATACTACCTGTGGGAGTGGGACAACTGCATCTTGATTGTTCCTTAGAAGGTAGTTGTTTTATTTCTGTAAGGAATTTATTAGTGACTAAGGAGGATTTTAAATTGAGATACCACCCATTTTTCACCATCCATGTTTGTGAACATTCTGGAGACTTTCACCAGGTTAAGAAAATCTTAAGAATAACACGTAGGAAGTTAGGAATTCCTAACTTTAGAGCTATTATTGTTTAAATAAATTCATGGTTTCAAAAGATTGTAGTTAAAGACTAAATCTAGTCTCGTTGAGCTTTCCAGTTTTTCATAGAGAAGTTATGTGGTGTGTGAGGTATTTTTCACGTGAGGACATCTGTGTTTATTATACTGGCCTTTTATTGTTTATCTTTTTCCCTTTTTTTTTTTTTTTTTTTTTACCATTTTTAATACAGTTGGAGATTTTTGTCATCTTGTATGTTTTTTTTATAGAAAAAATAATTCCTCACCCTTTTCCAGACTATAAAGAAAGGGGAATAAAATAGATTTTTGGAGAATGCATTTTATGAAATGTTTTTGAAACTCCTAGGTATTTATGATCAGTGTTTTAGCTACATACAAGATGTTAACAGTGTATTTCCCTGTTAATGTAGTAACATTAGTGTTAAGAGTAAATCTTCCACATGTTTATTGTAAACAAAATTTGATTTTTAAATAAGTTGTGTAGAAGTTCTATACCTTAAATAATTCTTACAATACTGCTTTATGTGATGTTTTGGGATAATATACTTAATGTGGAAGCAAATTCTCTAATCTTGTAAGACAGAAAATGTTAACACTATTAAATTATTATTTAAATCTATTTTCTGGCACATGGTTGCTTTCAAGGATGTGACAAGATTTTCAAGAAGATCTTTGAAGTAACCAGGTCTTTAACTAAACAAAAAGGATGTGACCACAAAAATGATCCTAATTCATCCTCTGGTTTACCCATTTACATTTAATCTGTCTACTGGAGTCTGGAAAGGTGAAATAGAGGCATTTTTTAATAAAACCAAAAGGGAAGTAAGCTTCCAGATTTGTCAGTGCTGTTAAAATCAGAATGCAGTCTAATTCTTAGGTCATGGTTTAGATCAGTTTATGGTTTAGTAAGGTATTGTAATCAACAAAAATTGTCTGGATAACCTTGAAAAGCATAGCAGAGGTGATACACTTTTTTTTTATACTTTTAATTGAATTCTTGGTGCTGCTGGTTTCTTAAGGGAAAGGTTTGGCTGTGAATCAAAACAGATTTATATTCTGTTCCCCATGTCACTTTGCTCTGTGCTTTTCATAATCTCTGGTGCGGACTTTTATAATTTGTGGAATTTATGTGGAAACTGCTGTTGGATCAGAGTGGTCATACTAGACATGTGCAGCTATCGTTTCACAAGTGTACAAGGCATTGTAAAATTGACAGCAGTATTCCCACATTTCTAAGGTTAAGGAAACAGTGGTATTTATGGCTCACTGGTGATGCTTACTTCATTTCCTCAGCATAACACAGATTTGCAGCTTTAGTGTTTGTGTATTTTTATCTTAGTTAAGAAATTATGCCCAGCTCATGGGGGAGAGATTCTCTAATTTTCTTACATTATAAACGGAAGATTTTGATTTACATTACTCAGTACTGAAAAAATACTAATGCAATGTATGACTGATTTGGGTTAAATAACTACTTACTTGGCCTTATGAAAGACTTTTTGTGTGTTTGCTTATTAGTGTGCCATGTATTGGTCTGGCATTCCATCTAGGGTTGGTTCCTTTGTTGTGCCTATTAGTTTTGGGGTAGGCTTCCATTCCTCACAGTCCTTTGGTAAAATAGCAAGGTTCAAAAAATGGATGTATAGCCATCTTAAAGTAAGCACATCTTTTGATTTTTTTGAAAATGTTCATGGGGAGTGTTAGAAGTATTGCATTCAACTAGTCATCAGGGCAAAAAGGAAAAAAAATACTTGATATGAACAGTCACGGTTAATGATTATGCTGGATACAGAAATAGTTTCTAACTTGATTGTGTCTGATTACATTTTTGTCATGTATTTTTTTTTTTCTTCAGAAAATTTGGGAAAGCGTGCGAGTATCTGCTCATTTCAGCAAGAAAAAATAATTACTTTAGTACACTACACTCTGTTTTAGTTTTGCTAACCTGATCTGTTTGCTGGAGTGGCCAGAACAAGAAAAGGAGAGGATGGAGCAGTAACTTATTTAGCTGTAAACATTATGCTATCAATTTGCAAATTTTAATTCTTTTAGAAATGTATATTTTAAGTTTAAATTCTATTTAAAAGTATTAGATGAGGAAAAGAAAAGCGGGGATCTTTTCTTTATCATGTTTCTGGGGAAACTGATATTTATTGTTATTTTACTTGAATATATATTTTGATGGGGGTGTTAAGGGCAGGCAACCTAAAATTGCCTGTACTAGCTTAGTGATGTGTCTGGTGTAGCAGAATTGCTCCACTGTTAAGTGAGTGGATGGGAGGAGCTTGCTTCAGTGCTAACAACACTCACATGCTCCCTCATAATATCACAGTGCTCAGTTTTGGAGATACAGCCTACTTGCTTCATTTCATTCAGCAGCAGCCATATTCTGTTTATCTCTGTGTTACTTCCTTTTGAAGAATTTTGTCGACAGGCTGTGCAAAATGGCTGCCTGAATTCCCACAGGCAGCATTAACCCTTTGCTCGCTTATCAGAGTACAAGGTAAGGTAGTATGAATGGGCCTTCATGTGCAGTATTTATAACAGACATTTTTTGATCTTTATCAAATATTGAGTTTCCTGCTCTACTCTTCAAATTGTATCGGTTTTAGACAAAATCCTGATTAATGAGCATGTATATTTTTTTAATCTTCAAGGTCTTAAGATTCATTTTGTGTTTTGCTTTTGTTGGTTTAAGTTAAAATATAGTACAAGTGACTCTTCAAAATATAGTACAAGTGACTCTTCATCCAGGCTATCCAGGTGGCGCTATGGTGCATGCTCATATTAATGAGTGTGAGGTATGAGTAAGAGGGGGAAAAACGCTTCATTGCTAAGGGGACCCTCAGTTTTTTTAGAATTTTTATAATTTTTTTTTTATAGAATTTATTTGGTCATGGAAGGTAAGCAGTTTGATTAGTGATTCTTTAATTCTTTATATGGGACAGCATAATATTACAGAACTGTAAAAGAATACAAGTGTAAGTACTCTGTAAGGTCTTGTAGTAGTTGTGCTTACCTTTGAGTATATCATGATTTATCAGTTTACATGTTTCCAAAAAGCAGAAATAGGTTAGTTGTGATTGGCCAAATGAAAACTAGTTCAAGTTATTAAATCAATGAAAAATTTATATTTTTCTGTATTTGAGTTGATCACATTAAAACATTTTTTTTTCTAATCTGCTCATTATTTAATTATTGAGAATACTGGGTGTTTATAAGTATGTTTTTAATCTTTGATATACAAGTGTAGTCCTCAAGATGGCTGCCATCAATGGCTACCTGGAATATGATTTTAAGGTTTGTGCAGTACTTGAAGAAACAGTAAAAGAGATGTGAATGATTTAAATCCTCTTTCATATTAGCACACCAACATGAGTTGTAATCCACACTTTAAGTCTGGATTGTATAGTGTAAAATACCCTATATTGAACACACATAATGGTGCGATTTAACCCAGGTAGGTGATGATAGATGCAATTTTTACAGTTTTGGCACACTCAAATTATAACTTTATTTTACAATTTATTAACAATTTGTATGGCACCTATAATACAAGTATACTGTGGTAAACAGATGTTACTTTTCATTTAGCATGAAATGCCTGACTTTTTTCATAGGTGTATCTAATTTTGTTTTCAGAAAAAATCTGCTGTCTATTTTACATAAATAGTGTACCAATGACACACATGTCCTTCTGAGGATAGCTACAGTGCTGGCTTAGAAAGGGAGTAAATCTGTCATCTATGTATTTTGTAGTTTTGTGAGATTTCCATGTAAGTTTAGCTTTTCTTAAGCTGGGTTGATGTTTGCTTATAAATAGCTATGAGACTTTGGTCATGTATTTTCAAGTGTGTCGTATTCATAGGGCAATGACTATAACATCATTTGATTACATTAACATCTCATTTATGGAACATATTGTTTGATCATGGGAGTAGAGATCTGTGCTCCTGCACAAATTGTTTGCAGCAACTTTAATGATGCAGATGATCGTGGAACAAAATGTGTGAGTAAAATAATATCATTAAAACTTTTTCCCCAGTTCCTGTCTTAATGTGAATAATTGTTTTTAAGCTACATTTTTCTGTTCTAGGCAGTATGTGTAGCATTACAAAAGCCAACAAGGATGTAGACAGTGGGGTAATTATTGTGAAAGTACATGATCGTGGAGGCTGATGGCATAGATTACCTTTCTGTACAAGCAATTAATTTCCTAAATAAGGCACACAAAAACAAAGTAAACCTTGCCCTTGTATAATACTCTATATCTTTTTCCCTACCTCAATAGTCAGGCATTATAAAAGTTAAATTAAGCCCTTGTTAGACACCATGTTATACGGTTGAATTTTCTGACAAATAAAATTCACATTGTATTTTTAGGCTTAATGTAATGTTTGTAGTGAATGACAGTTAGGTTTCATGCACTAATGTAAAAAGAACAAACAGTTATGTTACAAATTGCCAGAGTTACTGCTGTTGTGTGTTAAAATCATTGTAAAGATTCATTTCCTTTCTCAACAGCATCAATGGAAAAGTAACTCCTAAATCTGACGTTTATTATTATGCTAATTGTTTAAAATCCTCATTTAAACATAAATAGCAAATATATGACTACTGTAGTCTAACAATTGATTATGTAATCTAGATATGCAACAGTATGTTCAAATATGTCTTTATGAACATTAGAGCAACAGCTAAATCATGAACAGGGCCAAGTGTCTTATGTGTTTTGTAGTCGATTTGTTTGTTAAGTTGTGTCAAAGTCACTAGCTTTTTAGTTGGACTTTATTTTGTGTTTATCAAATTGTATTCAATTTGTGCATAATTCTGTAGAGAGGGCTTCCTTATTTATATACAAAGTTAGACATTACTGGTAGTTGTCATGTAAAATTAAGTGTTGCTTGGTGTAAAAGTTTTCTCCTATTTGTTCTGTTCGCCTGCGGTGGGTTGGCGCCCTGCCCGGGATTGGTTCCCTGCCTCGCGCCCTGTGTTGGCTGGGATTGGCTCCAGCAGACCCCCGTGACCCTGTGTTTGGATTCAGCGGGTTGGAAAATGGATGGATGGATGTTCTGTTCGCCTTCTATGTCTTAAACAGAACATTTTTTAGTAAAAGATGTTCCAAGTGAATTCATTTGTGTGTTGCACTCAACCTCAACCTTTTTTTTATTTTATTAAATGTATACTTATGTGGTAACCTACGGTTGCTCTGAAGGACATAACACAAACAAAAAAAAATTTGCAAAATAAACATTAAAAATGGAGAGTCTGAAATTAGCAATAAAAAGTGAGAGCTTAATTAAGTCACAGCATGAAATCAACATTACAGAGCAAGAGTGTGAAATCAGCATTAAAAAGTGAGAGCATAAAATCAACTAATACGCAAAATGGAAATAAACTTTTTATAATGGAAATGGCATTTTGAAAACGGAAATGACGTACACCCTTTGGCTGCATAGGAGCTCCATTTCCCACAGCATGCTCTCCTCGGAATTTGCCCATGAACTGCCCTTTTGAAAATAAGTGAAGAAAGACACATTCATGGATACAAAGAAAATCAATTTATCAGTGTGTTCAAATCACCCCCATATGGGACCAGGAGTGCCTGTTTTCACAGCTACTGTTTTCTCCTCGCTTACGAAGGGAAGCAAACGTTGGAGAGGACAGTCATGTAAGGCTGCTGGAATAGCTACTGCTTCACACACAGGTCCAGACTGCCTGGTTGAAATTCCAGCCCAGGATTTGCCTATACAAAGTTTGTTGAAATAAACACATTTATTGTGTTTTGTCATTATTCTTTTGTGATCTATTAATTATGTTTAAGAAGTACAATAATACAGTAATCCCTCCTCCATTGCGGGGGTTGCGTTCCAGAGCCACCCGCGAAATAAGAAAATCCGCGAAGTAGAAACCATATGTTTATATGGTTATTTTTATATTGTCATGCTTGGGTCACAGATTTGCGCAGAAACACAGGAGGTTGTAGAGAGACAGGAACGTTATTCAAACACTGCAAACAAACATTTGTCTCTTTTTCAAAAGTTTAAACTGTGCTCCATGACAAGACAGAGATGACAGTTCTGTCTCACAATTAAAAGAATGCAAACATATCTTCCTCTTCAAAGGAGTGCGTGTCAGGAGCACAGAATGTCACATAGATAGAGAAAACAATCTCTAGCAAACAAATCAATAGGGCTGTTTGGCTTTTAAGTATGCGAAGCACCGCGGCACAAAGCTGTTGAAGGCGGCAGCTCACACCCCCTCCGTCAGGAGCAGGGAGAGAGATAGAGAGAGACAGAGTTTGTTTTTCAGTCAAAAATCAATACGTGCCCTTTGAGCTTTGAAGTATGCGAAGCACCGTGCAGCATGTCGATTTTAGGAAGCAGCTGCACAAAAGATAGCAACGTGAAGATAATCTTTCAGCATTTTTAGATGAGCGTCCGTATCATCTAGGTGTGCGAACAGCCCCCCTGCTCAATCCCCATACGTCAGGATCAGAGAAAGTCAGCGCAAGAGACACAGAGAAAAGTAACTTGGGTAGCTTCTCAGCCATCTGCCAATAGCGTCCCTTGTATGAAATCAACTGGGCAAACCAACTGAGGAAGCATGTACCAGAAATTAAAAGACCCATTGTCCGCAGAAATCCGCGAACCAGCAAAAAATCCGTGATATATATTTAAATATGCTTACATATAAAATCCGCGATGGAGTGAAGCCGCGAAGCGCGATATAGCGAGGGATCACTGTACACAGGATGTGTTGGCCATCTCGCATCTCATGTTGACAGTGTGAATTCCAGCAGCAGTTATTGTCCTGGTGGGTTTTGCATGCTCTTTCCAGTATGGTGGAGGCAGTGTCTTGCTGTAAGGATGTTCTTTAGCGACGAGGACTAGAAGGGCTAGCACAAACAATTTACAAATCAGCTATTAACTACTTTATCGATTTTAATCTAACAGATAATTTTGACCAAATGATTCAAGTGTACATATGAATGTGTGTTGTATTTAAGTATTGAATATGTATATAGAATTTGAAAACATTGGGATATTAAATTAACTCCTACAAGATGATAAACAAGGCAGCTCTGTTAACTATAAAATGTCAAAAAAAGTAAAATATATTTTTGAACATTAATGGATTTAATAATGTAACTAGATGTCAGCAGTTCAGCTTGAAACAAAACCTGATAATTAGGCTTTTGGGTGGTTTTAGTCTTCAGTGGTACAATGTGTCCAGTCTAATACTACATGTATTTAAAAAAAAAAAATTCCTTGTAGATTGATAGAGATGCTATCCATAGACCTCATGGATATAGCTGCTAGGCATATTTGCCATAAAGCAGCTTAATTTTTGTAAAGTATAAATCATACAAACTGCAATCCCATTGCTAGAAACGGGCAAATCAAATCTCTTGAGAAGATGGAGTTTTTGCATTGTGATTTTTGGTACAGCTTTACACTTTGTTCTGAAAGTGAATTGTTTGCATTTTATTATGTTGCTTTTTATTGCCATAATTACGTTTAAACATTTATTTAAAAAATGTTGACAATTTACTCTTTGTGATTGCTGCAGACATAGGAGGCAAAGTAAAGGGAGAAAAAAAACCAAAGAGCACTTCATAGGTGACATTCGGTATAACTTTCCAAAGTACTCCTTTCTGGTGAGATGATCGCAGTGTGGCTGGTCATCAGGCTGTGCACCGATTTAAGAGAGAGAACGTGGGATGAGCCCAGAAGTATTATTTTTTTGTATACCCCTTTTAACATCAAAACCAGGCCTTTGTGAGATGCACGGCCTGTGCATTTGGCAATTTAAATTGCAGTGAAAATTGTTGGTTTCCTTCCAAAAAAACCAACTTCCTAGCAGCAGTTCCACTGTGGGCAGACCACTGATTACGTGTTGCTATTTCGCAAACTCTTTTCGTTTTTGGATTAACTGATCTCTTATGAATGTGATTTATTTAAAATTGAATTATTGGAGAATACCCAAAAATTCTTTATAAAAATGACTTGTGTTTATTTAGAATGTTGTTGCTGCTCGATATATTTCAATAGTTTTCCAGTTTCATATCCTCAAGGTGACATTTGAAGAGTTACAAGTTGCCAGCCAGACAAACTACTTAACAAGCCAGTCTGTCATCTTTAACTAGAATACTGTATATAATGAAACATTGTCTTAGTTTAGTGCACTTGTGAGTAATAATGGAGATAAATGGCATGTTAATATAACAGTTTGTTATGACCAAAGAAATACCATGGCTCTACTTTTCATCCCAGTGCTAGTTACTAGCATGAATTTCTCAAGTTAACCAGCTTCATAACACTAAAAGAACTATTATTTAACAGAAGTTAAGTGTAAATGGGTTACTTACGGCAGTGTTGGCTTGTCCTGCCCTATACTTCCAGCGTGCTTCATCTTCACTTGATGCTGTTGTGGAACACCATCTGTTTTGTTGCACAATGAACAATCATTTTCCCAGATTTTCAGGTAAAATACTTTCACATGGAAAAGAATTTTGTGTAGTTTTTGTAGAAACCACCATCTTCTGAATGTAGTCCAAGTTCCGAGCTTACTCAGAAACCATAGAGAGACTCCGGATGCCGGTGTGAGATGTGGGGGAATGGCAGGGACAACTAGTCGATTAAGAGAATATTAATTTGATTCAAATTTTAAATTAGTTAGTAGATTACATTGATTATTCCTCATAGACCTACAGACTAGTTAGAGTGGAAGGAAAGTTGAATGAAGTAAAATACAGTACCTTAATGCAAACCACCTCCAGAGTACTCCAGGGCAGTGCTTCTTAAACTTTTTTTTTTTTGTGTGACCCAATTTAGCTTTTAGCATGTCTTTGCGACCCACAGTCTCTGTGGAGCGTCATCCAGGGGGTCCGTACTACTTGTGGAATTGCCTCCATTGCCCCGGATGGGCGTGTGACAGATGTGTTTTCTCATTTGAAGAATCGCTGCTGATCGTCGGCCGGCTTACCCCTTAGAGAGTTGCTGCAGATCATTGTCCAGGTGTATTATTTTCCCCTTGGAATCTGTGACCCATCACTAGGCTTTCTGCGAACTGTTTGTGATCTGTTATCATCCAGTACTATTGTAATTTTTGTCTTGGTATGACCCAAGACCAGACATCATGTGACCCATAGTTTAAGAAAAAAGAAAAACTTGGTGAATGTGCTTGAGTGTTCCAGCCAAAGCCCATACTTGAACCCAATGGAATATCTCTGGAAAGACCTGAAAATAGTTGTCATAAATAGTCTAAATCCAGCCTGACTGAGCTTCAGAAGATCTTGAGAGAAGAATGACAGAAAAGAGACTTCACCTAAGTACTGAGTAAAGTGTTTGAATACTTGTGTCAATGTGACATTTCAGTTTTCATGGGTGGACAAATTGTAAATGCATATGGTAGTCTGCTGGGCTTACCAGCTTTGCAAACTTGGTTGTGCAAGTATGTGTTCTGATAGTCCAGCAGCTTTATGCAGAGGGTTACTTGCAAATTTTTACATTAATGTTTATTTGTAAAGTTTTACTGTACACAAGTGCATAGAACTCTACTGCAATATAAGCATAATTAGCATCTTGAAAGAGAATGTTTTAGCAAATAGATGATTTTTAAAGGATTATGTCATGTTAGTGTGGTCTTTTCCCAATGTACAAAAAAATTGCATAACGAATGAACTCAATACTGTTGTATTCTTAAAGTTTGGTTTTCAGTCATAATTAGGCTCCACCAATTAATTTCTCTGTCAGAAACAGCTGTTTTTTTTATTCTCCGTGTTATTCTGAGGTGCAGTATGCCCGTTACAGTGTCATATACCTTTAGTTAACCCTGCAAGTGATTAATAAAGCACTTTTCAAAGATTTCTTTTGAGATTAACAATAAATGAGAAACTGCATCATTTTATGGTGAAAGAAAAATTAACCTTCCCGGAAAAAGTTTATTCCACAATGATGTGTAAAAGCATTTTGGAATCGCGCCTTCATCTTCATCTAACATCTTATCATTCTGTATTCATACCTGTATTTCTATTGTGAGGTTTCTGAACTCTTTTGGGAACAACCCCAATGGGATGACATGCCAAAGCATGATTGGTGCTTCTGTGGAGGGCTGCTTTTCCTTCACCGAGAAAACAGCAGGTTCACAGCGCCGTGGAAACAACTACGAGCCGATCAATATCGTGCTATAAGCATCTGTCGCCAATGGGTGATGCAAGGAAAATTATAAATGCAGGGAACAGTACAACGTGGCTACTAACCTTGCCATGACCCTACCTGTTTGCTGTGTCTGTGTATAGGAGAGTGGTAGATCCCACTACAATAAATAATCGTGCTGTTTCTGTTTCAAGTTGAGTAAAGCAAAAGTACTGAAACTCCGCCTCCTTTTTTGGGGTGCAAGACAACAACTCACGCATCACATGGTTCCTGGAGTGTCATGTTGCACCAGTGGAACTCCAAGAGGCGTATAATGTCCCAATACCAGCGGAGCAAAATGAGGCTCCTGCGGGTGCTCTGGTCTTCGCTCTCCCCAGGGATGTGCTGGTGAAGATGGCTTCCTCGGACGAACCAGAAATTTTTCATATTCTGCTTCAAGCACATGGCGGCATTGATGTGCTGGGACAGGGGAGCCTGGCCGGCTCTTGTGAACCTGTTTTTAAACCTCTCTCCCGAAAGGCTCAATGGTTATGACTTCCTGAAGCAACCGATACTCCTCTGCACGGCTGTGAGCCCGGTGGCCAAGTGTGCCAGTTTCGTCTGTGGCTTATTGATCCAAACTGATCTATACAAGGACAGATCCAGGGCGTAGTGGATCTGATTCAAAGTTGGATATGCGGAGACAATTTCAAGCACATTGTGGAGAAGCTCACTATTTATGCATTCCTCTCACTGATAGACGAGAGCCTTTGTGATGAAATGTTATGGAACGATGTCCACTTGCTGCTAGACCTGACCCACAGACTGGAGCACGCACAAGCCACTTGGAAGCAACGGGGCTATCCATACTTGACCCTGATTTTGATCCAGCCAGAGCAGACTTCGAGGGTCGCCAGCAGCACGGGTGGAAGATGCCATTGTGGGAACACCATAGTGTGAACTGAACGCAGCTGCTTTTGCTGTGATCAGCCGGGACATCTGGCTCAGGGGTGCCACCTACCACCTAAGCAAACAATGGCCATCGGTCTGGCCCAGGTATGCAGCTTGCAAGTTCCCCCCAAGATGTTGAAGGACGACAGTTATAAGGTCTCTCTTATGTTAGCTAGGTGGGAAGTCTCAGAAGTCTCCGGTAGCGATCTCTGTGTAGTCCACCGTGGCTTGCTCCAGCAGACCCCTTATGAGACCACAGATGTGAACATCTGTGTTAGTCGATTATGCCACAAGATACCCAGAAGTAGCTGTGCTGTGGCAGGCGGAAGCTCTCTCAGATGTTCACGCATATTGGTATCCCTTGTGAGATTTTGACTGATTAAGGCACGCCCTTTATATCTCGCATAATGAGGCAACTATGCAAAAGTTTTGCAATTAAGCAGTTTCACTCCACGGTTTATCATTCGCAAACGAATGGTCTGACTGAAGTATTTAATAAAACCCTAAAACGGATGATTTGGCGGGTGGCCCACGACAACCCGACCTCCTGGGATACAGTAGTGCCTTTCCTCCGGTTTGCTGTCTGAGAGCAAAGTTTTCACCAGGTTGAGTCCTTTTTGAACTTTTAGGGTGTTTAGACATTTTTTGGGAAGAATGAACGGGGACTCACGAGACACAACGTGGGTGTTGATTTGTTGACCGAGTCGTTTCACTGCAAGAACAGATTGCCAGACTCTCCTCTATTGCAGTGGAGCATCGGCAGCGTGAGCAGGAGGCACAAAAACGTAATTATGACAAGACGAGTAAACTTCGAGTTTAAAAAGGGGGTTCGGGTGCTGGTGTTGATTCTTTCGGATTTGGTCCGGCAATCATAGAAGAGCATATATAACTCGTGAATTATAAAGTTGGGATTCTAGGGCGGCGGAAGCCCCATACAGGTTTTGCATATTAACCAGCAGAAGGAGTGGCATGAACCATGCAAGGTCATGGTCACGTCCGCAGTGGTCCCTCAGACGGAAGTTGCAATAGATGAGGATTTAACTGACACTCGGAAAGCGGAATTACTATCGGTGATCAAGAGGAACTCCCAACATCTTTTTGGCAGCGCCCAGCCAGACAACAATTGCAGAACACAAGAATGTAATTCTGCCCTTGCAGGTGCCCGCGTATCGCCTGCCAGAGGCAACAAGGAAGGTAATACATGAAGTACAGCAGATGCTCCAGTTACGGGTGCTTGGGCGGAGCCTGATTGTACTTGTCTCCAAGCCCGATGGTTCAGTTCTGTATTGATTTTAGGTGTTTGAATAAGATTTCCAAGTTTGATGCATATCCGATGCTGCATGTGGACGAGCTGTTGAAGCTTGGCCAGGCCTTATATATTTCCACCCTAAACCGCACAAAGGGATGTTGCGAAGTACTGTTGGAGGAGTTCAGTCGCAAGAAGACTGCGTTTGCCATTCTGGACGGGCTGTTTGAATTTATGGTGCTCCATTTTGGTCTTCATTGTGCACCATTGACCTTCCAGCGGATTATCTGGGATATTCCATGGGGAAGGGTTTGCTCAATCCTCAAATGGACAAGGTGGGGGAGGTGCTTAAATATCCCCATCCCGAAACACAGAGACCGGTTTGTGCCTTCCTCGGGCTTGCAGGGTATTACAGACGGTTCATTCCCAATTTTGCACATTGGGCAATCTCCCCCCCAACCCCCCCTTTACTGACTTCACAAAGGGCAGAAAGAATCATAGTGTTGTCTGGACCGATGCCTGTGAGAGAGCTTTTGTGGACCTAAAAGCCTCTATCATTCCCGGTTCTGCGTAATTCTGACTATTCAAAGGAATTTATTCTGCAAATGGATGCTAGCACTTTCGGCTTAGGAGCGCTTCTCTCTCAGTGTTTTGAGTGTGAAGAGCACCCTATCACGTTTCTCAGCAGAAAGCTGCTACCCAGGGAGTGTAATTATTCGACGATTGAAAAAGAGTGCTTGGCGTTTAAGTGGGCGGTGGAGGCCCTCCGTTACTATCTTTGGGGACGACGGTTTACCCTGGTGACTGACCACAGCCTGCTGCAATGGCTGTACAAACAGGAGGATATGAATGCCCAGCTCACTCTGTGTCTGTTAGCTTGCAAGCTTTTGATGTTTGCCACTGTCTCAGGACTGCACACACCAATGCGGATGTTCTCTCCTACTTAGCCGAGCCCGGCTTGGTTGGTCGCTTTGCCCACACCGGTGTGGACAAAGCTGAGGGACAAGATGCAAGGTTTCTAAACTCTTTTGGGACTCCCCCAAAGGGACAACACGCCGAAGAGCATCACAAAGCACGATCGCCACGTCTGTGGAAGACAGCCTATCATTAGCCGGGGCAACCGCAGGCTCCCAACGCTGGAGCAGCTTGCCTGCAAAAGCAAATCAGAAACATGTATGAGCCGATCGAGATAGTGCTATATGTGTCTGCTGCTGATGGGTGATGCAAAGAACATTATAAATGCAGGGAACAGTATTAATTGGCCACTAACCTGGCCACGACCCTGCGTAATTGATGTGTCTGTGTATAGGAGAGTGATAGATCCCGCTACAATAAATAACCGTGCTGTTCCTGTTTCAAGCTGAATAAAAGCTGGTTTTGCTAAAGTACTGAGGCTCAGCCTTGTGTTTTGGGGTTCAAGACAGACTCGCACATCACAATATATGCATATTTGCTGCCGGAGATCCACAAAGGGAGAGAGAGAATCATGTATCATAAAGTAGTTTTTATTCCTGAGATTTCAGCCCCTGCCAGGGGCCTTCATCAGAGGATAATGCTTAGACATACAAGAATCAAAGGCAATATATTGCAAAATTAGGTGGGTGTGGTGTGGTGGGGGGTGGTTGAAGCTAGGTCAGTGTGTGTGTGTGGGGGGGGTATTGGTCGTAAAGTATTTATTATGAATATGTTCTTAAGTTTTCATATGCTGGGTTTATGTCCAAATGTCTGTTAATGGCTCTCTGGCACTTTTAGTACAAGTACAACTTGGCTTGCAGCATTATCCAGTAGTATAGAAACCGTATTCACACATTTGAACATAATGGTCCACATCTGACCTTTTAAAACTAAAGTATCTACAGACATGGCACCTTTTTTCTTCAAAAGTTCTTCTGTGTCATCATGTTCAACTTTATCGTCTGCTACAGCTTCTGTTTCAGAATGTTCTCTGTCCATTTTCACCACTCAATACCTCTACCAACTCATGTACTCAGTTGCATGTGTATTTCGCAGTGCACCAGTGAAAAAGGTACCCCCTTAAACAGTTTCCTGCTGTGCCACATTCTGAATGTTGTTTAGGCTATTTAAACTGGTGTTCCGGTATAAGAAAAATCCATATCATAACAAAAATAAAAAACGTTTTTTGGTGTGAACCAGTATACCGCCCAGCACTATGTACAAGTGAAGCAGCCAATGCAGATAATGAAGCAGCAAAATCTTTTCCACAAAAATTAGAACAGATTATCAAAGAAAAAAATTACATGCCTTTTCAAATTTTTAATGTGAATGAGACTGGATTATTTTGGAAAACAATTCCATCAAGGAGCTATATTGCAAGAGCAGAATCTGTAATGTCTGGATTTAAAGCTGTAGTACTAGACTGTTGTGCCGTATTAGCCATTATGGATGTAGGGAGAAGTCCAGCAAAATGACACCTTTTACTGGCTAACTAAAAAGATTACAATATGCAAGCTTTCAAGGAAACTCAGGCCCCTTCTTCAGGCAAGATGTCAAGATTTAAAGCTGCACAATGCAAGTGGAGAGTGCAAACTCAAGCCATTGCTTGTTTATAGGTCAGAGAACCCAAGAACACTTTTTAAAAACAAAAAAAAAAAAAACACCTTCCTAAACGTAATCTTCCAGTCATATGGATAACCAATAAATAGGCTTGGGTCACTGCCACACTTATTTAAGATTGTTTTTCTCATCATTTCATCTCCGAGGTGAAACAATATTGCGAGAACAAAAAGTTTCCCTTCCATGTCCTTTTAATTTTGGATAATGCACTGGGCACCCACCTGCTGTGCATAACCACCATCCTAATGTTAAAATTATTTATTTTACCCCCAATACAACCTCACTCCTTCAGCCTTTGGACTAAGGTATTGCAACCTTTAAGGCATTTTATTTATGCCAAATGTTTGAAACTCTCTTTAGAGCCACGGATGCAGAAGGAGGTCCAATTCTTAAAGAATCTTGGGAAAACTTCATTTTTTTAGAATCTTGGGAAAACTTCATTTTTTTAGATGCAATCAACATAATGAAGCATGCTTAAAAGAGAATTGTGGAGAAAATTATAGGCGGTGTTTGGCAAAAGCTTTTGTCCCAGCTTAATTGCTGATTTTGAAGGATTTGAAGATCCTGAGGATATCATACAGCATGAAACTGAAGAAATTGTCCAAATTACGGAAGAGTTAATTTTTGAAACTTACACACGTGACATAACAGATCTGCTTGAAACGCACAATGTCCAGCTTACGAATGAAGAGTTACTCAAAATGGTAGCTTATGAAAACGTCAAGCAGGAGGAAGAAGAAGAAATTTCCACACTAGTCTTTGTGCTCAAAGGCCTCGAAGAGGCTTTTGAAGTTATTGAAAAAGGTATTAAAATTTTTGCTTCACAAGATCCAAATGATGAGCGGAATAGAAAAGTAAAGGGAGTTTTGAAAAATTCCTTAGCTTGTTATCGGCAAACTTAGGACAACTCTGATTTCCAGCAGATGGAGTGTTTTTTTCCTTCAGTAAGGCTTTCAGAGTGAACAACATTGAATGTTACAATTTTAGCAAAGAACTGTTTGTTTTTCTCTAGGAATTTTTTTGTTTAAATGTGAGTTTAGTTTTAATGAAAAGCTAATTCTAGCAATAAGATTGTGTTCCCTTTGTTTATTTGGCAAAAAGATCACATTTTTTTGGCTGGAGTCAAATTCATAATTTTTATAGCATTTCTATGACAAAATACCTCTAGCTTTGTGAATTCTTAATTAATGAGTGATAATTTGGAATGAATTGGCTTGTAAATTTGAATACTACCTGTATTTTGTTTTTTGTTTTTTTTTAATAAACACATTAGCCCAATTTTTAAATTTTTGTTAATGAAAGTGTTTGTTGAGTTTAAAGTATAGTGAGGAGGAGTTACGCTAGGACAATTTCAATGCAACATTTAGTCCATTCAGTGATTCCACTTGTGAAATGTGAATTGACCCAACGTGTCTCAGTTTACATAAAATGTAGATGGGATCTGACTTCATGTCTTTTGCACCCTGGGACCAAAAAGGCACATAAGGAAATGGAGGAGTTAGGCAGCATGTGTGGGAGGGACTAAAGTGATAAGTGTGGTTAACATGTTTAAGTAATCATGAGCTTTTTTGTGTAGGTTTAAAATATGTGAGATGTCCTGGTTTTACTTTTCTCTTTGATCATGGTGTTTCCATGCACTGAAAATCCCATTATGCAAAGGGACGCATTTTCCAAACGAAAGCCAGTGCACTTGTCATAAGCGCTGTCATATACTTTGCATATGCATCGTAGTCAGAAATATTAATAATAATGAGGCATACGAACGTATGTTAAGTACAAATGTACATGTAGTAGCACCTGAGAACTTTTAACCTACATTTGAATATATTCAAATATTTTCTTATTTTAGATGTCAATTTTTGAATAATTTGACAGCCCTAATTCACATTACCTTAATTTATATAGAAAGAAAGGATGGTTGGAAAACATTATGCCTTCTAATTTTTTGGAGCAAAAAACTAGCATAATTGTGGAATGTACAAATGTGCACGTAACATATCTACAAATCTATGTATATCACGTGTAAAAGGAGACACAAACCAGATAAAGGTTTGGAGATCCACCCCGTAATAGTTGTTAGTATTAGTTGATATCTCCATAGAGTAGTCTCAAAAGACTGAGTTCAGAATGGGACTGACTGGGGATGGCAAGTGACTGGCTTTATATGCAGTGGGAAGGGCTAGGAGGGCACCGGCAGAAGTGAGGTCAGCAGGAGGGCGTGGTCTGAAGAGGGAAGGGGAAGCTGGTTAGGTTTTAGCTGGTCTTTCCTTCTGGGGTTCTGGAAAGGAGGAAGGAAAGACATTAGTGCACTTCGTCAACCCCTAACCTGGCGCTTTACCTTTAGTTAATCCCATAGACTGCCTCCCATGTGCTGTAAAATGTGCTAAAGTACAAAGTCAGAATTGTGGAAAGTATACTAATGATACAAATAATAATGGTGATTAATAATAATAATAATATGAATAGCACATTGCACATGTGCAAGTGACGTGAGCTTCAATCTTGGATTCACAAGAATCGCTGTCCATTTCAATTTCACAGCCTGAAAGCAGATTCACCTTGTCATCACTGCCGATGAGAGGCATTTCTTAAGAGATGACGTTATGAGGCTAGGGGAAGATTTGTCTACATGATTACCCGGGTAACACTTCAAGTTCAAGCACTTTATTGTCATTGTGTAACACAATGAAATTAATTGGAGCACAAAGCCTCTGTGCACGCCACCATTGTCATGTAACACTTGGGATTTCAGGGAATTGAGTATGGATTGGCACACTGTGACTTGGTAAGGGAAGGTTTGTGGTTGTGCAGCCCTTTCTAAGGTAGCATTCTGGGTGCAAAGCGCCACATCCATGAATCTCTGCAAGAGTGCAGGTATTCTGAAGTGTAGCACTTGGCCAGTTGTATGTTTTTTGAAATATGAGCAATAAGTTAAGGTTAAAACGTATTGCAGGGTGTGCACTTAAAACAAGGCTAATAATTTAGGCATTTCCAGAATTAACTTACCCACCTATATAAAAAGAGCATTAGAAGTTAAACTGCATTTTGTGAACACTTTTCATGATAAAAGTTATCTCAGACTTTGTCCTTCCTTCTCTTTACTGTAGATTGCTGAAGTACTTAAAAAATGTTATATATATATATATATATATATATATATATATATATATATATATATAATTTTAATTTATTCTCTTATGTATTTCGAACAAAATAAAACCATGTCAATGATATGACATATTGCTGTAGTGGAGTACTGACAGTCATTACTCTTTTTAGTAGAAATTCTAAGAAGCCACACAGTAGATACACAAGTGGCACACTGTCATGGATTTCTGTTGTTGAAAATCTGCTCATTGTTTTAGAGTTTTTGAACATGATTTTGTTTTGAAGTTCTTTCACTCTACTGGTTATGAAAAGTAGATTGTCCAGCCTCTCTTTCTCATAGTGCGTGTGTGTGTGTTTGTTTTTATTATGGGTAATTTGTTTTATTAATGGTTAGTTTTTCCCATCTATGTTGCAGAGGTTCCCCCAAGTATGTTGCACCTGTTTGAAAGCAAAGTAACCTACATTTGTCCAGCTTTTATGGGGTTTAAAACTGGACACTGTTGGAGCTTGTCTGTGATTTAAAGCCTACATTCTTGTTCTTTTCTTTTAAGATAATTATTAAAATAGTTTGGAGTTATGCTTTGTATAATTATCTTGATGTATGATTAACACCTGACAAACAAGGTGTAGATCAGGGGGGTATTTTTCGTATGTGGATTAGTCGTTTAGCCGGATGTAAAAGTTGACGATTTGGCCTGATCCTGGATCTGTCGGTTTTTCGAAACTCTTGCTGGAAGTGTTGTCATAGCAACACATCCTAAGCCTCAAACCTGCTCGGAGCAGGTTTGTTCTACGTAAACAAGGATTAGTTTACACACGTAATCAGTGGCGGTGCCTGGAAGCCATCCAGCCATGGCTTCGCCGTTCATGAATGAGCGACCAATTGATATTGGTGCGCAAATTATACAAAGAGAATTTCATATAGAGAGAGTTTTGCACGATCGGCAAGATCCTTTATTGCTCCCGGAGGAAATTCTTTTTGAAAGATACTGCTTTAGCCGAGGGGGAATATTGTACCTCAAAGATTTATTAGCACCTTATATTCAAAGTCAAACTAGGAGAAGTTGGGTTCTCACAACCACACAGACAGTATGCATTGCTTTGAGGTTTTTTTTACAAGCGGCACTTTTTTATATACTGTAGGCGATGCGAAAAATCGATCTAAAAGTGCAGTTTGCCAGGCAATTCGTAAAGTCTGTTTGGCTCTGAAATATTTCCTTCTGGTTTTCATAGTGTTTCCTGGACACCTGTGTGTGCAGACAATAAAAGAGGCGTTTCATGCCATTGCAGGTAGGTAATACACAGGCTAAAACACCCACAGTTCCATAAAGAATCTCAATCAGCCTAACATTCTCATTACCAGGATTTCCAAATGTGATTGGGGCACATGGGACTGATCAGAGTGGAGTTTGATCAAACATTATTTGGAAAATGTACCTCTCCTCCTGATGAATAATCAGACACAGTGTCTTCATCAAATATTTGACCTTCGTCAATATCTCGTTGGTCAGACACAGGTTCAAGGGATATGACATTCCCTGCAACTGACCCAACAAAAAAGAGGGCTATATGGAACATACCTATGGCACACATGGAGGACAAATATATGCAATGACCATCCTTTACCTGAAATGAAGTGACCACTGGTTCTGAGGAGGAGCTTCCCCCTGGAATGCCCTCAAAAACAGGGTGATGGGCATTTTGCTGGAGAGCCAACTCTTCTGCAGGGGTTAGGTCTGGACCGCGTGGACCTCCACCTGTTTTTTGCTTGTCTGCCTTCTTATTAGCTTTAAAATTAATGTTTTTTATATTATATATGATTATTTACAGTATGTCAAAAATTCTTTAAATAGTTATATACCAGTATTTACCAGTTTGAAGTATATTCTTGTACTTCACTTTGACCTGTTCCCATGTTCTGCTTGTGCTCACGTTTGATCTGGAATTATGACATACTAAATAATAATCTGACACATAGGAAATGAAATGCTGCATTCAGTAAGTACAATGCACACTACTCAGCGTTTAATTTGTCGGCCACTTTTTGCCAGCCGTCTTTTCTGGTCTGGGCTGCTTTTGCATTGTTACCCATTGTGCATATTAAATCTTGAAATTTTTCATGTCCTTCGAATAAAAGGTCTTGCGCCGCGTGTGTGAAAAAAAAAAAATATGCCCGTTTTTTCATCATTTTGTTACAGCCTATCAAAGACTTGTTTTCTAGACTCAATATATATGGGCTTTTCACTCGGCGCGGGCGCGCGCATTCATCTCGGATGATTAGATCCAGCTACACTAATCTACTACACGGCTGCATTTGAAAAACCGACCTATCCCGGATGAGTGTCACCGGCATTAACTTATCCAAGATGAGGCACCTGATCTCGGATGATTTAAACGACGTATGAAAAATACCCCCCAGAGGGCATTGCAAATACTGTGATAGTAGGCCTTTTGACTCATAATGCCAGGCACTCTGTGCATGTTATTTCTGGATTCAGCGAAAAAGCCCCATGTCATACTCTACAGTTGGTGTCACACACTGATGATCTCACCTTTTGATTATTCAGTGACATAACAAAAATACCTTCCTGATGAACCAAAGGTTTAAAGTTTTGATTAATCTAGGGCTGCAACAACTAATCATCATAATTGATAGCCATTGATTATTAGAAATGTTAATTGCTTTTATCGATTAGTTATTACATTTTTAGGCTGAGTACATTGTGCTGTGCACTTGGCATATTTTGGTGTGTTTTACACGCTGCTCCATTACACAATTGCAAGCACGTGTGCATGTGTTTACACAATGGTTGTGAAGAAATGTAAATCTCTGTCCAAGCAGATTGATTTTTTTCCCCCTTCAGTCTTTCGTGCAAAGGAAATTAAAAATTCCACAAGAGTGCAACAGTGATTCACATGGCACATCATCCATTACTGAAAGGTGTATCGCACATTCCGAGTCAAAAGATAGGAGCATGGTGGAAAAGCAAAAGTTGCTGGTTATTGTACTTCAACTGGCTTTTTTTTTTTTCACAAGGTCCCAAATCGATTTGATTTCCAATCCAATTCAGTATCAATTTTGCTGGGGGTATTTTATTTACAATCCCCATTTGGCTTGAATAGGAAAGGATTCTCAGAGAACTAATTGTAAATTATACAAGTAACACTATAATCTGGTACAGTTGTTAAAAATATTAATGTATGTTTTAAGAATTCACCCCAATGCAGCTGCATTAATGAACTTTTTATTTAACATGGGATGGGATACATACTAAATAAAATAATACACTACAATGACAAACAACCATCGAAAACTGAAAACAATTTCTCCTTTGAAAATAGTGCAAGATAAAAGGTCTTGTAAAACCTCTGAAGTGGACACTGTATACTGTAAAGTCATTATATTGAGCCCCTTCATAACTACTATCTCACTTCTGAGTATATAAGCTTTTTCTGCAAGTAAAGGAGCTGATTTACATGTTGTGGAATGAAGCAGCTCCTTTATGCAGTAACAATATCACCAACGTTTCAGAAAATCCTCTCAAAATAACGCTGGTTCCTGGGATACAAAAATACCGCTTTGCTTGACAAGCCAAAAGGGGATACTTGCCTGCACGCTCAAACCAATCACCCCCCCACAAAAGGTCAATGGATTTTCAGAGATTGAAACAGGTTGTGCTTTCCTGTATCTGTTCTGGAGTTGAGAGATGGAGTTTTCTGTGATACTGTAGTTTTTTGGCATGTAAGATGGCCCAAGGAGAACCACCAATGCAGATGCAGAAGATTGAAACAGGTTGTGCTTTCCTGTATCTGTTCTGGAGTTGAGAGATGGAGTTTTCTGTGATACTGTAGTTTTTTGGCATGTAAGATGGCCCAAGGAGAACCACCAATGCAGATGCAGAAGATTCTTTTTTGACCTCTTTGGAGGAGTAGTGGCATCAAACACTTCAAAAGGTCCAAGAGAATTTTCTTCCTTCTATATATTCAGTTTCCTCTACTCCGTCACCATCAGATTCTTGTTGCTGAAGATATTCAGGGATAAACTTAATTGGAAAATCAATTGGGATCTCACTAAGGAATATAGTGGTTTAATATTGTTAACACAAAGGAAAAAAATACTATTAGAATTTATATTCAAATACTGTAAAGAAAGTTATTTCTATTCTTCTTTAACTTGTATTAGATGCAACTAGATCAATGCTTCAGTCATCAGTCTACAGAATATCTCATCACAGACCTCATCGGACAAGAAAGGAAGGGTCTTGAAGCGAGGATCTAATGCTGACACTACATATAGCTTGTCCTTCAGAGCCACATATCTTAGCGATTTCACATACACACATTTAAATCCCTTTAACTTCTAAAACTATTATACTCTATTATACTATTATTACATAGCTTATAAAAAACTATACTATTATTCTATATTATACTGTTATTACATAACTATAAACTATTATACTATTATGTGGAAAAAAAAAAAACTATACACAATTACATGCACACACGCCCAACTTAAGTAAGCATACCTTTGAATTTAAGATGTTCTATACACCAGTCTTGAAGTCCTTAATCACTATGGAATTGTGGGGGACACTGCTGATCTCATCCAGCAGGTGTGCTTGCAGAGGTGCAGTGACGGATAGAGTTGGGAACTTCTCCTCATACATTACCAGTATAGTAGCCTTTAGTGGTTTAAGAACTTTCACTACATCTTCTGCGACCTTTATGTCAGCCTATGTCATAGTGCAGAGGTCGCTTTCGTTCCTGCACACTTCACGGGACAGCAGAACTGCTGAGACTGGTGGTTGCTGTTCTAGGAAGAGTTACAGCATCTCCATCGTGCTGTTCCATCGAGTCAGTAAGTCAGTTACCAGCTTATTTGCAAGTAGCTGTAGTATCCTCTGCTTCTCTTTCAGCTTGTTGCTTGCCGTAGTGCTATGATAAAAAAAATGATGCAATGCATTTCATACAGCCAGGCAAGTGTGCAACGGCTGGTATTTTGAGAGCTGGTTGTGAGGCTAAATAGAGTGTGTGTGAAACATACAATGTGCAACCACTCCGTCAATTCCACAGCACAGATCATGTTCGCAGCGTTTTCCGTTACAATGGCTGGGAGGTAACAAACAAAGACCCATTCTTGTATTGCCTCAGACGACATGTCAGCCAGATTACTCACCTTGTGGCTGGTTTCAGCTACCCTAGTCTATACATATTGCATTTCTTTTATCCAGTTCTTCACTATCTCTATTTTTTTGAAATCCAAAATGCATATAAAAAGCCTTATGGGCAAATTCAGTTTAGAAGCTTCTGCTATATTTTTTGACTGCCAAAACTCATTGCCCGAAGCTGGCTTTGCAGGGCTAATGGGATCAAAGCCTCACACATTCATGGGAAAAGGCAATATGCCGAAAATGGCATATATTTAAAAAAATCGATATCTGGATTTTAGGAATCGATATTGGATTATGCAAATGAAGATCAATTTGAATCAGAAAATTGATGATCATGGGTTCCAGACTTCAGACAGTAATTGATTGTAAAGGATTTTCAACCAAGTATAGACATTATTGTTAGAATGTCAAAATACTTTTGAGCCCCTGTAAATGAAGGAAACCATGTATAAAAATGGCTGTCTTTTTGTAAATGGCTCAATGAGATTGAAGTGTAGGCTTGCAGTTTTAATTTATGGCGTAACAAAAACATCTTGACAGCTTCATTTCAAATCTATTGTAGTGGTGCAATATTATGAAAATTGTATCACTGTCCAAATAGTTAAGGACCTATCTGTATACACAATGTTTGATCTAAACTGACAATAAACTTAAAACATATTTTGATGTATTTAAGTGATTGACATGTTGCTTTTGAATCAAAAGATACCTGCTGAAATGCCAGGATTGGTGTCAGATTTCACAGAAATACTTTCTGTTGACAGTACTTGGTAGATGCATTTTCAATCTTCCTTTCTTGCATCTATTAATAAATCTGAGCAAATGAATAACATTTTTTGAGACTAAATCCACATTATTTGAATGAAAAAGCTATGATGAAAATCAATTCATTTTAAAAGGCTGAATTCCTCTTATTGCAATCAAATATTTTTTATATATATGTAATTCATAATTATCTTCTTTGCACAGATCGAATAAGCTACATAGTAAGCAAAAAAAAGTACAGGGAATAATAATATTGCAATACTGTAGATTTAATTGGAAAATATTCTGAGAATTATCAGATATGATGTGTTACTCATACTGCATTTCAGCATTTTAACATTTTGTGAACGATTCATATGTTAGAGATGTGAGTAGTGGGCTTGAGTTTTTGACAGGAAATTTTACTGCTTTCGTATGGTTTGCTGTTTGGAAAGTGTATGTAAAGTTGATGGATTTTGAAATACAGTAGTAGAGCTACTTTTCAACCAGGCCAAGGAAAACGCTTTACAGCTTGGATTCTAACAGTTCCAGCAAAACAGTTGACCTTTGGAGAGTAGTGCACATGTCTAGAGGAACTAAATGTTTCTGTAGATTTTGTTCCATACCTTGTTTGAATCCTTTGATTCATATGTTTCTCATTTTCCCATCCACGGTGTTGTCTGTGCCTTGAATATTATTATAATTGAAATACGTCAATGAGACAAACATATCACGATTGCTGCTCATCAATGTAAACATCTGATACTTCAAAACTACTCAGTGACTATAATCAGGTGGATTAAATGAATTAAAAGCGCTAATAGAATTATTTATATAATATAGAAATGAGGTTGTAGTCAGCGAGCAAACAAAGTCAAGAGAAGGCTTGCAACTGGAGTATGTAGTATGCACAAACTAACAAAATGAGTGTCCGAACATTGATGAATTCAGAACACAGTACTGTGAGTATAATGAACATCGTTTATGACCATCTATAGCAGTGGTTGATGCCAATTAGCTATTTCTGCTTTATCAGTTATAACCATTGATTTGTATGTGTTGCAGCTGAGTTGCTTTCTGTGCTTACAGGTAGGTTTGTGTGTGTGCAGAACAGTATGTTGATCTCCATTTTACTGCTTTTAAAATTATATTGAGAATCTTTAAATTTTGTGCCAAAAATAGGGCAGCAGCAATCAATTATTAAAGTAATTGAGTATTCTACCAATCATTCCATCAATTAATCGAGTAATTGGATAAGAAATACTTTTGATTTAAAGAGCAATAGTAAATATACAAAAGAGAAAAAAGACATCTCTTAAAATTAACAGCTAATTGATTTCTCTTTTAGGAAAATCAAAATTGTTATTGTCTAAATTGCATACAATAAAATTATTTTTCAAAACTAAACCCATTTAGTGCATTTAAGTGCCATATTACATTGAGTTTTAAAGAAAACATTGTCTGAAGCACAAAAACAAATTAATACAAAAATAATGTATCAATTACAAACATTTTTTAAAAAGTGAATACATACAGCATAAAACTAAGGCATAAATCAGTAATAATAATAACACAACAGAACTTTTAGAACTACAAGTTTCATCCTAACTGCAGCTCTGGCATAACATAAGCCTTTACTTTCTTCTTGGAATGCTTTCTGGCATTTGCAGGACAGAGGAAAGAGTTCTGGCAGGGTCGTATCCCCTGGATGAGGATATGGTTTGTGTGTGTGTGTGTGTGTGTGTGTGTGTGTGTGTGTGTGTGTAAGCCTTTAGTGGAGTATGTGGTGGATAC
The DNA here is from genome assembly GCF_900747795.2 of Erpetoichthys calabaricus. Lineage (NCBI taxonomy): Eukaryota > Metazoa > Chordata > Cladistia > Polypteriformes > Polypteridae > Erpetoichthys > Erpetoichthys calabaricus. The sequence continues at coordinate 32,961,517 of NC_041405.2, forward strand.
ACTGAAGAAACATGAACATATTATCATGCTCAGAACTGAGGCTTGCTCTTCGTGTTGTGCGATACTAATAATCATTTGTACGAAAATGCTGAGCTCGCTGAGGTGTAGTTATTTGGTTTAAATGAAGCTTCAATGATTTCTGGTAATAGAACTACTATGCTTCAGCCCTTTGTTAAAAACAAACCATTTGTGGTGTTTTCTTTCTCTTTGTTCCTGGTGGAGTTTGAAAAGAGCTCATGAATAATTTTTGAGTGAGTGTTTTTGTTTAAGTTCTTTCATTTTATCTTATAGAGTAACAAGATTGGAGAGGTTTTGCATGAAGCCCCATTAAACATTGATTCTTTATATAATAAAACGGTCATTGGTGTTGTGTTTTGGGTAGCACTTTAAGAAAAGTACATTAAGAGACATATTTGCTTTAGTATCTTTTGTTTTGGTGAATGGTTCCTCTTACTTATGGTTCGCTAGTTTTGTGTACAGTATTCTTTATGCAATTATGTGTTTTTTGTTTAAATGTTAAGCATATCTTCCATTTGAGGGCTTTGTGTTTTTACTGCCTGTGGATTAGCCCAAATGTAGTAATTATTTGTAAGTGTCGCCTTCTGTTACACAGGTCATTCACTATTTACCATTTGCTGTAATGAGAGATGAATGTACATTTGTAAATTAAAAACTGAAGTACTGTATGTTGCATAAATACATCTTATCTAGTTTAATAAAGTTTACCACAAGACAACCTTTCCAATTCCTTTTTGCTTTAATCTTTTTTAAACAATTGAAATGAGGCTGAAGAGCTTGAAAATGAATAGAAAGTGACAAAATCCACAAAAGAATCACAAACTGTCCCTTCATGTTTTCTGTGCTGCTGCCTTTTGGCATAATGTGAGCATGAGAGAGAAAATGAAAATAAAGGAGTCCTAATATCAAACATTTTTTAAGCACAGTGGACTGCTATTTGTACTGGTTTTAGGACACTTCAACCTTATTTCTTGAATTGCATATTTAATATATGTATATTATGCCAATTTTATATAATTGTTAATGGTTTATATTCCTCTGGCTAATATCTGTAGTAAAGTGCTAGTTTTTTTATTGAGATAATTTATTAAAAATTAGGGGATTGGGCAGGACAGGGGGCATTTACAGCTTTAACTACCCTTACAAGCAAAATTGCTAGTGCTGGCCCTGGAGGGGATGTCTTTTTTTTTTTTTGGCTGCTGGCATCTTTCTTAACCTGCTGCAGTGTCCAACAAAAGAAACGCTGATAAAGAGAGAAAAATGTTTCATGACAGATGTGAGTCATAATATATAATTGAGACAAACAGAGAGGTATCTCTGTATCGTTTGCAAAGAAAATGCGGCAGAAGTTGTTTATTTGATATATTCCGACCCGCGTTGGGTATTGTACATTGTTCTTTTTGTCCCTCAATAAAATTTAAGTTTGACACCCTTGATCGTGAAGGAGAGCTTTGTGAACCAAACCTTTTCTGATATTTTGAAATGGATAGAACTAGATAGCAACACATTTTTGGAAAACAGAAATTCTTGTTACTTTTTATTGTGCAAGTACTTATTTGTATTATATTAGTGCTCTATTGTGTTTTTTTGCAAGCAAATGAACATATACTGTGCAGATAACTATTTTTTAGTTTTCTTGGGTCACCTAAGACTTCTGCATAACATACTGGTGGCTTGAAATAGTAAAACAGTGCGTCAGCAATTCCTGGACATTGTATAATGTTTGTGTCATTCTTGCAAACTGTTTCTGTACTTGAGTGCCTGACCTTGCATTTTGTGATTGGCCGAGTCAGGAACAATAGTGTACATTGCTCAATGAATGTTCCTGTAGTTCATGGGACTTTTCAGTCTTTAATGCCAGTGGTGCCTTAATACTCCTTGCAGAAAGCTTACTCCTTACTAATAGAACAGCCACACATTTTCTTCAGTACTATACACACCAAGGTTTTGCCAAGTGGCTTCTGATGTTCTTGCTAAGCTTTAAATCCTGATCGTGTATCTCTACTTCCCTATCCACCTCATGCCACAAATAGCCTAATACACCTTGGACAAACATAAAAAAACATATTGGCACATATTTTCACTTTAATGTTAGTATGTATGTAGCGCTTTGAGTACTGAGAAAAGCGCTATATAAATGTAATGAATTATTATTATTATTATGTGTTCTCAATTATTAAAAAAAAAAAATACTTTCAAATTTTAAAGGCATACTCGTGTATATTTCTGTGGATATGTAAACATTTGTGAATGACAAATGGCATGTAGGCTTATGACAGTCTGTTTCAGCTGTTCGCGCATATTCTTGGCATTTTTATGGTGACACTACACATAGTTTTCTTTTGTTTTCTTGTGTCTGCATTTTTTCCACTGTGCACTGATATTTCTGCCACTTCCAAGAGGGACACAAAGGAAGGCTATAACATTAGAGGCTTCCAAATGTGCATCAGTATTTAATTATGAAAAACAAAACATTTTTAAATTGTTTGGAGAAGAAATTAAAGAAATAAATTTTTTCTTTAATAGAAATATAACATTTATAGTCTTGCTAAAATGTTTCATAGAATAAGTTGGTAAATGACAAGTGGCATGATGGACTGGTTATAAAACTGTCCACATCATCTAACATTAAACTATTGAAGTCTTGTGAGGAGCTACAGCATTGGAAAACTGGACAATTTGCCAACTTTTGCTTTTTTGCATGTCCTCACTTAGCACTGCCACTTATATTTTTTCCTTGGCCATCTCTTGTGTTAACTTTTCACCAGAGGGTGGTAGCAACCATTTCATTTTGATTCCTGCTTTGCACGAGCAGGCTTGTCTTATAGGCTAGTATCTTATTTGCCATTGAAGGTGATGTAAAAACACTGTTACCAGTTGTATTTCTTCCATTGCCTATGGCAAGGCTCAGTGAGTTACATTCCCACTGTCGGAGACAGATTTTCTCTTGTATTAGAGTATACAGTACTCCATCTCCAAATAGGGAAGACAGTAAAGAGAAAGTAGTAAAAAGAAAGATACAGGCATGTGCAGCATGGGTCGGAAAAAATAATCGGATTTAGAAAGCAGTATGGGGAGAACAATAAGAAGCATTTATCATTTACATCAGTTCTTTATGTCAGTGAGTCAGCTGCAGCTTTATCCATTATAAGCATTGATGGTGCTACTCACAGCTGGGCTGCTATTCTGAAATCAGTGTTTCCCAATATAGTGTGTATGGGGGTGACTTTCCCAGCAATGTCAAATGAAGGATTGGACTCATCCCTTAACAGAGTGTTAGTCTGTTCTCTAGCACTCTCAGACTGAACTAGTCTGACTCCCCAGTCAATCTAACCTGTATGTCTTTTGGATGTGATTTAGCTCTTCCACCTCATTTCTTGAGATCCTTGGGTTCTTGACACCGCTTATGCATTTTCTCTATGCAAAGTTTGTATGTTCTCCCTTTGAATTTTCAGACTGAATCTGCCCACACTACCTCCACTAAGTAGTCTGAGCAGTTTATTTGCATACTTGTCAGCGCTTTGGCCATTCCTGCTGTTGCCCGATCATTATAGTATTTGTTGTATGGTAAGGCTTTTAAATATACTTTTATAACAAACACTTTGTTTTGAACATAGTTACATATCATTTAATATCTATTACATTTGTGTAGTTTGCTGTGAAGGAAGTCTCAAACCTACTTAATCCCATTGGTTGTTATGGGAGATTATGAATGTAGGGCACGAAACAGCTCTGAACAGCAAGAGCCTTTATTTAAGGAGACCTAAAAAAAATTATACATGTAATAACCATATAATTGTGCATGTATGAAATTTTCCAATGAGTCTTTTAAAGGAAAGAAGGGATATTTAACTGTGGTCCCAATTCTTTGAGACTTGATTCAGATTCAAGATTGCAGGTACTTTCAGAAGTTAGCAGAATACAAAGCAGAGCAGGGAAAAAGCATCGGGCAGATTGTAATACTTAACGCAAGTTCGATAAATTTGTCCGGAGAGGAGATACCACCCTTGTCCCTCCCACTCTCACCACGGGTGGGACTGTGTGGGACCATAACAAAATACTGAGGGAAATTCTTGACGAACAGATTAAAGGACAGGGTAAAGATGGTGTTCAGGCTATAATCTATCCCGGACTGACACATTTCAAAGAAAGTGTTCTAACCATGTCGTATTGGATGTTTTCCAAATCAAACTAGAATATAAAAAAAAAATCATACTGTCATCTCCACATTACCTTAATCTTCTTCAAATGAAACAAATAAACCCTCATTAAGAATTTTTTTTTTTGAGCTCACACTGTCCCAGCTGGGGAGAAAGTTGGGAGGAGGACTGTACATACATACAGTACATCCAAACAGACACCAACTCAGATTTATTTATACAGATTTTAATTGTATACTGCATTTAATTTTAATTGTATACTAAATTACATTGCATTGCAGCTCCCCAGTAATTTCTGTAGCATCTGACATAATACAAAGTGCTGCAATCACCAACACACTGTTGCAAGTCAAGAATCCTCTTTGAAATGGTGTTAGTCTGGCAAAATATGAAAGCACTTTTTAACCTTATTTTTGTGTGACAGTACCATGAATAGCAATAGCTCATTCTGCCTTAAATACAGAGGTGTTTTTTTTTTTTCTTTTTCTGTAAACTTCTGCACTTGATAAAGGTGCTCTGACTTTCCCATTTTCGTGCATCTAGCCTTTGTTTGGGCTTGGTGTTCTCCACCTGTCTGTGATCTCCATTTTTTTTTTAACTAAATAAATAATTTAAAGGGCTTTTTACTTGTAGTTATCTCTCATGTCTACTGCTTTAGGTGGAGGATGGGGACAAGGTTTAAACAGTAAACTAAGACCCAGTCCCACACTAACACATTTGAAAAAAAAAAACAAAAAGAAAACTTTTTTTTATTTTGTTCCTGACCACCCAAAACTTACTGTTTTTCGAAAATATTTTGCAAAGTTTGTAATTTGAAAACACAACGTGTCGTGCATACAGTGCATCCGGAAAGTATTCAGAGCGCATCACTTTTTCCACATTTTGTTATGTTACAGCCTTATTCCAAAATGGATTAAATTCATTTTTTCCTCAGAATTCTACACACATCACCCCCTAATGACAACGTGAAAAAGTTTACTTGAGATTTTTGCAAATTTATTAAAAATAAAAAAACTGAGAAATCACATGAACATAAGTATTCACAGCCTTTGCTCAATACTTTGTCGATGCACCTTTGGCAGCAATTACAGCCTCAAGTCTTTTTGAATATGATGCCACAAGCTTGGCACACCTATCCTTGGCCAGTTTTGCCCATTCCTCTTTGCAGCACCTCTCAAGCTCCATCAGGTTGGATGGGAAGCGTCGGTGCACAGCCATTTTAAGATCTTTCCAGAGATGTTCAATCGGATTCAAGTCTGGGCTCTGGCTGGGCCACTCAAGGACATTCACAGAGTTGTCCTGAAGCCACTCCTTTGATATCTTGGCTGTGTGCTTAGGGTCGTTGTCCTGCTGAAAGATGAACCGTTGCCCCAGTCTGAGGTCAAGAGCACTCTGGAGCAGGTTTTCATCCAGGATGTCTCTGTACATTGCTGCAGTCATCTTTCCCTTTATCCAGACTACACTCCCAGTCCCTGCAGCTGAAAAACATCCCCACAGCATGATGCTGCCACCACCATGCTTCACTGTAGGGATGGTATTGGCCTGGTGATGAGTGGTGCCTGGTTTCCTCCAAACGTGATGCCTGGCATTCACACCAAAGAGTTCAATCTTTGTCTCATCAGACCAGAGAATTTTCTTTCTCATGGTCTGAGAGTCCTTCAGGTGCCTTTTGGCAAACTCCAGGTAGGCTGCCATGTGCCTTTTACTAAGGAGTGGCTTCCTTCTGGCCACTCTACCATACAGGCCCGATTGGTGGATTGCTGCAGAGGTTGTTGTCCTTCTGGAAGGTTCTCCTCTTTCCACAGAGGACCTCTGGAGCTCTGACAGAGTGACCATCGGGTTCTTGGTCACCTCCCTGACTAAGGCCCTTCTCCCCCGATTGCTCAGTTTAGATGGCCGGCCAGCTCTAGGAAGAGTCCTGGTGGTTTCGAACTTCTTCCACTTACGGATAATGGGGGCCACTGTGCTCATTGGGACAAAGCAGCAGAAATTTTTCTGTAACCTTCCCCAGATTTGTGCCTTGAGACAATCCTGTCTCGGAGGTCTACAGACAATTCCTTTGACTTCATGCTTGGTTTGTGCTCTGACATGAACTGTCAACTGTGGGACCTTTTTATTGTCAGGTGTGTGCCTTTCCAAATCCTGTCCAGTCAACTGAATTTACCACAGGTGGACTCCAATTAAGCTGCAGAAACATCTCAAGGATGATCAGGGGAAACAGGATGCACCGGTATGGACTGGAAAACTTGTCAAGATTGAAGGAATGCTGCAAAGAACAAAGTATAGTGATATCCTTAATAAAAACCTGCACTAAAGCGTTTTAATCCAAAGGTTCACTTTCCAGTAGGATGTGTAAGTGGCTAAGGAACAACTTTGTGAATGTCTTTGAGTGACCAAGCCAGAGCCCAGACTTGCACTCAATCAACCTTCTCTGGAGAGACCTGAGAATTTCAGTCCATTGATGCTTTCTGCCCAGCCTGATAGAGCTTTAGAGGATCTGCAGAAACGAATGGCAAAAAATCCCCAAATCCTAAACTTGTTTTGTCATACCAAAGAACACTTCATGCTGAAATCCCTGCCAAAGGTGCTTCAGCTAAATACAAAATTATGGAAATGAGTAAAAATTATTAATGCTAGTGAGGATTTTTCGCCATTGGCAGTGGAGATCTTCTTTGACCTACCAGTCCCTTTGTGATTGCCAAGCTCTCCAGTGTATTCTTTCTTCAGTGATATTCCAGAGAGTTGATTTAGGTAATCCTAAATTTTACTGATGTCTCTTATGGTTTTACTCTTGTTTCTCAACCTCATAATGGCTTCTTTGACTTTCATTGGCATAGCTTTTGTCCTCATGTTGAACAATGGCAACTACAAATTTCAAAGGTGGTCTGTAAGCAAGCCTAGGTATATTATGCTTGAACTAATAAAGCAATGTAAAACACACCTGAGTAATCAGAAATGCCTGTGACACCAATTGTCTCAAGCATTATGGTGCCTTGAAATGACCATGTAGAAAAAGTGTTGTAATTTCTACATAGTGTGACTGAAATGTATGCAAAATCTGCAGCGTGCACTTTTATCGGGTCAGAATTATTTGATTTGTAATTTTAAACTGTGGAGCAACCGGGAAAGTCAAGGAAAAACTGTATACAGTACTGTGTCCAAAAAATGTAAAGATTGGTAATACTGAAAAAAACAGAAATAGTTTAAATGTGCATATTTTTTGTTGGCACTGTATTGCCGTCAATATTTTGAGGAGACGTGCAAGGAGGAATTTCATTTTGCTACATGCATATGATAATGAATTTGAACATGAATTGCAGACATAACTGTCTGAACCTGATATCTCAAGATCAGAAAGTAGTGCTCTCTGCTCCTGAGCAAGCAACACAGTCTGATTCTCTTCCTTGGCTATTTTAGCACAAAAAAGCTTCTCAGCACTATGTACCACTGTGGTTGTTTAGTGCACCTTCATGAGTTATAGAGAAGAGAAGAAACAGACTGATCTATGATAAAGCTGAAAACTGAAATATGAAGAGTTAGGCTGCATTGTTATAATTTAAAATTGCAACTGAAAAAAATGTTATTGTTGACCAAACATTAACATAAGCTTAACTCTTGTAAATTTTCTTAACTTTAATGTTATTGAAAGTAGTCCATTTGCTTTCTTAAACAAAAATCACACATTTTCCACATTATGGCTTATTAAATAAAATTTTATTGTCATGTTTGTTTTTAAAAATGCATAATCATTCTTTTTAATTCAAGTACTCTGCATCAGCCAACAGTAGATTAAGTACTTTGTCATCCTTTTTTGGCCTTTGTTTTCCATTGTCATAGTTGTACTGCTTACTTAATATCTGATTTTAAATTAAATGTAGGGCCATCTCCAGGTTCATTTGTTTCAGTTGTAGTGGCTTGTTGTTGCTGTTAGCATTGGGTAGTTAGCACTCAAATAGTATTAAGTGTTTCTTCAGGAGTGTCCAAAAGAAAAAGCAAACAATTACCAAATATGCCAAAAAGAGACAACTACTACACTTTTACGTTTAAAAAGATAGTCAGCAGAAGACTGAAAAATATGGTTCTCGAGCCCATTACCTGCAACAGTTGTTATATAAGTTATATGCACTGTTACCAAAGATCCAACTGAGCTGGACTACAACACCAACAGCATTTATTTATATATGAAAAAATATTTATATAGAAAAAAATAAAATCTGTAGGGGTTCCAGGCCACGAGACCGCCCAGTCCCCTCTGGGCATTCTACCTAACATAAATGAAATAGTCCTCTTTGTAGTTAGGGTTCTCATAGAGTCGCTTGATGCTGATGGTCATACAGACTTCTGGCTTTTAATCCATCCATCATTGTTGGAACATCATGGTGCTTTGAGTAGATGGTGGTGGAGCAAACCACCACCAAAAGGACACTGGAAAAGGAAATAGAAGAGAGAGTAGGGGTTAGTACAGATTTTGGAGCCACCATGAATAGTTATTATAATCAATTGGATATACAGAGTATCAGGATTAAATTACAGTGAAGTTATGAGAAGGCCATGTTAAAGTAATGTGTTTTCAGCAGTTTTTTTAAAGTGCTCCACTGTATTAGCCCGGCGAATTCCTATTGGCAGGCTATTCCAGATTTTAGGTGCATAACAGCAGAAGGCCGCCTCACCACTTCTTTTAAGTTTTGCTCTTGGAATTCTAAGGAGACACTCAGTTGAGTATCTGAGGTTACGATTTGGAATATAAGATGTCAGACATTCCGATATATAAGATGGGGTGAGATTATTTAAGGCTTTATAAACCATAAGCAGAATTTTAAAGTCAATCCTGAGTGGCACAGGTAACCAGTGTAGTGACATCAAAACTGGAGAGATGTGCTCGGATTTTCTTTTCCTGGTTAGGATTCTAGCAGCTGCATGCTGCACTAGTTGCAAACGATTTATGTCTTTTTTGGGTAGTTTTGAGAGGAGTGCGTTACAGTAATCTAGTCGACTGAAAACAAACGCGTGAACTAATTTCTCAGCATCTTTCAATGATATAAGAGGTCTAACTTTTGCTATGTTTCTTAAGTGAAAAAATGCTGTCCTAGTGATCTGATTAATATGCGATTTAAAATTCAGATTACAGTCAACAGTTACCCCTAAGCTTTTTACCTCCGTTTTGACTTTTAATCCTAATGCATCCAGTTTATTTCTAATAGCCTCATTGTATCCATTATTGCCAATCACTAAGATTTCAGTTTTCTCTTTATTTAACTTGAGAAAGTTACTATTCATCCATTCTGAGATACAAGTTAGACATTGTGTTAGTGAATCAAGAGAATCGGGGTCATCAGGTGCAATTGATAAATACAGCTGTGTGTCATCAGCATAGCTGTGGTAGCTCACGTTGTACCCTGAGATAATCTGACCTAATGAAAGCATGTAGATTGAGAAGAGCAGCGGACCCAGGATAGAGCCTTGTGGAACACCATATAGGATATCATGTGTCTTTTGAGTTGTAATTACCACAACTAACAAAGAATTTTCTCCCTGCCAGGTAGGATTCAAACCAATTTAAGATGCTGCCAGAGAGGCCCACCAATTGACTAAGGTGATTTCTAAGAATATTGTGATCAATGGTGTCAAATGCGGCACTCGGATCTAAGAGGATGAGAACAGATAAATGACCTCTGTCTGCATTTACCCGCAAATCATTTACTATGATTACTATTTACTACACATGTAAAAGTCATTTTAAGAAACCACTGCAGTGAGTGACTTTGAAAACTTCTTGTGACTAAAGACCTAGCCAGATTAATCAGCTGCCACTCAAAATCAGCCGATTTTTCACTTAAATATAAAAGAGAATAAAAAGGGTGATCACAAAAACCGATGTTTTCAGCCCATGCTTTTCCAAGATTTATAGTAATTTAGTTTCAGTGCCTGCGGTGGGTTGGCACCCTGCCCAGGATTGTTTCCTGCCTTGTGCCCTGTGTTGGCTGGGATTGGCTCCAGCAGACCCCCGTGACCCTGTGTTCGGATTCAGCGGGTTGGAAAATGGATGGATAGTTTCAGTGCTCCTTTATGCCAGGCATTATGGTAGTTGAGCCAGTGTGTCTTTTTTTCCTTTTGCAGACTTCCTACAGTGTAAACAAAGAGCAGCAATTTGAAGATTGATTTATTAGTGAACGAGATGCGATTGGTATAATAGCCTTTACATTAAAGAAAGTGGAGTAATAAACTGAAAAAAAATCAGAAAAGTCATCCTGTGCAACTAGACAAACAGCAAGAAAACCTATTTTAAGGAAGTCAGATCTTTATTTTGTCCTTTAAATTAAAAATAGACACTGCTTGCGTTTGGACAGCGTGCTTGTTTAAAATTCAGCAACTTTCACTTTCAATTGGGAAAAGAAAAGATAAAGATGAATTTGAAATTGCTGCGTAGTAAGCAATAGGCTTCTCTTTAAAGATTTGTGCTGTGTTTATTATTTGTTGCTATGTATCATACAATGTAAGTTTTGGTAAGATACTATAAGTATTACATTATTAAAATTGTAAATCATATTTCATAATTACACCTCAAGAGTTACAAATATCTAGTTGAATCGCTGAAGGAAAAAAAAAACACCTGTATAAATATATTAAATTCATATGTATAATAACAGCAAAAAGATATAGTGCAATTAATGATTTCAAATGATTGAATCATATAAGTGCTTGTATATTCACATTTAAGCAGTGGTTAACTGCCAGCATCAATTGATTGTGTGAGTATATTATATATAAATGCTGTAAACTACTTACTTTACTTTTTTATGACATTACAGAAAAAATTAACAGCTTGTAATTATGTTAAGCATTTTTTCCTTTAATACCATATGTATTATGAATAAATATTTCTGTACTTGTTTTATTTGTTAAATTATGTCTTTTAAGGACATTTTATTTATTTTAGTATGTTATGGTCACTGAACAATAAGAATACAGAATTTCCTTTTGTTAATAAAAATGAACAGTAACACTTGTGGTCTATAGTTTAATTATAAAAATACACTTTAATATAGGATATAAGACTTCCATTTGTCTGGTTATGCAGGTGATGGAATTGGCTGATCAAGTAACATGAAATCGGTGATCAGTATCGGCCTTTAAAAAAAAAAAAAAAAAACAGTTTGGAGCATCCCTAATGAAGACTATTTGGAGGTCAAATTTAGTCTTGGGTAGTCAAAGGAGTAAAAGGAAAGCATAATTCCAAAAGCAAAAAAATTTAAACTTTTTCTTTGCTGCAAAAACTTGCAGAAACCACACATTTTCCTAAATTATATAGAGGCAGAATCTTCATTGTTGGAGATTTTATTTTTTCCACCACAGCCATCCCCATATGCAGCAGAGACTGAGCAACATCGACCTATCACAAAAGAAAGTTCACCACTTAATTTAAACAATAGAGCAGCCACTGGTTAAGCATGGGTGCAAACCCTCTGGTTGTAGTTTATGATCTAAAAAATACCATTGAAAATACAAGTGCGTATGCCTTAGAGGTAAAAATCAGATTGAGCATACTGTGTTCAAATCCTGCACATGATTGTGTGGAGTTTGCATGTTCTCCCAATGTCATGTTTTTTTTCCCCTGACTGTTCGTTTTCCTCCCAGATTCTCAAAGCCTTGTAGGGTTTGGATGAATATTCCCAGTGTGAATGTGTCCATGATTGGACTCTGAGATGGATGGGTATCTTATCCTGGCCGTTTTCCTTTATTGCACCAGTACTGCCAGAATAGGCTCTCACTCCCTGCTCCTATTAATCAAAGTAAGTGTATTTGAAAATGGCTATGATTATATTAGTTTGCCAGTGAACATGTTTGCTTTGTGATTACCATGATGAACTGTTGATGAAAGTACATTTCTAAAAGACTATAACAGAATGTAAAGTTGAATTGTGGTATCACAGGGAAAGGCATCCGAGGAAGTCCACATTTTTCTGATAGATTAACCTTCTTTTCAGAGTTAGAGTGGTTGACGGCTTAGACATGAAGTCAGGTCATCGGTTATAAAAAAAGAGCAGAGTGGAATATGAATTCAATTAACAATTCAAGTCAATTTCCAGAATGTTGGTTATTGATTTTAGCATAAGACTATATTTCAGCCTGTTTTTAACATTTAAAGAAAGTTTAGTCAAATATCTTCTAAAGTGCATTTTAAGCAAAGGGCACTGCACACCCTGTCTTTGATTCCTGCTATGCACTTGTTGCCGCTCCACAGAACAGCTGATTGGCAAACTGTGCAGGTCCATACTACAGTCCAGAGCAACTGCAACATGTAGAGTGATATCCAAAGCATGCAAGCTTAAAAAAACATATGCAATGAAGGAAAAAAAGTAATTCCTAAGAAATAAATTAGCCACAATTGTAAAATAGTGATTGGAATGAAAGACGTTGAGTATTCCTGCAACAAGAAAGTGACTGCTTAGCAGATAAATACGTGCATGAAATTAACACATTCAAATCTATATTTACAAGAATTACTACATTTGTGCGCAATACTTGCAGTCGATTGCTGAATTTCAACACCTGTAATGTTATTTAAAATGTACAACACCTTATCCAATCTGATCACTCTGTCCTAATGTACAGTACACCCCCCAAAATTCACGGGGGTTACGTTCCTAGAGCACCTGCGAATTGTGAAAAACCGTGAATTTTGGATGTGGTTGAAAAAAAATGCCTTATTTTTATAGTTTAAACCCTAAATATGCCCCCCAAACACTTTAATTATTACCTAAAAAAAAAAAAAAAAAAAAAAGAATGTAAAGGTAATTTACACCTGTATACTGTACTGCTATGTCTCCTGCAGTGCTAGAATGTAAAATACCGATGTTACCACTATATGTACTATAATTCATGCAAGCGCGTTTTCATCGGCGGCATCTTGGGGCTTTAATCCTTAAACTGCCACATACTTGGGGGTTAATGCATCCCTGGACGCCAACGTCACAATTCACACAAAAAAAAGTGAAATTTTAATGGAACACATTTTTTTTAATGCAAAGAGCATCACAATTACTGCAACACTGATCATTTTACACACTACTAATGAACTGTAAAAACTATTTTTAAAAAACTACTGGAACAATATGTACAAGGTGCAACTGACACCATGGATGAAATTCAGTAAATCACGAGCCAACTGCGCTTGAACTGGCTGCACTCAAGCACACAGAGGTAAGCGCTAATGCTTCCAGGCTAGTCCAGTGCAGCAGCTCAATCCCAGGGACAGTGAGGCTGCAGGGTGTCACGCTTGGGTCACAGAATTGCACAGAAACACAGGAGATTGTAGAGAGAGGAACTTCATTCAAACACTTCAAACAAACATGTCTCTTTCAGAAATGAAACAAGCTCAGTATGCAGTTAGTTCTCGATTAAAGAATAGACAAACATCATAGAGGAGCACAATGGGAGCGGGACCCCCAACAGGAGCAGAGGATGTCAGGGGGAGGAGAGAGAAACAAAGCAATCAGCCAAAAAGGACAGGTGCTGTTCAGGCTTTTAAGTATGCGTAGCATCGCGTGAGAAGCTGAAAGTAATGGAGCAATGTGAAACTAGTCTCTCACCGTTTTTAAGAGGGGTTTTTTGAGGAGCGTCCATGTCTTCTAGGGGTGTTCAGCCTCCCTACTCACAAGGGACTGGCAGTGGTCATGAGCTGGCTGCTCAACAAATGTACGGCACTGACTGATCAGCTCCTGCATGCTCGCAAATGGCACTGAGAAACGACTATAGCCGGTTGTGGTGGTTTAAGGGTTAAGAGGAACAAAACAGAAAACACAAGAAGACTCGGCTGGAGATGCATCATGGTCAATCAGCAGCAAGGAGAAATTAATAACGCTGTAGCGGTCTGGTACTGCTAAGATTTATTTATTTTTATGGTGGATATTTCAGGGACACACCCAGCCTTGGCTTGACCCGCATGCACTCACAAACAGAGAGAAAAACAAAGCAAACCGGTAATCAAACAGCAAATAATGTAATGAAAACAATGATACCACACCTGTTCCCCTTACGGCGATTACACATTAAGTACAACAAAGCATAAACAAAACACACAGAGTAAATCATGAAAAACGTTCATGAAAAATGGCAACGGCAATGTAATGATGAAAATAGATAGTCCAGAGATCCGCACCTTGAATGGGAATGTAAAGATAGTCCTACCGCTAGTTCCTGAAATGAAGACAGGTGGACGGGTTCAGGAGCGCTCCTTTCTTTGCAGGATGGCCATGAATCCACTTACAGTCCTCATGTACACAGGCAGACGGCAGACAATCCAGACGCCAACCACAAAACAATCCAGGGCAAAATGAATAAGTACAGGTAACCCAACAGAACGCAGACAGACAGGAACTTCTGAAACACAAATTACAACATCTTTTTCTTTGCTTTTGGTCACCGGCCCCCTTTTTAAAAGCCGTGTTGACATCCTTTGACCCCAACAGCCCCAGCACCCTCAATGGAAGACCAATAAGAGCCACTGTAGGGACTGCTGGGAGTTGCAGTTTCAAATTCTATTGGCTACTTTCACCATCCCAAGCTGCATTTTCTTCTACAGTTGCTTCCTGTTCTCTCTACAGTACAGTATTGCCACGAAAAAAGCCATATAAACTGCAGAGGATATTTGCGGTTTCCGCTAACAATAATTAGATGGGTTGCAAGGAAAAATCCGCAAACTCTAAACCGCGACTTTGCTGGGGTCTACTGCATTTGTTTTATGTAAATATTTTTTTTTTCCAATGCAAGTGTTTTTTGGAATGTTTTGAATTGAACTTTAATCCTTGGTTGGTTCATAAGGCTAGACTTAAATGTATCCAGTTTTAAGACTTGTGTTAGCAGCTCAAATGAAAAAAATATATACTGAATGGATCACCAGATGCAATAAACGGTGCCGACACATGGCTGGTGCGAAAATCAGGACAATACATATGCAGTCAGATACAGTGGAACCTCGGTTTACGAACGTCTCGGTACATGTACAAATCGGTTTACGACCAAAAAGTTTGCCAAACTTTTGCCTCGGTTCACGACCACACATTCGGTATACGAACAAGCCAGTCTCCCTTTTGGTTTGTACGTGTTCAGTTTCTCCCTGTGCATATCCTGTGCAGCAAGCTAGAGAGAGCGAGCGAGCGAGAGAGCACGACACACACACACACACAAGAGAGAGAGAGACACACACACACACGAGAGAGAGCGAGCGAGAGAGAGAGACACACACACCCACACGCACAAAGGCACGAGAGAGAGAGAGAGAGACACACACACACACAGAGGCATGTGAGAGAGAGACACACACACACACACACCGAGGCATGTGAGAGAGAGACACACACACACACACACACAGAGGCACGTGAGAGAGAGAGAGACACACACACAGGCAGCGCGAGAGAGACGCACAAACACAGGCAGCACGAGAGAGAAAGCTGGACGCATAAGGTAGGAAGGCAGTTAAAGAATGCACTGGGCTTGATTTTGTTTTCACTTCTGTTTACAGCGATCGGTTCGTAGCGTGCATTGTTGCAATGTTACTTTTCTTGGTGGTTTATTAAATTACGGATTTTTTCAAATGAACATTTTTTTTCCCTGTGCTTAAAAATCATTAAAAAAAAAAAAAAAAAAAGTGTTTTTAGCCAGCGGTTGGTAGCGCTATAGCGCGAACTATTGCAGTGTTAGTTTTCTCTATTGTTCAAGGTTTTCTCAGTGTTGTTCAATGTTTTTACATTGAGTTTACTATTACGCTGCACATTCTATGGTTTACTTAACTATATTTGTGCTTAAAAACTTAAAAATATATATTTATATACAGTTCGTATAGTCTGGAACGGATTAATTGTATTTACATACAATCCTATGGGGGAAATTGCTTCGGTTCATGACCAAATCGGTTCACGACCAGAGTTTTGGAACGAATTATGGTCGTGAACCGAGGTTCACCGTACCTACTAGAGCTCACAACACTAATGAGTAATACCGGTAAGCAATTAGCAAGTTACACAGCAGTGAACTAAAGTTTACCTTACCTTGAATTAGCTGTTTGAGGCAATCACACACTTCTAAAGATTACTAGTTAAATTTGATGTGCTTCTCCCTTTTGCTGCAACTTTCTTTCTGCATTTTCTGCAAATAAGGGTAGTCATCTTCAATTAATTTCCCCTCATCGCTTTTTTTAAAAACAAAAATAAGGCTATACTTCGGACTTCTTTGATGCATGAAAAGACTCTGAGCCACTGTCACTACCTTCTGTCATTGTGGTATTAAAACGCTAGACGTGCATGCATGCAATACATGCTTGATTTTTCTTTTTTAATAGCCAATCTTGGTAGTATTTTTAACCCAAACTACATTGATATAAAATCACGGTTATTGTTATAATTTAAAATTGGGAATTTCACAGTGGTTTCTTTGTTTTAAAAGAAAAGAAAAAAAAAAAAAAACACCATTCCCGTCCATATATACAGGCTTTGGTAATATGTCTCAAGCACAAATGTAATCAAGCTCTCATTTTGCATTATGTTAACAGCTTAAATCATTTGTGACTCTATTTACTGAAAATTAATAATATCCTTGGGCCTGATGGGATTTTTTCAGTTTTACTAAAAGAAGTGAAAGATTTAAACTTGAAAGATGTTAACCTTTTTTGATTATATTCTGGCATTTATTTAAAATGAGTGAAGTACCTGACAACTGAATAGTTACCATTATTGTGGCAATCCATAAGAAGGGCTATAAAAATGGACCTGTAATGATTCTTGAAAATTTCATATAGGGGTGCGGGCCTCAAAAAACAAAAGCTGGAGGAGCCCACAACGAAAGGTTTGCAGCAAAGGAGCAGACCATACATCTCAAGCAGCCTAGCCCCAAACTGAAATGGCAAACTTCTGGCCTGCACAGGCCCAAAAATGGGGCAAAGACTTTAACAATTTTCACAAAGAGGAGAAAATTATTCACTTCATTGGCGTTAACCCTGAATCTGACTTGGGCTCTTAATTCTTTGCAATTACGGTTAAACCCGAGTTGGCTGAAGGTGACAAGTACAGTTTTAGGCCTGAATAACACTTGGGAGAGAGTTCTGCTGCCATCTAGTGGATAATGCCATTATGCTGCAAAAAAAAAAATCCCCATAATTATTTATATGCTTTCTGTCACTTCATCGTAAGTCTAACATGGCATTTTTAGAATGAACAAAAACTGAGCCATTGCTCGAATCGAGCAATAATGATGACAATGTGAATTGGTCTTCAGATGCTAACATGGGAAGTGAAACAGATGAATAATATGGCACTGTAATGTCGAACTACTGTGGTAGTCTAGTGAATTTGGTCCTGGTTTGTCTATGTGTGTTAAAAAGAAAAGGGCTTTTCCTAATATTTACATATTTGTTCACATTACTGTATAACAAAGAGGTGGCGTAGGTTCATAACAAGACAATTTTACCAAACCAATTCTGGAATAATAAACAAAAGCAGAGTACATGACATAACATACTTTGACTCTCAGACAGCTTTTGATACTGTTCCATACCAAAGATTAATCTTTAAACTAACATTTTGGTGGTGATTTTAAGACAGACACCTTAATTAAATGTGATTAGTGTCTACCTGGAAATTCGTATCCTTGCTTTTTTATACTTAGGTTTGACAAATACAGAGATAAAGAAAACATGCTACTTCACATAAGACAGAAAGAGATTTTGTTTGAAAATAGCTAAATCCATATACAGTTGATGCTTAGAACTTGAATGACAAATTGTTCACTGTTAAGGTACTTACTTTAGTTACAATTATGACCCTCATAACCTTAAATGACTAGGGATATTAATTGCATATTAAATCTAGACTTCTATCCTCAGCAGCTACAACTATAACATCTAAAACCACGACTGTAGTTTTTATACATGTTTTAGCCATGTAGGTTGTACTGATGGCTGAGAGAACAACAGTCATGTTTTCGTGCAAACTGGATAGAACAAAGATTGATATAATGAAAACCAATAGTGACCAATGTTGTACAACAACAAATGTTGCGAAAAATGTCCATTGAGAAAAGAAAAAAATTCTTACGTTACTCGTTATGCATAATCCATATGTTCGTTATCCACTCATAAGCTCAAAATCAGTGCGAGACTGCGTGTTTGCTACTGTGCTTCAAAAAACAAGATGCAAACAGAATGATAACCACAAACTCATTCACAAACTGTGTCATTGTGCTAATATACTTACAAACTTAGAGAACACGTTATCCCTGCAATGAAGTGTTCCATTGTTTGAATTCCCATCACCAGGTGTTGCTAAACTGTATTTTGTTTTATTCCATGAAGAAGATAGAAACACTTTGTAAACAAAAGTACATTTTTCTTTATTTCACAAATTAGCATATGTTTTTCTTCTCCGGTAGGGGGAGGGCTCCTTTAAGGTTTGTTTTGAGATCCTAGCTGGGCAACATGGCTAATTATGCATGTAAATTAGCCATGTAGCTGGCTATAAGCCACAGGGATCAGTGTCATAAGTCTGTTGGCAGTATTAATAATGTTCTCATTATAGCCAGCTAATGTACCCCTCTAATGAAAATACAAGGTTTTCATTTTTGGAAGGCTGAAGTACTGATAGGGTGTTGACATCACTAATGCCAGAAGCTCAGCAATGATCTTAAAAGTATAGATGCATGAAAGTTCTAAGCATAGCTGCTACAGTTATGTGATATATACCCATATGGATTGCTAAGTTTGTCCATCCGTCACACAGAAAGTCGCAAACAACTGGTTCTTAACCCCCAATCTTGGTTTTAATTGACAGCTAATGATGTGACACACATAATGCGACCCCAGAAATGGAAGTGCAGGCTTCCTTGCCACATAATTGGACTTTGGATCCTTCTCTTGGCACATGGAAGCACAGGCATACACATTACCTGACAGGAATTCATCCTTTGTGCTTGCACAAGGTGCTGGCAGTCAAGCACATTGCATGGCCGACTGACTGGTTTCACCATAAACACAGGTTCTCTGCAGGATACACAAAGCAGGCATGATTCCAATCAGGAAAACAGCTGCTGCCTATACATGATAATGACAGTGAAGAACAGGCTGAATGATAACCAAAAGTCATACACTCCAATTGCAAAACAAAGTGCACATACCAAAGTGAGTGGTCAACGACACGACGCAAGCATCGTAAACACAGATGACTTTTTCCGAGCACAACAAACAGTCCTACACAGCCAAAGAACTGGTGGTCTGAGTTTCCTCTGCAGTGTTATTCCCAGGAAAGACTGGCCACGAAAGCAGCTGACATTTTAATTAAAAAAACAGCAACAACATGGCATGTCTGTCATGTGGCAGTTGCAGAGTGACCTAGGGTTCTGTTTTCCATGAGAAGCGATGCTTTCTCTTTATACAGTACTTTGTACCAGCTTGAACACTATTCATGTAACATTTATTTTTACAATTTTCTACATTTTAGAATAACAGTGTAGATAAAACTACAGCTCCCTCCACAATTATTGGCACCCTTGGTAAAGAGAAGTAAAAACGATGAATTACCTTAATCTTGCACTGAAAAAAATGAGATAAATTCAACCTTAAGTTGAAGTAAATTTATTCTTGTAAATATTGTCTTCAAGAAATATTTTTTTAACTAAACCACATCTTATAACGTTGGTGATCATATAGCAGGCAATTAGAGTACCCAGACGTATAACCCCATTGAAAACCTGAGCTGAAGAGGAGAATGCACAAGAGAGATGATCTGCAGAGATTCTGTAAAGAGGAATGGTCTCAGATTGCCTACTGTATCCTTGTTATTCAGCCTTAAGATGTTATAGGAGAAGGCTCTACTGTTTTATTGGAATATGCAGGGGGTTTTAGATGCATTTATGCCAGTAATCATGGCACATTTGGTTAAAATGATTTGTTGATGAAGAATTCTATTTCCTCAGAATAAATTTACTTCAGTTAAAAGTTTGATTTCTCATTTTTTTCAGTGTAAGATTAAGGTAATTTTTTTATAACCATTTAATTATTTCTTTTTACCAGGAGTACCAATAATTGTGAAGAGGGCTATGTATTATTTTTTTCTTATGTACCCTTTTATATTATAATCTGAGTATTTTTTCAGATTAATGGGCAATACTGTACTTGTCAAAAGTTTCACCCACAATAGTAATGTACCCCTCCACTCCACACTCTTAACCAGTTCAGCAACGGTCATGATTGATTAACTAAACAATATATTATTAGTTATATAATGGTAATGAGACAGAAGAAATGACAATAGATTTCCATTACTTTTATAGGATGTGCAGGGGTGGGCTTTTAGCCTATGGCAAGATTGTAATAAAGATGGATCAGAAAATGGATTAATGGAAGTAATTTCATCGTGGTTTAAATCGGCTATTTTATGATATTTACTGTACCCCAACGTGAACAAGTGTTTAAATAGTTAAACCAACACAAACATACAGGTATTTGTAGTGTATGCCTTGCATATCTGGCTCAGACAGGCTTCTGCTCTGATTTGAAGCAACTGTCAATTGCAAGAAATAAAAAGTAGTCTTATTAAACCAAGAAAAAGATTTTGTTTTTCCTTTTTAAAGCCCGTTTAACGTATGCTTAGACAAAGCCATAATATTGTACAAAGTGAACTCGTTGACATTATTACCATAATATGTAGGCTGAATACAGCCTGTGAATACTTTTTCTTTCATCTAGTAAAGGAGACTTCTGCTAAGGTAACTTGCCTTAAACCTATAATATTTCATAATTTTATTACTGCAAAATTAAAGATATATGAAAAAAGTCTGTGTTTAAACATCCAGAATGAATCTGCTTAAATGTATGTATTATACTATCATTATTCAAATAAGTTGATAAGTAAGCAATTTATTTAGTGTTTTATATTTTTTTTAATCCTAAAATTTTTTTAATGGTGAGTATTCATATTTAATTAACATATGCATCCAAAGCCATAAATGTACTGTGTACAGTTGTTAACTAATTAATGCTTCAAGTCAAATAAGGAGATAAAGCAACTCTATCAGGGTTACAGAGAGTGATATAAACGTATGTAGCAGTTTTATGGTTTATTATCTCATGTGATTGCCACCAGGCTACACTGTTAAATGTTTAAGTAATGTTTAATGAATGAATAGTATATATGACACATTGTATTTAAAAAACAGTCACAGGCCTTGTTAATCCATCTCAGGATTGCAATGGAATTGGAGCTTTTCCCAGCCTTGTTTGCTACAATGTTGGAAAAAGTATTTAAATTGGAGACATTTCATATATATGTTTGGTACGTTTTTAGCATTGTCATAAAATGTTCTGTATTTATAAGCA
Source organism: Erpetoichthys calabaricus (assembly GCF_900747795.2). Taxonomy (NCBI): domain Eukaryota; kingdom Metazoa; phylum Chordata; class Cladistia; order Polypteriformes; family Polypteridae; genus Erpetoichthys; species Erpetoichthys calabaricus. The sequence continues at coordinate 32,983,060 of NC_041405.2, forward strand.
AATGTTATCTTTTTTGAGAAAATTAATTACAAAGGATAATATAGTGGTTATGGAACAAATTGTTACTCTTTATGTAGTAGCAGTTATCTGTCCATGAAGTGTTTACATTTTGGCCTAAGTTCTATAAAATAAATAGTAATTGGGTTAAATAAATTTTTTTTTTCTTTTTTTTTTTTTAACAATGGATATTTAAGCCTTCCTTTCGCATTGATTGCTCAATATTCTGCTTTCAGGTAGTTGATGTCATTGCTTTCTATCTGTCCGTTAGTCACTAAGCCAGACAATTGCTAGTCTTCAATGCAATAAGTAATTTTGTGGCAGATTTATAGCACACATAAATAAAACTTAAGTAATTTTAAGACTGCAAGTCAGATACATAGCGGATGGTGTAGAATTGCTGCTTCCCTTTGCTCCTCCGATTACACTTTGTACAGATCAGTGCATTAGCATAGTTAAGTACTTTTAACTAGCTAAGTCAAAAATCTGTGTTCACACGGGTTTGCCAACTCTGTTTTGCAAGGGTTCTCATTTCCATTCCTTATGGAACTTATGTCTCATGAGTTCCCTCCCCCAACTGCTGTCTAAAATACATTGTCACATTCAAAACCTAGCAGGCTTTAGCTCTGAGTGAAAGATAATCTCTGGCATGGATTTAATTCTAACTCCAGAGCAACTTGCTGTTCTACTTAAATGTCTTTCTTTGTACTGTAACAATTTAATGCAATATTCTTTCTGATGAGTTGACATTTGATTTTTTTTTTTTTCTGCACATTTCAGAAATACAAAAATGCATATGAGCAGTTATTTTGCTGATGACCACCTTTCAATTTCTTTAAGCATCATTAAAACTAAGGCCATTTAATTTAAGAATATGGCTTTTTCTCTTGATGAATTCGAGGCATGAGATTATGCCTCTTTGTAGATATTTTAGTCTTGGTACAAAATGTACTTTTGCATTTCTGAATTTTAACATTTAATTTCTTCTAACAGAAGTATCTAAACAAAATTAAAAGGGTGATCAGACATTTTAGAGGTTGATTGTTCTTCAGTCATTAAATAAAATGTTTGCTCTTTTAGCAAATAACATTTAAAATCACTTCAACATGAATGATTCAGAGGGATATTAGCAATGAACCATTCCTTGACAGCATTTAGGTTCAGCATGAAATTTTCAGATTTCTGCTTTTTCTTTGTAGGAAACAATGTTTCTGTCTTTTTGTGTTCTCACTTCACACTCTGCTCTCCCTCTTTCTTGCTCTCTTTTTCTTTGTCTCTGTCTCTCTTTCTATGTTACACACAAAGCAGGCACACACACCCTTCCTGAGACAATCATTTTAAGGCACACCATGTGGTATTGGTTTGCTAGCTAAATGATTGTTGTACTGGCTGCCAAAGCGGCTGTGTCAGGCTGTAGTTGAGACTGACTACAGTGTCTGTGGGGTGGAGCTTGTGCACAAAGCCTTCCACTGCTGCTAAACCAAGCAGATGAAGCCTGCTGCTTATGTGCACATTGCTGTCGACATACACAAGAGTAACAGGCTAGGCCTGTGCTAACCAGCTAACCAGACTAAGTAAGTGAAGATCCACATTGTGTGAGTAATAGCGCTTGATTTCCTTTTTCTTTTTCTTTTTTCTTTTTTGTAAAAGCAATCATCAAGTATAATTTGTTTTTTTTTTTCTGTTTAAAGCATTTTGTGAGTTGTGCGTGTTTACTTTTTTTATTTTTTTAGTGCATTTTCTTTTTTTTTTTGGCTGTTTCTCTCTTAGATTTGTTTTTGAGGCCTGCTGCAAAGCAGAGTCCTCCCTTAAAGGTGGGTATAATTTTAAGTGGGAAGGCTAGGAAAAAGGGACAACAATTGAAGTTTTTATTTTTCATATTGGTTTATTCTGTTGACTTGGAGAACATAAACATACATTTTTTTGGATATCAAATAATGTATGAATTAAAATGGCTGCACAAAATGTAGTCTTACTGTCTGTGCACAAAATGTCTGCCACTGTAAGATGTTAAGGTGTTACTTCCTCTTTGGGGTGGTAATGGTGTATTTGTATGTTTCGTGGTAGATAGTAATGCAAATTGTGATTAAAACAGTACAAAGCAATTTAATTCCATCAGTTTGGTTTAGCAGTAAAAATAATTAAGAGCCTGCTTTATAATGACTTCAAAATAACAGTTTATCAACTTAAGATTGTATGCACTTTAGTCCTATTCTGTACTATCACTGCTACAGTCCACAAATAAATTTTTAATTTTTTTTCTTTTACCTGCTTTTAAACTGATACCAGAAAGCTGTGGGAACAGAACGAAAAAAAAAAAAAAGCTTTAACACAGTTTGGACAACATGGACTGGATAATGTGATTTCTTCTGCGGCTGTTGAATGACTGAAGCAAAATGACTGCTTCAGGGTTTTATCTGCTGGGATTTTCAAATAAATTATCTACACCGTGTATGCTTTAAAGTAGATGGCTTTATGGAGATACTACTTAATTCATTTTTTTAATTATAAAAGTATGTTTTTATGCAACCATGATAAGAACCCATATAAGGAACAAATGCAAATTGGTGCAGTCATGATATGAGTGTAGAAAATGAGGGTGCTTTTCTGCTCAGTCTTCTGTGACTACAAGAAAGTGTTCTGAAAATGGATTGAAATGAACCTATGGCAACATCTGTCATTTATAGAAGAAACCTCTTATGTCATAACAGCCTAAAGCATCGTAATATAAAATGAGTATTGCATTTTTTGGGGGGTGGGGGGAGCAGAAGCATTTTTATACTGTAGAATTTTGTGCAGTTTAGCCTTTTATCATTATTATAACTGGTAGAAGAAAACCTGTTTCTTCCAAGGTAGAACAGAAGAGTTTATTACTATAAAGAGAGATGCGAATCTGTTAATTAGATTTCTGATGTTGCATCTGGAGTCTAATTGTGAAGAAACGTCAGTTATCATTTTTACCCAAGTTGTTAATAAATACAGTTTAGTTGAAAACAAACTTTACTTCTGCTCTCCACCTAAAGGCAAGAATTTTGACTTTGAACGAGTTGGTTAACACAGTCTCTGTGTTCTTTACTAAATGCCACTTTAGAAACATTTCTTTTGTGAAACATTGTTAGATTAATAAATGTGCATAAACCAGAAACCATGCCTGAACAAATGTTTGGCCATCAGCTGAAGCCATTTAAAGCAGGAGTCCACTGAGAATCTTGTCTTCCTGCCCCGTCTAATTCACTGAGTGTACCAGTATTTCAAAAAATTGTGCAGACACTCCTTTAAAGTGGGTAGCTCAAAGTATTGTAAATACATTACTGTAATCTTTGCTGTCTGCATAGGACTCAGTGTCATGGGTTCCTAAAAATAGACAATTTCCTCCCGCATTCAAATTCCAGAGCAAAATATGAGAAAATTCATTTTTGTACCTGTGATAGTATTTTTTATCAGGCTTAAGGAGTTTAGGCTCAACAGTTCTACTCTTATCCAAATAAATACAGATTTTGCTCACGAATGGGGCTTACTAGAGTTCACTGTACAATGTAATAGTTCCTAATATACGTAACCCTACACTGTTACAAATACTACCCTAAGTGCTTCAAGATTAGAAAAGTTATGTTTACGCTGTAATCATACCCAAGTATACCCCAAGCAAGTCCTTTCTCATTTTACATTTCTATAATATTTAGTTGTTTGTTCACTTATTTGAAAAGAGCATGTGGTCAAAAAATAAAGCTGAGCCAATCCAGCCATCTAAAATGACATCTGTTCTGGCCTTTGACTGCATCTAATAGTTTATAACAGGGTTGGAAGTAGAAGTGACATGATTGTTGTAGGTACAATCCTTTTGGGTTCTTGATACTTGTCATGTGAAGAAATGCCCTCAGGTGTGTAAAATGACCCTGAACTGATTGTGACAAATAATTGTATACAGAAAAGGCAAATACAAATGAAAAATGAAAGAAACTGGATGTTAGAGGGGATTTTCATTCACTTGTGAGTAGGATTGTTAATGGTAATTGTATGCAGAGATTAAGAAAGCCAGATTATTGTACCTCTTTTTTTTAATTTTAAATGCATGTATACTAAGTTTTTGTAGCACACTTAATGACAGTCTTTATGCATTATGTGGCTTATGTAGCCAGTCACTTTTATTATAAATATTACAGAATGCTATCAACACAAAAAAGCATTAATTTTATTGAAGACTAACCCTTTCAAAATTATAGGGAATCCAACTTGTAAAATACACTGAAATACAATGCATATTCATGTTGTGCATTTTTTAGCATAATTTTTTTTAATATCATGAAATTAAGAAATGAAATGATTGTTTTTTTAATGTGTGTCATGCATTGGAGCAGGTTGCATTTCTTTCCTTGACCACTTGTTAAATCTTGATATAGCATCAGAAGGTTGGGCAAGGGGTGTCAATACAGGTAAGAGATGTTCCAATACGACCATATGTTCTCAATTATTGTCAATAGATGATCTAAAATAAGTAAATCTTGTAACGAGCACAAAGGCTGGAGAGACACAGAAATGCACAGAATGAGCATTTTGATCCCTTATTCGAACAAGTATGTTATTTTACACAAAATGGGCAAACCCAGGTAACCTCCTCATCTGACTCTGGATATGTTAGACCACCTGGCAATTGCAGCGCTTCTATTAAAATTACATATTATGTGTGTCCATCCTCTGAACAGTGATCTATAGAAAGCTGTGGGATATAAGGAATACTTGTAGGGATTTTTCTTTCAATCAGGTGGGTGACTATACTTGTAAGTGTTTAAGTACTCTATAGTAAACACTGCACATTGCTGGCTCCATGGCATCAATAAGTACTTGCCTCAGCTGGCTGTGCCACAATTCTTCTCTTAAACCGTACTAAATTATTTGCAAAAAGACCAGCTCTTCAAGACTTCAGACTCTACCACTAAATAGACCAGTGGTGGAGCTGCCGCTAGAGAGTGATCTCATTAGCCTACTGGTACTCCAGAGCATCAACAGCATGTACAAGTAAGCTATCGATGCCATTGTTGGATCATGGCCAGTATTTTTTCAGCATTGACATTTGTCAACTGTTCAGCAAAGCGCAGATGCAGAAGAAGAAAGAGGTAATGATGCAATATGTGGCCTGTACTAAAGGGTGAGAATAAAGAAACATTTGAACACCCCAAGCTTAGTGAAGATCTTAATTCTAATAAACATGTGCCTATCTTCATTATTTTGATAATTAAAATGGATAACTAGCCATAGAATTCAAAAGGAGTGATAATTAACAACAGATGGCAAGAGTAAATCGTTTTTAATGAAACCAAAATTATTACTGCTTTGTGAAATCACATCCCCTGTTGAACATATTTCGCAGTCACGATCATGCCAGAATATACTTGTGATTGAAACCCCTTCTTGCCCTCACCTCTTAACACCTTAATTGGCCGTTTGATTTCATTTAGTTTTGTACAGTTAATGTGTGGTCTTGAAATAAATGAAATATGTTTCCTTTGCTTTTACTTGAGGGCACATTCCGCACACTTGAATGGACATGAGTTAAAATACAATATGCCTTTGTATTGCATTTCAAATTGATGCCATTATTGCACAACATATTGAAAAGCAATGAAACATTTTATTTATTTCTTTTTAATTTTGAAAACAAAAAAGCTTACCAAAATTAAGATAATTTACACATTGGATTGCATCTTCCATCGAGTTCTAGCTACAATTTTAACAGAAATGTATGACTATTGGAAGCAATGCCTATGTTCACATGGTAGCCTGTGGCTCATTATGACTATTCACTGTCACTGAAGTATCAAATCGAGCTAATTTCTTGTTAATATTTTTTTGGAATGGGAGCAGCCAGAAAAGGCAGAGTCTCTGAATAGATATCCATCACATATACTTAATCTAGTTAAGCTTAACATGCTTAAGTATCCGTGCCACCATTCCTTATGCATTTTATTTTATGCCGCAACCAGTTTTACACAACCCATTTGACTTTTCTGCTGTTTGCACTTTGAGACTAGTTACAAAAATAAACTAAACACATGCATTAAATAGGTATGTATATTACCTAAAAAAAAAGTTAGCTTTGTGACAGGTTCAGATATACCTGAATAATATAGGTAATGTCCAGTTATTAAAAATATTATATCATCACTTGACACAGTCATTAATTTATACCACAGTAGTGAGAAACTCTTCTGCAGGGAGGATCTATGCTGAGGTTCTCAGTTTTTAGGTCATACTGGGACATGACTCGCCAGAGTTTACTAAATCATCTCGGGAAATATAAAATATTACAGAATATTGTTAATATCTTAAAAAAATGTTATACCCAAGGTTTACATACAGAGGTCAACTGATGAGTCTCCATTTCCCAAGTAAATAGGACGTAAACGCTCCTTTATTTGCATTTATCTCCATTTGAAGAGCCTGCACATATTAAACTGGATTGAAGCATCATGTAAAGCAGGGACGGATTAATTTCCCAGATCAAAGTTTAGTATTATGCCTGGGATTTTCATTGTCTGTTTATGTAAACAGTGCTGTAATATTACAGGTTTAAACATACAAAATTGAATGCTCTGATGTTAATGCAGGTCAGCCAGTTTATGAAAGGGTCAATAAGAATGTTTTTATATTGCTCATGAAAATTGAGTCATTTATACAGAATCTTCTATGTGCTGTGATACTGTATGATTGTTGGTTTCTTTAGTGCAATTTAATAAAAACATTTTTCACAGAAAAAATTAGGTCAGTGAAATGAATGATGCACATATAAAGTGGACTTTTTTTGAAAATGTGTGAAAACTGGCTCAGTGTCTTAACTATTTTAAGTTTTATGTTTTTTTATTAAAGTTTGTTGGAAGCTGTAATGGTATGTAGTAATGTGCAATGGGAAATTGTGTTAAGTAACCCATTTTAAATAAATTAACTAAAAAAATAGGCAACTCTATTCTTGAGATTTGAAATGGTGCCAATTGTTGTTAACCAGTCATAGCTTGAAATCAGAAGCCTTAAAACTTAGAAATTTATACATTTTCAAGCAAAGACAGTTCTCAAGTATTTGTCCTTGTCTTGAGATTGCAAACATACATAAAAGAGCATTTTCATGGGGCAAAGGTGTTTTTGTGGAGTTCTGCCATTTTTAAAAGAAGTTGTACTGTGCTGTCCACCTCACTGTCTCCCTGATTTGCAAACCTTTCGCCTCTTAGGACGGCGGTGGCTCCTGTAGGTTGTGTAGTGAATGTTGCAGTTGCTGTGGTTCTGAGTGAGCAATTGAAGTACTTAGGGAATGGTCGGCACCGTATTTCCTGAACACAGATTATTTTACTGTTGGGCATAAAGCAGTTTTCTGGGGAGCAGTGCACTGCAATTTTGATTACATGAATGCTGTAGATGTTATTCCACAGTATTGTCCAGTTCAGCTCTTTTAACGATGAGATCTAAAGTTTAACATCTGCCTTGGTAATGATATTATTCATCAGCCTTGGTTCAGTTTTACTTTACCTGTAGCAAAGTGTGTTGCTAGTTAAAAATTAAAATGTAAAATGTACCCATTTCTACCTAGAAACCCCACAAAGACCCAGTAATCACCCAGCACCTCCCAGCTAAATTTGTTCTAGAATCATTCCTTGCTTAAATAAGCTGCTGTTTTACACTCGGACACCCTCCCACCAAATACCTATACTGGATGTCTTTGGGAGAAAGCCCCACACTTGCTTGGAGAAAGTGTACACACTCAACATAGACAATTAATTACCAGACACAAGATTTAAAACCCATAACAGTAGATCCGCAAAGCAATGGTGTTTAACCAGTGTTGCCATCCATCTAGTATTCTGTTTCCTAGTAATTGAAACTTTTATATATAATAAGGTGGAGTGATGGCTGTCAGGCTAAAGATCTGTGTTGGTATATGGAAGGGTGCCAGTTCAAATCCCATTACTGCCAGAAGGGATCCTACCCTGATGGGCCCTTGAGCAAGGCCCTTAACCTGAAAATTGCTTCAGGGATACTGTTGAATGGCTGACCCTGTGCTCTGACTTCAAAAGGTCATGTGAAAAGACAATTTCCCATTTGGGATTAATAAAGTATATCAAATCAAATACTGTATGGCTCAGTTTTTTACACTCTTACAGTAGGCATCAGATTCAGATGGTCTATTGCAGCAAAAATTATACTGTAACTAACAGAGCAATTTTTGTTTTACAAATGCATTAAGGATTTTAAACCTGCTGCTAACTTGTATGCAGACTTGCATGTTTTCCGGAAAACTGGCAACTGCTCTAAGAAACCGGTTCACGTATTTTTATAATCTAAGTGTATATAATTTTAATATACAAGTTAATTTTTGACTCTTGGGAACTGAGACATGAACTTGTTGCTTCAGGATTTAATTTGTGTTCATTTTTATATTGGAAGTGGCAGTTTTCTGGAAGCATATGATGGATGATATTGGCCAACAAAATTAATATATTTATTCATTTTATTACATAGTTATATAAATTATTTACATTAATAACCAAGATTAAGACTAAATCAAAACAAACATAAGTGAATATTTTTCTTAATGTAATTTTTAATAGAAAAATTAATAAACATTTCTTTAGTTTTTGCCAGAAAAAAGTTTCCAGATGTTTTCAGATAATTAGAGTGAAGCTGGATATTTTTACATAAAATATTTTTTAGAATGACAATTGTCATTAAATTTCTTTAGTGAAATTCAACAGCAACTGTCTGCAAACAAAAGTAAACAAATTTGCAAAAGAAAGTAAACAAATAAGCTAAAATCATGTGCTCTAAATTTAGGATGAATTTAAAGACATTGGTTAACATATTGAGAAACAAATTGATACTGACTTAGTTTCTCTGCTGAAAACCTATGCTGAGGTCAGTCTAATTTGGTTGGTCATGGAGAACATTCCAATCATCTGTGCTTATGCAACTCACATGAAACTGAAGACTACAATTGGTTGTTTTATGCAACTAATTTATTTGTAATATGATGGGAAAGTGCAGTATAGCTAATATTGTTTTGCATTAGTTTGAAATCTCATTTTTTGGTACACATTAAGTTATGAACCCCTGCTCAAATGTCAGCTTTTATATTGATTTTTTCCTTAAATTTATTGTTTGTGTACTGTTTATGTATTGTTTCCTCATTGTGCTACTGATGTATTAGCACTTTGTGACCTTTAAAAGACAAACACTATAAAAATAATGTGACTACATGGATATGATGTGCCTGAGTGAACCAAGATTTGGATGTGCTTTGCTCATAAAATCAGGTCAGATGAGACAAAAAACTATACTGTTCACTTGCTAGACAGTCCTACTAATACTTTTAGGTTTGAAAAAAGCTGAATATGTGAGTGGTGAAAAGTAATCAACTGCATGTTAAATTAAATTTTTAGAAAATAACTTTAACTTATGAAGCATTTAAATTCTGAAAGACTTAGGCCCATGTCACATTAGATGACTGTTGCAGCGATTTTCATTCATATCCTTCATTCACATAATCTTAGCTCGTTGGAGGCAGTCAGTGACATACTCTTGTGAAGCCTGTTGCCTAATGTGACATTCCTAATGCCTGAGAACAACTGGTCTAAGACTGGCTAGGATAAAATCAAACATGTTTGATTTTCTCATTAGTCGGGGTGGGCTGTGTATGCAGGAGGACAGACATTTAAATGAGTCAATAAATACTCTATCTCTTATTTTATATGCCACAGCAGAATTTAGAAAAGAATTAAAGGACAGAAACTGCTGCTGAACTTACTGCAGTTGTTAACATTTCATAAAGTGCCGCTCTGTCGGGTAACACGTTATTGGCTGTCAGAAAAAGGTGAAAGTATGTCTGCACTTGATCAGCACTTCAGTTGGTTAATATGACATGACTTTGTTTCACTAGGGTATAACCATTTTTACTAGTCTTTACCAGAAGTGCCAATAATTATGGAGTGGATTGATTGTGTTTGACATTTCAGCAATTGATGGTATTGACAAAATAAAATGCATTTATTTTGTGGTGTTGTAACCATTAATGTTACATGGTCTGTGTTCCAAAAAATCTACCCCAACCTTTGTATCTATTAAAAAAAGAAAATCTTGTGTTTCCACTGCATGCTTTGTCTCTTTCTTGTTTTCCAGACCATAGAATGGATAGATGCATGTCTCATATGTAGTGGAATATGCTCCAAAACACCCAGATTTTCTTCATAATGTTTCAGGATGTGGGTTGCAACATCCAAGCACTATTGCTTGTGCAGATCAGTAAGCTGTTTGTTAATTAACTTTATGGTACCCCAAGTCATCAAGTATTATGGTATATGCAACAGTGGACAACTTAATCCTGCTGTCTCCTCTGATGAAGGTATTTGCCATGTTGAAGTGGGCAAGTGTGTGTGATGTTGAAGGTTGACCAGATTAAGCTTCGCCGGTTACACTTGTTCTTCCTGCTTTAAACCTTTTCTAACTATTCATAAATTTTTTGTTGAATCATGTTGTTTTCACTTCCATACTGAGCCAACAATCTTTCGTGAATTTCAACAGGTTTCATTCCGTCTGCCCAAAGAAATCTCATTGCGGTGCATTATTCAACAATGGTGCGATAACACTGTGGAGCGTCCATGTTCATTTTACTCTGACTTCAACTAAACTAATGGCAGACTGCTACACTGTGCACGTTTGAACTACCCATAAGCCCCCACAAATGTGCTGAATTGCGTCCGTTTCTATTTGTTGCGGTTACCACATAATTTTTTAAATTGTCTTTATTTTTTTATTTTTTAACCTTGTATATCTTTATATATAAATTAAACTTATCATGAAAGGGATATGCCATATATAATTATAATGGAAGGCAGTGTAATAACTTAATATATTGGGTATTACTCAATTGTTTTCAGGCTCTAGTTTCTTGTAGACATTTATCGACATTTCAGAACTGTTTGGACGCAGATTAGTCTAATACATACTAACAATTTTTCTTTGGATCCTTGTCTAAAGTGTTATGTAATTCATCCCCAAAGGATTCCTTACATAATAGTATTTCAAAACTGAAAAAGATTAAATTAGGAATTTTCTTTGTGATCCGCAAAGTTCTGTACACCATAATTTCAAAAACTTATAAATTACACAGATGTTATTGGTTTCAGTGAAATAACGAATTCAAAGGGTTAATACGGATTTTTCTTGAACAATTTTATGTGTGCCAACAAACTCTGAAATTACAAATATATACATGCATACATGCATAGAAACAGTGGTGTTCAAAAGTATTAAATCCCCCTGAAAGTCTTCATAATGTTCTGCATGGCAAAAGATTTGTACTCTTATCCATTCAGTATTCTTAATGTGAACTCTTACTCTGTAACAGTACGTTAGTAAAGTCAAAATAAAACATTTTCTGCAGATATATTTAACTAAAGAAGAAAAACTCTAAAGTTATTTATGTACGTTTTAAACCTCTGTGCTTTGGAAGCTCGAGGTTTACACAAATGATAAATTAATCACAAACACAACAGTAATTTGACTATAATTATACATAATTAGGTACAACTTGTGAGTCTTTTATATGTGTCAAGATATAAAAGGCACGCTTTGTAAGGGCCATTGTCTTTGGTGGACAATCACTACAAATTTGAAGGCAAAGGAGCATTTTAGCTACAAAAAATATTGAAATGTTTGAATGTCCTGTTTTTAAGAATTGTTGAATCCATCATCAGAAAGTGAAATGTTCGTCACAGCACCTAGACTCTTACTAGAACAGGCCATCCCTCAAAACTAAACATCAGAGCAAGATGTCAACTGGTGAGAGAGTCTACTAAAAGTCCAACTGTCACTCTCAGAAGTCTGCCGTGCTCTTTGGCTGAAACTGGAGTAAAGGTTCATGGGTCAACAATTTCAAGAGCTCTCCATAAAAAAAGGCCCCTATGGGAGGATAGCAAGAAAGGTACCATTCCTTAAGATCCACATAAAAGCACATAAAGAATTTTCTACAAAGCACAAGAAAGACCCAGTTAAGATTTAGGAGATTTTATGGTCGGATCAGACCAAAATAGATCTTTTTGGCCAGACTTCAAAGAGGTATGTTTGGAGTAAAACTAACACTGCCCATGCCTGAAGAAACACCATACCTACGGTGAAATATGGTGTTGGCAGTATCGTGCTGTGGGGATGCTTTTCATGTGCCGGGACTGGGACTCTTGTTAGAGTTGATGGGAGCATTGATGGACAAAAATACAACACAGTATTGCCAGTCTGCCATGAGCCTGTGGCTGAGGAGAACATTCATCTTTTGACATGACAATGACTCTAAGCATAAGGCCAAAGCAACACTGTAATGGCTCAAAAACAGAAAGAGTAACATGCTGGAATGGTCAAGTTAAAGCCCTTATCTTAATCTTATTGAGAATTGGTGGCACTATTTGAAAACTCCTGTCTGGATTCACCATCCCCCAACCAACATAGAGGATCTGTATAAAATCTACCAAGAAGAATGGGGAAGATTCACTCCTGAACAATGTGCAAAACTGGTGCATACTTACCCCAAAAGAATTAAGGCTATTAGCAAAGTGATTCTCAACAAAATATTAATGTGTAGGGCTTGAATACTTACGCAAATACTAACTTTTGAGTTTTTCTTCTTAAGTTAAATATATACAGAAAATGGTTTATTTTGGCTTTAGAAATGTATTGTTACAGCATAAGCGTTAATGTTAAAAATATTGAATGGATAAATATGTGTGTAAACCTTTTGTCATGCACAAAATTATGATGACTATGAATACTTTAGCACTCCACAAGGCATGCACCAATACAAAACATCCCAGAGGTTCTCAGTTGGATTTCAAATCTGGGAAACATGTAGGCCAGTCAATGGCATCAATGCCTTCATCATCCAGGAACTGCCTAAACACTCTGGCCACATTAGGCCAGGCATTGTCCTGCACCATGATGAGCCCAGGGTCAATTTCATCAGCGTAAGGTCTGACTGGCTCTGAGGATTTCATCCCGGTACCTAACAGCAGTCAGGGTACCGTTGCCTAGCACGTAGAGGTCTATGATGGATGATGATTCAGGCTGCATAATGTTCACCGTTGCGTCACCAGACTTTTTCACATCTGTCAAGTGTGCTCAGTGTGAACCCTCTCTCATCTGAGAAGAGAACGGGGCACGAATGGCAGAGCTGCTAATTGTGTATTCTCTGGAGAATGCCAATTGAGCTGCATACTAATGGGTGTGATCACAGGTCCCACTAGAGGATGTTTCTCATGGAGTGTGTTTCTGACAGTTTGGTCAGAAACATGCACACCAGTAAGCAACTGAATGTCATTTTGTAGGGCTCTGACAGTGCTCCTCCCATTCCTCTTTGTACAAAGGGGCGCACATACCGGTCCTGCTGCTGGCTTGATGCCCTTCTATGGCCCTGTCCAGTACTCCTCAAGTAACAGTGTGTCTCCTGGTATCTCCTCCATGCTCTTGAGACTGTGCTGGAAGACACTACAAACCTTCTTGCGATGGCACATATGGATAATGTACCATCCTGGAGGAGCTGGACTAAATGTGCAGTCTGAATTGGCTGCGGGTACCGCCTAATGCTACCAATAGTAACAAGGACACTAGCAAAATTAGAGACAAATCAGACAAGAAGGAAAAGGAGAGAATAATTGTCTATGGACACAACCTGCAAAACCATTCCCTTTCTGGGGCTGTCTTGCCTCTCCAGTGCACCTGCTGTCACTTTCTTTAGCACCAAAGCAGGTGAAGATGATTGACAATTGATTATGCTTCCAAACTGGACAGATTGATATACCTGAAACTTAATTGGCTTGGTGTTAGACTGTGATGATTAAGTGTTACCATAATTTTTGTGTATAACTCTGAACTGTGTAAAGTAATTAGGTTAGAAATACTATTTCTAGTTCTATTTAAAAAAAAATAAATAAACTAAATTGATAATTCATGCAAGACGTAAAGAAATATGAACTAGATGGGTGTTTTGTGTGTGTACGCATGTATGTGTTTTTTAAATAGTGCCATTTTTAGAAATGGAAAAATAGAAATAATCATTAAAATGATAAAGTGGATGGAGACTTAGAATTGCTATAAAAACCAAAATAAATTTGCACTGTGTTATTAACTCATGAATTTTAGCACTTTTTACCTGTAGTTCTAAGTAAGCCACTCAAACCTGTCAACCTTTACTAACCTGTAAGCTAGGTTATTACAGGAGCTTATGGAAATGGTGATCATTAAAGAAAGATAAATAACTCTATTCGAGTGAAGGGCATGGAAGGTAAAAAAATAAAATAACCTCCTTAGCATTACATTTTTTTCTCAAAAACACATGTGAAAGCATTGCATTTTTTGGCTTGAAAAATTACATTTTTATTAAACCTCATCTTTCTGTTGTACAAAGTCAGAAGTGTAGAAAGTATAATGATGATACTACTACTAATAATAATAATGATAATAACATAGAAATCACATATACAAGTGTCACATACAGGATTCTCTGGAATCAGTTTTGGTTTCACTGACTGTTTCATTGTCACTGAAAACAGATTCACTTTGTCATCACTGCTGATGAGAGGCGTTTCTTATGAGATGCCATTTATGAGGCTAGGAGAAGAGAGCGTCTACACCGTTGCCCAGGTAATGCTCAGGCCTGACACTTAAGCAAGACATGCCTATACAATTGCCCGAGTAATGCTTTGCACCAACACCATTGGCAGTTTTATAGCCAGAATAAACCTCAGGTCTTATGAGAGAGGCATCCATACTGTTGCCCAAGTGGCACATGGGACTAACACTTGTAGCACTGTTTTTACAGCCCGAGTGAGGCTTGGGTCTAACACTAAGGAGGTTAATATGCTCCTGTATCTCTTTAACAATTTTCCTGTCTGCCTGTATACAGGAATGGTGTGCCCCAATAGCAGCTGTCCTGTGAAAACCCATAAGTGAACAAAGAAAGTCCAGGTTTGTCATTGATACCACTATATTAATGTTACATCTTGATGGAAGGTTGTTTACATTTCTCAATGCACTTTAGTCTTGGGATAAGTAACCTTGAATACTGCTGCTTTGCAAGCAGAGAAGCTTCTCTTAATTACATTTTGAATCACACGTTAAAGCAGTCGTTCATTAGTGCAATCACAACTCCCACCCCTACACCTGCATCTAGGCTGATTTGTCATGGGGGAACCCCCCACCCTGCTCTTTGATTGGAAACATTAAAATAAATGTGCTGGATACTCCAAGGCCCCACACATCTTAATATATTGATTTGCAAAGAGTGTCATAGTAGCTCAGTGAAGTAACGGAACTGCGAAAAGAGATACAATTTATAGACATAGGTGATATGACAGAAGTATGTAGTTCTTGTTCAGCTTTATTCGTGTGTGTTGCCATCAGGGAAAAGTAGTGTTTCTTCCCAATGAAGAGGACTATCTGCGAGAATTAAAAGATTTGTTGTTCAGTGAAAGTGAAATCCACTTGTATGTATGTATGTATAATATATATATATATATATATATATATATATATATATATATATATATATATATATATAATATATATGTTGTGTACATACTTTACATGATTATAAATAAAAGTTTTGGTAAGGTACTGTATATCTGAGTTTTATAATTCAAACTAGCAAAATGACGACGCTTCGCAGCAGAGAAGTAGTGTGTTAAAGAAGTTTTGGAAAAATAAAAGGAAACATTCTAAAAATAACGTGATTGTAAAATAAGTGATTGTCAATGTAATTGTTTTGTCACTGTTATGAATGTTGCTGTCATCAAGGATTTGATTATCATTATTTCTTTCAATCAGGTTCATATTTGGGGGACGTGTTGTGTTCAAGTTACATTCTGCGTTTGTCAATCGTTGTAAAGATACAACAGGTTTCATTGATAACTTTGTGTCCACGTTGTCAGAGTTGAAACATTCATAAGCATTGAAGTGTCCACTACCCAAATCGCTACCCGTGAATCTAAGATGTTTAACGGGCATTCCCGGTTGTCCACAGATGTAAAATATTTCCCAGTTTCTATACAGTTGAAAGCAACAACAAAACAATTCTGCGGCAGCTATCCGTTCACAACCAGAATTATAGGTTGAGAGTTTAAGCATTACAGTGGTCCTGTGTAGTATAATTGTCTCCTGTACTGTCATCAGTCCACACCTTGAACCTGTCCCAGTCATTCAGTACATAAAACGCAATGTTTCTGCGAATATCATGGCTAAGCCAGGAAATAAGTAAGGGAAAGAATGAAAGAGGCAGGAACTATCTCGGGGCATAGAAACCACTGGGTACGGGTTGGTGAAATTGTGATCGACGATGATAACCGGAATAGACATGTTATTCAGGGTAAACTTGCACCCGTTGAGAAAGAAAGTACAAAGAAAGGTGAGAAGCGGTGGAGCAGGGATTAAAAAGCAGAAGTCTGCACCAGGAAGAAGTACGTGAGCAAGTGAGGAAGCCACACAATGACAGCATTGAAGCAGTGGAGTAAAAGAAAAGGCAACAGTCACAAGGAGGGGAAACATGAAGTAAGGAAACCCAACAATGTCAGCCTTGAAGCAGTGAAATAAATGAAAAGGCAGGAAGACGTGAAGCAAGGCCAACAATAACGGGAAGAGCTGGAGTAAAGAAGGGAGCAGTGAGCATGACGAACAGCTGAGGAAAGCAAGGGACAGAGTGAGGAGGCACATGACCGCAGGATGTCGTTAATCTTTATAGGTATTTGGACGGACAGCAGCCGTGCGGAAAAAGGAATGGGGACCGGGAGCGGCCCTTGTGCGTCTCTGCCATGAAATAAATTGTCTGTTAATGGAAATAAGGAATGAAACCGCCAAAAAGAAGTTATTTTCGAAAAATTTTTACAGGGCACGGCACGAAATGAAACATACTTAACGTTTGTAAGTACAGTGTAAAGGATGGGCATGGGAAATTTAGGCTTCCTACGTATATTGGAAGTCGCAGAAATATAGAATAAAAAATTCTATATATACAGTTTAGGGGGTACACCTGTTCCCCCCCACATGGGTGTTGCAACATGACATGATACATACCTAACTTTTGTAAGTACATTGCAAGGAATGAGCACGCGAAATTTCAGCTTCCCACCTATATGGAAAATGAGAGAATTAGTGACGAGTCAGTGAGGGCTTTGCCTTTTATATATGTATGTAGATTAAAGAAGACACATTTAGAATCAGTTATCACAAGTGTTCAAACTATTGGCTGCTCTGGTCCAGGCACTTCTCATAATGCAGACCAATGGACTTGCAAAGATTACAGATCTTTTCATTTGGTATTTGGCTATGTCCTCTTTTATTGTCTATTTTCATTTCATCAACTGTTGGGGTTTTGTGAGATAAACCTTGTCTTTGACATAACCCCATGGGGATGTAGCTCATTGCCATGAGGTCTGGTGAACGCGAAGGCTACCTCTTCCCCCGAATCACTTGTTTGGCACATTTTCATCAAGATAGGTCCTCACATCATTGATGGTGCATGCTGGAAATGAAACTGGACCTCAGCCCCAAACCCCTCTCGAATGCATGGCATGATGGTTTCCTGTAGCAAGTTCAAATAAATGGCACCAGTTGCAGTGTTGTCTTAATAGACATTGTATTTGTAATCATTCAGAGAGAGAGTGTGTGTGTGTGTGTGTGTGTGTGATATATATATATATAATATACACAATGTGTATATATTTGTATGTGTATATATATGTACGAATGGTATATAATAGATAGATATATATCTCATTAAAAAATATATACAGTTAGGTCCATAAATATTTGGACAGACACAACATTTTTTCTAATTTTGGTTCTGTACATTACCACAATGAATTTTAAATGAAACAACTCAGATGCAGTTAAGTGCAGACTTTCAGCTTTATTTCAGTGGGGTGAACAAAACGATTGCATAAAAATGTCAGGCAACTAAAGCATTTTTTTAACACAATCCCTCCATTTCAGGGGCTCAGAAGTAATTGGACAATTGACTCAAAGGCTATTTCATGGGCAGGTGTGGGCAGTCCGTCGTTATATCATTATCAGTTAAGCAGATAAAAGGCCTGGAGTTGATTTGAGGTGTGGTGCTTGCATGTGGAAAATTTTGCTGTGAACAGACAACATGCGGTCAAAGGAGCTCTCCATGCAGGTGAAAGAAGCCATCCTTAAGCTGCGAAAACAGAAAAAACCCCTCCGAGAAATTGTTACAATATTACAAGTGGCAAAATCTACAGTTTGGTACATCCTGAGAAAGAAAGCAAGCACTGGTGAACTCCGCAACTCAAAAAGACCTGGACGTCCACGAAAGACGACGGTGGATGATCGCAGAATCATTTCCATGGTGAAGAGACACCCCTTCACAACAGCCAACCAAGTGAACAACACTCTCCAGGGGGTAGGTGTATCGATATCCAAGTCTACCATAAAGAGAAGACTGCATGAAAGTAAATACAGAGGGTGCACTGCAAGATGCAAGCCACTCATAAGTCTCAAGAAGAGAAAGGCTAGATTGGACTTTGCTAAAGAACATCTAAAAAAGCCAGCACAGTTCTGGAAAAACATTCTTTGGACAGATGAAACCAAGATCAACCTCTACCAGAATGATGGCAAGAAAAAAGTATGGAGAAGGCGTGGAACAGCTCATTATCCAAAGCATACCACATCATCTGTAAAACACGGTGGAGGCAGTGTGATGGTTTGGGCGTGCATGGCTACCAGTGGCACTGGGACACTAGTGTTTATTGATGATGTGACACAGAATAGAAGCAGCCAAATGAATTCTGAGATTTTCAGAGACCTACTGTCTGCTCAAATCCAGCTAAATGCAGTTAAATTGATTGGGCGGCGTTTCATGATACAGATGGACAATGACCCAAAACATACACCCAAAGCAACCCAGGAGTTTATTAAAGCAAACTAGTGGAAAATTCTGATCTTAACCCAATTGAGCATGTATTTCACTTGTTGAAGACTAAACTTTGGACAGAAAGGCCCACAAACAAACAGCAACTAAAAGCCGCTGCAGTAAAGGCCTGGCAGAGCATTAAAAAGGAGGAAACCCAGCATCTGGTGATGTCCAGGAGTTCAAGACTTCAGGCTGTCATTGTTAGCAAAGGGTTTTCAACCAAGCATTAGAAATTAACATTTTATTTCCAGTTATTTAATTTGTGCAATTACTTTTGATCCCCTGAATTGAATGGATTGTTTTAAAAAAATGCATTAGTTGCCACACATTTTTATGCAATCGTTTTGTTCACCCCACTGAATTAAAGTTGAAAGTCTGCACTTCAACTGCATCCGAGTTGTTTTATTTAACCCTTTAACCGCCAACTCCCTAAATATTCCCCATGCCAGGAGAAATCTGAACAATTTTCATTTTTTTTACTTTACATTTATTCAAGCAGTATTTACCTGCTGAAATGTTTCAAATAAATGGTCAATCAAAGGACGTAGCTTGAACAAGCAGTCACGGTTTGGATCTTTCTTATCTGGCTCAGATAACGGGCAGCAGTCCCGTTGAGATGCTGGGGATACACCCACTCATCGCCTTCATCTGATGCGTCGTCATTCACAGTATCTATCATGCAGCGCATGTTGCTGATCATCATTGTCGCTAAAATCTTCTTCAGAACTGCTACAATCATGATCAGAATTATTGTCCAAAATCGCCTGCAAAACCTCACTTGAAGTCAGTTTACGTTTCGCCATATTCACAGCTTTCACTGTCGAATCACGTCACGTGAGCGGCCAATGCAACCGCAGAGTTGTCGAAATACAACGTAGTAATAATACCCACGCCAAACTGTCAGTTATACTACGCGCCAGGCATTCATATAACCACAGGCAAATGTGCCGGATAATTCCGGCAGTAAGGCGTTAGCAATAGCGCAACGATGCTGGATATATCCGGCAGAGGGCGGTTAAGGGGTTAAAATTCATTGTGGTAATGTACAGAACCAAAATTAGAAAAAAGTTGTCTCTGTCCAAATATTTATGGACCTAACTGTATCTTGGAAGGCTTGAAAGGAGACAATACGTGATTTCCTCGGAGACAGTTAAACGTGAGACAAGGCAGTGAGACAAAAGGACAGCTGCTGTACAAGCTTTTAAATGATCGACGCGCAACAAACAGAACATGCAGCTCGGCAGCAGCAACAGCAAGCCAGCAACTGATCTGACCGCATCTCCTTAGTGTGCATTCAAGCCCCTCCCCCGCACCCCCCCAACTTCACAACACAAGCAGCAGATACGCAAAGACTTTTTAGGAGACAAGACTTTTTGGAAAAGATTTTTTCAAGTTCTGCGAGATGAGAATATTGCCATGATATTTTTAAAAGTTTCAAACAAGACCACGGTACTCTCGCCTCTGTCTTGTGAATGCTTTTGTCAGACACACTTCCTGCACTCTCCGCTCTTATAAATTTTAATGTTTTCCTCACTTTAAGTTCCCAATTAAAGAACACTTATTATGACCAAATCTTATTGAAGAATTTCATCACAAAGGGTCATTAACAGAAATAATGAGTACACGGGCAATCCTAGCACCTAGAAACGAGGAAGTCAAACGAATTTATGCCAAAAATGTTGATCGGTTACACTGCAAAATGGTTAAATGTATATCAATAGACTATGCTGAAACAGTTGGTAGTGATCGTGCAAAAGATGAAAACAACAACTTACAGTATCACGAAGAATATCTACAACCGTTAACACCGTCCTGTCTTCCACCACACACATTACTGTAGAAAGAAGGATGTATCCAAGTAATGTAGTACATCTTCCGCAAATAACATTAGGCAACAGGCAACCAAATGAGATCTTGATATGCCATTCATATTAAAACGTTAGCAGTTTCCCATTGGAATAGCTTTTGAAAGACCATTAACAAATCTGAGCCGAGCAGTCGTTTCGTTCTATTAAATAGAAACGAAATTCAATCACGGGCAGTTATACGTTGCATGGATACAAATGTAACACTTCACATGAAAATTAAAATCTATTTAAATTGTGCATCCACATCCCCATACATGAGCGGCAGAACCGCAAAGAGGCTAGCGCGGAGAGCTGGCCAGGGGGTTTGCGAGCAGGGGGCAAGGCCCCCTAGTATATATATAATATATATATATATATATTAATTCAATAATTGACTCATTCATTCACTCATCAACAAAAATACTATTTCCTGTTTAGCGGTATAGCTGAGATCTGGCAAGATAGCACATTTTGGCCAGTAGATCTCTGCTAAGAGAGAACATTTTGCTATATCAGTTCTTTGGGGTAACCCCCTCAAAGGTGGTCATGCAAATAGCACCACTAACCAGTTGATTGACAACTTACCTCAGGCAGTGTCCTGTGCAGGAAAAAAAAGAAACATGATCATGCTGTGAATTGGAAAGAGAAAGGTCAATGAAACTCAAGAAATGTACAGTATAAGGGTTAACAAGTTTTATTTGCTGTTGACAACTGTCACTCATTAATGCATACTGGTTCTCATCTTGGTTACCTGTTCTGCTTTATCAACCTCCAGCCCCCAGTTACAGGACTAAAAACTGACCTCCATCCCACCCCTGCTCTTCGATCACTCTGCTTAAAACATTAAGGGAGAGCCCTGCACTTGGTCCAATGGAGAAGTGTTTATCTTAGATAGTGGCACTTGAATTTCTAATGGAAAAATACTGTTCCTTGCTCTTCACATTAATACATCAGTGTAGCACATAGGGTACCAGTTCTTATGTATATCCACTTAAAACACTGCTTTGCATATACATTCACATATGTGGACTTTAAATCGGGAATACATGTAACTGAAAGAAAATACTGTAGTTGAGTAAACAGTGTAAACAAATGAAAATCATAAACATCTAATAATATACACACAAATTTAACATTATTTCTCTTGATTACTGTCTCCATTCAAAAGAATGCAGTTTCTTGTTGGCTTTTGTTGATGGTCATTGCAAAACATAATTTAAGTCATTAGGAAAAGCAGGGATTGATTTAATGCATGAATGTTTTACTGATGGGGCAGTTGTGTATAGCCTGCTTAACAGTAAAACCGCTCCAGTTACCTCATTTCTGTTGCTGTTCTCATTTCTGTTCTGTTTTCATTCTGCTGTTGCTAAGTTACAAACGCAGCACCCTGAGGCGCTTGTGCTAATCGCTGGAGACTTTAATCATGTGACGCTGGACAAAACATTACCTGCCTTCTCCCAGTATGTGGACTGTAACACCCAGGGAAATAAGACTATTGACCTACTGTATGCAAACGTTAAAGATGCATACAGCGCCACCCCGCTGCCTGCGCTTGGGAAAGCAGATCATAACCTGGTTCTGCTTCAGTGTCACTACAAACCAAGAGTGAGGGTCCTACCTACAACCACATGGTCATTCAGGAATTGGTCCCCTGAGGCAGAGAAGGCTCTGAGAGAATGCTTTGGAACTACAGACTGGGATATCCTGCAGGGATCACATAGTGAGAACATTGAGGAGGTTGTTGACTGCACTACTGACTACATCAACTTCTGTATGGACATTGTAGTTCCAGTAAGAACTGTACGCTGCTATGCTAACAACAAGCCATGGATTACAAGTGACATCAAGGGCCTTTTGAACCAGAAGAAAAGGGCTTTTAAAGGCAGTGATCAGCATGAGCTCAAGCGCGTGCAGAAGGAACTCCAAGTCCAGCGCAGGGTGGTGAAGGAACAGTACAGGAGAAAGCTGGAGCAGAAGTTGCAGAATAACAGCATGAAGGAAGTGTGGGATGGGATGAAGATAATCACTGGCTGCAGCTCGAAGCGGGGTGCCACCATCGAGAGAGACGTGAAGAGAGCAAACCAAATGAACAACTTTAACAGGTTTAACCACCCTAACCCACTCTCACCTCGGAGTATTGCACCCTCCACACATCCTTCTGCTGATACCAGCATAGAAGAGACATCCCCACCCACAATTATAACAGCCCAGGTGAGCAGAGAGCTGAGGAGACTTCGTACCAGCAAAGCAGCGGGTCCAGATGGAGTATCACCGCGACTGCTAAAGGTCTGTGCATCGGAGCTGGGGGGTCCTCTACAGCGCATCTTCAACCTGAGCCTGGAACAGGGGAGAGTCCCGAGGCTTTGGAAAACATCTTGCATCACCCCAGTCCCAAAGGTATCACGTCCTAGTGAGCTGAATGACTTCCGGCCTGTTGCTCTGACATCACATGTGATGAAGACCATGGAGAGGCTGCTGCTTCACTACCTGAGGCCACAGGTTCAACACGCCCACGACCCTCTGCAGTTTGCATATCAGGAGAAGGTGGGAGCGGAGGATGCCATCATCTATATGCTACACCGATCCCTCTCCCACTTGGACAGAGGCAGTGGTGCTGTAAGAATTATGTTTCTAGACTTCTCTAGCGCCTTCAACACAATCCAAACTCTGCTCCTTAGGGACAAGCTGACAGAGATGGGAGTAGATTCATACCTGGTGGCATGGATCGTGGACTATCTTAAAGACAGACCTCAGTATGTGTGTCTTGGGAACTGCACGTCTGACATTGTGGTCAGCAACACAGGAGCGTCTCAGGGGACTGTACTTTCTCCGGTCCTGTTCAGCCTATATACATCGGACTTCCAATACAACTCGGAGTCCTGCCACGTGCAAAAGTTCGCTGACAACACTGCTATCGTGGGCTGCATCAGGAGTGGGCAGGAGGAGGAGTATAGGAACTTAATCAAGGACTTTGTTAAATGGTGCGACTCAAACCACCTACACCTGAACACCAGCAAAACCAAGGAGCTGGTGGAGGATTTTAGGAGGCCCAGACCCCTCATGGACCCCGTGATCATCAGAGGTGACTGTGTGCAGATGATGCAGACCTATAAATACCTAGGAGTGCAGCTGGATGATAAATTAGACTGGACTGCCAATACTGATGCTCTGTGTAAGAAAGGACAGAGCCGGTTATACTTCCTTAGAAGGTTGGCGTCCTTCAACATCTGCAATAAGATGCTGCAGATGTTCTATCAGACGGTTGTGGCGAGCGACCTCTTCTACGCGGTGGTGTGCTGGGGAGGCAGCATTAAGAAGGACGCCTCACACCTGAACAAACTGGTGAGGAAGGCAGCCTCTATTGTTGGCATGGAGCTGGACAGCTTGACATCTGTGGCAGAGTGACAGGCGCTCAGCAGGCTCCTATCAATTATGGAGAATCCACTGCATCCACTAAACAGTGTCATCTCCAGACAGAGGAGCAGCTTCAGCGACAGACTGCTGTCACTGTCCTGCTCCACTGACAGACTGAGAAGATCGTTCCTCCCCTAAACTATGCGACTCTTCAATTCCACCCGGGGGGGTAAATGTTAACATTATACAAAGTTATTGTCTGCTTTTACCGACATTGTTATCAATCTTTAATATTGTTTTTTGTATCAGTATGCTGCTGCTGGAGTATGTGAATTTCCTCTTGTGTTTAATAAAGTTCATCTATCTATCTATCTATTTCAGATACAGTTGGTTACATTTTTTTGTTTTTCCAGTTGCAGTTCAGGCAAGTGAAGTGACTTGCTCATACAGTGTAAGATTTATGATTTAAACCCAAAATGTCCCACAACTTCAGGGTTTGAAGTCCTAGATGCAAGGCCTTAAATATAACACTACTCTTCCAGACCGTAATATTAGCCTTTGATAAAAACCCTACCAATACTGTATACAGAAATGATTGTTATAGTATTTCTGATTCTTCCAATTAACTGACCGTATTATAAGTGAGGCCCATTGTAAAAATTAACACAGCTAGTATTTTCATATATGATAAATTTTGTAGTGACATAATGCACCACATTAAGATATCAAAAAAGTACACAATGTGAGTTGGTTTGATTCATCTTTCTAATACATATATATCTTTCTGGATAATACAGGTATAAAGCAAGTACAGTAGGATGATGCTTTGCAATTCACTACTGATGTTTCTTAAAAATTAGTAAGTCCAATCAGGATGACACAGTAGGAATTATGATTATAGGATAAGAGTAATAAAATTTACTTTGTGTTATTAAAAAAAAAAAAGTAGTGGAAATGTAAAGATCATTAAGTGAGAAACTATTGGGTTATCTCAGTCATTTAATTTACTTGCATGATACTCAGCAACTTTTGTTTGTTTTTTTATTTTAAGTGTTGTTGCTGTCTAATGCAGTAGTAGGAGGAGGTGGAGGATGAATGTAATAGGTAGTATTAAACCCCAGTATAGTTAGTGCATAAAGGACAAAGATGTCCTTCAGATTCAGATTTCTGAATTTTGTAAACATTTTGCTGACAAGTGTGTTCATATTAGCATTTATTATCTTTTACTTAGCATACTGCCTTTTGTACAGCATTTGCGCCATCTGCTTATGTGGAGTTCTGCTAGATTTTCATGCTGCATTACCATTACAAGAACTACTTGGCGCTCTCTATCTTCAGCCTTCCATCTGAATTAATATCATAGTTTAAATAAATGTATTCACACTTTTGTACTCATAGACACCATTAGTATTTTTTTCTTCCCTCTTCTCTTAAGTTCACATTACACAGCCTTGATTTTTTTTAGTAGGCAATCAATAAAATGGCTGTATGCTTAAGAAACATTTATTTACTTGAGTACAATAAAAGTTCAATAAAACTGCTAGGCATTTAATACCGAGTCAGACTTACAATAGTTTTAGAGTAGTTGAAATAGAGTAGCACCGTTGCTTTGCCACAAAATTAAATCATTATAAAATTCAGTCTGCTTAGATTTGGTAGAATTGTCCTTTTTATGTTTTTAACAAGCACACAATTAAAGTTTGTTGCAATAATTTTGTAAACATAGTCCTAAAGATACCACAGTTAGGTTTCCTCCATGTATATGAGATTGTTTGAACAAACTATGTAGCCAAATCTCCCACTCTCCACCCCCCATAACCATTTTTCTTTACAGATTCTTGTTATTTAAATACAATATCTTATAAAACTTCCTAGTTTCTGCTGAGTCACTCTATGTTGTCCTTGGCCTAACTGGAGTGTTTGGTTTTTCTGTTCCCCACCTGGGTCGTCTGACGTTACCTTTCTCTTTGTTACATAATGTGTATTATTATCGCCTAATCTTGTTTGTTTATGCTTTAAATATTAACTTCCTTTTTATTTCATCTTGTAAAGCACTTTGAGCTACATTGTTTGTATGAAAATGTTCTTTATAAATAAATGTTATTATTGTTATTGAACCTAGCCTTATGCAAATTCAATCCATTATTGTTCATTATTCTTCAAGCTCCACATCTGATGATCATGGCTCTTGTGATATTTATTGTGTTGTAGCTGGCTCGCATTTAGTTTTATAGAGCTATTATTAATGGAATGTTCCACTTTGTTAAGTAACATTTCCTGTGTAGTTAATTGTAATGCTAAATGTTCGTATTATCATGTAATTAGCAATGAATAGAAACTAAGAAAAAGTAAAGTAAAATGTTAATATTAACACTGTCTTGCAGGAGCATTTTTTTCTGAATTTTATTTATTTTTTTCATTTTTGGAAAATACCTTTCATGAGCTCACTTTTATCAAATCAAAACACAATACAAGCAGTTCTTTGGGACTGACCTGTTTAGAATCCACACCCATTTAAAAATGTTATTTGTACTTGCTAGTGAATGCTGTCTTGTTAGATTAGTTTGTAATTTATCTTGACATTGTCATAAAGTTGAAGGGCACTACCTTCTTTTATCATAGGGAAATAATGCAGGCTACTTTTAAGTGTGCCACTTTCTCTTTTCAGTTTATCAGAAACATAACATTTATAGCATAATATAAACTGCATTGAAGAACTAAAATGTAGAAGAATGTGTAAATTCTTTTTGTTCAGATAACGTGGTCAATTTGTTTTCATTGGTAAATCCAGTTGTAGTGCAGCTCAGAAAAAACACGCCAAGAGAGAGAAAAACAGCATGAAGTGCTTTACTTAAATTAACTGGACTGCTACATGTATTGGTCAAGTTTGAACATGTACATTGTGCTTAATTGAGAATGGAATCTAATCATTGAAACACTGCAGTTTTAATTGTTAACAATGATAGATAGATACTTTATTAATCCCACAGGAAAATGCACAAATTTCAGTATAATTGCAGTACAGTATATGATTGCAGTATATAATTTATAAAACTATCCAGGTTCCCTGACCTTTCTGGATTATTTTCTTGGGCCTTTGGTTTCAGGAAGAAACTGGCTAGCTTGTAACTTGAACCAACCGCATATGTAACATAGTATGACATAAAACAAATATTGTGTTACTTTTGAAGAGCCATTATTTTTAAAGGTAAAGCTTGTACTCCAAAGCTATATTTGATTTTTTTGTTGTTTTTCCTTTTTAGCAATATGTTTATTTTGTGACATTGCAAATGATTGTTACACGTTTCTTTTGACTGAAATAACTATTTAAAATGTTAAAGGTATAATTTGTTGGAGAATAAGTAAGCAAGGATAAACAAATGTTAAAGTCTAGCTAAATGTAGTTTGAAGTATGTGCCATCTGTAGACTGTTCTTAATGTCTTCAGTGACAAATCTGGTCTTTTTGTAGACAATGTATCATTCATTAAGGGATTCTGTCTGCAGTGTCTAGAGGGTACTGATTCATGTGGTTCGTTGTATCATTTTCCAGCTATAACAATTTCTCTATGGACTTTATTGAAAAATTCTCAGATGGCCTATCTTGCCTTCTGCATTTGGAATATATGCATGTAACAGGTATATGTTTATGTGTTAACATTTAAAAATAAAATTGAATTCATAGAACAGTTTTCTGGTTGTACAATGAGGAGTGACTGATTTTCTATACCTGATTTAATAAAATCTTAATATTCCTAAAACACGATTAAGTCTCCCAAAATTTTTTTTGATAATATCTAGCATTTCAGAGTGTTAACATCTATTGTACAAAATAGTTTGCCCTCTGCTTTCTCATCTGTAATGGAGGTTTAGTTTTACTGAGCCCTTTTAAATGATTCATAAAAAGGCATTTCCTGTTTATGATTAATGTGTATTCCTCACAGAGTTCTTTTTTTGTAATTGCATGCCACTGCAGTGCATACGCAGAGAGACAGATTGATGTGAATCCATGACAACAAGGTTTTTCCCTTGTTGTCAAGACACATTTTTGGAAAAGACGAAAGCACTGCAGCATGAGATGCATCCATACTTTTGCTGAAACTATGAATCTTTACATTCCTGTATTATGACTGATAGTATTGAATACTGCAACCTGAATCTGGAATCTCATTTAATAAAAAATGTTATGTTTAATTACCGGTAGGCTGCTTCTAGTTTTAAAACGTTTTCACATAAATCAAAACTACCATATCCGAACAACAATGCCTTGTGAATGAGCGTATTATTCAAGCAGTATGATGTGTCACAACAGATCATTTGATCAACCTGATGCTATAACCAGATAAAAAAAAAAATAATACATTGTTTGAAACTTGCAGTAGTTAATGACTTAGATATGTTTGCTTATTCTTAAAATTTTGTTTTTTTTTTCTCTTTTGATATACCTTCATTTTTTCCCTTTTGTACCTGTAATTTTATTTATTTTTAAAAACTTTAATAATGAACTTTAAAAAGACCTTTTTATGAAATTAACACATGTATGATTATTTTTTCAATAACACGTTGTCTAGACCACAAGAGCCTTTAAGAGTTAAACTATTGTTGATCTCAAATATGTGTAAACGTTATGTTGCCTATTTGAAATATTTCTACTGCTCATATGCATGGTCTTTGTAACTGCAGTTGTGTTCTTATTTCACAATTTTTCGAAAAGATCATCCATTCTATAAGCATTTATGCCCTTTTTTTTAATATAAACATTTCTATTCTGCCATTAGAAAACACAAGGATTTTAATGTTGAATAGTGAATGGAAAAAATAAGTTTACCCATTTTATCCACAATGACACGTCAGATATTTAGGGTAAGAGTTAAACTTTTCAGCTTTTGATGCACTTGCAGATTTATGTGAATTACTCCTGGTCTTCCATAGACTTAGAAGAGGGGATTAAACTGGCAGCTTCATAGTTGACATGCGATTGTGTATATGTACCTATTTGTGTATGTGTGTATGATTGTTTGTTTATGTACATTATAAGAATAAATTTACTGTTTTGATCATAATTTGAATTAAATAGCAGCTGTTTTTAAAGGTATTTCTAATACAACCAGTTTTCAAGCTATCCTCTTAAACCTATATATAATGACATCATCCGGAGGCTGCAGACATTCGTATTTAATTTTGGTCGTGTATTCATATTGACTGATCTATATTTTTCTAACAATCACAAAAATAAAACTAAGTTTTACAATAATTCTTTATTTGCATGATAAATTTGCTATAGTAAAGTTTTAAAACAGATTTTAAAGTCATCTTATTTAAAATAATTTTGTTGGCAGAGTTTTCTGTAAGCACGACTTGTGTGGCATTAAGAAAAATAGTAGTTCCTGTTTACGAAAGCAAGGGTTTAAATTGTTCACGTACACTTTGTTTGATAATGTCCCTTTTAAATGTGAGAGGAAAAAAATCAGGATTGCTTAAAAACAACCTTAATACATACAGTACTAACATTTCTGAGTATTTTATTAGGTTCTCAGTATTCAAAGCTGGCTTTCACCCAGAGGACTGCTGTGAGGCCCCACAGGGCTTTGTTTCAAAGGGTGTAATCAGCATTTCAGTGCACATTTATTTCACTGTAGTAAATATAGCATTTTTCTGTTTTTGACCATATTTTTAGTTTCTTTTCATTAGGGGAACTGTTCATGGAAGGATATGGATTTAAGTTTTGGCATCAGGGTTCAGTGGCTGAGTGTGTGTCTAGCAGTCTTTACGTATATAGAAATAAAATGGAAGTTTAGTGTTTAGTAGGAGTAAAACATTGTGCAAGGTCTGCTACCGTATAGTTGGATTTTTCTGATAGTAAAATAAGCACTTGGCAGGATTGTGTGAATCAGCATGGGATCTTGTTACCATGGTGCCGAGGCCATTTTGAAGAACACTTGTGTTATAATCCAGAGTGTAAAGCTTTATAGCTAGTTTCAAAATGGCTGAAAGAGGTTTTAGGTGCTTCACAGTTTCAGTTACTCACATTGAAGTTACATGTGATTTGATCTGTGATTTTTATTTTTGATAGATCTGGGTTTATTTTGTGTTTTGTTTTGCTTTTTGTGTTCTTTTTGGTTGCATTTGTTTGAGAAATATTATAAAAATAAAGAAACCTTTGACATTTTTAACAGGAAAAATGTCAGTTTAATGTTTAAAGCAAAGTCAGTAATATTCAAATGGAAAGGCAGAGGTGTAATTTCAGCTTTGCAACTTATCTTTTAAAAGCAGTCATCTTGTACCCATTAAAAATGTTTACTTTTTTTTTCCCCTCTATTGCTGTAAAAAATATGCTTTGAGCACCTAAACCACCACTTTGACCTCACAGTGGTATAATTTGAGTTCACAAAGTTAAAAGTGAGGCAGTTATTTCGAACAAAGTGCCACATTATTCTTAAAACAATAATATTAATAATTAGACAAACTGAAATAAAGGCCTTTCAAATGTATTTAGGTAGTGATATGCCTTAGGCACATTTAAGTATTATGAGCAGTTTACACTTAATTTTAACAGAGTATAGTGATGTATTCACTACAATACATCAAAGTATCAAAACCAAACCAAAACAAAACTGTGGTCTCTTAATAGTAAGTCTGGGCCAAGATGCAAGCAGCATAGTCAGTAATGCCTGAAGGCTCTAGCCATTCTCTGTGTTTCTCTTTTCAGCCTTAGTCTGACTAGTTTTCTTAAAAGCCAGTATTGCTGCACTCTCTAGCTGTTAAACCAGGTCAAAATAGAAACATGACCCGAACCAGCCCAGCCAGAGCAAGTCATTATGGAGAGGTAGGGCCTTCACTGGCACTGGGGTTTAGCTCAGTGAAACAAAGATCTCATTATATCACATGCCCACGTGAGTTTGCCAGTTTCCACCCTCCCCCCCTTTCAGGAGCACCATCCCCCCACACAGTAGCCATAGCTACACATCCTGACTGCAGTTTCTGAGCCAAGGCAGCCGTGAAGTTATGGCACAGATTACTAGAGGATCAGACGATCCAGACTAGTTGCTACTTGTTTATATGTATGGCTAAATTAAGTTTCCCCCCTGATCTATGCACTTCCCTAGGATTATTTGTCATTTTTCTAGATAGTCATTCATACAGATCTGAAAATAGCATGTTGTTTATACATATAAATGTCTGAAAAGAAAAGGCTCTGGTTTGCTCCCCTTTGTGTCTTCCTGTTGTGTTAAGGCTAAAAAGAAGTTCATACCCTAGACTGCTATAATCATAACCTTTCTGTGTATGAAATTGGTGTCATTTTGTTTAAGCAGATTCCTATTTGATGTTTGAGTTCTGTGAAACATGCTGTTTTTAAAATCTTGGCCAGAGCTCACTTTAGTCACCTACAGGTATGATTTGTAGTGAGATTCTTTAAACTGATACATTTGTCACTTAAAACAGTCTGTCTTGTGATATTGTGCACATGTACACACCATTGAAATGTCACGATTGTTTGTGTGGTTGCAGTACTGTGTGCACAGCCGCAAAGTGGAAGGCGTGGGCAGATTGCAAAGGAGAGGGAGGGAGCATTTCAGTTGTGAAAAGGGGAGGTGCTTATGAAAACAGTGGCCTTCTGCATTCCTGCTCTGCTCAGTAAAGAACTGGCTGCTTAGAAAGAGGCCTGAAATTTCTCTATGCTTTCTCTGCATTAAATCCTTTAAAAAGCAAGCCTGCAGCGATTGGAGGTAAGTTTCAAGTTGTGGTCCTATATAAAGGTAATGTGCTGAATAATTTGTGTGTGTGTGTGTGCGCATATGGGTAAAGTTTCTAAACAGTTTCCGCCACCTTCTACCTTTTTTATCATCATTTTATTATTTTATAAATAGATGGCTACCTTTTGTTTTTATTTCTGAAAGCATAATTTTAAATTGGGTCAACTTGCCTTATGATTTGCTTTGTTGCTGACCATCGGTTTTTCAAATTCAGAAATACAATAGCGCCCTCCTGTTGGTGACTTTGTGTTTTGACACAGCCCTTGTTGAAATGTTAAACAGGTCCAGGAAGTAGTGTGGTTGTTAGTGGGTGGATATGAGCAATCTCAAAGCATGTTAGCAGGTATAAAATATCTTTTTAAAGGAACATGCTTCAGTGTTTGGTCATTAGCAGGGATCACATTTTTCTAAGGTAGCTAACTTGCATTTAAATAATAGAACTTCTTTAGATTTGAACACGCACACTTATTTTTAACGATATCCTTAATAAAGTATGATGACTTTTGCTCACAGACATTTTTACTTGATGTAGTATAAAGACAGTTTTAGTGGTTGTGGTGGCTCAGTGGAAGATACACACATGATACACATTCAAGCATCATTTAAGGAAGGTCCTACTTATGAAGCGTGGCACCTCCTACCTTTCTGTTTTTATCTTGCTGTGGGAGGAGCCACTTAAAGTTCTGATTGGTTTAAGTGGTTTCTACTAATCTGGGAGGAGCCACTTAAAGTTCTGATTGGTTTAAGTGGTTTCTACTAATCTGTACTTTGTTTTACTTTTTTATATTGAATACTCTCTTTCCTGTTTTACTGTAAAAAGATTAATTTTACTTTTGTTATTTTTTTGTTAGCTTTCCATTCAGGATGACTTAACCCTTTTCCTTCATCAAAGCCAAAGGAAGTATCAAAACAGCCACAGCACTTACGTGTGGTGATAGGTGGGAGGGTATATGAATGATTACAAAGCATTTTTGGCAGCTACAGAATATTCTTTTCACATTTGTCTTCCAAGTATATGCTCAATAAAAATTTCTTATTAATTTTTTTTTTTAACTTTAACATGTGTCTTTATGAAAAATGTAAGAGCTATACAAATTTGAATAAATTGGAAAGTGTCTTTTGAATACCAGTAACATTTTTAAGGTGAATTTTATTTATTTTTCATTTCCTGCTTTATTTCAGTTTAAAGACTTTCTTAGTGGGTGCTAGTGGCTCAGTGGAAGGCATGAGCAAAGTGCATATCACAGCTGTAGATTTGAATTGCCTATTTAAGGAAGATCATGCTCATGCATTCTGACACCACCTTCCTGTATATCTTTTTATGTTGTTGTGGGAGGGGCAATTGAAAGTCAGTGTTTTATGTAAGTAACGTTTCAGTCTACATTTGAATGTTAACTGTTTATTAGTAATTTTAAGAATGCTTTAATATTTGAACAATATTGTACCAAGTTAAAGAAACTGCAGGAGACATTCTGGACGGTACATATTTAACAAAGCTGAGAAAGGAGCACCACAGATACCCAAGTGAAGGTCAAAATAGTCTTAGTAATTTGAGTGGAGAGAAATCATTTGGAATGGGCATATTGTTAGAATGAACAAGAAATGACAGCATCCTCTGGCAATTTATCATTATTGGTCTGTAAAATTTTTTCTAGTTTACAAAGTGGTCTCTCTCTAAAGGAGTATTTAATTATTTGGATGTTTTTGGTATTACCTACAGTATATGCATACATACAAGTATTTACACATATATACATTTTTACCAGCACAAATCTTTTTATTAAAAAAAATGCATCTAAATGTTAAATTCATAATAAATCCCCAAGCTGTTCATAAATAAGGCCCATCATCAATTTTTACCCAAATGTTACCATTTGAAATTAAAAAGGGAATACAAACTCCTTTATTTAAAATATTTTACAAGTACAAATCAAGACTAATTTGCAGGGGTGGTAATGTTGTACAATTTTGTAAAAGCAAAGAAGACTAATTCTTAGATAGTTACATTGATTCCATAACTTGTGACATGTACAGAAGTTATCAGCTCTTAAACTTGGTTTGTAGTCCTTAATCACTTTCCCATTAAATAAATAAATTGAAAAAATACAAATGTGACAAAAGCAATAATCATTCTACTAAACCTTAGAATCCACAGCATAACAACAGAACATTTTAATTACTAGCCATCCATTTTCTGAATTGATCATCTTGTTGGTTGATTTCCAACCTCAAACCCAAGATGGTGACCATTCCAGCAAGTGTGAAATTAAAACTTCACTAAACATTAAGGGGATAGGATGGTATTAAATTTTAATTTTCTGCTTTACCTCAAGCAGAACGAAGTACTGCGTTGATGTGGCTGCGTGGAACCTAACCTCTGTTGTTCACATGTCTGTAATTTCCTTGCTACAAACAATACAATTATCGTCCTCAAGTGAGGATGCTGCTGAAGTACATTTGATAAAATGTTTTAATTTTATCAAAATCTTGCACATCAAAATACTGTCTCAAAGTTCGAATAGAGCAGGATGAATAGTAAATTACCATTTTGTATATATTTTCATCTTTTGACATTAAATGTTTTTTGTCATGACCAGATGCTGGTAGCTTTTTTTTTTCTTTTTTTTTTGCCCACATTTACAAAATTTGTTGTGGCAGAATGAGGGACTTTCCTAAGGCGACTTTCTTTTTCTTTTTTTTTTCTTTTTTTTTATGTACAACTGCATACAATAAAGTATCCTCTTGGATTGAATGAAAATTTGTATTTGTTTATTTATTTATTTATTTGCTTTCAGATCAGGTTTTTCAAACCAAACATGTCCCTTTTACTTTTGATAAACATCATGGGCTTCAGTAGTCTTATTTCATTTCTTGGTTTTTCTTTTGTTTTGGGTATGTTTTGATGTGGTTTCATGTAAGTTTTTATATCAATGCCCACTATATTAGAAAACAAAATTGTTTGCTATGTACATTTTTGTAGTTACTTTTTCAAATCTGATGTAGCAGGAATATTCAGAGTGAGCCATTCTCCATCGTGTATCACTTCGAACACCAGTGATTACACTGTTACCTGTACAGAACGGGGTCAGCTGATCTATTTTGAGATTGTTAATGTGAACAGCAAACATCTTTATGTAAATAGCATTTTTTTTTTCTTTTGAAAGATTTAATTGTTACGTAGGGTTCAGTAGAATTTATGATTCCCAAAGCAAGCCTCGGATTACCTTTCTTTTTTTGCTTTTAACAGTATAGACAGAGCACTGATTACGTTGACCTTAAAGAGTGTTTAGCTCAGCAGAACTAGATGTGTTGTACTGTGATATGAAGGAAAAGGAATAATGGTGAGAACTTATTTTCATGTTTTGGATTTTATCCTAAAATTATGACAAATATAATAGAACAGCTAGAAAAAATGCTCAGAAGAGTCTGTGGTCCATTTCACACTTGAAAGTAGGTTTCACTAATGTTGTTTCCTTGATCACTTTCTGATTGTTAAAAAGAATAAAAAGGGTGTCATGGCTCCAATTAGTCAGCCTACATTTAGGTCACCATTATCAGGCACATGTCTGTCGTCTATGCCTGTTAGGATACAACGATGTTGGCGCCTTGGCTTTATGCATCAGGTGTTCTGTGTTGTCATGTATATTCTTTAGGGAAGAACTTGCACAGCTGCTTCAGTTCAGATGTGGAAAGTGATGCAGGCCTGAATTGGGAAAAAAAATATTTGAAGTTTTTTAAATTGGTTTGCATAAGAGTATTTTAAGAAGTGATATCTGCCTGCCAGCACTTTCATGTATTATCTATGTATTTGTTCTTCGTGAAATAAAAAAACTACAGCTTTGAAAGCAGGATTAAAAAAATACCAGTAGAAAAGAAGTAATGACAGCCAGAATAGTAGCAGTGCCAATCCGAAATTTAGAGGTGTTGAATTTTTGCATGCTTTGCCAGGATGTGCCTGTTACTACAGTGATGCACATTTGTGTTATTAAAACTATATTTCAGAATACAAGGTATTTTAAAGTTACCTGCTATATTTGAAACATTCTGCATTTCTGTACGTTTAACAGGAAAGAAATGTATCTATATTATAAAATGCTAACCTGATTGGTTAGTTGGAATTTGATGTGATTTAGTCAGTTTGGCTTTTGTGATGCGATTAAAAGAGGTAGTGGGGAGTGTATGATGCATGAGGAGGAGTTAAAGGTGTTGGTGGCACGCTGAGAGTCCTCTTCAAACACTGGGAGTATGAAAGTGGACAAGAGGCGAGTAAGGTGCCTTGAAGTGACCAGAGTCTGACAAGCAGGCTTTACACAGGAACATTGTCAAGCGAGGTTCAGACACTCTGGAACTTATTTTTAGAGAAATAGTCATCAAAGTATTTTCTTAGTTTGTCAATCCATCACAATCCTTAGCAAGGGGGCCATGATAAAGCAGAATGATATTTTAGGGGATTGGAAACATGTTCTAGTCAATAAAACATGCTCTCGAGTGATACAGTGGCATGCAAATGTTTGGGCATTCTTGCTTAAAGCGCCTGTTACTGTGAATAGTTAAGTGAACAGAAGATGAACTGATCACCAAAAGGCATGAACTTAAAGATGAAACATTTTTTTCTAATATAAAAAAAAAAAAAATCTTGGAAGGAGACGAGACGTGATTTTCTCAGAGAGACGCTTTCATGTCCCACGAGACATTGTGCCAAGAGATTTAATCACACCCGGGGCAGGAAATTAAAGACAAAGAGTAGATGACAAAGTAGAACATCTTAAAGAATTCAAAAATGTTGGCTCAGTACACATGCAGAGCAGGTTAGAGATAATGGAAGTATGAAAATTTGAAACTCTCAAAAAAAGGATAGTAAAGATCGCATTAGCGCAAACAAACGGAAATTATTACTCGGTGAAATAACAGAACAGTGAAAAGAGATCGAATATATTGTTCGGATTTAAACTTTAAGTCGGAGACTTGTAGATCGTCTAATTCATGTTGCCATCAGGGGGAAAAAAAAAAAGTAGTGTTTCTTCCCAATGAAGAGGCGTATCCGTGAGAATTAAAAGATTTGTTGTTTGGTGAAAGTGTAATCCTACTAGAGAAAATCCAAATAGAGAAAAGCCCCACGAGACAAGACTTATGCAAAGGGATTTGGAAAAGTCCTGCCCACATAACCCCACACACGGTTCAATCATTTCTCATTAGTATGAATGCTTTTGTCCAGTGTTGTCATGATGTAATTCCAAACACGGAATCAAAATTCAATGCGATATTGATGAAAAGGTAAAAGCGAAAAGAGATCAAATATATGGACATAGGTGATAGGACAGAAGTATGTAGATATTGTTTGGCTTTAAACTTTAAGTCAGAGACTTGTAGATTGTCTAATTCATGTTGCCATCAGGGAAAAGTAGTGTTTCTTCCCAATGAAGAGGCCTATCTACTAGATTTAAAAGTTTTGTTGTTTGGTGAAAGTAAAATCCACATACGTGAGCGACAGAGACACGAAGTTGCTGGCGCTTAGTGCAGGCAGGGGGGGTTGGAGAGTGAAGCGAGCAGGGGGTAAAGCCCCCTAGTCTTTAATATTTTAAACGATTTCATTTTTATTTCCATCATTCAGATACGAACTACCAAAAATATTAAGAGTCTGAAGCAAAAGTTTGGGCACCTGACATGCTCAGTACTTAGTAACACCCCCTTTGGCAAGTATCATAGCTTATAAATCACTTTTTGTAGCCAGCTAAGAGTCTTTCAGTTCTATTTTGAGGTGTTTTTGATCATTTTTCCCTTGGCAAAAGGCTTCTAATTCTGAAAGATTCTTTGGCATCTTGTATGCATTGCTCTCTTGTGATCTATCCAGATTTTCAATGATGTTTAGGTCGGAGGACTATGAGGGTCATGACAAAACCGTCAGCTTGCACCTCATGAGTTGTTTCATTGTAGATTTTGATAAGTGTTTCGGATCATTTTCTTGTTGTGGGACCCATCATCTTTTTAACTTCACCTTTTGTTTTTACAGATGGTTTGATGTTTGCTTCGAGAATGTGCTGTTATTTATTTGAATCCATTCTTCTCTATACCAGTGACATATTCCCTGTGCCACTGGCTGCAACACAAGCCCAAATCATGATTGGTTCACCCCATGCTTATTAGTTGGAGAGGTGTTCTTTTCCTGGAATTAGGCACCCTTTTTTCCCCAAACGTACCTTTGCACATTGTGGCTAAAAAGTTCTATTTTCATCAGTCCACATGACTCTTTTTTTTTTTTTTCCAGAATGCATCAGGCTTGTTTAGATGTTAATTTGCAAACTTCAGACGCTGAATTTTGTGGTTAAGATATAGAAAAGGTTTTCTTCTGCTGACTTTACCATGAAGGTCATATTTTTTCCAAGTGTTGCTGCACTGTAGAAGAGTGAACCACCACTACAGCATCTGCTAAATCTTCATGAAGGTCTTTCGCAGTCAAAAGGGGAGTCTTATTTGCCTTTCTAGTAATCCGAAGAGCGCTTCTTTCAGAAAGTTTTCTTGGTCTTCCAGACTTCAACTTGACCTCCACTGTTCCAGTTAATTGCCATTTCTTAGTAACATTACGAACTGGGGAAACGGCCACCTGAAAACACTTTGCTATCTTGTAGCCTTCCGCTGCTTTGTGCTCATCAATTCTTTTATTTTTCAGAGTGTTAGGCAGCTGCTTAGAGGAGCCCATGGCTGCTGATTGTTGGGGGAAAAAGGTTGAGAAGTCTGAGAATTTATACAGCTTTGCTATTTGCATCACCTGGTGTTTCCTAATGGAAACTGAACAAGCCAAAGCCCTAAAGAGTTATTGAAGGTCTGAGACCTTGGGAAAAGTTATCTGAGACCTCAAACATCTTGGGGTGCTCAAACGTTCGCTTGTTGCTCTTTTCCTTTTTTCACTGTACAATTTTACTAAGCAGAAACAATACCCTAAGCTTGCATAAAATGGTGAAAAAAAAATGTCATCTTTAACTTTATGCCTTTTGGTGATCAGTTCATCTCTTGCTCACTTAACTCTTCACAGTAACATGCATTTTAAGCAAGGGGACCCAAAATGTGCATGCCACTGTATACCTTGAGAAAGCCAGCTTTTAAAGTGTTGTAAGTTTTTGTCAGAAAAAGGTTTGGTTTAATGGAAGACTAGGGGGCTTCGCCCCCCTGCTCACTTCACTCGCCAATCCCAGTGTTTGGTTTTCCAGATACACACTTTTAAGATTTTTTTTTCTTAGAATTGTTGCTATTTCATTAGTTTCACTTTTCTTTCAGAACTTCTGTAAAAACAATTTTTGTAATCT
The DNA here is from genome assembly GCF_900747795.2 of Erpetoichthys calabaricus. Classification (NCBI taxonomy): domain Eukaryota; kingdom Metazoa; phylum Chordata; class Cladistia; order Polypteriformes; family Polypteridae; genus Erpetoichthys; species Erpetoichthys calabaricus. The sequence continues at coordinate 33,022,260 of NC_041405.2, forward strand.
TGCGAGTCCCAATATACTGAATCTTTTTAATGAGGTCAGGATAGGTTTCTCTGTCTGTTTTGCCTGTGTTGAAATTCCAATCTACATCATCAGCAGTTAATAATTTTTTTTACAAAGTAAAAAAAGTAGAGTTCTGCATTGGACTCATGTCCGTAAAGGCGTGCTATTTTCCTCTCACAGTTCCAAAAGTACATGGGGTTACCAAGGTGATAACCCAGCTTTACTCTAGGTTTTTGTACAAGGGCTAGACAGAACGTTTTTGACTCCTGGGGTAAATTTAGCTTTTTAAATAAGCAGACAAATATATATATATATATTAACAAAGTAACCAATAAATGCATGTGCGGTAAACTCCATTTTTGAAATTCTCAAGATTCTTTATTTGTCACATGCATAGTTATACAGGACAACATGCAGTGAAATGCATTGTGATCTGCTTATCAAAAACCGTACAAAGTTAGAATATCAGTTAGATTAACAAAAAGTCATAGATTGAAAGATAACAGTATAGTATAACATAATAAATAAGTAAAATTATGTGCATAAAGTAGAATTAAGTGTTAAGGTGAAATAGTGTAGTAATTATTGTGCAAAACCAAAGTTAGACTGGTGCATAGTTAAATGAGGCAGTTTGTTTGTTTGCACTACTACGATCTTTACTGTCTTTATTTATATATTCTAATTTTCCTACTTTCATATCCTTTAACTTTCTCCACATGTGTATAACGCCAACGTTTTTTTTTTTTTGTTTTTTTTGTTTTTTTTTTGAGCCTTTCTAATTTCCCTGGTTTCATAGTCTCTAATCTGCTCTGCATGTGTTTTGTGCCAACGTTTGTAAACATCTTTATGAAGTTCTACTTTGTCTTTTACTCATTGTCTTTTAATTCTGAGCCGGATTGGACGTGCTTTTTTTCAATTCCACTTGTTCCGGGCTGATAATTACTTTCCTTATTTTCTGAATTTGCACCTCAATTATTCTTTTTTGCTCTTTTTTCTGTCCAACGCATTTGAGTCTCTTTCCTCCGCGCTGATTTCTTATTCGCTTAGATGTCGACATTTCATTTATAACGTACTGTCCTTATACGCTTTATATGCGCTGAGAGCCCTGGATCTGTGTGTGCTCAAATCCTTCACAAGACTGAATGTTTTGCTGCCTATTTTCCTATTTGGTAGATTGTAAGTAGTGCGTGTTTTTGGTCTCGCGGGTCTTTAAAATGTCTTCCGAGAAGATCATGTATCGTAGACTTGCTTTTTGCTTTCCAGGACAGGATTTCTTTTTATAATAGATAGATGTTTGTGCTATACCAGCTAATAATAACTTGAAGCACCTCTATTGCCCATAAGTAGTTTTTTTTTTTTTTTTTTTTTTTCTACCATACAACATCGCCTATCATAAAATTAAATAACTTTCCGTGGGTCAGAGTAAACTATTGCTTAAGGGACTCTATTCTGATGAGTAGAGTTGCATGACTTTTGCAAAAAAAAATCACCTGACACCTTGAATGAAAATATCATTATGTATGCTTGCAGGTAGGTATCTTACAGCTGAGAACCTGTTGTACTGATAAACAGTAACATAAGCATTGTTGAAATCTGGCACAGAGTTGAACTCTCCAGTCATTCCCTTATGGTAATCTACTATCTAAATTTCTTTGAAAGCTGAGCTAACAGTTATTCTCACTGTCTTTGTTCATCAACTTCCAGACATTTGCATGAGAGGGAGGAAAAGCAATTTCTAACAGAAACCTACATTTATTAGGTAAAAAGTCATTTGTAACACCCTGGCAAATTGTTACATGAATAAACTCAGATCCCCCAACCACCTGAAGACACAGTCTAAACTATCACAAAGAGTAATTTTTTCACATTCTTTTAATTTTTATCTAAACAAAATTCAGAAAATGTATGCTGCAAAACCATTGTCAATGGACCAATAAAAGTAATTCTCAAAATATTTAAGAAAGCCTGAGTACATTATTAGACCCCAGTTGGTTAAAACAGTATGTTCCCAGCCAATGCTTTAAGAGGACAATTACTGAAAAACCTCATAACTAGTGATTTGCATATTTCATGTATGAAACAATGGTAAAATAAAGTTCTAATTAATCCAGCTGTTGGAATGGGTTATATATTAAGGATAAAATTCTAGCCCTCCTCTTGCAATATTTCCTAGACATGAACAAACCTAAGCTACAACAGCTAGAAGATGAAAGAGAAAATACTTTTTGAAAAAGTTACTTCTCAGCACTTAGTTACTTCATTGAAGCACTGCTTGTTTAAGAGTTTTTATAAACAATACTGAAATACTCCCTGGTGCTTATGGTGGCATTTTGTTTTTTATTAAATTCATATAACACAGCTTTATGAATTGCTTTGTAAATGTTTTGCATGGGTAGACAGCTTTTGCATTTAGCACACAGTGCTTCATTGCTTAGCCCTGGCACATCTCTGAGGGAAAATTGTTTTAATCTTTTAATTCAGAAGGCTTATAGTTGTAGACTTTGAGATTCTATTCAGGATGTGTTTTTTTTTAATTGCTATTTTAGAATGACTAATCATATACAAGTGGACCTCGGTAAATATCAAGCTTTCAAAAGCATTAATAAAAAATATTTCTATGTCTAATTTCTGTGTCGGTTCTCTTAACATTTGTAGTCTTTACTCTGAAACATTGAATGTGAGTTCAATTAACTGTGCATGCAGCTTTGCAAGAATCCATTTCTTAAACCAAAGTATGTACAATACAACTTAATTGTATCTAGTAATTAAAATCACTGACAGTATCAACAGGCATGTATACCAACACTCCTCCTACCCTATGATTTACAGTGGGATTAACACCTGAAGATGATATTCATTTATCTATTCAGCTGTTTGAATCAAAAATCTCAGATTTGTCCTTTGGTCTGCATCCAGATTTTCTTTGGTTTGATGTTCACTGCCTGTGTTTCTTGGCTGAAATATGTCTGTTGTTTGTCTTATTCAGTATTGTTTTCTTGGCAGCATTTTTATGAAGGCCTCCTCCTCACTTGATGTTGAGAGGTGCATGTTGCTTAAACTCTATGAAGTATTTATTTGGACTGTAATCAGAGTTGCAGTTAATTTGTGACTCTTGAAGCTGGAGACTCTAACAAACATACCGTCCACAGCAGAAGTAACACTTAAGATCAACAAGTTTTTAAGATTATGAAAAACATGGATTTAATCAGGAGTGTCCACACTTTTGCCTGGTACTATAGCTAGTGCTAAAAGAAGTAGAATTTTAGCTACCTTTTTCAGTGTCCTTTAAGTTGTGTGGTATTTAAGTAGGGGGAAAATTCTGCGTTACAAATATAAACTTGGAAGATGACATGACTGGTTACTTTTTGCTCTTAACCAAACTGTTTTTTCCTTGGATTATACGCACAAGTCACTCAACCATTCCTTTTCATCTGACTTTCTGATCAACCAGCTGATTATTTTTATAATCTTACTCTTTTACCCAGGTAAAATCTGTTTCTTAGAAAATTAATACTAAATTCATGGCAATTTGAAATCACAAGAGCAACTTTTCCAATTGCCCACACCCCTGCCACACATGCTTCTTAAATTTATATTTTTCTGTTTTCTCCTTTAATAAGAGTTTTGTCACAAATGTAGGCAGCTTTTGCACTTATTTTGAAAAATTGTCTGTTGGGGGACTCAGTAACTGTAAGCACTTTGTTCATGCTTGAAGTGTTCACATTGTACAATACAGTCTTTTTCACAAAAAATATAATCAAATAATCAACATCTTGGAGCTCCCCTTCCTTTAAGACTAAAAAAAGTCTGTAAAGTAGAGCAATCATTTGTGTTTGGCAAAATGTTCATTCAACTGATGTCATCAAAAGTACATGTGAGGATTTTTTTTTTTTTTTATCAATACCAGTTAAGTCTAAGACTTGTATGTTATATAGTTGATCAAAATAGTTTTCTCTAGATTAACTGAACTTCTTTGGTGTCCACTGATGCCCAGAATAAGTTTTGATTTGTTTCTCCTCCGATAATTCCTAAGTACCAAAATACTTACTTTGCTTGTCACAATTCAATTGTTTGGACAGTACAGTATCCCTGTTATTTTGCAAGTATGGAGAGGTGCCTTTTTTTTTCTAAAGTTCTTTGAGCCTTGGTTAGTTATCTTATTACACTTGCACTTAAAGCAGTCCTTAATGCTAATACAACCATTCAGACTCAGTTGGAAGTACAGTAAACATATCATGATGTGTATTAGTAATAGGGCAATTCCCACTGTAGAGAGGAAATTTGCGTACTTGTGGCAAGTCCCAAAAATTGCTTCTATGAGCACCTCCATGTTGAAGTGCAGATGCAGTCACTAAATTAATTTCCCCAGAGATAAACATTCCAGAATGCAATATAGCCAATGCTCTTCCTTTATACAAATAGCAAATTTGTTCACAGTCTGGCAAAGCTAGTTCAGCAGTGTTGATCTAAATACCAGTCAGACACATTCAGCTTTATATGTTAGATTTAAAGAATATAAAACTCTTTGCACTTGCTGCATACCAAGCCAATTAAATTCAGAATTCAATAGTGAGTTCACTACGAAGGAAAACCATTCTCACATAAATGGAAAACAAGTCCAAATGCAGTTATGGCAATATTATAGTAATCAGGTGCACCATGAATAGATCAGATAGCAGAGAGAGTTGAAAATGTCTCCCTTTGGCCAAAGTATACCACACACTTCATGCGTTCTTACTAATCAGATAGCAGAGAGAGTCGAAAATGTCTCCCTTTGGCCAAAGTATACCACACACTTCATGCGTTCTTACTAATATTTTTTATTCCTTTTGTGTTGCACAGTGAAGTGAATGGACATTATTATAATTGTGTCAATCTGGCCAGAATTATTCTGGTACTCAAATGCTAGAGGCAATAGACATGCATTATACAAGAAACCTTCTTCCCTGAAACTGACATCATAGTGGCTAAACGCTGACATATGTTAGTTAACATACAAATTCACAGACAACTTTTTAAATATATTTTTGGCCTCTTTAAACTATCCAGATATATGCTACAAAAAGAAAAAGCAAAGTTGTAAAAGCTACTGTTTTTCAAATCAACTGTAAACACAGTCTTATTGACGGTATTTGTTTAGGTTTGGTAGGGTTTGTTAGTTTTCTTTATTTTGTAATATCCCCTCTCTTATAAAATGGAATGAAGGTTGAATGGGCTCATATCTGATGCTGGAAAATCCAAAAATATGCCTGATGCTTGCTGAAATATTCCTGATACTTAGAACATAAGGGAGAAGTATATGAATTGCAGATGTATAATAATAGACCCATCAGACGCCACAGTTCCTCAAGAATAACAGTGTTTACTAGCGGTACTAAAATTCATTCATCTTAATATGAATGCCATATGAAGCAATAAACAATTAGATAGTTAAGGATACTTTTGTTGACAACAGCTTTTTGGGTGACTTTTCTGCCAAGGTTTTTCAAATCAAGCTTGTCATGCCCCTTTCTTGGGTATTTGACACTTGTGCTATAACATTTGTGTTTGCATTTTAGACATTCAGGAAGCTTTACTAAATTCTTAATGTTACTTATTTATGTGGACTTGGCCAGAATTAACAGTAAAACAGGATTGGTCTTAAGTGCAGTAATAGTCCTTTATCTTACGGTTAGACTGTGTCTGTCTTTTCCCCTATTAGTCAAACATGTACCATAAGTGCTTTTGTACTATTTTAGTTGCTATATTTGTCAAAGTTCTGTTGTCTTCAAAACCCACTGAGTTACACAAAGTAAGCAACTCTAATAACTGCAAATATAGTGAGAATTGAGCGCTACTAACCATTTGATACTGTTAATCATTAGATGTCTCTGCCTGGTACTTCAGTTTCAATTCAGAATCATAAAATTGTGTAATGTGGGCCAGTATGCATGAGTAATAGTTACTTTGTCTTTCTTGGAAGATGGATGGGTACTGGCATAATGGTTTTGGTTTGATATTTGCGCCACTATAACTAAGGAGACAAGATAAAGTGTGTGCAGTTGCTTTTCACTGCCTTGGAATCTACATGATAGCCTTGCTCATATACTTCATTTTCCAAATTAAGTAAATGAAAGTTGAAAGTGATTGGATTCAAACTCTACTCTGTACAACTCTAGTAAAAATGCAGAAATAAATGTTTATCATCAATACTGAATTTAAAGTAAAAAAAAAGAAAATAAAAAATCAGATACTTGTGTAAATCACAAAGTATTTGTTTGAGTAAAAGATATTCAGAAACAAGAACGGTTATCGGTATTTATCAAAACATCATGCGTGTAATATAATCCTTTGTTCTGGCTACATTTTCAAAGGAAAACTGTGACACCTTGTTCAATATGTTATTCACAACCAGTTTATTTGTAGCTTCTAGGCTTTGGGTTGCTGATGTTGTAAAGGTTTTGAGATCTTTTAGCAATTGTGGAATACACATTGTGACTTTGATCTTTTGAAAAAAATGAAGGCATAGTATGGTTTACAGAGGCTCTTAGTACAGATGTAAAGATCACTGCATATTTTGTTCTTCATTCTGTGGTCTTAAATAAATATGCTGGTTTGCTCCTAAACCTGATAGTGCTAAATCCTTGCTTATTCATTAACTATCTTTTAAATCAGGAGCTTGCTCTTGTGATCTGTCAAGGTAAACACATGAAGAATTTACTTCACAAGTATTAATATCCTGTTCCTAATAAAGAAGCCCTAGAAAAGCACTTTGGTCTGAAGGTTATTAGAAGGCTTTGAAGGATATTTGACCTTCCTTTCGTAATATCCCTGCGTTTTTCCTTTTTATACAAAAATAACTCTTCCAAACATAATAAATAAACATATAATGCATTACATTTGCTTATTGAATATATTTGGAATAGTATGAAGTTATAGAACGTTTTACTTATGAAATTAAAAAACATGCTGATTTAATACATCGATCCATGTGTACTATAAATTATACTACAGGTGTGTAGTGTAGCTGGAACATGTAATAATGGATAATTATGTTGATTTCAACAGTACTTTTCTGTGCTTGGGGGCTGCTCGTCTGTCTAGTGCTCTTGATTTTCTGCCAGCATTTCAGCCTGAATAATCATTGTCTCTTCTTGTTGCATGGCAACTCCCCATCTGCTGCCTAGAACTGGGTGTAATATTAAACCTGTTGACTGCTGATGTGCAAGGCACAGATTGATAAGAATGATGGAACAACTGGTTTTCAGTACTTAATGTAGTAGCCTAGACGCTAGATAACACATTCACGATGTTATGGGAGTTTTATTCTATTTCTTGGGTTAAAAATGCTTATGTTGACTAAACATTTTGTGTAACTTCTGCAAAAATGCATAATCCTGAAAAAAGACAGTTGTGGAGTTTTGAAATGATATGCTGTGTCCAGCTGTCATCCTGTATCTTTAGTTCTATACAGTGTGTATGATTGTGTAACATTTACAAGTACGAGTATGTACACTACATGAATGTTTTAATTGTGGAAGAATAAACATTTGGTTGTTGAAAACTATCTATTTAACACTAGTTAAAAAAAAACTCTTACAGTGTAGCTTGAAAAGGCGTACGTGCTCAAATAAATTGTACATGGTCTGTGTGTATTATACAACATTTATCTATAGTAAAAAACTGCAAAACAAAAATTTTGCCTCTTAGAAAAGTGATCTCATTGCAACTGGCTTTTTTTAACCTGATCTTTAAATTAAAGGTTAGCTGCATGACATTTAACTCCAGGTGGATGAAGCACAAAAAATGATGATACTGATGGTGAATGTTTAATAGAAGGCAAGCTGACAAGTGAAGCTTTATGTGTGTACCATGCAGAAGAACCAGCCCAGTAACATATCCCTCTAATTAACAAATTACTCAATAAGGGGACTAGTCATATTGATGCATAAATACTTCAACCTGAATTAGCTTCCTGCAAATATTCCACTTAAAACTCTTGACAACTACTGAAGAATGTAGATCAACTTTTCCATCAGCATGGCAGGCATCATCTTCTCTAGGGACATTTCCCTCCTTGCGTGTGGCCAGAGTAGACTCTGACCAATTCATTACCTTTTATTGATACTTCTACATGCATCCCAAAATAAAGATGGGAACCCAGGAAGGCCAATAATCTCAGGAATTGGCACACTGATGGAAAATATTACAGGATGGATTGAAAGCATTCTCAAACCCCTTGCCAGAAACACACCCAGCTATGTACAGGACACCACCCACTTCCTTAAACTTGCTGCCCTAAACACCATTTCTGAGGGAGCCTTCCTTGTTACAGTGGATGTGGAGGCATTATACACAAACATCCCCCATGATGATGGAACTATGGCCTGTCAGACGTACCTGCAGCAACATGGCTTACAAACAGAACCAGTGATAACAATAAAAGGTGTCATTTGACCCTACTTTCTCCTGTATCAATCTATGGCTAACATGGTACAACACTCTACTGCAACTCATTACCTTTAATTGAGTTTAGCAGGTTTGTACGTTTTCTCTATTCCCATGAAAACCATGGTAACTGTGAATTTTTGACACTTTAAATTAAAACTTTACATTCATAGGGGATCTAGTGCAAACACATTTCATGGTGTCACTGATGATTTATATTTTTTGGGAGTGTTAATAGGAGTAATATATCAAAATAGTAGCTTGACTGGCTATTTTGCAGTATAGGCAGTGGTTTTGTTGTCATATTAACACATTTTTATTAGGTGTTTGCTAAGTATGTCTGGTAGTTCTCAATCTATTGTCTTACATAAATAGAAATGAAAAGCCTACTAGATTATGACAACCCATCTGTTTATCCATAAAATGTACTTGTGAAGTTCATTCGATTTAAATATTCCATACATTTTAATATGTTTTTTAAAGGAGGACTAAACTGTTTTTTATACAAAGTATGTTGAAAGTTATTTATGATGCTTGGGTTGATAATTTTCCAACTTATTTGTTGTTGACCTTCAGCAAAATTTCTTCTATGGAAATTCATTTTGAGGTGAAATGCCCAGAGTCCCAGCATGTTTCATAATTGTCATTATATTACATGTAAATGCTGCCATTTATAATGGATATCATTTGAAGTGGCTGCAATTAAATTAAACTATAATCTGGAATTTTTCTATCAAGTTGTCGTCTGATCATCTGGCAACAAAGCTTATTTCTTTAGGCATTCATATTTAAATAAATTATTTTTTCAGAATTCTCAGTTTTCTTTTCGGGAGGAATTTTAATTCCTTTTCTATTGCTAATACTTTAATATTTTGTGTTACAATTCTTTCAATCGGGCTGATAAAATATTTTTATTATTTCATTTGTATGGAGTAATTTGCATATAAAATGTTAAAAAGCAGCAATAGTAGTTGGCATGACAAGCAGAGTGCTAATGTGACAAGATACAACGAAAGACTGAAATACAAATTAGATTAGATCCGATAAACTTTATAAATTCCATGAGGAAATATGGAATGACCTATATACATTGATCTAAACAAAGCAAGTTAAAAAAATTGATGGATTTTTTAAATTTATTTATTTAATTTTTTTTGAGAGGTAAATATATCATCAAGGTTGAATGTTGCAGAAATATAATGTAAAATGGAAGTTTAGCAATGTGATGGTTTATTTTCGTAACCACATTTTCTGATTAGCACTTTCTTTAAACGCATAATCTAGGAGCTTTTGTTAGATAAATTAAACAACTCTGTTTTCCTTTCCAGGTGAAATGCTGCATTTTTAGTAATGTGCCTACAAGACATTAACAGGTTTCAACAGGCTGCTCCCAGAGTACAACCAAAACAACCAAATTGTTAGTCCACATTAGTTTATGAAGTTTTCTTCAAATATTCAAAATACTTTGTTCACACTATATAAACATTTGAAGTTCTGATGTAGACCACCTTACTGGTCCAAAAGCTTCATGCACAACTGTTAACAAGTACTGCTTGACTCTACTAAGTAGAACTTTACCCATATCAATCTGTAATTTTTCAATGCCAGACTGAACACCCACCTTTTCTCACTAGGTTTTTAACCTTGACCTTTACTAATAATTTTAATGGTCTTTTTATTTTCAGCAAGTTAATAACTCCAGTACATTACTGTACACTTCTTGACTGCTAGTTGTGAAGGATCTCCCTAATGTGTTCTGCAACACGTTTTGATGGTATTGTTAAAATGTATAGGGAACCCTCTCAAGCTATTCCTGGTTTAAGCCAGCACTGCAGTTTTTTTATATTTATATGTTCTGTTTTAATTTTTATTGCACTGATCAGTTTGTAAATTTGTTTCTAAATTGTAATAGTGTATGTTCTGTAAAGAACTTTATGGCAGTTAACACAAAAAATATTGGTAAAGATTGAATTAGCCACATTTTTTGCTTATTTTTTTTAGAGGTTGATTTAGTTTTTCATTGTATAACTATATCACATTACAGTACTTTCCTTAATACTGTATGTAGTTGCAAACTACCTGACTACTCTTGTGAATTTAATTAGCCTAACTGTTCCATTAATTATTTTCTTCTAAACTTTTTTTCCCTTACTCTCCATAGCATAGTTCATAATTGAGATGAGTGTAATTTTAGTATGTTAACATTCTCAGACCCAGTTAATTGATTTAAGAGTCACAGGGGCAGACCCTGAATTGACAAAACTTGGGCAAAGCATGAAGCAGTCCTGAACAGAAGACCACTCCATCAGAAAGCCCACTCAAACACACACCCTCAAAAAGTCAATTTGGCATTCATAATTAAAATAAGTGTCATGTTTTCGGGGTTGTCGAAGGAAAACAGTAATACTTGGAAGAAAGAAACTTGTGTGGACACATGAGAATATACAGACTCCACACCAACGGTGTCTGGAAAAAGATATACAATAAGTTTCCATTTCCCATTGTCCCAATATTTTAATCTCTAAACCTAGTGTTGTGCCATCTGAAATGTTTGTTCAATTAAAAAAAAAATTAACAGGGTTTTAGAGAATTTGTCATTGCCATTTTTAACAACACAGAAAAAATACTGATATTACAGCAGGCTGCTGCTATTCATGTCTGCAGTCTTCCAAACAATAGGTGTGGCAGACATTTCTTTCTACAAACATGATTTCCTAATTTTTTTTAAATATTATATTCCTGACTACTTAATATACACTCCTGTGTGTTTAATATTCACATAACTGCATGAAGTGGTCTTCTGCTAAATTAAGAATTTACAAGACAAGGTTTATCTCCACATCAGAATCCCTAACTGAAGGTAATCTTTCTTATAGAAGTTATTTAAAGATAATAAAGGAATAAGCAATTTCTTTTACGGTGACCTTCAAGTTTTCCATACATACCGCAAGTATACCTTCTGAATTGGTATTTAGGACTATGTGTTCACTTGACTAAAGACCTTTCTAAAGCTGCATTAGGCTAACGTACCATTATTCTTTATCATAAATGCATATATTGAAAATGATAATAAATGGAGTTATAGTGCTGCCAGTATGTTTGTTTTCCTAGCATGGATGTTGATCTAATCTGGTTTTAGTAAATTTGTGTTTACTTTTTAGCTGTATACTTTACTGTACTTTGGGTTTTTTCCACTAACCTCACACAAACTAGATTGATCTTTTTAAAATGTTGATTTCTACATAACTAAAGAACAAACCTATCATCTAATCTGACTGATTGTCACAGAGATAGTATGTTCTATGTTTTCACCTGGATGTCCCACCAAAGTAAAAGTTATTTTTATGTGTTTTAAAGATTGTAAGACTATAGATAATGCAATCTGTTTTGTTTCAACAACTATGATGTCAACTTCTTATACTTCGAAATAAAGTGCTGTATCAATAAGTATTATTTTGATACCTGTTTAAAATAACTTGGATAGTACACTTTGTTCATTGTTGTAACACTATTGTGATGCAGAGAAAGAATAAATGGTGAAGGATGTGTAGATGTACAGAGAGCCATGGGAATGACTTAACTGAGTTGTCTGTTGCACCATTTTCAAGTCAGTGTATGCAAAACCAAGGAGATTATGGTACTCTCCATCCATGTTACAAATGTTGGTATTTTAGTACCTGGGGTTATACTTGGATAGGAATCTAGAATGTTCTGGAAATAGTGAGACATGTTAAAATGTTTGGCATCAGCAGAACATTTTTGTCACAGGGGTTACAAGTGTTCTCATGTGCACAATATTGTTATAAAAAAAAAAGTAGCATGAAAACAGTCCTTAGCAAATTTATATGTTTGGCTGATGGAGTAGCCTGGATTCTTGGGCAGTAGAAGAGAGAAAGATGTTGGATAATCTGGTGGCTGTTATGATCAATGTCTCTAGTGGATCGATGAACTTGCAGAGCACTTTCAGTACAGAACTTCAATTCAACCATGCTCTTAAGTTTACTTTTGGAATTTATTTTTCCACTAAGTGCAATAATACTTATATATAATCATATCGTCTGCTTAGACTGATTTTTGCCATATTAGATAGATAGATAGATAGATACTTTATTAATCCTAATGGGAAATTCACATACACGGAGCTGCTGAAAAGGCTGCTACTCTCGGCGGCGCCGAATGTACTATGATTAAAATATTACTGTTTGTCAAAATATTTCAGAGATGAGATATATCCTTTTCTGTGTCCTTTTATAAACACAAGTGAGTTGTTTAAAGACTGTAAAAAAAGTCATCTGTATTTGAAAGGTTATTTTCATTAGGAAATATGTTTCTGAAGTAAGTGACATTGTTTCACAGGTAATCAGTGGTTAAGAAAGGAATGGAACAAAAAATGGTGCGCTTTCAAGCTGTACTCTGCAGTTGTCCCTAGACAGCTTCCTCTTATTGATCTTGAAATATAAAAGCAGGGCCAGCACATAGAATGTATAGGTAGACAGCCTGAGTATTCGTAAACATTTGTGAAATTGAGTAATACTTGGAACAGTGTTTAGAGATTCTCAAAGCACTGTTGTATTTATAACCGCAACAATTATAATGACCTTTTCAGTTGTTTATTAAAAATGAATGAACATCACTGATTCTGTTTACAGCTGACATCTTTTAACTTGAATTTTATTTTTTTAATTTGGCGTGATGTAATTTTCTCTTATACCCATTTTTCTTTTTCTATTGTCTTTTTTTTAATAAAATAAGGTTTGTCAAATGCCTACCTTATGTTTTCCTTAATGTTTTCACTCTTTTAATATTTTAAATTTCATAATGTTTGTATTCAAGAATTCTCCTGTCTGAGCAGTAGATCACAATTCATGTACCCAGTCTAGAAAAGGAAATAAACCAAACTAAGCCAGACCTGACAATGTGGTTAACAGACTATTTATGGACTGATTGCTTCAAGTTTGCTCACTCTGGTTTTTAAGCCAGATGAAGGTCTGGTTGTCTCTGAATTCATTCCTTATTAGCTAAGGCACGAGTTATGCAGGGAACCCTTGAGGCGTATTGGTGAAGGGGGAGGGAGCATGTTTTGCAATTTCAAGACAGCTCCTTTCTAGATAGAATATACCAAATTATGTGTAGATGTTTTCTTGTTTAGTTTGTTATTAATGTCAAAAATACAAATCAGCCTCTTCCGGAGCTGGAACAGGACACACAAATAAAAAATAGATGTGCCGTGTTTTTAATTTGAAATGTAGAATGCCTGCTGTACAAATGCTAGTGTTTGTGCTCCCCTCTTGTTCACAAGCAGTAGTACAGTCTGGAATGAACTTGCATGCTGTATTTTTCCATTCCTCCTCGAAAGAAATTTGATCTTACAGATCTCTGCTTTTGTCTGCTGACAGGAGAAACACGTGAGACTGTTTCATAGGCTCTAGTAATTACTTGTGCCTCCTATTATTTTGGGCTATCAGTCCGAAGCACACAACTTGCTTCAATAATAGGGTGTTTGTTTGTTTTGGGAGGAAGCCATTTCTAGATACAGTATATCTGTCCACAAGTGACACAAAATTGGGACACTTTTGGCAGTCTTTCTCCTTTTATTAAAATACTTTACAAATTTCTCATTTGGTATGCAAGTATCCTAAAGACCACATATAGAAATAGCTGTTCTATCTATAAGACACATCTGGTAAATAAAGTAAGCTATAAAATGGCCATTTGTAAATGTGTCTAGGCAAAAGTAGAAATGGTGAGCTAGACAGAATGATAAATAAAAGACAACGTTAAGCTAAATTCAGGATATATGGATTATGAAACAGATCCTTAATAGAAGTTTTCTGGTTTTTGAACGAAGAAAAAGTATTTTTGATATGTAGGTACAGTAAAGTTTTACATTCTTTATGAAAGTGTAAGACCACATCAAAGGAGGTTCAAGTGAAGTTTTGGCATTAAATGACTATTCAAACTGCAAATTTCATGAGAAGTGAAGAAAATTAACATTTCAGTGCTTCCACAAAGTAAATGGACAGATCTTAAACACCCATTTGCAGGGAAACTAAAGTATTTAAGAAATGAGCTGTTTACAAATGGATTTATTTAGACAGTATATAGAATGTTTAATCATGATTTGTACAGACTAAGATTCACTGTGTTCAGAATGTCTCATATTCTGCCCAGGTTTTATTTTTACAATAATACTATTGTAATAGTCTACAGTATAACAAATCATACCGTATGTACATTGAAATATTTGTAAATATAATCTGCTGATATTGTTAAGATTGTTAAAGCACCTAAAATTAAACATTACAATACTATGTAAAATGTGAAACTGAGGACAACTGGAAATTTACACAAAATTCACAGAAAATAAACCTCTGAAGCCTACAGTTAATAGATAGAAAGCAGATCAAAATCTCTTTGGCCTCAGGGATTCAACAATGCAGACTGAAGTTATAGTTCTTTTTCTGACGTTTCATCTTTGTCTTTTTGCCACTCTTGTGTTAACATGTTTCAGGAATGAAAGGATATTAAAAGAAAACTATGCAGCTTTTACAGTGTAAAATCCATATTACTAACCGAGAATGCTAAACTGGATGATGGACGCAGGCACATCCGGCGATGGGCCGTAGCTGCAAAAAGACGTACTGCGCAGGCGCAAAAAGAGTCCGCGAGAGTCGGCTGAGGAGCCGAGAAAGGCGGACAAAAGAGGGCGAGAGAGGCGGATGAGGGGCCGCGAGAGGCGCAGGCGCAAAAAGAGTCCGCGAGAGTCGGAGAAAGGCGGAGAAAAGAGGGCGACAAAGGCGGATGAGGGGCCGCGAGTGGCGGACAAGACCACAGAAAAAAGGAGTGAGCACATACAAAAAGGAGAAATGAGGCGCAAAGTCAAACGCAGGAAAAGCACGAAACACATTGCACACGAAACTAGACCCGAAAAAAAAAAAAAAGAGGCTCGCGCACAACAGCAAGGCACCCCCCCCCCCCCTACAGGCACCGGACGGGACACACACCAAGAGGGGGATTCAACAAGCCCATGGAACACAAAAAAAAGAACACAAAACCACCCCACAGACCCTACAAGCGAGGGACGGGACACACACAAAGAGGGGGATTCAACAAGACACAGGAACACAAAAAGAAAGAAGACGCTCACGCAACAACAATCCTCAACAATCCCCCCCCCCCACCCTCATCCATAAGAAGTCACACCCAAAGCCACATATTCTAAAGTGAACGTCAGCACCTTCACACTAGACAGCATAGGTGTCAGCATTGGTGGATCTCCTTACAATAAAGCACTATTAACCGTTCAACTGCAGAAAAGGAAACATATTAACAGTGACTGCGACCCTCCTTATTACTTATCCATATTTCGGATGCTGAGAAAGAAACAAGTCATGAATACACGGTCACGGGTACAAAACGAAAAGGAAAGGATAACAGGAACAAACACACGAACACGAAAGAGACAACAAAATAGACGGCTATGCAGCATAGGTGGATCTCATTACAATAAGGCACTATTAACCGTTCAACCGCAGAAAAGTCTCCATATTAACAGTGAGTGCAATACTCCTTATTACTTATCCATATTTCTAAAAGAAAAAATGTCTCGACTCCAAAAACGCAAAGCTCAACTAAAGCTTCTAACTAACGATGTACCTAAAAGTAAAAACTTTATGAACTGCGTTAGATCCTACAATAGTTCATTTGCTTTTAGTAAATCTCAGGCCACCAAAAGGCAATGGCCCATACTGCTTTCCCATATGTGCACAAATACTGCATCGCATTGGAACAGTGCACCCTGAAACAAATCAACAACGCAAATATGCACAAATCTACATCCTGGATCCACATGACGCAATCTATCAATCAAAGTGCTGCATCGCAACAGGCACGGATTCAAAACGAAACACCTCCCGTCTCAGACATACGTTAACGGCAAGGAAGGCTACAACGGGCATCTCGCACAGCACAGGCAAATCGATTACAGCTCCAAAACAACACGTCCAAATACTACACATGCAACAACGCGCCTCTCAAACGGCACAAGCAAAACATACACCGGGAAAATTCATTCGGATTAATGAATGTCATTTGCAATCATTGTCATTCAGTTCACTTCCCTGAAGAAACAACTGGCAATACAAGTAATACATTTAGACGTTGTTGTCAAAAGGGTCAAATTAGACTGCCTTCTTTACATTCATATACTGAATATCTACAGAAGATTCTAACTGACGATGTACCTGAAAGTGAAATCTTTATCAACTGCATTAGATCCTACAAATCGGTATCCACTATGAACATTAACGGTGGCACTGCACGTGACATCCATCTTCAAAAAATGTTGTTTATTGATGAATGTACAATGGCATGAAGTCACTTACTCAACACCATTCATAAACTTCTACAAACGTTTATGAATAATAATATTCGATTTGGAGGAAAGGTACTTTTATTAGGAGGAGATTTTAAACAGTGATTAGCTATTCTTCCAGATGCCATGCACTCAGCTATTGTTCAGTGCACCTTAAAATACGCAGACAATTGGCATTGCTTTCAAAAGATACAGTTAGTAAAAAAGATACGATGTCCAGAACCAGATCATAACAATTGCTTATTACAACTGAGAGATGGTACACTCACCAATACAGATGGACTTCAGCCACATATTATTACAATTCCTCAAGCCTTTATATGCGACGACTTAGTTACAGAGAGATTTGGAACAGCAATCTCATTAGACCAAATGCCCCTTTTAACACAACGCACTATATTATGTCCAAAAAATATTAATGTGGAAAACATAAATACCCAAGTCATTCCATTACTTCCTGGAGAGACACAACTCTTTCTAAGCTCTGACAAAGTTGACTCTGATCACGATAATGACCATCTTCATTGACCTTACAAGTTCTGACCTGGAATTACCTTTTACACTTAAACGGCGTGTACAAAGAAATTTTCCAATAAACCTTTACACTGTGCCACACACTTTATTGTTTGCTTTCTATTTGCATCATCTACACCGTCACACTATTCTATATCTCATTCATACATCACGCTCTTTGTCATTCCCAACACCAGGGGTTGGCGAGCGAAGCGAGCAGGGGGCAGAGCCCCCTAGTCTATTGAGAAAATAGTAGTAATACTTCAAAGATATGTCCTGTGTAAGTGTATTCCTTTCATAGGTTGTTTTAATTTCTTTGGCTCATACAACTTTGACCAACTGTGTGCATACAGTTACACTTTGTAGGTTTATAAAATACAAAATAATATTCAGTAATATACATTTGTAAATATTGTAAATTCCTACATTTCACCCACGAATAGTTTTTACTTTTGTTTCAGTGATGCAAAGTAGAGGTTGGAAGCATTTCTTTAGGCAAGGGCCGTGGCTATTGGTATCTTTTAAGGGCTGGTGGGATTGTGTAGAATTTAAATAAGCTGCAGTATCTGGTGCGGTAGCTGTGGGCCAGACTGAAAAATGTAATCTGAAATTGTAAACAGAAACAAAAACGTTAACAAAAAATATATATGAAATTTATTGGTTTGAAATTGGTTCATGACATTATAACAAGGGAGGATTATTTTAATACAGGTAGTTTTCTATAGTTTAGCTACTTGAATAATCTATTGGTATAGTTTCCTAAAATAAACAATTGTTTCCACTACCTAAATTGCTCCCCCTGAGTTCTATGGTGCACCATTGGTTAGCACTGCTGCGTCACAAATTCAGAATTCTTAAGTGACTGGCCACAAGTGCACTCTGTGATGGATTGGCTTACAATTTTGGCTTAAATCTTGCCATGTGCCAATGCTGATTGAATAAGCTGCAGTTAAAAGTCCTGATGGTTCTACAGAATTATAAGTCAGGTGAGTTGAGTCTTTGGCAAGAAGGATTCAGGAGAACCTCTAACTGGTTTTCTAGTATTTCTCTTGGCACTCCTAAAGGTGTATTAACAGCAGTATTACATAGAGAAACTATAAGCTAAACAAAATTTTAGTCATTTACAGTAAGACTTAAGTATAATACCAAGGAGTGGTGACAGATTCTTTTTGTATGTTTTTGGTGCAGTCACTTTCCACGATTATTACTTATTGCCACACCCTATGAACTTTAAAGCAAGAAATCAGGATTCAGCATAGCGTGCAAAACATGGAGCTGCTATCATCAGTTATTTGCATTTACTGACTTTAATCAAGAAGTCATGACTGTTTTTTATTTCTTGTAAATATAGCTATCCTTTAAGACCCTGGACACTGCAATACAGTTAGGTGATCTTCTGAATGAAATGGACTAAATAGTCAGGTAAGAATACAGGAGGTGGCTTGAATTTGTGGTAAACAGATGCTCCAGTGGATGTTAAAATTGTCTTTCAACAGTCAGACCATCCCTCCGTACTCCTGTGTCCAGCATGCAAAACAAAACTTTTAGTAGATGTAGTGGGTCATGAAAGTAGTTAAATGGCAAACTGGAGATCCAGGTTTAAAACTGAGGATTGTTTTCATTCAAGACTGGAACATGTTTAGAGATTCCTCATGGAATTTGGATGAGTAACCAACTGTCAAAACGAGATTCATCAAAAATGTGTGGATCAGTCATGTCCAAGGAAGCAATCTACATATTTTATATTAAGAAATTATAGATCACTAGTGACATCCAAATTTACTGTCACCTCACAGCAATTCAAGTCCATGATATGGAATGCCCAAGAATGAGAGTACAAGTTCAAGAAAGTAATTAAAATTGCTTAACATCTATACAGGGATAAGCTGTACAATAAGTATAGCAATAATCATGGTTCCAATCGTGGCAGCATTTGCAAATTTTTAAACATTACAACATTCCTACACATAAAAACACAAGGGCTGGGGTGCAGAAAAATGGCAGCAGGTGCTATAGTCTGAAAAGTCACATTTTTTAATTTTTGGATGTAACAAGGTAGTTTGACCACCAAAAAGCTAAAGAACTATACATGGGTTAATATATCTGCAGGCAACAGTAAAGCACAGTGCAGGTTCCCCTGCAGATTTGGAGCTGCATTTCCAAAGAGTTGTTTAATATGATCAAACTTGATAGCCCCCTTATTACTTTCTCATATACAAAGTATAGGGAAAGTATTGTAATTGTCCACAAATCTGACCTCGAGATTTTGATTAATGTCAACGTTTTAGATCTCACTGAGTCCGATTTACTTTCTCGTAGGGAAAGTATTGTAATTGTCCAAAAATTTGAGTTCGAGATTTTGAAGAATCTCAACGTTTTGGACTTACATGAGTCTGAAAATACCATTTTTGAAATATGTCTGTGTGTGAATTTAAACATAACTTCAGTACGCTTTCAGTTAAGTCAACCACATTTTGCATGAAAGTATTACATACAAAACGTAGATATCAACCTTTGAGCTATTTCTGTTAGCCAGAAGTGGTACTTTTTTATTCATACAGCTGCAGAGTCCGATTTATTCAACTTTAAAGTGAAAAGTGTAAAGAGAAAGTGTAGGGGAGACCACTCCTGATTTTTTTTTTTTTTTTTTTTTTTTTTTTTTTTTTTTTTTTTTTTTTGCAATAAATATTTGTAAGCTTAAATACATGGAATCACTGAAGAGTCCAGCAGAAATTCTATATGCACATTGTGGTTTATATATACCCTTCTGGTGCACAAAAAAAAACAATGAAAATTGCATGTCAATTTTGAGCTGCTGTAATTTGATTTTGGGTTTAGAATCCTGTGTAAAATGCTTCCAATTCTTTTTTAGAAAATGTTTACCAAATTTGTTAAGATTTTAACATTGATAATATATGGTATATGTATGATACATGTATGTTTGTTGTGTGTAATGTATTCATTTTTTAGTTTATTAGTTTTAGTGTCTAAGGGGAAACTTGACTGTCCATGACAAATGATTACTCCCCAGTTTGTAATGAAATTGTGCAGCTAATGATTTTCAACTGGAATAACTAATTGAAAGTAATTTAAACTTTCACAACAGTTACAAAAAGAGGTTATGCGTATGTTTGGTGTCTGATACTCTTTGTAACCCTGCTAACTTCTAAGAAGAATGTGCTCCAAAAAGGTCCAATTAAAAAAAAAAAAAAAGTTATCTAGATTATGAAATTGACTATTTGAGCTGCCTTATTTGGGCTACACATTGTTATGCCAAATCCCTGCCAATAATGCTGTAAAGGATTAAATATTGCTGTCCATACACTGGTTAATACCGTGTGCTGCAGTTCTAGTTTTGTACTTGTTGGTTTTTATTTGGCCAGTTTTATGAAGGGAAGCAGGATGTTTTGTTTGGCCATGTTATACTGCCATGGGACTGATGCATTTCAGTATTTTAGGAATAGTTTATTGGTGCAGACTATCATTTTAATTTGATAAATTATTTTAACGTAATTTTAAAATAATATGTGTAATAATTAACATATTTTAGAGTGTCATTCAATCTTTCTGATCATATAAAACAACGATTGTAGTTGGTATAAGCCTTTGAACTTGAGAGACAGTCAAGGCTACAGCAAGCTTTACTCAGTTCTAAAATGGCTACTGTCTGGTAAGCACTGCAACACTTAACCCTTGAGCAATTTTAAAACCTCATATGAATTAGTTTCCATATTGAATAATAAGACCAGATTTTTTTCTGGAATCTGGTCCTCTATAAAAGAAAAAGGCTAAATAACAGATTTTTGGGTTGTGTGAATTTTGTGCTGATGGTCATAATTCTGAGTTTCTACTTGGAATATAAACGTACAATGGTATATCCTTAGAAGACATTGTTTTCAAAAATCTAACGTCACATTTAAGGTATATTTGTTCTTTTTAGCTTCAGTAACACTTGCACACTTGCAGACTATATAACATTGTGGTCAATTACATATTTGCATTACACTATTTCATAAAACACATTTTCTGGGTAACACTGTTTGTTTGTGTGTGTGTTTATATATATATATATATATATATATATATATATATATATATAGATAGAGATATAGATATAGATATATAGATAGATATATATCTATAGATATATAGATAGATAGATATCTATAGATATATATATATAGATATATATATAAACAATGTGCTAATGAAGATTCTTCAGTGTCTAGGCAGTGTTTTTGAAATGTTTGATTTAACATTTCACACTTAAACTTTAGCTATATAGGTACGAAACCCTAAAGGCTTCAATAAATGTAGTATAAAATTTAAACAAGAAGCACTAAATTTATGTATTTTATAAAAGTTGGTTTATTTAGTGCCAATTATGATTATCAAAAAACAAATTTTCTAGAAATTTTGACTGTTCTTAATAAATTACTATTACAGAAAAAAATCCCTCTTAAGTGTTAGTCAAATGAATATTATCATAATTTGAGACATAATCGATTTTCAAAACCTTGGTAACACACACACAGTTGGTATAGAACTGCGGTGGGCTGGCGCCCTGCCCAGGGTTTTTTCCATTCCTGTTTATATTTAGTAAATGCTGATAGGATTTTTGTATTTATTTTTTCTTGACTTGAAATTGATTGTGGCACAACAAAGTACCATTTATAACCATGCAAAAATAGATTTACATTTAAATGTGTTGTGCTTATTTCTGTAAAATAGAAAATCTGAGTATCTTAAGTGGGAGAGATATTTCAGGTGTACATTCAAACTGACAAATGTTGGACAAATTACACTAAAAGGAGATGGGTTACATGTTCAGTCGATTTTAAGACAGGAGAAATTTAGGGATGATGTTGGTAACTCTTTGCAAGAATTATAAGAACAAATACTTCTGACCAGGATTCTGTGAGAAAAGAAAATTTAATTAATACAAATTATATTAAAACGCATTCATTATAAGACATATGATGAAGTGTTGATAGGTATGCAAGACTAAAATAAAAGCACATCTAAATCATTGAAAGCAACAACTTTCTGTAAGCTTTCATTACATGTAGACATGTTTGATTTAAGCTGTATTTTATTGCAAATGGAGGGGGGAAAAAACATTTCCATATATTTTTATTTATAGGTGAACAAACAGCTTCATGGATCAAGACTTTTAAAAAGTCTTGAAACCTGAAAATGTGGGTGCTGGCACGTACAGTGGCTGACCCTGTGATCTGACTTCCAAAAGGTTTACGAAAAAACAATTTCACCTCGGGGATTAATATAGTGTACCAAATACCATAATTGTGCATCTGCCAAACAATGGTCTTCTTAAAAGCAAAGTGTTAAGTTTAGAATTGTTCAACTTTACTATTTTGAGAGATGTATATATTCAAGCATTCTAAGATACAGGATTTTTAAACACTTACTTTGTTTAATTTTTGACCAGATTCATTCTTTGTGACACTTATTAGATATATTTAATTATCTTTCTTTATATTAAAAAAAATAAGAGAAAGTTAAAAAAAAATCTTTGCATACTGACCAGTTGAGTTTATATATATATATATATATATATATATATATATATATATATATATATATATATATATATATATATATATATATATATATATATATAATATAGAGAGAGAGATGCCAGCAACTTTGTGTCTCTTCCACTCGCGTATGTGGATTTTACTTTCACCAAACAACAAAACTTTAAATTGGGAAGAAACACTGTTTTTCCCTGATGGCAACACAAATTAGACGATCTGCAAGTCTCAGACTTCAAGTTTAAAGTCAAACAATATCTACATATTTCTGTCATATCACTTATGTCCATATATTCAATCTCTTTTCCTTTTTGTCAGTATCGCATTGAATTTTGATTCCGTGTTTGGAATTACATCGTAACAATGCAACGTTTAACCTCCCGTGAGTGAATATTGTTTCTTCCTCTCTACACACACTGTGTCTGACAATAGCATTCACGCAAATAAGAAATGATGGAACCGTGTGCGTGGTTGTAAATGTTTTAGATGGGGGCAGGACTTTTCCAAATCAAGTCTTGTCTCGCAGGGCTTGAAATTTTCTCTCGCGGGATTTCAATTCCACCAAACAACAAATCTTTTAATTCTCGCAGATAGCCTCTTCATTGGGAAGAAACACTACTTTTCCCTGATGGCAACACGAATTAGATGATCTACAAGTCTCCGAATTAAAGTTTAAATCCGAACAATATATTTGATCTCTTTTCGCTTTTCCGTTATTTCACAGAGTAATTTCCGTTTGTTTGTGCTAATGCGATCTTTACTATCATTTTTTTGAGACGTTCGAATTTTTGTACTTCCATTATCTCTAACCTGCTCTGCATGTGTATCGCGCCGATGTTTTTTAATTCTTTACAACGTTCTACTTTTTCATCTACTCTTTCTCTTATTTCCGGCCCCGGGCTTGGTTAATTCTCTTGGCACAAAGTCTCGTCTCGTGACACGTTAAAGTGTCTCTCTGAGAAAGTCACGTCTCGTCTCTCTTCCCAAGATTTTTTTTATTATAATAGAGAGGGAGGTGTATGTGTGTGTGTGTGTGTATGTATGTATATATATATATATATATATATATATATATATATATATATATATATATATATAATAATATAATGGAAGCGAAGGTCTGTGATGCGGTTTGCATATTTGCAGCTGGAGATCCACAAAGGGAGAAGTTGAATCACGTATCATAAAGTAGTTTTTATTCCTGAGCTTTCAGCCCCTGCCAGGAGCCGTCATCAGAGGATAATGCTTAGACATACAAGAATCAAAGGCAATATATAGCAAAATTAAGTGGTTGGGGGGGATGGTCTTAGGTCTGTGTGTGCATTTAGAAGTAATGAGGTGGGGGTTGGGAGGAGTATTAGTCGTAAATTTATTTATTTATTTATTTATTTATTATGAACATGTTCTTCTTAAGTTTTGTATATGCTGGGTTTATGTCCAAATGTCATGGAGCAGTGGAAGAAGATGGCCTGTTCTGATGAATCATGTTTTCTTTTAGATCATGTGGATGGCTGGGTGCACGTGAGTTGTTTACCTGGGGAAGAGGTGGCAGCAGAATGCAATATGGGTAGTTTGTTTCAAACCCCCACCCCCCTTTATCCCTTTAGAAAATTTTTACACTAATCTCCTGCATAACCAGACAAATAAAAGCCTTATGCCCTATATTAAAGTGTAATTTTATAATTAATATTTAAAGCACCAGTGTTAACTGTTTATTTTTCAGCAAAATTCTGTAGACTTATTGTTCAGTGATCATGAAATACTAAAATAAATAAAATTTAGTTAAAATTCATACTTTAATTGATATGTACAGAAATATTTATCCATATTACTTATGGTATAAAAGAAAATAAAATATTACTCATAATCACAAGTTGTCATATTGTTTGTTTGTTTTTCTGTAATGTACCAATCTCAAATAAGGCTTAATTTAAAAAAATAAATAATAATTTTTACCACTTACTCTAACAACACAAAAAAAACCTCTGCTTTAATGTAAATATGTATGCACTTGTAGGTTTTAATCATTTTACATAATTTATTGCACTACTATTTTTTTGCTGTTTAAATATACATTTACTATATTTGTACAGGTGAGTTTTTTTTTTCTTCAGTGTATCAGCTAGCCATTTGTAATTCTTGAGGTGCAATTCTAAATATAGATTACTCTTTTAATTATGTAGTACTTGTGTCTTACCAAATCATATTGTGTATCACACACACAACAAATAAACTCAGTATAAATCTTTTAAAAAGCCTATTGTTTACTAAGCAACAATTTCAAATTTGTCTTTTATCTTTTTCCAATTTAAAGTGTAAGCTACTGCATTTTAAACAAGTTTGCTGTCCAAATTCAAGCAGTGTCCATTTTTATTTAAAGGACACAGTAAAAGTTTGAATTCCTTAAAGTAGCTATCCTTGCCGTTTGTCTAGCTGCACAAAGACATCTCTGATTCCTATTTTTCAGTTTATTACTCCACTTTCAATAATGTAAAGGCTAATATTCCAGTTGTCTGGATAAAACTAGCCTCCACTCACTGCTCTTTGTTTACACTGCAGGAAGTTTGCTGCAAAAAATAAGCTTAGAAAACTATGGACTGGAAATACTGTTTTTTGTGATTGGTCTTTTCACTGAACTTTTGCTCACTATTCAGTATTTATGTAGTGTAGGGCTTCCATCTGCAAATTATATAGACCTGAAAAATGACTAGTTTGTCCTATTATATGTTAATGAAGAAGTCTCAAAAAGTTCATTAGAGGGTTAACCTGGGAGTTTACATTCAAAGGTTCTGTTTATGGCAGTGGCTTGGTTTATTGTCTCAATTTTGGCATTTGTAATTCTGTGGGCTTAACATTCAATATTACTTGTGCTTTACAAAGTAAAAAAATGCCTTTATATTGAGCACACCCAATATTTCATAAATTAGGATTAATTCATTTTTGCAAATATAGCAACTAATTTTATCTTATGTTAATGTGCAAGTTTTGTTTCAGTATTACTAAAAAATAAGTGTTCCCCGTAATTAGGAACTGACTGTTCTAAATAGACACTTTTAATTGAAGATTCTGAAGATTTTAAATCGTGGGATAAATTAAACTAGAACATTTCATAAAACAATGGAGAAGCATGAGGACTCAAAAATGAAACAAATATGTTAGTCTGTGTTAAAGCTGAAAAAGGAAGTGAAAGACCTATGCTTAAATTAGGTCTCCTTTGCCCCATTTACACTAATCAGAGGGAAGTAGTTCCCATTGCTTTACACTGTGCATCTGAGCATAAAAGATTTTACACTGTTAAAATATTGATGATTTCTAAGAGAAATGTTTGTGCTTACTGGTTATATATTTTAGTAATATGTATATCAAACAAAGAAATTGTAAAAATTTAAAACTTTCTCTATCATTTGTGTACATGGAAACATTGTCACCACCTTAAAGAAAATTAAAATTGTAATCACATGGTATAAACTTGTTCTGATTCCTTTTTGTTTGTTCTTTAGATTGATTTTCAGTTAGTACTTGCTGAACTGGACTGAAGTTAATTAGTCTGCAAAAATAATTTTAAAGTGTTAATTTGATAAATGGGTAATTTATAAATTACAGCATTAATATTTTGCAATTACAGTTCACAAGTTACCATCTGTCAACATTAAATTTGAAACTTGGATCAGGCAGTTACATAAATGACACACTTAAGATTCTAATTTGCAAGGAATCAAGAGTGTTTTTATTTTTTTGATTACAGATCTGATTTTTTTTTTTGTTGTGTAGCATATATGTGATTTGTTCAGCAGCTTTAAAGGATGCACTTTAAATTTTAATTTGTTGTGTATCACTGTATTTCTTCATTTTTGTGATTGCAGATTTGCAATTTTGAATTGTGCAGCAAATATGTAATTTATGCAGTAGCCTGACTGTAGTGCTGCATGAATGGCTAAGCATTACTGATTTTATGATGTTCAGTGTATCATTTTAATGTGGTTTATTGATAACTGCGTTATACTGTATTAGAGGCAGACTTTCAGCACTGTACACTCTATAATTCTCCACACCACTTTATGTCAAATGTAAGATGTTCAATTTTGTTAAATTAGCTTTCAGGATCTTCCCAGTTTCTGTGTCTTTGTGTCATTTCTGACATTCTGCATTTTACTTAATTTTTTACTTGGTTTTTTGCTTTGTCTTTTTTTATGATGTTTCTGTATTTGGATATCACTGACATCATTTTCCCC
Source organism: Erpetoichthys calabaricus (assembly GCF_900747795.2). Classification (NCBI taxonomy): domain Eukaryota; kingdom Metazoa; phylum Chordata; class Cladistia; order Polypteriformes; family Polypteridae; genus Erpetoichthys; species Erpetoichthys calabaricus. The sequence continues at coordinate 33,049,361 of NC_041405.2, forward strand.
CACCCCACAATGACAAAAGTATACAGAAAAAAGTTGTTTTCTCTGGCTTCATTGATAGAAGTCTGGAAGCCGTATCATCTTCTGATGCAAATGATTTTAAACAAGGGGGCTCCGCCCCCTGCTCGCTTCGCTCTCCTACCCCCGGTGTTGGGTAACCCGAAATACATTGATGAATGTATTAGATATGTTTGTAGCTCCGTTAGTCGAGCTGTTTGGTTTTGGAGCCGAGACAGTTTTGCCTCCGCGGTTTCAGACGCGCATTGTAGGCACCGACGTCTATTGTTTTTGTCCATGCGGGCTCGTGTTTGTAGCTCCGTTAGTGGAGCTGTATAGTTTTGGAGCCGTGATCGTGACTCCATTAGTTCTCCGTTGTTTACCGTTAGTAATATGAGTAATTTTACTTACTGTTAATACGGAGCGGTTTCTGTGGTTGTACTGTTAATAATGTATCACTGTAATGTGATTCACTTATGCTATATAGTTTGGACGTCTGAGGATGACGTACGTTCAATACAGAGCGTTCGTTTATTCTTATTACAGTTTGGACGTGTGAGGATGACGCACGTTTGAAACGAAGCGTTCGTTTATTCTTATTACGCGTTGTAGGCGCCTTCGGCTTTCGTACTAACTCGCCCCTTCCGTACTATTATGCTGTGTATGGTGGACCTTTCTGGACTCCGTACTTTTTCCCGTTTCACTCTGGGGCGGGGGGCTGAATCCTCTTTTTTGTGTGGCTGTGTCGTTACCTACGGGCGCGTTGCCTCTTTTCTTATTTACATTAGTTGAGCTCCTTTGTTTTTGAGCCGTGACGCGTTGTAGGTGCTTATTTACGTTAGTTGAGCTAATATTATACCTCCGGTGCCGTGTGTGTGTTTCATGTGGTAGTCTCTGTGCTCATTGCTTTATTTCGTATTTCCGTTAGTTGAGCTGTTGGCGCCTGCGCACTATGTCTCCTGCGTCCATGGGCATGCCATGTACCTGCGTCCATATCCGGTTTATTCTCAGTTAGTAATATGGATAAACCTTGAAAATTTTTCAAAGCTTCATATTTCTGTTAGAGATGCTGATATGTGTCATTCTTATAAGATAACATCTATTGTTTTTCATTACATACAAGAATATCAAAGTAGATACATTTGCAGAGTTCATATTACAGTACACCCCCAAAATTTGCGGGAATTAAGTTCCTAGAGCACCCGCAAATTGTGAAAAACCGCGACTTTTGGACGTGGTTAAAAAATGCCTTTTAAATGCCTATTTTTATAGTTTAAACCCTAAATACAGTATGCCCCCAAAGCACTTTAATTTCATTGCAAACTCTGCTTAATACATTACCTAAAACATTACCTTAATACATGACCTAAAAACAGAATGTAAAGGTAAACCCGTCTACTGTACAGTACTGTTCTGCTGTGTCTCCCGTTATGCTAGAATGTAAAACACCGATGTTACCACTGTACGTACTGTAATTCATGCAAGCGCGTTTTCTTTGTTGTTTGCTGTCATTTTCTTTGTTATAAGTAGACTAAATACATAATAATTTCATTTAATTAAAATTCAGTAAAATGTACAGGTACTCACCAATGATGAATGATATTGATGATGATGAAGTAGTTGTGCAGTATGATGCAGAGGATTTAAAACTCCTCGGGTGGCGCCTCTTCTTCAGGCGCTTCAGGAGGAGCTGTATCTTTGGACGGGTCTTCTTCTGGTGGGTTTTCGTGCTGGCTTCTCTTTATAGGTTTCAGGAACATTGTGATAGGAAGTTGCTACATTGTCTCCTGTAGCAAACTGCTGGTACAATTTGCGTGCTTTCTCACGGATGATGTTACCATCCAAGGGGATGTTCTTCTTCCTGCAGTCGTTTATCCACAATGCCAAGGCAGATTCCATCCTGACAATATTTTTATTCCTTACAGTCGTTACCTTTTTGGCACTATCACAGAAACTTAGATACGGTACTCCAGATCGCTGCTTCGTTCTTCTTTAGGTAGCATGCGGTGCTTTCATTAATGCCATAGTGGCACGCAACTGCAGCATAACTTTTTAGTTCCCGGAGCGAATACAGTAGTTCAACCTTCTCCTGGAGTATTTTTAACTTCTTCTGGAGCTTAGGCTTAGTGCCAGAAACCTTAGAAGGTGCAGGGCGTTTCGGTGACATCTTATGCGTTTAAGAATAACAAAATGAATACAATAACAGAGTGGAAAACACGAGGACACTCAGCTGGAGACGGGTCACAGGGCAGCAGTCAATAAGCAGCAAGGAGAAATGAATAACGCTCCCGGATTGGCTACTTTCACCATCCCAAACCGTGTTTCCCTCCGCAGTGGTAAACCCACTCACCTGGACAGCAGTCAATCAGCAGCAAGGAGAAATTAATAACGCTCTCAGATTGGCTACTTTCACCATCCCAAACCGTGTTTCCCTTAGCAGTGGTAAACCCACTCACCTGGGGCCTCATGCATAACGTCGTGTGTAGAATTCGTACTATAACATGACGTAAGCACAAAAGCGGAAATGTGCTTACACACAAAAAAATCCAGATGCATAAATCTGTGCGAATGCCATCTTCCACGTTCTTCCGCTCCATAAATCCCGGTCAGCGTGAAAGTAACGCATGTGCACGTGCCTGCTGTCCCGCCCCAACTCCTCCCAGAATTACGCCTCTTTGAATATGCAAATCAATATAAATAGCCCTTAAGATCTGCCTTCTATGAAAAGACAATGGCAAAAGCACGAGGGAAAATAGAAGGATTTCAGTGAATACCAAGTGGAGGCAAGGAAAAAACGTACTATTTGTTGGTTTAAACAGTGGAATAAACAAAAAATGAAAGTTGATCGAGTGACATAGCGTGTTGGAGAAACTCGAAAGTTCAACTTTACAAAGTCACACAGTGCCAGAAATAAAAAAAGTTGTCACATATCAAAGTCGCCGTGAAAAGGCGAGTTGTAGCCCAGTGTCTGAGTGTCACATGAAAGCTTATTAGGGTACAGAGAAAAGAAAAAAAAATAGGGACACTGGGGGGGAAAAAAGCACGAAATGTCAACTTTAATCTCCACTTTAATCACGTAGTTTATTTTTTCATTAAAATAGAACATCATAAACTTTAATGTTTAGTTTCTCAAATCCCATCATAACTAAAGTAGCATGTTAAATGTTTTGTTTTGTATTTGATCTTTTATGTGCCCCTATGTGTGTGAATCACTACATGCTTCCGGGCTTTCTCTTCCTCCGACAGGACACAGAATCCATTACATTCGTAATATTACAGCTCTCTGAATAATTAAAATACTGAGATGTATATGTGATATCATTTTCATGATAATAGGAGTTAAAGCATGTTATTAAACATGGTGACACAGTGGTGCAGTGATTTGTTCATGTCTCATGCAAGATGCTTGTTGCGCGACCTTCGATGAAATACTTTATTGTAGCAGCACTGTCTCTTTCAAACGTACTACCCCCAGTTTCTGTCCTTACTTTTCTTTCTCCAAATACCCGATCGCCACACAATCAGCTCTGTAATAGACGTTAAGCCATCAGTAAGCTTAGAATGCTGATTCTTCAAAACTTTTAAGGAACATTGAAATATCTTCGTAGTACGTGTTTAATTATTCTATCCATCTATCCTTCCATCACCAGCAAGAATACAGTGCGAGGCAGGAACAATCCGTGAATGGAGCGCCAGCGCTGCAGCACTGTGTACTCACATGTTTAATTATTAACATTATAGATTATTTAAATAAAGTTAAAGTTTTATTTGTATAATATAATTATACAATAATATTTTGCTGCATTTCATCTTAAAATGATATTGTGATCATATGTAAATACGCGCTTTATAAAGTGGCTCAGGTTGTGCAATGTTATAAATGTATCGCAAGTTTACAGTGAGGTAATTGTACTTATAGGTAAAAACAGATACCCCACTCAGATACAGTAATATAAATACTCTGAATGGTACAGTGAGAGTAGTATGGAAAAAGATGATCCACTGTGGCCACTCCTAACAGGAGCAGTTGAAATAAGAAGGTGGTGCAGTGAGAGTAACAACGCTAAAGCAGCTATGGTATTTAGAATTATTTGACCATTCAGTGTATTTATAAAGCCGCGTCAGGGATGTGGATCTAAAAAAGAAAGGGTAACCACACAGGAACAGTAGCACTGCTTTGATGCTGGGTGCTGCCAGTCTGCAAAACCGAGCGGAGAACTTGCCAGGGTATGAGCTACTGTGGAAATGTGCGTTTCCCTCAGCGGTTCCTTCCTATTCTCTCTACAGCACAGTATTGCCACGAAAAAAGGCATAAAAAATTGTGGAGGATATTTGCACTTTCCGCTAATAATTAATAGTTGGGTTCTAAGGAAAAATCCGTGAACGACCGAGTCCGTGAACCCTAAACCGCAACTTCGCGGGGGTCTACTGTATATGTAGGCAACAGATACTTGCATATACATGTAGACAGAGATGTAGAGCCTGAATGTTTTTCTTCTTTTTCATCCAACAAGCCTCTGGAAACATTTTGAAAGTCAAGCTGAGAGTATGCTTGTTTAAATATGTTTGCATGTTTAACACATTTTACAGTTACTTTCCATTTTCATACTGCATAAAACAAAAAAAAAACTAATGACTTAACCAACATTTAAATCGCAGAGATCAATTTTCATTATATCTCTCCAACTACATTCAAACTGCGACTAAAACCAACTCAATTCAGTTTCGAGTTTTGGCTCATGTAAGATAGAGACATCCATCTTGGATGTTACCCATGTCCGCAAATGAGTAAAATCAACAATATATCACACAAATATGACCAAATAGCCTACGGTGAATGCCACCAGCGGGGTTGCCGCACTAATTAGTACAGTTGTTTTCCATGGAGACCATCTGCAAATTTGTCAGCTCATGATGGCAAGGGAGAGAAATCAAAAATTAAAGATTGTAGTTGTTGCATAAGTCAGCAATGTCATCTTTTTGTAGAGACCTTTTACATGAGAAATGAACCCCAGATTGATGATGATGAAGTAGAGAATTTTGACATGTTTGAGCAATGTCTGCATGAGCCTCTTGGTTAAACAGCCCTTGAGGCACACCATCAAAAACTGTGAAGCAATTGGTAGCCTTAAGGGAGTAATCTCATGGATGTCATATTGCACAATCGATATATTATTGAAGGGAAGATGACTCAAGTTAATATCAATTGTTTTAATTTGTTAGGGAGGCTTTTTGTACTTGGCCACTGTTGAGCTCAATTTCTGATAATGACTGTGTTTTAGTTAGGCCCTATTTTTAGAATGTTGCTGCATTTTAGCTCCATATGCACAAAGCATTCAATTATAATATATAGTTGTTCACTTGAAAATCTTTTATTTAGTGCATCTATCTTGTTTAAAATTCTCCAAAATGTTTCCAGGGCAAGATCCAACCTGCGAACATTGCAATCGAGCTCCAGCCTCACTAGGCCACATGTTTTGTGCGTGTACCAAATTAACATCATTCTGGACAAAACTTTTTTTTTAATTGCCTTTCAGACAGTCTTAGTGTCACAATCACTCCTAATCCATTAATAGCTGTGTTTGGTGTACTCCTAGATGGGCTTGAAGTGGAGAAAGACAAACTGTAATTGCCTTTACTTCACTATTAGCATGTAGACATATCTTGCTCAACTAGAAGAATCCTAGCCCACCCCTTTTAAGTCAGTGGGTAACTGTTGTTATATTCTGTTTGAAATTGGAAAAAATCAGATTCTCACTTAGAGGATCTGTTCAAAGCCTATCAGGATCTAATCGATAACATTTTAGAACAAGCATTTATATTGAGGCGATGGACTCCTTTCCCTCTTTACTACTTGCAGAGTTTTACTCGGGCTGTTGGCCTTCCTCTCTTTCTCTTGGGTTGGGTTTTGAATTGAATTTAGTTTTGTTAAATTTGACTTGATTGTTTGGAATGTTACATGCTTCTAATATATTCAGTAAAGATTAAGAAAAAAATGTTGCTGTCAGTATTATGTAGGTTGGGAGCATGCACCGATTACAGCGCATTGCCAAACCTACCTCATGACGAACCCCCTGGATTGGTACCCGAGTGCAGCGGGTGACACCTCAGCCTCACATTATGTTACTGATCCCTTTTTACTTGTCACCATTAGAGAATGCAGTCGGAACCAACTTGTAGGAAGATGTAGGATTGTTTTTACAGAATTACTCTATTCTGTTTTATTGTTCACAGCAGTCAAAGCATTATCGGTATGTTTAAAATTCTTTGTGTGTTTATTTGTAAGGTATACTATTTACTGTAAAGTTGTATAAATTTCAGCATGATTCTGGTATGTGCTGTATGGTCTCTAATGATGAGAGACACTCTGAGTAACTGTGATTTTCATGTGTTTTATTTATTCTGTTTTCTCTAGATTAAAATGTGGTGCTTTTCTGTTTCTGGCTTACCTTTTCGCAGTTACTATATTAATTAAACAAGTTAACCAAACTTCTTCATTGTGGTATGAAGGAAATTAATTTAAGTTCCCCTTCAAATTATACATAGGGTATTTCCAGTTTTTTTAATATTCACAGTGAAAGATGTAAAATCATTTGGAACATGTTAATTACCAGATAATTTCAGTGCAAGCTTTCAGATGTAGGTCGGACACAAGTTACTACATCTCTATGAGATTTAGTACCACATATAAAGTGGTTTAAATCCAATCTGAAAAATTTTGGTTACATGTAGGGAGTGTTTTTTGTTATTCATGCGTCCTTAGAAATATCCGTTTCACATGAGTGTAGACATGAAATTGGAGACACTTTTAGCTGCTGTGTGCATGCAGCTCTCGTTAGTTGTCGTTTAGAGGTGAACTCACTATGAAGGAGATTCTTCTTGCTTCATCATTTTCGAGGTGTAGTGCATCTACCTGAAATTGTCTATGGACATTTATAAGTAAGGTGGTGTTTGGACTGTGGATTAAAAATATCTTTATCCTTTGATTGTATTTCCAACAATGATTTCATAATTATTAGCATTGTAAATTTGATATAAATTTTTCATGATTAAACATTTTAATTAGTTGTTTTTGTTGATCACCAGTAAATCTGAGTGAGATTTTGAGGTGCCTTATTTTTGAAGTCTTGTAATCAATTTTTTATAAATGAAAGACAAGGTTACTTTTAGCTCCCGTAAAACACTCGCTCTTTTGATTATGCACCCTGAATTTTTTGTATTTTAATTTTATGTTTTTAATATGTAGATTACAATGTAAAGTTTGTTTGTTTTTTTTCTTTTTTTTTTCTCTTTTTTTTTTTTTAAACCTAAATAAAATTAAATAAAGGCGGTGGCTTTTCAAGAAGAATGTTTTCTAGTTTTGCACCTTATACTCTGCAAATTTTTTTTAAATGGAGGGGTGTGTGTTATGATTGTCTTAGTACCTCTTATTATGACAAGTTACACCAGCACTGCATCTAACTGTAAGTGAACCACACTTCTGTTTAGTGTTATTTTGTCCCTCTGAGATATGCATAAAGCATGCAAACTCCTTCTGCTAGTGTTCATTTCAGAATACTACTTTAGATGTACCTCTCCCTCTTCTATCCCTTTCTGCCACACACGCGCACACACACACTCATATAGCACCCCCACCCCCTTCTATACCCGCCTCCTCCTCATGCTTCACTGAATGCCTGTTGCCAGGGCAGCCCGTCAAACTAGTGCTTATATTGGCTGATTTTTAGAGCTGCTAGACTCTAGCTTCACATGACCCATCAAGTATTACCCAATGAAGAGAGTCTATGCAAATTTTTCCTACTTGAGTTAACAGCATGCATGTGGGCTTATTCTGTTTGCTGTAAGAAAAAGCAGACAGGATGAGAGCATGGCTAAGAGGGACTCCATTTTAGGTATGTATACACTTTGGTGTCCCATCCGAATCATTTCAGTTCAAATCTGTTTGCTGCTTTTGTTTCCTGCTCTTCCCCTTCTGAATCATCTTCATTGGTAAAGATCCCAAAACAAAAAAAGTTTGACATTTTAATATGGAGATAATTCAGCAGTTTAAATATGGGGATAATTTGCAGAACATTGCAGTACTGCACATTTTAAACTTAGCTACATAATTTTAAAATGAGCTGTGTGGCAGTAAAGCATTTGTGCTAACTCACTTCTGTAATCTTGCACCAAAGTGGACAAGCTACTGGTTGCGCCAATGTGTCTAACCTGGGCAACAGTTTTAGGCCCCGTGCAAGGCCCTGTATGACATTGCCAGAGAGTCTTTAAAGAAAAAAAAATTGGCATAGCACATTGTTTTAAAATTTTCCATGCTAAATAACAAAAAAAAATCTTATTTGATATAGTACATGTTGTAATTGTGCAGGTGTTTTACTTTAATTACTCTAATAAATACAGCCTTTGCTTTTAACCTTTTGTTTAATATTTTGAAATTTTCATCGTTTTCTTTCCAGCATTACTGAATGTGATTATGCCATACCTACATCACTGAGCAGAATGGCTTTCTACTGCAGTTTGCTAACCAGCTGGGAAGAGTGAGGACAGGATGTTACGGATGGGGAGCAGGAGCATGGGAGCGAGCTGACACATTGTTTTCTCCCATGCTCTTTTTGAAACTTTAAAAAAAAAAAAAAAGTCCAGTGTATATGTTTGTCTCAGGCTATTGTAGTGCAACATTTGAGTGGTTATTTTATTTGGACAGGCCTAGGAAATAATGCATCAGAAATGTGATTTCACTTGTATCTTTCCCAAGTGTAATGCTCCCCTATCTGATCTTTTCTCATTCAAGATTTTTTCTAAAGTAATTTAAAATCCCTTGCAAAATTGTCCTAAAGAAACTGAGTAGAATGTTTTAAGGAAAAGTTAAGACTCAATTCATAGCTTTTATTGAAAGTAAAAACAGTTTGTAGTGCCCTCTTATGTTTGATTTTCTTTTCTGGAAACCATTTTGAACAACTACTGCAGCTTTAGCTTAGCTCATTGGAAGAAAGTTACTCTTTTAGAAAAGCGGAGAATGCCAGGTTTTTACATTTGCTCATTTCACTAACATGCTTATTGCATAATAGAGGAGGCTATAGACAGATTTTAATTATTTAATAAGTCATTTCAAATGAGGGGGAGATTTAGATTGTCTATAATATGCCACTTTATAACTTGTAAATTACAAAGTTTTAAAATATACATGTGTAAATATATTTGTGTGTATGTGTGTACTTAAGGTACTTCTGTCATCTTATTAGTTTAATATAATCAGATTTTTACAATTTCCCTTAAGATTTCTACTGATGCATCATTTATTATATAAAAAAAACACAATGTTAAAATATGTATATACATTTGAATACTAAAATATTTCAATTTTTTTTATGTGTTTTTATTTTGTGTATGGTTAAGATATAACTTACAGAATATAGCATTTCATATTTCACTAATCATAATTATGTAAAGAAGTATTTGTAAGTGCATGAAAAATATAGAAGAATAATCTGAACGCAGGTATTGTTTGTTCCGGAACCTGTTCTAAGTAACTTTGCTTCCCAACATAGTTTCATGTAATATTCAATTTAAAGGCATCTTGCTGGATATTACCGCTTGCCTTTCTCTGTAATAAACATATTTTCTTTTCATTATTTCCTTAATTTTACCACTTCATTTTTCATTTAGTCAGTACTACACATTCAAAAGAACTGAAGTAGTTAACTAAAAGAGTACACTATTTGTTTGATGTGATGATGATCCAAGAAAGTAAAATGTTTTGATTTGTTAAACTTAATGAATCTGTGAATTTGGATATTTGGTATGAGCCTTTCATTAAACAAATGCAAAAATGAAAAAAAACAACCTTGTACTATTACACACCACTTCTCATGAAGTGCTTGTTCAGTACGTCACAAATGCTTTGACCATATCAAAAGATATTCTGCATCATCACCAAACTCATAGAGTAAGCATTCACTTATCATTACCACCAGAGTTAACTTCTTTCAAAAAATCAAATATTCAGTATAATCATTTGGGATTAGAAGAGTGTGACTCCATGTTCCTTGTTATTAAGTTATGTGATTCACAAATCGCTTAAATATTCTTTATAGGTGCCATTTTGAATAGAATCCTTAGCTGCTTCTTGTGGCATTTTATGTCAATACCTAGTCCCTTTAGAAAGCTGTCCCATGCTTATAACCTTGATGATTAGGCAACAGTATTACATGCTGTTGTGCTATATTAATAATGTGTTTTACACAATTTCTCTTTAATAAACAGATCACTAGATATGTGTTGAAAATTATAAAATATATTAAATTGTTTAAGAATTGTATGGTGAATGATGGTAAAATCTTGAATGCAGCCAAGACCCGTTTTATTTAGTGCCAGTTGTTCCAAGGATGGATAGGTTTAATTTTAAATTAAGGTATACTGAAGTTATTGTTTCCATAATATTTATGCATGTATGTAAGCCACAATGCATCTGCACATTTATTAACAATGTTATTTTAGTAGTAATACACATTGTGAGCACCCCTTTCCTGTGACAAAAACCCTGTTTCTTTTAAATTGACACTTTCACTAAGATTGAAATTAAATAATTAATAAATGACACTTACCTGTAAGTTCCATATTCTTATGATTCATTTCTTGAAAAAGGGAATAATGATATCTGACAGCAAGGTTTGTCATGGTCTACTTTTTTGTAATTATTACCCCAACAGTTAAGGTGTTAGTACTAGTATATTTTAGTTGTATGTATGTGATAAGTGAAGGCGACCATTATAGCTCTTTTTTCTGAGTTAAATATCTTTGTTCTTTTCAAGTGATACAATTAAATTTACAGCAGTGATAACATGGATATATATTTTGAGAAATAAAAAAGAGTAAATTATATGCAGTTGTCTAGTTTTGCTATTTTTAGAAGGATTTGGTGCCTCCTTGCTCATATTTCAACAAAATAGGTTTGTTGCATATATATGAATGGTAAATATCAATAGACATATATATTTTTTTTTTTAAATAAAATTAACTACTAATGTGACGCACAAATTGTTGAATATTTGTTGGGGGGGAACCACATAATGATCACATCTAGTCCATGTCATAAACTGTTGTCTAATTCCTTGCATGCTCAACCTAGCTGTTATTATAGGGAGCTTATTATTTGCTGCACATTGACTAGTTTATTTTTCTCTGCAAATCATACAGTACTTGTTTAATACTCTCTGTCCCGAGAGCTCATCTTGGACACTGTTTTTTTTGGGTTTTTTTTATGAAACGGGGATAACTGTATTCCTAAAAATATGATTTATTATGCCATGTCAGGTTTGACTAAACTATCAACTGCTTGTGAATAAGTAGATTGAAAATTCATATTTGTATGTCCAGACTTCCAAAATATTGTTAAATTTAATTGATTGTAAATGTTTTCAAACTTATTATAATTTTTTTTAAAAGTCATTGTGTTTTTTTCCCTTACATTAGGTGAAAGATGGAAACAGTTGAAGAGCCCCAAAAGAAAATTTTCAAGGCTAGAAAAACTATGAGAACAAGCGATCGACAACAGCTGGAAGTTGTGCACAAGGCTAAGGAAGAATTTCTTCAAAAACAGGGACAGGGAGTGGTGGAGGAATCTGCTACTACAGGGGCTCCATCTCCTGTCCCCACACCACCCCCAACCCCTTCTACCCCACTTGTTAATGGCAAGCATAACTCAAATGAAAATGGAGACCTAGAGCAGCCAGACTCTCCCACTGTTGCCGATAAAGCCACCTCCTCCCCAAAATCACTTTCTGAAGATATCCAAGAGTCTGAAAAAATGGAGGAGTTAGAGCCAACATCCAGTGTTAACATCAATCAAAAAGAGACAGTGGAATCAGAACTTTATGAAGATATCTCTGAGCCAAGTCCTTATTCTGAAAGCCCACAAGATGCACGTGTGTCCCAGAGTCTTCCTGCCAAAGTGGTACAGGAGCAGCCTGAGGAGGTAAAGACTACAGAAAATGTAAGAGAGGTGGAGGATACAAATTCTACAACTATAAAGACCATAGAGGATAAAGGGAATGCCGGGAAGCTGGCAGATGATGGTTCACCTGCAGAGAACAAAGAGCCTTCTCTTGAATCAAAGGTTCCTGAGATCAAGTCTGTCTCTCCTACCCCAGCTCCTTCACCCATTGTCCTTCTAATGCCTTTAGAAGTAGAGCACAGAGATAAGAGTCCTACTCAATTAGAAGATATTGGAGACCTTGCAATTTCAAGCAGCGTGGAAGTAAGAATTGGGGATATAGGGGAAGCTGTTTTGTTTAAAATATGGTATTGTTTTATTTTACATGTTTAAGATTTATTTAAAATGATGTTGTGAAGGAATCTGTTTGATTCTGTAAGTCACTGAAGAACATGCGTTACATGTACAATATTTATATAAAGTAATTTTACAATGAAATCTGTTTGATTCTGTAACTCATTGAAGAATATGTGGTAGTTAGCCACTTTGTGAGTCTTAGTTTTTATTGCTTTTTTTTCCCCTTCACTCTCAGGGTAACTCAGAGGATTTCTCCGATTCTCTAGTAAAGAATAAGCAGAATGAAAGGAATGTTGATAGTGAAACTGAAGAAAAGGCCTCTTCTGATGAGAGATTAGAAGCTGGGAGTCCTGGCCCTTCTGTATCCACTACAGCAATGGAAACAGAAACTGGTGACAGTGAAGAAATTATTCCGATTCTAGAAAAGCTGGCCCCTTCTTCATCAGCCCCTTTGTCTCCATCGAGTCCCCCAAGTGAAGATGTACTTTCTCCTGCTCAATCTCCGTCACGACAAGATAGTAGTGATCTTGTACCTCGTGAAGGATTTCTTGTGCTGAGTGATGAAGATGAGGGTGAAAAAGACAGAATGGATTGTGAAGAAGTACAAAAAGATACTGTACAGTCAACAGCCACACTTCCAGAAGAAACGGACAGTACTAATGGTTGGTGGCCTGTGTTCTTAAAGGTTTTTTCTTCCGCATTTGCCAACATGTAAATGTCTTGGATGGCAACCCTTACGCTGTATTTTCCTTTTTTAGTTGCTGAGGTTGAGACTGTGGAAGAACCCAAAACCTCAAGTAACCTTGAACTTGGTAAATATGCCCATTTAACCCCCACCCTCCAATAAATTTTAAAGTATTTTAATTATTTCATTCATTATTGTACTTGTTTACTAGAGTTTGTGTGCTATAGATAACTGTTACTTGGATTTAAAAGATAATTTTTCAACTCTCTCCAGTGGCAGAGCCTGAGACAGAAGACCTAGAAATGTCGACACAAAGGAAACGCTCTTGTTCCGATGATGTTGAAGTATTGTCTGAACCTAAACGTCGTCGTTTTCTGGAAGGAAATTATGAGGCTGAGCTAGAGCTGAAGATTACAGCTGCACGGGCTGATGTCCACCAAAAACTGGAGAAGGTCAGCACTTTTCAGCATCATTGTATTATATAAACTCTTAAGTGCTTAGTCAGTTTGCTAATCTGCAGGCACAGAAGGCACATTTTACTTCTGTTTCTGGTGAACATTTCATATTAAAAGCAATCTGCAAAACCAGGTTTAAAAATTGTAACTTGTCAAGCTACCTTTGCTCACCATTAGTTTAAAAAGAAAAAGACCTTGTTTGGATTTGTAGTTTTTTCTGCTTGTGATGCATATCTTGTTTTCTCATTTTCTGATTAAGACAAATTCCACATGTACCTTTATATTTGGTTGTATTTTTAAAAGCCTTCTATAATAGCATTATTCCATCGAGAATTAAAGCATAAGGACTTGTCAAACGCAATTCTCAAGATAAAAATATATACATTCCAAATTGACTCCTTTACACATATATAAAAAAGCTTGCAGGACACACTTAAATATTTACGCTCCTTTTTATCTTTGGTTATGGACATTTTCTTTACTGTTAATTATATCATATCAATTTTGATAGATTTAACTTAAGTAGTGTAATTGAGAAAATGGTTTTAACATGCTTTGATCTTTGTATAAATGAGCAGTGGTTTCTAGATCAGAGAAGAGCTCTGGCATGTTACACAAACTGCACAAAATTTGAATTATGTAGTTCCCTGTTTTAATGAACTAAAAGTAATTGGACAATTAGCTGCTTAGCTGCCCCATGGCCCAGGGTGTTATTTCATCTTTAAGACATGCTCAGTTAATCTGATGAAAGGCTTTCTAGGTGATTCTAGTTGTGGAATGTGTTGCAGTAGTCACTCAACATGAGACACAAAGAGATGCCAGTAATGCAGTCTGTCAGGCTGAAAATCTGGAAAAAAAAAAACCTGAGACTCAGCAAAAATCAATTGGTACTTTATTTAATAAAGAAGAAGGATGCCTCACGCCTGGACAAACTGGTGAGGAAGGCAGGCTCTATTGTAGGCTTGGAGCTGGACAGTTTGACATCTGTGGCAGAGCGACGGGCGTTCAGCAGGCTCCTGTCAATCATGGAGAATCCATTGCATCCACTAAACAGTATCATCTCCAGAGAGGAGCAGCTTCAGTGACAGACTGCTGTCAATGTCCTGCTCCACTGACAGACTGAGGAGATCGTTCTTCCCCCACACAATGCGGCGACTCAATTCCACGGGGGTGGGGGGTAAACATTAACATTATACAGTTATTGTCTGTTTTACCTGCATTTTTATCACTCTTTAATACTGTTTTTATCAGTATGCTGCTGCTGGAGTATGTGAATTTCCCCTTGGGATTAATAAAGTATCTATCTATCTATCAATCACAAATAATGATGTACTGGGGAGATCAGGAATAAAACTGCCTCGTAGACCATGGATTCCAACTTCAGTAGATTACAAGTGAAAGTATTCTTCTGTTAAGAAAGAAAAAAAAAATTTTACATTTTGGCTACATCTACATGGTTTCACAATCACACATTCTAAGGATTTACCACAAGGTACAAACATCTGGTAAGCCTAAAGATCAGAAATGCCAGATTACAGTTTTCTAAGAACTGCATCAAAAATACTGTGCTGTTTTGTAACAATGTCTTCTGGACCAATGAGATGAGGATCACCTGTACCAGTGATAGAATGAGAAAGGTGAAGAGAAAGTAAAGGACCAGTCATGATTCTAAGAATGCAATATCCTCTGTGAAACATATGGTGGAAATTGTGTTATGTTTTAGGCATGTATGGCTTCCATTGGAATCTGGTTCCCTTCTATTTACTGATGAGGTTACTGCTGAGACATTCAACAGGATGAGTTATCATGAAATGTGTAGAGACATATCTGCTCATATTCAACAAAATGAATCACAAGGCACTTTATACTGTAGCAAAAAAGTGTTCCAAAACATACCCCTAAAATAACAAATGAGATTTTCAAGGCTAAAAAAAATTGAAATGTTCTCGAATGGCTGAGTCAATCACCTGATCCAAGTGTGATTAAGTATGCATTTCACTTGCTGAAGACAACAAGCTGCAAAGTAAGTGTAAACCAAGGATGTCTGCAGTACAGCAGTTTTATTTAAGGTAATACTAATTTGTCCAGTTACTTTTGGTTCTTTAAAACAGGGAGAAACATACATATGAGAAGTATTGCAGTTTCTATACATTTGACTGAATGTAAATTCCCTCAATTTAATGCAGAAAGTCTACACTTAAAAGCTAAAATTCTGTGTCTCATTTCAATACTGGTATTCTTGCAGTGGACTGCACTGTGTACTTTTTTAACTCACATATAGATACATATATGATATAATTTTGAAACTCCTCTGGTTATTTATTATCAGATTGTACAGAGAATTCTTGAAGAGAAAATCCGTGCTTTGCAGTGGAGTGTGTTTGACAAAACACTAGAGGAACTGAAAAGTCGTGTAGAAAAGATTGACTGTAGCAAAAGACATGAGGCAGTGCTCACTGGACTTCAGGTGAGGTTTTGGAAATTTAATATGTATCATATTTGTTAAAGAAATGTAAGTGTCAGGTAATAATGTACTACATAAAACATTCAAGCAAATTAATCCAGTTTTGGTTTAAAAGGTAAATCATACAGACCAATTTCAATGTTTACTGTTAAAAGCATTTTAGAGTGCATATTGATCAGTTTTACTACATGCTAATGAATAAAAAAGTGTTACTTGGAACACTTGAGACAGAAGAGAGTGAGATTTTGTTATCACTTTAAGTACATGCAAAAAAAAAAAACTTGATTCTGTCTCCATACTCTTAACTCATCTACTTCCTTTATCCATTTACATTTTATTAAAAACTGTGGTTGGGTAAATTCAATTAAACTGCTTCTTTTAAAAGATATTTAAAATCTTTGATTAATACATATCTATCTTTGTAGGCTAAAATATCTAGACTTTCCAAAAAATTTGGAGCTGCTAACCAAGCTCAGGATGAGGCAAGGAAACAGCAGGAGGTATTCTTTGACATTATATTAGTATTTATATATTGAATGCCTTCTAGTCCATAATAAATTATACTTTGCCTGATATTTACTCTCTTCTTTACAGATCTCTGCTAGTCAGGCAGATTTATCTTCAGGTGCTGCTACCACAACATATCGGTAAGTACCATAAACGATAAAGGAACAACACCAGACAGACTTTACTTTTATTCTGTTAAATTTGAAATGCATCTTTTTTTGTCACGTAGTTGTTGGAACTTTAAGCTGCTTATTGAGATATTATTATAGAATAATATGCCACTTGGTGGTGGAAAATAGTCATTGCATGCTGGCTACTTTCAGTATACGTTTTTCCCCAGTGTTCTCTCTTTTTTTTTTCTCAATATGCATTGTACTCTATGACACGTTTTCAGTCCATTCAGATACTTTAAAGTTGTAATCAAAATGAAAAACTTTAATTCTAAAATTTTTTTTTAGAAAAGTGGCTTTACTTGACAAAACAGAATGAAAAATGTTCCTAAAATTATTAATAAAAAAGTAAGAATGACATTGCTGATTGTGAAAGAGGTTGAAATGAAAGTTGCAGTCATGGGGGTTATCCAGGACTGAACTTTGATATTGGTGTGTAATCTTTGCAGTGCTATTATATAAAATAGTTGGAAAAGTTTTTATTTAGATTTCAAGAGCAGCATTCTATTACATCAGAATGTTTTGGACTCTTTCAACACCTTTGTCAACTAAACTAACATCAAGGGGTGGAAAATTGAAACAGTTGTTAAATGTCAACAAAAGTCACCTAAAGGGGATTGTTTGGTTTTATATGCTAGATGACAGCAAAGAATGTGAGATGAACCAAGTCTCTCACATTTTAAGCATCCGTTCTCCTTACAGAATGGCACCAAATAACAGCTGTCACTATCGTCAAAAGAAATACTTTGCTGAAGATGTTTTGCACATTATTGATGATGCGGGCTCTGCGCTGTCAGATGAGGATTTTGAGATGTCAGAAGGTACAGAAGAAAGCGACAATGACAATGAAGTTAGAATGTCCCAAAGATTGAGTGATAGCAATAGCACCATACACCAAGTTCCAGCAACTGTCATCTGGGAAGACTATCCTGAGTTTGATTCCTGGAAGCCCTCTTGGTTGCCAGATTTCAAGAAAACACATGGAGTTCTGGTGGACACTACTAACTATGAGCCAGTTGATTACTTTAAATTGTTTTTTCCAGAGAGTGTTTTTGAATTGATGAGTATGGAGACAAACAGGTATGCTGAACGTTTTTTTAATTCTCCTTGCAAGTTATCACCACATTCCCGTTTCTCAAAATGGAAGCCCACAACAAAGGAAGAGATGAAGGGTTTTGTGGCACTGCAAATTGAGATGGGACTTGACTGGCGGTATAACTACAGAGAACACTGGTCTACACGTAATGTTTCTCCAGGTGGATTTGGAAAGGTGATGCCACGAGATAGATATGTATTGCTGAACAGTTTTCTACATTTTTGTGACAATAAAAAGCAGCCCCAGAAGGGTGAACCAGGATATTACCCAATATGCAAGATCCAGCCTCTACTTGACCTTACAATGCCAACTTACATGCAAGTGTACCAACCTGATCGTGACCTATCAGTGGATGAGTCGATGGTAAAATATAAAGGCCGTCTTTTTTTTCGTCAGTGCATGCCAGATAAACCAACCAAGTATGGTATCAAAAATTTTGTACTGGCAGAGGCAAACACCGGGTACTGTCTTAAAATAATCACTTATATTGGCAAATATTCCTTCCCAAGAAAAGATTGCTCCCTCACAACTCAGATTGTTTTGGATTTGCTACAAGGTTGTGACAATAAGGGGCACATTGCCTATATGGACAATTTCTACACATCGCCTGATTTATTTCTTGAGCTGCAGCGTAAAGGAATTGGTGCCTGTGGTACAGCAAAGGCTTCTAGAAAAAATATGCCGCAAAAGCTGAAACCAAGCAACCTGAAACTAACAAGACTTGATAAGCCAATTTTTGTACGTGCAAATAATTTGGTGGCTCTTGTATGGCAGGATGTAAAAAGAGTAATATGTCTCACAACAGTTCATACAAACAATACATGTAAGAAAGTAATCCACCAAAAGGGAAAGCCAGAAAGAAGGGTGGTGAATAAACCTATAGCAATTGAAGAATACAGCGTAAAAATATCTGGAGTTGATCGGCTGGATCAGATGTTAGGGGCATATGCTTTTGCCCACAAGTGCATGAAATGGTACCATGCAGTCTATCACCAAGTGCGTGAGGTTGCTCTGACAAATGGTTACATAATTTACAAGCAAGAGAAAAAGAGTGACTGTCTGAATGCTGCCAATTTCCGCAAAAAAGTTGTGGATGGTTTACTCTCCGAGTATGTGGCAGTTGAAACTGTGAGGCAAGGCAGGCCATCCCACAAATCTTTGCCAAATAGGCTAACCGAATGTCATTTTGCAGCCACCTATGAAAACAAGAAGTATAAGCCAGACTGTATAGTTTGCAGCAACAGGCAGAAAAAACAGCGTCACCAGTGCAATACATATTGTAAACAGTGTGATTTACCAATGCATGCAATCGGTTGCTTTGAGCGGTATCACACAATTCAAAATTATTATATATAGAGTATTCATGCATTTTTCAGACATTTGTTAGTTTCTTGTTTTGCACAGTTACAAAAATATAAAGTGGCTTAGACATTTTTGTAAACACTGTTTTCTGAAAAAATGCAGACTGCAGTTGTGATTTAAAAAAAAAAAAATGTTTTGTTTGTCTATTGTCATTTCATTATTCATAACATTGCGGGGCTGATGAACTTCTTACCAGCAAATGTAATAATGGCTCATCTAGCACAATAGAAAGCATAAGCCATGTCCAAAGAGTAATGTATGTGTATGTGTCTGTTGGAATACCTGCCAATGATTTCTAATTGTATATTATTACTTTTGTTAATTTTTTAGTCTGGGGAAGAAAAGGGGTGCCAGGTTCTATAGCTGGCAATTGTTATTTCATTGTATTTTATTTGATTATAAATAACCATCAAAATTTGGCACATTTCTGGATCAGTATTGTTAAATAAAGAGTTATTGTTACTTTGGTGTCTATATGTTAATTGTTAATTGAAGTAATTGGTTACGGTTACCTTAATATATGTCACCACTGTATAATGTATAAGCAGTTTATTTCATACTGAAATGGCATTTACTAAGACAAAGATTAATAATGTATACTGTATTGTACTTTAGTTCATATGTTAACCAAATAAACTTTTCTCAGTAGAAGGATGGATTTACATTTTCATTTTTCTTGTATGAAGTGCTGTTCTAATTTAATAGGGTAAATGGAGCAATATGGTTGCTAATTACAGAGTTGTTCTTCTCAAAAATCTTGTCAATATGCTGGTAACTTTTTTATGAGGTTAAGGAATATGTTACCCAAAAAATTCTGTTACTGAAGGTTAACTGAAGAACAAGTTTGAGATTGCATTGCTTTTTTAGCAGAAACGTTCACACAGTGAGGAAGATGCTGGAAACAAAACGCAATGATACACCTGCGCAGCAACCTGCTACAGGTTAGTCTCTTGTCTTTGAGTTTTCTTCTCAGTCAAACTGAAATTCCTATGTTGATCACTCTTGCAAACAAGAGATCTGTCATTACTTTTATCCAGATTGACCTTATTCATGTAAAGTGCTTTTGTGGTCATTTGTGATAACCTGGTTCTTCTGTAGGTGTTTGCACAAAAGCAGAGAGATAATAGTTATACATTTTAAAATGACTACATGTGAAGTTTATTTCAGTATTACTAAGCGTTTTCCAAACCAATTAAGATTACTGTCTCTTTCCAGAGTAATAAATAATGATCCACTAGAGCACAACTACCCCTTGGTTAGGTTAAGAATAATTAACAAAAGATTGTATTAGTTGAATATTATTTGACATGTGGAGAATTAAATTCTGCCCTATGTTTGAATACAGCAAATAAAAAATACTGTATATCTTTTGAAGGAAATTTAAATACATTTTACTGTCCGTTTACAATCTAACAGTTGGAATTCCTATGTATCAGGTATAAAACTGAAATTGTACCCGTTTTTATTTTTAGATTTTTTGAAGTGCACAAAAGCCAATTTAGTTTATAGTTCGTTGCATGCCAAAGTGAAAAATGCTAAAATGACTGCACTTAAAGTAAAGTTATGGAATCCTGGATGGTACTTGAGGCTGATGTTTGTTTTTACTTCTTTTCTGAAAATTCCATTAAAAGCTGCAAAATGTGTATATTAATTTTCTTTCTCTTCCAGTTATATCTGCAAACCAAGGCGGTTCTCAGACAACAAATG
Source organism: Erpetoichthys calabaricus (assembly GCF_900747795.2). Lineage (NCBI taxonomy): Eukaryota > Metazoa > Chordata > Cladistia > Polypteriformes > Polypteridae > Erpetoichthys > Erpetoichthys calabaricus. The sequence goes on from NC_041405.2 coordinate 33,070,087, forward strand.
TGCAGATTAAAGCAGTAGCTCCCAGCACTGTGGCAGTTACTGGAGCAGCCTCTATTGTTGGCACCAGCCAACCAATAGTTGCCACTGCAGGCACAGCATCTAATGGTGGAGTTTCTACTACTGTTACCCAGAGTGGTGGGCAAGCCATTCCTTTGCAGTCAATGCCAGTTATTTTTCATGTTCCCGTGGCAGTTACTTCGCAACCACAAATTGTACAAGCACCACAGGGAACCATTATGACCACCCAGGCCCAAGGAATGGAACTGGTACCAGTCTCCTCATCAGCTACTTCCGGATCCCTGCCAGGAGGATCCACTGCAAATAAATCTATGCTTTCTACACCGCCAAGGGTCATGCAGACAGTGCCTGCATCCTCTAACTCAACCGTGTCTTCTCCTGGAGGTCAAACTGTATCCCAAGTTTCAATTACTCGGACTCCTCTGTCAACTTCAGTTACTTATGGGACCACCACAACAACTAGGACTTTAGTTCAACCAAAGTCACAGGCAAGCACAGCACCTGCAAGCCAGAGTTCCTCTGAAACTACAGCAGTAGGAGTTGCTTCTAAAACAGGTATGAACATTTTGAAGATAACTTGTTATTCAGAAGTAATCTGTTCTATTCCTCAGATTTGTTTGTATTTAGAAAATTGTCTAACCTCTTTAAACATCTTGCCAGAATACCTACTAATACCTACTAATATTTAGGTTCATCTACATATTGTACAGGACATACAATCTTTTTGAGTGACTTGGAGTTGAAAAAAAAATCTAGCACAGTACTTAGGTTTTGTAGGTTATTAAATACTAAGACATTTATAGTATTTAACCCCACTGGTGGAACAGTATTTTTTGAAGCAGTTAGGCTAATTACATTTCTTTATGATTTTGAGTCAAAAGACTCCATATTAAGTAATAAAGTAATTTAACCCTAGTGAAATTTGTGAGCTTTGTTGTTAACACTAAAAATGTTTTCTAGATGGCAAGGAAAAGACAACAAAGCATTGCAAATAAAGTATCTGTAATCCTTGTGTGTATGTCTACATTTTTAGTATCTCTTCACTTGTGTTATTGTATAGTATGAGTCACATTTCTCTAAATGAGCCTGTCAGGGTTGCTTATTCTTGGATCATAGGTGTGGCACCTTATCTTAGCATGTGCTGTGCATTTTGGGATTAGGCATTATAATATACTAGACATTAAGCCCGTTACAATAACGGGCGCTAGAACAGTAGTGTATAAACATTAGTAGGAACAGTCTATATTAAATGGCTGTATATTTACTGGCTTGTATGTGGCTGTAATATGCGTCACTGTATTGCGTGCCTTTAATTTTCTCTCGCAGTAATACTGGTTTGTATTTCCATAAAATGCCTGTAATTTTCTCTTGACAGTAATACTGGCTTTGATGTCCGTAAAATGCGTTTAATTTTCTGTCACAACCGTGGGCAATCAGCTGATTCTCCCCAGCAACTGATGTAATTTCGTGCCTGTTGTGTCTCTCCAGCAAGTACTGTGCAGTTCCCTAGCAAGTATTTTAATCTGTGCTGGCGTGCAGCTGATTATTGTATGTGTGGCTCCTCAGCAACAGATGTTATGTGCGCGAAAATGTACTTTTAAATGTCATCCTATTGTAATATCATGAAAATTCGTATATTTAGGAAAACCCCTTCAACGACTGACACTTTACCGGGCCAAGCTGACATCCTCAAAGTGAACACTTGCACAACAACAAACACTAATCCCACCTCTTTGGGGAAGCTGGTCTCCGCGTCTCAGTACCCGATTGGATTTTTCGTGCCTTATTTTTAAGGCTTACCTCATTTACCGAAATCCGATTGGATCGGCCGCACGATATTTTATAGGTCCCGCCCTCTCTATCTTGTGTGATGCGTCAGGCGGCCTTTGAAGCATCGCACCGTGCCCCATGCATGCGCACTTCATCAGAAGACACACACACACACGGACACTGGACGCACACAGGGGTTTTATTAAAGAGGATAGTGGTGTGTACTGTGGGAGTGAAATTAACTTATCTTCATTCTCTGTATTTAATAAATTGCTATTAGTTAGTGCCAAATTTGTGTGAATTATTTTTATGAAACATACTACAGAGGAGCTTTTATAAATGGATAGATGGGTATATAGGTAAAACATGCTTATTCTTTATTTTTGTTATCAGCATTTTGTTCAAGGAATAGAAATGGGCAGTATGCCCTAAGTAGTTGCACCTTTTATGACATTTTTAGGCTATAAAGTCCTTGATTCATTTTTTCTTCTTAAAATATGTAATAGTTTTACTATTGTGATGTTAAAGTTAACTTGAAGCAAAGTGTTGACAAAAACAATTGAATGCAAATGTAAACAATGTTTACTACATTTGCTACACAGTTTCAGGCTACTCTTATCTGACATAATGAGTAGTGGTTACAGCATGCACTTTGATTTAAATTCACCTCAATAACAACAGCAGGTGCACATATAAATAAATATACAGCATCAAGTGTGTTTAAATTATTGAAACTGATGCATATTCTAATATATCTCGCTTTTAAATGTAGTTTTCTGATTTTTGTTTTGTGGTGTTATTGTTGCATTAGTATGGCAATTTTTGTTTAATTGTTTGCTTCTAAATAATAATTAAGTTTATGCATACATGCATTCTCAAAACCACTTGATCAAATTGCATCTAGTGAGTCTCCATAAAGCAATAAATAGCCTTGCACAGGGTTATATTTTAATGTTAGTGGACATGGAAAGCTTGCCTGGGGGATTGATTATACTAAGAGTGTGATATATTGCCTTTTTAAGAGACATAACCTTTTTTTTTTTTTTTTTTGAAGATAACCAAACTGCAATCCGATCAGCAGAGTCATCATCTGGCAAGAGTACAGCCCAGGTAGGCTTGACATGTTTCAGTTCTTTTACCGGTATTTATTACAGTTTATAATACTTAACAAAGGGTGCCAGAGTTTAATTCATTCTACTTCATTCAAGAAAGAAGCTAATTTTTCTTGTCTTGCCAGAATGTCTTTGTTCTTCAGTGTTATAAAAACAATCCTTTCACAGACTTTTACAAACCAGATGTTTTTAAAAAGTAACCTAAATTTGAGATGTTTTCTTTAATTGTTATGGTTACTCCAAAGGGCATGCAAAAAGATAGTTTCTCCTCTGGGAATAATACAGCGTACCAAATACTGAAATTGTTTAATTTCCTCTCGCAGTAATACTGGTTTGTATTTCCGTAAAATGCCTGTAACTTTCTCTGACAGAAATATCGTGCATCGCACCGTGCCCCGCGCATGCGCACTTCACCAGAAGACACACACACACACGGACACCTGGATGCACACAGGGATTTGTTAAAGAGGATAGGAAATAGTTGACTTAAGGTTTTATAAAAGCATAAGAATTTTGCAGTCAGTTTTGTTATATACTGTATATTACTATCTTTGCTTCTAATGACAGTGAAGTTTTAAGCCATTATTTCCACAAATTTAGAGAAGAAACTTAATCTAATGTATTTTCCTGTGGAACATACTATATTTGCTGGGTGTTATGATGATGTTGTGTAAAGTGCTTTGCTCCTTAAGCTGCCTCCATACAACCTGTCTCGACAGTTTCTGAATCTCGATACTAGTGTCAAACTATACAACTAATAATCACAGGGGGTGTTTATGTGATTATTTCCTGACTTTTTATTATGGTTCCAGATTTCCTAATGTGTCACAAAAGTATCACAAGATTACATTTTTTGTTAGCCAATCAACAATTTGCAGCATGTGCCTGATATGTTGAGCTCAGCTGCAATCTTTGCTCATCTTTTTTTAATTAGAGACATATTCACCGGTTCTTTGAGCCACTCTTCCATTTGCTCAGTCCATAACACTCACTTTCCTTCTTTTCTTCATCCACACTTCTACTTAATTATTTGTGGGACTTAAATGCATTGCACTTCGGGTCGAGTTGGCTTATTCATACACACGTAAACTCTGTGACTGATGACGTGCCTAGGATAAAAGATAAACCAGTTTGATTGTAGTCAAAGAGGACTATGACAATGCCGCTAGGGGTGTTGCACTATGTGACTGATGGTCACTGGTGCACACAGATTATCCAAACTTGCTATGTTTTTCTTAAAACTTAAAACTAAATGAAGGCTATTAAAGCTAGTAATTTATCCTTCCTGTAAATAACCAAACATGCTGAACAGTGTTCCTGTTTAGGTTCCGTTTTATTTTCTATGTGAAAAAATATATTGTAGTGTCAAAGTTAAACTTAAAAGTTAAATGGTGGTAATATTCGTGTATATGCTAAGGATATTGTGTTGCATGTTCAGTGGATCCTGTTCAGCTGGCTATTCCGAGACTTGAGAATGTTTTACATATTGTTCATAGGACAAGTCACCTTGAACTTGCTTTAATGTTAAGCCATGTGTAGATTTTCTAACTTTTTTTTTTTTTTTTTTTTGCTTTAAAATGTTCAAATACAAGGTGTATTTTTAGTTTTTCCAAAAGCAGGTGGTTTATTATATTTATACAGTTTATTATTAAACCACAATATTAATGATTATGTTTTAATCGGCCATTTCAGTTTTGAATGTTCTTTTTGGTTTAAACGTTATTATGCAATAGCTTGCATAACATTGTCAAGAAGTGTTTAGATATAATGCAGTCAAATGTATTTAATTTTAGACCATTAGATTTTATGGTTTAACATGTTTGTTCTAATTCAGAAACGGTGCTTGTTATTTGTTGACTACTGTTATGTATTGTATTGTCCATGCCTTCAAGATTTCTTAAGATGATATTTACTGTTTCCAGACTAAGAGGAATAAAATGCTGTCATCCTATTATGTATGCTGCTCACTATTGTTCTCATGTTACATATTAGCCTTAAAACAGAATTCTAAAGGCCATACTTACACTTGCAGCTTACAGATTTACAGTTTTACAGATTAGATGTGCCTGCAGTCATTTGCTTAAATAAGATTTTTTTTTTTTTTTATCTGATGCCTGCTTGCTTATTATGGAATGTTATGATGTTGAGCTAAACTAAAGCCAGCTTTTATTATATATTTACAGGTGTCCCCTCCACAAATATTGGGAAAGATGAGTAAAAAGAGTTTTTAACCTTTTGGTGAATTACCTTAATCTCACGCTAAAAATGAGAGAAATACAGCCTTTTAATTAAGTAAATTTATTCTGGGAAAAAAATTCTATTTCAACAATTAAGTTATTTTTGACAAAATCACACATGCCACAATTATTGGTGCCTCCTGCAATTAGTACCTTGTACAACCCCAACCTTTGCCCATAAAGTGGCTCTCAGTCTTCTATAATATCTTAGAAGGTTGGAGAACATAGAGCAGGCAATCTGACACCATTCCTCATTACACAATATCGAGATTATCCAGGGTCCTAGGCCTATTCTTGTGCACTCGAGTCTTCAGCTCACCCCACAGATGTTCAATGGGATTTATGTCCAGGAATTTACATTTTCAGTTACTTATTTGGCTGACACCTTTATCGAAGGCGACTTAACAACATTTATGATCCAATTTGTTACATTTCTTTAGGTTTTCCACTTGGAGCACAGGCAGGTGAAGTGACTTGCTCAGGGTCAGAAAGTGTCAGTAGCAGGGTTTGAAGTTCAAAGCCTTAACTAATACACTACACTTCCTGCGCAGTGAGAGACAGTCATGACAGAGGCTTGATTGTGTGTTCCTTTAACCACTTTTATGTTAATTGGGACATATTTCCTGTCAAAAGTTCCAACAGCAACCCAGTTCTTAGTTTCTTGCCGGAGGCAGCCAGATTTAAATTTAAAACCTCCTGGTATTTCATGGAGCCCATGATGCCATGTTACGTTAACAAGTTGGCTGTTTGGAGGAAAAATGATCCCACAACATCACAGTACCTACCTCGCAATATGTGCTACTGGTGATTAGGTTCTTTTCAGTACAGCCATTCTTGTTTTTACCTCAAACCCACCTTGAGTGTTTCATGAGAAAAAGCTCAATTTTCATTGACCGTAAAAAATGTTTCCAGTCAAATTTCCAGCAAACTTGTAGGCATTACGTTTGTGGTTAAATGACAGGAAAGACTTTTTTTCTGGCATGCCATCCAAAAAATCTGTCTGCATGGAGGTGGCATCTGATAGTAATTGTAGAGACCTATTGACCCAACATGCTACTTTCTTCTGTATATCTCCAGTAGTGATCCTTAGGTATTTTTTTTAACTTCTGCTTGCCATCCTCCTCACTGTATGTTGGGGCAAAATAAACTTGGATCCTCTTCAAGGCAAATTGGTAAAGATTCCAGTTAATTTGAATTTTTACATTTTTGCCATAAATGTAGACATAGGCATTTCCAAGGGAGAATTTATTTTTTAAAGGAATTTCCTGACTTATGAAGGCCAATGTACTTTTCACAAATTTGTACTGTGTGTTCTTTTATATTTCCCATGTTTAATGGATGAATGAGGGAATCTGGCTTCTGTGCCACCTCATATTTGTACTACAGTTAAACAAAAAAAAGTTATTGATTACTGCTTGAAAGTTCCTACACACTCTTAACTTTTAAAAAAAGTTATTTCAGTTAGACTTTGTTTATGAAAATTTCTAGGGGTGAAAATAATTGTGGTACATTTGAATTTGTTAAAATTGTTCCTTTGTGAGGGATTATTTTTTCTCAAAATATAAATTTATTGTCTAAAAGGCTTGGGTTAAAATATTGATTTTCTGATTAATCGTTATTTTTTCATATAAACGATTCAATATCAATTCTTAAAGTCTCAAGATCAATCTTGTGAATCTCTGTCCTGCTCAATTATCATATGTAGATTTTTGCTTATCTTTGTTTTTGGTGTCCAATCCAGTAGATGGTGCTACTGCACCTGTAAAGGCTTTTTACAGTAAAAGCACTTTACTATCTCTCATAAAATGGTGTGTTCTCCTTAACTGAAATCGGCGTCTTCGACACTTAAATCAGATGTGTGGATAGCTGAACATTCAGGACAGCAGATTCCTACGCAACATTCACACATTAAACATTACTAGGCACCTGTGGTGGATGTGTTGCAGGCAAGCACGCTGCGTACCATTCACAGTGGGAGCAAAGAGCTGCACCTTTCTATCATTTCCAATATAGTGTCCAATCATGTGACCGCATCAATCACATTTTTGTCTGATGGCAAGTCCAATGAGCGTTGCTTCTCTTTAAGCATGTGGCATGCTAGCTGTACTGCTGTGATTGAAAAAGTCTGCAGCACTCTTCACCTGGCAAAGCAAGTGGGCAGTTGTTGGAATTTTCAGAGCAGCATGCAATACAAAATGAGTCTGCAAAGCAGGCCGACTTGAAGTAGCTCCATAATAACAGCAGTATCAGTCACAATGGCTGGTCCTTTTTCTTTTATGTTCTATTCATTCAGTGCCACTGTCAACAAGCATTAGCTCTAAATCCTCATTTTAAAATGCTTGCTTTTTGTTTGAGGACTATGAGGACACATATTCGAGACTGATTAACATGACTGCTACAAGTAAGCAGCTGAAGAATTATAGAAAGACTCAAGTCTTCCCACTTTTAACTTTAATTTCAACCAATTCACGATTATTGTAAATGTTCAATAGGGGAATAAATTCGGCCAACAGTTTAGTTGTAGCATGACAGCATGGTGATTCATGACACACAAATAGGTTATTGAGTAACATTATTTAAGAAACAATTGTTTGATTATTTTTTAATATTATTCGCAAAATGATATAGATGTTTTTTTAAGTAGATGCCATCGCATTGTGTATAAAACAAGGATCTGCCCCATAATATGTGTGAACTCTGATGTGGTGATACTTATAGTATGTTAGTTAAATAATGGTGAATTTTGAATCAGTGCAGTGATTTTTTTTTCTTTCACAAAGCAATGAAATTTAGTTTCACATCTTCCAAATACTGATGTTATTTGTTCATTACTAAGTATTTCTTTTTAAATGTTATGAAGTCACTATGTAGACACCCTTTAAATAAAGTGTTACTGAAATTTGTCACAATATATTAATGTTCTCTATGCATGATTAAGTAATTTCTAAAAAAGCCACCACTTCAAATATATCAGTGCGCGCTATTTCAGTCGATATGAAATCGAATCTGGGTATTGTGAACTGGAATTGAATCGGGTCCTGAGTGCTTATATCCAGCCCTAGTCTGTGATATTAAGGTAATTCACCAAATGGTGATTTTTTTACTTAACTTTCCCAAAGGTGCCCATAATTGAGGGGGGAACTTCATATTAAATACCATTGTGCTCGTATTGTATTTCAAAATCTTTTGTGTTTTGCTTATTTCTGCTTTTTTCATGTAGTTTTTAATCTGCAGTGCACAAGTAATATTCCTATAATTATTTGTTTTCAATTGTGCATATAGTTTTACAATTGTTACTTCAATGCATAAAACCTCATACCTTCACTAGCCTTTAAAATGTTGTACTAAACCTCTTTAAAGAATTAACCATTTGTCGTTGCATATATCTGCCTTCCATTGCCATCTGCTGGCTATTTTAATGATCACATTTTTCTGAAAAGTTTACTGTTCCTTTCAAAGTAAACGTTTACCTTAATTTTATTGACCTTATTTTATTCAAGTAGCAACAGTGCTGCTTGTTTCTACTTCTCTAAGATAGATATATACCCCCCTTTTTTGAGCAAACTTAAATCCAACACACAATAACAAAAATGTATAGAAACTAAACATATTAACTGATATTAGCAAAGATGCATTTAAATTGTTTGTTGCATTGCATTTAAATCCATGCGGTTTCAAGTAAACCTGGCCCTGCTAATCAATGTGTTCTTGAAGAAGCATAGTGGTGTAATTTCTACACAAAGATGATGATGTTCCTAGCCTTGGTAGAAAGTGATTTTAGTCAACAAATCTAATGTTTTTGTTTCAGGGTACAAGGGTTGTGGGCAATGGTCCAGTTATTGACTTAACAGAAGATGATGATGATGTTCAAGGTAAGACTATTTTTCATTTTGTAGTTTTTTTATTTTTTTTTGTATGGATTTCACATTATACTTAATAGTTTAATTCTGTAGATGTTTGTTTAGTTGTTGTAGTTTTTCAGTTCCAAACACAAAATCAAAAATAATTACACTTTCATATGCTTCAGTTGATGACAAGAAAGACATATTACAGTTTTGATAGGTTTGATTTTGATTTCTTTCAGATAATTGTTTTAAAATCAACATTTAGTTATAACATAACCACATCCTTTTTAGCTTGCATGATATTGATTTAACCTTAAAATCTGCAGTTGGCTCATTTGATTTTTTTGTGAGGAAAATTAGCCGCACATTTGATGAGAGATTCACCTGAACTGTCTTACCCTACTTTTTTTCACAACAATTATACTTTTTTTTTCTTTGTTAGTTCGTAACACCTTTGCAAAAAAAAAAAAGTGTCAATATGACACCTTCATAATGAAAACTAAGAAAAGCACTCAGGTTCAGACTTACTAACGGTTTAATGGAGAGCATTGTTTACAGTATTAAATTTAAATAGGCATTGTGAGGTCTTTGTTGCATTAATTTTTATATAGCAGTTTGTGTTTTAACTGTATTTATTTTTCCACAACATCTGTGAATAGGTGTGAACTTTGTGCTGTTGGCTCTCTGTTAGAATGGCTTTACAAATGTTGGTGCCTAATACTAACTATGTGAAGGGTTTCTTTGTTTTATAGATGTCTGATTCATAGCTGTTATTCATATTTATTTATAGTAAGACTCTGTCTGCCATTATTTAACATATCAATTGAGCAAAAGAGACTTGAAACCAGAATGCACTTTTATTAATGTGTGAAAAAAACTCCTAGTAATTAAAAAAAGGGAGCTATCATCAACATATAGTTTTATCTGTAATATATGTAAACGGGCACACAAATCTATTCAGTTTGTTTGACTTGGTATTTTTTTTATGTATGAATTACTATATATAAAATTACTATATATAAATTAAACTTGCTTTTTCTATAACAGTTACAGGTGTGAAGAGAGCTCCTGTCCAAGTCACACAACCAGCCCAGTCTAATGTTCACACTCCATCAGCTCGACCTGTCCAGTCTACTCAACTGCCTAATCCATCCCCCTCAACGCCAACAGTGGCTACCACTCCTACTACTGCACCTGCAGTTACAACACCACCTACTCCTGTGTTACAGACTACAACAATGCACGTGCTCCCCACAAGTAAGATCAATAAAATATTTTTCACAATTCTGCAATCCCCTGGTACTATCCAAAGTCAGGTGCTTAGTTCCACACAACAGACAGCAAGTTCACTTTATTATCCAGCTATAGGAACAAACTTTACTGACTCGTATTCCAAGTGCATATTTTAAGAGTATATTAATAAGCACTTCTATTACAGAACTGGGCTTTTGGATAACCACTTCATTTTTAAAACCTAATAAATGCCTTAGCTTGGTTTTAATGCTGCTGTCCAGAAAGATAAATACTCTGTAAGGAAAAGATAAGTACCCTAAAACGGTGTTTAAATGTGTGAGTGATAGTGCCATTTGCAATACGTTACCTTTGCGTTTTATGAGTTAAAGCCAAGTTTGGTAAAATATTTAAATACTCTCTGGTGATCTTTCTGTTTATTAATTGTAAATGATACCATATATCTTAAAAATGAGTTATGTTTTTATTTTTCCAATTTTGTATGTCTATTTACATTTTTTTAATTTGCATATAATCATTAATAAAGTATTTCACAATTTGCAGCTCAGACTACAGTGAATGTCATGCAGCGTACCACACCTCAACAAGCTGTTGCTGTGACTACCAGGACTCCTACTCAAAGCCAGGTCCAAAGAACACCTGTAAGCTCACAAGTGGTGTACACCACTGCTCCAGGATCAAGCCGAGTTGCTGCCTCTCAACAGACATCAACTGTTGCACGGCAGGGCAGCCCTCAGACTTCAGGTTAGACCTATATTTGGAAAAAATAACAACATATGCTGAAGGAAACTTTTAATAAACTACCATATGAATCTTGGATAGATTTAATTAGTATAGCTCATCTTGAATGTATTTAATTACTGTAGCAAAGTCTTCAAAAATTACATAGACTTTTCATGTAACATTCTTATTTTTTTTAAACAATAATTTATTTCCAACATCTTGTTTATGCAGTTTGAATAGATTTTCATTTAACTCAGCTAAATTTTACACTGCACTTTGCTCTCCCTAGAAAGCCTCAGGTTGCTGCACAGATTTACAAATTCAGAAGAGAATTATTGATAAGTTTTTGATTAATTATTTTATATGGTCATAATTAATGGCACTCCAGGTAAAGATGAGTAACAAAGGGTTATAAATTTTAGTTTTTAATGAATTACCTTGATCTTGGTCTGAAATATAAGAATACTACCTTTTATTGAGGTAAATTTATTGTGAGAAAAAATAATTCTTTATTGAGAAATAAAAAACTACATGTGCCACAATTATTGGCACCCATAGAATTTGTATCAAACAAAATGTGACTAAAGCAGCAAAATTAGGCTCCTGCCTTAGTTGTTAGTCTCCAGACCTAAACCCCATTGGAAATCTGTGGGTTGCACCAAAGAAGACAGTGCAGGAGAGAACCTAGGACCTTGGATAATCTGGAGAGATTCTTTATCACTAAAATCATTGAAGCTTACAAAAAAAACTCGTAATGAACTTGCCTCTCCATCTCTTGAGTTGATGCCGTTTATCTCCATTCTTTTCACAAGAGCAGCGAGGACCACAGTTGGTACTGTGCTTGATTCTGCTCAGAAGTATTTGTTGTACCGGCAATCAAAGATTCAGTGTCCTGTGATTGCTATCAGACTGGACAAAGGCAGCGTAACACAGCGCCTTCGCTTGGTAATAGACTGCTGCACCGCAGCACAACTCTGCTTGGCACCATAAAGTACTGGACAAAAGCAGGGCCGTAGCTTTCACTGGCTAATAGACTGCTGCACCACAGCACAACTCTGCTTGGCACCGTAAAGTAAAATGGGACTTCCATCTGTAGCTATAGTCACTTTAGTATGTGAGCAATTCACCATGCTAGTGTTTAGATCTAGCAGTGTGATGCTGACGATGTGGGGGCCTGTCTGCATGTTCAATACCATGCACCATAATGCAGAGTATAGGCAAGATGGAAAAAAAATGTTCAAATGGCATAGCGTTTTCAAATAGTGAATTTTTCACGTATGAATGTGTGTGTGTGTGCGCGTGTGCAAAAGGTGCTAAGGAATTTAAGGTAGCCCGGGGTTAAGAGGTTTTTCGTAGTCTTTATGGATTCTAGTGTTAAAGTAGGATGATTTCAGATTCCCTACTCTATATTCTCCAACTGTAAAAAATTCTGTTTTATTGGAAAAGAGAGGTTGTACAACAACAACAATAATAATAATTCATTACATTTATATAGCGCTTTTCTCAGTACTCAAATGTATTAAATGCAGGGGTACCAAAATTGTGGCATGTGTGGTTTTGCTAAAATTAATTCTTAATTATGAATTTTGTTTCTCAGAATAAATTGGTGGGATATCTTTCATTTTTTTGGTGTGAGAAAGTAATTAAAAAAAAAAAAAAAAAGCTGAAGTTTTATAAACTTTTTATATTGTGAAGGGGACTAATGTGTGTGTGTGTGTATGTATGTATATAATATATATATAAGTATACAGTCATATGAAAAAGTTTGGGAACCCCCTCTCAGCCTGCATAATAATTTATTCTACTTCCAACAAAAAAGATAAGTGGCATGTCTTTCATTTCCTAGGAACATCTGAGTACTGGGGTGTTTTCCGAACAAAGATTTTTAGTGAAGCAGCATTTAGTTGTATGAAATTAAATCAAATGTGAAAAACTGGTTGTGCAAAAATTTGGGTCCCCTTGTAATTTTGCTGATTTGAATGCATATAACTGCTCAATACTGATTACTTGCAACACCAAATTGGTTGGATTAGCTCATTAAGCATTGAACGTCATAGACAGGTGTGTAATATCATGAGAAAAGATATTTAAGGTGGTCAATTGCAAGTTGTGCTTCCCTTTGACTCTCCTCTGAAGAGTGACAGCATGGGATCCTCAAAGCAACTCTCAAAAGATCTGAAAGCAAAGATTGTTCAGTCTCATGGTTTAGGGGAAGGCTACAGAAAGCTATCTCAGAGGTTTAAACTGTCAGTTTCAACTGTAAGGAATGTAATCAGGAAATGGAAGGCCACAGGCACAGTTGCTGTTAAACCCAGGTCTGGCAGGCCAAGAAAAATACTGGAGCGGCATATGTGCAGGATTGTGAGAATGGTTACACACAACCCACAGATCACCTCCAAAGACCTGCAAGAACATCTTGCTGCAGATGGTGTATCTGTACATTGTTCTACAATTCAGTGCAATTTGCACAATGAACATCTGTATGGCAGGGCGATGAGAAAGAAGCCCTTTTTTGGAACAAAGTGCTTTGGACTGATGAGACAAAAATTGACTTATTTGGATCTTCCGCTTTGCATGGCGGAAGAACAACAACACATCCCAAGAAAAAAACCTACTACCTACTGTCAAATTTGGTGGAGGTTCCATCATGCTGTGTGGCTAGTTCAGGGACTGGGACCCTTGTTAAAGTCAAGGGTCAGATGAATTCAACCCATTATCAACAAATTCTTCAGGATAATGTTCAAGCATCAGTCACATTAAGTTGAAGTTACGCAGGGGTTGGATATTCCAACAAGACAATGACCCAAAACACAGTTAGAAATCTACAAAGGCATTCATGCAGAGGGAGAAGTACAATGTTCTGGAATGGCCATCACAGTCCCTTGACTTGAATATCATCAAAAATCTATGGGATGATTTGAAGCAGACTGTCCATGCTCAGCAACCATCACATTTACCTAAACTGGAGAGATTTTGTATGGAGGAATGGTCAAAAATACCTCCATCCAGGATCCAGACACTCATCAGAGGCTATAGGAGGCGTCTATAGGCTGTTAGATTTGCAAAAGGAGGCTCAACTAAGTATTGATGTAATATCTCTGTTGGGGTGCCCAAATTTATGCACCTGTCTAATTTTGTTATGATGCATATTGCATATTTTCTGTTCATCCAATAAACTTAATGTCACTGCTGAAATACTACTGTTTCCATAAGGCATGTTATATATTAAAAGGAAGTTGCTACTTTGAAAGCTCAGCCAATGATAAACGAAAATTCAAAGAATTAAGAGGGGTTCCTAAACTTTTTCATATGACTGTATATGTATGTATGTATATATACACACATGCACTCATACAGAAATGGTTAAAACAGATTACAGTAATAGGTCAATCAATTGCCTTTTATTCTCTTAGTTAAATTAAAAGCAGATGACTTTTAAGGAAATGAAACAAGAATCTCCGGTGAAATATTGATAAATTAAATATCACTTGATGCAGACAAACATTTTGGACTTACCAATTTCACCTTGGCATACGTGGTAAATGGTTTCCAATTCACCCCTGTGGTGAACATTCAGCCAACAGACAGGTGATTAGTGATCCTCATAAGCTGAGATATACATATTACTAACCGAGAATAAACCGGATATGGACGAAGGTACATGGCGATGGGACCATGAGACATACTGCGCAGGCGCCCACAGCGCGCGTCTCATAAACCGCAAGCGAAGTCTTATCCACCGCGAACGAAGGAGTCACGGCCCAAAAATGAAAGAGCTCAGCTATTGTGAATGAGAAATGAATCAACAATGCGCCCATAGCTAACGACTAACGACACAGCCACGCAAAAAAGAGGATTCTGCACTGCACCCCAGAGTCAAACGGAAGAGGCTATGGAGGCCCCACAGGTCCACAAAGATAGTTCGGAAGGCGCGGGAAAGTACGAAAGGTGCAGACGCCAACAATAATCTCTTTCAAATCTATTTTGGGTTACCCAAGACCAGGGGTTGGCAAGCGAAGCGAGCAGGTGGCGGAGCCCCCTAGTTAGAACACTAAAACAATTGTGATATTAACATTCCATTCAGCCCAACAAGCTCCTGCCAATCCTGTTCTTCTAGAATTTCCTAAATAACATTTGTGATTTGAAGGTCCCTAAAGGCCTATTCTCCAAAGTACTCCTTAGTAATTTATTCCATATGGGTCTTTTGTGTGGAAAAAAAAAAAACATTCAGATGTTTGTGCAAACTCTGTCCTTAACACTAGAATTACCAGAGCCTATGAAAAAACTCGTAGATCCATCGCACCTTTCCGCCAGCGTCCTTTGTCCTCTAAATGTGCAGATAAAGACAAGCTGCAAACAGCCGACTATTCCATCCCCCCACCGACTTATAATGTGCACAAACTTCTCCCAGCTCATGCCTTGATTGATTATCTGGGAGTGAAGTGGAGTTTTAGAGTGGAAATAATAGATCATTATTTGGAATACACGCATTTCATGTGTGTTCCGTTTTCTACAGTAATCTGTGTAAACACATTTTTAAAACAAACGTTTTTCATATTCTAGTAGTAAATGACAAAATGTAGGCATAAACTATATAATGTATGAAGTCTGAAGTCCAAATATCAAAGAAACACTTTCACGAAAGGTACAAATATAACAGAACAAGTGCGCTTTTATTCAAAAATATAACTGCAGGAAAAAAAAAGCCGCCTTAGTGCGCGACATTGACATTCATTTACTACGACGGCCCTGTGGCGCAACAGTATCAGTTGCTGACTGGGAATCAAAAGGTCACGAGTTCGATCCTGCTCGATTCCCTTTTGAGAAGTGAACTGCTCTTATTTTTACTGTTTTAGAATAAAAAGATACATTTGATTTCAGTCTGTAACAGCTGGTGTAATTTATGAAATTTGTAAAAGTTAGCTTTGTTTTTTTTTTTTTTATTCACTTTTCTCTGTCACGTTCAGGATCCTTCCCTACCCCATCTGACACTGCTGTTTTCACATAAAGACGCGCTATAGCTCACCCAAGGAGCGCCCTTCCTACATTTACGACATGTGTACTTGTGTTGCAGTGTACACACCTCTCTGTGCTATGGTTCCTATTACACTGAATAAGCACCTGTAATTTGAAGCTCTATTCATTATGTCAAAACAAATATATGTGACGTTTTGAAGAAATCATTTTATGACGCGAATAGTACCAATCAGAAAACATCGTCGAAGTAATGCAATATTATTTGAAAACGAACAGCGTCGGATTGGGTGTGATTTATACTGGCGCTGTTACTTAGAGTCAGATCAGAAGCTGAATAAGCTCCTGTTCTGACTCTAAGTAAAAAAGCATGAATTAATCAACAGAAATAACCGCAATCAACATTTTAAACTTAACGATTTACAGTGCATACCAATTTATAAATTTTATGCCCGTTTGAGGCTGCAAAGAAGAAAAAAAAACACTTCCTCCGCAGCGGGGAATCGAACTCGGGTCTCTACAGCGCGGCAGGGCTTCCGTGCTTGGAGTCTGCAAATCTCAGCGTTACGCCACGGAAAGTGTTGTTACAGCATTGAACCTTTTGTGAAAGTGTTTATTTGATGGTTGGCCGTCAGGCTTCACACATTCTATAGTTTATGCCTACATTTTGTAACATTTATTACTAAAATATGAAAAAGTTTCTGTTTTAATAATGTGTTTACACAGATTACTGTAGAAACGGAACACACATGAAATGCGTGTGTTCCAAATAACGATCTATTATTTCCACTCTAAAACTCCAGTCACTCCCAGATAATCAAACAAGGCATGAGCTGGGAAAACTTAGTGAACGTTTTGTGATGGTGGGGGATGGAATAGCCGGCTTTTTGCTGCTTGTCTTAATCGGCACATTTAGAAGACAAAAGAGAGGTGAGAACGGTTTTAAGGTGGGCCGGATCTACGAGTTTTTTCGTAGACTCTGGTAATTCTAGTGTTAAAAAGTTTTCAACTGTGTTCATGTGTTGTTGTTGTTGAAAAATATATTTTAAAGTCAACAGCTAGAATCCACAGTGTTAATTCCTTCATAATTTATAACTTGTGACTTCATGATTTTAGGTTTTCTTAATTTGAAAAGGTTTAACTCTTTTTGCTGTCTTTTCATAGCTCATACCTCTTAGTCCCAGAATCAGCCTGTTCACTTTCCTCTGGACATTCTGTAGCGCTTGTATGTCATATTTTGTAACTCAGAGACCAAACTGTACACAGTACTCCTGGAGAGGTCTCACTAGCGCGTTATGCAGTGCATTTAGAAAGTATTCAGACCTCTTCAGTTTTTACACATTTTCATGTGTTTTCAGCATTATTTTAAAATCATTTAAATACACTTTATTTTAGAAATTTATACAGAATGTTTACAAATTAAAAATGAAATACTGTAAAAATCCATTTGATCCTCTCCAGAGATGTTCAATTGGATTCTAATCTGAGCTTTGGCAGAGCCACTCAAGAACATTCACAGAGTTGTCTCTAAGCCACTTCTGCATTGTATTCTTTTGTTTTGTACTTAGACTGGGCCAAAGGTTCACCTTCCAACCGATCAATTGCCCAAAGTTCCAGAGAGCGCTTGAGTAGGTTTTTATCAAGGATATCTCAGTCCTTTGGTCCATTGAGAACCCTGACTAGTTTCCCATTTCCTGCCCCTGAAAAGCAACCTCATAGCATGATGCTGCTTATACCATGCTGGTTTCCTCCAACCAATTAAGTCTTGGTTATATTAGACCAGAGAATCAGAAAATCATTCGGGTGCAATTTTGCAGAGTCCAGGCAGGCTATCGCGTGTTGTCTGACCACTCTTGCCATAAAGCCTAGATTAGTGGAGTATTGCAGTGGTGGTTGCTCATCTGGACGTTTCTCCCATCTCCAAACAGATTCTCTGAAGCTCAGCCAGTGTGACATTTTTGGTTTAGATTACCTCCTTTACCAAATCCCTTCTCTCCTGATTGCCCATTTTAGCCAGCCAGCTCTTTCATCCTTATCCCATTTAGGACTTATGGAGGCCACTGTGCTCTTGCAACCTCGAATGCTTCTGCATTTTTGTAGCCTTCCCCAGATTTGTGTTTTAAAACAATCCAGTTTCTTAGATCCTCATGAGGTTCCTTTAACCTCATTGCTTGGTTTGTCCTCTGAAATATATTGTCAACTGTGGGACGTTGTATAGACAGGCATGTGAATTAAATTGACCACATGTGGACTCCAAACAAGGTACTGTATATAAACATTTCAGTGAGGGTCAATAGAATAGGACACTCCTGAGCCATATTTCAAGTGTCCTAGCAGAGGTTGTGAATACTTGATATTTCAATTTTTTATTTTTAATAAATTTGCAGAAATACGTAATGTACTGTTTTTGCTTTGTCATTCTGGGATATTGAGTTTTGTTTGATTGGGGTGGGGGGGGGGGGCAATTTAAATACAAAATATTTTTAAAAATAATGATTTTAGCTGCACTCTAATAAAATGTGTAAAAAGTGGATCTGATGGCACTAAATAAACAAACTCCATTAACTTGTGCTCCACATATCGTGATATACTGTATAACCTACCATCCTATTAGTCTTTTTGATCGCTTCTGTACACTGTCTTGATGTATATAATGATGAGTCACATAAGGGGTACTTTGAAGTTTCAGACTTCCTGTTGTTTGTTTATTAAAAAGAGCAGTGCCCCAGTACTGGGACCTGAGAGACCTCACTTCTAACATGACCTAATTCTGAAAAAGTTCCCCTTGACTTAATATTTTAATTCCTCTGTTGTTGGCAACATATACCCCATTTGCACATAACTCCTTAATGTAAATCCCCGCTTGTTTTTGTTTGATCACTAACCTTTCCTGTGGTTCCTTACTAAAATTCTTCTGAAAATCAAGATAAATAATGACAAATGCACCTCTCTGATCTTATGCTTTTTGATTCTTCTTAGAATTCCAGCATATTAGTGAAACATTACCATCCCCATCTGAAACCATGCAGTCTATATGCTAATTGTACATGTTTGTGACGTGTGCTGCTTATTCATTTCTTTTTAATTGTTTCCATTAATTTCCCTGTGATGCACGTTAAACTTACTGGCTTATAGACTCTTGGATCAGCCCAATCACCCTGTTTTATGCAGTGCGATAATATTTGCTAACATTCAGTCTTTAGGAATTTCCCCAGTTTGCAAAAATATTTGAAAAATATGTGTCAACGGTTTATACAGATAGATAGATAGATAGATGTGAAAGGCACTATATGATAGATAGATAGATAGATAGATAGATAGATACTTTATTAATCCCAATGGGAAATTCACATTACCTGGTCATGGTGATTTTATTAGATTTTAACCTATTTTTAAGCAGCACCTTTCCCTCTACAATTTCCAAATCACTAAGTACTTTTAGTAGTCCACATTACTTTTGGGAGGTTAGTGACTTATTTGCATGTATAAATTTCAGTAAAGTGCAAGCTCAAATCATTTCCTATTTAGTTGTCTGTATTTTGTAGCTCACCTTTACCATTCCTAATTAATTTTACCACCTTGTTTACTACTGACATGTTGAAAAAAAATAACCAATATCACACTTAAACATCTAGAAATTATTTCCATAGAGCAATAGTCACCAACTTTATTAAACACTAGACAAAGAGCCCGTTTCGACAACGTAAGATGAAACGGGCACGAGTGGAATAGTAATAAGTATAAGCACCACAAACCTGATATAGGTGTATTGAATGAATGCGTAATTAGGCCTCGAGCTGTAGTCGAAATCGCCTTTCAGGCCTCTAGAGCTTTAATCGAAGTCGCCTTTTCTGTTTGAATTTTCGCGGCCGTAAATCCGCCGCCTGCCGCGATGTCGGTCTCGTAAGGTTTTTCGGGCAGCTGCGCAGAAGACATCTGCGCATTCGGCTTCGGACGTGCGCAGAAGGCAACTGCGCATCACGGGACAGAAGGACAATCCCGACCACTTTTATATAGTGAGATGACAGAAAGGGGTTATGGACTATATTATTTGTGCCAGAGGAGGTTTCAGAAGTAAAAGACATACAAATATTCTTTAACAAAACATACTTACTCTGGTTTTCTTTTTTTAACCCCTAAAACAGAAACATGATCATGTATTTGTATTCTTCATTTTTAAGAAAATTAGAAACGTAATATAATATGTATAATAATTTTCCAGTTAACACTTTTTTTCTTTTTGAATAACAGCAAACGCAACAAGATCCAATACCCAAATGACCACGTATACTGCAAATGGACCACAATTAACCATACACCACAGAGCTGGACAGGTAAACTTTCATCTTTAAGAATATTTTTTATTTTAAAATATTTTAATTTCATTTTATTTTTTTTAATCATTCATTCTGACAGTAAATGAAACGTATGAAGTTACTACAGTTTTAAATAAGTACAAAATGTGGAAGAAGAATATAACCTATTCTCATAATGTAAACTTTTTTTTACTTTTAGTCACTTCATGCATTCTGTGTACTTCTGTCTGCTCCAGAATCTCAAAAGACATGCAGATAATGTTGACTGTAAATGGGGCCAGTATTAGTGTATACCAGATTGTCTTTGAATGTGTTCTGTGATTTACTGGCATCTCATTCAGTGTATGTTGCTGCCAAGCAACCAGAAACACTGGTTGTTTTTTTGCTCTCTCATAATCCTTTAGTAGAACTAATAAATTAAAGAAGTTTGGGAACATAAAGAAAGACAATTGAATGAATAATCATTATCAAGGTTAATCAGGTTTGACCAATTGTGCCCATTTTCCTTCTTTCCAAAATACGTTTCTCCACACTCCGCTTTCATTCTGTGCATCTTCAATGAAAATGCACATGCTTCTAATTAAACTTTTCCATTCAATAAAATTCCAACTACATGTTGTGGCACTTGAATATTTTTCAAGAAAATATTAACCGTATTGAAGTTTCAACAAACTTTGCTACAGTTTCTGTCAAGCATCGTCGTACAGTTTCCACAAATAAATAATTGCTTTTGTTGCATGCAGAACCGTCACAACAGGACATCATTTATGTAAAGAAAATGCCCTGCTTCGGTCAGGCCATGCACTCAAAAGAGTTCTTGCCAACATCTATTTTTACCCCTACTGCACAATAATAATCTAGTAACTGTCTCCTTCTCTTACTAATCTCAATTTGATCATTCATACATTCTTCTTCAGGCCTTTTTTTCCAGCCACACTGGATTATTTCCTAAAGCCTCTTTATTTCTAACTTTTAATTCAAATGTTGTGCCTGCTTATGTGAATCTTGCATGTTTTCCTTCAAGAATGCCAGCTGTCCTCTTGTAGTTTAAAAGCCTTCATTTTAAGTAAATTAGAAACTGCAAGTTGGCCTCCCTGTAGGTATGTGTGCGAGTGTGCCTAATAATGGAATGGTGTCCTGTCCAGGGATGATTCTTGACTTGTACCCAGTACTTTTTGGATGGGCTCTGGCCCTCCAGGAACTCTGAAATTGATTCAGTGGTCTTGAGAAAGTTAAAATGTTCCTTCACCTGTATACACTTCCAATTGTACAAAAATAACACATCCATCCATTAGTTTAAAAAGCTTTGCCCCACTATTCCATTACTTAGTTGGCATTCAGTGGTTGAAACCTAAAATTCACAACTTTATTTCTCTCTTTTTGTACTTTGCAGGAGACTTCACGCCCTGTTCATCCTGCACCACTGCCAGAAGCTCCTGTACCCCCTAGACTACCACCTGAAGCTGCCAGTACTTCTGCCCCTCAGAAACCCCAGCTGAAACTGGCACGAGTACAGAGCCAGAATGGAATTGTCCTGTCTTGGTGTGTTGCAGAAGTTGATCGCACATGTGCAGCTGTTGACAGTTACCATCTGTATGCTTATCATGAAGACCCCAATGCCAGCTCAGCCTCTCAATGGAAGAAGATAGGTGAAGTGAAAGCCCTACCTCTTCCAATGGCCTGCACTCTAACTCAGTTTGTTTCTGGAAGCAAGTACTACTTTGCTGTAAGAGCAAAGGATATTTATGGAAGATTTGGACCATTCTGTGACCCACAGTCCACAGATGTCATTGCAACCCAGAACAGCTAGAACTTGATAACTAAATATCTTTCAAAATACTTTTGTAGCCTTCTTGATTGAACGAATTAATAGCTAGAATATAGTCAGAAAGGTATCAAAAGGACAGTTGGATTTTACAGTTCACTATGGGATTCATTAGTTTACCTCTCATGCCAATATTCTAACGCCTTCAAAAAAAGACATTTCCTTAAAGGGATACATTTTAATCTGTGTTTTGTTCCTTTGGCATCAAGGGCCTTTACTTATGTCAAGGGAGTTAAATTCTTCATGCCAAGAAGCCTTGTGTCTCAAAAGTTTATGTACATTTTTCCCTGCAGCCAGAGCCACCGGGGGAAAAAAATCATCTGTGTTAACAGGTTGTGATTTGTGATTTATTTGGACTGTCAATTTTGACAAAGCTGAAAAACTCAAATAAAACGTAGACCTGCATTTCCCTTAATATTTCATTTTTTGTTGGCAGTCAAACATTTTTGGGTGAAAAAATAATCTAGGTATCTACTCATCCCTGTTACTTGTATTACTGAATCACTCGAGCCTCTTGTGTCAGTATTCGACTTGGTTCTTACTCTAAACATTTGGTTTTTTTTTTAATCCCAATTGCTGAATCTGGTTGTGGTGATTCCAGGTTTGGCACTTTGGCTTATACTGTACAAAGGGGGCTTTGGCTGTATTGTCATTCTGCATATGTAAGTAGTAAAGAGCTTAATATTTTTATTGAAAGAAGTAAGTTAAGTTTTCTGAGAAAAGCCTCTTTACCTGCATGGTGTTTGCTTTGTTTACCAAGCAAAAAATGAAAAAAAGGCTAACTTTAATCCTCTCTTGTTGTGGTTTTCCCTTGATGGAGTTCTAAACAATATTGATGTGAATCTGGTGTACACTACGTTGTTTATTTAAAAAAAAATAAATTTCTTCACACATGTCTGGTAACCAGACAACTTGAAGTTGTTATATGCTTACAGCAGAGGAATACATGTTCATGGACCTTAGTTAGGAATCCTCTCCTTTTTTATTTTTTAAATTTTCTTCATTTCTTTCAATAAACAAGCTAAAAATAGTTTTTCCCTTTTTCCTGTGTATCTTTTACAGTTTGCAGTTCTCCTTTTTTTTTTTTTTTTTATAGCCAGGCTACATTATTTCTTAAAACTGCTTATTGCTGAAATTTCAGGCATTATCATAGCTCATATTCACCTTTGATGTCTTTGTAACAACAGGAAATACAAAATCCTGGCACTTCAGTTGTGTTAACACCGTATTCTGCTCATTGTCACAGTATTTTCAGGTTGACCTTTTAGGGTTGTCAAAGGATGCAGCATTAGTGTCCCCATCAGTCAAAAAGTGCATTCTACGAAGAGTTTGCTATAGCACTACTGGCACTACTAAAAGTTGAAGAAATAAACCACAAATGAATCATTTTTGTTTTTGTTGCAAATTTAAGTAATAGTGAAGACTGGATAGAGGGGGATTTGTCATGGAGTACTTAATAGTTGGGCAGTTGTCCTTTTATTTTTGCAGGTCAAAGTTAGTAACATAATGTAGACTTAGTACCCCTAATCTAGTTATTCTAGCTACTCATAGATGTTCACGAGGCTAATTTTCAAGTTTAAAACAAAAAGTATTGTTTAGCTTTGTTTAGTAAGAGGTAGTTTTTTTGGAAGTTCTTCATAGTTCCTGTCTACTGTTTAAGTTATCATTTTTTATATATACAGTATATAGAATCGTGCATCCATTTTCCCAAGGCTGCTTTATATCTGTAAACAATACTATATAATCGTAAACCGACCCTAAGAGGTCTTGTGCTATGGAATGCTATTTTTATTTATTTTTTAAAATTATTTTGCCTCACCAGGTATTTTTGTCAGTCATCTGTGTTCTGTCAAACCTTCAAGACATTTGACCAGTTGTGATCCTACTGACGTTAAACTTGACATGATGCTTTGTTAATTGCTGTTTGGGGCATTTAAAGGATTTTTGTGAGGATGACATGAGAGAATAGACTGAGCAAAATGAGACTGGAGAAAGAAAAGACTTGGACTCAACCCCACACCCCTGGATTTATTGAAACAAATTAGTAAAGAAGAAAACTGCTGGCTTTTCGTTAACTTGCGTTGCTGCTGACAGCAAACAGATCGTCATCTTTCAGAGGCAAAAAAGAGGAAAATATACAAGTTGGTGTAACCACACTCAAGGCAAAAAACTGAAACAGTTTGTGGTAAAGTGAGGTCCATGGCTGATTGGCACCTTTTAAATAAATAATCATCTTCAGGTGGGGACATGATAGCAAGGCAAGAGTAGTTCCCATGCACAATGCAGTCCTGCACTTGACGCCACCCTAATTGACACTGGGAGCTGCCGATTGCTGCATTGGTGCTACATCCCCATTATAAATAGGGAAGTGTGAATGCGGGAGAATCAAGAAGAAGAAGAGAATGGAGGTTAAAGGGAAAGAGCGTGAAGGCAGGAGGTGGAAGGAACCTGTCTGGGGAGCAGGTGTGCCCAGAAGCATGAACGGCTCACTGCAGAAGACCAGCAGTGGTGGTCGAGGAGGCTTGGGAGGAGAGCGCTAATGTGAGCACCATGGCTGTTGGGGACCCAAGCCTAGGTCCGGAGAAGGAGCCTTACTGTAGCCATGTGACAGCAGAGACCCGGACCTGGGGAAGGTCAGCTGTGCCTGTTGAGGCGACTCCTGTGCTGCAAGGCCCGTGTGGGATAAGCAGAGGAGCTGCTGATTAAAAGAACAATGCACTGGGATTTTAGGAAGGACACTTTTCTGCCAGCTGGTTTTAACCTCGTTTTTAACGGATTGTTTGAATGATTTTAACCTCCACCTCACCTTTTGTTTTCAATTGGATTATTTATTTACTGAACTTCCTTGAAGCACTGCACTTTTTGGACACTTTTTTTAATAAAAGCACTGAGCACTTTGCACATTCACCTTGCTTCGTGTGGTGTCCTCATTTGCTGAGCTCATCCCTCAGAAATGTTATCAGTGGTGGTGGCGGGTTCAAGAGGCTCCTGGTGGCACCTGGTAGAGTGGAGCCGACCCACACTGTTGCACAGTTAACTTGGAGCTGAAGTCGCACAGAATGTTTCTCCATTTTAAGTTTGAGTTCACAAATTTGCTAATGCTTTTGAAATGGAGATTTTTGAAATATTAAAACTGTACAGCACAGTCTTGTCAAAAATACCTAAATGAAAATTGAGTTGTCTCGACAATTTTTTTTAAAGAATAAGTGTGCCACATTTCAATAAAATTGAACAGCTTGAGAGGCCAAGTTGTTTCATGTGGAAAAACGGACATGACAATAAGTTCTTCACGTTATATGCAAAAGCCCCTAAAAAAAAGGCTTTAAAGTCCAGCATTCTAAACTCTGTGCTATATTAGCCAGGCGGAGGAAAGTAAGATAGTGTAAATTTTACGTTCCAAAGTATTTCTATACATAAAGATGTTCTTAGTTGCTTGAATCTTGCTCATGTCTTTTTTTTTTTTTTTTTTTTTTTACCATGTTACTGATGTCAGAAACCTTGTGTTCATAATGTTGCTTGGTTTGAAAGAAGTCAAAATGAAATCAACAAACTTTGTCTGCTGCATGCTTTTTGAAGATTTCCTTTTTTTTTTTTTAAATTTGGGACCAGTGAATGAATTATCGACATGCAGCAAATGACACAAGTCTGAAAATTATTTTAAGATATGCACTCACTAAGAAAATTAGGACCACTATACTAATAGTGGGTAGGGTCTACTTTTGCCCTCAAAACAGCCTCAGTTCTTTGTGATATGGATTCTATAAGATGTTGGAAACATTCCTTAGGGTTCTGGTCCATGTCTAATCAGAAGTTTAAAGAGATACTGTACCATCTGATGACTATCACGGCACATGGAAGGAAAAGCAAAAAACAGAAGGATATTGTGTATGTCATGCTAGAGACCAATAATTACAGGTGTGCTGTCACAACTGATATTTGGACCGAAAACTTGGAGAAAACCTCTTTTAATATCTGCTTGCATCCATTTTATTAATAAGAGCTACAGTCTGGTGTCAAGGGTGATTTTTGCGACCCCAAAGTAGGCTTACAGGGTCACTCGAACAGGTCTGTGGAGACAAGATGGAACTCTAATTTCAATATTTTGGATTCCGTGTTACAGCAATTCAAAGATTGGCCGCATCAACAAAGAGATACAACTGTGGTCTCATGTCTGAAACCGTTCAAAGATGTGACGAATGATTTAGAATTGGGTATTACAGCGTCTCAAAGAACATGTCAACAAACTGTTCTACACCAACTCTTATTCACATGCTCTACAAAGTAGCGATGTTTCTCAGCTCAAAGCTTCTATTTCTGTATCTTTTATTTAAGAGGATCGCTTTTGCTCTATAAAAAGTTCCCAGTGTTCCATTTTAACGCTGGTAAGATGGCCCTGCAGAGATCTGGTGTCCCCTTCCTCAGCTTGCGGTTGAGCTTTTTCTGGAGTCCTCTGCAACTAGACAAAGAAGCACTCCTCTTTTATGCCCAACATTTTGGGCTCTAAAGTTCTCGTCTTGAAGTGAGGCATCTTCCCAAACCGGGCTCAGTCACTGGCATATAACTTGGATTGGAAGATTGGATCTTAGGCCCTATAAAAGTTTGTGAATGTTTCTCTCTATATAGAGTGGGGGGGCTTCCTTCTCCAAAGAGACAGAAGAGATGTGCCCACCTAGTTTGAAAGGAAGCTGTAATGTTGGTATCCTCCATAATGTTTAGGACAAACCCATTTCTCTTCAATTTACACTTATGCTCTACAGTTTAAGATTACAAATTAAATTGAGACCTGATGAACGTGCACATTGTTGGCTTTTCTTTAAGGGGGTTTCCACTCATGTTGGTCACACCACGTAGAAGTGACAACACTTTTTATCTACATGGTCCTCCCATTGCAGGGCACCATGTTTGGGACACAGCAATGGCAGGTCTATTAAAGCAGTTATATTTAGGACTTTGTCGCATATCTCTTGTATGCAATGCCTGCTGGAAGTCTGTGATTCATAGACATCAATGGTGATGCTGTGCCAAGCCTCTCATTCAGCCATCTTCAGCTCCTACTTGTTTGTCCCTTTAAGTTTTCTCTTCATCATATGGAAGGTCTGCTCGATTGAATTGAAATTGGGTGACCAGTTTGGCCATTCAAGAATTTTCCTTTTTTTTTTTTTTACTTTGCGTCCTCCTCCACCATAATCTATCATTGGAGGAGGAGCGAAAGCTTTAGATTCATCAAAAATTTCGATCTCCAGTTTTCAACGGATCTCGACGTTTTTGGGTCTCCCGGATACCAAAAACCTTGAAATCTCGATGATGGGTGTGTGTCGCGTTTCTTGAGGATGGTCTAGAGCTAAAATAGCTGGACAGAAAAAATACCAAACTCAAAACTTAAGTCTGTCATGAGATGACGATGTGTTGATTTGTTTTTGAGCCAAATCGTGCAAGAGAAAGAGACACTCTAGAGGAACCCTCAAATACTGTAATTATGCAGTTACTTATGAATTCTTCTTCTCATTTGCTATCGTAGTGACCTGTTTTATGATCAGAAAGATTAGCATCAGACCAGTCAATAATTACTGAAGTGTTATACAATAGTTTGAGTAACTTGGTTCCAATAGTGCAAAGCCCACTGACGCTCACATCTGAATTTTCTAGCTTTGACAAACTCCTGTGTTGCCTCAGCACGATGTTTGAATCATTATCAACGTTGAGCAGTGAGTTTGCTGGAGTGGGTACCCCGATCTAATTCACCCAAGGATACAAATACACAGAGGCCTCAAATGAACCCAAAAGATGCATTTAGGGATCTAAAGGGCTCTCTCAGTTCACATCCTAAACATTATAGTTTATGAGTCGACCATCACAAGATGGCTGAACAAATGCAGTTTCCATACAAAGGTAGCACCTTCTCTCAACAAGTGTACGACAGCACAACTTGTATCTGATTCTCAATAAATCACAACAATCGGCCACAGTACTCTGCAGAAACGAGATCACAGCAGAGTTACAGATGTTATGCATTCTGTCATGTCTGGAAAAACTAGAGAAAGCGTCAGTACAACAGTTAACATTTGGACAAGTGGCACACATTTTCTAGCTGCAGACTTCATTTACACAGTCGCAGTTCAATCCTCTGACCAGCAGCCATCTAGTTTGATATCCCCAGTGACTTCGTCAGACCAGTCTGTGACTCACTTTGATTGTTTTCTTAAGTCATAAAGGTGGGCTTGTGTGAGTGTGTGTGTGTGAGCTCACAACCAACCAGTGCTCACTTTGAAAAGGGTCGATTCGGTCCCAAACAAGGACGTGTGCTTTGGACCATGCAAACAGAAGAGGCGTCTGATGTCTTGTGTTTGTCATAACACTGCAGATTTGTAAAATGAAAGCTAAAGGGCCATGATGTTGGATGGACTCACCAGTCTCACGATATTTGAGAAATGTGAAAGTGTGCTGAAAAGTCTGCACGGACTTGTGTATTTTGTCATCCCCTGCACTTGCTAGTCGTTGAATCTGTCATCCTCAAGACAACAAAATCCAGCAACTGCTATTGTTTAAGTCTGATATGCCCTCCGGGCCATGAAGTCTTCTCCTGTGGCTTAACAAGCTAATAAGCACAACAGCAAATTTACAACTGAATGGCTGAGAAAGAAGAACTGACGACGTGGAAAGTCTTGGTAGCCCACTGTGATGCTGGGGCAGGAGTTTCATAGAAGACTCTGCTTAAATGAATGTTCACAAACATCAAAGTCTGCTTCATCATCCAAGTTGAAGGAGGTTCTGGAGATAATGAGGCACAAATAAGGACAAATTATAACCTGTAGTGTTGTTTTATTACAGTATTTGTGGCTTAGGACTTGGTGAGGAGAGGATTGGTGTTAGTTATGTACAACCATAGAACGGACAGATGGTGGAAATTGTCAAATCACTCTATAGTGCCTTGCAAAAGCATTCAGTCCCTTTATCAGCTTTCATGTGATGTTGGCTTACAAATCTCACACATTGGTTTGATATACTGTATTGCATTATAATAAAGGAATCAAGCAGGAATCAGTAACCCGCCAATACTGTAACAATTATTTCAAAACAATTCCACATATCATGGTTTTAATATTTATATTTAACAAGAACAGGACATCCTTTCCCATCTGTTTAGGTGGTTTAGAAGTCGTCCATTCGAACAGTACAAGGTGATATGCTAGCTGGGAAAATTCATGTAATTGATTGTTCATTTAGCCCCCCAAAATGCCCTCATTTTCCTCAAGTAACCCCAAAGTGTTAACTTTTCTCAAGAATCATTTCTTAGCTGCAGCACCCCATTTCTTTTAAGACTTCTCAGCAGGACTCTGACAGATTCTAGCCAGCACTTCAGGGCCCGATTGACCTTTAGAGACCCTAAGCACTTAAAGGATTCTGGTGCCTCTATATATATCTAATTCAGAATATAACCAACTAGCCTACCCGCGGCGTAGCATACGTCACATAATTATTTATTGATGGGTGAACACTTCCTGAAAGACACAGTTGTCCAAATGGGGTGGGTTTGAGGATATGACTGTAAGTGAATGAAAAGATGGAACTCTGGAGAGAGCAACATACAAATGTCCGTAACTGAAAACTGGAGGACCGCGGCCGCACCCCCACCTCCCAGAGCCAGGGATGGGGCTGGACGGCGCTCGGGCGCAGAGGGCGGAACGGGGGGAGAGGGGAAGGATGCTCACCCCGCCCCGGCCCCCCCGCCTCTCCGAAGAGGGGGCAGGGAAGTGGGCCCGAGAGGTAGCAGAGACGAAAGTGACTGAGGCGGTGTTTGGTGAGTTGTTGCGTCCAGGCACATGAGCAAGCAGTGCCTTGAGAGCCTCTGTCGTTCGTATCCCATAGTCGGGCGACTTGGTGGATTATATATAGAAAAGCAGCCGGAACCGAAAAGAATAATGAAAGGTCAACGTGGCTGAGAGCTGCATGTGGACTGTTCTTTTCGATTACGACGCACGACCATACACGCTGCATACAGCGATTCGCATCCGCGATAAACATGCTTCTTCTTAGATGGTTCTGCAGGAACACGGCAAATGTTTGTCTACAAAAATTCATATCATACTCCTTATTCCCCGGCCCACATCCACTCTCTCTGTCGAGACATTCACACTGCCTACTCATGTGCCCGGACGCAACAACTCACCAAACACCGCCTCAGTCTCTTTTGTCTCTGCTACCTCTCGGGCCCACTTCCCCACCCTCTCTCCAGTACACTCCACACTCCACAGTACATTGCGGTGAATGCTGGTAACAGTCAGGCGGGCGGGCAGGCGTTCTCGTCCCATGGTCTTAGAGTTGGTGGGCGTGGCTCTGTCTTGCATGCTCCATGGTTGTCTTGCGTGCCTTAGTCGTGCCTTAGTGAATTTTATATATATAGATAATAAACTATTTAATAAAATTTGATTTTTTGAAATGAAATTGTATATACACAACTCTATCCATCGATAGTATTGATAGCACTGCATGTGTCTACAGTAATAAGAGGAATCAGTGTGTGTAAATTCAAAACACATGGCATTAAAACTATTTATTTTGTTTTCAGGTAACATTGTCGTACAAAATGAACATGTTTTTCAAATTATCATACAAAATGTGTGCAAAATGTTATGCTCTGTATTATTGCATGTCTGGCACCGCTGCGCTGCACTCACTCTCAATGGACGACCAGGACACGAACGATCGCGTGAGCCTCAGAGGACTGTGTGGCAGTTACCAGATTCTCATTTTGTTGTATTCTTAAAATTAATTTCTGACCTTAACCTTTATTATTACTGCTTGTAAAACCATGTGCTAGTTATTTAAGTTATATTAAATGTTTGCCTATATATTAGTGCACAGTCTATGGGAGGTTCTTATAACCCTCACATGCTGAATTGAATTGCTATTTTCTAACTGTTTCTCGTTCCTCTGACCACAGATTAGTCTCAGTTAGTGACCTGCCTTGCCGTAAGTATGACATGGGGGGCACACAGATTCAAACCGAGCCTTAATGTGCCTAATAGTATGTAACACAACGTGCTCTAGTGAATCTGGATCGCTGTATGTTAAGAGCGTACTGAAGACAAAGTAAGCCATCTTTAAGTATAAAAAACAACTGAAGTTTAACAAGAAATGCTAAGTTTAGAGAAGAGACATTTTTTCCAATTTTTTGCCTACGTGTGTAACAACCTTTTTTCTTTATTCTTGTGTGGACTGTTTTTGAATTTTACACTAAACCTTTTAAAATGAACTTTTGGACTGAGAGATTTCTTTTGGCACACGTTTGACCCGTGCTTGATCCTGCCTTACTTACCAGCAGCTATTATTTTTATTATTGTATATATGTATTGTCACACACGTGCGAATAGGAGGAACCTGAGTAGACCGGAAGAAGGTACTGTAATTCCACGCCAGGCCAGGGGGTGGCAGGATGCACTAAACTTTCCTCTGTTCTCTCTCTGCAGACCAAATACGGGAAAATCTGCCTGATTTCTCTTCAAGGACGTCACTTCCGGTTCTGGCGCCATCTTGAAACATCGCTTCCGGCATCTGATCTATAAAGACGCCATTTTGCCTTAAAAAAATCAGTTCAACTTGAGGACTCGGCCTGTGCACTTCAGTGCTAATTTAAACCTTTGCAGCCAGGTATTATATATGGGTGGCTGGCCCAAAACTTTATGTGTGTCTGAGGCTCAATTTATTCACAGTATGTAACTTTTTCATTTAATGTGGGAGCTCCTTTTTTCTGGAACCTGGTTCAGCTGCCCCATTTGCAGTTTTGCACCATATGGTTCAGGGTAAATCCGGCTTTTGGATCTTTGACTCTCCTGGTTTCCATACATTACTTTAGAATAGCTTGAACTCCGCATCTTGAAAGTCTGCTTTGCTGTGGTGTTGCTCACACATTTTTGATCTGTCAAAGTGTGTTAGCTTAGCTGTTCCCAGCCTCTCCTTGAGGCTCCCCCATATTTGTGCTTGCTGCCTAATGCCCTCAAATTGCACCTCTAGCACACCCCAGTCGGCTGTTCTCAATCTCATTATTAAAATTTCAATGTATTCTTTGGTGGAATCCAAAGTCAAAAGGATACCAATGAGACGTTTAAGAAGTCCAGTGGGCTCCTTTGATGTCTTCAGTTCAGGGCACTGGCAATCGGAAGGTTGCTGGTTCGAATCCCGTAAAATGCCAGTAGGGACTCTGCTCTGTTGGGCCCTTGAGCAAGGCCCTTAACCTGCAATTGCTGAGCGCTTTGAGTAGTGAGAAAAGCGCTATATAAATGCAAAGAATTATTATTATTATTAAATGTCAAGTGCCATATTCCTGTTTCTCTCCCTTCCTACCAGGCCCGCTCCGAGCTCTGTCCTGTACCTGAGATCAGACCTGATTCTTACTGTTTAGGAAGATTGCGCCCTCTTGTGGTCGATAGATAGATAGATAGATAGATAGATAGATAGATAGATAGATAGATAGATAGATAGATAGATAGATAGATAGATAGATAGATAGATAGATAGATAGATAGATAGATAGATAGATACTTTATTAATCCCAAGGGGAAACTCACATACTCCAACAGCAGCATACTGATAAAGAACAATATTAAATTAAAGATGGATAATAATGCAGGTAAAAAACAGACAATAACTTTGAATAATGTTAATGTTTACCCACCCCAGGGGTGGAATTGAAGAGTCGCATAGTTTGGTTGAGGAACGATCTCCTCAGTCTGTCAGTGGAGCAGGACATTGACAGCAGTCTGTCGCTGAAGCTGCTCCTCTGTCTGGAGATGATACTGTTTAGTGGATGCAGTGGATTCTCCATAATTGACAGAAGCCTGCTCAGCGCCCGTCGCTCCGCCACAGATGTCAAACTGTCCAGCTCCATACCTACAATAGAGCCTGCCTTCCTCACCAGTTTGTCCAGGCATGAGGCGTCTTTCTTCTTAATGCTGCCTCCCCAGCACACCACCGCGTAGAAGAGGGCGCTCGCCACAACCGTCTGATAGAACATCTGCAGCATCTTATTGCAGATGTTGAAGGACGCCACCCTTCTAAGGAAGTATAACTGGCTCTGTCCTCTCTTGCACAGAGATTCAGTATTGGCAGTCCAGTCTAATTTATCATCCACTCCCAGGTATTTATAGGTCTGCACCCTCTGCACACAGTCACCTCTAATGATCATGGAGTCCATGAGGGGTCTGGGCCTCCTAAAATCCACCACCAGTTCCTTAGTTTTGCTGGTGTTCAGGTGTAGGTGGCTTGAGTCGCACCATTTAACAAAGTCATTGATTAGGTCCCTATACTCCTCCTCCTGCCCACTCCTGATGCAGCCCACCATAGCAGTGTCGTCAGCGAACTTTTGCTTAAGCTGCAAATGGCAAACACAGGTTAGCTTTGGGCTGCCACTGGGTTCAATTCCTGACAAAGTTTGTAACCCAAGTTTTGGATCTGCTTGAATAATGTTCATTAATGGAAAAATCCAAAACAATAATAAATAAATAAAGCTTTGTTACTTATTTTGCAGAAAAATGTTTCAAAGTTTCTAATAATGTAACAGTGAAGCAATGCTACTGCTCTGTACTTTAAATCATTTAAACTAAAATGCCCCCCAGGTATTGTATGTCCAGGGTTATGCTTAAACATCCTCCAGTTATGCAAAATGGTGGCATGATGAGCCACCACCGTCATAGCTGAGGGATCTGAGCAGGGGTGTCCAACTCCAGTCCTGGTGGGCCGCAGTGGCTGCAGGTTTTCATTCTACCCATCTTCTAAATCAGTGAGCCGTTTCTGCTGCTGATTTACTTGCTTTAGTTTAGTTTTAATTGACGTGACTCGGACCCCTTAGTTGTTTCTTTTTCTTTAATGAGCAGCCAAACAGAAATGAGATGTGAAACAAGCCACCACATGACCAGCTAACCTGAAAATAAAGAAAGGTGAAGGTCTCTGTCATGTTGGTCTGCTCAGGTAGTAGTAGTAGTAGTAGTAGAGCTTTATTGTCATCCTAACAATATACTTACAGTACATAGTGGGACGAAATATCGTCCTCCAGAGTAAAAAGGTGCAGTACACAAGATATATATATATATATATATATATATATATATATATATATATATATATATATATATATATATATATATATATATATATAACTAAAAAAACATATACAGTATTACGTAGTATTATTTATTCCAGAGAGTGTGTGGAGTAAAGAGTCCAGTGTGGAGGAGGGCAGCATGGTGTTCAGGAGCCGGACTGCTTGGGGAAAGAAACTATTGCACAATCTCACAGACCTGCTCCTGATGCTGCAGAGTCGTCTTCCAGATGGAGGAGGAGTAAACAGTTGGTGGGAGGGGTGGTGGGGGTCAGCCATGATGCTAGTGGCTTTATGAAGGCAGCGTGAGGTGTAGATCTCCTGCAGACTGGGTAGAGAGCTGCCAATGATGCACTCAGCAGTCCGCACAATCCTCTGAAGGGCTTTGCGGTCGGAGGCATGGCAGTTTCCATACCAGACTGTAATACAGCTGGTCAGGACGCTCTCTATGGTGCCTCTGTAGAAGGTGGTAAGTATGGGTTTAGGGAGGTGCACCTTCTTCAGTTGTCGCAGGAAGTAAAGACGCTGCTGGGCTCTTTTTGTAAGATAGTTGGTGTTTTTGGTCCAGGACAGGTCCTCTGTGATATGAACACCTAGGAACTTGGTGCTCTTCACTCTCTCTACTGTGACGCCATCAATGTTGAGTGGGAGATGGACAGCCTTTGTCTTCCTGAAGTCAACAATCAACTCTTTTGTCTTTTCAACATTAAGAGACAGATTATTGTCTTTACACCAAAGTGCCAACCGTTCCACCTCTTCTCTGTACGCCGCATCATCGTCGTTCTCAATGAGTCCCACTACTGTAGTGTCATCGGCGAACTTGATAATGTGGTTTGTGTCAGAGTTGGAGGTGCAATCATGGGTCAACAGCGTGAAGAGTAGCGGGCTCAACACACAACCCTGGGGGGCACCTGTGCTCAGTGTGATGGTGTTAGATCTTTTATTCCCAATCTGTACTGTTTGAGGTCTTTCAGTGAGAAAGTCCAGAATCCAGTTGCAGGTGGAGGTGTTGAATCCGAGCAGATCCAGCTTACTGATCAGCTGCCTGGGAATGATAGTATTGAATGCTGAGCTGAAATCAATGAACATCATTCTTACATGTGCATTGCGGTGATCCAGATGTGACAGGATCAGGTGGAATACCATTGAAATTGCATCGTCAGTTGATCAATTTGATTGATATGCAAACTGTAGAGGGTCCAGTTTGGGGGGCAGCTGATTCTTTATGTGACTCAAAACTAACCGCTCAAAGCACTTCATAATGATTGGAGTGAGTGCCACTGGGCGGTAGTCATTGAGTTCCGAGGCTGTAGCTGTCTTTGGGACAGGTCTGATGGTGGTGTTTTTAAAACATTGTGGCACAACAGCTTGGCTCAGGGAGATGTTGAAGATGTCCACTAGGACATCAGTCAACTGGTCAGCACAAGCTCTGAGCACACGTCCAGGTATGTTATCTGGTCCAGCAGCTTTGTGTGGGTTGACCCTGATGAGAGTCCTTCTCACACTAGCTGCAGACAGGGACAAAACTTGATTGTCTGACGAGGGGATGGTCTTCCATGCTGGTTTATTGTTCTGTGTCTCAAACCTGGCATAGAAGGTGTTAAGAGCATCTGGAAGAGAGGTGTCGTTAACACACATATGCGGTGGGGCCTTATAATCCGTGATGGTTTGGATGCCCTGCCACATTCGACGAGAATCTCTTGAGCAGGCAAAGTGATCACTAATTTTCTTTGAGTACTCCCGCTTTGCTAACTTAATGCCTCGGGACAGGTTGGTTCTAGCTGCTCTGAGTGCCACTTCGTCGTTGGCTTTGTAGGCAGCATCCCTTGTTTTCAGCAGCTCGTGAACTTCTGCTGTGAACCATGGCTTCTGGTTAGCGCGTGTTGAGACAGATTTGATGACGGTGACATCTCCAATGCATTTGTCAATGTATCCTGTCACTGCTTCGGCATACTCATTTATGTCAATGTGATGATCAATGGTCGCCGCTTCTCTAAAGACACTCCATTCTGTGCTCTCAAAACAGTCCTGCAGGGCTTCAGTAGCTCCATCTGGCCATGTTCTGATCTGCTTTATTACCGGCTTTGTTCTCTTCAGCAATGGCATATATGCCGGAGTAAGCATTACTGTAATGTGATCAGACAGTCCAATGTGAGGGTGGGGAGTTGCTCTATATGCAGACTTGATGTTAGTGTATACCAAGTCCAATATATTGTCTCCTCTTGTCGGAAATTTAACATGCTGGTCACCAGAACATCTTGATGGTGGTCTTAGAAAAAACAGAAACTCAACAGTCTGCTGTGGCAGAATGAGAGCAACAACAAGTCCTGATATTCAATAACGGCTTTAATTAACAGCAAGAATTGGCAACTCATTAAGAGACTAGTTGGAGTGAAACTAGCTGGAGTCTGACGTTCCAGTTTAGCTGGTCATCTGTTGGCTCGTTTCACGTCTCATTTGTGTTTTGCTGCCATTTAATAAAGAAATGAATCAATTCAGAGGACCGAATCCTAATAAAATGAAGGGTAAAGGAGTTAATTAGCAGTGAAAACTATTCGCTGATTAGGAAAAGGGTTTGAATGAAAACCTGCAGCCACTGTGGCCCACCAGGACCAGAGCTGGACACCCCTGGTTTAGAGTGTCACCTTTCTTCTCAGCAGAGGCACAGCTGCGACACATGCTTTGGGACCCCGGGATTTTCAAGCAGCCCTTTGTAGCCCTCGGCTAAACTGCCAACTTCTGTCCCAACTGCTTACCCGTCCCTGAGCTCGCTGTGCGGCCGGTTATATTCATTGATGCAGAACGACTGAAAATGGTGGCAAAGTTCATTCTGTGCAATGTAGTGACAGGAGCTACGCATTAAAATTGATTTGTAAATAAAAGAGGACCTCGCTAGATGAATGTTTCGGTCGTGTGAGGTATGACACTGGATCCCAATAAGTGCTGGGGCTCCAACCAGCTTGCCCTGTTTAATTTAACAATTGAACCACAATAAAGAGCCACTGTCACTATATTACAGCCTTTAGGGTCTCGTTTGGAACTCCGACTCTGTCAGCCGTCAGTCCAGAATGAGATGCCACCTCCTTCTCAAGAACAACGCCATGTATGTGTGTGAGCGGATTGGTTTAAATGTCGATGATCTGAATACGTTCTATAAATGACCCTTCTGTATTTGAGACCTTTGTTGTGTTATTTTAGGCAGTGGACCACAAGCACAAGCTTGTTGTAATAAACATGGCCATCTTTGGATTCATTTGTAGTGGACACACGACTCACGACTTTTCACCTCCTTTGTATCCCTGATGTGGGGTCATTTTCTATTGGCCACTTATTCTGTCCACTTGCTTTCCTGCCAACTGAACTTCTATTTTTCGTTGCAGCTATCTTATTCACAGTGTGTATTTATTTATTTAGTTAATTGTTTGACACGGGTTAAGTCGCACACACCTTGATTGACTCTTGAACGACACAGTTCTTTTTGTTAAATGTGTCAAAATGCATTTAATGGTTACGTGTCACATCATGTGATGCCTGTACTTGGACATATCATCAGTGGTAGAACTTGGCGTCATTGGGTCTTTCGGACTGTCATACACTCTCTTCCAGGCGACCCAACTGAGGTGTCCGAGTGGCTTACCACGGCCCCAGGGTTCTCCTCTCTTCAGCCAGAGCCATCGGCAGGCTTTCTCTGCAGTCTCCATGTTATTCCTGATGTCTCTTCGGCTTGCCCAGATGGTCCTCTAGGCCTTCCACAAGGATTGCCCTGCAAACCCCCTGCACTCCACCTCTACAGGCACGTACCTTGTTCTTCACCCCAACCAGCTCCTGATATTTTGCTTTCTTCCTCTTTCAGGCCTCCACCGCTTTGGTGGACACCCAGAAACTTCTACTTGTGTCTGTCCCCTTGCTGATCTCTCCTGCCACTGACCTGAGCACTCGATTGTGTCACCACCGATATCGGCCCGCCCCAGAGCCTTAGGGCAGCAGTTTAATATATGCTCAGACATTTAATGAAATGGCCCTTACAGTTATTAACACTTTGGACGTGAGGTACAAGTTAAGTCGTATCTCATTGAGGCTGCCCCGCCACCAGAAAATGTCAGGCCCCTGATAATTATGTGGTCAGCACACCTGGGCCCCCCGGCTCCATACTCTGATAATTTGGCCTCCCCAAGCTAATCGAGTGACGTGCCTATGCTACACTCAAGTTTAACATCAATCCCATTGCAATTTCGCACAACCGTAATTGAATTTCTATAATATCGTACCGCATGCCGTGTCTCACGATACGTGCAGGGTCTGGTAGCTCTGAATTCAAATTACTAACAGAGTCAACATATCTTTTTGCGACGTTTTTATTTCTGTGCATGTATCTCATGATATGATATCAACGATCACAGTGCTCACCTTAACATTTGCATCATACACGTTCTTGACGTGAATCACCTCATCTTTCAAATGATGCGACAGATCCTTTGAATATTTTGCATCTAAATTTGCATCTAAAGAGGTTGAGATCTCCTCCTTGCTCATGCTCCTAAAGTTTAAAATTGGACAAAAAAAAGGCGACGTGTTGTTTAGGCTGTCAAAACACCCGGACAATTTTGAAATTGAGGAATCCATCATAACGTGACACGTGCCTCTTCTGAATTTTACCTCTGGATCTTGCGATGCCGACCTGATTTGAACACTACAGGGATTTCCAGAGCCTCCCACCGCTCGATACCCCCTGAAAGGTGTCATGGTTGCCTCCCCCTGGCGGCGGCTCTAATTGAGTCTGTTTAGATGCGACAAATGCTGAAACTCGTATGGCAGAATGCAGCCGCTAGAGATGGAGCTTTGCTGCCGCATATCTCAGTTATCTACTATAGTGCTGCCACCTAGTGGATAACCAGAGAAGTTTTTTTGTTGCTGTTTTAGACACCACAGCTTGTGGAAAAGTCTTATAAATAGCAGTCTGTAGTTATGTCATCATGAAAAGACATCAAATTGCTGATAGTTTGAAACCAGTAGAGTTGTTGCAAGATGAATATTTTGATGGTAATGACAGTGATCGAGATAGTGACAATCAATCGCATGATGTGAAACCTCTAGGCTCTGGTACTAACACAGATCGCTGCCCCAAAGGCGTTTCTTCAACACCAGGTGGTCACGATATGGACATTCTGCCACCTACTGAGCACAAACAGCCAGCAACCTCCACATGTGTTGTGTATGGCAAGTGTGGATGTCGCAAACAAACGCGTCCCATTTATGGCACCTGTGGTCTTTAGCACTCTGCGTGGCACCATCCTTGAAGGACTCTCATTCAATTGTAGACGTTTAGTCATCTTGCTGGTGACAATAAAGTAATTAACCATTTCATTACATTTTTGACAGAATTACTGTTGATAATAAAGTCTTTGCGTTCTAAATACATTTCTTGATAGAGTTCATTATTTATCACAAATGCATAGACCTCTACTGCAGTGTCCTGGTAATGAATGGTCCAGCAGTCAATATGTAGAGGGGTGGAAAGGAAATTATTGC
Organism: Erpetoichthys calabaricus; assembly: GCF_900747795.2. Taxonomy (NCBI): domain Eukaryota; kingdom Metazoa; phylum Chordata; class Cladistia; order Polypteriformes; family Polypteridae; genus Erpetoichthys; species Erpetoichthys calabaricus. Next base: position 33,109,781 of record NC_041405.2, read on the forward strand.
AATACATTTTAGCAGTTGTACTCTTATGGGTTTACATAAAATGGGGGAAAACCCACCACATCTGCGAATGTTAACAATGTCAAATGGCAGCAGAAATTTCAATGTTTTGTTGTCTGATCCTCCCACCGCGGGTGGTCTGATCACCTGTCCGTACTCCTGCTGCTCGGGTACAAGCAGACACTTCTTATTTCAGATGCTGTTTGAGTGTTTGGATGGGTTTCATCTGATACGATCAGACAGAGTGGAAAAGGTAGGAAGGGGGTCTACAGATCTACGTGAATGAGCAATGGTGAAGAAGCGAGCACATGACAATTAAAACTGAAATGTGTTATCAAGACATCGAAACACATACACACTGAATCTGTGCGCGTTAGTACCTAGCGAGATAAGCTACGTCATCCTGATTTATGATTATTAACTCGGCAACAGAAATAATTCACTCTGTGACCAATACTCTAATGATGAGTTGTTCTGACCCGAAAATGCTTATGATTTTAGCCAGGGAAACCTTCCATCAGCGCATTCCATTTATTTGTGGACACAACAAGCTGGAGCTTTTAATGTTAAATGTTAATGCCATTAAATGTAAACCAGCGGCACAGCTCTACAGCTTTGGTCAGCCCCACTTACAGTCCTGTTATCAGACGGCAGCAGGACTCTTATCATCCATGCCTGATAAATTCGAATGTTTGTTCGTGGGTTGCTGTTTGTTATAATACTCTGATTTTTTCTTGATCTTCTGAGCATTTCACTACACATTGTACTGTGACATAATTGTATATGAAAATTAAAATGTGATTTGATTTGACAGGATTTGAAATATGAGGAGCTGACATGAAAAGCGGCACAGTGGACTAAAGAGACAGAGGAAAAACTACAGGACTGCTTGAATTGTCAAAACTGGGACATTTTTAGAGACTCCCCATCAGACCTGCATGAGTGTCTAGATGTTATAACGGGATCCATCAAAAAATGTGTGGACAATAACCGCGTGCTCGTGAAAAAAATGTACAGTAATCCCTCCTCCATCGCGGGGGTTAGGTTCCAGAGCCACCCGCGAAATAGGAAAATCCGCGAAGTAGAAACCATATGTTTATATGGTTATTTTTAGAATGTCATGCTTGGGTCACAGATTTGCGCAGAAACACAGGAGGTTGTAGAGAGACAGGAACGTTATTCAAACACTGCAAACAAACATTTGTCTCTTTTTCAAAAGTTTAAACTGTGCTCCATGACAAGACAGAGATGACAGTTCTGTCTCACAATTAAAAGAATGCAAACATATCTTCCTTTTCAAAGGAGTGCAAAGCAAGCAGTCAAAAAAAAAATCAATAGGGCTTTTTGGCTTTTAAGTATGCGAAGCACCGCCGGTACAAAGCTGTTGAAGGCGGCAGCTCACACCCCCTCTGTCAGGAGCAGGAAGAGAGAGGAAGAGAGAGAGAGAGAGAGAGAGACAGAGAGACAGATAAAAAAAATCAATACGTGCCCTTTGAGCTTTTAAGTATGCGAAGCACCGTGCAGCATGTCCTTCAGGAAGCAGCTGCACACAGCCCCCCTGCTCACACCCCCCCTACGTCAGCGCAAGAGAGAGAGAGAGAGAGAGAGAGAAAGAAAAGTAAGTTGGGTAGCTTCTCAGCCATCTGCCAATAGCGTCCCTTGTATGAAATCAACTGGGCAAACCAACTGAGGAAGCATGTACCAGAAATTAAAAGTCCCATTGTCCGCAGAAATCCGCGAAGCAGCGAAAAATCCGCGATATATATTTAAATATGCTTACATATAAAATCCGCGATAGAGTGAAGCCGCGAAAGGCGAAGCGCGATATAGCGAGGGATCACTGTACATGTTTTCTAAAAAAAAAATGTGGGTCACTGGTGACATCAGGCGCTTAGTGAAGGCACACAGCGATACTGAAACATGCAACAAATGCAGACACAAATTCAGAAGAGCATTCAAAGCGCCCAAACGTCAGTGCTGGAGGAAACTAGAGACGGAATTTAGTAGCAGGAACGATCGGTGCAAACTATGGCAGAGAGAGGGAGTGATTCCAGATTACAAAATAAAACCTAATTCAATATGCTTTTAATTTTATGAACAATGCTGCACATTCCCTCTCTCTGACACACTAACACTGAGGACCTCCAGCCAACAAAATATTCAACAGGAGGGCGTCAGGAAACATCACGGGGGGTCTTTTATACCAACAGCAATACACCTGCATAATGACGCACTGCCACTGGGACTGCCAAGACAGACAGCTTCTCTCTTTTTATTTTTTTTTCTTGCTTTTTAATAATTCTGGTTTGTATTTACACCAAGGGATGTGTGTATATTTATTTATTTACTTATTGACCTATTTATGTGATTATGTATGCATGTATGTATTTATTTATTTAAAGAGCTTCTTTAAAATGCCTATCTATTAGATAGATAGATAGATGTGAAAGGAAATATCTATCTATCTATCTATCTATCTATCTATCTATCTATCTATCTATCTATCTATCTATCTATCTATCTATCTATCTATCTATCATATAGTGCCTTTCACATCCAATTAGCTGAAATCTTCAGTGACATCTTTTATTATTTCCCTGTACGCTGTAGTCGCTGCCTGTTTCAAAAGGAGAACAGCAAGTGACTGAGTGACGAGAGGCCACTGGAGGTCACTCCAGATATGACGAAGTGCTTTGAGACCCCGGTGCTGGCACATATTAAACAGAAATTTTCCAATAGTCAGGACCACCTGCAGTTTGCATATCACCACAACCGGTCCCCAGAGGATGCCTTATCTCTTGCATTTCATGCCAAGTGGGCACATCCTGATAATATAAGCTGCTCTGCCAGAGCTCTCTTTATAGATTATTTCTCACTATTTAACAAAGCTGACCACCAAGCACTTCAATTTCAGACTCGGCGTCACCCTCTGCCACTGACGTTTAGACTTGCTAACTGACAGACCCCAGCATGAGTGGGCAGGCAGCATCTAATCCTCCACAGTGGCACTCCACAGGGTATTGTGCCAAGCCCCCTTCCCTTCTCCTTGTCCACCTATGACTGGGGGTCCAGACACAACTCTGCTGATGACAGCAACAACGACGAGACAGCTTACAGAAAAGAGTTTTACCAGCAGTGCCAGAGCATTGATATCACTCATAATGTTCACAAATCAAAGGACCCCATCACAGACAACAGTAAGCAGAAGGCAGACCACTCTGGCATCTGTATCGGAGGGTGAGCAGCTAGAAATTTCTTGGAAAGGCCATCACTGTTTGCCTGAAATGGACACAACACACTTCAGCTCTTGTTAAGAAAGCCCACCAATGCCTCTGCGTTCTTAGACATCTGAGGGCAGTTCGCATTTCTCCATCTGTTTCCAGGAACTTCTACAGGTGCACAGCAGGGTCCATCAAGAACGTAAAGCACTGCAGAGGGCGGTGAGGGTGGCACAGAACTGCCTTCTGTTCAGGATGTGTACGCCACTCACTGTCTTAGGAGGACACACGGGATAATTAAAGAGCTCCGCGTCCCTGCAGAGCCGCGTGTCTCGCTCCAGGACAGGACCCTTACTGAGGGTCATAAGATCACTGAACTGTCAATGTTACGAATTCAAATACATAACAAATGGTGTGTATAGATATGTCATACTTGCAGAAACATCTTGAACTGAATTATATATTTATATTTTCGCACACGTGTGCCTGGGAGACAACTTCAGGGCTTCTCGACTTGAAATTTCACCCAAGTCGTGGGATGGCACTGCCTCCTAACGGCCCTCCTCTCCTTCCCTCGACAGATCCAGAGACTCACAGGCCGAGCACACATGACGTCACTGTGGTATAGCGGGTCCGCGGCTTCCGAAAAAAAAAGGTCGGTTTTTATATCGGTATAGAAGTACCGTTCTCCGTGGGCATGATTGCACGACCGCGGGGAGTTAATGAGGTGATCGGAGCGAGTCGCACCTGCATGTGTGGGTGCGGTCGTTCTTGTTTGCCTCATTGGCTTCCTGCGGCATGTAATTAAGGCGTTGCGCCCACAGAGGCACCCGTGGGTGTGTATATATAGACGGATGTATACGAGAGGAGGATAAATCGGAAAGAGAAATTGTGGAGGAGGAAAAGGAAGGAGAACGATTGATGGAGAGAGAAAAGCGGATGCGGTAAAAGGTCGGAAAAACAGCAGTCAGATGGTGACGATCCAGCCACCTGGAAGGTGGAAACGCCATGAGCTGGGGCCCCGCGAAGGAACGTTATGCTGGTGCGCTCTGGGGGCTGGTTCGCCCCACTGAATGTACGAGTGAGTGGGGTGAGCAGGAGGGGTGCCCTACCGAAGGATCTGAGGTGCGCGAAGGATCGAGTGAGGAGAGTTGACCTTGGCGGTCTGGCAGTGACATCCTGATGGAGGCCAAGACGAAGGTTAACTTTAGGAGCTCATGGTTGTTGGTTCTCCGTGGAGCAGAAGGTGTAATGGGAGGAGGGCTGGAGAGTAAGGAGAGACTGCGTTTTAATTACTGCATATATTAACCTTGTGTTTTATGAATTTATTTATTGTTGGTTTTTATCCTCACTGGACCTTTGTTTTATGGATTCATTTATGGAACTTTGGAGACTGCACTTTTGCACTTTTTGATTGTTTTAATAAAAGCACGTCTTCACTTTTGAATATATCCCCTGGCTTCATGTGAGATTTGTACCCATTTGTCAGCTCAACTCGGTGACATTAGTGACGGTGTTGGGTTCAGGGCTCCCATAAGGACGTTGGGAGCTTGAAGAGAACACGCATCGTCAGTCACTACCAGATATGCAGCACCAGAACCTTAACCCCTTCCACCTCATTGACTTCTCTGCCATCTTTCCCCAGTCTGGTCAGAGACTCCCGCTTGTGAAGACGTATTTTTACAACCTGTTGGTTTTTTTTGTGCACAACAATATAAGGGAATCACCATTTGGTGCCCCAACCCTTCATCTTTGTTTCTGTTCTTTGTATCTCAATAGGTTTTGATGCTATGTATGCTTTTTATTTATTTATTTACATGTTTTGATTGCATTTTTGTCGTCTGTTTTTGAGGAAACGTGCAAATAGGAATTTCACTGGGCTGTGGATATGACAATACTGGACAATAAAACCAAACTGGACCAAGCTTGTTCTGTTTTTATTTACACGCAATAAATTACATTAGCCACATAGAGATAATATCAAAAGCATTCTTCAGATTAATCGATATTATAACAGTAGGGCCCCTGAAAATCGCTACACAGACGCCGCACAATGGCTGACCTTACGCTCCGACCACCACAGGTGCAGCGAAACTCCCTTCGGGGATCAGTACAGTGTACCAAATACCGACTAGTAAAACACCTTATTTGGGTAAGTGAATACTACTGTGCCCTAGCCAGGGTGACACAACAGACTAATTAGTTCCGTATTGTGAAGCAGCTGCTTCTAGAGAATTCCACTACTTGGAAGAATCCACGAAGGGCGGAACAATAGAATGTTGGCGTGCAAAGGCGCAAGTCAGGAGATGAGTATAAGAGATTTCAAAGTCTGTAAATGTCCCAGGGAGCATAGTCCGGGTGGGTCATCATTAAGTAGTGGACACATATGGCGTCACTCCAGGCTACCCCTCCAAACAAGGAGGAGAAAAATCAGTGGAGCTACCAGCAGTTCAAAAAGGCAGACCTCTAAGGGTGATGTGACAACCATACCGCAAGAGCCCCACAAATCTGGTCTGCACTGGGGGGGGGCTGCAACAAGGCACCACTTGAAAATATCACATCAGGTTTTGCTGTGGTCACATGAGGCCGAAGTTGAACTTTTCAGCTAGAATAGGAACGAAAAGCTTTGTTTGGGCTGCAAAATTGTTCAGATGTTCTAAAATGGTACGTCTGATGAAAATCCAATACACCCCGCCATTCCTACAGTAAAAGACGCTGGTGGAGCAACATCTGTTTGTGGGGGGTTTGTCTTCAGTTAGCACTTTAGTTTGTGGTTTGGCTGATAATAAGATGGATGCAGAATACTGGAAAATTCTTGAAGAAACCAGCAGCCCTCTGCCAGGAAGTTAAAAATGAGAAGATAGTCAGGCCTTCAACGTGATAATGACTCAGAAACATTGTGCGCCGCCGTACTCCTGGGGTCCCCAGCCAGTGCCCATCAGTGATAATTTCATAACGAAAATGAGAACTAGAATTAAATATGTCGTTTTACAAGCACGAGAACTGAAATAAAGGCAAACAGAGAAACTAAAACTAAATAAAAATAAAAAATGAGTGATATGTGAACGAACTAAAATGAGAACGGAAATTGAATAGAAACGAAAAAAAACAGCAATAGCATTTTTGTTCAATGCGGTCCAGAGGAGAGCAGAGGAGTTGTTTGTTGGTCGCCATGAGTGGTCAGTTAAGTTACGCTGTTTACTGTGCGGTGATCTTGTAACTTGGGCTTACTAGAGTTATGTGGCGCAGCTTCAGTAAAGGACCGTTGTTTGTTTGTTGAGCACATTTGTCTCGTCGGGTTGAAGCAGTAAGCACGTGTGGTTGACTATGGCGAGTTTTGCGGGTAGAAAGTGAGAAAGTAACGTGTGGAAATGCTTTAATTACAGCGCAGATGATAATAAAAGCAAATGTAGCGTACGAGAAGAAGAAAAAGAGAACAGGTTTTTAGTTAGTGGGAAGAATACTACAAATCCGAGGATTCATTTAGCTTGACATCATCCAACAATTTTAAGTGAATTCGGTGAGGAAAACAAGACTAAAGCTGGGAAGAGAAAGAGAGAAGGTAAGCATAGGTCTCGGAGTTTCAGTGCAGGACCAGCTGGATCAGAACTTACTTAGTGGAAGTCCAGCACTTCTCCGGCACCAGGCTGCACTTCAGTACTGGCAGCAGAAATCGTCAGCATACAGTCTGCTGGCGTCAGTGGCTGAGGACCTTGTCTGTGCCCCTGCACTACAGGCGTTTGTTGAGTGAGCATTTTTACTGTTTGGCTATCTGTGCAATGGATGTCGTTGCAACAAAAACAGATCTCTCGAAACGCGTGCTTGTTTAAGGCTTAACAGCATCGTGATTGCACAGACGGTTTTAACGGGTTGAAACATTTGATCTTGCCGACTACACTCATTAGGCCACATTGATAGTCATAATAGCAATAAGAAGTGGGAGTGTATTTTGTTGACAGAAACATAACTTGCATTGAAATATGTGTAGGCCAGTATTTGTGGTCTTGGAACAGAAAAAAAAGATAAAATTGTACTAATAGTTTGTAAAAAAACAGAACTAAATAAAATAAAACCTAAAATTTTAAACGCAGAACTAAATAATAAGAATGGTTGACTCCACTGAAAACTATTATTTATAAAATAAAATAAAAAGTAAAACTACAATTAATATCAGAACTGAAATTTCACTGGTGCCCATTGTGCCCATATGTTAAGACTGCCCTGCCCTGCCCAAAGCACGCAGCCAGAGCCACCAGAGATGAAGATGTGTGGCTAAAGCATAATTGAAATCCCTTAGATAGGACTGTCAGATGTCCCTTATATACGGGACATGTCCCATATTTGATCATTTTGTCCCCTGTCCCATACTGACCTTTCAGGGACACCCAAATGTCCTGTATTTAGTTCATTTTCAAATTTCGTAATAAAAATATATTGTTACTACTTTCTTACGGTACTTAGTTGTAACTTTATAAGTAATTATATTTTCTTTTCTCAGATTCTCTTGATGAAAATAACCCAAATGTAACGAGGAAACGAGTGTTTGCTGCCTGTCTGTAACTCGTTCAGTTGCTGTGGTTGTCTGAGGACGGCGACACTCTCACCGTTTTGCTCTCCAGCCGCACTGCTCTGCAGTTCTGGATCAGCATTGTAACATACGGGGGTCAACAAAATGTGTTGTTACTGCTTGACAAGGCCCACTTTGTTTCTAACTGCCTGTATTAAATAATAATAATATGTTCTCTGTTGTCTGTATTAAACAAATATTTTCAAATGATTTTACTTTTGTTTTCCCATTATAATCCTTGCTTTATGTTTTTAACTTATGTCTCTATTTTTATATAATATAGTGGTCTGGGTGTGTAGGGTGCATGTATAAATGTGTATACAGTATATAGTAATAGAGAGAGAGATTTTAAGAGTGTCCCGTATTTCTAATTTTCTACTCTGGAGTGCCGTGACTAGAGGAGTACGGCCCACTGACGGTCACCACAATGTCTGACTGAGCTTGAACGAATCTAGAAGGCGGACTGGGCTTCCACCAAGTGTTAACGCAGAGAGGTGCTCTTTTATCCAATTTTTGTTTTCTTTTCAGACGTTTTGCTTTGTGTTTATTACCTGGATGCTGTACGGAGCAATTTGTAAATATAAACACTGGAAAAGACTCATTTTATTTTAATTTGGACTTCAGGACAACAAATTTGTAAACAGTTATTGACTTTCTCTACCCACATATGTAAAATGCAATGTTTGTACCACAAGGGGGCAGCCAATGCCCACTTTTCAATGAGAGACCCTTTAGAGAAGTATGCTGCAGTTCCTATTCCTGAGCAGCAGATGGAGACATAACACCAGCTCAAGCCCTGCTGTTTCTCATCCCCGCTTACAGTGCTGAGGAGGCTGAAACTTTGCTTTGACATTTGGTGTAGAAATGAATCCGTTTTTCTAGAACTCGTGTGAACAGTCCAAGGCCTTGCAGCAGCTTCACAGTGTTAATAATCTGGACCAGCGTGAGATGCACATTGGCAGCTCCTTTCATGAGTTTAAGCTTTTAAATGTACACATGCCGACAATCGGAGGCCCTGCTCATTATTTAATGTGTGTTCATTTCTTGCCTTCTGATAACCTGTGACTAACAGGACGCATGGTAAGCTTCTGCTCACTTTTAATTATGCATTCCACTCACCATTGTTCACTGCAGTTAGATCAGAAATTCAAAGCCAGTCAGGGCAGGAAGCTCTGTCTCCCTTTCTCTCTCATTTTCAATCCAATTCACACATAAAAGTTAAAGGTGATTTTCGTGCTGAAATTGGAAAAAAGGTAAGAGATGCAAGACTTCAGTGACACACCTGGTGAAGGCGGTACATCCGAAACGTTGCGTTTCTTACCTTTAACTTTTTTTCCTTTACAGATGCACGCTGATGCAGTCCTTCACTGACTGTCTGTTAAGTTCTCTGACTCTTGTCGTCATTTTTTCCCCCAAAAGTGTGACATTTTTTATTTTAAAGACTTCACTCTGTAGATTGTAACCCACTATAAGACCTTAACCCCTTAGTCTGACTGCCTAGCCCCGCCTACTCATGCAAATTTGGAACCAGCCACCCAATCAGAGGAGTGATTTTCATGGAGTTTTGCTGTTTGGGTGTGGTTCAGGTGACAATTTACTGGCTCAAAATGGACCATCCAATACCGGGTTAGACTGGGTGGGACTGTGACTGTGATTGGGCTCTGACGTGTCAGTCAAAGGGGGCAGCCTGCTGAGCAAACGCACACTCCACGGAGGAAAGGACAGGTCTGTCTGCTGAGAGCTCTCTCTTGAACCAACAAACAAGGCGAGATTCATTGTAAATTAGCAATGGGACATTAACGTATGTGACCACATGTGCTCTAATCTGTGTAGATGGACGGACAAAAATGGCAAATGTATCTATTTAAAATTCAGTCTAAAACATGATAAAATATGTAGGAAGGGATAGGGTCTGACTGCTTTGTGAATCCACTCTATGCCGCAGCAGCCCTGATTAATGGTGTAGGGCCAAAGTACCCACAGATACAGACAAAGGGGGGCCTGACTGACAGTGAACTCTCCAGAAGCAGAGTGAGGTCCAGGGGCGGATTATTTAAACAGGAGCCCCATGAGACTCTGAAGGTTGGTACGAAGAGACTGTCCAGGAATGTGATGAGAGCCCTGGTGGAAGAGCCAAAGTCTTCTGTGCAGCGCAGCAGAAAAGCAGCCAGGAGCCTTCATGAATCAAGTGTGGACCCCAAGTCAGCAGATGCCTGGCGATCACCACGAATGTTCTTGCTGAATAAATGAGGTATGTTTGTATAGGCATACGATGTTGTGATATTAAACAATAAATACGTCTTCCTGTCTGAGATCTCAGAACTGCACATCCTGCATGGAGTAATGGGCATTTCAATTTACTTTACTGATCAGATTCTTTCAAACTACTCATTTAGCCTCCTTCCTCGACCCCTCTGCTCTTGAAAATTTTAGACCCATCTCTAACCTGCCTTTCTTAAGTAAAATTCTAGAGAAGGCAGTCATTATGCAGTTAAATGAGCACCTTAATAAACATGCTATTCTTGATAAATTTCAGTCAGGTTTTAGAACAAATCACAGCACAGAAACTGCACTCGTTAAAGTAGTAAATGACTTGCGGGTAAATGCAGACAGAGGTCATTTATCCGCTCTCATCCTCTTAGATCCGAGTGACGCATTTGACACCATTGATCATAATATTCTTAAAAATCGCCTTAGTCAGTGGGTGGGCCTCTCTGGCAGCGTCTTAAATTGGTTTGAATCCTACCTGGTAGGGAGAAAATTCTTTGTTAGTTGTGGTAATTATAACTCAAAGACACATGATATTCTATATGGTGTTCCACAAGGCTCTATCCTGGGTCCGCTGCTCTTCTCAATCTACATGCTTCCATTAGGTCAGATTATCTCAGGGCACAACGTGAGCTACCACAGCTATGCTGATGACACACAGCTGTATTTATCAATAGCGCCTGATGACCCTGATTCTCTTGATTCACTAGCACAATGTCTGACTTGTATTTCAGAATGGTTGAATAGTAACTTTCTCAAGTTAAATAAAGAGAAAACTGAAGTCTTAGTGATTGGCAATAATGGATACAATGAGGCTATTAGAAATAAACTGGATGCATTAGGATTAAAAGTCAAAACGGAGGTGAAAAGCTTAGGGGTAACTGTTGACTGTAATCTAAATTTTAAATCGCATATTAATCAGATCACTAGGACAGCATTTTTTCACTTAAGAAACATAGCAAAAGTTAGACCTCTTATATCATTGAAAGATGCTGAGAAATTAGTTCACGTGTTTGTTTTCAGTCGACTAGATTACTGTAACGCACTCCTCTCAGGACTACCCAAAAAAGACATAAATCGTTTGCAACTAGTGCAGAATGCAGCTGCTAGAATCCTTACCAGGAAAAGAAAATCCGAACACATTTCTCCAGTTTTGATGTCACTACACTGGTTACCTGTGTCATTCAGGATTGACTTTAAAATTCTGCTTATGGTTTATAAAGCTTTAAGTAATCTCGCCCCATCTTATATATCAGAATGTCTGACGTCTTATATTCCAAATCGCAACCTCAGATCCTCAACTGAGTGTCTCCTTAGAATTCCAAGAGCAAAACTTAAAAGAAGTGGTGAGGCGGCCTTCTGCTGTTATGCACCTAAAATCTGGAATAGCCTGCCAGTAGGAATTCGCCAGGCTAATACAGTGGAGCACTTTAAAAAAACTACTAAAAACACATTACTTTAACATGGCCTTCTCATAACTTCACTGTAATTTAAATCCTGATACTCTGTATATCCAATTCATTATAATAACTATTCATTCAAAATCTGTACTAACCCCTACTCTCTCTTCTGTTTCCTTTTCCGGTGTCCTTTTGGTGGTGGCTTGTGCCACCACCATCTACTCAAAGCACCGTGATGTTCCAACAATGATGGATGGATTAAAAGCCAGAAGTCTGTATGACCATCAGCATCAAGTGACTCCATGAGAACCCTGACTACAAAGAGGACTATTTCATTTATGTTAGGTAGAATGCCCAGAGGGGACTGGTTGGTCTCGTGGCCTTGAACCCCTGCAGATTTTATTTTTTCTCCAGCTTTCTGGAGTTTTTTTTTGTTTTTTCTGTCCACCTTGGCCATCGGACCTTACTCTTATTCTATGTTAACTAATGTTACCTTGTTTTAATTTCTTATTTTGTCTTTTATTTTTCTTTTCTTCATTATGTAAAGCACTTTGAGCTTCTTTTTGTATGAAAATGTGCTATAGAAATAAATGTTGTTGTTGTTGTTGTTGTTCCTGGGTAATGATTCAGTTGGCAAATCAAGTAAATGAAAATCATGTGACTTATTCTTGGGCAGTGATTTGGTTCATGAATCATATTAATGAGAATTGTACACCTTGTCCTTGAGTAATCAAGTGAACGAGAATCAGGCGACACGGTCTTTGGTAATCAATGACAATTGTGCACCTCATTCCTGAGTAATGACTCAGTCCGCAGATCACGTCAATGACCGTCATGTGACTCGTTCTTTGGTAATGACTCAAATTAGCGAGAATCATGTGACTCGTTGCTGGGTAAAGATAAGGCTCATAAATCAGAATACAAAGAATTGTGCACCTTGTTCTTGGGTAATGACTCAGTCGACCAGTCAAGTGAATGAGAATCATGCGACTCATTCTTGGGTAATGATTTGGTTTGTGAATCACGTTAACAAGAATTGTGCACGTCATTCCTGAGTAACGATTCAGTTGGCAAATCTAGAGAATGAAAGTCAAGAGACTCATTCTTGGGTAATGACTCGGCTCCTAAATCAAATTAAGCGAGAATCATGCGACTTGTTCTGTGCCTTGTTCTTGTGAATGAGAATCACGTGACTCATTTGCGTGAACATAACGTGAAAGAGTGAGTGACTGATGTATGTCTGAGCAGTTAATGAACCGTAGAAAAATGTACATTAAAGCTGAAACCAAATAATTGTTAGAAAAGTCAATAATATTTTGAATGTTCAATTTTCTGTGACTATTTTGTTGAATGTACAAAGGGACATAAGCATATTAGTTTAATTTTATGTTTATATATTCTGTTTTAAACAATTCCGATATACTGTGAATGTGTTGTTACTGTATTCTGCTTAGATGATTAACAAGAGATTCGTCAGTGACAGAGTTCTTCTTCGCTGGTAATGATTCAGAAGTGGAGTGAATGAGAATCATACATCAGAGGGGCACTACTTACAGTGCCCTGGGGGTTAAACATCCGCCTGTGAAATGAAAGACGCTGACGTTCCAGTATAAAACCGATCATCACGTGACTTTTGAAGTTGTTTCCAGAATGTTACTCCCAAGGGGTTATTTGGCAACTGCAACCCCTGTTTCCTTTAGCTGCTGCCTCCCACGATTCCTTGCGTGAGGCTCCATGTGCTGTGCCCACCTTCTGCACTGGCTCTGCTCGTGTTGGGAGAGAGGTAGGCCCCATCTGCCTTCACTCTCCACACGAAGGGTTTTTCATTTAAAAATGCATACACTGGTTTCCGCATTCACGTTTCGCTCCACACTACCCTGTCATTTTCGACCTCTGAAAACTCTGAAGTGGTTTAGACCCTGTCAACACCTACCTCTTTGAAAGCGTAGCCTTTTGTACGCATTTTGGCTCTTTGTCCACATGCAAACTGCTTTTTTGGTCCCTGAAACCTGACCTTTTGAAAAACTCCTTCCAGGGTGAAGATGTTTAGAAATTCCGTCTTCCCTGTTTCCGTGCAGAAAGGGAAAACTGAGTTTATCGCTTGTAACGTCAGAGTATGCGCCAATATCTTCTTTGATTGACGTCAGTGTGTGCGCCATTTTCCATTTTGTTTACATCAAGCAATTCTATGCAATTGCAGTCATAGCTAAAGTAATGCTGGTGTTAACCTTGTTAATGGGACCTTCTACAGGTCTGCATTTAATTACTTTATCACTGTATGGAGCAACTGAGGCGTCAGAATGCGCTATTCGAACACTCCGACGACACAGACCTCTAGTTAGTGGGGCAACTTTGAGAACGTAGTTGTTGTTGCTGACGAGAATTTTCGATTGTCAAGGACATCGCTGTTATCTTTGTGTGAGTTCCTTTGCCCGCACATTGAAGAAAAGACAATTGTAATGAGATCAACCTGTCAGTGTTGTCAGTGAAGTTGCCTGCACACTCCACTATTTAGTAGATGAGAGTACGCAAAAAGGCGGTCATCTTTGGGTGGTCACGGCAGGTGGTTTCTAAAAGAGTAAGGCAAGTGTGTGTGAAGCAAGTGCAGCCCACTTGGGCCCTGTGTATATACAATTAAGTCACGGAGTCAAAAGTAGAGGAATTGTAACAAGGTGTCACTGGGAGGCGCAGTGGTAGCGATACTGCCTCCCAGTAAGGAGACCTGGGTTCGCCTCCCGGGTCCTCCCTGCGTGGAGTCTGCATGTTCTCCCCGTGTCTGCGTTTCCTCCAACAGTCCAAAGACATGCAGGTTAGGTGCACTGGCAGTCCTAAATTGTCCCTAGCTGTGTGTGTGTGCTTGATGTGTGTGTGTGTCCTGCAGTGGGCTGGCGCCCTGCCCAGGGATTGGCTCCAGCAGACCCCCGTGACCCTGTGTTCGGATTCAGCAGGTTAGAAAATGGTTGGGTGGATGGATAGTGTCACCGGGACTCGTGTAGAAATAAAGCAGCCATCCACAAATTCCATGGATTATCTGAACAGCGAGGGGAGGTTTCGTCTTAACGTACAAGCCACCTGCGATTACAAGTGTTCATTTCTTGATGTTGTAGTGAAATAGCCCGGTAGCATTCACAACGCGCATATCAGAAATTCCATGCTGAACACACATTTGAAAAAATAAAAGACGATGGGCATTAATCTAAATGACATTCACTTTCTTATCGATGTCTGTTTTGTGCTCTTGACGATGGATTTTTGCATTTTCATGTGGATGGGATTTTTTCTAAGAACAAAGGAGTATAACTCCTGATTTGAAAAATACCCAGGTATGTGTGGATGAGGTGTTAGTGTGGATGGGCGCAAACAACACTCAAATCGCGCTCTGATTGGTTTGTGCTTATTTTGATGCTCTTCTCTGATTGGATCCTGCTTATTACAACGGCTAATTCCACGAAAAAAGAAAAACAAAAAACAGTTTCCAAACATAGAAGGCATAAAAGAGTTGCTTTCCATGTTGCTTGTTGTGCTGCTTATTTAATAATAATAATAATATAATAATAATTCATTACATTTATATAGCGCTATTTGTATGCAATGCATTTTGTAAATCTGACTGCGGCATACGTGCATAAAAAGCTAATTACTTACCGGTCGTTAGAGTTCTGCAATAAATCCCACCTGATAGACCTAAAATCTGTAAAGACGATGTCCTTATACTCAAAAATCCTCAATAATCGCTGAGCTGGAGCTTTGAGTTGGGAATTGGGAGACATCAACAAGGGTCGAAAACTGTGAAGAACATGAAGGACATGAAGGACAAAGATCAAAGTTGGGAATCAGTGCAGGATTTTTGCGGCCTAAAGGGGACACCTAATCAGAACCAAATTGGGCAGACATTAAACAAAGTCAAGGAAGAAAAGAAACATTTGCAATTAAAATAAACTAAAGGTTTCACTTAAGAAGAATGTAAAATCTCAGACGATCAGAGGATGCAA
Organism: Erpetoichthys calabaricus; assembly: GCF_900747795.2. NCBI lineage: Eukaryota > Metazoa > Chordata > Cladistia > Polypteriformes > Polypteridae > Erpetoichthys > Erpetoichthys calabaricus. The sequence continues at coordinate 33,125,223 of NC_041405.2, forward strand.
ACGCTGATCTTTATGGGGTCACGTTGCTGACGTCACGTGTCACACACTCCCACTCATCCTGCCTGGTAACTGCATAGCAACCATCAATTAAAACGATGGTAATTATACAAATAGAACACGGTGCTGTGGGGGAATGCAATCTAATTTTAATAAAAAATTAGATATAACCAATGGATTGGTCTTCAAAACTCTGAAAATGATATTCAAAAAAAATGTTAAAAAAAAAATAAATTAAAGACACCATTCAAATGATGGAAGTACTGAAAACTACGATCGTCACAAATTGTTAAATAATAAAATTCACCCTGCTTGAATAATGGCTTTGAGAAGTCCACAGATTACTTATTAAAACAAGTCATATTTTATGATGTCAGCTTTTTTCTCAGTTGGCTGCATCCCCGCTTAACAGGTCTTTGTACTCTGGTGATGATCAAGTATTAAGAGCTGCCAAGGTTCATTTCAATTTATTTTACTTCATTTTCAGTTAATTTTAGTTCAATTCATTCTTATAAATAATTTTATTCATTCATTGTGTGAATCCACATAATCTGCTTCGGCCAACTCCACAGGCAGGCTTCAGGCCCTCCCAGGCCTCAGAAATGTGGAAAGTGCTAATAAAGCTCAAATAAATTTTAAATGTATCAAAATATCTCTCAAGGAAGAGGAAAACTATAAGAAAAAAACTTTGCCATGAGAATTAAATCCACAAAGGATCTTTATAAAATGTGAATTTATTTATATCTCTCTATTATATAAAAAAAATCCTGCGATGAGACGACTTTTTGTAAGATTTTTTCAAGTCCCGCGAGATGAGACTTTGGCCATGAGATGTTTTCAAGTCCCGCCCTCCTCTCAATCATTTTCAATTACGTCCACGGTCCTCTCACCTCTCATTCGTGTGAATGCTTTTGACAGACAGCTCCTGCTCTCTCAGCTCTTAAAGATTTTAACATTTTCCTCACTTTAAGTTCCCAATTAAAGAAGACGTATTATGTCCAAATCTTATTGAAGAATTTCATCATGAAGGGTTATCAACAGAAGAAATGAATACACGGCAATCCTAGCACCAAGAAACGATGAAGTCAAATGAATTAACTGCAAAAATGTCGGACGGTTACACTGCAAATTGGTGAAATGCATATCAATAGACTTTGCTGAAACAGTTAGTGGTGATCGTGTGGAAGATGAAAACATCAACGTACAATATCACAAAGAATATTTACAACCATTAACACTGTCCGGTCATTAAATCCAGACCTTTAAAAACAAGGCTGAAACGAGATTAAAATTCTGCAGGTGACATTGGGGTCACACCAGCCAAACTCTGCTCCTTCCCAGTCTCTCCAGCTCACCCAAGGCATACTCAGCAGGTGAGACTTCAGCCACCGTGGTCCTCATTCTACCGATCCCCATCTTGGCTGCCTCCGCCGGCGTCTGCCTGACCGCCCGGGGTCGATTGGCCTCCCTTCTTCTTTCTCGCACTCAAAGTCGTCCCTCGGATCCCTAGGGCGGACTCTTCCTCGATCGTACTCACTCTTCTAAAAACCTCAGTGGGAGCGATCCTGTCCCATGAGCGCCAATCACTCGCTCTATCCGGGACCCCTGACCGCGCTGACCTTTCTCTTTCACAGCTGGCTGGCTTGTTCACTCTCTTTTACCCCCAATACTGCGCTCTCACTCTTTTGTTTTCTCGTCTTCCTCCTTCCACACTCGCGCTTCTCCTGTTTATCCTGGGGACGAGGCTCGGGTGTGGTGATTAGCAGCTCCCAGCTTCAATTACAGATGTGGACGACTCCTCACCTGTGCACATAAGCGAGGAAACACATCTGAGAAGCGCTCCGGGCACACTACCATGCCCCCTCTTTAAGCCGTGAGAGCGCCCATTATTTGTTTAAAACCTGGGCTTTTATTCTCGTGATGGCATATGGTGTTAAATGCACTGCATGCAATAAAGACTCAAAGATGAAAATAATTCATGCTAAAATCAGCTCACAACATTACACAAATATGCATACAGATTTACAAATTGTGACCAGTATGGGTGCAGCAGCGCCCCAACCCCCCAAACACAACTAAACAACACAGTCCTGGGTTCAAACAGAAGATATTTTGTTGTGGTTTTTAAATTTTATTTTAAAGTACTACTTCCACTAAGGGTGGCACGGTGTCGCAGTGGGTAGTGCTGCTGTCTTGCAGTAAGGAGACTCGGGTTCGCTTCCCGGGTCCTCCCTACATGGAGTTTGCATGTTCTACCCGTGTCTGCGTGGGTTTCCTCCCACAGTCCAAAAACATACAGGTTAGGTGCATTGGCGATCTGAAATTGTGTGCTTGGTGTGTGTGTTTCCCCTTTTGGTGGGCTGGCGCCCTGCCCAGGGTTTGTTTCCTGCGTTGCGCCCTGTGCTGGCTGGGATTGGCTCCAGCAGACCCCCGTGGCCCTGTGTTAGGATATAGCGGGCTGGGTAATGACTGACTGACTGACTGACTGACTGACTGACTACTTCCACTAATATAAAATCTTCTTGCCTCCTTTCCACACCTCTCTCCTCCCGACTCTGACTACTCATACAAGAAGATCTCCTTCTGTTGTGCCGGACCCGGGGGTACTTCTAGTGCCACCATATCGCACTTCCTGGTCAGGCAGAAGTTCTTTAAAGTGAGGACGGTCTGTTCCTGCCGCTCTCTCTGGTGGCACCCACAGACCACACCAGGGTGGTCTCACTGGACTGCAATTCCCAGCCTGCCTTGCAGGTAGCCAATGCAGGCACCATAGTCCAGAAAGACTGCCACCTAGTGTATCGGAGGAGGAAATAGCCCATGTGATTAGTCTCACCCTGTCCTCCCGTTAAACTGGTCTCCTGCCAGTCCATGCCTGGTGTCCATGACAAAATGTACTAAAAATCAAAAACTGAAATCCCTCATTCTTAAAAGTACAGGGTGAGTCAAAATTATGTTAACACTAATGACACTGCTATGTATATACTTATATACAATTTTTGTGGACAATTTATGTGCCAGTCTTGCCACATGATGGTGAACAGGTTGAGTCATTCCTGTAAATCATCTTGCACATTTGAAGTATGTTTTATGAATAAATTGTCTACATAATTTGGACTCATCCCATATTCAGAGCCTTTGTTGTGGCACTCCAGATTGTGGTCAGGTGGTTCTTTCTCCTTTAATTCTCCTTGAGATGTTTCTAGACCTTGATTGGCGTCACCTGTGGCCAACTGAACTGATTGGTTGTCATTTAGAAAGGGACACCCCTGTGTGTATAAGGACCCACAATTCACTTTGCATGTCAGGACAAAAACCAAACTATGAAGTCCAAGGAACTCTCTGTAGACCTCCGAGATCAAAGTGTAGCAGGGCACAGATCAAGACACGGGGACAACACCATTTATAAAGCTTTGAGAAGCTCAATAATTGTGAAATGGAAGACGTTTGGATCTCCAAGCACTATGTCTGGGGGAGACCTGCTCATCACCCGCCTAATACATCCCTACGGTGAATCATGGTGGGGGCTTCATCATGCATTGAGGACAGGGAGACTGTTGAGAATTGAGGGACGGGTGAATGCAGCCAAATACTGAGAGGCCTTGAAGAAAACCTGCTCCAGAGTGCACACAACCACAGACTGGGGCGATGGCTCACCTTTCAGCACCACAATGACCTGAAGCACACAGCCAAGACAACGCTTGAGTGGCTTCAGGTTACCTCTTGGACTGTCCTTGAGCGGCCCAACAGACATCTGTGGAGAGACCTGAAGATGGCAGTTTACAGACACTTCCCATCCAATCTAATGGATCTTGAGCAGATCTGTCAGGAAGAATGGGATAAGGTGCCCAAATCCAGGTGGGCAAAGCTTTGTAGAGACTTAACTAAGAAGCTGTAATTACTGCCAAGTACTGAATTAAGGGTCTGAATATCTAACTGATGGAGAGATTTCAGTTTCCATCCATCCATCCATTACCCAACCCACTATATCCTAACACAGGGTCACGGGGGTCTGCTGGAGCCAATCCCAGCCAACACAGGGTGCAAGGCAGGAAACAAACCCCGGGCAGGGCACCAGCACACTGCAGGGTGCACACACACACACACAGTACACACACCAGGGACAATTTAGGATCGCCAATGCACCTAACCTGCATGTCTTTGGACTGTGGGAGGAAACCCGCGCAGACACGGTGAGAACATGCAAACTCCATATAGGGAGGACCCAGGAAGTGAACCCTGGTCTCCTTACTGCGCCACCGTGAAGTTTCTGTTCTGGATTTTGAAAACTTTTTGTAACCTTTCTGAGAACACGTCATCACTTTGACACAAATAACACATTTATCCATTTCAAATGAAATCTACAACACTGTAAAGTGTGCAGAAAGTGAAGGCTTTTCAAATGGTCTTACTCATTCATTCGATCACATCTATCGACGTGCATGATTATATTTATTTCGCCATTCGTAATCAGCTGCATTGTTTCATGAACTCTCATGACGAGGCTCACTAACTTTACTCAAATATATGTGTACTGTACTCACCCCACATCTTGAGGGTTACCAAATCAATGGCTAGATGTGTGCCAGATAGGGAATCCATTCCCGGACAGGTTTATCCATTCCTGGGAATTTTGGGAATCCCACATGTCATTCCCAGGAATCCCGGGCTCCCGGGAATGACACAGTGCACGGGCATCTCACATGTGAACAGTTTTAGAGCGAGCGACACTTATTTTTAATAAAACTACTGCAATATGTTGACACCAATAAATGACTAACCTTAACTACAAGCAGTTCATGCTGTCATATAAGTTCATGTATCTAGTTAGTTGCGGTAATAAAAGTTTAGAAAGCACAACGTGTCGAGCGTGCGGTCGTCCAGGCGAGAGCGCACCTTTGTGCAGAGTACGCCAGCCGCTGAGAAAACACGCTCTGCCTCCACTGAAGTAGGCGGCACAGTCATCAGATGCTGATACACTTGTTCTAAACAACGCCCACGCTTGCCATTGCTCTGAAACACCACCATTTCAGCTTTTACTGATGCATCCAGTTTCTTGTCATCATTCTGTGATGGCAAGTTTCTTGGCACAGATAATGCGGATGCAACAGACTGACGCATTGCAATTTCAAGTTGCTGTTCAAAGCTGTCAACAGCACAGACGTCAATGAACTCTGCCCCGTCCCGGCATTCGTGAGCTGCAGAGTGCAGACACCTCCCAGTCCACTGTGCTCAGTCAGCCGGGAGACTGACTGCTGCTGGTCTGTTGTTGACTGAATTAATCGGCAACACACGACACCGTGGGCCAAAAAACCGTGCCACTTAATTATTTTCAACTATAACTCTGTTATTTCTTAATCGATTTTTACACTTTTACACGCTATATATGCGAGCTTGGCCGTTCCCGTTTTCCCGGGAATTACAGCAGTTTCATTCCCTGGAATGGATTCCCTAGTGCCAGACTCTTTTCAAAGCATAAGATAAAAGCTGAGCTTTACACCGTTACCAAGTTTATAGAAATGCAAAGGGTTAATGGACGAGGGGGTGACAGGGCAGAGCTGGCGGGTGAGCCATGGGTGCCAAGCTCTGAAGGCTCCTGAGAGACAACCTCAGCCTAATAGCTGATCACCAATTTCCTTTTATTCCCTTAACCTCCACCTTCAGCGATTCAACTATTGTCATTTTCTTGGTGATTTAATGTATTTAAAATAATGTTACACTACTTGTCAACTGTACCCTTGAAACCCACCTTGAATAATGGCACCAGGAAAAATAAATAAATAAAAACATAACAGATAAATGAGCTTGATTATCATACAAACTGTGAACCTGACAAAGTCACCTGGGACGGGCAACCGTTTAGAAGCATGTGACACCGAGACGCTCGCTCTCAGCATACAAAGCAGGTGCAGCGAGACCATCTTCAGAATTAAAAGGCACGGCACACCGCGCTGAGAAATCCAGGAGGGGAACAAGCAGGGGAAGGTGGGAGAAGGGAGGAGAGACAAATGGCAGGGGTGACGCCACTTCAAGCCCGGGCTAATGTTTACCACCACCTGGCACTTGGATTTTCATTGCTGTGTAACATTGATGTCAATGCACACTCTCCTTGTTTCTTGTTTCTTTAAAATCCAGCACAGTGACTACATTTACGTGGAGTCCATGGCACTAGCATAATGGAGGCTGAGAAAGTTACAGGCCGCCCTTTGAACACATACAGTTAGGTCCATAAATATTTGGACAGACACAACATTTTTTCTAATTTTGGTTCTGTACATTACCACAATGAATTTTAAATGAAACAACTCAGATGCAGTTGAAGTGCAGACTTTCAGCTTTAATTCAGTGGGGTGAACAAAACGATTGCATAAAAATGTGAGGCAACTAAAGCATTTTATAACACAAACCCTTCATTTCAGGGGCTCAAAAGTAATTGGACAATTGACACAAAGGCTATTTCATGGGCAGGTGTGGGCAAGTCCGTCGTTATGTCATTGTCAATTAAGCAGATACAAGGCCTGGAGTTGATTTGAGGTGTGGTGCTTGCATGTGGAAGATTTTGCTGTGAACAGGCAACATGCGGTCAAAGGAGCTCTCCATGCAGGTGAAAGAAGCCATCCTTAAGCTGCGAAAACAGAAAAAAACCCTCAGAGAAATTGTTACAATATTACGAGTGGCAAAATCTACAGTTTGGTTCATCCTGAGAAAGAAAGCAAGCATTGGTGAACTCAGCAACACAAAAAGACCTGGACGTCCACGAAAGACGACGGTGGATGATCACAGAATCATTTCCATGGTGAAGAGAAACCCCTTCACAACAGCCAACCAAGTGAGCAACACTCTCCAGGAGGTAGGTGTATCGATATCCAAGTCTACCATAAAGAGAAGACTTCGTGAAAGTAAATAGAGAGGGTGCACTGCAAGCCACTCATAAGCCTCAAGAATAGAAAGGCTAGATTGGATTTTGCTAAAGAACATCTAAAAAAGACAGCACAGTTCTGGAAAAACATTCTTTGGACAGATGAAACCAAGATCAACCTCTACCAGAATGATGACAAGAAAAAAGTATGGAGAAGGTGTAGAACAGCACATTATCCAAAGCATACCACATCATCTCTAAAACACGGTGGAGGCAGTGTGATGGCTTGGGTGTGCATGGCTGCCAGTGGCACTGGGACACTAGTGTTTATTGATGATGTGACACAGGACAGAAGCAGCCGAATGAATTCTGAGGTGTTCAGAGACATACTGTCTGCTCAAATCCAGCTAAATGCAGTTAAATTGACTGGGCGGTGTTTCATGATACAGATGGACAATGACCCAAAACATACAGCCAAAGCAACCCTCGAGTTTATTAAAGCAAAGAAGTGGAAAATTCTTGAATGGCCAAGTCAGTCACCTGATCTTAACCCAATTGAGCATGCATTTCACTTGTTGAAGACTAAACTTCAGACAGAAAGGCCCACAAACAAACAGCAACTAAAAGCCGCTGCAGTAAAGGCCTGGCAGAGCATTAAAAAGGAGGAAACCCAGCATCTGGTGATGTCCATGAGTTCAAGACTTCAGGCTGTCATTGCCAGCAAAAGGTTTTCAACCAAGTATTAGAGATGAACATTTGATTTCCAGTTATTTAATTTGTCTAATTACTTTTGAGCCCCTGAAATGAAGGGATTGTGTTAAAAAATGATTTAGTTGCCTCACATTTTTATGCAATCGTTTTGTTCACCCCACTGAATTAAAGCTGAAAGTCTGCACTTCAACTGCATCTGAGTTGTTTCATTTAAAATTCATTGTGGTAATGTACAGAACCAAAATTAGAAAAAAGTTGTGTCTGTCCAAATATTTATGGACCTAACTGTAAGCCCTTTTTAATACATGCATATTATTAAAATTTAGATTGGAAAATACACTGAATTTCCAGTAAAAGACAAACCAGACCACCATTCCCATTGACAGGCTGCCTCACCTGCAATCACCGATTTGTGAATAAACTGGTCTAAAAGCTATGGTTTGTTGTATTGCACACAAGCAAGATGTTGTACAAAAGTTAACATTTCATGCTTTGTTGTAACGCAGGCTAAAATAAAAACACCCGAAACACAAATCCCAGACTGCATTGACTTCTTGCTTTGTGGCGCTGCCAGCAGTAAAGTCCCCATAAGAAGCAAGTTTAAGAAGCAAGTCAAGTGGCTCTGTGAGCTCCTCAGACTGAAAATACTGCAAAGACAAACACCGTCGTGAGGGGGTCACAGTAGGGGGTCATCACAGATTTGGGCTAAGATGCCACCCCACACAAATTCAGCTGGGGAAACCCAGAAATGATTATGAATTGGGGGGCGAGAGTCCTGGTTAATCGATAACAGACATGGGGATGGCAACCTCACCAGCACTGAATGATTGGGGAGATGGAAGAAAAGAACCGTGACAAACCTACTGGGCTGAGCTATCTGAGGAAGTCCAGTGTTCTCTCTCGTCTGACAATTTCAAGACATATTTCGTCTTAGACTACGGAAAACGGGCACATGTAGCATAGAGCAGGGGTAGGCAACGTCGGTCCTGGAGTGCCACAGTATGTGCAGGTTTTTGTTCCAACCCAGTTCCTTAACAAGAACTCAATTATTGCTGATGAAGCACATATTGCCTAAGTGACATTTTAATGCTTCATTTTAGTGGTCTCGCTTGTTAAGGTTCTCCAACCTTAATTGCTTATTTCAATCTTAAACTGCTGCATTCAGTGTTGTAATTGCTCCTTATTAGCAATAAGATGTAAAACAGGGGTAGGCAATGTCGGTCCTGGTGAGCCGCAGTGGCTACAGGCTTTCATTCAACCCAATTGCTTAATTAGAAACCAATCATTGCCAATCTCAGACCTTATTTAATTTTATGGCTTGTTAGTCTGTGCAATGTAAGGCTCTTATATCGTAGATTTTTTTCCTTTCCAAGGATATCATCCAAATGATTTGAAGCCTAAAACAGATCATTTTCAGTCTGTCACATTTTTCTATTAAGTGTTTTATTAAATCAAACCGTGCATGATGAACACACACAGATGTAATTGGAAAAAAGCTAGCTGGAGAACTGCTGGCTGCTTTGTCTTTTACATCTTATTGCTAATGAAATTAAATGACATTAAAATGTCACTTAAGCAATATGTGCTTCATCAGCAATAATTGAGTTCTCGTTAAGGAACTGGGTTGGAACAAAAACCTGCACATACTGTGGCACTCCAGGACCGACGTTGCCTACCCCTGGCATAGAGAATGAAAATGATGCGAAAGGAGGAAGAAACAGAATAAATAAGAAGGAGAAAGATACAGAATGCTCCCGGCTTCACTCCACTGTGAAAACAGGTGGCAGCCCAAGATGGAAAACCAGATGCAGAGATAAAATCCATAGGGTGCAGGGTGGATGGAACAACTGGAAGAAGGTATCAAGGTTGTTGTATGATCGGAAAATAGGGTGAAGGTTCCTAAGATGGTGGTAAGACCAGCAATGATGTATGTAGCTGAGACACGGGCAGTAAAAGGAGCGCAGAAGAAGTAAGATGTGGCAGAAATGAGAAGGCTGAGATGGACGTGTGAAGTTACAAGAAAGAGACGGAATAAGAAAAACTGGGAGAGATCTCTAAGGAAGTACAGGAAAGGAGGGTGAAGTGGTATGGATGTGTGATAAGGTCAGAAAATGAATAGGTGGGCAGAAGAGTGATGGGAATGGAAGTGCAGGGGAAGAGAAAGTTAAGGAGGACAAAGCGGAGGTGGATGGATAAACTAAAAGAAGATCTGAAGGAAAAGAACTTGACTGGGGAAGAGGTGCAGGGCCAAGCTGTATGTGATCAAGCACATCAATCAATCAATCAATCAATCAATCAATCAATCAATCAATCAATCAATCAATCAATCACATCGACCCCACACAGAAGTGGGAAAAGATGAAGAAGAAGAGTGCCACAGTTTAAATAGACAAATTTGTTCCTGATACCAAAGTATAATCAAAATGTTACTTTAAGAAATGAATTCAAGATATTTTGTTAATGAACAAAACTCACAATAAAATATGTATATCTTCAAAGTAAACCTACTTGAGCTGCTTCATAGTTGGTGCATGGTGTCACGCACGTGTGAGTAAGAGAACGTTGTGTGGACCAAGTGAAAGTAATTCCACGCCAGACCAGGGGATGACGATGTGCACTAAACCTTCTCCTGTTATCTCTACAGACCAGCCGCGGGAAAACCTGTCTGACTTAACATTGAGGACGTCACTTCCGGTCCCAGGGCCTAAGATGACGTCACTTCCGGTTCTGGCGCCTAGGAGGACATCACGCCCGGTTCCGGGGCCTAAGATGACGTCACTTCCGGTTCTGGTGTCTAGGAGGACATCAGAAGAAGGTCACTTCCGTTTTTCCTAAGTCACTTCCGGTCTGACTACTTAAAACCGCCATCTTTACAAACCCTTATCAGTTCGCATCTGAACTCCAAACAAGACACTTCTTGTACAAAATGAACCCATTGCAGCCAGGGATAATATATGGGTGGCTGCCCTAAACCTTTTAAAGAGTGTCGAGTCTGATCTTTTCACAATGGAAAAGAAAACTTCTTTGTGTACGGCCGAGTCTAACAAGTTTGATAATGCGCTATCCACTGCAATCGAGTTTCGCAGTTTCCATTTGAACTTTGCCACGTTGAGATTGTAGTCACTGAGAGATACTCAGATGCTTGAGATTCTACATACTGTATGGAAATTATTTTTGGGAAATGTTATTCAACATATGTCTAATAAAAACAACTGAAAGTGACATATTCTGTTCTGTGACACCACACTGATTTTTTATTCCTATTTCTTGGCATGTGTTACCCATGAAGGTGCCTGCATCCCCAGAGATGGTTTCCAAGATAACTTGTAGGTGGCGTCAGCCTGTAGATCTCCTACTCTCAGTTTTCAGCAGTAAATGCAATCAGCTTGAGCAGAAGAGATTTTCTAGCAACAAAAATGGAAACAAACCTTTCTATTATAAATGCTGATTTCTGTCTCTCCAGCTGCAGGTCATGGCAATTTGCCTACAGTTGAAATCAATTTGGAAATCAATCGTAATTAGATGTAAACACTAGACCAATAAGTCCAGAGTTTATTATGGACCAGGCCATCTGGTATTTTAATAGATAAATGGAAATAATGTCACACGGTCTAAACATTGAGCCAGTGTTTTCTGATGACATGAGAGATGGCTAATATTTATTAACATTTATTACATTTTCAGTCTAATGGCACATTTGGAACATCATGATATAAACACATATACATTTCATATAGAACAATGGCGGTGCCAAGATTGCAGAACATGGTGGGCCTAAATTTTTCCCAAGCAGGCCTAATATTCTTGTTATCACTGCTAACTAACCATCCATCCATCCATTTTCCAACCCGCTGAATCCGAACACAGGGTCACGGGGGTCTGCTGGAGCCAATCCCAGCCAACACAGGGCACAAGGCAGGAACCAATCCTGGGCAGGGTGCCAACCCACCGCAGCACTGCTAACTATACAATCTTTTTAAAAACACACAATTTTAAACATCCACCCATACTGACATTAATGTGGACCCCATAGTTGCTGCTGATGTGTGCAGTTGAAATGCATTTAAGTTCACACTATTTTAAATCCATGTAGAACATTGTTGTTTCATGAAAATAACTCTGACTGCCCAATTCTTAGTGATCTTCCAGCTTCTCAATCTCTCCTCAATGAAGTCATCCCTTTGTTTTGTTGTGGTGACCCTGTTCTCCCCTTTTTACTCCTATTTACGTTGACCTGAAGAGAACATGCAGGCCGACTCCACTGCTTCATTCCTGTCCCGTTCAGGTGTGTCTCAGCCCCAGTTCCAGCCCATACTTATACTTCTAAAAACGTATCCCCTTCCATAGGCTCATTAACTTCCTTCCACTCCTGGCTAACCTTGTGACACTGGTCTCTCGGAGGTCCTGTTGAGCCCCAGCATGGCCTTTTAAGCAAGTTCATTTTTTTCACCCAAACTGCGTACAATAATTTCTCAGCTGAAACTCCCTGCCTGTGGTCCTTGACCAACAGGCTTCTTCAAAGTAGTCTCCGATGTGCTAATATGAGGAGTACTTGACCTAGTGAACTCCTCATTAGATACAGGGGTCTTCCCCGGCTGTCTTAAGACTGCAGTTGTTAAACCCCTGCTCAAGAAAAATAATCTTTGACACTTTTAGACCAATTTCTAACCTGCTTTTCTCAAGTAAAATTCTAGAAAATGCAGTTTTTAGAAAAGTAAATGATTACTTGAATAAAAAACATTCTATTCTTGACAAGTTGCAGTCCGGTTTCAGAACAAATCGTAGTACAGAACCTGCACTAGTTAAAGTAGTAAATGATTTGCAGGCCTGTTTTTGTTCTCTTAGACTTTAGTGCAGCATTTGACACAATAGACCACGCTATTCTTATAAATCACCTTAGACAATAGGCGGGCCCATCCGGCAGTGTCTTAAATTGTTTTCAGTCCTTCTTGACAAGTAGAAAATTCTTTGTTAGTTGTAGTGATTGTACTTTGGATTGTACTTCTATCCTGGGTCCGCTGCTCTTTTCAATCTCCAAGCTTCCATGAGGTCAGATTATCTCAAGGCATAACGTGAGATACTACAGCTATGCTGACGACACACAACTGTACTTACCGATACACCTGATGACCCTGATGCTCTTGGCTCTCTGATCCAATGTCTTAACAGTATTTCTTATTGGATGAGTACAAACGTTCTCAAACTAAATAAGGAAAAAACAGAAATCTGAGTGATTGGCAAACATGGAAGTAGTGAGGGTATTAGAAACAAACTTAATCACTTAGGTTTAAAAGTCACAGCAGAGGTAAAGAATTTAGGGGTAATCATTGACTCTAAACTTTAAACCGCATATTAACAAGATTACTAGAACTACATTTTTTCACTTAAGGAATATAATTAAAGTTAGACCTCTTATAGGGTGGTGCAGTGGGTAGCGCTGCTGCCTCACAGTTAGGAGACCTGGGTTCGCTTCCCGGGTCCTCCCTGCGTGGAGTTTGCATGTTCTCCCCGTGTCTGCGTGGGTTTCCTCCCACAGTCCAAAGACATGCAGGTTAGGTGCATTGGCGATTCTACATTGTCCCGTGTGTATGCTTGGTGTATGTGTGCACCTGCGGTGGGCTGGCACCCTGCCCAGGGTTTGTTTCTTGCCTTGCGCCCTGTGTTGGCTGGGATTGGCTCCAGCAGACCCCCGTGACCCTGTAGTTAGGATATAGCGTGTTGGATAATGGATGGATAGACCTCTTATAACTTTACAAGATGCTGGAAAATTAGTTCATGCGTTTGTTTTTAGCTGACTAGATTACTGAAATGCACCCCTAACAGGACTCCCTAAGAAAAGACATCAATTGGCTGCAATTAGTGCAGAATGCAGCAGTCAGAATCTTAACTAGAAAAGGAAAATCCGAGCACATCTCTCCAGTTTTACGTTGGCTACCCTTGTCATTCAGAATTGACTATAACATACTACTAATGGTTTATAAATCCTTAAATAATCTTACTCCATTCTATATTTCATCAAGACGTAGCCTCAGGTCCTTGTATGGAGGTCTGCTTGCTATTCCTAGAACCAAGCTGAAAAGAAGTGTTGAGGCGTCCATTTGCTGTTATGCACCTAAAACCTGGAATGCTTTACCAATTGAAATTCGCCAGGCTAGTACCTTGGAACATTTTAAAACACTGCTTAAAACCCATTATTTTAATATTGCTTTTTCGTAGCTACATTTGGAATTGCTATTTTTTTCAAGGATCTGTAACCTTTACTAATCTCTACTATTCTGTGCTGTCTTTTCCGGTTCTTCTGTGGTGGCAATCGTCACCTGATCAAGGGACCACGCAGCCCCCTGCATTGATAGAATAAAAGTGGGTGCCCAAGCTGTCCACAAGACCAACTTCGTGGAATGAATTAAGAACATTTCTGTTAGGTAGAATGCCTAGTGGTGGTTGGGTGGTCTTTGACACTGCAAAACTAGACAAAGAAAATTTTTAATGGAAATTGTTTTGCTTTTATTTATTTCATTTCTGTTTGGGTGCTGCTTAAGGAAAGAAATGAAACAATTCAAAAGAACAATGAAGAAATTTAGGGGAACAAATCTTAAAAAAACAATCAATTCAAAGGAATGGAAAAGGAGTTAATTAGCAGCAAAAATAGGTCACTAATTAAGAAAAGGGATAGAATGGAAGTCTGTAGCCACTGCGGCCCTCAAGGACTAGAATTTGAGATCCCTGAATTACACACTCTCTGCATTCATGTCCACATGTTGCACATTGCTTTCTGGATGTCACTTAGCTTTATGTTATTTGCTTCTTGGGAAAATATGCACAAGACACAAACTTGTGAAATCTAAAGTGTCGTCCATGCGACCTATGAAGATATGAGGAATGCCGTTTCATGTGTGGATTGTAGGCTTCGGTGGTACATCAGGCAGCCTTTTGTCTCACCTTTCACGTTCATTTTAGCAGGTCTCTGTGTAAGCTTGGGTGTGCTGTTTACATTTCAATCAATATAGTGGATGACGATGGTGCTACACACTCTATCTACTGATTCTCACCATTGTTAATTACATTTTATTGATTATAAAGATGCTATACACAAGCGATTCAATTGCACTGGCAAAGAGCACACGCTGTCACTATCAAAAGCACCAACAATTATTTCTTAGGTGAATTGACCTCATAATTTACAGTAACGTCACGGCTGCAAGGCTGTCCCCCTGACCTTAAGCTGGATAAGTGAGTTAGAAAATTGAAGGACAGATGGTTATAATCAATATACTGTTCAATACAAAATATGTGCAATGTGAAATTAAAGAGCATTACATTAATTTCACAGAATCGCTTGACTTCCCTTGGCTGGCAACACAGAAACTGTCTATTGTTTCTGAAGCACCTGATGACTGAAAGAGCAGTCAGAAAATAAGAATTTGGGAAGATGAGAGTATCCTGCCTCAATACATTTATGAGTTACTATTCCAGCGCTTTCTCCATGTCTAGTTTGTTACAGGTTTTCACCTATCCATTGTATGGAATAGGAACTTCAGATACAAAACTACAAGAGGGATGTCCTGAAAAGAATAAAATGTGCACATACAGTATGGTGGATACTTGAATACGTCCTTTACGAGAAGAAGCATCTCATCTCTTGGTGGGATGGCGGCCCATGTAGCAGGACAGCAGTTTCACTTTCCACACTAATTTTTCAAAGTAATCCCCCACCACCCCTAACATTCAGGCTTTCAACGACAAAGAAGAGGAGATGCTAAGCTCATTTTTCAACTTGAATCATACATTTCCCCAGCAATAAATGGCCGACTAACCTTTTAATCTCTTCCACCATCTGGTCTTTTATCCTTCACTTTGGTTTTGTTTTTCCCTCTTTCCTCTACTTTACATTTTAACATGTTCTTTTTTTTTACTTTTCAGTTTCAACACTGTCACTCCACGCTATTAAAAGTACCGATTCCTAAATAAAACTTTGTGGGGTTGTCCGGTTCCTCATAGAACCATTGCTTGACAAAGAACCATTTCATTCTGGGAAGGAGTCTTACATAATAAGCTGGTTCTTTGGGCTTTGAGAGATATGTGGGCAAAACAGGAATCTTTAATGTATAGTAAGGTGACTGAGAAGATACAACAGATTAAGAAAACCCGACCTGAGCCTGTGCGAGTGTAGGCCGTGAAAGACCATTGCTAAATTTCACAAATCTGTTATCATCTATTCATGGTAATTTATGGGGCCTGTTGCTGAACTAAATAAATAAAGGGCTCCTTCTAGAATCTTCATTTGGATGGCTCTTTTGGGTGGTTCCCGTATGGCATTGCTCTGAAGAACCTCTCTGATACCCTTTGTTTTTAAGCGTGTAGCCTTTCTTTTTTTTCATTGTGGGACTAAACTTTATCTAATTTATAGATTAATGTTGTAGATCTAATGTTAAATTACTTTGACCTATTAACCTGAAATTTGGTACACATATACTACCTGACGTCTACTATCCGCTTCTGGGGTGATGATTGACCTCCAAGGTCAAAGGTTAACCTAGGAGGGTCATGGTCAAAAATCAAATAACAAATCTGGTACACATATACTACGCTGAAACTCTGCACTTCAGCTTTAAGAGTGTATCATTTCTTTTTTTTCACTGTGGGACTAAACTTTATCTAGTTTGTAGATTAATGTTGTAGATCTAATGTTAAATTACTTTGCACCCTGGTGTAAAGTATATAAGAATACCAGCTGTGTTGTAATCTACACTCCATGGGTGACTGCAGGGCCTTCAGCTGTATAGCGCCCAGACTCTGGAATGACCTACCGAAATTAATCAGGTCAGCTGACTCCTTGAATTCTTTTAAAAAACAACTCAAAACTCATCTGTTCAGGAAGGCTTTTAGCTCTACTTGACTTTATTACCCTTCTCTCAGTTTACTTCTCTGTCAAGATGCTCATGTAACCTGTGTGTGTGTGTGCGAGACCATCAATTATGTTGTCTTTTTCTCTGAATTCACTGTCGTAATCTTCTTTATTTATTTATCTGGTTTGCACAACGCTATATACTGTATACCCTGCCGTTCTTTCTTATATTCTGTAAGTGCCTTGAGCATGGGAAAGGTGCTATATAAATAAAATGTATTATTATTTATTATTATTATTCTTTTCTCTCTACTTACACGTAAGTGTTGTGAGGGACGACCGGCATTTCAGTCCGGCCAGGATGTCCCTCAACTGAAAGAAACAGCCTTTTCAGGACACTACATCCCCCAGAACGCTAGATGGCAGCTCCCCTGGATAGAAATGGCTCCCCGGATTCCCGCAGGGCAGCATGGGACATGGAGTCCGCATCCTCAGCCCTGTTGGGTGCTGTGGGTGCTGCCAGGGGGCGCTCACCAAGAACCAGGGGGATAATATGAGGACGTCAACCTGGAAGTGCTTCGGGGTCACAAGGCCCGCAGTACTTCTGGGATGCTTGATGAAGGAAGATGTGGTGTTGACCTGGAGCAGAAATACTTCCGGGTCATAGACTTTAAAAGGACTGTGGGAAACCCCAGCAGACTGAGCTGGAGTTGGGTGGGAGTGTGACAGAGCTGCTGGGAGTTGGAGGATTGTGTGATTATTGATTATTGTATTGATTTATTTATTGGAGAATTGTGGAAGGTGCGGTGCTTTGGGCACTTTATTATAGAAGTATTAAAGATTATTCTTCTGTGCTTTTACACATGTGTCTGGGACGTCTGCCTAACGGGTTCAGCGGGGCGACAGTGACCCCTAACGTCCACAGTGTATTTTCTGGAAATGAGGCAGTTAAATTAACCAACTGTGCTGGCTATTCAGAGTTCAGAAAGCAAAGAGTATTGGAATTAATCCTGTTTTTATTTTTATTTTATTTTATTGTAGAGTCAACTCTCTGCAGCGGCCAGCAGGACGGTTATGCGGTGAATGTATAAGGGCGCCGTTCTCATCCCTACCACCTTCACCGTTACGTCCCCTACCTCTTCATATCTTAAATAATTCTTGTGGCAGACTGAATACCTAAGTGCCAGCTTACAGTAAGTGAAAAATTAAAGAAAATGTACTAAGTAATTGCAACACAAACACTGACTTAATCATTTTTAACTCAAAAAGATGCTGACGAAAGAAGAGAAGAAGCGGGCCGTTAGAGTGGAATAAAGAAAAGCTGCTCAGGAAGCAGCAAGCGCATCAACCTCTGAGCAAACGAATGGTAAACGTACAGAAAAAGAGGATAAAAACTAGGAATGCTCATGTCAAGTGTATTCACTGCACGTTATCATGCAGTACTCCATTACTGGAATATATACTGGAATATATATAAATAAACTACTGCTATAAGGTAATGACAAAAGTACAAAACGGACACCATGAACAAACCCTCCGACAATATTTACTGTCCTGGAAAAGTCTTTACGTTAGGTGAAGAAGGTGGATCCTGAAGTGAAAACAACGCTTAACGGAAGAAAAAGGTGTGGAGGAATATTCCCCTTTAGTAAACTCCTACCAGGAACATAGATAGAGAACACGGTCCTACCACCAGGGTGCAGAACAGATGACCTCAGTTTCAGGGTGTTGCCAATCTTCTTATAGCCGAGGCCATCTTTATGTAGAGCAAAAATTCTTTTTTTCAGATCCTCAGAGAGTTCTTTGCCATGAGGTGCCATGTTGATCTTCCAGTGACCAGTACGAGAGAGTGTGAGACCAAATTTAACACACCTGCTCCCTATTCACACCTGAGACTTTGTGCCAACAGATTTAGCCATGCCCAGGGCTGGAAATAAAAGACAAAGAGTAGATGACAAAGACAGCTGCTGTGCAGGCTTTTAAACATTCGAAGCTCCGCACAAGATGCAGATCACACACCACGGCAGCAGCAGCAGCTGCAGCTAATCGAGCAAAGAGGAGGTAAAAAATAAACTATCTGCTTCCCATTGTGCCACCATTTAAGAGGGGGTTTCGGAGGAGCGAGAGTGTCTCCTTGGGGTGCGTTCAGCCCCCCTCTTCACAACACAAGTGGTAGAGACACGAAGTGGCTGGCACGTGGCGCAGGTCGGGGCGGTTGGCGAGCTAAGCGAGCAGGGGGTAAGCTCCCCAGTAATATAATAAATGTATTATGTATAGAACTATTTACATCATATCATTCACATTTCACCAGGAAAAAATAGCTTTGCAAAATAAAAATATTCCAACTTCATACTCTTATATTCTGAACAAATAATAAAGTAGCATGCCTTTCTAGAAACAAAAAGGAGAGAACAAGGCGTCTCTAGGGATGGGAATTGATAAGATTTTCACGATTCCGATTCCATTTTCGATTCTGTTTAACAATTCGATTCTTTATCGATTCTCCTATCGATTCTTATTTTTAAAAAAGGAGAACACACAGGTCGATTAGCTTAGAACTTTGTTTTATATCTTATCTTTGAACAAGATAGAAATTTAGGAGTAGCATGACCTTACAAACCCAACAGTAAGATCTTAAGAGATCCACAGCCTACGGCTCCTCGATGGGGTGTCACGGGGTCCCCAGAAAAAAATGTGTAAGTGTAAAATAATAATAAAATAAATATTCTTCTGTTGCAATAACAAAGTATAACATAAATGATTCTGTGGCAATTACACAAGAATCTCCAGTAACATTTACACTCTCCTTTTTAAAAGTATATATGAGCTGAGCACTCAAAAATAAAACTACATCAGCCAGCAACAAATACAATCAACTCAAGTCCAATGGAACTGTGCACTGTGCAATTCTGCAACCATCAACTATTTTGACAGCTACATCCATGTTGGCCGCATTATCAACAGTGGCTGCCACAACCTTGTCTTTGATACCATACTCCTCCAAGATCTCATCAGTCTCCTCTGCTACAGATGTCCCTGTCTGTGCTTGGTACACTGGTTTGTTTTGAGGACTTTTTCTTGAGCCTGGCCATTCCTGACATGATGCAGCGTTACTGTGAGGTAATGATCTTGACTAAAACTTGTCCATCCATCTGCAGTGACGGCTGCCTTCAACACATGTTTCAGCTCAGAAATGGAAACGGATGAAACATCTGGTAAGAGGAGAACACGCAAATTTGACATTCTCTGACTTAGCCTACAATTAAACACATTCACTTACTGAAAATCGGGGGCATCTACTGTGGCAAATGGGTGCAAGCCTTTTACCACAAACTTAGTCACTGCTCGGTGACATTCGTCTATCCTGGCCTGTGTCATTTTACTTTTCCCCGCCTCTGTGAAAGGAGAAGCTACCGGTAGACTGCAGCGAGAACTGCCAGCATCTGAGACGGCCAGACTCTGTCTGTCTCTCTCGTCATGGTCATCTAAATGCAATGCACAGTAATAGCAGGTTTTGCAATAAGGCAAATCGCGCTAACATAATATGCAATGTTAGTTGATTAGTTACCTGCCGTATTAATGGGAGAGGACCTGCAAACGTTACCGCTGCTGCTGGGTTGAGATTCACTAGTCCGGAGCGGATCAAAAACACGACATTCATTTAAGGTTATCGCGTGTTTTGTGTGCAAATGCTTTTGCATATTCGTAGTGTTTCCTCCCTTGGATGAAATATCTACTTTGCAAGTATTGCAAGTTGCCCTGTTGTCATCCTTTCTCGTAAAGTATAACCAAACTATTGAGCATTTGTGCCGCTTAGACGCCATGTTTCCTGCTGGGTAAATGAAGCTACGCAACGTGGTGACGTCATTCGAGGTGACTGGAATCGATAGGGGAATCGTTTGCAAAAATGGCAAACAATTCCAAGGAATTGAAACAGTGGGAACCGGTTCTCAACAAGAACCGGTTTTCGATTCCCATCCCTAGGCGTCTCACACACACAGCTTCTTCCCAATGCCTATTAAATAATAGATCAAACTGATTACTAATTACTACAAACAACTATTATTACAAAATAAATAAAATAAAAATAAAAAAAATAAAAATTGAAACCCAAAATATACACAAAACCATGTTGTACGCTACACTGAATTACAATTAATGCCGTGGCACCACACTAAAAGAATAAACGGTAACTTTTTTCATTTTTTAAAATTAAACATACAAAACTACATGTAAGAATTTGTTGGAAAAAATTTATTACAAACACGAGTGTTTCCAAATAATATACAATGGCAAATAAAATAAAATAAAATTAGAAAATACTTGGGAAGAGCTGAAAGTACGACTTACCCCTACATCATAGCAGAGAAGCCTGGTGCATGCGGTCTGCGGAGTGGCACATTAATTGGCGCCCGTAACTATAACATATGATCGATATGCTACTAACTATATACACAAACCACCGATAACTAAAAAGTACAAAAAATGACAAAAGGCAGATTACACTTTGTTACATATACAGCACAGACGCCAAAATGGAACTCAGCTCTGCAAAGCACTTTATGGCAGTGCTCTCCACGAAAGACACTTCACCACTTGTGAATATTTTTGCTGATTTCGTTAAGACTTGCGACACAATATTTAGCTTTTGGCTGAAAGGCACTCCTTGCATATTATATGTGGCTTTCCCTGTTCTCGCTTTAAAAGGTGCTATAAAAATATAAAGCATGGCTGATGTACATTTTCCCACATTCCACATTTGAAGCACTGATAATAAATAATGAATGAGCCGCAGAGTCTTAAAACAAGCCATGGCATAAGCGGAGCTCTGGTGCTACACAGCCTACTGTTGAAATGACAAAGTGAACCATCTTCTGGCATCTATTATCTCTGGAGCTGTCATTGCAGCACAAATGTTGATGGGGTGGGCAATGACAAGCGGGACTCTATTAGTAAGTGGTGATGAATGCTCTAAACAACTTATCTAGTAGGCTGAATTTTATTTAAGAGAGTGTGGCACAGAGTGGCAAATGGTTCGGAGCCGGGGTCAGGTGTCAGGTAGGCCCTTGCAAACAGAACTTGCAGCTAGTGCTGGGTCTTCTTTGAAAGAGTTTGCATTCAGAAGCGTGGCATTGTGTTAGCGGAATACCAAGCAGCTTGATTTTGAAAGGTTTCCTTGGCCCGGAGAGATAACGAAATAAATTTCAATCGAAGTTTTAAGTAAATCTCTGATTCGGGGGGGAATCCTCCATCTCCCAGCTTTAGGTGGGCAGTAGTCAGCCAGAAGGCAGTATTATGGTGACCATTTTTTTTTTTACAGTCAGAACAAAGTGTCATCATTTTGCTCTTTATGGGGGCAAATTTAATCAGATGCTGAGATATGAACTTCAGAATTTGGACATAACTGTTCTTCTCCGAGGCTGTGCAGGTTTCCATCACTGTTTGAGGGGGATATATCTAATGGGCTGGCAGCATGTTCAGACAAATGTGGTCATTTATTAACAAAGTGAAGCTTTTACCTCTCATTTTCTATATCTAGCAGTCGATGCTTCATTAAAAACTGAGACAGGGGCCACACATCTTTTTCATTATGAGATCAGAAAATGCTGGCCGGCTACCGCGAGGCACTGATGCTTGACTGGTTTGAGGCCAAGCTGGTTATAAATACTATGTCAGGTATTGAGGAGGCAGCCGAGGAGCACAGGCTCAGTGGGAAGCTGTCTACCATGCCCATGACAAAGCGGTGTCCTCTTCACGCAAGCCTGAGCTGCCAAGCCAGTAAATATCAGCTTTATTACTTGCCGAGGATCCATTGCTCAGCTGACATGCTTCTGTTCTGGCTGAGCAGTCCTCATTTTGGACAGCAAATCTTTTGCTCCCTCCTTCCTCAAAGAGCACATAGTGGCCTGGGTGATCCTCAAAACTGCTTTGAAAAAGTGTAAAAGATGAAAAGGACAACGTCAAAGATTTGGGGCACCTTTGCGGCCAACCCTGTGTCACTGTAAAAGATTAAAGGCAAAAGAGAGGCGTGTAAATGTGTAAAATGAGTTGTCCTCTGACTTTTGTCTTAGGATGACTGCCCAAGATGGCGGCTGTTCCAAATCTCTGGCATTCTGGGAGGAAGAGGCAGATACAGGTGAATGGACCCTGGGGGTTATGTCACAGGTGGAAAGGTGTCAGTCTTCTTTTCTGCAGAGGGAGAAGAAGAGAGATCATTATTATACAGCGCCATCTCCTGTCTTGGTGGAGAATTAACATCACCCAAGCCTTTAAGTTGTTTCCTATGCACACACATGTGACAAAACATATGGTGATAGTGCTGCCATGGGGCCACCAAGGCACTGGAATGCTAATAGCTTCTAAAATAAGTAAAACATTTATGTTAAACTGTCAGATGGAGGATATCTGTGACAAAAGCTGAGTCAAGAATTTCCAATAGTTTCCATGCGTGGACCTAAGAGGAATGTTCCATGTCTGTGTACGTGCAGAGAAAGAAAGAAAACTGGCCAGTTAATCTCACATGGTGTCTTCTTGTCATCTTAATTATAATTACAGTGCTTGTAAAAAGTGTTCACCTTTTATTGTTAAGCAACATCGAACCACTGTCACTTATATGTTGATGATGTGTTGAAGACACACAGGGCAGCGTCTATAAGTAAAAAGCGTTTATGGCATTACAAGAGGAGGTGCGTTGCTTGTTTCAGTGGGGGATTCCATATATCTGCTGCGTAGGAGAGACGTTCATGGAAATCCTGTTAGCAACTTGTGTCACCTGTACAAGGAAACCACTGACATTTATTTCAGTTTTAGACTAAAAAACCTTATAAGCTGGAGTCAAGATTGGACATTTTTGTATTTATCAGCTACTTACTGTTGTGTAGTTGAAGGAAGGTTAGGGGATTGGCTGGCTAAACTGTCAATGCTCTCATTTGATTCTTGGGGTTTGACTTCTTCCACCAGCAGCACAGTACTAGACCTGTGACATCACCGGTCCAATTTCTTCGGGTGATTTTTACGAAAACGGCTGCCTTATTTCACACCATTCTCAAAGCTCCAACATGAGTTTTCCCCTCTAAAGGTTGCCCACATTGGAAAAAAACAAGAGGTATAAATGGTAAGAGGTGATTTGGGAAATGGCTCCCTTGGGTATGAAGGAGAGTCCAGGATTTATGGAGAGAAGGTGAAAGACAGAGAAGCCTGTTGTAGTTTTGGGAGATGGAAAACCATCGATGATCATTTGTACTTTCTGTTTTGGTATGGCCTTAGCAGTTACATCTGGAGAGATGGACAACTATAGGTGACATTTAATGGGAGAGGGCCAAAGTGAAAGGCAGTATGAAAAACAGTTCATTCATCTCTTCAGACACTGATCAACAGGACAGGACTCTTAAATAACTTTTAAACCTAACATTTTTGATCACAGAGTGATTTCCCCCCTCTAATAAGACACCCCTAAATCATCACTGCTGCAGCCAATCGGTTTCAGAAGTTCCATAATTAGTTCAATAGAGGTCATCTATCTGAGGTTTCAGTTAATTGAGGTTTAAATGACCTTATCTGGAAGGGTCAACTTGTGGTGGGTCAGTTTAGTGGTCTAACGTACATAGTGAAGACAAAGGAACAGTCCTAGAAACTCTCTGAAAAGGTGATTGAAAAGTACAAGTCAGGAGACAGAGACAAGAAATTATCCAAGTCAATGAATATCCAGTTAAATCAATTGGAAATCTGTAAATCTGATTAGAGCAGGCCATCTGCAAAAATTGAGTGATCATGAAATAAGAAGAAGACAAGTAATAGATGAACCTGTGAGAACTCTGAAGGAGATAAGAAGCCATGGAGGCTGAGATTGGGGACACTGTGCAGACTGTGCCCATGTGTTTCACCAGTCGCAGCTTTATGGGAGAGTGGTAAAGAGAAAGACACTGGTAAAAAACAGACATGTGACATCATAGAAGGAAAATGAGAGACTCTAAAGTCAGCCAGAAGAAGGTTCTAAGATTCTGTAAGTTTTTGGCCATCAGACTAAACGCCATGCTTAGAGTAAGACAAAGATACACCATCCCCACCAGTAAGCCTCATGGTGGCAGCATCTATGCTGTGCATAGATCCACAGAGCACAGGACATCCTTTTCATCCTACCAAGACCTGACAACAGGATGCAAGTGGTTGTGCAGAAATACAGATGAAGTGATTTTCTAATATATTGAACTTACTAGGGGGCTCTGCCCCTCTTCTTGCCTTGCTCACGCTCCCTTGTGTGGGCCCTACTCGCTAGTCATTTCCTGGATCTGCCACTTGAGATGAATCGTGCTGTGCTTTTGGATAAACACGAATATCAACTCTGTCTTTGATATCTCTGTCTTTCAAAACTATTATCGCTGACAATTCATCACATGTTGGTTTATTATAAATGCGAGCGTCATCTTTCGATTCATATAGAAATCCAAGAAAATTTCTTTGTCCTTGTGTTTCAGATAAATTTCGTTTAAAATGCGAAACTTTTGGACATATGAATTTGTATCCAATATTGGCTGTAGAATTTCTAATACGTCCAATAGTTTAACTCTTTTGATTTGATGTTGCATCACTTCTCCGTGAACATAACTATAATTCCTGACCCAATTGTGGTTTCTTTGAAATTAAACTTGTCGTAGCTTTAACTGTTGCAGGACCACAGATTCTAATAGCGTATGGTCCTGAATTGTGTAAATCTACATTTTGAGCATTGAATGATGTGAACGCAAACAGATTATTGTAGATTCTGATATTTTGCCTGTAGTGTTTGAGGATTTCACTTTCACCAAATAACAAATCTTTTATTTCTCACGGATACGCCTCTTCATTGGGAAGAAACACTACTTTTGCCTGATGGCAACACGAATTAGACGATCTACAAGTCTCCCACTTAAACTTTAAAACCAAACAATATCTACATACTTCCGACATATCACCTATGTCCATATATTTGATCTGTTTTCGCTGTTCCATTATTTCACCGAGTAATAATTTCTGTTTGTTAGCGCTAATGTGATCTTTACTATCAGTTTTTTGAGACTTTCAAATTTTAGTACTTCATAATCTCTAACCTGCTCTGCATGTGTATCACGCCAACGTTTTTGAACCTCTTTACGACGTTCTACTTTGTCTTCTACTCTTTGTCTTTTATTTCTGCCCCCACTTGGACCTGTTAGGTTTTCAATTCCACTTGGTCCGTGCTGATTATTAATTTTTTTATTTTCCGAATTTGCACTTAGATTATTATTGTTCTTTTTTGAATTCTTTTCTCTCCAATGCTTTTAGGCCACTTTTTGACGCGCTGCCCTTTCTTCGTCACTTAGCCGTTGATGTTTCATCTAGAACGTATAAAATTTTTGTCCAGAAAAGGACTACATCAATGGAAACAAATAGATTGTATGTCTTGTATTAAAATGTGGAAAACGTAAAAATTTAAAGGAGCTGAGAGCACAGGAACTGTGTCTGACAATAGCATTCACACGAATGAGAGGTGAGTGGTTAAATCTCTTGGCACAAAGTCTCGTCTCGCGGGACTTGAAATTATCTCTCTGAAAAAGTCTCGTCTCGTCCTAGGATTTTTTTATATAATAGAGAGACATGGCTCCAACAACCAGAAACAGATGTTTGAACTGAAGTCTGCTTTTAGTCAGTAACACCCAGCTCATCTTCACAGTCCACACTTCCAGCTCACAGTAATAATTACGATAGCTAGAACGAAGAAAATGTCAGTGGGAGCATGAAAAACCCAAATCTGGGAATGTAATGGAACATATTCACATTTGCAAACCTTAGAGTCAACCTCACTGCCTCCAACCAAAACGGGTTCATTTCGCAAACATTTATCAATGAGTTAGTTACTTTATCCAGTTTTGCGAAGATGAGTATGTTCCTTTGGAAACTGTATGTGTCTCATCCTTATTTGGTTTGCTTTCAGAATCTGATGATTACATTTATGGAAATTTGTAAATATTGTGTCTAACAGATATTATCAGGGCTTTCCAAACTTATTTCATGGTGATCAACCAAGTACTTTCAAAATCTATACTAATAAAAGGCAAAGCCCTCACTGACTCACTGACTGACTGACTGACTGACTGACTGATTCACTCATCACTAATTCTCCAACTTCCCGTGTAGGTAGAAGGCTGAAATTTGGCAGGCTCATTCCTTACAGCTTACTTACAAAAGTTAGGCAGGTTTCATTTCGAAATTCTACGTGTAATGGTCATAACTGGAACCTGTTTTTTGTCCATATATTGCTAATGGAGGAGGCGGAGTCACGTAACACGTCATCACTATCTATCTATCTATCTATCACGTATTACGCCTCCTACGTAATCACGTGAAGTGAAAACAAGGAAGAGATTTACAGCACGAGTCAAACGCGGGAACGAAGGTAAATGACGTTAATTGTTGAGTGTCTTTTAATACTGTGTAAGCATACATATTAACAGATGTGCAATTAAACGTGTGCATTTACGGGGTGATTTCTCAGGCTTAAAAGCTCGCCTTTTATTAAAAAGATAAATGCTGTTTTCATTCTGAAGGGCACGAACCACGTTAGATTTCATGCTCAAGAGTAAGCTCAGCACACAGCTTGGTCATATTACAACCGGAAGGGTGAACTGACAATATGGTATACAAAGAGATCCTTAAGAAATAATTATTGATTAATTTTCCCTCAGTTTAAAGAGGTTTACTTTTCTTCTTAATAAAAATTTTAAAGCAGTACTTCGCCGCTGCCAAGCGCTGGTATTTTGATATATATCAAAATATATCGCGTCATCACGCCTCCCATGTAAGCACGTGAACTGACCCGCTGCCGTTTGCAATGCCATATTCGCGAGATACAAGTTTAATGACAAGACACGAGGTATAAACAACAGTTTGGATCACTTTGTGACAGAGTTAAAATTGCTGTGGCCAGAAACTTTTAACTGCCGGATCTTAGCTAACATTAAATAAACCCGTGGACATCGCAACATCACACAAGACAGCGGCTCACGTGAAGTGACTGAACACAGCAGGAGTGATCACTTCAATGAATCAAACCTATTCAAAAAACACATTTCACAATTGATAAGGTACGAAAACAATAGATAGATAGATTCTTTATTAATCCCAATGGGAAATTCACAATATGAAACCGATTGTGGATTTCTGTACAGCCACTGAAACTTTGTGACGGCACGAGACTTCAGGTCACGTGTCTACAAAAGAACCTCATTCAGGCAACTATTTTTACTGGCGGTGGCTCAGGGGAGAGAGTTTTCATTCCTCGCATCCCCGTTATTCCCTCTGATCTCCCATTTCAATTCAAACGCCTCCAATTTCGACTAAGGCTCTGCTTAGCAATGACAATTAATAAGTCTCAGGGACAGACCCTACAAAAGGTTGGCATTAATTTGATATATATATATATATATGTCAATGTATGTATGTATATATGTATGTCTAAATATATGTAGATATGTATATATATGTGTATATATGTGTAGATATGTATATATATATTTGTATATATATGTAGATATGTATATATATATGTGTATATATATGTAGATATGTAAATATATATATATATGTGTGTGTATGTATGTATTTATGTATGTGTGTATATATATATGTATGTGTATGTATGTATTTGTATATGTATATATGTATATGTGTGTATATGTATGTGTATTTATATATATGTGTGTATATATATATATATATATATATATATATATATATATATATATATATATATTTGTATATATATGTAGATGTGTATATGTATATATACATATATGTATATATGTGTATATGTACATATATATATATGTATGTTTGTGTGTGTGTGTATATTATATATATATATATATATATATATCAATAATAGGCCGTGGTGGGCAATTTAGCCTGGACATTGGGACACACACTAGTCTCTACGAAGGATGCCCAGGGATCTTTTATGATAACAGAGTCAGGACCTCAGATCTACGTCTCATCTGAAGGATGGCGTCATTTTCACAGCACAGTGTCCCTGTCACTGCAATTGGATCCACATTCAGACAACAAAGTAAGCAGCCCCTGTTGGCCTCTCCAACACCTCTTGCAGCAGCAACCCAAGCTTTTTATAGATGGTCTCCCATCCAAGTACTGGCTGGGCCCAAACATGCTTAACTTCAGGTAGAAACAAATCCATGGTTACATTTACAAATGCATTTTTTTGTGCGTAGTGAATTACATGTGAGTGGTGAGCTTTATAAATGTCCCTGATGTCGTGTCAAATGTAAAATAAGTTAACTCACTTTTCCTCATCAGAAATCTCTAAATTTCTATGTTTTATTGGTTTTCTATTTCACGTAATGGAAAAATTACCCAGTTTTTCTCCACACATTAAACACAAAGGCATAGATCTGTTGTCAACACCACACCATATGCATTAAATCCCATTTTCAATACTGTATGACCATACTTGACCTATTGTAAGCTTTCAAGTCCAAAGACGGTGAAAACTCCATGGTGCCTGACATACGTATCTATATGGCAATTGCTGTTGAATCACCTGCATAATGTTTTTCAGTGACATCATCGATATTCCTCTTTCTCACAACACTTTTATCCATAAGTGTGTTTGTTTTAATTGTCACTCTGATACACTACTGATATTTAGTAAACAAAAAGCTAACAGGAAACTGTGTACAGAAACACAAAACTAATAGTTAACAGTTACAGCAAAACAGCTGCCGCCATGTGCACTTACTCAGTAGTAGAGCGGTGCCATGGCTGTCAGAAACAACAAATTTAACTTAATTCATATGGTCACCTTTAACTACAGATTAAGGCTGAGGAAGTGACTGTGTTTGATGTGTTTGAACAGTAATGAACAATTTTGTCTGTGTTTTTATATTGACATCACAGTGGGAACTCTGCCTCATTTCACGTTTACTTGGATCACGCCACTCACAAGTGCACAGATAGAATCCCATTTTTGTGAAGGGCTGTGTTTTCAAGTGTCACTTTCATTTGAAGTTCCTGGTCTCTGTTTTCTTTTGCAAGTTTTTTCTCTGTTTTGATTTGGATTTTTTGCTCTTGTTAAAGGTTTTGCTTTTGAATTTGGTTATTTGTCTAGGTTGCATCATCTTGAGGCAATCTTCTGCATTTTGATTTTTTTTTACTCCTGTACAAATAAACTTTATTTATATTAAGAAACTTTGTTTCTTTAGGTTTTTGCGGTTCCTGTTTTAGTTTGTAAGCTAAACCTTCTTTAAGTGTGCAGGCCCAAGCCTGCTTAGGAGTTTCAGGGCAAGGCCAACTATAAATTTCTAGACTTTAAAACAGAAGTGTATGTTCTCCCTCTGCTTTTTTAAGCAGTTGTACATGAATCATAAGTACATCATGCTTATTAATAATAATATCAAGAAAACATTTTTTAAAAATGTATGATACAAGTGTATTTAATCTTTGTTGGATTATATTCATGTACTGTAAATACTTAATTTGAAATTTGAGTATCCAAATCTTAATTTTTGTCTCATTTGACAGTTCTTGTGACGAGGGACTACTGGGGAAGCTGGTCCCAAGCCTAGACAAAAGAGGAGGGTTGGTTTCAATGGGCTAGAAACGCAGCAAACTGTTAAAACAACTGTTAAAAAAAGAGAGATGTAAAGTGAAAAGGAGAGGGACAAAGTCTTAATGTGCGAAGCGGTAAAAAGCAGATACTGTAAAGCATGATGGTGAAAGCTCGCAAGAAAAGCTGATGGTGGGGTATAATCTTTCCATATACAATCATGAGATTTGGGTGCGTTAATGTGACATCTTAGGAGTTAGAGATCATATTGGTAGATGGTTTCGGCTGTACTCACACTGTTACAAAGTTGTACGGACTTCTGCAATTTTAATGAGGAATGTGAGACAAAATTGTATCCATTGATGTATTCTCAATTTTCTTCTCAGGAAAGGATAAAAAAGGGGGTGATATGGTGTTGGAATAGCACTTTTGGGAACAACTAATGAACAGTATTGTCATTTCGGAAATAGTCAACAACAGAATAATGGTGATGAATTTCAATGCTAAAAATACACTGATAACCATCATACTCAAATACATATATCTGAAAAATCTATCAAAGATGATTTCTTTCGAAAGAGGTTTTCTAGAACATTCCTGCTGTAGACTTTCTATTGTAAATGCTCACATCAGAAACAACCCTGAACTGGCATCACCGACAATATAGATCAGTGTTGGGTCCCCAAAGAGCCCACCGATAATGGATTGAAGATGTCAGATCTTTTTTCCCTTTTGAGTTCTGTGTCACTGGTACATTCTTCTAAAACAGGCATATACATAAGATTACCTGGTGTTAAAGGGGTACTGAGATTAGGAGTCACATTGACCATAGACAGTAGAGCAGGGGTCCCCAATTCTGGTCCTGGAGGACACCAGTGGCTGCAGGTTTTCATTCTAACCCTTTTCCCTTTTCTTAATCAGTAACCTGTTATTGATGCTAATTAACTTCCTTTGAATTAATTTTAATTGCCTTGCTCTTGAAGACTCAGACCCCTTAATCGTTTCTTTTTTCCTTAATTAGCAGACAAACAATAATGAGATATAAAATGAACCAAAACATGACCAGCAAACTGCGTCTATCACACAATATCTGAAAATAAAGAATGGTGAAGGTCTCAGGAATGCTGATCTGCTCAGATCCCTAAAACATTTGACCAGTGCCCTTAGAAAAGATAAAATCAACAATTCAGAACTGTAAGCCATTGTACAGTGAGAGCAGCAACAAGCCATGGAATTAAAGAATGGGTTTAATTAACAACAAGAATCAGTGTCTAACTAAGCAATTGGTTGGCGTGAAATTGGTTGGATTTTGCAGCCCTGACTTACTTGGTCTTCTGTTGGCTTCCTCACTTCACAATTCATTTCTGTTTTGGTGCCATTTAAGGAAAGAAATGAACCAATTCAGAGGAAGGAAAAAGAAATTCAGGGGAAGAAATCTTAAAAAACAAGTCAATTAAAATTAATTCTAAAGAAATTAATTAGCATCAAAATAGGTCACTCATTAAGAAAAGGGTTAGAATGAAAACCTGCAGCCACTGGGGCTCTCCAGGACTGGAGCTGGGGATTCTTGTGTCTTCTTAGAAGGCCTTCTGCATGACCCAGAAGTTTTTCCAAGAGGCAAGGTGCTGTGGCAGAAGAAGTACTCCCGGGTCCAGCATAAAAAGATGAGTCCTCTCATATTGAGTAGTCTAAAGGAGAATGGAAAAGACTTTTTTGGGAGGTGCGGAAGGAGAGAAGAAAACAAATTTTGTATTATACTATTGTGGAAGAAGATTTATAAGTCTGTGAAGGTACTGCAAACTAAAAACATCTTGTATTTGAACCCAGGACTGTGCCATGTAGTTGTGCCTTGGGGTTTAGAGGTTCAGTGGTGCCTTCTACTGATCACAATGTCTCTACTGAACAACGAAAAGAGGCAGATAGAGTATTTACCCTGCTTTAGGGAATCAGTTTGAGGCTTTAGGGGAAGAGGAGTGTGATACCAAGAATGAGTGGAATAAACTAAACTCTTCAGTTTATGAAAGAGTGCTCAAACACACTCGTTGGCATGCATTAGAGCACTAAATGAAAAATGGGAAGAGCTAAAATACTCCAAGGTTTATGCAAAGAAGATAGAAAAATACAATGGTAAGATGACTTTGATCAGATTCAAAAGGTGAAAAGTGAGCCATCTGATGTTGATAATATGATGGTGGTGGTGCTGTCCTAATGAGAATGAGGATGAGGAACCCATGAAAACAGAAGTGGCAGGGGCTCAAAAGAGATTGAACAACCATAAGGTAGCTGTAGTTGACAACATCCAAGCAGAAATGTGGACAGGCAGCAGCAGTACCTTGGTAAAACTGGTATATATATATATATATATATATATATATATATATATATATATATATATATATATATATATATATATATATAATTATGTATAAATATATATATAAATCCCAGCCACAGGGGATTCACAAACCAGTGTTTCTTCATGCTGGTCGTAAGCCCGGATAAATGGGGAGGGTTACGTCAAGAAGGGCATTCGGTGTAAAATTTTGCTAAATCAATATGTGGACGACAATACAAATTTTCATACCGGATTGGTCGCGCCCTGGGTTACCAGTACTGTTAGCCAACAGGATGCTGGAGGAAATTGGGCTACTGTTGGCCAAAGAAGGAGAGGAACAGGGGGGAGACATGGTTTGGACATGTGCAGAAGAGAGATACTGGGTATATTGGGAAAAGGATGTTAAGGATAGAGCAGCCAGGCTAGAGAAAAAGAGGAAGGCCTAAGAGAAGGTTTATGGATATGGTGAGAAAGGACATGCAGGTGATGGGTGTAACAGAGCAAGATGTAGAGGAGAGAAAGATATGGAAAACAGTTGATCCGCTGTGGCAACCTCTAACGGGAGCAGCCAAAATAAGAAGTATATGTGACAATTAAGAGTCCAAGACATCATAAAGGTTTGGGGCAGCCACCCGTATATTGTTTTTCCTAGCTGCAAAAGGGTTTTAAATCAGAAGCACGATGTGCATATCACAGAGTCCAAAACAGAACTCACTATAGTAGCCTAAGATGGAGGCTTTAAAGGTCTGGAGAGGAACTGATGTCATCAAAATGGCCGAAACCAGAAGTGATGTCATCAAAGGGGCCGGCTTCGGGAGTGATGTCAGCAAAGGGGCCGGATTCAGAAGTGATGTCAGCAAAGGGGCCGGCTTCGGGAGTGATGTCAGCAAAGGGGCCGGCTTCAGAAGTGATGTCATCAAAGGGGCCGGCTTCAGAAGTGACATCATCAAAGGGGCTGGCTTCAGAAGTGACATCATCAAAGGGGTCGGCTTCGGAAGTGATGTCTTTTGAGGCGCCGGAACCTTGCAGGATTTCCTGGGAAAGGTCTGCAGGGAACTGAGAAAGATAGTCAGCGCACTCCGGCGCCCCCTGGTCGGATGTTTTATTACACTTACTCAGACCCTTTAGCTGCCTCCTACTATATTGTCACAATAAGAGATTCAGACATTGCAAGAAGGTTTGGGGCAGCCACCCGTACATTATAATCCAGGCTGCTAAAGGTAGTTGTGTCAAAATTAGCACTGAGTAGTTTACACTACTGAGTCCAAGACCGAACTGATCACCAGAGGAAGGGAAGCAGCTTTTATGGAGAGTTGACCAGAAGTGATGTTGCCCTTGGGGCCGAACCTGGAAGTTTCTTCTTCTGGGCTTCGGCACCTGGTGGGATTTCCCAGCAACGGTCTGCAGAGAACTGAGAAAGAGAGCCAGTGCATCCCTCCACCCCCTGGTTGGATAAGTTGTTACGATTATATAAGCCCTTCAGCTGCCTCCTACTCACATGTGTGTGACAATATATATATATATATTTGTTTTTCTTACAACTGCTGTTGTCTGGCTCAGGCAATACAGGGATATGAAAAGGGCCTTGATGCAAAAAGAAAGCCACAGTAGAATTGCCCTCCAGTGCAATAAGCACAAACCACTTAATACTGGCAACACACACACACACGCCTAAGTCTTTGAGCACTTACCACACACCACACAATTATTTACACAATATGGACACAAGTCAAGAACAGATATTAGAGCAGATGTTCAATTCCCAACTGGGGTGCCCTTCTTTGGTAGCTTGCATGTTCGATGAGGGTCCATGTGGGTTTTCTTCTATAAGTCAAAATGATACAGTTACAATTTTAAGGGCCCTGAGTTTGAACTTTGTGAATAATAACCATTCCATTCAGAGCCATTCCCCGTCTTGCACCATTTGCTGTGAACTTAATCTCCAAGACATCATCTCCGATAAAATATGTCTTTGAGAATAGATGGATGAATAATCTGGCCACACCACTTGGGTAATAGGTGTCATAAAGCAGAGCAAAAGCAGGTTGATATAAACAGTAAATCATTGAAAATATGAAGTAAATTGCTTAAGTAAGCTAGCAATACAGAAAGGAATGGGTCTAGTAGCATACATGTAAACAGGTCATTTTACAAGTTCACTTAACAATACACCAAACAACATTATAAGAAAAAACATTTTAAAAATGAGAATTACTGAAAGTGAGGGAATTAACTTCATATCATGCTACATGGGAAACATCAGAATTTAAGGTTCAGCCACATCTAACTTCTCCCTGAACATGTAAGAAAGCACCATGTCTAAATAAATGAAAATCGGAATTCATGAAAGATTAATTTTTAAATGGCAATACCAAGCTGATTTGTGTATAAATTGACAGATTCTAAGAGTCTAATGCTGGTGTCAACTATTATGTGTGTGGATTTGTTATTTCCTTCTATTTTTCCCATTTGTACACCTCGGTCAAACACTTAATGAACTTTGTGAATGAATACATACTTATGGTTGCCACAGCATGGCAAAGACCTGTGACAAGTGGAATAACATCAGTTACAGTTACAACTTTATCAGCCTGGCATTGATCTGTTGCTTCGTCAAAAGGCTGTAGTGTATCCCAGAGGTCTTTGGTTAGCTTGATCTCATTTACTGTGAACTGAACAGGAGCTTGTGGCTCTGACAATACAAGTGAAGGTATCAGAAGGATCTTCCACTTCCGGACATCTCAGATGGTGTACCCATTTCAAGTTTATTAGGGATTTCAAGTCTTTATATAAATATTTCAGTCTACAGTTCATACACAAATTCCAAGAAGTTTGATTCTATCAAATGAACACGCACTAAATCACCAGTATCCCTTTTTCAACACAGTCTTAGTTTAACTTCCCTTTAAACTCTTAGATCATCGAATTTTTAAATCAAATTCAAAAACAGCAGGATTCTGGAAAGGTATTGTGAGGTGCGAATGATGCAAGTAAGACATCCACAATGTAGAAATGAGAAAAAAGTTAAAAACAGGATAACAATCTTGGATAGCAGGTAATACATACATTATGCTTGAATATATTTGATGTGTTTGTATTTTATAGGATTTATAACATTTAATGTATAATATTTAACAAATGAAGATGAATGATCTCAGACGTGAAATATTCTGGAATTTATTGGAATTAAATTCTGTTTCCTTTTATTCCAATTTAATTCCAGTTTGTTTCCTCTTGAGCTGGGTGCAGTTCCAATTCCCATTCCAGGAAGTGAACTGAAATTGACCATGTATTCTCCATTTCCCCAAGCCTGGGGATCCTTCTGGAAGTTAAAAAAGCAAACCAACCTACCAACTCAACTCAATATTCAGATATTTGATCCATCTTGTCTGAGCATTCTTCTGTATGATAGTGAAACTTGGACTCTGAGCAAACAAATTAAGAGAACCTTAGATAGTTATGCAAAGAACTGCTACAGAATCATACTGAAAATAAAGCATACTGATCACATCTTAAACACTGAAATTTACAATCATCTAAACCTAAAACTGGTATCAGAAATTGTGATCAAAAGGCAACTCATATAGATAGGACACATGTTCTGATGAATCCTTGAGGAACCCATAAGAAAGTACACCCTTTACGAACCAATAACAGCATATGTGCAGAACATCGGCAATATCATCAATCACAAAATAAAACCATCACTAGCCGAAATGAAACAAGAAGCACAAGATCGGGGGTCACGGAGGAAACTTGTTCTCACCTACATGAACTCTAACAGCCCAGTGATGATGATAATGATGATGATTACCCATTCATTCTATGAATGATCCCAAGTTTGGTGGGGCTATAGTTAAATTCTGAATCAGTTCAGGCCGGGAGGGGTGGGGAGGTGGGAGTCTTTGTTTTCCTGCCATTTCTTCTTCACACTCCAGGAAAGTAAGTGGCAGTAATGCACCTAGTAGCAGAGTCGAGCTATGCAAAGAAAACAGAGATAGAACAATATTAAGGATGATTAAAAAATCATACATGTAAAGACTTTCTTTCACAAAAGGTTTCTAAATAGAGCTTAAACAATTTTGCTTGTAAAAAAAAACTTGAATAATGTATGATCCAGATGTAAAAGCTGGCAGAGACACTGTAAATTTCATACTGTGAATGTGAAGAATGTTTTGAGAAGAGTGGACCATTTAGGTGAGTACAGTTGAATTCCCAGTGATCTAGTACTCCCGAAATTACAGTGAAATGAAATCTGAAGGTTAGTGGGTGCTACTTGTATGCACATTGCTAGGCAACCGGTTCAATTTATCTGTTTTCCAACAATCAAGTGATGTTTAACGTTAACCAGCTTCTGATTCCATTTGCTGCAACAAAATGCATTTAACTGTCTCTGTCTTTAGTCTTATTTCATACAATTCAAGACTAGACGAAATTTAGTAGCTTCGCTCTACAGATGTTATACCATTCTTGTAACAGAGGAGCTGAAACTCTGCATTGAGTTTCAGATATGAGGCTAGGAGTGCATTATCCATTTTAAACATAACCTCTCATGGCTTGAACTTCAGACAACACTCGACAGAATGCAAACTCAAGCCCTTGAAGCTGCTCTCCACATCCTGTCTGGCATATTGGGCACGATGACTTTGAAATGTTGTCACGTTGAGCGACTTCTACCTACCTCAATATACACTGTACATATATTTACATTTTCTCCCACCTACATGAAAACTTTAAATTACTAAAATAAAATGTAGTTTGCCATATACAGTATATAAGGTGTACAGGATTATGAGTCTTGTATCCTACCGTTTATGTAGGATCAATTGCTCTTCTGTTGATTTATTCAGTGTGTATTTTTGTACAGTGCAGTGCGCAGTACACTGCAACAAGTTTACAGGTAAAATGCAAATTTTGTAATTCATGCACAGAAAAATGTACATTATGATAAAAATGCAGTAAAAGAGAACTGATTAACATTAATGGCACCTAAAAGTATATTTCAATAAATATTACAGTGGTTGCACGGTGGTGCAGTGGTAGCATCTTGCAACGAGGAGGCCAGGGGTCACATCCCAGATCCCTGCTGTGTGGAGTTTGCATGTTCTCCTCCATTCCTGTGTGGGTTTTTCCCAGCTGCTCCAGTTTCCACCCCAGACTCCAGAGGCATTCAGGTTAGGTGAATTAATAATGCTAAATTAGCTCTAGTGTACAGTATATGTGTGTGTGTGTCTATATACTCACCCGGTGATGGGCTAGCACTCTGTCCAAGGATTGTTCCTGCCTTGCTAAGATAGGCTCTCTCTTCCCCCGTCCCAGCTCAGGACAGAAGGATGGATGGATTGTTCTTGAGACATGGTATGGAAATACAAAAACTCAAATCAGCAACATCCATGAAGAAAATAAACCTCTGGAGGATCCACAGTCAATTATAACAGACAAAATGGGACAAAGTCACAGTCTTGGAGACCTAAGCCAGCTAGCCATTCACCCCCTCGTAGGCATTCTACAGTATTATATAAGGTTATGCTGGGCAGTCTGATAAGATGACAAAATCCTTTCATTCCTGAGGTCATTCCTGTGATTCATGGAATGGCCAGGAGAAGCTTAGCAGCAGAGCAGTTTGACTAAGTGTCACAGAAGGATACTGAGAAGGAAGACAGACAAGAGGAGGACAGTCACAGTTCATAAATATTGTAATAATTATTGTAAGAATGGACGCTGTATAGCACCCGACCCGACATAGATTGGACACGGGAGGCACGTGTAAAATAAAGACTTTTAATTTTCTTTGTCTGTGGGCTACACCTTCCCTGTACCCACAGACACAACACAGTCCCCAGCACACAAGTAACAAAGCACTTCTCTTTCCTCTCTGGCACCACCATTCCTCCCAGGCAACCTTGTCCTCCTCCATCTGACTCTGGCCGCTTTGTGGCAGTCACTGTTTCCTTTTATAGTTCACCCAGAAGTGCTCCAGGTGTTTGATCACCGAGTTCCGGGTGTGATGCATATGCTGCCCACACGGGCTCAGGAGTCCCAAACACAGCACCCCCTGGCGGTGCCTGCAGGATCCATCAGGGCTGCACCCAACTCCAATTCCCAGGGAGCCCTGTGGGAAACCGAGGCACTGCTCCATCCCAGAGGGGCAGCCATCTAGCATCCAGGGGGAGGTATTGCAGTGTCCTGGGCTACTCCCCCTGAATATAATGTGCAGGGGCCTCCCGGCTGGGCATGGACACCAGCCACCTGCCACATTATATATCTTTACAACGTGCAGTATTTAGTATTAAAATAATTCATACATAAATAAAGGTATTACACTATTTACACAAAAAAAAGATTTCTCCATCTGACAATACCTTCCAGGAGCAGCATTAGGTGCAAAGCAGGATCCAGACCTAGATAGAGTGTCAGTCCATCAACCAGAAACTTAGAACTTAGTAACTCATACAAGCCCAGTTCTGAGTTTCCACTCAACACAAACCTCTCATCATTGGGCTGTGAGAAGAATCCACGTTGAGAAGTGCAAAATAATGTTCACAGTCAGGGACTGGGTGGGGAATTGAATTCATATTCTTGAAGCTATGTGGCATGACCTTGATGTAGTGCACCTCAGTGAAGTGTCTAAATTAATCCCTTCTGATGCATCATTTATAACTTGATTTATCTTTGTAACACAAATTATGCATGTTAGATAGTTCACAAAATATTTGTCTCAGTTCTTTTATGTCTTCTTGATTAGTATATCAATAGAAATGAGAGGATGTTGGAGTTGAAAACATTCCTTTTAAAAAATGTGAAGTGAAACAATAAGATATTTGAATGTTGTGAAAGAAAGAAAGAAAGAAAGAAAGAAAGAAAGAAAGAAAGAAAGAAAGAAAGAAATGAACATAGTGATGTACCATTTTTCAGTAAAAAAAGTGAGATCTTTGTAGGCATACAGGGCAGCTCTTGTTTAAGCAAACCTAGGAAATACTGTAAGTGCTGTGGTGGACGGCCAGAGCCCTTACCTGGCTGGGACACCCACAGTCTGGAAGGACCAGGGAAGAGTGTATTTTTAAGACAGTTTCTCCCCCGGACCAACAGAGGGCAGCCCCCTTGTTTCCAGCGGGGTCATGGGTTGTGAGCATGGACTTTTACAGGGCTCTATTTGGCAGCACTTCTGCCAAAGTGCTGCCAGAAGAAGCTCGTTGGGCACCCGGAGTCCTTCAGGGTGACCTCTAAAAGGAGCCAATTACCACCACTCAATGTCCAGAGTCGGGAGGAAGAGGACAAAGCCTGAAGAGGAGCGGATGCGGAAGGACTGACGGCAAAAAAGGGACTGTGATGGGCTGTGGTGATTTGTGCACTGTGCTGAACTCTTAATAAATCGTGTATTGTGTGCTAAACCTGTCTCCTTCCTGTCTGTGTCGGGGTTGGGGCAGCCGTACACGCCCTGGGCTTCACAGTGCTAATAATCAAAGACATGATGTGCAGGTTCAACCAAAGTGAATAACTGAAACCGAAACAGCTGCGTAGTGGGAATAAAACTGGGCAAAGAACAATCAGGCTTAAAAGGTGAGGAGGTGGTAGATTTGGTAGTTTACCCTGGAACTCTTACATCAGGGCAAAAATGAGCATACTGACAAGCCACATCCTGTATCATCAAGGTTTCTCCCATGCAGAAATTTCACAAGAGACAGGTGTTCCCAGATGTGCTGTCCAAGCTCTTCTGCAGAAGCAGAAACACACAGGCAAGGCTGAAATCCAGGGGCACAGTGGTCAGCCACAGAGACTGAGCACAGAAACTGAGAAATACATCGGCTCAGAACTGACAGAAACTCCTGTGACTTAATTACAGTCCAGAGAAGTCAGAAGTGGTCTTCATGGAAGAGTTGTAACCAAAAAGCCATTTCTCTGAGATATGAAATAAAGCCAAATGACTTGAATACACACTTAAACACAAGGAAAAATGGCAGGTGCCCTGGACTGATGAGTCTAAATTGGAAATATGTATCTCTGACAGAAGCTAGTTTGTCTGCTGAAAAACTGGTGAATGGTACATGGATGAATGTCTGCACACAACCGTGAAGCATGCTGTCGGTTTCCTGCAGGTTAGGAGCTGCATTTCCACAGATGGAATTGGTGATGGAATTGGTGATTTGATCAAAATTGTGGGCTCTCTTGCTGCTGTGAAGTACAGGCAGGCTTTTATCCATTAAGCAATACCAGCATGGAGGTGTCTGATCTGTCCCAACTTCATTCTACAGCATGTCAATAAAGAGCTACCTGCAGCAAAAAGAGGAATGGGGAATCCTGCAACAGATGGTATGGCCACCACAGAGCCCTGATCTCAGCATCATCAAGCTAGTTTGGAATTGCAAGTAAGACAGTCAAAGTCTGCAGTGGAACTGGGACTGTTACTAACCTTCTGCTATTCTGTTTCTCTTCTTGGTATCTCGATGTGGCACTTGGTGGAACTGCTCTACTGCTAAACTGTTCTCCGGCTCGTGGAAAAAATCCTCTCAGACACTGGGAGGTTTGGAATCATTGGATGGAAAGCTTCTGTCATCAGATTCTACTCTATTATAAAATGCTCAGGAGGGTGTAAGGCAGCCAGTTGACCGAGGTCTCCAGGACTCTCACTGTGTCTGACTTCCTTGGCTATAACTAATGGTTGGAACCTGATGTTTATTTTCTCCAGTGACGTTGCTGACTGGAGTTTTTGTTTTCCTCTCCTCTGTTAGATAGATAGATAGATAGATAGATAGATAGATAGATAGATAGATAGATAGATAGATAGATAGATAGATAGATAGATAGATAGATAGATAGATAGATAGATAGATAGATACTTTATTAATCCCAAGGAGAAATTCACATGTTAATTCAATGTTGTTAACTAGCCAGAGTTCAACAATTAATTAATGAGACATTAATGATTACCTTGAATGTCAATCAGTTTAACAGAGCTAATTCTGTATTTCGTAATTTGCAAAATGTATATACTTGCATTTTACCTGAGAACTTGACACAGCATTCTGCGTCTGCACTCAGTGAAGAGCACTATACAAAAATAAACTGCATCTGAATCAGAAACTGAACTGTGGCAAGGAACAACTAGCCATGTGAGGACAGGCCCGGTCTTAGGTATTATGGGGCCCTAGACGAAAGGGGGGTCCAGGGGCCCCCCTGGAAGCTCTGTGAAATGTGTGAAAATTAGACCAAGGAGTCGATCCGGGGCCCCCCGGACGCCGGGGCCCTAGGCGGTCGCCTACTTCGCCTATACCTAAGGCCGGGCCTGATTGGTACAAATAATGCTGTAGTATATTTAAGTATATATGACAATTGCTCATTCGGACAATTTGTTTTGGGGGCCAACAAGAAGGCGGGGGCCCTAAGCTATAGCTTGTGTAGCTTATACGTAAATCCTGCACTGTGTGAGGATAGCAGTGGACATAAGAGAAGGAAAAGGGTGGTCACATCAAATGTTCATTTCACTTTTTCTTTTTGCTGCACTTGCTAGGAAGTTTATTGATTATTATAAACTATTTTATGCCATTATTTTTGAACGCATTCCCACTTTACAGCATCTTTCAAAGACCCTAAGACTTTTGCACAGTATCTGATATAACAGATGTGCTTAATGAGCATGACACTACGAAAACACAAATCCTTCCCTCAAGTTTTAAACCTTCAGAGATGTAATAAATAAAACAAATCTCTGCCAAAGAGCTGGTGTGTGCACTGAGCATGTGAAAAACCATAAAGCTGCTGTTCTCTGTGGGTGGTGTTCACATGGGCTTTGTGTTACTTTCTGGACAGTCCAAGCTGACTGACAAGTCTAAATCATCCTAGCATGAGTGTGTGGGTATGGGTTTGATTGGTATGGGTCAGTTTGTACCTCGTGGGACTGGCTGTATTTTTTTTTCCTTTGCTGTGCACTGGAGTAACTTTTTGAAGATGAATATATGGATAAGTGGACATGCTCAGTCATTAAACAGATGCACTATGTCATTATGCAATGCCCGATGTCATTAAGATGACCACGAGATGAACAGTGAACCAATTTAGTTAATTCAATACACTGTAAAAAGTTTAATAGCTTGTCTCTTTCGGTCTGGAGCGTTGGTGGATTAATGACTAAATGCAGTTGCGGTTGCAAGTCCAGAATTACGGTGGCATATCCCCGACAAAGCATTTCCCCGTCTTGGCCGCCAGGTGGCAGCATTAGAACACTGTTTCTTCCGCTAGTCGGCAGAGCTCAAGTCTGACACCGACGCAAGGCTCTGCCGGCATGCTAGATGTGAAGTGATGCTGTGTTAAAGAGGCCTACCTCTTCCGTAGGCAGATCGGCTGAGAGGGAGGGAAGAGGGAGGTGTTGGAAATATTCAGTGCATCTCACTTCCTTCGCTGTGCGCCCACTTTAGTTTCTCTAAGAACATTTAATAAGAAGGCATCTCAGCTGCTGCAGCACCCTGGGAAAATAGGGCACGGTTTTTACGCTTCTTTTTTGGTCTTCCCTCCATTTTTTTCCATTTTCTTAATTTCTGTTTTCTTCAGTTATCATGTATATTTTTACATAACAGAATAACACATATTCAGGCGGGGATTCTTTCATATGAATTCGTCTTCTTGGACTATGGGATTATACTTTCGTTGGCGGCTGTTTCCACCTGCCAGTCCACAAGAGTCTGTGGGTGGTAATTTTTAACTACATTTTCATCGACTCAAAATCATTTATCATTTTATATCCTCCTCAATAAAAAAATACTCCAATTGCCTCTCTCTCTCTCACTCACTCACTCTCACTCACTCTCTCTCCCTCTCCCGCTTTCCCTCTCTCTTTTTACACCCCCGTGGACTTTTCTTACTGGTTCAGCCTCCACCTCCATTTCTTTTCCTTGATTTCTTTTTTCTTCCACAGTCAAGTCGGATCGTTGGATTTTAAGCCGTGAAGAAAATTTTTAATACTGGAATAGAATCGCCAAAGCATCCGTCGCCAAAAACAAGGAAAAGAGTCGCAGCGAAAAGAAAGGACTGCGCCCGAGTGCGAGTCAAAGGAGAAAGAGAATCGCATGGAAGAGAGCGCCCCGAA
The DNA here is from genome assembly GCF_900747795.2 of Erpetoichthys calabaricus. Lineage (NCBI taxonomy): Eukaryota > Metazoa > Chordata > Cladistia > Polypteriformes > Polypteridae > Erpetoichthys > Erpetoichthys calabaricus. The sequence continues at coordinate 33,168,620 of NC_041405.2, forward strand.
CCGTCTCTCCACTTGTCCAGCCCGCTCCACTGGTTTCTCACCTGTATGTATGTGGTGTAACGTTTATGACAGCAGCGCAGCGCAGCGCTCTCCGTGCTCACCACTGGATTAGTGATTTTCACATCGGGCTCTCCTTTCGCTTTATTTCTTAATACGAGCACCCCCGCCCCTTATTTCTCTTCTGGGGATAGAAATTCCTCCAAGTGTGGAAATTGTGGATTGTAAAGTGACAAACTATGCCAATGTGATTCTGTTCGTCCATTGAACCAAAACCGGATCGAAAAAGGAAAAGAGAACGTGACAGAGAAAGACAGAGAACATCGCCACCAACACCATCTCAGGTACGTGTGCTTCCCGATGTCTCTTTCTCTTTGCAAGGTGTAAGTTAAATGTCGTTTCTCTGAGCTATTTATAGAAAAATCGTAGTTTTATGTGTAAAGACGACACTCAGCAGCGATCATTTACAGACCATCGACTTGCACACCTCTGTCCAGATGCGCGCCTGCCTCCATCCATCTATTGTAGTTTCATTCCTGTTGAGCAATGAATCTATAGAGAACAAAACAACTATCACTGACCAGGCTCAAATCTATCTATCTATCTATCTATCTATCTATCTATCTATCTATCTATCTATCTATCTATCTATCTATCTATCTATCTATCTATCTATCTATCTATCTATCACAGTTTAAGTACACAGCCCCGCCAGCTCTATCCAAATGAGCTTATTTATAGAATACACATATATACGCACATCACTACGAATGTTGCGCTTGTTGTCAGCTGCTGTGCCTCGTTCTCTCGTCTTCTTATTGAAATAAACAGTTTCGTAGATCTATAATACTGTATAAAAATATCGATCCGTCCGTCCGTCTATCCTTTCAGTTCGCAGCACATTATAGTCATCACGCACAGCTCGTACATACATAAGATTGCTAAGCGTGGTGAATATACATTTTGAAAACTACCAGACAAATCACTCATTTTGTACCTGTTTGGTGACAAATGGCCCAATTTCTGTATTTATGATGTGCATTTGATTTTGAAAGAACTGCTCCCATCTTGCATGCCTGTGCGTCTTTTCACGCAGGGTGGAGTATTGATCTTTTATTCGACAATAAATTCATTGGAAAAAAGGCTCTCTAAATGGTGAGGGGTCTCGTCAGTAAGAGAGCTATTGTGTTGCTTTTTGGGGTCGGAGCGACGGTGTCGAAAGTGTAAGAATGATAATAATAAAAAAATAACAACAGACTGAAAAATCAGTACGTTGTTGAGTGTGGTTTCTATTTTAAACCTTGTCATTAATAATTTATAAATCTGCTGGTGTGATTAAAAATTCCTCGCGCATTCCTACGTCTTCTTCGGCACGGGAAACCTGTACATCCGACCAAGACAACTCAGTCTCACACCCTAGCACCAGAAACAATACATTTCAATAAAAATATGTCTAAATTTGCCTTTAATATTAGAAATTGTTGAGTCTGTTCTAAGTATGTATTTTTCTAAGTATTCATTTTTTATTTTTATTTTTTTTATCTGCCAGGAGAAGAAGCTATGGGATATGGAAAGCAAGATTTGATAAAAAACTTATAATTCCATCATTCTTCTGAAAGCTGCAGAGTGCATGCCACTACTACATTTTGCATCAATATTATTTATTCCATTCAAATATTCCTTCAATATTCAGTTGTTGTTTTTATTTTTATTGACATTGCTGTCTCTCCATATTATATATTTTAGTAGATACATATCTGAAAGGGATCAGTCAGCCTATCCAAAATCGGTTCATAAAAAGACCAAAAAAATAAAATGAACTATTTAAACTCAGAGCCAGAAAGACCAATAGCTGCAAGAACAAGCTGAACCACCAATGTAGTGAAGTTTTTACTTTTGAAAGTTAATTGATTGCAAGGTTGTTCGTTTCCTTTTTCATAATCACTATCATTAAAGCCTAAACCATTGTCATCCCTTTTAGCCAGGCTGAGCCTAGCCTTCCATTTTCACGAGTTAAGTCGAGGCGACTCCACGAACTTGCTAGTGATGTGTCCTGTTGTTGCTTTCGCTCCCTTGGGTGTTTTTTATTTGTAGAAACCCAAAGACCTGAAAAGCACTCGAGAGCTCTAGTTAAAAGGAAGGGAAAGAAATAATAATAATAATAAAAAGTTTTCAATTGTGTTGCTCATCTTCATTTTTAATTCCTTCATTCGCATCCTTCCACTCCCGTGACCACCCTTTCATTATTTTGTACATATTATATTAGTGTTGCTTTACTTCTCATCATTGTATGTGGCTATGCAAGCAAGGCAAGATCTGAAGCGGATTCAAACATGCTCTCACCTTTAACCTGGTCTGGACAGCCCACTCGTACAACTCAAGGTAAGAAAACAGGGCGGCATGGTTACTCTTGGACACACGCACGCACTCACGCACGCACGCGTACGCTGGCATGTGTGCGCGCGTGTGTGTGTGTGCGTTTAATGACGTAGCTACTTGGTGCTGCTGTGGCAGATCGGTCCAAACCCAATGCAAAGAGATGAGTCGTTTACTTATTCTGCACCTGTTCGCGCTGTTTTTTTTTTTTTTTGCAAGTACTTGTTATTATTTTATTAATAGCTACACGGCTATATCCACTCAGACTGACAGATTTGCGATGTGTTGGTTTTTCTAGGCCACTTTAAAACAACTCAAATTAACGAAGAAGCAGAGAGGAGTTTTCACGCGGTTCAGTGTTCAGCCACCGTGCTCACTCCCGAATTAGTCCGTGTACGGTGAAGTACTGAATTTGGTTTATTTTAAATAGTACTATTCTTGTCGACGTTTTTCAGACATAAATTAAGCATACTGTTCAAGTCCTCAATCATTTTGTAATATTTGAATTCATATGTTTGTTTCATTCACTGCTCACAAGTCATAGCGTTCGGCCTTGCGCAGGTTTAACGCGTTGCGCTCGGTGTAGGCAGGTAAGACCCGAATGCTGTTGGGCGCATTTAGCCACGCGAACAAAGGGAGGGATTGCAACTGAAAATCAAGTGAAGCTTCCTTAACAATTAGAACCCGTTTTGGGGCACGATGGCACATAATTTAACGTTGATGATGTGTGGGTGTGTTTGTGTGTGTCCTGCGGTGGGTTGGCACCCTGCCCGGGATTGGTTCCTGCCTTGTGCCCTGTGTTGGCTGGGATTGGCTCCAGCAGACCCCCGTGACCCTGTGTTCGGATTCAGCGGGTTGGAAAATGGATGGATGGATTATGGAGGTGCGGGGAGCTGGTTTTGATTTATAGTCTGATCGTTATCTAAAAGGCGTTGGCATGTACCCCCTGTGTTCGTGTGGATTTTCAGCAACACCTTCGATTTTAGTTGATGACTGTCAATGGGCCAATTATGAACGTTAGTGCGAGTTTGGCCACTGATGGACTGGCACCTCTGCTGGTCCTTTAATTGGAAATAAACGGGCACTTGGATGGCATTTCTCAAACACTTGCGGAGGCACAAAGCTTATACTGTGAGCACTGGGTAGAGGGCAAAAACGACAACGGGGTTTTAAAGTGCTAATCGAAAAACGGTCAGTTTTAGCGATGTAACAGGTACACGTAAATGTACCAGCATCAGTTAATGCAATTCATATAAAATAGGTTTGAAGTGATAAATAACGGAATCCGCAAAGGCAGTTTGCTACACTGCTAGGCCGAAGTATTTCCACCCGTCCATCAAAACTGCTTAATCCATTTCAACGATTCATTGCCACTGACGGGCAGAAAGCCGGGTGGTGCAGCGGTTAGAGCGGCGGCCACTCAGCTCTTCACCCTCATGGATTCAGTGTGGAAGTAGCAAGCTCTTCATGTGGCTACGAGGATTTCCACCTCCTGAACGATTCGAAGCACCACATTGGAACTGGAGCACTGACCTGGTCGGCCTAGCGTCCGATGCTGTTGCCGTGAACTGGGTGTAAAAACAGCTCAGTTTTGCGAAGCGCAATAAGTAATTATAGAAGGTAATGCAAACGAGTAAATTAATTTAAAAATAATACAATAACATGCTCGATTTTATGTATACACCATGTGTTTGAGAAAAACAAAACAAATGTGGTATATACACCAATCATACTATCTAAAAAATGACAACGATTTTGAATCATACAGCATACACGTGTAGGTGCCTCATAATATAATTTTATTTTCATATTTCAATGACTACGATCAGTGTTACAAATTTTATTGCAACACTTTAAAACAGACAAACAAATAAAGATATCCTATAGTGTGATTTTTAGGTCCAAATAGTTTACTCAAATATTACGGTAGTGTTTTTGTATATTTCATTATTTATAGTGACTGTAGCTTAAAATACAATGATATTTGTATAGACATCGATAAACGTGCATAAAAATAAACACACCGCCGAGGATTATCTTTGAACGACAGTTATTAATTGATAAAAACTCCTCATAATGACACTGGACTTTTTATATACGGCGTCAAAACTAACATTTTGCCAGGAATAAAGTTTCGAGGCGATCGTTTGCAGCAGAAACATCAGCGGTGAACGAACTCTGTCCGTGTCAAAGCAGCCCTGGAATGTGTCTAAATGAAAAGCGTGCTGATTTATTATTGGCAGTTTTGCTGAACTACAGATGCACCTAACTTTCTGAAGTTAGTGAAACGTAATACGTAAATCTGTACAACGATTCTGCAAAAGAAAACGGAGAATTGAACGTTTTTTCATACCTGTTTAGAAAAAGCTCTTTGTGTTTTCGCTTTGAAACAACATGGTGATCATTATGTTTCTCAAAACAGAGAGACAAACATAGAACAGGTGCCACGTATGACAAGGCATGATTTTAAAATAAATCTCAGGGAAAAAGGCACTTGTTTGATACATGCCAGCAAGCCGTACACTCATCCGATGCAAAGAGTGCAGTGACATTTAAAGGAAAGTCCACAAAATGACATTTGTTCTGGGTATTTTTAGCTACTGGAGTGCCATGACGGAAGAAAAAACGAAGATCGGTAGATTTTCAGGCTATGATTAAAAACTTCTTGTCTTACTAAACACCGCCTCGAAATATCGGCAAGCTGTTGTAGCCGTGTTTGTGTTTGGGAATTTAAAGGTAAAGCAGCCCGGCGCCTGATTATCGAGTTTTCATTAACGCTCTTGGACTGTCGGCACTGCGCTCTCGTTTCGCGATCCCCGTTAGGTCCTTTTTCCCCCCACAGTTTTAATCAACAGGCAGCAAGCCAAGTTGCTGCTAAGTTGCACAGCCCGGTGCAGTTCAGTTCAGTTTTCCATGACTAGCGCCGTGAGCTCGGGTGATGTTTGACTTGAGGACAGCGCCGTCGGGATTGGCTACGAGGCTCGGCTACCATGAATTCGGTTACGCGGCTTTGAGGATGTCAGGTTATGGTAGATGAGGGTACAACAACAGAGATAATAACGACAACTCATGTGCAGAAATGTTTGTGCACTTTAAAACTGTACATAGAACTCCACTGCTTTTCCTAAACAGTTCTGAGAAGGTGGGCAGGCAAAAAAAACCCCAAAAAACATAAAGGACAGTTCCAGGTTAGTGCCGCGCTTGTTTTGCGTCAGCATGTCGATCCTGCTTTTTGTGAATGAATACGTCATAACAATTTAACTACACACAGGAACCTGCATAATGGCAGGATGTAGTAAACGCATCAATGTAAAAGACTCGGGCTGCTCCAGAGGAGAGGGTAGGAAAGTTCAGTAAAGTATAGAAGAGTGAAGCAGAAAACGCACAATGCGGTACAGTTCAACAGTGCGGGGGAGAGGTGGGCAACATTGGTAGTGCAGAGGAGTGCGATAAAGCAGGATAGAATGGACAACGTGAAATAGTGCAGGAAAGTGGACAACATTCTACAGTACATATACTGTACAACAGTACAGGATAGGAGTGGGCAACAGTCAACTGTGCAGTGCAGTTTAATAGAGCTGGACAGTAGCAGACAACCTTCCTTATATTGTGCACTAAAGTTCAAAAGTGTAGGGTAGTAGTGGACAACCTTATAGTACAGTATGATAATAGCAGGATAGTGGCGGAGCAACTTATATAGTGCAGTACAGTTCAAAAGCACACAGTATTAGTGGACAACATATATAGTGCCGTACAGTATAACAGATTTATAGTAGTGGACAACATACAGTATATAGTGCCATACAGTATATCAGAGATGGATAGTAGTGGACAACATTATATAGCGCCGTACAATATAACAGAGATTTATAGTAATGGACAATATTATATAGCGCCGTACAGTATAACAGAGATTTATAGTAGTGGACAACATTATATAGTGTCATACAGTATAACAAAGATTTATAGTAGTGGACAACATTATATAGTGCCATACAGTATAACAGATTTATAGTAGTGGACAACATACAGTATATAGTGCCGTACAGTATATCAGAGATGGATAGTAGTGGACAACATTATATAGTGCTGTACGGTATAACAGAGATTTATAGTAGTGGACAACATTATATAGTGCCATACAGTATAACGGATTTATAGTACTGGACAACATACGGTATATAGTGCCATACAGTATATCAGAGATTTATAGTAGTGGACAACATTATATAGTGCCGTACAGTATAACAGATTTATAGTAGTGGACAACATACAGTATATAGTGCCATACAGTATATCAGAGATGGATAGTAGTGGACAACATTATATAGTGCCATACAGTATAACAGAGATTTATAGTAGTGGACAACATACAGTATATAGTGCTGTACAGTATATCAGAGATGGATAGTAGTGGACAACATTATATAGTGCCATACAGTATAACAGAGATTTATAGTAGTGGACAACATACAGTATATAGTGCTGTACAGTATATCAGAGATGGATAGTAGCGGACAACTTTATATAGTGCCATACAGTATAACAGATTTATAGTAGTGGACAACATACAGTATATAGTGCCATACAGTATATCAGAGATGGATAGTAGTGGACAACATTATATAGTGCTGTACAGTATAACAGAGATTTATAGTAGTGGACAACATTATATAGTGCCATACAGTATAACAGATTTATAGTACTGGACAACATACGGTATATAGTGCCATACAGTATATCAGAGATTTATAGTAGTGGACAGCATTATATAGTGCTGTACAGTATAACAGAGATTTATAGTAGTGGACAACATCATATAGTGCCATACAGTATAACAGATTTATAGTAGTGGACAACATACAGTGTATAGCGCCATACAGTATAACAGAGATTTATAGTAGTGGATAACATTATATAGTGCCGTACAGTATAACAGATTTATAGTAGTGGACAACATACGGTATATAGTGCCATACAGTATAACAGATTTATAGTAGTGGACAACATACAGTATATAGTGCCGTACAGTATATCAGAGATGGATAGTAGTGGACAACATTATACAGTATAGTGCCGTACAGTATAATCCTACATTGACGGATTGAAGACCAGAGGTCCACATGACCATCATCTTCAGATTCTTCCACGTGAAGCCTGAAAGCCACGAGGACTGATTTAGATCACGTATGTTCGGTAGAATGGGGCTGGGTGGTCTCGTGGCCTCAGAACTCCTGCAGATTTTCTTTTTTTTTTCTCCTGCCCTTTGGATTGTTTTGTTTTTTCCGTCCTCTCAGACCTTAGTTTATTCTTTGTTATTTAGTTTTGCCTAATCTTAGTTTTATATTTTTATCTTTTATAAACTTCTCTTCCTTCATCCTGTGAAGCACTTTGAGGTACATCGTTTGTATCAAAATGTGCAATATAAATAAATGTTGCTGTTGTTGACAGTGGCAGACAACATTGTATAGTGTAGTATAGTATAAAAGAGCAGGATAGCATTGGACAACATAAACAGAGCAGTACAGTATGACAGAGCTGGACACTAGTGGACAACATATATAGTGTGGTACAGTATGACAGAGCTGGACAATGGCCGACAACCTTATATAGTGGAGTACAGTACAAAAGTACCGTTTAGTGGTGGACAGCCTTATAAAGTGCAGTACAATATAGAAGAGCAGGATGGTAGTGTGAAAGAAATAGGATAGTAGTAGACAAGATTATATAGTGCACTAAAGTTAATGACTGTAGGGTATTAGTGGACAACATTATATATTACAGTACAGTTCAAAAGTGCAGGATAGTAGTGGACAAGCATATATAGTGCCATACAGTACATTAGAGCAGGGGAGTGCTGTACTGTAAAACTTTGCATAATACAGCAGATTAGAGTATGGGACATACTGTACTGTAGGCATGTAGTGTGTGTATGTGTGTTGTTTCACACACAGTGCTTACAGAGACACTCAGTACATAATATGGTACCTCAGTATGGTACAGTAGAAAATATTCTGTCAACACCACGGACACTTGCTCCTTACGTTTTAGTACAGTATGATATTTCCAGTGAAAGTCTGGGCAGACAGATGGCTTTGATGTCATGCAAAATGTAATTTGAAAATGTCATCATATATGTGCACTTTATATATATTTACTTATATATACTTATGTTATATAAATGTATACCTCAATGGTTGTCCTCTCACATCCCTAAACACACACAGCTTTGCTTAACTGGTGCCTCCAGACTGGCTTGGTTTAAGTGCACAACTCTGCCCAGTAAAGCACTGCTGCCCAGTCCACAAAGGTTTCCAGTCTGGTGTTACAAGGACATGCTGCCCCCCCCCACCACCCTTAATTGCACTAAGCAGATCTGAGTGTACATGCCCTGTGCCCTATAGATGTGGCATGAGAAGGTGGGTACCCCACAGCTTCAGAGTCCTAGTTTGAAAGCCAGGATCTGTCACTAAGGCCTGAGTGGAGTTTGCATGTTCTCTCAGTGTCATCACCTCAAAGACACGAGTGTTAAGGTAATGGGCTCAGATTGAACTGTGCGTTTGCCCTGCAGTGGACCGCTGCCCTGTCCAATGTTGGTTTCTTCCTTGCGGCCAGTGCAACCCCAATAGCCTCCAGCTCCCTACAAGCCTAAACTTGGATTGAAATGTTTTAAAGAATAAATGGATGGGTGGATGACAGCACAGGTAGCACGTTCCTAATATTGTACCGTGTTTTATAGTATGGAGTGTTACAAAGCAGCTCACTACAGAACAGTCGAGCGCTGCAACGCATGTTACGTTTCAGCGCCGGTGTATGCAGGTCACTGTGTAGCCTCGTCATGGCCACAGTCCACTGATTAAGCTGTCTTGTAGGGGACAGTCCAGGGATTTGTTGTCTAGTACACCTCTGCCTGGGAACAAGTGCAGCTTTGGCTGAATGGCAGGGATTGCAGGGGGTGTGTTAGTGATCTCGGAGAGCAGAAATGAACGGGGTGTTCGGACGGGACTGCTTCTATTTCTGATAACGTGTTTCCACCTTCTGGGTAGTGTCCATTGCAGTTCCGCGTCTTTTGCTTGTGTCAGTCCTGTCCGCGTCTCTCTCTCTCTCTCTCTCACTGATCATCAAGGTTACATTTTTCATCTTTGAAATGTTTAGCCGCCTACCGTATTTCTTTGTTTTTGTCTTTATTGTCACAGCCAAGCACTTCTACAAGTGTGTCTGTGTTCTCTTGGTGCACTGACAGTTTTACTTAAAAGTGAACAGGACGGAGCGGAGTCCAGTAGACTTGCTTGCAATGTGTTGCACAATGAGGCTGTAATAAATATTTTCTGTTATGTTTAAATCAGGCAGTTGCAATTCTAATAGATCAGAGAGCTTGAAGTGGGTCAAGATGGTGCAGACATGAAGGCTGTCAGAGTCCTCTCATCTCAGGAGGCTCAAACCTGTTCAATTAGACAATGACAAATTCCAATTTTTTTAAAAACAAGGGGTTTTAAACATGTTCCCACCTTATTTCCCTTTAAAAGGAAACCTTACTATCAACGAATAAGATTTTTTATATGATGCACGTTGTTTTTCCAGCTTGTTAATTTAAAAACTCTCTTAAAGAATGGATAAGAGACAGGGAGGGAGGGAGCAAGCATGTCAGAAAATTAATAAACTACTTCTAGGGGTGCCAGTCGGAGAAAGCAGCTTGCTAATCAATTATACATTGCCATGGCTCAGATCATGAACCAGATTCCTAATTCTGTTCCATCCCCTGGCCCGAGCTGAGTGCTGCCACCGCCCCAGAAAATCTGACTTTTCAATGTAATTTTCATGGGCCACCTGGCTTGCCTTTCGGCATCATTGGTCCCAAAAAGGTCCACCCAGTGAAAAGGGGATCCAGATTCCTTCCTTTCTCCTTGTTTTCAAGACACACATCTCAAACTCTCAGGGTGCTGCACGGAGTCGCTGAACGTCTGTGCTAGCAGCTTGTTTGCAGATACGTGAATTTCTTCTGTCATCTTTAGAGGTCTTCTTTCAAAATGCTTTGATTTCATGCAATAGGTAGATGCCACAGGATATTTACCCATTTAGCAAGAAAATGTTGAAAAATGAGTTCAACAAATGAAGGTCTGCTTAAAAGAAGGCCCATCTACATAAAAGTATAAGTATTTCTTGGTTTTAGGAACAGTCAGATGTCAGTCAGTCAGTCATTTTCCAGCCTGCTATATCCTAACACAGGGTCACGGGGGTCTGCTGGAGCCAATCCCAGCCAACACAGGGCGCAAGGCAGGAACAAATTCATGGGCAGGGCGGCATTCCACTGCAGGGCACACACACACACACACACACCAAGGACAATTTTGGATCGCCAATGTACCTAACTTGCATGTCTTTGGACTGTGGGAGGAAACCCACGCAGACACGGGGAGAACATGCAAACTCCACACTGGGAGGACCCGGGAAGCGAACCTAGGTCTCCTTACTGTGAGGCAGCAGTGCTACCACTGTGCCACCGTGCTGCCCACAGTCAGATGTGTGGTTATGGTAATGACATGGAAATGAGACTAGATAGATAGATAGAAATTATCTTTGTGGATATGCAGTATATCGGAATTCTTGACGGCCGGTCTCTTTATGTGTAGTGTACTCAGGTGTAATTACCAGATGGAGTGTCTTCTGTGTGAATAAACCAGTGTTCGAATGGAGTTGGCTCGGAGTCTGTGATTCTCTTCTCAAGTTTGGTGATGGTAACTGATATGAATGAGTGTGGGTGGACGTGTGTACTGAGAGGAAGTCTGGGATTTCATGCTGTGTTCCATCTGAAGTGGGAAGTCGGAATTTCAACTGGAAAATTGTCATGATTTCCAACTCAGGGTGGTCTGTCAAGTCCAAGTTTCACATCATGACGTCAGTCCAAAATGCCGATGTACACAGCAAGTGAAAGCTGTATTGTTGTACTGTTTATTATCACTTCTCTCTATTTGTGTCTCATTAAAACAGTTGTGCTTGGATATGCAAACTACAGTGTAGTGCGTTGTTATCAACTGCTATTTATTCCGATGGAGCAAGCACAACAGAGGTTTTTCTGGATGTGTGATGTCACTCCCAGCTCCAACATCCACCTGGAATGCAGCAGTAGACTCTACACTGACCTAGTGTGAATGAGTTACTGTAGTGAGTGAGTGCGTGAGACCCTTTGATGAACAACTGTTCGATTCAGGGTCTGTGTCTGCCTTACGTTCATTGCTGTTGAGTTAGAGTGCTAGCCACACTACACTGTGGCATCAGAAAATGGAGAGATAAATGGCTGTTGCACTTCTGTCAGGTTTCCTTTCCTGCATATGCAGGCATGAGCCCGCACACAATGAAAACAGATCTTCAAATGAAACTTCTCTTATCATGGCAGTCTGTAAGATGGGTTAGTTTCTAGTACATTAGGATAGTTAGGTTTGTTATTCAATCTTTTTTGAAATCATCAATGGGTTAACAGTGTGGACGCTAGGGGCGCTGTTGCCTCACTAAACCCACCAGACAGACGTCCAGGACGCACGTGTAAAAGCACCAAAAAGATTTCTTTAATAAATTCTTCAATACAGTGCACAAAGCAACACACACTCCACAATTCTCCAATACTTATAATAATTAATACAATAATCAATCCTACACTCCTCCCAGCAGCTCCGTCACTCTACCACCCAACTCCGGTTCCCTTTGCTGGGTTTTGACCAGTCCTTTAAATAGTCCATGACCCGGAAGTATTTCTTCTCCGGGTCAAACGCCACATCATCCTTCAAGTAGCCCGGAAGTACTGTGGGCCTCTGTCCTCGTGCCTCTGAAGTACTTCCGGGTCGTAATAACAGTAGGAGTCCCCAGGTTCCTTGTGAGCTCCCTCTGGTGGCACCCACGTCACCCAACAGGGCTGAGGAAATGGACTCCGTGTCCCATGATGCCCTGAGGGAATCCGGGGAACCATTTCCGTCTAGGGGAACTGCCACCTAGCGTCCTGGGGGATGCAGTGCCCTGAAAAGCCTGCTCTTCCTCCTTTTTTCTGTTCAGGGACATCCCGGCCAGACTGAAATGCCGACAGACCATCACAACTGATAATTAAGTTTCTTCACCTCTGTACAAATGTTTTTTTTTTCCTAACCAGTTTCATATATTTCCACTTCTAGGGGCGATGGTTAACCTCAATTACCAGGAGAGTCTTCCTGGCTGAAGTCAAATGGCTTACTGTATCAGTCATACACTCTTGTCCAGTCGTCAGGCCTTTTTTGAACACTTCAGAAGCTCTCTTTCTCCGCTGTCTTCTTTTACCTGCTTTTAGACCCTGAGCATAATGTATATTAGATAGAGGATGCTTTCAAGTGTGTCCTAGCGGGTCATTTTGTCACACAGTGCACAAAGGATGCACAAAGTTACTCAAACTCTTATTTTCTGCCCCTTTGATGGGCGCAAATGCTATGCTCTTGGTTTGAATATCCAGATCACAAACTATCAGCACCCCTTCACCCCAGAGTCAATAATATGGGAAAAGATATTATCTGCAACACTAAGGTAAACAGGAACACAAATAAAGCTAATTTTTGCCTTGTTGAATTGCGAGGGGGCCACATATACAGTACAGTACGGTACAGTAGTGTTGATAAGCACAAAATGATGGACTTGGAAAACAAAATTCTCCTGTCAGCAATGAAGGCAATCTGCACCTGACACAGCAAGTGACAGCGCTGGAAGTCAGTAAGGTCGGCTTTATCCACGTGTGCACCTTTAGTATATTGGCGTCTTTCCACCAGGGACTGTGTCTAACCTGAGACGTGCGTCAAGTGTGCTGCTGTTTGCCAAGTGCTTTGTATGGGGGGGGAGGTGGCTCAGACAGTCGACTCATTTTTGCTTTTATATTTTTTAGCTTACTTAAATAAACAAACTTCCCAAGTGTGTCGGACTTGTTAGTTAATCTTGTGATCCTAAGGTGAGCCAACGCGGAATGAATTGACGCTGATTGACTGCTGCTCTCGGTCCATTTTAGCTGATCCGATTAGATGCTGTGGATCGATAAGTGTTTGAATTCTTAATATGTGATTATCTGAGCGCTGCTTATGATTCATTCTTCTGATGTTATAGGAGGTGATTGGAAGCGTTAGGAGGATTGAGGGGGAGATGCTACGGCATGCGCTGAAGAAGCCAATGGAACTAAATGGAACAGCTGAATCTCATTTTCTTTCTTTCTTTCTTTCTTTCTTTCTTTCTTTCTTTCTTTCTTTCTTTCTTTCTTTCTTTCTTTCTTTCTTTCTTTCTTTCTTTCTTTAAGTTTTTATGCTCTATTCCTGGTGGGCCCACACAAATTAATCGTTATAAAATATCCTGGGTGAATAAGTGAGATAATCTCCCGAGAACTGTCTTTTAGAAAATGGAAAGTTGTTATTTTTAGGACCCTGGAGAGCCAATGTTTTTTTTTTTCTTTCTTTCTTTCTTTAGGATCTCTTGCATATTGAGTCTCTCATCTTGTCCATAGTGCATGCAATTATTGTGATTGGTTGTAAGTGGCTCTGGCTCATTCATTTTTCCTCACTGCTGTCGTCGACATGCTATTAGCTTAATTTGCTCTCTTGCATTTGACTGTGATCCAGCTGCCCTTTCAACTGATTAAGATGTTTTGTGAACTGACAGTGTATGATACTCTTACCTTTGGGTAGGTGAAAAAAGCGAAAGGATGCTGGAGACTACTGGCTTGCTTGTTATAATCAGGGAAACCTGCATTTTTGTTTGTAATAAACACTTTCCTTTCCAAATAAGTGATACAGTAATGCAGTTCTGCCGTGGTCTTTGCTGAGTTCTTTACCTTTTTCCCTGAGTTTTCTTTGGGGAGTGTTATTTATGCAGGCAGCTCTAGTGGGGTTGGTTTTCCTAGCTGCTCCAGGCTGGTTGTAATGAGCAACATCACCCTAAATAAATAAAGATTGTCTTGAGCATCACAAACAGAAATCATATAGCTCTACAGAAAGGCACATTTGTAACATGGAGGAAATGAAACTTATGAGTATCCTGCTCAGGTGACACCGTAGTGCAATGGTTTGAGCTACTGGTTTGGTGATTTCATGTTCTTCTTGTGTTAGTGTGTTAGTGTGCATCCTCCAGTTTCCATACCAGAGATCTGAATGTTAGACTAACTACCTGGCACCATGTGAGCTGGAGTATGTGTCTCCTTCAATAGATTGGCATCTCATTAGAACAATTTTGACAAAAACAGGCCATTCAGCCCACATCCAAGTTTAGTTCTAGAAGGATGTGCTCTGAATGCTATTAGAGAAAATGCAGTTCACAGATATGGATGTGTTCAGCCTAAAAGCTGTTAACACTGCCCTAGAAAACATTTGACTTGTGCACACAAATAAGATTCATCAGACAGAAGTCATTTCTTTGAGGGAGTGGACGGCCAGTTGACCGAGGCCTCCAGGACTCTGACTGTGCCTGACTCTGTTCCCTGACTACTCTTTATTTTGGTAAGAAACTCTGTGCAATCCTGAATCAGAATGTAACCGTAACTTACTGCAATCTATGTATGACCTCAAAATGAACTGCCATGTTTTTCTCTCTTTGGTTAATGAATAAGAGAGGATTTCTTCTTTTAGGCTGTCTGTCTGATCTGACCAGTCAGTGGCACTGAGCTGGGGGGGTGGGGGTTCTTGCAGTCTCTTTGACTTGGCAAGAATAAAGAAATAGCTTTTTACTTTAAATTGGTGTTTGTCTTCCATTGTTTTCGACTTCAGCATCCACACAGTTGATGATGGATGTGTGCTTGAAATACCCTGTCCGCAGCTTTTTGAAAGCAATATAAAGTTTTGTCCTACCTGGTACCTGATGCGGTGTGGGGTTTGAAGTGACTGGGAGCGCTCTCTCAAATAAAGGTGGTCAGGCAGGCACAGGACGGCACATACATCCAGACAGAAATTGTAATCCAAGGTGGTCAAGTCGTAATTAAGTTGTATGCATGAGGCTGGATGATTGTGATCCCCCGACATCTTTTAGGTTTCCTTTTTAAAAGGCCCACCTGCTCAATCTTCTTCCAAGTAGCACCTGCACCCCCTGAAGCTGTCCAATAGCATATACCACTGAGGCCACTGGGTGATGTAGGACTTTTTAAATAATACTGCTACGTGTTAATATATATTGTTAGGTTCCATTTATGTTAGTTTTAAACTGCTTTGTTTTATGGTGTATTTTAACAAGTCTGTAACTTTATATCACAATGCCTTTTGGCTAGGTGCAAGAGCAACAGTTCTCAAAATAAAAGTTGAGGCACCATCTTGGTTATCCCATTTAATTCAACAAAAAGTTCAACCAAAAATAAACACTTTGTGGCATTTAGGCGTCTTGCCATCAGGCCTCCAAATAAACAAGAAAGGCCCGGCTTTAGCTGTAGGTCCAAGATTGGGTTGCCAAAAAGACGCCACCTTCCAGGCAGGTGGGGTTCTTATAGCTGGGGAACTGGAAGGGGTGGGGCTAAGTGCCCTCACTGGGTGGTTTCTAGGTGCTGCGGGTAGAGAAAGAGATGACAATGTTAGCAACAGCGCCCCCTCTTGCCTTGGTGGGTTATTACGTACCTTGATGGAGCCTGTGAGGAGATCCTCCAACACACCTGGGTGACAGTGTATGAATTATGTAATTAGCAGAGGTGGATAGAGTAGCCAAAAATTGTACTCAAGTAAGAGTAGCGTTACTTCAAAATAAAACTACTCAAGTAGAAGTAAAAAGTAGTCATCCAAAAAATTACTCAAGTAAGAGTAAAAACGTATTTGGTGAAAAGACTACGTAAGTACCGAGTAACTGTTTGATCATAATAAATTATTTATTTTTTAGAAATGTTGTAATAAGACAAGACAAAAATATAAAATAATTTGCAAATTCTGCTATTTCTAAATAATAAAATAAAAAATGAGTAAAAATAAATAACATCTTTACAAAATAAAGATGCACAAATAACACAAAGTTCCAATCTCAGTTTTTCACAACAAAGCTTTTGAAGCCAGTATCCTCAGTATGTAACATGTATGTTTGAACAGTGCAAACTACTTACAGTGACAAGATATACTGTACACTGACAGTATAATACTGTATACTCACTAGCCCTCCAAATAGCACAGCTGATAGTAAATAACATTAGAACAAGGCAGCTTGTGCACGTACAAAAAGTCTCACTTTACCTTGACTGTCTGTGTCTGTGCATGTTTGGTTAAAACGCGCTTGTTGTTCACTCAGTGAAGTGATGGTTAAGCTTCAGCAAGAGTTGACTCTCATTTTTCATATATTGCTGTCTGTGAGGAGTTTGTGCCGCTATGCCGCCACAGTTTGTGTGTGGTCATGTGACTGCGTGGCTACGTCTGATTGGTGAAGCGGAGTCTTGTGATTATTGTTGCTACGTCTGATTGGTGAAACAGTCATGCAGTAGATCCACTGGCGGCTTCTCTCTGGCAAAAATATAGAGTATATAATGGAAAAAAAGTAACGATTCAAGTGTTGCCCAATGTAGCAGAGTAAGAGTAGTGTTTCTTCTTCACAAATGTACTCAAGTAAAAGTAAAATGTATGGTGCAGTAAAACTACTCTTAGAAATAATTTAAAAAAAAAAAGTTACTCAAGTAAATGTAATGGAGTAAATGTAACTCGTTACTACAAACCTCTGGTAATTAGTATTTTGTAAAGTTTGTAAATTGACTTGTTACAGCACTCTGAGTGTTCACTCAGAGAAGAACGCTACACAAAAATAAAGGGAACTGAACTGGAATGAATGAATCTGAAAAAATTATTTTCTTCAAAGGCTTTATTAAAAATTCTTGTACAAAATATTTTAATTGATATTAAATAGTGTTGGTGTGTGCATTGCAAACTAGGACACAAACTGTGACAGTATAGGTGCAAGGCGTAAATCAAACAAAAAACAGGCAACAAACAGAACTGACTCAAGGTGCCTGATTTCTGTGTTATGAGTTCACGAGGCAGGAATGGGAGGGTCCAGGCAGACTGACATGGAAGTGACGTCATAGATCGAGTGGCTGTCAATCTTTCGTTCTGCAGAGGAAGGAGAAGAGAAGGCATCAGTGTACAGCGCCAGCCCCTGGTCTGGAGGGTAATTACCATCACCAAAGCTCTTAAGCTGTCTCCCAGGCGGACACATGTGACTGCATGCATGTGCTTTGCAGTGGACTGATATCCTGTCTAGTGTTGGCCAGTATAGTGGCCAGCTTCCCCTTATGCTGTAAGTAAAAAAATACAAAACAAATATTTAAATTGCTATGGTAGAAGAAGATTCAATGTTGTTCCTCTTTTTCCACTCCTGGCTCTGCATATTTATCATTATGACAATATTGGCAGTGATGCTTTGAATTTCCAAACTACATTTCTTCTTACATAAGCCTGCTTTTAATTCATGACAACACAGTGCATGAATGTCAATGCGCATCCAACCTTTTGTATCTGTATCAATATTTAATATTGTATGTGTAGTGTATTGTGTAATGTGTATTGTAGTGTATGCCCCTGTTGTAAAAAGCACGGGGTCCTAGAAACTATTGAAACTGTCAGAAAAAAAATTGAAATGTAGAGATGTCAGGTAATTGAAAGGAACTACTCTGGGCATCTCTCTCCTAGGAGGATTCGTTTTGCCGATGTGCTCGCCTCGCTTCTGCATTAGCCGCTAAGCGAGTGACTCTTTCTTCAGAGGTTTCGTTTTGCTGATGTGCTTGTCTCGCTTGCATAAGGGTTTGTCTCTTTTCTCAGCGGTTTTACTTTGGTAACAGTGTCACTTTCTTCTTCTTCTGACTCGTTAACTTGGGGCCGCCTTGCTGGCTCTCCGAGCTTCATGCTGTAGTAGCCTCGCACTTCCGGGCTGAACAGACAGACACACACACTTCCACGTGTAGACATTTAGTTTTCTGTTTCCTCGGAGGTGGAGCGCTTACCTCGACTCCACCTCTCACTTCCGGGCTGGACAGACACACACACTTCCACGCGTAGACGTTTATATATAAGATATGTGAGTTAGAATTGCTGATAATTCTTTAATAAAATGACTGACGTTTAACAGGAAATACTCGATAGGGTAAAAATGTTAAATAAACGAGCTCACTTTGTGATGCTTTGATTGGGGTAGGCACTCCCTTGAATATCGGCGGACGCTTTCAGTCCCAGCGGTGACGGCAGCTTATGTTTGTGTATTGGCTGTTCTTATTTCAAAGGCACACACCCTACTAAGAAAAGGTACAAATCACCATCTGTCTTAGAATTCTTATAAATGTTGAAGGTAATTGAGCACTTTCAGGACTTACAAAGAGAGAGGATATTTATTGTATTCATGCATATTTTCTGATGTGTTAATTCAGTTGAAAATGGCTACATTTAGATAGATAGATAGATAGATAGATAGATAGATAGATAGATAGATAGATAGATAGATAGATAGATAGATAGATAGATAGATAGATAGATAGATAGATAGATAGATAGAAAGGCACTATATGATAGATAGATAGATAGATAGATAGATAGATAGATAGATAGATAGATAGATAGATAGATAGATAGATAGATAGATAGATAGATAGATAGATAGATAGATAGATAGATAGATAGATAGATACTTTATTAATCCCAAGGGGAAATTCACATACTCCAGCAGCATGCTGATACAATTTGCGTCAATTTCAAAGAGAATGAGTGGAGAGTAATTCTGTGGTGAAAACTGGAAAAGTGAAAGAGCTTCTTGTATATTTTTTATGTTTGCTGATAGTTGTTTCTCACTTGAGGTGAGTATGAATATAACTGGAGTTCCTTTTGTATTCGTATGATCTGCTTGTATTCATATATTTCCCAGGGTGGTCTTCAAGGTTAAAGACATGCAGTCAGTTTATATTTTGTACACATATTTTTGGAGCTGGTGTGTAAAATAGTGAAACAGTATTATCCATCAGTCCGTCCGTCCGTCTGTCATTCAACTGTTTATTTGCTCCATTTTATAGTGCCAGATAGAGTCAGGGCATTAAACTGTGCCGGAGATACAAAGATTATATGACACAATCAAGCTTGCTTTAATTAAGATACTCTAATCAAGCAATCAAGTAATCATGTAAAATCATGTTTATTCTTTAATTTATGTTTCCGGTGTGAAGATTATGATTACTTTCATACATATTCCTGCTCTGTATATACATCTATTCTTACTTTTATAACCAGATGATATTTTGCAGCCTGCCAGCACAGAATTGTTCATCTCAGTTCAGAGTCGTGTATTAATCTGTTATTTAACACCGGACGTTAGTATACTGCAGGGTGATTTGGATGGACAATGGTGGAGCAGCTAGGGATGCTGCCTGAAGAGTCCGGGTCCTGCCTTTTTCTGAGGGTGGGTGCTTTCTGAAAAAAAAGGTTTGCATGTCCTCCACTGCTCTGATTTATTCCCATTTTCTAATGAAAACAAGCAGTTATGCTTTCTGCTTATTCATTTTTGTGTTGAGCTTCAAACTGAAATTTGGGAGAACAGCATATGCATAACACAAGACAACATTCATAAACCTGATGAATTCAATTCAGGGTTATGGGTGGATAAACCTACCTCAGTAGTACTTGGCGGAAGGCACTGGTCCACATCAGGGCTTAGTTGTGTACCCACTCTCACTTATATGGGGCCAATCAGACTAGACTCTTTGTCTTTGGAAGTGTAGAAGGAAATCCCAGGAAGACACAGGGAGAATGCACAAATTCTGCAAAGATGGTAACCTGGCACTGTAATCAAACCTGGGCTGCTTGATTCATGAGGCAGCAGCACTAACCGTTACACCATTATGATGATGTTGATCGTGGGCTGCACAATTATTATTTCAAATTAATGACATTTTGCAATCACTCAGTTCAATCTGATTTATTAAGCTGAACGCTGAACTATGGCACTTAATGGAAGTGAGCCGCCGACTGCCTCAGATTCACTAAGATTATGTAAATGAAGGCTGTGTGAGTGAAAAATGCTGGTAAAGTCATCTAATGTGACATTCCTGCATTATTTAAAAAAGTCAGATTGGAAAAGTTATGTATCAAAGTTTCATGACTAAACTGGTTAACTTCTTCCTCTATTGGGTAGGGTATAAATGGCTGTAGTGAAGTTTGGAGGAGAAAGGCATGAAGAGAGGAAGGCATCTAATGCCAAAGGAAATTAGAGACAAGCTGGGAATGAGAGGAAGACTTTGTGGATATGGAGAAAGCAGACTGGCTGCCTCATAGGAAGGCAGAAACACAGCATTTGTGTATTTCTACTGAGTACTTATAGCCTTTGTGTGTTTCTTCCTCATAATATTAACCGTCTTCAGTTTTTATAATAAGACTCTAATTCTTTAACATGTTAGGTTGATCCACTAATCTTTGATATTTTAGTTTTGAGAAGTGCAGTTGGTGACACATTATGGGAATTCTTTAACATTATCAAGATCTTCAAGCATGTTCTTCTCATAGGTAAAGCAAAACTATTTGAAGAATGGCAACATTTGCAAATTCTTAAATTTATTAACAGGCAACTCCTTCTTTGGTGTCAATGGCCTGTGCAGCAGTAATGTTTGTTCTGATCTGTTAAAGCATTGCACATCTTGTAATGGTGATTAGTTTTTCTCCAAATGTGCACTACTTCCATGAATCATGGACTGAACGAGACCATTTCCTTTAGAAAGAGTTTTATAACCATTTGCATTTAAGTCAGGGATGTCGAACTCCGGGCCTGGTAGGCCGCAATGGCTGCAGGTTTTCATTCTAACCCTTTTCCTAATTAGTGACCAGTTTTCACTGCTAAATAACTTCTTTTCCCTTAATTTTATTAGCCCTGTTTTTAAGGATTCAGTGCTCTGAATTGATTTGTTTCTTCATTAAATGACAGCCAAACAGAAATGAGTCGTGAAATGTGCCGACAGATGATCAGCTAAACCGGGGCTTCAAACTCCAGCCAGTTTCACTCCAACCAATATCTTAATGAGAAGCTGATTCTTTCTGTTCATTTAACCCGTTATTTAATTCCATGTCTTGTTGCTGCTCTCATTCTGCTACAGCAGACATTTCCAAAACTGTTGATTTTCTGTTTTTTTTTCTAAGAACACCGTCAAAATGTTTTGGTGACCTGAGCAGGGTCAGCCTTACTGAGACATTCAGCTTTCGTTGTTCCTATGTAAAAGTGACAATGACAATAAAGATCTATCTATCTATCTATCTATCTATCTATCTATCTATCTATCTATCTATCTATCTATCTATCTATCTATCTATCTATCTATCTATCTATCTATCTATCTATCTATCTATCTATCTATCTTTATTGTCAGATACTGCGTAATGGGCAGAGGTGAGCTGGTCATGTGGCAGCTCATTTTGTGTCTCATTATTGTTTGGCTGCTAATTATGGAAGGAGAAAAAACAAAGGGGCCTGAATCAACTAAGGCAAAAGAGTTAATTAGGAGCAAATATTGGTCATTAATTATAATTAAGAAAATGGTTAGAATGAAAACCTGCAGCCACTGCGGCCCACCAGGACCAGAGTTCGACACACCTGATTTAAGTGACATGACTGAATTGTTTAAACATTGTGGAGGGAATCAACACAGTGGAATCCATCGGTTGCTTTAAAATGCAGTATTTTCTTCAATAAGAATACACAGACGTGGATAGAAATTTGTTAAGAGCAGATGTCAGACAAACGTTAGAAACTTTTTCTTCATGCTAAGAATCCTAGACACATGGAAGAAATTTCCAAGTAGCATGGTGGAGAGAAGGACTTTAGGGACCTTCAGTTCTCGACTTGATGTTATTTTAGACAATTAGCTGAATAGGATGGATGAGCTTGTTGGGTTGAATGGTTTGTTCTCGTCACAATTGTTCTAATGTTCTAAACAAATAATTTTTATCCAAATAATTAACTGTGGGAAAAATTAGGAAATCGGGTGTGGTCTCCCTTAGACTTTCTCATATACTGAGGAGTAAACTGCAAGACAATGATTATATTATGTACATTAAAGAACCATCAACAACAAATCAAATCCATCCATTATCCAAACCGCTATAGCCTAACTACAGGGTCATGGGGGTCTGCTGGAGCCAATCCCAGCCAACACAGGGCGCAAGGCAGGAAACAAACCCCGGGCAGGGCACACACACACACTAGCGACAATTTAGAATTGCCAATGCGCCTAACCTGCATGTCTTTGGATTGTGGGAGGAAACCACAACTCAGGGAGAACATGCAATCTCCATGCAGGGAGGACCCAGGAAATGAACCCGTGTCTCCTAACTGCGAGGCAGCAGCACTACCGCTGCGCCACCATGCCGCCCCGTGAACATTTATTATTATAAAAGTAAAGTTGAATAAATCGGACTCTGCAGCTGTATGAATAAAAGGTAAAGTACCACTTCCAGTTTGCGGAAATAGACCAAAAGTTGATAGAATTCATACCTAATACTTCTGTCTTCTTCTGTCCTGCTCCACAAGTGTCGCCTTCAGGAGTGAGACAGCTTCTTTTACGCCGGACCCGGGAGTACTTCTGGTGCTGCGGTTGTTGCATAATGAAAGCACTTCTGGGTCAGACAGAAGTCCTCTTAAGGCAAGGAGAGTTACACCTAATAGCGCCACCTGGAGGCACTCAAGGACCCTGACAAGGCTGTCCTTTAAAACGCCACCCTGCAGGTGTCCTCAGTGGGGTCAAACCAGAGGAGCACTGCCCCCATTTGTACTGGGGGATGAATTGTCCATAATCTCTGGCTTCTTTTGGTCCACCCATTATTTGTTTACCCCTATTGGGATAGGAATCTACCGCTAACCCAGCACTCCAGCATCCAGCATGGCACTTACACTGTTTAATACTGGTTTTGGAATAAAATGCCAAGTAGTGTGGTAGAGATGAGTACTTTGGGGGCCTACAAAGCTTGGCTCATTGTCATTCTGGAGCAATTAGGTGGTAGGATTGACAAACTTTGTAGGGCTGAAGGGTCCACTCTTGCCAAAATTGTTCTAATGTTCTGATGAGCGTGACAATCTCGTGACACAACAGGTGCTCTGATGATAGTGCCAAAGTTTTGGTTTATCATTGTACATCCCTGAAATGCATGCTTTACTGTCATGTCATTGACCTTGTGGGCCTGATTAATCCATAACAGAGCTGATTATCCTTTGGCTTCACACACATTTTTCAAGATGCTGAACATTACAGAAGATCAATGTGTTCAATGATAAAGGCCAGGTTGTTATTTGTTTATCTCTAATGAGCACTTAGATGAAGATGAGGTTACATTTTCAGCAGGAATGCTCCCGCAGCACATTGGGGCAGGACTCAGTGGTGTTGACACATGGCTCTATGGAACCTGACACAAGGATTGCTTGCTTGGTTCTCACTCATTTTCTTCCATAACTCTGATTTCACTTTATGTTACAAAAATGTTAATTTTAGGTTAATGAAGACTCTGTATTGGCCCTGTAGTACTGACCGTGAGAGTGCATGTGAATATTTCCTGCTGCCCCTAGGCATTAACCTTTATGGAGTCCTCACACATTCTCCTCTATGGGGCGCCATGCATTTGTGAACACTCTTAAAAATAAAGGTGACAAAGTAGTTTTACAGAGTGATTTCACGAGGAAGCCATATTTGGTTCTCGAAAGAACCATTTGCATGAAGGTTCTACAAAGGACCTTAATTTATTTAGAGGTAACAGGTAAACAGCGATGAATAGATAGCCATAGATTTGTACAATAGCAATGGGATCATGATTTTCTACATGAAATAACACAGGGTATGTTTAGGGTTCTGCGGTGGGTTGGCACCCTGCCCGGGATTGGTTCCTGCCTTGTGCCCTGTGTTGGCTGGGATTGGCTTTAGCAGACCCCCGTGACCCAGTGTTCGGATTCAGCGGGTTGGAAAATGGATGGATGGATGGATGTTTAGGGTTTGTTGTTGATATCCTGCTAGCTATCCTACATTAACCATTTCTGTTTCACACACATTTTGGAAACCTTTTCAAAGATGTCCAAAGATCCCTTCCCAGAATGACATAGTCATTTGTCGAGCATTTACATTTATTTATTTGGCTGATGCTTTTATCCAAAGCGACTTACAACATTTAAGTTACAATTTGTTACATTTCAGCTATCCAATTGGAGTAGAGGCAGATGAAGTGACTTGCTCAGGGTCACACAGTGTCAGCACCAGGATTTGAACCCACGACATCAGGGTTTGAGGTCCAAAGCATTAACACTTGTTCTATGATGAACCACCAAACCCAGTAAAGTGCCATTTTTGAACCGTTCTTTTTAAGAGTTTAGCTCACTTACTGTATGCCGGGTGCCAGCCCAGTCCCTCAGTGGGCAAAGGGGCTCACCAGTGTTTTGTCACTGCTGTGTCTATGTCTTTATCTGTTTGTTGAAATAGCTGCTTTCATTACAGGGATGTGCATATAAATACAGATTGCATTAATTTTGCAAAAAATAGAAGACAACCCAACAAATGCATCTCATTAATTTATAGAGGGATGTTTTGCTGAGCATATCTTATTTACTAAAATGCTTATCGTCAATTGTCTGATTTTACGACAGGACACCCTTTTCAATTACTATTGAACCTTTCCACACCATTACACTCTGCTCAAAAAATTCAATCAGTACTCCGAAAAAATGCATTTTGAAAGGAGATATAAATTACAAACTTAATTAAAGCATACTTTGGAAAGTGTAAACTATATCCTGAGAGACAAGACTTAACTATTTGTTCTTAGCACAGGTCTTGGAGCATGGCGTCTGCTCCAGTCCTCATTCTCAGGTTCTTGTACGCTTTGTCAACATTTGTCTTTTGTTTTATCACTGCTGCTGTGAAGTGGTACCTGGAGGCCAAGAGCCTACAGTGCCTCAAAGCAGGATGAAGACTTGCATTAAGAGCCATGTTGGCACCTGCAAAAGTCCTGCACATGCCAGTGTGGAAACAGGGGGGCAATAGGCCAGGCATGGGAGATGGGTACCCTTTGTAGCAACAGGTAGGGACACTAGCACAAGGAAAACAAAAGGGTGACCTACATGTCACTTGCCATGTTTTCCCAGGACACTAAAGGACAGGTGACATCTCTTCTGTAAGAGGAGAGACTGAGGAAAGGAGGGAAGGCAAGAGCACTCAAAACCTCCCAGCCTACAGGTGGCAGCATGTGAACACTGGTTGGGTTACATTTACTTATTTGACTGATGCCTTTATCCAAGACGACTTACCGCATTTATGATACAATTGTTTATATTTTTTTTGGTTTTCCAATTGGAGCACAGGCAGGTTGTGTGACTTGCTGAGGGTCACACAGTGGTGTCAGTAGTGGGATTTGAACCCATAACCTCAGGGTCTGAAGTCCAAATCCTGAACCACCACACCACAGTGCCTGCTTAGCCTGGATAAGATGGCTGTTGGTGGGCTGGCCATTATTCTACTTTACAGGGGTGCACAGCCTCAAGAGGCAATGTGAGCCACTTTGCTATCCCTCTAAAGGAATGGCCAACAAAACCTGGAGCTTAATTCATTACAGGAAACTCAGACATGCAGGAAGGAGCTGCTAAAGAAAGTTTTGATGTGGCATCCTTGGAGCAAAATTGGGCCATTGAGGAAGTCATCTCTTGATATTTTATGGAAGTGATGACACTTAAGATTAGGGTCTGTGGAGGGGTATCGGACTCAAGTCAAGTAAACCAAGTGACAGCAAAAACTTGCAATCCAATTGGTCGTAGAGCGAAGCTACTGATGCTGGACCCATCTTCATGCTTGAGGTTTTAAGTGACCAATGGCCGGAGTGATGCTAACTTTTGTGTCAAAAGGTCAGGAGAAAGACAAGGCAGGGCTGATTGAGAGAAGGGGATGTGAGAAGCGGCAGTGGCGTAGCTCAAGTTTGTGCCGTTTGGGGCTTCAGTTTGCTGCCCTCCAACATATCTGAATATGTTAATCTATTTAAATTGAAAATTAAAATGATGTATAGAGACAAATTAAGATAAATTTTGCATAGATTTATTCATAAATAGAGAAACAGAAAACATTTTTCACATATAATTATTTATAAGCGTCAACTAGACAAGAATATAGTACAGACGCACTGATAAGCCGTGTTCTAATTATTAATTTAATATTATTATGCTGCGAAAAGCAGTATAGAGTACAAGTGATAGGTGGAGATGTTTTCTGCTCAGAGCAACAACGCATTTGGATTGATAACGAAACAAAATTATAAATTGTAAATTAGTTGTTTATCTTCCTAGAAATTATCATTGATGTAATGTTTATTTATTTTTGTTATTGCCTCATTAATTTCAACTGCTGTGTCTGATGCCGTCACAGAAGGAAAATTATTTTTGAAGCATTTGTGGATAAAAATCAGAGAATTTTACTTTTTTCATTCATGAGTGATATTTTTCTGAACCCTGCTGCTCACACACAAATTGCACTGAGCCTTTTGGCCAATAATGGCGCCCCCAAAAATGTGCAGACCACCCCCTAGCTATGCCACTGAGAATTTTGTGTGCTACATTGTGGGTGGGCAAGTGGGAAACAACACCAGGAGGCTGACAGGGGTACAAACCCGTTTAGTTTGTCTCAAAGTGGCGGTGGAATTTTGCCTCCATTATGTTTACTTTATTACGTTGTGTTGTCCTTGTGTTCATCTCTCCCTTTCCTTTTAATAAAGGTGTAATGTTTATGGACTTTTTAATGTGAAGGGTTGCCATTAGTACCCCCCTTCTATGACAGTGGGCACACTTTGGAACACACATCGGCTCTCAAACCTGACAAAATCCAGAGAGGTAGCAGTTGCCTCCTTCCTTTAATTTGATATTTCCAATTGATAGAACATCTGTAGCCCTTGGCGTCTTCTCTATCCAGCTGCATTCTGTATTTGCAATCTGTGGATTTCTCTGCACTTTCTAGCCCCCCCAACCGGGCCATTGAGCAGTGTGCTTAACCTTTTCCACAGATGATGTTTTAGGTGCGCTTCTATTCAATCAGTAATACTCATTTCTACTCCTGTGAATCGTTGCCCTTGTCTTCTGCAGAAAGAAAGCTTGTTCCATTTATTTTGTCTATGCTTTTCAATTCTATTTGCAGAACAAGTTTTCATTCAATTTTAATGCTTAATAGTTATTGTGTCGTGTGGCGCTGTAGCAGTGCGAGTTACTGCTGTGATGTTTTTCAGCGCCCTGGGCTCACATTGCAGCTCTGCCTGCAATCAACTCTTTTCAGACAGCTCGAGATTTAAAGAAAGCACCCACGGAGATGAAAATAGAGCAGCTTTCCCTTCTGTTGCTCCCTAACTTGTACAGATCTCTCGTTTTCTTAATTGAGGCATAGAATGCACTTTGCGTTAGTTGCGCAGACTAAGGGACGTGAACAGTGAGCCTCCCTTCAGAGAATGGCAGCTCATCGAGGCATCAGAAACCCTGTAAATTCTCAGGTGCAGCACTGGTGGTCAAGCGTTTGTATTTGGGAAGCCTGGCAGGAACGTAAAGGCCTGCGGATAAGCAGACAACTTTGTGATATTCTGTGGTGCTCTCGGCTAAGACAAATCTCTTCTCAGTAGTCTTTACACTAATCAGAAAGCCAGATACAAAAAGTCCCGTAAAGGCATTTGTGTGGCAAAGAGCCTTCAATGGCATTGTTGTGCGCGGCATTTGCATAGGTTCCTAATCCACAAATGCGAGATAATATAGGGCAGATAAAAACAGATTAACAACAAGGGGATAATCAGATCTTTTCATTATTGCTATTACAGTATTTGGCTTTAATATAATCTTTCAGGTTTTTGTCTGCTAAAGATGAGTGCATTTGTTATGGGGCCTTGTATTGTAATTTTATCCACCTTGAAAATAGTCTTCTGTCTGATATCTCTGAACAGGGTGTCATGGGCGATATCGATTTTTTTTTTTTGTGTTAGTGAGAATGCAATGAGTGAGTGTTTAATGTTGGAAGATTTAGGATTAGGTTGCAGAAGTCCTCATGCTTCCCCAGCTCTGTCACTCTGAGGACAAAACGACAGTAGAGTGTGATGGAAAAAGAGACTTGATGGGTGGATTTGGTGAAAGAGTGCTTCTCCCTGGAAGACTTGTCAGTTGGCCAGACATACACTGAAGAGCAACCACAAATTGTACTGAATATCGCTTAGATCTTAAAAGAATGATAAGGGGAGGTATGGTGGTGCAGTGCTTAGTGTAGCTGCCTCACATGACAGAAAATTCCAGCATTTCTCACTGTCAATCAGTATTATCGGATGGCTGGCAGGCAGATAGTGTGGTGTAGTGGCTAAGGCTTTGGACTTCAAACCCTGAGGTGGTGTGTTCAGATACTACTACTGACACTTGTGTGAACATGAGCAAGTCACTTCACCTCCCTGTTCTCAAACTGGAAAAACAAAAGAGCTGTTGTTAGTTGTGTTGGGTATCAGACAAATAATATAAAATACTAGTGATTATCACCTTCATTGTCATAACATTTCTGACAGGGCATTTGGCATGATTGTCTTTGTTCCTCTTTTAGAATGATAATTCATTTAGATGGTTACTAAGAGGGCGGCACGGTGGCGCAGTGGGTAGCGCTGCTGCCTCGCAGTTAGGAGACCAGGGTTCGCTTCGCAGGTCCTCCCTGCTTGGAGTCTGCATGTTCTCCCCGTGTCTGTGTGGGTTTCCTCCAGGCGCTCCGGTTTCCTCCCACAGTCCAAAGACATGCAGGTTAGGTGGATTGGCGATTCTAAATTGGCCCTAGTGTGTGTGGGTGTGTTTGTGTGTGTCCTGCGGTGGGTTGGCACCCTGCCCGGGATTGCTTCCTGCCTTGTGCCCTGTGTTGGCTGGGATTGGCTCCAGCAGACCCCCGTGACCCTGTGTTCGGATTCAGCGGGTTGGAAAATGGACGGATGGATGGTTACTAAGATCAATTGGAACATGATAATGAAAACTTCACATACGTCATATTTATTTAGCATGGACGGGTGCAAAAGTGTATAGCTTTCCTTTCCTAACCCCTCAATAATTTCTTCTTTCTTTCACGTTATTTTGGCCCCAAGTCCATGATGACCAAAAGCAACTAGTCCGTCCATCAATACTCGACACAATGACTTATTAGAACTTTTTTTTAGAACATGGCACTCCTAGGTTAGCTAGTCCTGCTCTGGGTGGCTGACGTCTGTTGTGTTTGCTGGTGAAACAAGCACACTGTGCAGTCAGCCTAAGGAGTCAGTGCTTGGACCAGTTCTTTGGAAGACCAATGGGATATTTGAGGCTTCATTTGCTAGCCTGACCTCACGTTCCACATTTATTAGGATGACAACTAGGTCTGGAAGAAGGCACGTTATGGACAGTTATCCGAGATGGACAAGCTCACTTCTGGCCTGGGTGCATGGAAGGAAAGAGCCCTGGGCAGAGTGCTGAATGAGGTGCAGTGAGAGCCATTCTGGTTCCATTAGGGGAATTTGTTTTTGACAGTTATTTGTTTGTTCATTTTGATTTTATCATTTTTTTTATCATGTAGTGTTTTTTTTTTTACCACATCACCATTTTGTGGCTGCCATGATCCTTGATGCCATCGGGTATCCAATATTAATATATGGCAGCACACAGTGTGGCCTGTATCTCTCGGTCGATATTCCCTGTGTTCAAATTCTCTTAAGGCCATGTCACATTGCAAGACTTTCCCCTGAGACCTTGTAGTTTATTATTTGACATTCCAAGCTACTCAGTCCAACCAGTCTGTGACTCAACCTGATTACATTAAGCAGGCTTGATTTTTTTCTTTAGTTGTAGGGGTGTGTGTGTGTGTGAGAGACCTAACAACCAATGAGCACTCACTCAGAAGTACAAATTATATATTGCAGCTACCAAGAATAAGAAATACAGGTGTTTTGGACCTGGCAAACAGAAGAAAGACTTCTCTGTCTGATGTCATGTGCTTTATTAACTAGGACAGCATGAAAATAAAGAAAAAAAAAAAGGGCAGAGACTGAGTCTGAATTCACCATACCTGCTGAACTATCACACGGACACAGGCAACCGGCTCCAGCAGGCAACACAATTGGCTGTGAGAAAAGAAAAGGTCATGCATGCCACACTTTGGAAATGGGAAGCTATGCTGGGAAGTTATTACATGGCCTTCTAATTTGTTAAGGCTTGTGATTTCTAGGCTCGTAAGTTGACATCGTCAGGCGTCAAGATCAGCCACTGCAGTCATCACGTTTGTCATCCTCGGAGACTAGAAGCCATGTAATGTGACATCGGCTTGAGTGTTAGCTTCTTTTCAAGGAGGTCTAGTGTAAGGATTTTTTGTTCTTCTCCCCAAAGTTTTTTCTTGACTTTGATTTTCACTTTTTGTCCCTCAGTTTTGTTCATTTGTCCTTTTGATTCAGTTCTCTGAACATCTTCAGCCTCCTGTTTCATCTGCCTGTTACCGCTTTTAGTCACAGTAATTGGGAACCTTCGAGTTCCACAGCATGTGTAGGTCCCACTCATGCACAAACAGCCTAGGCCAACAGAAATGTCCACTAATGTCCAAAATGTAATTGGGGTCAATCCCAAACTTTTGCTAATTGGAGCTCCTATTAAACTCAAAGAAGACTGACACCTTCTTTCAAGATCTCCACCTCAGACAGCTTTTCCCATTGTCCGCTATCGTGTATGCATTATCTCTCATTGTTAGCAGGCAGTAGATTAGTGTAGCAATTGGCAGAGGACTACTCCGTAAGTGTCATAATGGCAATTAAACACAACATATGGAGCATGACTGTTCAGTGGATTTGCACAGCCAACAATTAAAATGGATTTTAAATCATTTTTCTGTTATTTTTGGTTTCATTACAAAAGTTCTCCGCAAGCACAGCCAGAATTCATGTCATGGTAACTTTATGTTGCTCTTTCATGATAAGGACGTCCGGAAAACCTTCATATTTACAATAATCACATTACACCACAGGCTGTCACATTACATAAAGAAAGACAGTTTATGCCTAAAGAATTCATCACATTTTGACCTTCACTTTGATTCTTATCATCTGACAATAGCATTTATATACACAGCAGGGTAGAAAGCCATTAAGTGTACAGTGCAAAGTAACCAACCAGAGTCTATCCTGGCAGCAACGGGTGAAAGGCAAGGACGCTCCTTGACAGGAGGTTAATATATAAGATATTCAAAAAAGCTAAATTGCATTAGAAATATATGCTGTCAGCTAGGCAAGAAGTTGTGTGACTCCATGAATTCTCCTGCACTTGCCTGACTTGTCGCATGTTCCAGCAGCTCTGGTTTATATGCTCTTCACCTGCGTTAAGAGTGGATGTGCTGACTCAGGGTGCCATTTTAAAATGCTCGGTCCTGAGGTGCTGGTTTCAGGGTTCATTCTGCCCTTAGGAGCCACTTAACCGTCAGTTGTTTACCATTTCATCAATAGAATTTTACTTTTAATTTCTGCAATCCATCCATTCATTTATTCATTCACTGATTCATTCATCCGTTCTTTTTTGGTAGCTGCGTTATCCAGTTTAAAGTTGAACAGTCGTTGTTCTGTTTTTAACTGGTTTCACAAGACGTGACATCAATGGCATTGCTACTGCCACACGTCTTTTCGGTCCCAAGTCAGGGTCTGTTCTGTTTGTGCTGTCTGGGTGAATTTGCTCCGTGGACTTTAATTTTCCCCTGAATGTCGGATTAATCCAGTAAAGCAGAATTGCTCTCAAGTGTCATTATTGTGCTAGCGTCTGCACCTTTAGCATTGTATGCAGAAACGAGAAATTGTTGTTGTTTTTGGGAAAGCTGCTCCTTAAAACACTCTTCCTTGAGCCACTGAGTACTTTTGATTCATTTTACATGCTCTTAACTTTTGGTGTGAAGATGTTAACAGCACTTTCCCCAATAGCAAATGCCCGTCTTTGCAGAAGTGTGCTCTGCCTTTTTACGTGCTTTCTTTATCTTGTATCGGGGAGAAATAATTTATTTATCAAAGATTGTACAATGTCTGAAAGCTATTGGCAACAAGTTAGACCAAAACAGTCACAAGCTGTGGTTAAGTGGGAAAAAAGAGGTGCAACGTCTGGTGTTCCAGCTCCTTCTGCTAAGTGGTGGTAGATATGCAAGTATGGAGGGGGTTTTTAGGCTGGACATCTAATAATAATTCTTTGCATTTATATAGCGCTTTTCTCACTACTCAAAGCACTCAGCAATTGCAGGTTAAGGGCCTTGCTCAAGGGCCCAACAGAGCAGAGTCCTTTTTGGCATCTTACAGGATTCGAACCAGTGCAGATCCCTAGCCTCAGCGCCACCACTCCACCTGGAGATTTCCCCGTCACACTACTTTCCAGGAGACAGTTGCTGACTAACATTTGTGGCATTATGGTACCGAGAGAATGTGAGAAGTGCCAGTACGGAGTTCTGAAAGAAAAAATGACCATAAGCTGAAGATTAAAAAAATAAAAGTGCTGGTACTACATACTGGTAAGTACTGGCTGATTTCAAACACTGCCAGTAGTACTCTAAACAAAGAGTACGAGCCCACTACAGTCACTGGTCAAAAGTGAATGAAGTAGCTGGTCTTAATGGAGAACCTGGATCTGAGTGCTCAGACTGTACAGATCACTTTAATAGTTGGTTATCATCTTTAGTTTTGACAAATGAATACATTAATAAACCAGTATTTATTTTATATGACACGCCATCATAAAGAGTGTTATAAACTAAACAAGGCACAGTGCAAAATATAAGGTAAGTCTTTAGAAAAGAGAGTTTTTTAGGACTTGCTGCAATGTAATACTAACAAAGCCTTTCCTAAGACCTTATTACATAGCTCCGCTCTTAGAGGTAAATCGCTTCTAATGACAAACTAACAAATGAATTCCTTTTTATTCAATTGAAATCTTCTGGAAAAGCCAACATAAGCAACAAGCCACTGGACACAATTCAGAAGAAACTGTATAATCCTCTCTTTGTTTAATGCATGGCCATATACCTTAATATGCAGTCTATACTCATCCTCCATTTTTAAAATGAGGGAATGTTTCTGTGTAGCAGTGCTTGGATAAAGCCTCTTCAAGGGGCCTCTTTGAAAGCAATGGCAGCTGGAGGGGCTGCCAGTGACATTCATGATGTTAACGCAAGTCGATTTCTTCGTGATGCCCAGGATGGTACATCTGTGCCGCTATGTCACATCTAGGCATGTTACTAAGCTGTGATCAACCATGACAAAACCATTCTGTTTCTCTCTGAACAGCTGTGGGTCTGCTCCCATGTAGGCTGTCCACAGATATTTGTGTGTGTGTGTTGTATGTGTGGATTCCTATCTATCTATCTATCTATCTGGATACAAATAATCAAAATGGTTTTAGGTTTTAGCCATCCTATCCTATGTGACTTCAAACTCAAAGACCAAGGTATGGTGTGAGGTTGGCGGAGTGCTCCCTTTAAAGTTATGTTTGAATATATTTCACAACAATCACACCACATCACATGACAGATGAAAAAATGAGCAAAGTAATTTGATAATCTACTTTCTATATATAAAATCCTAAACCTAAAAGTGCATCGGTTTTGTGCATCAATTTTATGTGACTTTTTATGTCACTTTTTTGTCACGCTTTAAATCGGGCTTATTTTAAAACCTACTTATACAGTATATACAGTGCTTGGCCCCATCCTCTTCACCATCTACATGCGCCCTCTTGGAAATGTCATTAGCAGACATGGTTTATCTTTCCATTGCTATGCTGATGACACTCAGCTTTACCTCAGGACTACCCCCACCTCCTCTACTGCTCCTCTGCCAATATCTACATTGACTACCTGCCTGGAGGAGATAGAGGCGTGGATGAGGCTCAATTTTCTTCAGCTAAACAGATCCAAAACAGAAGCCATCTTAGTTGGCACATCACATCATCTCCGCTCTTCTACCATCACCAGTATCACTTTCGCTGGCCAAAACATCCCCCTTTCCACATCTGTCACCAATTTGGGTGTTAAAATGGACCCTCAACTCACCTTTGACACCCACATCAAACACCTCTCTAAGTCTTCTTTCTACCACCTCAAGAACATCGCTAAACTCCGCCCAACTGGCAGATTCAGTGATGCTTGTCCATGCCTTTGTCTCCTCCAGGCTGGATTACTGTAATGCGCTCCTCATCGGAATTCCTGGCAAGAGTATTCAGAGACTCCAGTATATTCAGAATAGCGCTGCCAGGATCCTGATGAGGGTGCGAAAGCATGACCATATCACCCCAATCCTGAAAATCCTTCACTGGCTCCCTGTCCCACTCAGAATAGAGTACAAGGTCGTTCTCCTCACCCATCAGTGCATTTATGGACATGCCCCCCTTTACTTACAGGAACTCCTTACCCCTCATACCTCCTCACGCACCCTCCGCTCTGTACACACTAACACTCTCCAAGTCCCTAGAACCAAGCTTCGCAGTATGGGTGACAGGGCTGTTTCATCTGTGGCGCCGAGACTGTGGAACGCCCTCCCTGACTACCTGAGAGCCCCACAGTCGACTGATGTTTTTAAACGGAATCTAAAAACTCATCTTTTCAGAAAGACATTTTGTTAAAGTATAAATAGATTTTCTTGTTTTATTATTTTATTTTTACTCTGTAGCACTTTGAGATTGCTAAAATATAAAGCACATTATAAATAAAATTTATTATTATATTATTATTATTATTATATAGTATATGTTCGGTATCATTCTTTTCAGAATTTATTGAACTTTAATGTGATGTTGTTAGATTTTCAGATTCTTATTCCGTTTTTAAATTATAAACTAAAAAATATCAAGAACTCACATCCCACGAGACGAGACTTAATCAAGAGTGCCAAGAGATTTAACCATGCCTGGGGCCAGATATAAAACATAAAGAGTAGGACAGCTGCTGTACAGGCTTTTAAATGTGTGAAGCGCCGCATGAGATGCAAATCACACGGCAGCAGCAGCAGCAAGCCAGCAAGTGATCGAGCAAAGAGGAGGTAAAAAAAAAAAACTGTATTTGTTTCCCATGCTATCACTATTTAAGAGGGGGTTTTAGAGGCGCGACCGTGTCTCCTTGGGGTGTGTTTAGCCCCCATCGTCACAACGCAAGCAGCAGACTTGGGGTTGGGCGCCAAAGGTGCCAGGAGGGCTTGCCCCCCTAGTATTATATAAAAAGGAATTAAAAAAAAATCACAATTTGGTAAGTTTCAGAAGTTCGACGTGTAGAATTTTGCTGTTACTTTCACTGACAACTCCAAATTGACCCAAGGTGATTAAGAGTGTGCGTGTGTGTAAATGTGTTGTGTGACAGACCAACATTGCAGCAGTAGAGTGGTGGCTCTGAGGCTAGGGATCTGCACTGGCAATCGGAAGGTTGCCGGTTCGAATCCCGTAAATGCCAATAGGGACTCTGCTCTGTTGGGCCCTTCAGCAAGGTCCTTAACCTGCAATTGCTGAGCGCTGTGAGAAAAGCGCTATATAAATGCAAAGAATTATTATTAGTCTCTGGTTGTCAGAAAAATGAGTGGCTGATGGCTCAAAAGGGTCAGAAGGCTCAAGATGCTGTAGACAGCCTATATACATGTGTGTTCTAGAATATACTGTTGGCGAGGCTCATAAAATCTGGGCAAGAAGGATTGTGTTAGTTACTCCATGATTAAAAATAGGCAATTGCATAAATGAGTGATAATTAATTTGACTACCATTACTAGGGAGCACAGTCATCAGATTCTATAGAGTAATTAATCCATCCTTTTCTAGCCTGTTCGGTCAAATATAGGAGGAGAGGCTAAACTGTTATAAACAGGGAGAGGACAGAAACCTGGTTAGGTTGATAAGTACATTGGATTAAGTATACAAAACAGTACATGCAGACAGGAATGTACTTAGCTCACTTGATCCATCAGAGAGTCAAAGAGGAGCTGGAGTGCCTCCTCGGGGGCACTGGGCAAAAGGCATGAATCAACTCTAGATGGGATGCCTGTCCATTGTGGGCCACACTCACAAATACAACCACACTCACTTCAGAGACATCAGTTCATTTAACATATAAAGTATGTCCTTGGGGTGTAGAAGAAAAATCAGAGGTTCTGGAAAAGACCCACTCAGATGTGGTGAAAATGTTCACACCCCCCACACATGGCAGGTGTGTTAGGAGTCAAACAGCAGTAAAAAAAAGTAACTAACCCCAACCCTAACTACTGTGCTGGTAGAGGGGATAATGTGGAAGGGCCAAGATGGAAAAGATTAGTTTATACAATGAAATTAAAAGACAAAGAAAGGCATCATCAGGTATAATTTGAGTTTTAGGACCTCAGAAGGTTCATAAAAGCACCTGCACTCTTAAAAATGAATATACCAAAGTGGTTCTTCAGAGAAAAAAAGACCCATCAACATGAAGGTTGCAGAATGAATCTTTATTTATTTAGATCCCTATAAAGTTCCACAAATAACCGTGAATCGATAATAAACAAATTGTGAAATACTAGTGGGTTCCTCAGATTAAAAGGACTCTTGCTGCATAAAGTGACACAGGCTAAATTCAGGTGTTGTCAGTCTGGTAGTATCCTGCTAGGTAGCTTATACTATACAGTAAAGATTTTGATTTTTCTTCATATGCAAAGATCCCTTCCCAAAATGAAGTAGATCTTTGTCAAGGAACCACACAACCCAATAAAGAGCCATTTATGAACCACTTCCTTTAAGAATGTAGAACTAGAGTGTTAGCGAGTAGACATCACAGATCTAAAGAGGCATTGCAATGCCGGAAAAATCTCATTTGTCTCACAAGTGTACACGAGGTAAGCTGACTGCTTTGACGTCACTCAGATTTTTCAATTAAAGAATGAAAAATCAGTGCGTGCTTTCATGTTCTGACTCCAAATCAAAATGCAATGACAAAGACCCGGCCATACTAATAGGGAAGACTTGACAGAGGACGTCTTGAAGAACCTACATGGCGTCTATCAGCCCACCTATTGGAAGAGCCACAATCAGCCGGCTACCCTCCCAGTGTTGTCATGGTTACGGTAGACTGAATGGCAGCTTTTGTGGCTGTGGTAGCCCACAGCTCTGGTATAATTATCACTGCATATTTCCCGGCACATCTGGGCACGATGGAAAATGGCATGTCATTACTGAAAATGAGTAAAACAACAAAAAAAAAATACAAGTAAAAGGAAACAAAGAAACATGATGAAATGAAATGAAAGTCACCACTGTGTATCTTCTCGTGCAGCTATTGCCAGCAGAAGCACACACGCATGACATAAAAAAATTCTGTATTGCATGTAATGAACATGGAAATGGAACTTTGGCAGTTCCAGTGAAGTTTTTGTGTTCTTCACATTGTTATGCTTGAACAGCCTCATCCTCTTAAGTAAACCACTTTGGCAGCAATTGACTCATCCATAATGATATTAGCAGCAATTGTTTTAACGGGGGCTCAGCGATACAGCGGACATGGCCATCGAGCTGTGTTTGAACCCGGTGCCCGTGGGTGATGCTGACTCATAACACACAGACATGCAAGCCTGTGTGCAAATTAAAATGGTCAACTTGCTAATGTATGCATTCCAGGTGATCTGAAAAGATGCGTTGGAATGAAATAAAATGTTATGTTTCATTGAAGTATAAAGAGACCCCTTTTTAATTGTTGTCATGGAAACTGGGTAGAGGCTGAGCTGTCAGCTACTTCAGAACAGTTGAGTGGCAGACAGAAGTAGATGGATAATAATCTGCTCGTTTTTTTGTTTTTTTTTAACCATTTTTCTTCTAGTAGTCTGGGGATTTGGGAAACAAAGATGTAGAAGGAGCATCCTGTTTACTTGTTGATGTCATAAAGGAAAATGCTTTCTATTGCACTTAAGCAAAAATAACAAAACACGTACTTTTTATGGCTGTTCTTAATCACTTCCCCAGAAATAAAAAGCACAAAAAGTAGCACAAAGCAAAAAAGGGTTTAATTGCTAGTTTACAATAAGCATAAACCAATGGTGCACCAGGTCAAATGCATTCCAGATAACAGGATGACAGTGCCACTCATTCCTACCATACTTATGGCTCCTGCCACTCTTGCACCAAGCGTCAGGCTGGATGAAGATGCACTTTAACTGCTGCAGTTTTCGTAGCTCTGCTCAATGGACTCCACCTGCCAAATGAAAAGTATGAAAGAGTTCTGTTTGTTAGGAGTGGGTGGAACATTTTTTGGCAAATGTTGGTTATTTAAGTTTCCACATGAGACAAAAAAAAACAAGGAAAAGTTTAAAAGGTTTCAAATTAGTCCCAAATTATGGGCCCTCTTAAATGATGTTAAAGCTCCTGTGTGCTTTCTGGCACATCATTGATTTTAAATGAGTTCTTTACCACAAAATTAGTAGTTTTTTTCCTGGCAAAATAAGCTAATATAGCTCTTCTGCTTTTCAACCTTTGCATTCACCACTTCAGACTAGCCATCCTGGAGATGAAGCTTTCTTTTAATAATAATAGCAATTTGAGATAGCAAAAAAGTAAAGAAGGAAAGAATGAAGACAAAACTGAGTGCCATTATAAACAATACTGCACATCCTCTCTCTGACACACTAGCACTGAGGACGTTCAGCCAATACATGAATCAGCAGAAGTGTGTCAAGAAAGGCTACGGGGGCTTCTTTATACCAACAGCAATACACCTGCCATAGTGCCTCATTGGCACTGGGACTGCTCTTCTGATGTTTGGCCAAGTCAGAAGTGCTCTTTCCTTCTCAGTTTTCTTTTTAGTCATTCTGGCATACATTTGAGAGGGGGGTTGTTGTTTGTCATGATATAATAATATCTATGTATTTACTGAGTTCATGGAAAAGGCCAAATTTCCCTTGAAACTGTGCACAATTTCATCAGGATATTTTACACTGAGCTTCTTACATGCAAAATCAAACAAAGTCGTCAACATTATTGACTTCTTTTTTATTGTTCAGTAAAGTCATAAAATAAACATTGAGGATATAATAAATGATCTAAGTTCTTGTAATCACCAATATAATGCATCTATCTATCTATCTATCTATTGTCACACACGTGCGCATGGGAAACAGCTGAAGGGCCTAAACACTAGTAATTCTACACCAGGCCAGGGGGCGGCGGAGTGTACTGACTATCTCTCTCAGTCCCTTGCAGACCTTTCCCGGGAAATCCCGTCTCTTGCCGGCCCCAAG
This sequence comes from Erpetoichthys calabaricus, assembly GCF_900747795.2. NCBI lineage: Eukaryota > Metazoa > Chordata > Cladistia > Polypteriformes > Polypteridae > Erpetoichthys > Erpetoichthys calabaricus. Next base: position 33,208,186 of record NC_041405.2, read on the forward strand.
GATGATGTCACTTCCGGGCACGACGACGCCACTCCCAGTTCCTGCAACGATGACGTCATTTCCTTTCCAGGTCTTTAAAACTGCCATCTTGCCTCAGTACACGCAGTTCTGTTCTGGACTCTGATCTATACACATTGTGTACAAAAAAGAAGCAATTTTGCAGCCGAGCATATTATACGGGTGGCTGCCCCAACTCTTTATGATGTCTCTGACTCATTCTTGTGACCCTATCTTATAGTGCCTTACACTTCTGTCTATCTACAGCTGTAATTATTGGGTTTATCCATTAAGAAATATATAGTAAATACGGATCTAACAGCAAGTTACTATCTAAATAGGCCGACGTGAGAAAATGTTTGATTATATATTTGAAGTGTAATGTTGCTTACAGGTGGCACAGCCCTGTGGTTTGTCTAGCACTGCTACTTCTTGGATTCAGCATCCAGTGTGCACATTTATTTTTAAGCTCCCTTGGGTTTCTTTATAAAAAAGATCTCTTTCTTGGTACTGTTACACTCAGGGCTCACAGCAAGCACATGTCTATTCTGTCAGTTTGTTCATCTCCATTACATAAGAACAAAACCACACAATGTTTCCTAGAAATGGACTGGCACCCTGTCTAGAGCTGTTCCCTGCCCTGCACCCAGGCCAATCTCTGGCCCCTGTGACTCTTAGTTGGGTTATGTGGACTTGAGAATATTATTAGATTATTAGAACAATTGTGACAATAATGGGCCATTCAGCCCAATCAGCTCATCCATCCTGTTCATGTGGATCGTCCACAATAACATAAAGTTGCGATCTGAAGGTCCCTAAAGTCCTACTTCTCTACTCAACTACTTGGTAATTTATTCCATGTGTCTCCAGGTGAGACATCAGTAGTGAATTATATAACTTAAGCATAACCTCCCTCACCTTGTACTTCACACAACATGCTATAATACCTATCTTTCTTTTAACCTTCTTAATGGGATCTTTATACTGCCTGGATGTAGAGAGTGATGAGTCCACTATGACTCCTCATTAGGTGTACTTTCCAGTTTCAGACCTTCCGGTGTGTATTCACATGTTGTGCTACATTAGCTTTATCTACAACCCTAGGAGACCAGGTCCTGATCCTCACCCTCATACAGCCTGTGTGAACTTTGTACCTTGCCTCTGTGTCCACATGTATTCCCCAAAAATGATTAGCTTTATCTGTGTATGCTAGGCTGAATGCTGATTCTAAATCGCACCAGTGTGCATGAGTTTGCCTCGGCACAGTACACAGAGTTGGATCTTGCGTCTTGAGCTGTATCCTGTGTGTGGAAGTGTGCTGTAGAAATATAGGTTGTTGTGGATGTTATTATCTTGTGAGGCCTGTGTGGTGGCACTATGTGCTTTGTTGCCAATTACTACACCTCAATTTGATTTTTGGCAGGGATGCTCTCTGTGTAGACTTTTTATGTTCTCCCTTTGCTCACATGGATTAACTTCCATAACCCAAGCACATGTTGGTATGTGAGCTCTGTGATGTCAATAGGCAGTGACTACAGAACAGAATGGTAAACCCGACTCACATGCAGGTCACTTAATGTGCTTGTGCTCCAGTTTATTTTAATAAATGTGTAAACACCCTGTAGCAATACATTTGGCGATGACACCTTACAAGTTCAGGAGACCCAGGCCAGTCACTGTCTGTGGAGTCTGCACATTTCTAACCCTGACTCACCTTCATGAACAGACCAATACAGAAGGACCACCAGGCTCTATCTCCAGTGATGACATTTTTTTTTTTGTTACCTGAAAACCTTTCCACTTCACCTGATTAAACTTGCTCAGACATTAACAGTTCTTAAAATACAATGTTCTAAAAATATTTAAAAAAAAAAATTAACTACATGCCATATTTACGTTATACCATACCAGTACACAAGATTTGCAGTCTATTTATATTTTTCATCTCACCAACTTTCATCAAAAAAAAAAAAAAAAAGAAGAAGGCATTAATGTACAACATGGAGGAAGTGCAAAGCCTTTTTGCAGCTCCTCGTTCACGTAGAGCAGATGTTCTGAAGTGGAGTCCTGAGGCCCTTACGGATGCACATTCTTGTTCCACTCAGTTTCACAATCAGCGAGTCACTTTTACCTTTAATTGATCTCATTGTTTCATTAGCTCATCTTTTTTTCTCCTCTTATTCTGCATTTAGACCAGTGCAGCAGTGTGAGATTTACTTTTGTAAGACTAGGGGGTTTTGCCCCCTACTCGCTTCACTCACCAACCACCATGCCTGTGCTAGCACTAGCCTCTTTGTGGTTCTGCCACTTGCATATGGGGATGTGGATGTACAATTTAAACAGATTTTTATTTTCATGGGAATTGTTACATATGCATCAACGCAACGTATAACATTCTAAGCCCTTACATTCCTCTTTCTTTATGCTTCTAGTTGCCTTTCTTCTTTTGAGATTCCAGCTCTTTTGCAGACAACGGGTAAAGTGATGTCTGGATACACGGGTGAATGCCTCACGGTTTACTAGCCACTTGCTTTTGTTCATTAGATATTCCTGCATTCTTGTGGACACCATACAACATTACACCTGGGCATGGATGCCAAACAGTTTATCACTTTACATATAGAGGGATGGTAGGAGCTGAATTAAAAGAAGAAATTGCTTGGGACAAAAGCCTTCAGCTCCATTTGGGCATGGGAACTGGGCTAAATTTGAGACCCACTGACACAGAGGTTTCTAGGATGTACTATGTACTATTCCTATGTACTAATCACCCACTTAGAACCATTCAAAGGGCGGTTAAGTGTTTGGGCATCACTAAATTCTTGCATGCATTTTCCCAAACTAGGACTACCTGTCAGTTTGTCTTCTGCTTGATATTGTGTTCTATTCCAAGGCTTGGAGAGTCATAATTTCTTACGTTGCCCTCAGTCTTGTGAACAAATTTATAGGCAGGAGGACTCAACAGAAAGATCACAATTAGGGTTTTGTAGGAAGGAACAGAACATCCTTTGGCACTCTCTGTGTGACAGTTACACATCTGTTGTGCACAGAACACATTGTAGTGGGTGTGCATTCTGGGGTTTATGGTGGGAGGTGGTGAAGGGGTTGGCTGGACTGTGCGCATGCATTTTTGTGTGTGTTTTTATCCCTCCTTGAGTCACACCCAACAATTTTGTGGTGACAGACTATTATTCATCCATCCATCCCTTTTCCAACCCGCTGAATCCGAACACAGGGTCACGGGGGTCTGCTGGAGCCAATCCCAGCCAACACAGGGCACAAGGCAGGAACCAATCCCAGGCAGGGTGCCAACCCACCGCAGGACACACACAAGCACATCCACACACCAAGCACACACTAGGGCCAATTTAGAATCGCCAATCCACCTAACCTGCATGTCTTTGGACTGTGGGAGGAAACCGGAGCGCCCGGAGGAAATCCACGCAGACACGGGGAGAACATGCAAACTCCATGCAGGGAGGACCCGGGAAGCGAACCCAGGTCCCCAGATCTCCCAACTGCGAGGCAGCAGCGCTACCCACTGCGCCACCGTGCCGCCCCAGACTATTATTGAAATATTTTAATCTTATTTGTCTCTTTTAAATTTGCTACTGTTATCCATATGGACTACCACATGTGCCTCATTGTTTTAAATTCACTATTCCTACTTTATCCTGGTTAACACTCACTTGGGGCCAAATTGTATCCCAACCAAATCAGGCTCAACAGAAGTCCACCTTGGTATCCATTGTACTCGTGCACTACGGGCCAGTTTAATATCACTAATGAATTTAATTCTGTGCTTTTGGACTGTGGAAGAAAGGGGGATTTCCTGACAAAAGCCCTGCAGAGCCCATCACCCACGAGTACTGCCTCGCTCCAAATATCAGTGAGGTTATTCCCCATGAGTGCGGTTCTAACCCATTCGAATCCAATTGGGCATTTCCAGTGCAATTAATGTCATCCCCCACAAACACTAAGTATTCGTCTTTGCATTGCACCACTACATCATTTAAGACTGAAAAGAAGTGGAGTCTCTCCCTACCTACTGTATACTGGGGGCATAAACATTCACGAAGACCCACCTGTTCTCCCTAAATACTGTCTCCACCTTTAATAATCTCCCTTTTATTATCTCACTAGCTGTACCCCGTGGCTTCGCCCACATAGTAATGAAACAGAACAAACTTTAAAAATCAATAGACGTTGCCACTATATCTGATCGTGTTCAGCTCTGATAGGAAAGCATTCGCTGAGTCGGGAGAAAAGCACATGGCCGTGATATCTCCGGCAATCAGCAGCTACCCTCTAAAACACATGGAGCTCTGATCTCTCTCTCAAAAATGTCAAACGCTACTCCTTAACAATCTGTAGATGATAATGTCTGTTGAACAAACAGGTATCGCAAGCTAAGCGGAGACAAGGTGGCGAGACGTAGACCAACTCGAACAGAGGCCGCTGTGTGAATGAGGAAGGCTCCGCCCCCCTGCTCTCGGCCCACATCCACTCTGTTGGATTTGCATAAACACATCGGTGCAGCTAGCGAACTATGGTACTTATCGCGATGAGAGAAGTCGCAAAATCAACCGGAAAGTTCAAGCAAATTATAGAAAACAACCAGATCTAAATCTGTTAAGTAATTCTCTCGTGAAAAGCGGACAGACATACAGACAGAACGCACTTGGACCACGAAATTTTTTAAAACGCTTCTTAGCGAGCATCTATGGGCCAAGGGTTAACTACATAACAAATTTCAAGTCCCAAGTCCTCATGAGTCGGGAGATTTTGTGATGAGTGAGTCAGTGGTATATATATATATATATATATATATATATATATATATATATATATATATATATATATATATATATATATTATAGATTAGCATGTAAATGAATCAGGAAGAAAGCTTTTTAAGAAGAGGACGGTTACCTCAGCACTGACAATTAAACCGTGACTTGCCCATAGCCGGGACTGGTTGATGTCATTGATGTGTGTTTCTTGCAAAAAAGAAATACTGATATTTTTTCGTTCAAAGGAATCCAAAAGCTGAAGCTCTTTTCACATTGTCTCTCCCCCCATTAATATATAAGGTACCAAAACAATTAAAAGGCATAAAAAAAGAAAGGCACCAAGTCGTTGTCGGTAAAATTAAATAAAAAAAAAGAAATGGAATGGAAAAAATGATCAGTACCTCCATAATCATTGCTGTGCTTTAAGGGAGCGTTTCACCTTGCTAATGACATTTTTTAGCCGCCCTGTATCCGTCTTGTTCATACCCAACTCATTCGCATAATGCAGCATAAGTGCCGCTGAGCTCAAAAACAGACTTAAGTCGGGAAAATGACCTTCGACGAGAATGCTGTCAGTGCTGTAGCTGCCCCACGAGCGCACGTGAAATGGCAGAGCACCCCTGACCAAGAGGTCCGAGTCACTGCCCTCTGCCTCCTCTTCATCACTTAATGCAATCTTAGTCACGCGACTGTATGTGTTCTGCGGATCAGTAACAGTAGGAGTGGACTTATTTGTCTTGTAAATCTTTTTTGCGACTTCGTTGCCACAGGGTTCATTTATTCTTTCCTCGTATTCGGCTACGCCAACCCCTGATCGCTAACTTGCTCTTGAACGAGCATCACCTCCCGATCACTCTGCTCTGTGGTAGAACTTTCAGCTTTGCACCGCTTGCTGAAGCTCTCAGAGGGTGCAGCCTCTGTCCCCGTTGGGCTCGTCTCAGAAACAGAAGCAGCACGTTTAATCTCAGGGGACGCAGCCTCAGTAGCTTCTAAGACTGTGTCCTCACAAATCTCAATCGATGCCTGCTCCTCTTCATCACCACTTTCTATTGTCCTATTTCCATCTATGCCCTCGGTCACACTCTCAGTTCAGGCCGGTGCACGCGACTCTGGGTCAGCACCCTGCACTTGGAGCCCACCTCAGCCGGCACATCTGTTTCATGTCTCAGCGAATTGCATCTGTCAACTTCAAACTCATCTTCATTTTGATTTACTTAATCTGTGTTAATGTCTAGTTCTTCTTCCATTTCATATTCATTGATCTCAGAATCATTTCTTTTGTTGTCTGATGCTCCTTTAAAAGGTTCTCTGAACTTGCCAGACACCTAACCCACCAGAATCGCCTGCTATCTCAACGCGCTTGCATAATTTTGCTTTATTCCCCGTCTGACCACACTTAAAATATTTCATTGATTCCGTAGACACAAACACCACATAATCACAGCCCCGTCTACTTTGAACTTCAGGGCGACATCTGGCCCTACATTCATGTTATTTAACAGCACGTGCACTTGTCTCCTGAACAAGACCACATGTATCAATTCAGGAGATCGGCATCCAAGTGGCATCATAGTCAAATCAAAAAGAACTTCACCATACCGCCTGAGTTCTTTTAGTAATGTGACATTTTTTTTTAAAAAGGAGGAACGTTCGAGATAACAGCAGGGGTTTATAACGACAACACTGATACCAGTGTCCCGTTTAACACCAGCCTCTCCTGTACTAAATTATGAACTAACTTTTCATCATTCAAAAAGGCAACAACAGTTTTATTCATCCTGGACGCGGATCGTACATTCTTGCTACGTACTCTTTTTGCTACCTCCACTATGAAAGCTTCTACAGACACCATGGGATCAACGACTACTTTTATTCCACGTTCTTGAAAGATTTTCGAAATTTCGCGGGTTCGAACCGCCCGGCATTTCTCAGGTCACAACCATAACGGCCACTGCCATGCACAACTTGTGCAGTAGTAAACAAACTAACCCAATAGTAATCTCAGTCAGACAATGAATCAATTAACAAAAACAATAAAAATTAGAAAAAGGAATTAAAAAACAAGATAACCCGAGAGTAGTCACGGAAACACCATCCACACAGCAGGAACAACCTGGCAACCTCAGCCACGCCCAAAACAGACCAACGCAAACGAAGAAAGACCAGCAGCAAGACAAGACATAATGGATGGATAGATAGATAGATAGATAGATAGATAGATAGATAGATAGATAGATAGATAGATAGATAGATAGATAGATAGATTTTAGTATAGTAGGCAGGATAAGGGATAGATAGATAGATAGATAGATAGATAGATAGATAGATAGATAGATAGATAGATAGATAGATAGATAGATAGATAGATAGATAGATAGATTTTAGTATAGTAGGCAGGATAAGGGATAGATAGATAGATAGATAGATAGATAGATAGATAGATAGATAGATAGATAGATAGATAGATAGATAGATAGATAGATAGATAGATAGATTTTAGTATAGTAGGCAGGATAAGGGATAGATAGATAGATAGATAGATAGATAGATAGATAGATAGATAGATAGATAGATAGATAGATAGATAGATAGATAGATAGATAGATAGATTTTAGTATAGTAGGCAGGATAAGGTATAGATAGATAGATAGATAGATAGATAGATAGATAGATAGATAGATAGATAGATAGATAGATAGATAGATAGATAGATAGATAGATAGATACCTTATTCATCCCCCTCAGGGAAATTCAAGTGCCCAGCAGCTCAAACACATCAGCAAAATCATTAAAAATTATTATAAAAGCAATGAGAACAGACAAAAATAAATAAAAAAACATACAGATGCCTCAACTGTTACAGCGTTGGAATGTAGAGTGTTGACCAGGTCAAGAATCACTTATGTTGACAACAGCATTTTAAAATCTCAAGGCAGTAGGAATCTTCTAAAGCTTTCTGTTCTGCAGTGCAGTGAGAGAAGACGACTGCTGCGTTTACTTCTCTGACCCTCCAGAATGTTGTGTAACGGTTGACTGCTATTGTCAAGGATGGCCTGAACCTTCTTCCCCATACACCTTTCCACCACAACCCCCATTGAGTCCACAGTCTGGCCCAGCACCAAGCCAGCCTTTTTCACCAGTTTCTCCAGTCTCTTAGTGTCCTCATCTGTCATACTGCCTTCCCAGCAAATGACAGCAAAAAAGAGGACACTGGCAACAACTCTCTGATAGAACACAGACCACATTTTGCTACATACATTGAATGATCTAAGTCTTCTGAGGAAAAAGAGCCTGCTGTGGCCCTTCTGACAGAGGACATCTGTATTCTCAGACCTGTCCAGTCCGTCATCAAGGTGGGCATCTAGATATTTATAAGTCTGCACCACCTTGGTGTCCTCCCCTTGGATGTTGACAGGCTGAAGGGGGAGCTTTGACTGCAGAAATCCACATCATCTCCTTGGTCTTTGTTGTTTTCAGAGCCAGGCAGATCATATTGCTCCAGTCACTGAAAGCTTCAATCAGATCCCTGTATTCCCCTTCCTGCCCATTCCTTATACATGCTACAATAGCTGTATCATCAGAATACTTCCAAATTGTGGCCAAACTCTGACTTCTATTTAAAGTCTGCTGTGTTTAAAGTGAACAGGAATGGGCCAGAACAGTCCCTAGTGGACCCCCACTGTTGCTCACTACCATCCCGGAGACACAGCTCCCCAGTTTGGCTTCCTGCAGTCAGGAAGTTATGAATCCAGCAGGTGAAGGTGGAATTCACCCCCATCCCCTCCAGCTTACCCTTAAGAAAGGAGAAAGTTAAAGCAAAAAAAAAAAAAATAAAATAATGAAAAGTCTTAAAACTATTTCCTAGCAGAAACATCTAGATGGGGATAATAAACTCCACAGTTAAAAGGGAGGCTAAAATAAGCAGCCACCGCTACCCGGTGCTGAATAAGTTAAAACTGAGAAATAACAAGGGGATAAAAAGGAACGGCTCAGGGAAAAAATAAAAGCTTTCAAGCTCAGAAATAAGAGATTAGGTTTGAATATCAGAGGAAATTTAAGATACAATCTGAAAGAATGCACACTTCACATGAGCCCTGAGTGTGCAAGAGAGCAGGAAGAGCATTGGTGCCAGGCATAGCTTTAAAACGCATCTAACATTCAAAAGGTGGTGTTATTAGATTCCTTCTCCACCACCTCGCTTTTCTTTTCAATAAAGGTTTGAAGATAATGCTGAAACTAACTTTTTGATCACCACATTTCTACATCGCCCTTCTTCAAACTCCAAAAAATCATGATGTGGCACTGTTTTGATAGCACTATGAATATAAAGTGTAAAAAGAAACCGCAACCTCAGTTTCATACAGCATCTTTGAAACAGAACGCCATCAACTTTTGTTTTTTTTTTTGGATTCAAGCACATAAAGAGACTCACTCAGAATCAGAAATGGGATTTGAACTGACAATTTACTTACCAATCCATACTTCCCACAAGATGTCTACTTTTTCTGTAAAGTCATCGAGAGCTTTCTGAATAAGTGGATGAGAGGAGCAGACCGAACTAAAACACTCCACTAATGCTCTCTTACCTTAAGTTTGGTATTTGGAACGGACAGATGTGCATATTCTTAAAAGTACAGAAGGCTCATAATTGAGAAGCGATGGCGCGGCCATTTAGTTTATAATCGAGTGCATGCAGAACTCTGAACCGCTCTCTGCTGGCTCTGCAGGTGTTTGCTTTTGGGTCTCAGTAAGGAGATGATTATCAGAATTGTTAATGGTCCTTCATATCCAGCGCTATATACTTCATTACCACTGATTGATTAAATGAACTGATTGTGTTAATCTTACAATTAAAATTAAATATGCCTCTTAGCTATAAAAATATCCTCAATTTGATTAACTTAAAGTTTAAATTACTGTATAATACTGATTCAGTGAGTTAAAGTACTTTTGAAAGTATCAGGTTTTTAAACTTTTTAAAACAAAGCATCCTTCCATTCATTCTTTAAAATGTGCTTTATAGAATCGGATGAGCCATCAACAGCTTGCGTAAAAGGCAGGAAAAAGATATGGCAGGACAGCAAAAGAGTTTATGTTTTAGCACTTCTCTACAGTGAACACCAACCCCATGTACAGAGTTCTATTTATCCATCCATTTTCTAAAATCCATTAAGTAAATTCTAGAAGACAGGAACCACCCCTGGATTGGGCACCAGTCCACTGAAGGGCACAGCTACTCACATGCCCACTTTCAAATGGGCATTTTAGGGAGTCACCAATTAATGTAATACCCCATGTGGGATGTCCGAGCAGAATAGGAGGACACAGTGAAAAAAGCAACATTGATAGGGAGTGGAAGTGTAACAAGTTTGTTTGCCGCATGAATCTGTTCTGTTTTCTTTTATTTTAAATTTTAATTGATGATCTCCTTTAATTTATTTTGGTGTGACTGCAGCATTACTGACTGAACTAATTATAAATTGTGAAGCATTTCTCAAAAAGGGAACAAAAAAACACACACACAATGCAACAAACTCCTACACCACCTACCACCACAGTGTAGTAATAGGACTACTATTCCCATGATGCTTTGCGGTATGCCCAGGATGTTGGAGGGTTGGGAACTTCCTGCTGCTTGTTGAATAAAAGTTTTCTAAGGTTGCGACTCCGTGTCCCGCGTCCTCATTATACACACAGGCCCAGTGTGTCTCATAATACACAAACATAACATAATGAAGCAACATCTCTGAGTGAAAACTCAGATCAGATATATCTGATAGGAATTTAATTGGAAATCAGTACCATATGCAAAAGCAGCCTGTATTTAGTCTGAACAAATTGGATACCATGAGGTTTTGGTGTTTACACCTAAGTCCAATCTTTGTCAGAAATGTGGAAACATTTGGATTAGATCACATCAGGGTAGTAGTTTGAACATGGCATTTGATTCTCATTTAGTACCTTCTGAGAAATTAAATCTGGGACACTTTTAGTTCATTGTGAGCCTGCATATCCCAGGAATGCACATCTTTCCACATTGTTTTAAACCGGTAAGTGACTATTGCCAATGTGGGTACTGCTTGGGTGTATAAGATATATCTTATATATAAATGTCTACGCGTGTCTCTCTTTCCAGCCCGGAATTGCGAGGATGCAGCATGAAGCTCAAAGAGCCATCAAGGTGGCCCCATGTTAACGAGTTGGAAGAAGAAAGAAGTGAGAGGCTACAGCATGAAACTGAAAGAAAGTGACTCCTTCGACAAAGTGAAACCGCTGAGGAAAGACAAACTCGCTTAACTGCTGATATACAAGCGAGGCGAGCATATCGGCAAAACGAAACCTCCGAGGAGAGAGAAACTCACTTAGCCGCTGATAGACAAGCAAGGCAAGCACATCAGCAAAATGAAACCATCAACTCTGCATTTCAATTTTTTTTCTGACGATTTCAATAGTTTGTAGGACCCCGGCCTTTTAACAGCATGGGCTTAATGCTGTAAAAAGCCGGGGGTTCTAGAAACTACTGAAATCGTCAGAAAAAAAAGCTGAAATGTAGAGATGTCAAGTAATTGAAATGAACTACTCTGAGCATCTCTCTCCTAGGAGGATTAGTTTTGCCGATGTGCTCGCCTCGCTTGTGTATTAGCGACGGGAAGAAAAGTAAAAGGGATACCTTTTTGCGGCTAAGCAACTTTGTCTTTCTTCTGATGTTTCGTTTTGCTGACATGCTAGCCCCGCTTGTGCATTAGCGGCTAAGCGAGTTTTCTGTTTCCTCGGAGGCAGAGCTTTTGCCCCGACTCCACCTCTCACTTCCAGGCCGGACAGACACACACACTTCCACACGTACATGTTTATCTTCTTCTTCTTCTTTCGGCTGCTCCCGTTAGGGGTTTCCACAGTGGATCATCTTCTTCCATATTTGTATTGTTGTCCGCATATTGATTTGGAAAAATTTTACACCAGATGCCCTTCCTGATGTAACCCTACTCATTTATCCGGGTTTGGGACCGGCACAAAGAAACACACTGGCTTGTGCATCCCCTGTGGCTGGGTTGTAGACGTTTATATATAAGATATATATATATAGTAATAACAAGGGGGTGTGTCACTAAGCCCCAAAACACACACAATGTCACCTAACACTACTCCGAGATCTAATTAGAGGATTTTTATTTGTTACCAACACATTCCAACCAAGCACCAACCTAAATCAACAGCAGCATGTTGACAATCAATCACGTGACTATCCCCCACTAACTTCTGATTCTGATTCTCCGAGGTCGGGCTGCAGGCTTCTTTTAAACTGCTTCTGAAGGACTGCTTCTGGGGTAACAGCATAGGTCATTGGAAGTGCTTCCGGGTTGTGTGGATATCAGGGGAGTCCTCATCCAAGGACCCAGACAGGGCTGGGTTTCTGGATTGGGTTCAGACCTGAGGAACACTGCCACCTGTGGGGGAATGAACTGCTCCTGGCATCCATGTTCACCCAGTCCTTCCATTAATCTTCTGCCCCAGTTGGGATGAAGATTGTCAGGCATTACAGCCATCCTTCCTCAATGGCACTTAAAATGTAGATATTGTTATAAGTCGAGGGTAAGACAGGAGTCAAGATGAAATGGTGGGGTGCCAACCCGTTTTCTCAAAATAATAAAATGATTTAAAGTACAAACACATCATGACATGGTAATGAAACAAAAGCAAAATATAGTCATTGGCTGTATGTTAATGGCTCTGCAGAGCAGTCAGGCTTTAGGGTTGGAGCTCTGTAGCGTGGATGGCTCATCTCCAGAATGAAACATCACTTCCTGGAGCGTCTTGCTTTTAGAGTCCTGGATCAGAATAGATGTGTTCTCTGAGTGGTGGGTGACAAAAGAGTCAGAAGAGTCAGCGATCGCACCCCCCTGGTATCCCAGGGATAGTAGTAGTTACCTCTGATGAGCTTGGATGATGACCCTCTGACACGCACGTGTGACTATATATACAGTAGATATATATTCTGTATGTGCACTTGTGACAAACATTCTGAGGATGAACCCTGTCAGATCTTAATTATCACTGTTGTTTCAGGAAGATAAGAAACTATTCAAAAATATTTACCCCAGTATTTTGTGAACTTGTTTTTAACCATTGTGTATCTGATCGTTACACCTACTGTACATTAAAGTTACAGTTCTTGCTTTGTTATCTGTAGTTCCAGCTACTAAGGCCAACCTGCGCTTCGGTCTGATATGCAGTTACTGTCTATTGTAGATACTGAAGGATGTCACTCTGAATTGCTAATTGCATAACAGACGTGGAGAGAAGATCCTTACACTGTTGCGCCTAGCCAGTCACAGTACTGCCATGTCTTTCCTCTACCTTTATTTTTACAAATATCTTTCTTGCTCCTTCACAGCAAATATCAAGTCATTGTTTTAGCTCCGGGAAAAAGATTCTCCTGCTTAGCTTACTTGGACAGATTCATTTCTTTGAGCTGTCGGTGTGTTGGATGGCAATTTAAAAATAATGAATGCAATAATAAAGGTAACTTTGGAAAGCACAGCGATGTTTGTGTCCTTCCCTCACCACCCCACTGACTTAAGTCAATGACGGAGTCATTGCTTGTGTGGTATTTGTATGTTCTACCTTTGTTCTTGTGGATTTTCACAATGTATTCTTTTTCTCCCACATTACAATGTTAAATTATTTGGTAACTCTAAATTGTTGTTGTTAGCTAGTGAGTGTGAAAACCTCCTTCAATGGGTTAAAGTTCGATCTAAGATAGTTTCCTGAATTGAGGCCAGAATAAACCCTGGTTCCTTGCTACCCCATAGCTAAAAAAAAAAGAAAATGAATGGATACATTTTTTGTATTGGGCTTTTTTACATTTATATCCACTTTAATAAAAGAACAAGTATCCATTTGTGTGTTTGTGGATCTTTGTGCCCATCCAGTTGCTATTTGGGAGTCATAAAAGCAGCGCTAATGTTTCTGATATCTGACATCTGTTGGAATGAAACTTCAATGTTTTCTTTTTAAATAAATGTATTGCATGCTGTGTGCAAACATTAATGCTGAATACGTCCGGTAGAGAGTAACTGTTGGATGGACAGAAATCAGCTTATTAGCTAGGTAGCATGTTTATTTGAGTTATAAAAGTATATTTCATGATTTTTGATACTGTATGCAATCTAATTATCTATAAGCATGTTTCATTGAGCGCATACAGTATATCATGGTAACACATTATAATAGGTGCTACCTATATTGGTCACTTATTGCCATGTAACAAGAATTAAAAAAATTTTTTTGTTTGGTTAATGTGCCAATAACTGAGTAACAGATGCTTCTATAAGCCTCTATCCTAAGGTTTGACCCATATAATTTCGTTGTGAATATTTGTATACTAAAATAATGTTTTAGTAATTTTTAGACTCAAATGAAGACATGAAATGCATTATTCATAGTCTGAATAAACCCACATGATTTGAAATTTACTTCTCAGTTTTTAAACATGGAGTAGACCCAGCATTGTCTTTTTTGTTGTAAAACAACAAGCGAGGATGATGAATTAATTATCCTTGCTACCACTATGTGTGAAGTCATTTATCATTATTTTACCCTCATGCAAATCTTTTCAGAAAAGATTTAGATCTGACATTAACAATGTATAACAAAACACTACCAGGCCAGTTATTTAAAAACTGAACAGAAATAAAAACAGTCCTTTCTCCCACACAAGCGATTCAAGCAGACCTGCCCAAAACAAAACCTCAAGGGAGAACATAGGAGCAAGTGTGAATTCCCAAAATCCAAATGTATGACTGCATTTAAAATAAGGTTGTATAATGTCAAAATCTAAGGGACAATAACTTTCGATATTAAAATGAAATGGAATAATAGACAGCAGAGGTGAAACGTCTACCTTGCACACCAAAGCCAGTCCTGAATTAATTGCCAATATACTGCAGTGCTCACTCACACACATAGTTCCTCTGTCTTGTAATGCGAGGCTGCAGCTTATGGCTAACTACCATTTCATTACCTTGCATATATTGGCATCCATTAAACCCCATTCCTTCACTTTGTAAAAGGTAATGGTGAGTCATGGACTGTCACAGGGGTTTCCATCTCTGATCCCGTGGGGCCACAGTGGCTGCAGGTTTTCCTTCCTGCTATTTTATTAATCACAGACCACTTTCTGCTGTTAGTTAACTTGTTTCCCCTTCATGTTTTTTTAGACTGTATTTTAAATTGCATTTTTTCCTTAAATGGAAGCCAAACAAAAATGAGATGTGAGCCAACAGATGACCAACTCTTTATAAGTCAGGGCCTCCAGCGCCGAGCAGTTTCACTCTAACAAGTTTCCTAATTAGATAGATAGATAGATAGATAGATAGATAGATAGATAGATAGATAGATAGATAGATAGATAGATAGATAGATAGATAGATAGATAGATATGAAAGGCACTATATGATAGATAGATAGATAGATAGATAGATAGATAGATAGATAGATAGATAGATAGATAGATAGATAGATAGATAGATAGATAGGTAGATAGATAGATAGATAGATAGATAGATAGATAGATAGATAGATAGATAGATAGATAGATAGATAGATAGATAGATAGATAGATACTTTATTAATCCCAAGGGGTAATTCACATACTCCAGCAGCAGCATACTGATAAAGAACAATATTAAATTAAAGAGTGATAACAATGCAGGTATAACAGACAGACAATAACTTTGTATAATGTTAACGTTTACCCCCCCGGGTGGAATTAAAGAGTCGTATAGTGTGGTGGAGGAATGATCTCCTCAGTCTGTCAGTGGAGCAGGACGGTGACAGCAGTCTGTCGCTGAAGCTGCTCCTCTGTCTGGAGATGATACTGTTCAGTGGATGCGGTGGATTCTCCATGATTGACAGGAGCCTGCTCAGCGCCCGTCGCTCTGCCACAGATGTCAAGCTGTCCAGCTCCATGCCTACAATAGAGCCTGCCTTCCTCATCAGTTTGTCCAGGCGTGAGGACAATAGGAGCCAATTCTCATTGTTAGTTAAATTCCATGGCCTGTTGGTGCTGTCATTCAACCAAAGCAGACATTTCCAAAATTTTTGATTTTCTTAGAAAAAACTAAGAGCACCACCAACATGTTTTGTGGAGCAGCACAGATCAAGGTTCCTGAGAGCTTCACCTTCTTTTTATTTTTCCGGCATTGGTTAGCTTGTCATGTGTTGGCTCCTTTGGCACGTCATTATTGTTTGTAAGGAAGTCTTAAGTAGCAAGTCACTTAAAATTAAGGCAAGTGTAGCAAAAACAGGCAACTAATGTAGAAAATGGTTAGAATGAAAACCTGGAGCCACTGCGGCTCTCCAGGATTGGCAGGAACCTTATTGAATAGAAGACTGAAATGTATAAGAATGGAAGAAATTAAATTGCCATCTATCAAATATTTATTATTAGCTATACAGAATATTCTGTATTTTATAATTTTGTAAAGGTAGGCATAATGATAGCACATTATTTATGCTTTCTTAATTTGCATGGCCTTTGGTTAAATAAACTTGAAACTTTCTCTTTACTGGCTGATGAAATACTGTGCTTATTGTGGGCAATGTACGTATGTTCTCACCGTGGCCTGCATATTATAGTGAATAAAGTTCATGTGATGGCAGTATATTATCTATTCAGTGTCTTCTTTATGGTTTGCCATACGTCCTATTAACATGTCTGATTCATGCCTTGTGCTGATATGGCAGTTCTTGTATTGCCTTGTGGCAGGATGGAAGATGCATCCCATACTTCACAGGCAATGCTTACTTATGATACATTTTAGCCAAATTAATGGTTTACTAGTATCTTATACTGTGCTCTTCTTAGTAAGTGCAATGCTGAGATGTGTTTTCAGGTTTAGTCCTTAGCCATTATCATTATGTTTAAATAAGGCTCTCTCAGTTTCTTATGCCAGCTTTTTGTTATGTGTGTTTGGGTAGAACTACATGCCATTTCACAGAAGGAGTCAGTCATTTTAAAATGACTGCTCTGTACTTCTTAGTTAATATTTCTTGTCTTCAGATAGTGAGTTGAGAGCGGTTTGCTCTGACAAATCAGAAGAAAGTGAAGGGTGAGGATTTAGAAACTTTACAGAAGAATGCAAATGTCTGATAAGCAGAAGCATATGAATTTGCATGAAAAGAGACAAAGACAAATCAAGAATGGCTTTCTAAAAAGCAAACATTTTCTTAAAATAACTTAGATGCTGTATTTTTATCTTAATACATCCACCCAAACTGTGCGGCTTACAGTAAGGCTTGTGGATATGGCTCTTGGGAAGGAAATATGAAAGCAGTATCATAGAGAGGAGACATATCGAGGATATTTCATACCATCTTTTAGAGTATTGTATTCTAAACGCAAGCGCAGTTCTGTGAGGATTTATCATTGCTGTAGCATTTATTGAATAATTTACATTAGCTACAAAATGATTTTTTCCTTATAGTTCTTCATCATTAAAATCTACAGTTATTGGTTCCCTTTTAAAGCGTTACCCCAAAGTGTCTTTTTGAACGTTCTTCTGGTCTTGTGGACAATCCAAGTCATAGGAACTACAGCGTAACTTTTTTAAAAGCGTTGTTCTTCTGAATGGCCATAAAGCTTTCCAAACTAACAAATGTTATTATCTCTTAACAACATACCAAAGCCAAATATCAAATATTTTTCTAGACTATGCTAAGAAAAGTGGAAGTTAGATAAATTAAATGTTAAGCAATATGTTTGGATACTTCCAAGCAAAGTACCTGAGAAGAGAATGAAAGGCAGATTTTGCACTTTTCTCATATATTTTCAGGGAAACACCAAC
Source organism: Erpetoichthys calabaricus (assembly GCF_900747795.2). Taxonomy (NCBI): domain Eukaryota; kingdom Metazoa; phylum Chordata; class Cladistia; order Polypteriformes; family Polypteridae; genus Erpetoichthys; species Erpetoichthys calabaricus. Next base: position 33,225,821 of record NC_041405.2, read on the forward strand.
ATTGCCTAGTTGGGACTTTTCTTGCACATAATTGCAGGCATATCTCAAAGAATACTCCACCTAAAAATAATCATTTTGGAAGGAGAGTAGAGGTGGGTCATCATTTCAAAAGTTCATTCTCATTTGTGAGAGAGAGAGCGTGCCAGCCATTAATGGGACAATTGTCCAGAAGTGGTTTATTTAACAATAGTTAAGCCAAAATACAAGTGCCTGGGACAATGTGAGCATACAACTGGATATCTGACATATGGATTATGCAACAACAGTAAAGTGAAATTTTTTTTGTATGTTTTGCTATTAGTTTGTTCAGCATTTGTCCTCATACATTATAACATTATAACCTCTACTCTCCATAAAAGTGTGAGATTAAGACATTTTCTTAACCATTACTAAAAAGAACATGGGTTAATAGATAAAAAATGGTTATTTTTAGGTGGGGTATTGCTTTAAAGTCACAAAATTGTGAAATGTCACAGACTTAATGGCACTCAAAAGGACAGCATTACTTATTATTAAATTGCCTTCAATCAATAGTAATAAGGTCTAATTTCATTTATAACCACATCAGCATCTTCAGTTGAAATATGCAGAATTTTGTCTTATTTGGCATATGGAAGCAATTTAAAAAACCTAATAGAGCAATATTAAATGTACTTATAATTACATAAAAAAGAAGAAAACATTTTCAAGCCCACTCAATGCAATTCACAGTTATGGATTGCCGAAGCAAATCCAGATGGCATCAGGTGCAAGGAAGGCCTGGACAAAGGACCAGTCCATTTCAAGAGCCACGCACTCACCCACCTGCTCTTATACTCACATTGAGCCGATTCAGAATTGCCATTGATAGATAAAACATATTAAGAGTACTAAAGAAAAATCCACGCCGGCACGGAGATATAATGCCATCTCCACTCAGACAGCATCCAGACATCTAAATCAATCCCAGGATGCTCAATCCATGAGGCAGTATGGCTAACAACTGGAACATAATTACAGTAAAAAAGAAAAGTAACTATAATATGGGGGCCATGCAGAAGCAGTAATTAGCACTGATATATCATAGTGCTAGAAACCTCATTCCCACTTGGTCATGGCCTGACAGCTTCAACTTTCTCCTCGAGTCCAGATGGATTTTTTTTCTGAAGACTCTGATTACCTAACACTTCCTCAAGAATTATGAATGGATGAACTGATAGATCGATATGAATGACAGTGATTAATAGATAGATAGATAGATAGATAGATAGATAGATAGATAGATAGATAGATAGATAGATAGATAGAAGTGCAAGGCACTATATGATAGATAGATAGATAGATAGATAGATAGATAGATAGAAGTGCAAGGCACTATATGATAGATAGATAGATAGATAGATAGATAGATAGATAGATAGATAGAAGTGCAAGGCACTATATGATAGATAGATAGATAGATAGATAGATAGATAGATAGAAGTGCAAGGCACTATATGATAGATAGATAGATAGATAGATAGATAGATAGATAGATAGATAGATAGATAGATAGATAGATAGAAGTGCAAGGCACTATATGATAGATAGATAGATAGACAGATAGATAGATAGATAGATAGATAGATAGATAGATAGATAGATAGATAGATAGATAGATAGATAGAAGTGCAAGGCACTATATGATAGATAGATAGATAAATAGATAGATAGATAGATAGATAGATAGATAGATAGATAGATAGATAGATAGATAGATAGATAGAAGTGCAAGGCACTATAAGATAGATAGATAGATAGATAGATAGATAGATAGATAGATAGATAGATAGATAGATAGATAGAAGTGCAAGGCACTATATGATAGATAGATAAATAGATAGATAGAAGTGCAAGGCACTATGTGATAGATAGATAGATAGATAGATAGATAGATAGATAGATAGATAGATAGATAGATAGATAGATAGATAGAAGTGCAAGGCACTATATGATAGATAGATAGATAGATAGATAGATAGATAGATAGATAGATAGATAGATAGAAGTGCAAGGCACTATATGATAGATAGATAGATAGATAGATAGATAGATAGATAGATAGATAGATAGATAGATAGAAGTGTAAGGCACTATATGATAGATAGATAGATAAATAGATAGATAGAAGTGCAAGGCACTATGTGATAGATAGATAGATAGATAGATAGATAGATAGATAGATAGATAGATAGATAGATAGATAGATAGATAGATAGATAGAAGTGCAAGGCACTATATGATAGATAGATAGATAGATAGATAGATAGATAGATAGATAGATAGATAGATAGATAGATAGAAGTGCAAGGCACTATATGATAGATAGATAGATAGATAGATAGATAGATAGATAGATAGATAGATAGATAGATAGATAGATAGAAGTGTAAGGCACTATATGATAGATAGATAGATAGATAGATAGATAGATAGATAGATAGATAGATAGATAGATAGATAGATAGATGCATTATATTGGTGATTACAAGAACTTAATTAATTTATTATATCCTTAAATAATTTATTATATCCTTAATGTTTATTTTATGACTTTACTGAACAGTAAAAAAGAAGTCAATAATGTTGACGATTTTGTTTGATTTTGCATGTAAGAAGCTCAGTGTAAAATATCCTGATGAAATTTTGCACATTTGTAAAGACATGGTCTTTGCAGTAATTAAAAATATTTTCTTTAGGTTGAAACTTTTTCTCCTTTGCCTTTATGTCAATTACTGTATATTAAAACAAGCTGCCATTTCAAGTTATATTAGTTACATCCTGCTGAAAACAGTTTGCTCAGTAAATTTAAACTTTCTGGAGGAACAGGGTTCTTGGATGTTGACTGTTGTCTCCATAAGTGTGAGAGCAGTTTTATTTGATGTGATGGCATGATGTGTTATTCAGACCCTTGCATTCAATACATCAATAAGAAAAGCTGAATCGCTAGGTAATTCATAGTAGAGTATGGGCAGAAGAGACACATCAAATTTTAGTTATTTTACCTAGTTAGAATGATTTTCTGCTCTTACCAAAAGAAAAAATATATACTGTACATGATGATGCATTTAAAGTGTATGGCTTTCTTTATAAAAGCAGTCTATAGCACAATTCTTCTTAAACAGGCTTTGAATGTGGTGCAGATTTATTAATATAATACACTTAAAATGAAACATTTACCACTATACACAATATAAAAGTCAATGTGTAAATATATACAGTATGTACACATAATTAATAAATCTGTAAAATGTTTGCAGTCTTTAAAGTTCTTAACACCCCTAAAGCTCATAATATAAGTACATTAAAATTAAGTAATATAAAATCTAAATCTGAAACGCTACTGGAATAATTCTTTGCTGTTTGATTAGGTGCTCCTGCCTAATAGCAACCTGGCCCTCCGTTTGTTCTCGTAAGAATGTAAATTTGCCAGATCATACAAGTTGCCTAAACAAAGTATTAAAATGTGGCACAGGGATGCTGGCTCATGTTGACGCCAGTTTATCTTTGAAAGTAGATGGTGGTGGACCTCTGGTGCTCCTTCACTGTGGTCCCACAGATAGTGAATTGTGTCGACTTGTTGTGAATGACTCTGCTTTAAGATGAAAACATTGTCATTTTTCTGTAACTACACTTTGTGCCAGGGTGGCTCTTCAGAGTAATGCCATAGGGAAACCATTTTTGGTTCCCAAAAGACCCATCCAGAATGAACCTTCATGTATAAAGCTCTGTAACAGGCTCTACGCAATAAATAACAATGAACAGGTGGTAACCGATTTGTAAAATACCAATGGCTACCAATGATTTTGAAAGGACTATTGCTTACAATAACAAGGGCTGACTTTTACTATCCTGCTAGGTAGCCTACCATACATTAAAGGTTTGTCTATCTACATATTTTAATGTTTTTCAAATCACAAAGAACCAACTTCATGTGCAGAGAACCCTTCCCAGAATGAAATGGTTCTTTGTCAAGCAATAGTTGTACGAGGAACCACACAACCATTATTTTTTTCAGCCTTGTGGCATGGAGTGATATCCTGCTGTAAAAGTCCCTTTCCATAAATAGCAATTACTGCCATACATTGGTATAACAGAATGGATCTAACGAAGTCACGGTTTGTGCTATGTAATAATTTCCCCAACAGAATGACTTAGCAATGTTTTTCAGTTCTTCCAGCATTTACTTTTTCTGCACTGCACTCTGGGGCCAAATGTAAATGCAATGTTTCTGTTGGGAAATTTCATTGGAAGACAATTCAAAGTAGTAGACTTATAGTGGGACTATTGGGGAGAAACAATGCTCCCTGAACTAGCCAATCTGGGGCATAACACAGACCTCTCAATAATGAAAAATAAAATTTGAATAACCAGTCTGTTAAAAAATATGTGTTTGAAGTGATATACGTATTCAATGCTTAACATGATTAGTTTGCTTTTAATTTTCATGAAAAAAAGATTATAGCTAATTCTTAATTGTTTTTTGAGTGGACTAAGTAAGACATCAACCCTGACCTTGTGTTTTCATCAACGTGTTTAGTATATGAACACTACGAAGTCGGAGAGAGAAGATGTCACAAGTGATAACTCTAGAAATACCCTTAGCATGTGAACCCAGGAATAGTCCACTATAAACCCACAACTTGTTGCGGACCATTATGTTAACACTAATGGTACTGCTATGATAGATAGATGTGAAAGGCACTATATGATAGATAGATCGATAGATGTGAAAGGCACTATATGATAGATAGATTGATAGATAGATAGATGTGAAAGGCACTATATGATAGATAGATAGATATGAAAGGCACTATATGCTAGATAGATAGATAGATAGATAGATGTGAAAGGCACTATATGATAGATAGATAGATAGATAGATAGATAGATAGTTAGATAGATAGATAGATAGATAGATAGATAGATAGATAGATAGATAGATAGATAGATAGATAGATAGATACTTTATTATATGTATATATACTTATATACAATTTTTGTTCACAATTTATGTGCCACATATGGAAATGTGTTGAACATGATGGCCAAGAGGTTGAGACATTCCTGTAAATCATCTTTCACATATGAAGTATGTTTTGTGAATAAATTGTTTCCGCCATTCAAATGTTAACACCCTCTATTTGCTCAGTTTACCATCATGAAATGTATCATTGTTCAGGTACTCCAGTGTCCACCCTCTCGTCGAAAATGCACAAGTGTGGTTGAACTTCTGAGAGGTTTAGAAGGAAGATGGGTATAGTTTAACAGAAGTAATAATTATGCCAACAATTTCCCAGTATTAAATGAAAATCAAAGTACACACATCTAACAGCACTTGCCTTCTTTCCGATGCTGTTCTGACTCCTCATGGATCTATAACATAATAAACCGATTCAGAAAATATAATAAATCAGGGAGCATAAAGCTTAATGAAAGACACATCCAATACGTCAAACTCCATGCTGAATTTCAAATAGACACTCACCAGCCCATACTTAAAAACATTTGGTATGAATTATGCACAGAGGGGAGCCACTCATGAAGATTCTGAAAATCAGCTGTAGCCTTTGATCACTACAGGGCTTCAAACATTATCTAAGGCTTCCGTCTCTCACTTTACAGCAAATTCAGACCTTGCCACTCATCTTTTCAACATTCAGCAGGTGGAAAGCACTGCTGTGTCTTACCGTTCAGAGACCTCAGTCTGTGCGTGACCTTTACAAAGCGAGAGACGAGCTCTCCTCCAAAAGCAGAATGGTTATTTTGTCATTCACATGTTTCCCCCCAAACATCATACCCTCTTGGACATTTATTCTAATATTTCTTCACCAGCTTCCTTTCATTACAATTGCATTTTCTCTTGAATCCTTAGCGCTCTACATTTTGTAGAAATTTCTGTACAAGAGTGTGCAAATGCTTGTATGTATGCACGCACACCTTCAGAACCTGTTTTGGAGACTCACACCTACACTGTATACATACACATACAATTGTAATGGATAAGTGCTGCATGAGCAATATACTGCATATTATAAATATTTTTTATTTTATTACTCAATTTTAACCAGCAGAGCTCTCCAAAATGCAAAGATAAGAAAGAAATAAAATACTGTAGTTGACACTTTTATTTAAAACAACATTGTAAATGCTGTATTTCAGGTGTTGCTAACTTCATGTCAACAGCTTCTCACAATTTTCCCTTACATTTATCACAAAATGCACCCACATACTATTCAAGCTCACAAAGACACACTTACGCACATTTATACACACACACACACTATCAACAATCTCTTTTTCTCTCCTGCACACCCACACACTTACTGCAGGTTCCCATTGTGCTGATTATAAGTCTGAAGAAGAAGCAACAAATAAGGCTGTGAGGGCTGAGATGGAAACAGAGAGGAGAGTGGGAGACTGGGAGCACTTGCTCTTTAACCGCAATAAATACTCCACAATGGTACTGCATGTAGCCACCTGTCACAGCCTGAGGGGCAGAATATATTAATTAGATAATCCTTGCAAAGGATAGTATATTTTACTTTCATGTTAAGTATTGCTGATGTGACCATTCTATAAGGAAATTTTCAACTTAACTTAAAATGGTATTATAATAATTGTGATTCATATACTTTATTAATCCCCAAGGGGAAATTTTCTTTTTGCATAACCTTTTGGCAGTCCGAGCACAGGGTCAGCCATCATGCAACATCTCTGGATCAATTTTCAAGTTAAGGGCCTTGCTCAAGGGCCCAATGGAATAGGATCCCTTATGGCATTAATGGGATTTGAACCTGCAACCTTCCACATACCAGTGCAGATCCTTAGCCACAGAACCACCACTTTATATTACTTTCACACACTAATATGATTTGTATGTACACAAATTAATTTTGTAGTAGACTGGAACTTTGCCATCTGTTGCAACTAGATTAGGCTCCAGCTTACCATGACCATTACAAGGATAACTGGGCCTAAAAAAGAAATGGGTACATATATAACATGAATAGATATATAAAACACACAGCAAAATTGACCACACAGTGGCTGAAGGAGAAAAAAAGTGAATGTCCTTGTGTGGCCAAGTCAGAGCCCAGACCCAAATCCCATTGAAAACCTGTGGAAAGATTTGAAGATAGCAGTCCACCAACAATCACCATCCGATTTGGCCGAACTTGAAGAGTTCTGTAAAGAAGAGTGGGCAGATATTACTCAATCTAGATGTGCAAAGCTGATAGAGACGTATCCCAACTGACTCAAGGCTGTCATTAAAGCAAAACATGGTTCAACAAAGTGACATTGACATTGGGGGGGTGATCCTTTACTAATCTCAGTCTTGTTTTTGATTTTTTATAATTTTTCTGAACTGGTAGCTATGGTATCTTTCACTTGGATGTTATAGGTTGCATTGAGCAAGTAAATCTGGGAAAAATATTGGTTTGTATGTTTTCATTTAAGGCTGTAAAGCAAAAAAAATGGGAATATTTCAAAGGGGGGGATTCTTTTCTATGCCCACTGTAGATAGATAGATAGATAGATAGATAGATAGATAGATAGATAGATAGATAGATAGATAGATAGATAGATAGATAGATAGATATGAAAGGCACTATATGATAGATAGATAGATAGATAGATAGATAGATAGATAGATAGATAGATAGATAGATAGATAGATAGATATGAAAGGCACTATATGATAGATAGATAGATAGATAGATAGATAGATAGATAGATATGAAAGGCACTATATGATAGATAGATAGATAGATAGATAGATAGATAGATAGATAGATATGAAAGGCACTATATGATAGATAGATAGATAGATAGATAGATAGATAGATAGATATGAAAGGCACTATATGATAGATAGATAGATAGATAGATAGATAGATAGATAGATAGATAGATAGATAGATAGATACTTTATTGACCCAAAGAGGATCCTGAAGTGTTACATAGCCATGCATATTACTGGCAGTTACAAATACATAACAACTACATGGGATGCACTCAAGGTTAAGCAGTAAAATAGCTACACAAGCAAACAAACAAGTAACTCAAAAAATAAATAGCAAGACACGTTCTAAAAAAATAAAGCAATAACCGAAATAAGAGTTCATTCTTTTTCTAGAGCAAAACTTCCACACTTCTGAAATGGAGTTAAAAAAGCTTGCCTAAAGATCTCCAGAAAGAATGAAGGTAAAGAAACAGTGCAGATGTTTTTCAATTTACTGTGAAAGACATCTTCCAAAAGTACCCTTAACATAAAGGATGAAAAGAAAGAAAGAGAGAGATAGAGAAATGTAAAAAGAGGTGCAGCAATGGAGAGATGGTATTTAACCAGATTATGATGAGACCATATGGCTTATTGAAATTAGTCGAATAAAAGAAACAAATAACCATCACCCTCTTACCACAATTAATAAATCCAAAATCTTGTAATTGGTTTGTTTGATGTGCTTTTGCCTAATGTCCTTGAATTGTAAAAAGTCCAGGATATATTGCTTAAAAAGCTTCAAAACTCATGCTTAAAGCTTTTTGTATCTATTAGAGTGAGCTGATGTTTATTTAAAACTACTTATCTATTTTGATTTATTTACACTCTGCCTTTTCCATCCTAAATCATTTTACAGGAAAAGAGATTTGTATAAATGTAACAGCTGCAGCTCATATGTCTTGCTTGGGGTCAAAAAAGTGTGCCAAGGTTGCAGTCTCAGTCTGTAAATCTATTAATTGTAAAGAAGTGGAGACATGGGAGATATGAAAGTCAAACAAAAACAGTCATAGGTATGAATACATCTCCATTCTGTGCATATATGCTTAACCTTCATAAGGTTTCTTCATAAAATTACTTTGTTTTGGAGAAAAAAAAATCACTCTGTTATATTCTGGCTCACAGCCATCACATGCCAGTCCAGTCTGGCAGGTCTTCACACAGAACCTCGGACACAGGTGACCTGCTGGTAGAGTGGTTAATGCTGCTGCCTTGGAGATCCAGTGTCTTGGGTTTGAATTCCACGCCCAGTCATTGAGAGCGAAGAGTTTGCACATTCTCTGTGTCTGTTCAAGTGTCTGGTGAAGCTCCATATGCTTGTCAGTAGTGTTTGTATCAAAAGACACAGTACAAAGTAAAATAAAGACTGATCTGAGAGAGTGAAGTCTCTTTTTGAGATGTATCCAGCTGAAGACCTCTGCAGCTCTGCCATTCAGCAGCTCTGCTGGACAGCCAATTGGATTGCACGTTTTTGTCATTTGGTTTGCTTGACTTGAGTGAGATAACCTTCCCCCAACCCTAATCTTAACCAAAGTGTAACCAGGTGTTATAACCGATGTGTAATGTAAAGCGACAACCTGTTCAATGGAGTGGACCTCTGGAGGTCAGCAAGAGTTTTTTGCACTTTTTAGTACTTATAGCTTTTATAACATGACAGTGCAACAATATAGTTTAACAATCTCACACCTTATTAATACAACTCAGGGTTGCCAAAGGAGAGTGTGAGACTTTCCCGGACACCACCAGTCGGAGACCACATCTTTATAAAAAGCACACGTTTATTAAACATTAAATAAACACAGTTCCTCACTCCACACAAAGCACAAAGCAATAGTCACCCTTAATCAAGTCTTCTCAATGTCCTTGGCCGCCTCTACTCTCCTCCTGGGAGCTTCGTCCTACTCCCTCTCCCGACTCTGGCTCACTGACTGCAAGGAGGCGGCCCCTTTTATTCCCGCCCAGATGTGCTCCAGGTGGCTGATGATGTCCATCCGGCAGCACTTCCTGGTGTGGCGGAAGTGCTGCCCTTTGAACCGGAAACACTCCGGACGTCCCTGGCCGATCCCTCCGCCATCTTGCCAAGTGTGGCGGAAGTAATCACATCCGGGTCTCCTGAGGCTTAAAGCGCCCCCTGGCGGTGGCCACGGTTCCCAATAGTACAAATCTTCTTTGTCCCTGTCCCGTGGTCCTCTTTTTATCCAGGGCGACTGCCCCTTTGTGACCCGGAAGCTATTAATGTCCCTTTCTGGTCCCTCCAGGCATCCCGGCCAGGTAATGACCGCAGTCATCTGTGACAAGAGGTACTGGGAGCAAGATGGCAAATGATCACAAGCACACACACACACACACACACACACACACACACACACACACACATACACATACACACAGAGGTTATTTTGAAATTGCAAATTAACTTTACAGTCCCACATTGGAGTAAGTGGGAGGTAAACCAGAATATCCACAAATATGACAGATAGATAGATAGATAGATAGATAGATAGATAGATAGATAGATAGATAGATAGATAGATAGATAGATAGATAGATAGATAGATAGATAGATAGATAGATAGATAGATTTTAGTATAGTAGGCAGGATAGGATAGATAGATAGATAGATAGATAGATAGATAGATAGATAGATAGATAGATAGATAGATAGATAGATAGATAGATAGATAGATAGATAGATAGATAGAGAACAAAAGAGTGTTGGTGGCTGAGAGAGATCATTAGCAAATGAATCCAAGAGGACTGTGGATTGAGCTGAGTGAAGCAGACTCTGTCTGTGGTTTTTAGCACATCTTCTAATTAATCTATCACTCAAAACGAATGTGAACAATAAGTAAGTTGCACATGTACTGCAGTAGGATTACATGCAATATAAAAGCTATCCTTCCTCATGACTCTGGGTGACTCTAAGGAACTGGGTTGATCTTGGCCTGGTCACTGTCTAAGTGGTGTTTTCCCCATCTCCATGTCAGCTTTCTTAAGGGGGTATAGTTTGCTCACCAAGACACACATAAACTGATATGAATGTGCCCAACAATAGCCCTTTGCCCCATGCCAGGGACTGGCTCTGGAACTTAGTGAACATATACTGAGAAAGTCTGCCCTCATTTCATGTGTTGAATGCTTCAGTTGGTGGGTGCCACAGTAGCAAGGTGGCTGCTCAAACCTCACAAACTGAGTAGCATGGGTTTGAATCCTGTGCTTGGATGATGGTAATAATTCATTTTCACACTCTCTATGTGCTCTGCCCCCATACTCTATTTACTCCTTCTGCAATGCCAAAGATGTGAAAGGTTACGATTATTGGTGATCTATTTGGTGGTTGTGTGCCTAAATGGATTCTGCATTGTACTGGTATCCTGCCATTTTCTGCCTTGCAGGGATACACTCCAGCTCTCCTGCGATACTCCCCTGAAGTATGTTTGAAAATGTTTTGTTATTTTATTTTATATTTAACTTTCGTGAAATGCTCTGGTGTGGTTCAGCTTGGGAGTCACTCAGTGAGAGTGTTAGCTACGGAAACTGATTAGCTACTCAGGTACCTGGCCAATCAAAAGCTATTATTACAGCAACAGATAAGAACTTTGTGGAAACAATGAAGTGAAAATTGTCATCATAGCGATTGAATGGGAAAACACACATATTGTACCTTTGGGTGAGCAGTTTATTGACCAAAAGAAGTTATATAAGAGGAAAAGCAGTCAGGCCTGAGTTAAGAGGAAGACAGGCACAGCTTTAGTCAGTGAACAGCTGACATGCCAACTAGGCCATCAGTTTGGGAGGATGGAGGAGTATGGAGGCAGTGCGCATTTGACAAAGTAATTACTGTGCAGATCATGAATATTGCAGCACCTGACATTTCTCAGTAATTCACAGCATCTGTTAAAATCTTCTGCTACATTAGGGGGCACGTTCACCAAGTTATTTTTACATCAGGCTGAAGTGGGGTCTATTTTCTATTCAAACAAACCGAGGCATACAGCTGTTGAGATAAAGTACTTGAGTTAAACCGTCGGAGGTTTATTACTTTTACATTTTTTCATTTCTTTTCTCATTTATTTCATGTTGGCTAGTGGCTTTTCATCCTGTTCTCAGTGTTCACCATTTTACTTTTTCTGATTTGTTTTTATTTTTCACATGTGCTCTTCCACAGCTTATTTAGAAGGCCTCAGGAGAAGGGATTGTTAGTATCTTGCTGTGGCAAAAAATATTCAGATATGTTTGAAATTGCCAACTCTTCGGATGTGCCTGACATTGGATACTAGACTTAAAAACTCCCTGTGTTCTTATGTATATTTTGTTATGTGATGTTTCTCTGTTACATTTTGACATTATATTTTCCTGTTTATTTTTAGTGTTGTGTATAACTAGCTGAGTTACCTGACAAGAGATTTTGTTAGCCTCAAACATGTTTCATTTTTTACATTACTATTCCTTGGAGTGGAATGCTTATTTGTTTACAATATTGTATTTTTTTTTTTGGTGCAAAGAAACTTAAATTGCAGTAGGCAACTCCCACCCAAGAGGGCTTGGGCCATGACAACAATAGTGAGGGAAATGAGTACAGAAAAAGGTGGCTAAGCCTGACAGTTGTATGTCCAAAAATAATTAAATGTGTAAACGTAAGTAAATGTGTGTCCAAATTTCAAATCTGTGGCTTAAAAACAAAGTTGTGCATAAAGAACTAAAAGAGAGATTGTGCTTTATAGGTGAATAGAATGTGCAACACAAAAATAGCAAAAGGGAGTGCAGATGATTAAATTCTCAAAAAGACCACACTAGAAACTCACTAGTCTGTCCCAAAATAGGTCTCACCCCAGGCAACCAGGCACCAAACTCCAGAGAAAGGCTTTTCGGTCAGTGCAAGCCCAAAATAGGGCACTGGCTTTAAAAGTGTAAAAATATTTTCCCAAATCTACAAAATTGCTCTTTAAGGACGAGCATACTTTTGGCTTGAAAAAGACAAAGGCCAGCAAAGTAATTTTATAAACAAAGAATATTTTTATATCAATACAAAGCAGCATAAAATGACAAAGATAAAGCAAAATGGTATGTCAAAAAAAGGAAACTCAAAGCCACCAAGTCCAGTCCATAATCTAGAATTTAGAAACCAGAAACCGAAGAAAAATCCACAATAAACCAGAAAATCAGAACAGTACACACGACGATGATCTACACTCTACGGTTCTCTATGATGCCTGAACCATCTCCTCAAACTGAACATTAAAGGCAGAGGGCGGTGCCACAGAGTGACATCGTTGTGGTCCCACCCACAAAATGAAAGGAATATATTCAGATGACCTAAACACACAATGCACAAACACTAAATAATTACTAAACAAACCAATACTAACAAAAATACATAAAAAAAACATAATTAATAATAATAAAAAAAACAAAAATAACAATTAAATTGAAAATAACTACAAGCCAGGGAACATACACTGGCTGTAACGTAACATATAGTGGTTGTCTCATAAGTGCACTTAATAAAAATAGATTGGACAGAATTAAGACTGTCCTGCATTCCACTTTTGTACAATTGCTAGTTTTTGGCTGTGGATGGTCAATGGATTATTGCAGTTCATATTTCTTCAACATTAACGTCTTGAAAGAAGAGCTGCTGATATGACTGTGTGTTTCCAGCCACCCACGTGACTATTACTTCGTTAACTTATTTTTATGATCTGTTTTGCCATCAGCAATGGCTATCATATAAGTAAAAAAATAAATACCCAAAATGTAATAAGATCTCTTAGAGTAAAACTGAAACAGTAAATAATTCATGTGAAATGAATCTCCATTTTAAGATGAACAATTTTGAAAATTTGCCCAAACTTTTAAATGGGAGTTTTTCAAATTTCAAAAAGGTGGACAGCTCACTCAATTTGTCAAAACCTTTTGAAGATTTGCGGTACGAAATATCAACAAATTTCAGAGTGGAGTTTTTATCATACAGACAGATAGAGAGATATGACAGAAGGTGGAATTCTCTATTTTGCATTTAAAAAGCAACAAATTAAATGATGACAAAAGTTTGTGTAATGAAGGGGCATAAAATCAGTTATTTTATAGCATATCTCCTTAGGGTCACATAGGTAGCATATGGAGTCTAAAACTTTGTTATCTGGAAACTTCCCATTCCTCACATTATAAACCTGGAATGGGCCTCATCCCAAAGATCAAAGCACAAATATGTCAGATTTACATGTACATTTTTGACCTACTTTGTTCTTGGTGCAGTTCTGATTACTTTAAGCTTTTTAAGTATATTGCCATTATGTAATAGAGAACTAAAAATTTAAAATTACACAGCCATTTTTAAAACACAATTTCCAATAGACATGATACATGTCTTGTTATTGTTTTGAACTGGAGTTACAAAGCACATACAGTAAGTCCCAAAAAGCACTTCCAATATTGGAAACACCATCAAAATCCCCCGGCTAGATACAAAAAAGGCCTTGAAGAATCTTTATAAAATGCACTTCAATATAATGAAGCTCTGTCGAGCCCAAGAAACAAAGGAATTGCCTCAAAACTCTAAGGCAATGCAATGCATGCAAGTCCCGCACTTTTATATTTTCATTGGAAATGGTGAAGGTGGGAGAAGTAGTAATTGGTCACATCTGAGAGTGCCTTGTGATGAGTTCTTTATGGCAAGCCTGCTGCCCTTGCAGTTTAGTGTAAGAGTTGTGGCCTTGTGGTGAAGATGACTGCAAAATTTATAAATTTCACCAAAGAGGAGCAACGTTCTGTCATAACGCTTTGTGGGCAGAAGGTGTGCCAGGAGCACAAATTCATCTCCACATGTGTGCTCAGTATGAGGATAAAGTTCTCTCTCGTAGAGTTGTCTATGAGTGCATTGACATGTTCGAAAATGGCCATACTTGTGTGACGGATGCACAGCACTCTGGACGTCCAGCTACAGCCACGACCGCGAGGAATGAAGAAAGAACCCTGATGTGAAAGCAGCGGTGTGTCAGTAGCTACGCACTCAACCAAAAGCATTTTTTGCTGATAGCATTAAAAACTGGTACAACGCTGGAAAAATTGCATTGCAAAGGAAGGTGACTATGTAGAAAAGTGATGTCATTTGTTTTTGAAATCTATATATATATAAAATTCTTTTTGCGTTTGAAAGGGAAATTACGTATGACGACGTGATATGGAAATTACGTATGAAACGGAAATGACCTATGACCACAGAACATATTATAATATAGGAGCTAGCCAGGCGCGTTCTGACAGAAGTTTTATTTATTCGTCCACGTGACTGTCGCTGAAACTGCCACATTGTAACTTTTTTTTAGTTGGCAGTACCTGATAGTAGAAGAGATGAGGAAAACAGCTTTGTGTCTTTCTACTTTTTAACTGTGCCAAGCTGTAAACAATGTGAAGACGAGACCGCCTTCAGCTGCGAGGGGTCGTGAGAACAAAGTGGACGCTGGGAATGTCGGGCTGCTCCACCGAGTCGAGAGCTTCACAGTTTCAGGCAGCGTCCTCTCTTCTCGCACTTTTTTTGACACTTCAAGTCCCCTGTTGGCTCCTGGGAGACTGGAAATCTTTGCGAATGAGTGTAATCTGCGCCATCGAAGCAGGACTCTGTTTGTAAATTGCCCTGCACAACTACTTACTGTCCCTTAAGGTAAGTTCGGGTCACTAAAACCCCGCAACATTCAAGGTTGCTTTTGTGATTAATTATTTTAACAAGTAAATCACAGGCATGTAGTGCAAGGTTGTCAGGCAAAAATTTGGATGATCACATAGAAAATGTAATTTCTATACCACAGCGGTTCTGTAGCGCCTTTCATAAGGGATCTACTACTTACCTGTTGTGTTATAGCGCCTTTAAAATGAAGTTTACCCGAAACCACTCCAGTAGTGCTCAATGTATCTTTACTTCTTAAATGTTAATGTTTTACTGATTAATAACTTATAGACTACATTTTATTTCTTTCCCTTGCACTCGGTGAGCGAAGCCACTGGGTAATCAACTAGTTCTTAATAAAAAAAAGTGTAGAATCTTTTTGAATGTCCCTTGTAAAAAACAGAACAAGAAGGTAAAATCCCAATAAACACCAAGGCACAGAAAAAGCACAAGAACTGCCCAAAATTCATTCATTTACAGTGAACTGCCAGGAAGTATGGGAGACATTCCCAATTTATAGGGTGGAGGGCAGTTCCTGGTGGTGACTGGCAGGTGGCCCCACCTCTTGGAGGACCTCCCAGAAAAGACATGAAACATCACCGAGGCACAGTACACAAAGCACATATACATGAAAGTAATCTTAATACATAATTCGCCAGCCTCCTCACTCACTCACATCCGTCCGAAGCCGAATGCGCAGTCGCCTTCTGCGCAGCTGCCCAAAAAACCTTACGAGACCGACATCGCGGCAGGCGGTGGATTTACAGCCGCGAAAATTCAAAGAGAAAGGCGACTTTGACCGACATCCAACCCCAACATCGCGGCAGGTGGCGGATTTCCGGCTGCAAAAATTCAAAGAGAAAGGCAACTTCGATTAAAGCTCTAGAGGCCTGAAAGACGATTTTGAATACAGCTCGAGGCCTAATTACGCATTCATTCAATACACCTATATCAGGTTTGTGGTGCTTATACTTATTACTATTCCACTCGTGCCTGTTTCATCTTACGTTGTCGAAGTGAGCTCTTTGTCTAGTATTAACATCAAACAATGACCCAAAAGTAAACAAAAAAACACAAGAATATGAACTCCAGCCAGTGGAGAAACACTCGCTGAAATATCACAGTTAAATAAAAGATTAAAATTTTGATAATTTAAGTGTTATTATTATGAAAACTCAGCATTTTACTTCAAACATGCCTGAATAATATTTTATAAAATATATCATAAAATGTAACATACTGTATTACACTATATTAAAATAATATGCCTAAATAATTAAATGCATTTTATCAAAATATATGAAAATATGCTCAAGTAATAATGTTAAATTTACATAACAATTCACATTTTGTTGTAACTACTCAATGTCTGAAGTGTAATTACTCACATAATAAAAAATAAAGAAGAACCACCTAATAACAGAGTCAGAATTCTATGGCATCACCCATTATTTCATAACATGGTGGAGCTAACTAAGAAACAATTAATAAAAACAGAGTGAAATATTATATTAATAAGCTCTCTTTCCACTGAATATTTTCTCCTCTTTTCAATATTTATTTTTATCTAGAGATTGCCAAAACTGCACATCTCACAGAATAAATGTGATTTGCTTGTTAATAAGGTTCAGAAGGCTAACTAGTTAAACCTATCTGACATATCTGGCAGTCATCTGTTTCTATGTGTAATCTGATGCATACGTTTTGAAGGCTCAATTCACGTACTTACATACACATTTATCTATTCTATAATAAAATGGGGGCGGCACGGTGGCGCAGTGGGTAGCGCTGCTGCCTCACAGTTAGGAAACCCAGGTTTGCTTCCCGGGTCCTCCCTGCGTGGAGTTTGCATGTTCTCCCCGTGGCTGCGTGTGTTTCCTCTGGGTACTCTGGTTTCTTCCCACAGTCCAAAGACATGCAGGTTAGGTGCATTGCCGATTCTAAATTGTCCCTAGTGTGTGCTTGGTGTGTGGGTGTGTGTGTGTGTGTGTGTGTGTGTGTGTGTGTGTGTGTGCGCCCTGCGGTGGGCTGGGATTGGCTCCAGCAGACCCCCATGACCCTGTAGTTAGGATATAGCGGGTTGGATAATTGATGGATGGATAATAAAATGTAAGATCTGCGTGTCCAGGACGAGGAGAGTTTGGGGGAGGTTGGGACTGGAAGTGGTGGCATCTGTAGGATTGTTCTGGAGACCAGAAATTACTTCATTGGTGGGTGGATTTTGGGGACTGGAAATGAGGTCATTGACTGGCAGGTTCTTCAGCTGGTTTGTGAAGGGACAAGAGGAGAAAACATCATATGACAGTGCCAACCCGCTGTCTGGCTGTGGCATAACATTATTTGAGCTTGTATATATATATACAGTATATATATACCCTAAGTTCTTGTCAATAAGCCGCGGCTTATCTAAGGAAAAAAGTTGTGAAAATGAAAAAATAGAATATCGGCTTATACATAAGTCCGGCTTATACATCCATCGCGGGGGTTGCGTTCCAGAGCCACCCGCGAAATAAGAATATCCGCGAAGTAGAAACCATATGTTTATATGGTTATTTTTATATTGTCATGCTTGGGTCACAGATTTGCGCAGAAACACAGGAGGTTGTAGAGAGACAGGAACGTTATTCAAACACTGCAAACAAACATTTGTCTCTTTTTCAAAAGTTTAAACTGTGCTCCATGACAAGACAGAGATGACAGTTCCGTCTCACAATTTAAAGAATGCAAACATATCTTCCTCTTCAAAGGAGTAAAGCAAACAAATCAATAGGGCTGTTTGGCTTTTAAGTATGCGAAGCACCGCGGCACAAAGCTGTTGAAGGCGGCAGCTCACACCCCCTCCGTCAGGAGCAGAGAGAGAGAGAGAGAGGGAGAGAGAGAGAGACAGATAAAAAAAATCAATACGTGCCCTTCGAGCTTTTAAGTATGCGAAGCACTGTGCAGCATGTCTTTTCAGGAATCAGCTTTACAAAAGATAGCAACGTGAAGATAATCTTTCAGCATTTTTAGACGAGCGTCCGTATCGTCTAGGTGTGCAAACAGCCCCCCTGCTCAATCCCCATACATATATATATATATATATATTTATATATATATAAAGTGGAAAATAATGGAGGCCATGCCACTTCCCAAACATGGACGTAGATAGGCAAACCACACCAATGAAAAAGCAGCACACTTTTTATTCCTCTTCTTGCCCTTTTTAGCACACAGTGCACAAATCACCAACAAATAAGCTCAGTTCCTTCTCTCTCTTCTTCTCTCTTTTCTTTCTCTCTCTCTCTCTATTCTGTTCTCTTCTCTGTCGCCTCCATTCCTCTCACAACAAGCGTTGTCCTCCACCTCCCGACACTGGCTCCTCGAATGGAGTGAGGTGGCCTCATTTATAGTGCACCCGGAAATGCTCCAGGTGCTCTCCGGTCTTCATCCGGTAGCACTTCTGGATATGGCGGAAGCGCTGCATGGGCACTGACTGTGAAGAAGAAGAAGACCAAACCAGACACTCGAACAGACGAGAAAAGAATGAGATTGAGAAAACTCTTCACAGTCAGTGACTGGGCATAGCATTCAAACTCTGCACACTGGGCAGCAGTACTAACCGCCATATTTTGTTTAACATTATTTTTGTTTCATAGCAATGTTTGATCTTGTCATCTGATGACCTACATGGGTCCTTTACAAGTGGTCTTCTAAATCCCAGCATACCACTTGGCAGAGGTTCTCTTGATACTGAATGCTCTAGTTTATTTTTTTACCTCAGATGTTTGCAGTCCTTGTTTCAGTGTTGTTTCCTTTTTCAGACAAGAGTTTTCTCATTCTCTTCTCGTCTGTTCGGGTGTCTGGTAAAGCTCCAAATACTTTGGAATGGTGTTTTCTTTTTTTGGGTGGAATTTGTATGTTTTATCCGTGTTTTGTCCAGGTATTCTGGTTTTCATTCCATATCCCAGAATTGTTTGTGTTGGTTTAATCATCAGTTCGAAATCAGTCCCTTGTGGATGTGGGCCCTTTTATGGTTTGACCCCGTTTTGGTTTCTGTGTTACAGCTAATGATGTCAGGATAAGTTCAGGACACCGTGACCTTGAGAAGGATTGACTGAGTTTGAGGATGTTATAATTATTAATTCACTTTTGATTAATACATTTATCCAAGAAAACTTACTAAATCAATACACAGTAAATTACAGCATTACTTACTGAACCTTCTTTATGATTAGAGCACAGGAGGCCAGAATCACACACTGAGCCAGAGGCATCAGCTAAACAGGGAAACATATCACTTGACGTCCATTGCTTTCACCACCACACCACACTGCCTGCCATGTTATATGTTATGTATATGTATTAGGTGGGGAAACCAGGGGAGCTCCAGCTGCCCCAACCCCAACACAACAGGCACAAACCCAAGTGCAGCACAACAACACAGTTATATTGTTATTCCTCGTGGGATCCGCTCTCCCTCATTTTCCACCATTAAAGCACAGTTCTAATGCACAGTCCCATACGCACAACAGTTCTGCCTCCACTTTCCTTCTGGCAAACTTCGTCCTCGTCCTCCTGTCTCTGGCTCCTCGAATGGAGTGAGGCGGCTCCTTTTAAGCAGGCGCTGGGAGTGCTCCAGGTGGCTCATCAGCGTGTGGTGGAAGTCCACTGTGGGGCTCTGCAGCTCCCCCTACCGGACCGCATGGAACCCAACGGGACTGTACCAGACTTCAACTCCCAGTGTGCCTTGCGGGAATCCGTGGTGCCACAACCACCCAGGAAGGCAGCCCTTGTGTCCTGTTGATATTCTCTAACCCCCCGGTCCTTCCATCAAGCTAGTGTCCTGGCCAGGTAATGGCCATGGCCACCCGTCACATACAAAATAGGGCAGTGACTTTTTCAATATACTGAATATGCCCCCCAATGGAAGCTCCAGTCTTCGATTTTCCAAAACCTTGTCTATTTAGAATTACAAAAAATAGAGGGTTAAAGGATGTCTGCCTTGACACTGACATTCACATGTCAACATCAGGTCAGTTTAGAGTCATCAATTAACCTTAAAGTTAGCATTTCAAATATGGGAGAAAGCCAATACAGACATGATTGGATGCTGGTTCAAAAGGTGTCCCACCGTGACAAATGAATAGAAGAATCTATGCCATTAGTCTTTATTTTATGATTTTTTTTTGTTAGCACCATGATGTGTAAGCAAATCAATAAGCATCTTTATGTGAATGCAAAGAAATGAAACACAGTATTGCAAATTGTTTGTTACGTGTTATAAAATATTCAAATCTCAGTCTATTCATTTTTGGAACTTGCTACAATCATTATATGGTCAAAGAGAGTGGGGATTCTTCTGGCAGCATGGGGCACAAAACCAGATCCAGCACTGATGCTAGTCTATCAGATACAATTTTGTCTATCTGGTGTGTGCCAGTGTTCAATTTTATAATATGAGATTGGACTGAGAAAGACAAATCCTCACATTCACACAAGGACAGCCTAGAATCTCCAATTAGACTGACATGCTTGCCTTTCAGAAGTGGAATAAAATTGGAGCATCAGCAGAATATGCTTGCTAATGAAAGGAGACCATGTCTACTATAGATACTACTAGATTCTTGGAGCTGTGACCCAGCCAGGTCATCTACCTGTACGTATAAACAATGAAAAAAAAATGAATTTGCTGAACAAGTGAAATGTAAGTGATTTCTGTAGCTTGTCAAATCTACCACACCAACCCTTAAGGATTACATTTTTCTAAACGTATAGATAGAATGGGCCATTAACATGTATGTGATTGAATAACAGGTAAAGATCACAGCTGAGCCTCTGTCTGTAAAAGTAAGGCTCTATTGGGAAAAAAAGAAGAAAAACAAGATCAGGAAGAGCACAAAGATAGAATAAAATTTAAATGATGCTATGAGAATGACAGGATGCATCAGTTTGAATAACCTTTCAAGGAGGCAGTTATCACAACAGGAAGATTGTTTTTAGTCGTACACCACGTTTAATTTTGAAGTTCTTCCGCTCGCTGTTTCCGAAGTAGAGCACATAGAATCACTTTGTGAATAAAAGAGTTTTGTAAAGTCCTCCTCGGAAAGCCGCGTCAAATTCAGTTTGTCTTTATTCTGCAGTGTTCTAGGAAAGTTGCAATTCTGTTGCCTTAAAACTCAGGAGTTGATTGTGCATAATTGGAGCTGAAAATCATGAGCCTTTCTTTTATTACTTAGTTTTCGGGGGTCACTGATTTGGGAATGAAAAGTCTTATTCCCAGAGATGCCATATTGTTGCTGTGAAATGTGCCTGTCCAGTAATGTGATCCATAGTCACAGCTTGAGGGAACAGTCTGTCAGCAGTGAATGGTGTGAAACATTGGAAGTGACTGAGGGAGATGCACTGCCTGATGGCTGCAGCTGCCTGGAAGATGAAGCTGGTTTCAAGATTCTGCTTCCTGCAAAAAGTAGCTCTCCACTGAAGTACAGATTCTGTATTTCTCATTCTTCTGGCCTAGATATTGCATTTCAGATAAGTGCCTGGATTCACCATGTGCCGGCCACACAAGTGGCACACCTGCTTCAAAGCAAACAAAGCTCAGCTAATGATTCTCAGTTAAACTTACAATGGCTTCAGATGGAGGAACTGAAGAATATTAATGGCAGCATTCACAAGGAACAAATACATGCATAATTCTTTCTGGATTCATGCATCCAAGCATTTTATATAATATTGCCTTATTTCATTTGAGATGCAGGGTAGTAGAACCTATGCTGTGAACAGCAAGTACTCCTCGCCCTAAATACAAGAAGCAGGCTTATTGCCTACAATGAACTTAAACTGAATAAAGGCAAAGAAAAACAAAATCACACTACTCTAAAGGGAGAGGAGTCCCATAGAAATTCCTGGTCAAAAAGACAAAAACAGTGTTCCTTCATATTTAAAGATTTAATTAGATCTTTAAAAAATGTAAGAAAAACAAGAGCAAAATGATACAAAAAAAAAACCAAACAAACAGGTAGGCCTCAATGGCAAACCCAAAAAGAAACAAAGCCAGCCCGTGACCCCAAAATCTCAGTTCTTAAACAAGGCCAAAATCCAATATACTAAAAATAATCAGCAAAAAAGATCTTAGAAAATGAAATCGACAAAGCCAAAAAAGCCAAGAAAGCAATGAACAACAGTGACAGCCACTAATGCTCAGAGTTTCTCAGACTTTTATAGACCTAGGGGTGGTCCCACACCTGCAGTGTTAGGTGGCCCTGCCTCCTTAGGCTCAACATATAAATCACTAGAGGTTGGGGCCTGCGCTGATACAGCGTGTTGCCGCACGCACCACACGACAAACCACCTGGATTGGAACCCGAGTGCAGCGGGTGACACCTCAGTACTACGCTGACACAGGGTGAGTTTTTTCTTTTTTTATGGTGGCTGGAGTGCCAATCCTGCCACCAACTCCCAAGTTTTCCCTCTAAGTTGGAAACCCTGCTTGCAGAGCTGGATGTGGATTAACGTCATACTCAGGACGAAGCAATTGCAGGTTAAGGTCTTGCTATGTAAAAGACAAACATAATTAACAAAATGCATTAATTCTAATTAATTAATAATTTGATTCAAATAAAAATAAAATAAATTCAATAACAACAAATGCATTAAAGTCAATAAACTAAAGCTCACTATTATATAAAATAATCATGTGACGAGACGAGACTTTTTTTGGAAGAGATTTTTTCAAGTCACGCCCTCCTCTCATCCATTTTCAAAGCACACACACAGTAATCTCACATCTCATTCGTGTGAATGCTTTTGACAGACACAGTTTCTGCTCTCTCAGCTTTTATAAATTTTTACGTAGGAGACTGCTTCCTGGGTCTTCCCTGCATGGAGTTTGCATGTTCTCCCCGTGTCTGCGTGGGTTTCCTCCGGGTGCTCTGGTTTCCTCCCACAGTCCAAAGACATGCAGGTTAGGTGGATTGGCGATTCTAAATTGTCCCTAGTGTGTGCTTGGTGTGTGGGTGTGTTTGTGTGTGTGCTGCGGTGGGTTGGCACCCTGCCTGGGATTGTTTCCTGCCTTCTGCCCTGTGTTGGCTGGGATTGGCTCCAGCAGACCCCCGTGACCCTGTGTTCGGATTCAGCGGGTTGGAAAATGGATGGATGGATGGACGTTTTCCTCATTTTAAATTCCCAGTTAAAGACAACGTATTATGTCCAAATCTTCTTGAAGAACTTCATCATGAAGGGTTATCAAGAGATAAAATGAGTACACGGGCAATCCTAGTTAAATGAAGTAATGGCAAAAAAGATGATCGGTTACACGGCAAATTGGTTAAATGTGTATCAATAGACTATGCTGAAACAGTTGGTAGTGATCGTGTGGAAGATGAAAATATCAACTTACAATATCCCAAAAAAAATCTGCAACCATTAACACCGTCCAGTCAACCAACGCACTAATTACTGTAGAAGAAGGACGTATGCAAGAAAGGTAATGTAGTAAATCTTCAAGGGATAACATTAGACAACAAAGGAGATCTTGATATGACATTCGTATTAATACGTTAACAGTTTCCCGTTAGAATAGCTTTTGTAAAGACAATTAACAAATCTCAGAACCAAACATTCGAAAAAGTCATTTTATTTAATGGAGAGAAAGAAACAAAATTCAATAACGGGCAATTATACGTTGCATTGTCACAATGAAAGTCCAAACACAGAATCAAAATTCAATGCAATTTTGGCAAAAATGTAATTAAAAAAATTGTTTTTACTGAATTTTTGCAGTAAAAGTGTAAGTTTAAAAAGTATTTGCATGTTAATTTCAAAGTCAAACAGAACAAAATCGTATTACGCAGCAAATAACTCCAACGAAACATGAAACATAATTTACTTTCAAATTATTACGTTTTACTCTTTTTTAACATGGTCAATTACTCGCTGTAATGTAGAAGTTATATTATGCATATGTAACAATTCCCATGAAAATAACAATCTGTTTAAATTGTACATCTGCATCTCCATACGCAAGCGGCAGAACCGCAAAGAGGCTAGTACGTAGTGCAGGCAGAAGGGTTGGCGAACAAAGCCAGAAGGAGGCAAAGCCCCCTAGTAAATAAATAAATAAAACACGAACCAGGGATAAATCCTTTTTTTTCTCATAATATGGCATTTGCAGTAGATTTGAGATTACAGATACAATCACTTACTGTAGGATATGCAAATCTGAAGTAGACAGCCAATTAGCCAAGCCAACCTGTGCTACTGACCAGCATCACTCAGAGCATCTGCTTTCCGTGACAGATGCATGCATAGATACGAAACGCCAAAATGGCTATTAAATCATGCAGATTAAGGTAATTTTGTCTCGCGAACCAGTTCACCATTGTGCCACAGACCAGTGCTGCAGCTCTAGCAAGGCAGAAACATGTCATTTTGTAACATGAATGCTAACTGCATGATGATATCAGCAATATCCATCATTTTCTGCTATCACACTCTTCAGCATCACTATGTGATGACATGGAGTCCGAGGATTATTGTGAGAACAGAGGTATTGACCAGTCGATGATTCTTGCGAAATGAGAGATGTAGTAAGAGAGAGAGAGGAGGTCAAAAGACAGAAATCGAAGGCAACCCAATTAGGAGGGAAAGGCAGAATCAAAAGTCGCAAGCAGATAAAGGTTCAATAAACTGAAATGAAAACTAACACTAGGGACTACTTGATTTGAAACAAACTGTCGCTAATAAAACATTCACAGATTTTATCTAGCCAAGAGATAAAGTGCCGCAGGACTGTCGCCATATTTATACTCTCACACTCTTTGATGGAATTGATCAATAGCTGCGATCACGTGAAGCATCCTGTTGTGGTGTGTGAACAAAGAATGAGATAGGAATGAAAAATAATCATTCTTAAAATAATTCAGAACTACCCAAAAACCTTCAAGTTTACAAAATAGAAAAGCAGGGTATAACTAAAAATAACTGTACTAGATACCTTAATCATTGCACAATGAAACTAAGGCAAGCAGTAATGGTTGCGTGGGACACCTTTTTTTCCTTTTTTCTCTGAAAATCAAAGCCCTCTTTCTCAAATCCTTTTGAGGCCTGTCAAAGGATGTGCTTTCCATCCCTGCCACTCTAGCGTCTAACACCAGTACATTTGTGAAGCACTTGCGGAGGGCTGCCTTCCTGCCCAGCCTATAAAGAGCTGTCTGCTGGCTGTTGTAGGATTTTCTCACAAACGCTGTAATGATCAGTGATTGACTTATGAACACAAAAGCAGGTTTTTAAACTAAATTTTCAAGGAATCACTGCAATTTAGTTTTTTTCTGGCTTTCAGCGAGTGCAGTGGGTTAATTAAACCCACCTTTAAACCCTTTGTATTTCACACTTTACCCACAGTCAACTAACAAGTCGTATTATTAATGGCACAAACCGAGGATTTAGCAGATGTCAGTCATTCTGACTGCATGACTTTACATTTTAGGGGTGTCTGCCCTGCTGATGAAGGACCATCTCATTCAGATGTCTTCTTCTTCTTGTCTTGCATACAGTGCTGAGCAGTCTATCATGCCCATTTTCTTCACTCAGCTGTTGCCAGGTAGTAAGCACCTCTTTCTGTGTGTCTTTAGGGATGTGCAGCTGGCTTTTGAGCTGAACAAATGATTTGCTTTTTGGCTGTTTGGCTACACCTTCAATTTGAGCCACCTGCTAACCTGTCACCTGTTGTGCATATGAAGTAACCCAGTAAATGGAAATTTAGGAAGGCCGTAGATGGAAATATACGAATAGCTAAAGAAATGAAGGAAACAATTTCTAAATGTTATATATTTTTAAACAGTGTACACCACTCAGGTAACCCCTAAAATAGCTCAACATTGAATTTCAGAACTTTAAACCCCAGTGAGAGATTTTTGTTCTACAAGTAGTACTGAAGTAGTGGTGGAAGTATGTGTGTCTGTCCGGCCCGGAAGTGAGAGGTGGAGTTGGGGTAAGGGCTCCACCTCTGAGGAAACAGAAACTCGCTTAGCCGGCTAATCAGGGCCGGATTTTCCTATAGGCTAACTAGGCTTCAGCCTAGGGCCTCAAGATCAAGAGGGGCCTACCTTCAAATTGTTAGCAAAATTAAAATTACACTATTCTAAAAACAGTGAACACTAAAACACTGAACCGAAAATAAGGAGAAATTCTACGCATATGACTAATAAACAAACATAAAAATGTATTGGTTAAGATCAACGTGTATTACGTATTTTATTATCTCTCATGTAATTTACAAACTTAAAAATGGAAGGTGAAAGGGCCTCATAAGTGGAATAGCCTAAGGCCTCTTTTCATATAAATCTGGCCCTGCGGCTAATAACACAAACGAGGCCAGCACGTCAGCAAAACGAAACCTCAGAAGAAAGACAAAGTCGCTTAGCCACTAACATCGGAAAAGCGCTATCCTTTTTACTTTTCCTCCCGCCGCTAATGCACAACTGATACGAGCACGTCAGCAAAACGAATCCTCCTAGGAGAGAAATGCCCAGAGTAGTTCTTTTCAATTACTTGACATCTCTACATTTCTGTTTTTATTCTGATGATTTCAATAGTTTTTAGGACCCCAGGCTTTTTACAACACGGGCTTACACAGCTAGTTATTATATAATGCTCTGCCAAAATGTTGTCATCTAAACTTTACCTGCTCGCATCACGGAAATGTGTTGCTTCTCCCATGGCACAAAAGGTTCTGCTGTATCCAGTAGGGGTGCTCACTTACCTGAAAATGTGCTCTGATTAAAATTACTACTGCTAAAAACGACTTCTTCCACCAAACTCCAGGACAGCAAAAGGGAATTACGCACTAGATAAAAAACAATGCACTTAGCTTATTAAGTTATCGATCAAAAATGCTAATGGGGGCACAGGAAATCATCTCTTTACTTTTATGAAAAGAAGAAGAAGTTCATGTGTAGCACTAAAGCAGAGAAGTCTTGTTTGCACTGTGAATGTGTGAAGGCCTTTGATTCTTGTCTGCCCCCTAATGGCTCCAGGAAAGGCTCAAGTCTTTGACAATCACGTAACAGAGAAATCAATTTTATAAAATGGAGAGATGAAGGAATATTTAAATAGCAAAGAATTTAATAAGAGGAAACTTTTCAGTTCATCAGGCTCGTTTGGTTATTAAAGAAGTGGTCTCAATGTCTTATTCAGGAATGCTTTTTAATGCTGTTCAGGTTATATGTAATTTGTGCTCTTTAGCATCCATCTTAAATGCACCTCCAGTGTCCTTTATTATATACATGAAAAAGTTCTGGTGGATTATTTCAATTGATGCCAATCAGAATTCTGAAGACCTCACACTGCCTTTTCTGAGACTAAACAGGTTTAATCCTTAATTCCCTCAGACTGTCAGAGTAGGACCTGGCAGACATGCACTTGGTTGCTCTTCTGTGCACAGCTTCTCTTGTTAGGATTTGGGTAGTTTCTGCGTTTGCCGAGTTTATTATTATTTGTATTTTTAATCTCACTTTCATTTTGAGGTTAGGATTGTTTTTGTTTTACTTTTCTTTTCAGACACTGACTTCTTAATGACTATGGCCCTGTCATTTATGATTGCTTGTGTTCCAGCCACTATGTCATTAGAAGTTGTCATGGCATGATGTCATTGGCCATTTCTTATTTAATGTTATGGTGTGCTGTCAGTAGCACCCAGGTTTCTGGATTGTGTTCAAAAGCTTCACGTGCTACTTAGAAAAAAAATATATTATTAAAGAGTTTATTTGACTTTGTGTACTACCTCATCTCCTGAGGTCTCATTCACAAAACTTTGTGTGGATTCAAGCATGAAAGTATGCTTACACCAAAAAAATAGGAAAATATGTATGTCAAATAAAATCTGACGTTTAAAACCTGCTGTAAACTCATTTCTATGCAGTATACCATTGTAAATCACAATCATCTCGTAAATGTGCATATGTGAATGCTCCACTAACTCTGTTTGGTCACCACTTTGAAAAAACCATACATGGACTGACTGTGCTAATGAACCTCGTAAATATGCAATCACAATCCTGCAGACGTTTATTGGCTGGTAGAGCCGCCTCCCTCCTGACGCATCATGAGCAACTGAGTGTGTCTTGAGCGTGAGCAGCATTATAGTGCCTCTCCTCTGAGTTCTAGAGGTCAGAAAGGCACCAGTCTCTGAGCAGGCATCCATTATCACTTGGCATTTGTAATAAAGTAATTGCTGTTACAGTGAATAATATAGGCCATATGAAAATCTAAGGGTTCAGCCCTTTACCTTATACCATTAAGCAGGCCACCATGTACAGAACCATCAACACCTGCCAAAGCTTCTTTGCCTCAAACTAAAAGAATCCTGAGTTGACCCAGGCCACCAAGCGACAATGTTTCTCAGCCTCATCTTGGCATTACAAATGACTTACTGTATGTATTAATGGAATATAACAGCTTATAGTTAACAAAAGCAGCTACGTTCTTGTTAGATACCATTATCACAATATGAGAGCACTAAATTGCTCTGAGTATGTTAGCACAACTGGATAATTCAGCATGTTGACAAAAACCTGTTCTGTTTTATGTGCATACACTTACAAATAAATGAAAACTGAATGTAGTACCTCGCTGGCCGGCTAATGGCTTCCAGCACAGAGGGAATGATGAAGTGAAGCTTGGCTGAAATACTCTTGACCTATCAGCAAGTTTCCTGAAAGATGACAACATAAACTGATGAAAAAACAGTACACAGATTTGGAGCATGTAAAAAGGGAAATAAAATAATATGTACTTCACATTCATTGTTTTTGAGGTGTAATATGTTTGTAACATCAACACACATTCTAATAATGGCTCATTGATATGATTTATTGTACACGTGAGTGGTTATTTATCTGGTTTGGCTACTTTTTCCCTGCCTTATCAAGAGTGTCATTTTTTTCTCAGTTTCTCTGAAATGTTGCATGCGAATGGGTCAGAGTTGCCATAAATGTACGCACGTTCTCCCATTACGTTTTTTTTATGAATCCCAGTGTTTGCATGGAAAGCTGTGTACGCACCAATTGAGTCTCTTTTGTGTGTACATAAGTTTTACAAATCTGGCCCCCATTCCTTGTAGTTAAATCTTCACTCTACCTTTTTAAATTTGTAGCAAAATAGCAATGTCTTTATGCAACATATCAGTCAGAACTGCACATGAAGTCTCATTATTTCATAATAAAATTTGAAAGTAATGTCTCTTGATTTGGACTGAAAATGTTTGGGTTATACCATAATATTTTATTTATATTTTTAGTTACTTTTGGTCACTGCAATACGTACAGCTTGACAATAAATTTGACTCGACTTGGCATTTCCTGGAAACTTTAAATATAATCTTATATATAAACGTCTACGCGTGGAAGTGTGTATGTCTGTCTGTCCGGCCCGGAAGTGCGTGGCTACAACATGACGTTCAAAGAAAGTGACTCTTTCGCCAAAATGCAACTTCCGCTGCTAATACAAAAGTGAGGCGAGCACATCGGCAAAACGAAACCTCCGAGGAAAGGGAACCTTGACTGATTGAAGTGCCAGAATCCATGGTTTCTAGGAGCCCAGGTTTTTTACAGCACAGGCTTACATAGCTAGTGTCAATTTAAAACCTTAAATCGTTGTCGTAATATACTCACTGTAGATCAACAACACCCATCATTTATTGATGATATTTTTATTATCATTTATAATCTTTAAATTGTCTATATAATCCAGATTTTTCAGGTGTGTGCCCACTTTTATATATAGCTTAGCCTCCTTGCTGTTTGCTAATTCTCCAGTTCTGGGGTTATCTGTAAATTGAACAACTTTTCTAACTATTCCTGAAACAATGTTATTAATTGAAATAAGAAAGAGTAATGATTCAACGACAGACCACCAAGGTCTGTGGAACATCCTCTTCTTATTTCTGTGATTTGACTCTGTCCACATTATTATATTTTCATTTAAGTTGTGGTCTTCATCCTCACTAGAGTTTTCACATTGTTTATGAAAGTATCTCTGTTCACACTAACACGAGCAAAAATGAATATCATGCATTTCATGTTTGTCTACACTGGTGGAAAAATCCTTGAAGGCATTATAACACCACAAGCAAGATGATTTACTGGCATATTAAAACTGTAGCATTTGGCTTATTATTTGCCTATGTTTACAATGTTTAACTATAGAAAACACAATTTAAATGAATACTGGTAAGCAGCACAACAGGTTTCATGGAAAGCCCTCTATCAACGCATCCATTTTTTAAACCTGCTTTATCCTGGGAAAGGTGGCAGGGAAGCTGGAACCTATCCCAGCAAGCATAGGATTCAAGGCAAGAATAATCCCTGGAGAGGCCCCAGTCCAACACAGCATGAACACACTGACATCCACAGACACACACACACATGCTGGGATCAGATTAATATCGTCAATCCACCTAATTTCCCATTGGGATTAATAAAGTATCTATCTATCTATCTATCTATCTATCTATCTATCTATCTATCTATCTATCTATCTATCTATCTATCTATCTATCTATCTATCTATCTATCTATCTATCTATCTATCTATCTATCTATCTATCTATCTATCTATCTATCTATCTATCTATCTATCTATCTATCTAATCTGCATGTCTCTGGACTGTCGGACCAGAGCACCCAGAAAAAAACCCACAAAGACAAAATGCAAACAAAAGCTAGAAGGACCTAGGACATGAACCCCAGCCCCTTTATTGCGTGGCAGCAGTGGTACCACTGAGCCACTAAGGAATTAAACCGTTCTATATTCACCATGTTGGAATATGGTTTTCTTCTGTCAAAGGTGACCAGTCAATAAATGAGATGATGTAATGAGCAGGATTCAATCAGGGAAGTGCTACGTAATAAGCATGAACAAATCAGAACACGATTAGAGCCTACAATTTCACCCATGCACATCACAGTGCCAAGAGAACATTTTCAAATGTCTCTTGCAATCTTCTTCTAAGAACCTATAAGCCTCTGCTGAAATACCAGAGTGACAGGACATGAAAGACTTGGAAATTTGAGGCAACCAAAAGCTCCAGCTTTTAATCAGCGTTTATAGTAGATACCTTCATGTGAGTTTTAATATTATATTTAAAAAGCTGGCAACTGTCACCAATGAGAAAAGTCAACAAAATGCTGGCCTGCCTAAAGCTGTTGTCTTGCAGGAAAACTCTGTTTCACTCTTTGCTAAATGCTTAGTAATACTTCCATCTTATGTAAAAGCAAGCTAGGCAGCAGAGAGATGTGCAGGTGTTATGCATCCTGGGTGGAGTGCCATGAATGGGCCAAGATACTTGCTTAATAGGGCCACCGGAGGGAATACGTCAGTTGCAATACAGTTGCAGTACCCTGCTGCTATGGTCCAGGCTCTGGTAAAAGCACATGGTAAATGTAGCTACTAGCGGAGAACAGCTCGTACCTTAGGATACGGGTGACTTAGAATCAGGAGAATAGAAAAGGCACTGGTCGTACTCTTGAGTCCCTGTCCTCAGTCAGGTGAGATCAGAGGGATGAGATGAGATGGATCAGCTGGTGGAGAGCCCAAGGTATTGATAAAGAAAAGTTGTGAAGTAATACTGTGCTTACAATTTATAAGTGGCTTAGCAACCTGCGGAGTGATAATTAGAGCAGAAGAGTATTAGGAAGGCCCACAATGGCACAGACTTTTGTTACTTCTCTTGTGTGCTTTTTTCTTTACAGCATCCCCTTCTGTGTAGACCTTACTGTCATATTTTGAGTTTTTTAAAAACGCCATTATAAATACTACTGCAGGCTTTCTTGGTATCACCTGGGAATGGAGACTACTTACTGGAGAGTTTATCCAAGAGATCGCATTAGCTAGAAATGCATAAATCCTTCTAATATGTGACTAGCACTCAATATAATCTACCAAAGAGTAGAACATGCCTTCTCAGTCCTCATCGACCAGACACTGACAAGGAGCATCTTCTTAAAATCTATGCACAGAAAATCATGGCAGCATCAATGTGTGTCCTGCGTTTGTAGTTTATTTTGTTTCTGCAAATCCTCTCAGTACTGTATCTGGATAAAGCATGTGTTCTTTAACTTTAATTAGATATCATGCTAGTGTGGAAAGGGAGATCATTGCTGAAACACTTTCAAGACTTGGTCAGTGCCCAGTATCAAGATGACAAGCCAACTTGGCCCACTAGCAAAAGCACTGATTCAGGTCGAGAATGGGCATGATGACAATGAAGGCCTAGAAAAACAAAATTAACAGATGAACATCTGGGAGTTCAGCAAAGGTTGAGGAATCAAAGAAGCCTTTGCTGTGCCAGATTATTGTTGACAGTTACCCTGGAACAAAATGTAAAACAGGATGATATGCCCCTCTTCTGTGGGCTTTGGTTTAAGTAACCTTTTCACCTCACATGTACTGTACCGTGACCTACCCCCCTCCTGTGTTATGTCACAGAATGTTTAATTAATTCATTTTAGTATAATAAACAACAAAGCAATTAATAGTGCTAACTGAAACTATGAGAGAAAATCAAGAAATATAATTTATAAACAATGTAACATACTATATATGTATATATGATTTAATTTTATATATTGTAGTGGCCAAAGGAAGAAGGGACAACAAAAACTGGAATAGTTTGGGGTGCCAACACTGCACTCCCTGTTTACTAAAAAGTCCAAAAACAAAAACAATGCTCAAGAAAACAATAAATAAATGCAAGTGCCATGTAGCCAAGTGGCTTCTAATTGTTGTGCCATAGGGTCCTCTAAACTTGGAACTCCTCTCTATAGGTTGTCTCTGCGATTAATGAGCTTCCTTCTAGGAGGTTGTTTCTTTGAAGCACTGGGACCGGAAGTGGTGTGGTCAGTTGCCCTCATTGGGTGGTTTTTCAAGACTGTGGAGGAAGAAAATGATAAGGCTGTTAGTGGCAGCACCCCCTTGCAGCGCGGGGTGGTATTACATACCTGGATGCTAATCCTCAGGCGCATATACAGTGATCCCTCGCTATATCGCGCTTCGCCTTTCGCGGCTTCACTCTATCGCGGATTTTATATGTAAGCATATTTAAATATATAGCGCAGATTTTTTGCTGGTTCGTGGATTTCTGAGGACAATGGGTCTTTTAATTTCTGGTACATGCTTCCTCAGTTGGTTTGCCCAGTTGATTTCATACAAGGTACACTATTGGCAGATGGCTGAGAAGAAACCCAACTTACTTTTCTCTTTCTCTCTCTTGCGCTTTCTCTGATCCTGACGTAGGGGGTGTGAGCAGGGGGGCTGTTCGCACACCTAGACAATACGGACGCTCGTCTAAAAATGCTGAAAGATTATCTTCACGTTGCTACCTTCTGTGCAGCTGCTTAGTGAAGCGACATGCTGCACGGTGCTTCGCATACTTAAAAGCTCGAAGGGCACGTATTGATTTTTGCATGTTTGTTTTTCTCTGTCTCTCTCTCTCTATCTCTCTCTCTCTCTCTCTCTCTCTCTGCTCCTGACGGAGGGGGTGTGAGCTGCCGCCTTCAACAGCTTTGTGCCGCGGTGCTTCGCATACTTAAAAGCTTAACAGCCCTATTGATTTGTTTGCTTTCTCTGTCTTTATGACAGTTTCTGCTCCTGACGCACACTCCTTTGAAGTGGAAGATATGTTTGCATTCTTTTAATTGTGAGACAGAACTGTCATCTCTGTCTTGTCATGGAGCACAGTTTAAACTTTTGAAAAAGAGACAAATGTTTGTTTGCAGTGTTTGAATAACGTTCCTGTCTCTCTACAACCTCCTGTGTTTCTGCGCAAATCTGTGACCCAAGCATGACAATATAAAAATAACCATATAAACATATGGTTTCTACTTTGCGGATTTTCTTATTTCGCGGGTGGCTCTGGAGCGCAACCCCCGCGATGGAGGAGGGATTACTGTACATGATGTGATATGAGAAAAAGTAACTACTATAGATGATTGCTAAAGCTGAAACTAACAAGTCAAGGCTAAATGTGTATAAAACGAATAATAGATTTATTTAGGAATTAAGTATTCAAGTCAGAAGGTTCTTGGATTAACACATTCTTCCTCCTATGAAGACAGAAAGGAAGGTCAGAATTGCTGTAAAAGTGCTACACGATTGTAACGCCTGTTTTCTTAATTATTTATTTTTTAACTGTCTTATAAGATGCTATGTATTAGTTATGAATCAAGTGTAAGTATGTGGACGCTTGAGGGCACTGTTGCCCCGTTAAACCCAACAGACCAATGCAGACACTGGTTTAAAAGCACACAGAAGTATTTTAATTTTCTTCTTCAAAGAGCCCCAAAGCACCTCCACCACCATAAATGAATAATCACAATAACAATACACTACAATAAACCAATCCTCCACTCCCAGCAGCTCCGTCACACTCCCTCCCAACTCCAGCTCAGCTTGCTGGGTCTGCACCAGTCCTTTAAATAGTCCTTGACCTGGAAGTGCTCCTGTCCTTCAGTCCATGTGATTCAAAAGCACTTCCGGGTCAGATGAAGCCTTATATTTTTCTTCAGCCCGGAAGTACTTCTGTTCTTCCGTCCCCATGACTTGGGAGTACTTCCGGGTTATGGGGAAAATAAAAATCCCTGCGTCTCCCTGCAGCGTCACCCGATGGCACCCACGGCACCCAGCAGGGCTGTGAAGTCGAACTCCATCTCCCATGGTGCCCTGCGGGAATCCGGGGCATCTCCATGCTGTAGGGAGGACTCCATCTAGCAGCCTGGATGTGTTGGCCGGGATAAGCTGCCGGCCGCCTCTTACACAAGTTAGCTTATTGAATTGTATATACAGTATATACCCCCACATTCATATAATGTTATTGCTTTGAACTTTGCTGCTGTACTTAACTAAATAAGGTAAAAACTTTTTAATGATAGTTTCTGATTAGAATCTTAAGTTTTTCTGGTCTCAGTGGTTCAGGTGGGTGGACAGAGTGTCGTTGAAGGGTTAAAGCAAGGTTAGGAACATGAACTACAGGGTGAAAGGGGCTTTTAAAGGTCCCGAGATCTGGGGCTGCCCTAATTGCCTCTAAAACTCCCAGTTCTTTGCCTGGAAAGTTAGAGGGACAATCTGGATGTCCCCCAGGCCTAGCTCAAAAACATGTTTCAGTTTATTTCCATCCCAAGAGCAAGGCACTCATAAAACTAACACACAGGAAATCAAGTAAGCTGCTGAATAGAACTAAGATCGATAAAACATGAAAAAGATCAAGTGAATAGCTGAATTGAAATGAGATCAATATGGAGCAGAGAAGATCAATTGAATTGTTGAATAGACCTGAGATGAGTATCAATGGCTATTTTCCATTGTGTCTTTCAATTAATTGTGCACTACAATGATCAAGTTAAGCTTTGTCTGTCTTGTCTTGCCCATAACTATGTACATGTATTGTTTCACCACCAGAGGACATGTGTCGAATGTGTTCAAGTGCTATATGAACGCATTAGCACTAAGTGACTTAATGTCAGCAACAGGTCACTGGCCTCAGGGATGCTTCTAAAAACAAGAATCCTAAATGGATATTGAAACACCATTCTCAGATTCACACAGCACAATGCAATACAGAGAATAGGAAATATTTATTTACAGTAGTTAGAACTGTGATGAGCTTTTGAACATATTTCTTGCATTCATAACCCTTACATGCATAGGCAACCATCTTGACAATTTGTAAAATATTATAAGCAATATGAAAAACTCCCACATTCCTGTTCTGCTCGAAACTCTGCCTGACAGTGTATTTAATTTCTTCTGTTAGTGCAGCAGCAGATGATCTCTGGATGACATCGTTGCAGACATGGATAACTGTCTGTTTGTAATGTTTCTTGAGAGCATACTGTAGGGGTTGTGCTCATACTCCAGTAAGTGGAGCGCTGCTGCATGCATGAATGGTTGCTTCTTGTAAGTATGTCATGACAATGCAGCAGTGGCACTATGTGATGAATGGAGCTGAAGGATCCCTGGGTGGGACAGAGATGGGTAATCACTTGAAGCAGAATGATGGCAGCTACCAAACAGAACAGTGACTATGGCACACTGAAGGGTGTCTGTTGCTAGTGTGCTCTGATGCCACGTAAGTGTTAGATAGACAGCTCTGTGACGAGCACATTATGTACATTGAATATACTCCTGTAAGTGCTGTACATTATTTCTATGTGAGGTTTCCAAACAAGGACATTTTTGCCACACTTTCACTGTATAACATACAGTGCTATGTAAAAGTTTGGGCACCCCAGATAAAAATCACTGTATCAATTTATAACTTGCTAAGCTACTTCATTTTAATATATTTTATACCTTATGGAAACAGCAACATTTCAGTTGCGAAACCATCAGCAGCCAGATGTTCTTGTAGCTCTCTGGAGGAGGTCAATGGTTTGTTTGGGACCATTCTAATCAGCCTTTGGCTATGCCTTTCAGATATTTGTCTTGGCCTACCACATTTTTCCTTCACAAAGGACTGTTCCTGTGGCCTTCCATTTCCTAACTAAATTTCTGACTGTGGAGACAGATAGTCCAAAACTTGTTGTCTTCTCCTAATGATGAATTATCTTAGTTTTTAGGTCAGTAGAGAATTCTTTGGAGGTTCCCATGTTGCCACTCTCTAAGAGAGAGCCAAGGACAAGCACAATTAGCAATTGCCTCTGCTAAATAACCTTTTTCATGATTGGTTGCATCTGTCTTTGTAGTTTATGCTCTAATGAGCTAATCAAAGCAATTTTGGGCTGCACCCTGTCAGCATTAAATGACTATAGGTCTTCAAATTAATGCAATTAAAAGGGTGCCGAAACTTTTGCACATCCCATTTTTTACATTTTATTTTATTTCATACAACTCACTGAGAATTCTGATCTGATAAACATCCCCTTGTCTACATTTCTCTTGTGAAACAATGGCATATTGCTGTGATCATCTCTTATGAAGACAGAGCAAATTATCATGCAACCTCAGAGGGGGGCCCAAACTTTTCACTGCACTGTAATTTAGTCCTTTGGTGTCTACTGACAACAGAAAGTGATATATACCTTACAGATTTCCCACTCCAAAAACTAGCTTGTGAATATAAATATTGTTAATTTTCTATATTTAAGCAAATTCATCCATCCATCCATCCATTTTCCAACCCGCTGAATCCGAACACAGGGCCACGGGGGTCTGCTGGAGCCAATCCCAGCCAACACAGGGCACAAGGCAGGAACCAATCCCGGGCAGGGTGCCAACCCACCGCAGATATGTATAACCAGTATTTCTAATATATCTAACTCAGCTTCTGAACTGAATGATCACAAAGAAAAATCCGCAAAGCATAGCACAGTTCAATTTTCTTAACTGTGTGTGAGAAATAGCAGTTGCTATGGTCATGGCCATAAAAAATAAAACAACTCGTGTATTTCCCAAGCCCAGTATTGGTTCTTATGTTTATACATTTAAAAATATTTTTCATGATGTCATTTTGCCACTATATATTGTGTCCTTTTTGCACTGGAACCTATCTCAGCTAGCATAGTGTGCAAGGCAGGAACACAGACCCTGAACAAGGTGCCAGTCCATCGCAGGGGAAACAGAAAGACACACACTCACTCCCACACACCTAACACACACACACACACTCACTCCGCACACCTAACACACACGAGGGTCAGTTTAGCATTGACAATTCACCTAATCTGTATGTCCTTCGACAGTGTGAGGAAACCAGAGCTCCCCAATAAAAGCCATGCAGATACAGGGAGAACATGCAAACTTCACACAGAAGGGACCCGGGACGCAAACCCTGGTCTCCATACTGCAAGGCAGCAGTGCTACCACTACACCACCGCCCCACCTCATGCCCTATGAAATGCAAGCCCCAAATGTGCAATTTCTTCATATTTGGATGGTTGCTTCCCAAAGCATGCTATCCACTACCAAAATCAACTTTGTGAATTTTTGCCTTAACTAACAAGAATTAAAATTAATGCATTTCTACCATTATTAACTTTACAATTCTCCACTTGTTTTGTTGTGGTAGGGTCCTATGGTGACACTATTCCCTTTTAGATTCTTTATTTTGTAGGCCATTTCAGAATGCCTCAAATCCCAAACTCTTACCAATCTGTCAGCCTTGACTGCTACTGTAGTTCAATAATTCCTCCTTTCCTTTACCTCTGAAGAGGAAGGAGAAAAGGGTACACATATTTATTTATATCTGATAAATAACAAGCCCAAAATATAACCAAGTAGAGAACAAATGTGAGTGTTGGCAAAATAATAACAATATAACCTGGGCAATACTTAGTTCGTCTTGTTTAGTTTACTAGATGGCTATCTTCATATGTTGATTGGCCTCAGATTCAATGTGGTCTGACATGGCCCCTTGATTGAGTAGCATAACTAGACAGTATGGTCAGTCTGAATATGGAAACAGACAGAGAGAGAGATTGAGCTTCTTTTAATACCATTGTCTTTATGTTAGTCAAGAATCCTTGAGGTATTTCCTTGACCAATGGGATATTATAGAGAGCAAGGTGACTCCCTGCTTCATTCCAGTCCCGTTTCAGCATGACGTAGCCCCATTACATCCCTAGCCAGCTTGCTCTTTCATCTCAGCCTCCTGTACTCCCCCAGGCTAACTAGCCAGTCAGTTACATCCAGATAGATGCAAAGCCTTAAATCCAACAGTCCAGCATTTGACAAAGGTCTTACCTAATCTAGTAAATCATAAATGTCCCAGAGCAAGAACTGGCTAATACAGGTTCCCTACATTTTAAAATTAGACATTAACTTTAATGCCTGTTTAAACAGTTTTAAAATATTATATTGTTAGACATTAATTAAAAAAACATTATTAACCTATATGCTCTCCATTACACTATCTAACATAGCAATTTCATTTGCCTAGCCAAGATAAGTACTGCTTGTTCTATATTGCTACCATCATCTCTCCCTAACACCTTTCAGTAAATAGGTTTTGTAGCATAGTACTGAGTCATTAAGCGTATTTTAAAAGTCAAGGGTCCTCCTTCTGTTGTTTTTGAAATAATTTGAAAAAGTTCCCCCTTGCCTTAGGAAACACCCTGGTCTAGAGTTTACATAAAGTGCTGTCCTTAGGCGGGTTGGTTAATTGGAGTTGGCATTCATGTTCAACAGCCTCGTAATTTTCTTATTTGCTGTTGTAATGCTTTGTTTATTTTCTTTTGTATTGTGCTTTATTTCAAAATAAAATCATTCAGTTTGGACTTTCTTCCTGGTAGATTTTCCTGTGAGTATTGCAATGCACAGATTTTTTCTTGTCATTTTGTCTGTTTTAACCAGAGACAACACAACTACCAGGCATTTTCCACCACTCCCTGTTTTTCTTGCTTTCGTCTATTTTCTTACCTTCAGATTTTCTCTTACTTTTGAAGTTCTAAGAATTCTTTATCTCTCTTTGTGTTTGCCCCATGAAACATTGGTACTCCTGGAGAATTCTACATAGATGTTAACTGCGCTTCTGTTGCTCTGCATTCTTAGTTTTTGCCTGTTTGTCTTTTCTGCTTTATTTCCTTTTGTTTCTTTCAGTCAATTCTGTTCCAGAATTCATAATTAATTGCTGAGTTGTGGTATTTGAGGGTGATTTGTCTTGGTAGAGTATTATATTGCTCTACTTTTCCCTTTTGTATTATTAATATGTAGCCTTTGTCAGAATGCCTCAAATCTCCAAGCACTATTTATAAGGTGTTGTACCATATAACTTCTCCCCACCTTCCCTTCTGCATCTATAACCTCAGGCAATTAGGTGTAGTAAAAGACAAGCAGGAGTTAAGTTACAATTTAAACAATGTATTATTGGTAATATTCATAAATAATAACAATATGCAAAGTACATTTGAATATTGGCAACCATACAACTTGATAAGTGCTGATGTGTAGTTTCAGACAGCACACAGACTTGTTAGTTACTTAAAAATGACTCTAGTTAAGACATCATTTGTGGTCAGCTTTCTTCAGAACAGGCCGCATGCCTGTCTCAATATGGCTGCCGAGCTGTGCCCTTCATTGTGTTGTCCTTTTCAGTTCATGGTGTGAGTTGGTCATTCATCAGTTTGGTAAGAGAGATAGAGAGAGTGAGGGAGTGAGCAAATTTATAGGTTTTCTCTCCAACCCCTAGAGCCAATAGGGAGTCGTAGTACTTCACACCTGCCCCCAAAACCATATGTTAAGGTAAAGCTTGGCAGTTAGGCAGCCTGGCTTTCCTGCAGGGGTTGAGAGAGAGAGACTTTAGCAGAGAAACACTTGCCAAACTGGTTTGAGGCACTTCCCCCAAACCCTGTCGTAAAATTCAAAGAGACCCATTCCTAAAGGGGGGGGGGGGGGGGGGGAGTAAACATGAATGCTTCTCACTAATGTAACACTAAAATTACATTGCTTTGTCCAAGTTACAAATAAAGACATACAAAATATTTATCAAGTTATATGCAATATTTCACATCACAACAGAGGGTTCCTCTAGAGAGCCTCTTTCTTTTGCACAATTCAGCTGAAAAACTAATCAGCATATCGTCATCTCATAACAGGCTTAAGTTTTGAGTTGGGTATTTTTTCCGTTCAGCCATTTCAGCTCTGGATTGTCCTCAGGAAACTATGGCACACAGACAGACACACACCCATCATCGAGATATCGATGTATTTGCTATCAGTGGACCCTAAAATGTCAAGATCCGTTGAAAACTGGAGATCGAAATTTTGGTAAATCTAACGCATTCACTCCTCTCCCATAGACGTTAGGTTATCGTGGGGTAGGGCACAAAGCAAAAATGGAGAAAATGGTATTTAAAATTCAAAATCTGAAAATATGCTTCAGAAGAGGGAGAAACCATGAACAAAAGGCAACTACAAATCCTTATAAATTAAGAATTAAAAAAAAATTGAAAACCAAAGCTTAACGCTAAAAGAGCAAAAAAGAATTTGTCTGAAACAACCATCCAAGGCAAAGAAATTCCAATATATAATCTGAAAGCAAAATCCTAAGACAGAAGCAAAATAATCACAAATGCCAATACAACTTGAACCCCACCTGGGCCCACCCCCCGGGGCTCCATTCCCAAGGTACATGAGACAAAAGAAAATTTAAAGAGACAGTACCTAATCACAAACATAACAGAAATAACATAACAAAATGGAAAAACTGAGCAAAAACAATAAGGCAATCCAGTGCCAACACAGTTCCAATACAGTACCTAAAAACATAGTCAAAACAAGGCAAAAATGTTCAAAAATCCAGAAATCCAATGAATCAAGTAAACACAAGTGGACTTTCTAAAAGGAACTGCCAGGAATTGTGGGAGACCCTTTGGGTGGAAGGCAGTTCCTAACAGTGAGTGACAGGTGGTCCTGCCTGTAGTGGACCACCCACAAAACCCATGGCACGTAACACAGGTGGTATAAACAAGATCAGGAATAGAGAAGAATGCACTAAATCAATGAAA
Source organism: Erpetoichthys calabaricus (assembly GCF_900747795.2). Lineage (NCBI taxonomy): Eukaryota > Metazoa > Chordata > Cladistia > Polypteriformes > Polypteridae > Erpetoichthys > Erpetoichthys calabaricus. Next base: position 33,267,762 of record NC_041405.2, read on the forward strand.
GTAGCATTAGAATAAATAAAATAATCAAAAACAGACATAAAACATGAAGTTGAACTCCAGGCCAGGCAGGAGAGGAACTCTGGCCGATTCATGACAGTTTGTTACTTTCAGCTTTTTACTTAGGTGTCCTTCATTGGTCACACTCATTTCTGCTGAGATTCCTTTAAATTTTTTTCTAGTATAGGGGATGATTAGGGGCCAGAATGACTAGGCCATGGTGGACATGAGACACACTTCTCTTCATATTGCATGCTTCAGTATAAGACATCCAAATCCTTTGTATTCACAAAAATTTTTACCAGCATAGCAAATGCTCCTAACAGGCAGCACTGCACAGAGATGAATAACCGCTGTACTGAAGGTTTGTAAGTGTTGCTAAAACCACAAGAAGCCTTTGTTAAGGTCTTATTACATTGCAGTAGAAAATGTGTTTTGCAGTACCTAAACTAAAGTGCTACCATTATCTTTCACACTTGTGCATACTTGGACTTAAACTAAACCTTAATTTTTGTCCATGCCTTTACGCTGAAGGAGGAAGCTAAAATTTGGAGGAAAATGAATGCAAATTCCATACAGGAAAACCACAAAGAAACAGGAGTCTAAATGCCCGATTGAAATAAGAGATTACAAATGATCTCAGCAATTTAGTAAAGAAAGCCCTGCTCATTTCAGTTTACATAGAAGGAAGTGAATCGCTTGTGCCACCCAAAGACCTTCATTTTGTCCTTTAAGTTTTCCAGTTTATTCGACTGCAAGATTTGCAGCTATCAGATACCAGTACAGGAAATTAATTGAAAGTTAAAATGTGAAGGCTTGTGCATGGTGGTAGTTTCATCATGTGTACTGAGCACAAAAAGTTGAAATTCTCACTTGTACGTCTGAGGAACACGGCGTCACACTTCAGTGCTGTTAGGAATGGCTGGAGTGGTGGCTCTGAGGCTAAGGATCTGTGCTGGTATCCAGAAGGTTGCCAGTTCGATTCCCCATCACTGCCAAAAGTGCTGGGCCCTTGAGCAAGACCCTTAACCTGTAGTTGCGCCAGGGGTGCTGTACAATGGCTGACCCTGTGCTTGGACCCCAGAGGCGTAGCTAGGGTTTTCAGCGCCAGGGAACAACAGAAGATTTCACAGCCCCTCCTGTTTGCCAAAATGCAATGGGGAAGGGAAAGAAACATCAATTTGGTGCCCCCTGGATGCTGTGCCCGGGGACAGATTCCCCCCCTGCCCCCCCACCAGCTACGCCACTGTCTGACCCCAAGCGGTATGCGAAAACTAACAAATTCCTCATTCAAGAAATTGTTTAAGGCAAAATAAAGGACAAAAAAAAAATACAAACTACATTTTATCTTACAGAAAAAGTTACATCGACTTACCTGATGTGCTCCTTGGGCACATGTGCAGTTTTCCTCCCATTACTTGAGTCTATAAGCACACAGCCATTAACACTGCTGATACTGTCTGTCACACTTTTGATTACTCTGAACTTTTCATTTTTCAATTTCTCTCAACTGCACAAACTTAGCATGTGAATATTAATATATATATACTGTATATATATATGCTAGGAAGAATTCCACCATGTTCAAATGTTGGGACTCACCATCAATAAGTCTTAAAAATAAAGGGAGCATCAATAGGAAAGACTTTTGTTTCCAGCACAATGGACATGCAGAGGTGAATGGGATAAATCAGTAAAAAATGTACAAGGTAGTGATGATAGTGGTGTGTGGTGATGTTAAAGAAAATATAAAAAGACACTAGTGATATTAATACAATGCTTCATCTTAATTATAGAGTAAATGTGAATGATAAGAAAATCAGAATTCCATGATTTCTCCTACTAGTTTCATTGGACTGTAGGTTTGTATTTCTATAGAGCATCAAAGTTGTTCCCATTTATTATTTCATTAACTAGCTGAGGTACCCGTCTAAGACAGGTTGAAATCTAAATAATTAATGTAGATCTCAGCGTTAGAATTTACAACAACCCATCTATTGGAATGTATTTTGTAATGCATGAAATAATGAAATGCATTGCATTTCTCTTTCCAACAGATGGCGCATCACAAATATTCACAGTAATAAAATGCGTTACTAGAAATGTTCCTGATGTGCCATCTGTTGGCATGGCAAAGGCAAAGCATTTTTTTTACTACAAATGTTTGTAACGCATCACCTGTTCGAATTACAGATGCGAAGTAAATGTATGGACACAAAGATACACAGACATTTGTCCTCTAATTAATATGGATGTTAAGGTGTAGTCGCTTCTCAGTTGACTAAGACTACATTAGTTTATTGAATTTAGAGTCTATTTAAAGGCCTAAAATGTAACCTCCTATATTTTTCAGCTCTTTTTTCTGACCTTTCTTTTATAGTGATGAAAATTTGTACAGATGGTGAAAAGCTTATTTCTCCTGATGAGCTGGAGTTTTTCATAAAGGAAGCAGGCCCAGCCTGTAGAGAATCTCAGACTTCACATGGTACTTGTGAATTCCCTCGTGTTTTCTCAAGACCAGTTGTTTGGTTTTCTTGTATTTTGTATTTCTTCATATGATTTATAGCTGTTTATGCAGTGCTGTCATCCGCCTCAGCAGGATTTATGAGATGAGTTTTGATACAGATTACATACTCTAAAAGCAGGCCAATTGAATGTTATAGTGCATAAAAAACCCACAATACCTGCAACATTTGGAAACAGCTGAGACCAGGCTGACAATACAACGATTTCTGCAACATCACTCATATTTTCTGTACTCTTAGTATTCTCACTTTCTTGGGGATACATTGGTTTTTAGGTGCAGAGTCACTATGTATCATCTCAAAATGAAGCCAACAGGTAAATTTAACTGTAATGCTGTGCTTAATCTCAGTGTTGTTCATTCGTTTCAGATAAGGTGTAAGTTGAAGAAATAATGATGCAAGCATCACATACAGTAGGTCTATCATGCACTAGATATTGCAAATGGAGACTTCCGCTCTACATCAGAATAATGACACACTACACTGTAAGTGCTATAGGTTTATAAATCATACCTTACTGCTAATATCTCCTTAAGTCTGTAGTGAGATGTTTGCTGTTTCATTATAAATGTGCATTTTTATGTGAGCCCAGATAAAGGCATCAGCTGAACAAATAAATAATATCACAAAACAAGCAATACATTAGTGTGCATAATTTCCTTCCATCAATGTTGAGAAGGCCATTTCCTTGTGCAGGCCTTGTTTAAAAGCTGGACCTTTTCTTCCATGCAAATCTTTTTTGAGTAAAATTATTCAGGGTTCCAAACTCTGCATCACTTAACTCTTTCAGGGCTGATTTCGACTTTTGTCAAAAGGAGGAGTTGACGATGGCAATCAACTGTAATCTGTGACAAAACCAACCATTACATTGGACTCTCGTTGCTAGAAGGAAAGTTAGAAGCTAGATTTGACCGAGATCCCCTGCGCTCACGTGAGTAGCAAGGCGCACACGACGGCAAAAATGGCACTGACATCTGGCGAGAAATCCAAGCGAATGTGAAAAGCAAAATACTCCATGTCTATTATCTCTGAACTGGACTATGACTTGTCGGACTCTGATTTTGATACAAGTGATCGAAAACGAATGTGAGGTTCCAGCTTCAGCTGATCAGTCCCCAGCTAGCCGTGGTACTGGCAATGTTCGCCAGGGTGGACTGCCACTTAACAATGATAAGAGGTAGAAACCAGATTGCAATGCACTGTGACCGTGACCGCCGCTGCTGCTGTCCCAGCCATGTGAAGATAGCCTCTCAGCAAGCCTGCCACTCAGTCTTGGCAAACTGTCAGGCACAGCATGCATGCAGCAACAGACATTTTACGTTGGTTTCCGTGTGAAACCATCCTTTCTTGGAAAAAATATTCAGCCCTCAAAGAGTTAAACTGATGCCTCTGCTGTGGTAGCAATGGTCAGATATTTGTCCTGGATTGCTCTTAGTGACTATGCCTCCTTGTTCAGAACTGTCAAGCTAAGCCTATATAGCTATTTATTATTATTGTATATTTGGCTGACAACTTTATCCAAGGTGGCTTTCAGGAATGCTTTACAAGTTTCTCTTTACATTTGGAACACAACAGATGAAGAGACCTGAACAAAGTCACAGAGGAATTGACCTGTCAGTCTTGTGCCTTAAGGCGCAGTACATCAGTGCCCTTTTTGTGGTGGATTTCAAATTCTATTTTTAAACTTCATTTCCAAACCGTTTTATGAGGTCCAATAGTAAGACTTTTTTAACTCTTCAAGCCTGTAGGATAACAAGACCTGTAGTAGAAGCGGAAAGAGTGATATCTGTTGCCACAGTTCTCATGAAAGCAATTCTGTCTTTTCATCCACTTCCTCTCCCGCTTATCTAGTTCTGTGTCTTGCAAAGCTGGAGCCTGTGTTGGCACCAACAAGTACAAGGTATAAAGCTGTGGACTGACAGTTCATTGCAGGACACACACAGGAGCCCATACTCACTTACATCAGGCCATGCTAGAGGTCCCATGCAACCGACGTAACACAAGGGCAAAAAAGGCCTGCAAACTTTATTTTCCAATTTTTTCTACTCACTTAGTTAAGCTAAACACTCAAATACTCTTGTTGCTCCTTTATGTCAACTACTAACTAATGCTAATGCAGCTCCTCTCACTCTGAAACATTTTGGGTGAACGAGGCCACCGCCTCAGGCAGCACTTTGGTCAGAGGCAGCTGTGAAATAAATGACTGGACACACAATGAAGGTTTGGGGCAGCCACCCGTATGGCTGCAAAAGGGTTTAAGTTTTAGTACAATGTGTAAGGATTCAAGTCCAAAGTAGAACTGCTCAAGTAAGGAGGATGAGATGGTTCCCAGGAAGTGACGTCCTTGGGGCCGGGACAGCCAGGATTTCTTGTATTTGGTCTGCAGAATGAGAAGAGAGAGGTTTAGAGCAACCTGCCACCCCCCCTACGGTCTGGCGTAGAGTTGCCATTTTCTAGTCCCTTTTGTTGACTCCCAAGCGCATGTGTGTGACACAGCATTTCCGTGCAAGATTATGTTTTTTTTAACATTAGAAGAATTCAAGTATTAAAACAGTGCATGCACATTTCAAGGTTTCTTGTCAGTAACTAATATTAAAGTGTATTTCCTTTATTTTTCACATATTGAAAATTACTATATACTGTATATTGATTGTCATTTTGTAAAACTTGTGTTAATTTCTAGAATTTTATGAAGGTGTTAGTCACAGGGCAATGTCTGTTAAATTCTTAAGTTTGCACTCAAGTCTTTAATGACAGAGTTTGAAGCTCCTAACCGCATAGGATATGCGAAACAACAGAGTTTCATATTGCATTCAGTTTTACCATTGCAAAGCTCAATATATACAGTATATATACTAGAGTCAAACAGAAGCATTTATACATTGGAGTTTTTTTAGCTAATTTTTTTGTGTTTTATTGACTTTCAGCTTATCCTTTTCATTTTGATTATCTTGCCTATCATTCCAAGGATGTACTGTACTATTTTACTACTCTACTGGGAGTATTTTCTTATAAACCCTGTATCCCAATATGTACTTTATGTGGATTAAGTGCTTCAACTCATACCTAGTGAAGATATATATGAGCGCGGGGAAAGTGGCAAAAAATGTGCCTTACCTTGACCACCATTATTTAACGCATTGGCCCACTAATGATTTTTCTGTAAAAGTTTGGCATGTATACTGATGTACTTGACATAGACGAGGACTACAGAGTATCAGACACAAAGTAAGACAAAGACTTGAGGCACCTCATAGGCGAACCCTATATAATTGGATGGGTCAAAAATCAAAAACAACAAACAGCAATATGTCTGTTCAGACTGGAATCAAGGTAGCGACTGATTCAAAGATGGCTGCATCACCCTTTACAAGTGGCGAGACCAGATGGGTCAGGGCCAGGAGACCATGAAACACACGTGATTTCATGTGGACTGCGGGTCCTGCAGGAGAGAAAGGAGGAGAAACATTAGGCAATACCGCCAACCCTCGACTTGGGGTGGAATTACCGTTAGATAAGCCTTCAAGTTGTCTCCCATACATACATGTGTGACACTATCTATCTATCTATCTATCTATCTATCTATCTATCTATCTATCTATCTATCTATCTATCTATCTATCTATCTATCTATCTATCTATCTATCTATCTATCTATCTATCTATCTATCATATAGCGCCTTTCATATCTATCTGTCTATCTATCATATACTGACTTTCATATCTATCTATCTATCTATCTATCTATCTATCTATCTATCTATCTATCTATCTATCTATCTATCTATCTATCTATCTATCTATCTATCTATCTATCTATCTATCTATCTATCTATTGTGACAATTAGAGGCACTGTCGACCCCTTGAACCCTCAGACCAGACGTCAGACACCAGATAAAAGTCCAATAATAATATTTATTATTATAAATAAGTGCACAAAGCACCCTCCTCTCCACAATACTCAATAAATCCAAGAACAATAACCAATAAACAATCCTCTGCTCCCAGACGCTTAGCCACCCTGCCTCCCAACTCAGCTCATCTGTCTGGGATCTCCCACAGTCCTTTATAGTCCTCGACCCGGAAGTGCTTCTGAGCCCTCAGTCCATGTGATTATCCAGCACTTCCGGGTCAGGTAAAAACTTCTCTTTTTCTTCAGCCTGGAAGTATATCATTTCTTCCGTTCCCGTGAGTTGGAAATACTTCCGGGCTATACGGAAAATATAAATCCCTGGGCCTCCCTGCAGCGACTATAATATACTGACTTTCATATCTATCTATCTATCTATCTATCTATCTATCTATCTATCTATCTATCTATCTATCTATCTATCTATCTATCTATCTATCTATCTATCTATCTATCTATCTATCTATCTATCTATCTATCACTTAGTCCCAGTAATGCTGCTCTTGTTTATATTGACCCTGCTCCGTTCACTCACTGGGTCTTTTTTCAATCCAAATGCACATCATGAGGGTTTTTGTCTGTTTCTGGTGAACCAGGAGCAGCCTCTCATGTAAAGTTCTGACCATTAAGGTGAAGATTCCTTTTCTTCTTTCTTGGATGAACTCGTTTTGAATTCCCCAAGGTTCACATGACTAGAGCTTGAATATGTTTGTGCTTTTACTCATCCATATCAATTTATAAATATGTTGAACAGAATCAAAATTATTTAAACTAAAAACACACAAACCAAAAAGACTGCTATCACTTTCATACAAAAACTTGTGGCTCAAAGAAGACATTTGGTGTATTGATGCACAGTTGAGCATTCACCTTCATGTGAATCCCTCTTTTTAAAAGTGATATGTGAACACATAAAATATAAACTTATTTTGGGACCTTAGCATTCAGTTTTAATATGGAAGAGGAAAAACGTTGGCTATGTAAAGGTCATTTAAAATATAAAGCAGGGCGATCGGTCTTTCAAAGTACACAAGGAAATGTGGGACAAAGTGTTGTAACCTTTTAAAGTCCCATTAATTCTTATTCATGTTCTGTTCTACCTAGAGAGCTGGAGAAGGACATATGACATATTTTCTGCTTAACTTGATTTAGTCTCCCATTTAGGATAAGATCTTTTGCTTAAATTATAAACTGCAATAAAATGACAAAACTCCTGACAGCCACCTTACACCTTTAAGAACAGGCCCTTCTTAAAACTCTACATGTTAATCACGAAGGACTTTCAAAAAGTTTCCACACTTTTATATTTTCATTGGAAACGGTGAAGGGGGGAGTAGTAATTTGGGCATTAAAAAGTTGGTAAGACACTGGGGAAATTGCATCACAAACGAAGGTGACTATGTACGTAGAAAAGTGATGTAATTTGTTTTTGAAATTCTTAATAAATAGAGTGAAAAAAGTGCGGAAACCTTTTGAACATCCCTCGTATGATGTACAGTACACACGATAGAACTTTATATACACTACAGATGTTTTAACTTTACATTTTACGCGTAGTTCAGGAATTCTGCAGTTGTCAAAATATACATAAAAAACATAAAAAAAAACTCTTAAAGGTGTCATTTGTTTTGTTCCACTTGAAATATATTTATATATTCCCTTTGAATGCTAACAGTTCACGTACTGTGAATCAGTGTCACCTACTCCAAACTTCAACTCTGCATCACCCTCACAAGATTCACCTCCAAATTCTGAACCAAACAACAATGTTAAAAGAACATACAACCCAAATTTTCTAAGCATGGTGAAGAATGGTGAGCAACAGCTGTTGTGCATTACCTGTGGTGTGGAATTACCAAACGAAAGATTGAAGCCTTCCACTACAAAGGCATGAGAAAACAAAGAGTGTTACTTACAGAAGTAAATCTTTCAATCTTTTAAAATGAAAAATGAAATTCTAGACACATCAGCCACCTTCAAACTCAAACATATTTCTATCTGCACTCTCTGTACTCTCTGCACTTACTCCTCATTTCAATAAATGTATTAAAATTAGACAAGCCCAGTTTACCAATTAAAAAGACAAATAGACACTACATTTTACTTAGCATTAAACACCCATATTGAATTATTTTTGGATAAGAACATAAATTATCTATTACATGCACTGTATTTAAATGTTGAATATGTGTTTACTGCTCTTTGTTAATGTCTGCCATGCAGGTAAAATGCTGGTTAGTTTACTTTAAAATTACTGCTTATAAAAGGGTCATCACTGAACAAAAATACATAAAACTAGGCCTAAAGCCAAAAAGATTGAGAACTCCTGATCTACAATACTTCCTGTCACCAGGCAGTTCCCATCAAATCCTTCCTCTTATGGTGCACTGACTTCTTGATGGCACCTCTGTATTGTACACAGTAGACTCTGATAGAGTTGTGTTGTTTATAGTGTTGCTTCTACATCATTTAGTCAGTCGGGCAGCAGGTAGAATGATGCAAAACTTTGTAAATAAGAAATTGTTTGTAAAGCACTAGGGGGCTTCACCCCCTGCTCGCTTTGCTCACCAACCCCCCACGCAGATATTTAAAGGCATGCGCTATGCATGCGTTCACATTGTGAAGAGGGGGGCTGAATGCACCCCAAGGAGATGTGGTCGCTCCTCCAAAACCCCCTCTTAAATGGCGATACAATGGGAAACAAATATAGTTTTTTTTTTTACCTCCTCTTTGCTCGATCAGCTGCTGACTTGCTGCTGCTGCTGCTCTGTATCTCGCAAAGCGCTTTGAACATTTAAAAGCCTGTACAGCAGCTGTCCTTTTGTCTCACAGCCTTGTCTCTCTTCTCCCCCAGACATCCTCTGCTCCTGTTGGGGGTCCTGCTCCCAAGGTGCACCCCTATGAAGAGGAAGATTTTCTATTCTTTTCATTGAGAGATGGAACTGTCCCCTCCGACTACACATGTAACTCGATTCACTCCTGAAAGAGACTTATATTTGTTTGAAGTGTCTGAATAACGTTTCTGTATCTAAAATCTCCTGTGTATCTGTGCAGCTCTGTGACCCAAACGTCACAGAGTATGTGGATTTCACTTTCACCAAACAACAAATCTTTTAATTCTTGCGGATACACCTCTTCATTGGGAAGAAGCACTACTTTTCCCTGATAGCAACATGAATTAGACGATCTACAAATCTCTGACTTAAAGTTTAAATCCAAACAATATATTCAATCTCTTTTTGCTGTTCCATTATTTCAGCAAGTAATAATTTCCGGTTGTTTGCTATCATTTTTTGGCGACTTTCAAATTTTCGTACTCCCATTATCTCTAACCTGCTCTGCATGTGTATCACGCCAATGTTTTTGAATTCTTTACGACGTTCTACTTTGTCATCTACTTGTTGTCTCACGGGACGTGAAAGTGTCTCTCTGAAAAAGTCTCGTCTCGTCCAAACATTTTTTTTGTATAATATATCGTAAGCAGTCATTATGATAACAAACTCTCTATATAAAATTCAGACTGAATATTATATTTTACCTACGGCAAGTTACAAGATTAGGATCCAGCAAGATTCTTCACAAACATTGTTTACAATTGGAGCACAGATGGGTTGAGTGGCTGGCTAAGGGTCACACAGCACAGCAGGATTTAAACCAGAAGCATTGAATGCCTTAGCCACTACCTTATACTATTTTCAATGTAACATATTTGATTCAAATACAGAATGTCCATAAAACAAAAGAAAACACAATATCAAGTACTGTATACAAAGCATCCGCATGAATTCTTCAAAGAAACCAGTTATTTCACTCAAAAACATTGCCAAGCTACATTTGATTTTGCTGAGTACAATACGGCATCCTGCAAACCTATGCAACATACACTAAGTCCAAGAGCATTTCTTTGATACTCACTGGCCAGGGCCGTTGCCACGCTTAAACTGATCGTGTCCTACATTTTGAAGTATATATTGGTCCACAGTCAATGACCCATTTTAATCTTCAAATAAAGTAATGCCAACCTGCTTTAATAGATGGTTATGTGATGAATTCACCACTCTTCTGTTTATTACTGACATCAGTTGTTAAACTTTATAAATGAACAAAGCACTCTTCTCTCAATATTTACAATGAATTGAAAAGGCAAATGGTATCTGGAAAATAATAATGTAAGACACAACACCATTTTAAGAAAGTGGCTTTAGGAGTGGAAGCCTACAGTGCAGCATATAAAGTAAACTTACTTGTACTGTGCTGTCATGCAGAAGTGTCCTCATTCTGCCACCGTGAGGCCTTGATTCCCAATGATCTCCATAGCATCACCCCATGAGGAAATGCAAACCCCGAAGCTGGTTTTGCATGGCAGCACATATGTTGTTGCCAAGTGAAAGAGTCTGTTCCATGTGTTCACTATTTTTAGTGCCCTGCAGAAAACAAAAAGAGGCAATACTAAGGTTTGACCCACTGCGGAGTTATCACAGAATGTATCCGTTATTAAAATGTAAATTGCTGACTTTCAAATGCAGTGAGATCTCTTCCAATGTTTCATCAATGCTAATCTCACTTCCATTAATTCTTTGAAACATTTTCTGAGGACATTCTGTGCAGACGTAAGGCAGAACACAGTTGTCTGTGGCAGTCCTCCATGTAGATGTTACTGCAGTACTCTGTGTACACTTTCAATAACTCATTCCCTCTTTTATAGCACCTCTCACATGGTGAACTCTACCAGACTACTATACGCTAGGAACACATTTGTATTGAATTCTGTGACAGACTTCACATTTTTGCTGCTCTAACGTGTAAAAAAAAAGTATTCTTGGAAGTGGTGTCTTTCAATTTAATCTTACAAATGCTCAAGATTCTGCACACATTTACAAAGTACAAACTCCCAAAACTCGCCTGCTCTACCCAAAGAGGTCAAAGTTCATAAAACTCAAAAAGAGAGTGGGAAACTGCAACAGCTCTGGCTCCTTAATAATTTTCTATAATAATTAATAATTTTATTAACAAAAGGATCACACGATAAGGAGGAGGAGGTTAGGAGCATGCACTGATACAGCACATTGCTGCACCCACCACATGACAAACCAACTCAGATTGGGACCCGAGTGCAGCCAAGCAATGGGTGACACCTCAGCACCACACTAGTTCAGATGGAATGCAACAGTTTGAGGTTTTCTATGGTGGCTGGAGTGCCAGTTCTGCCACCAACCCCCAGGTTTTTCCCTGCTGGTCGGAAGACCTACATGCAGGGCTGGATGAACGTCATACCCAGGTTAAGGGACTTGCTCAAGGGCCCAACGAAGTAGAGTCACTTTTGGTGTTTACAGGATTTGAGAAACAAGCAAAAAATATCAAAAAGGTTTTCGTACAGGAGACATACCTAAAGAGCAGCACGGTGGTGCAGTGGTAGCACTGCTGCCTCGCAGTAAGGAGACCTGGGTTCGCTTCCTGGGTCCTCCCTGTGTGGAGTTTGCATGTTCTCCCCGTGTTTGCATGGGTTTCCTCCGAGTGCTCCGGTTTCCACCCACATTCCAATGACATGCAGGTTAGGTGGATTGGTGATCCCAAATTGTCCCTAGTGTGTGCTTAGTGTGTGGGTGTGTGTGCCTTGCGGTGGGCTGGCGCACTGCCCGAGATTTGTTCCTGCCTTGCGCCCCGTGTTGGCTGGGATTGGCATCAGCAGACCCCCATGACCCTGTATTAGGATATAGCGGGTTGGAAAATGACTGACTGACTGACTGACATACCTAAATAGAATAACACTAAGAGTTTAATCTAAAATATGAAAACTAGAGATACAACTAAGAGTTTAAAATCAGAGCAATCAAAACATATGAAACAAAGGGAATCCTAAAATGAGCTGAACAGCTTCTGGTCTTAAATAGAACTGAGTCACTGGGCTCTGTCCCCTTAGGCTCAATATGCAAAAGACAAGGAACATAAACATAAATAACAACATATTTTGACAACAAAAACACATAACAGGAAAATATCTGTAATATACATGCTGTAAAACACTTCATGACTTAATCTTTGCACTCTTTTCTCTTGTTTTTTGCGTATTGTGTACACATTTTGGGTTTTGTATAATAGAAAATCCAAAGTGATTATCCAGTGGTGCTGCACAGTGACGGATCCTGTGCTCTGACCTCCAAAGTTCATGCAAAAAGACAAATTCTCTTGGGGATTAATAAGGTGTACCCAATATGACTTTTTATTTTCCGTTTGCATTTAATATTGTCAAAATTATTTTATACTCTTAATGACATCATTTCTTTTGTTTTTTTACAAGTGTTATGATTTAATGAGGTTTTGCTTATCCACTCTCAAGGAAACGGAACAGATATTCACAGCACATGATGTCACCATTGTGCTGGGAGAAAAAGTAAACACTAATGTCCCCTCTTTGTGGATTGGGGATATACTTTGAAAAAACTATTGCTTGTGAACTTTGATTTCTGTATAGTGTGTTAGGCTTTGGTGTCTTTCTTATCTAATTTCTGGTCTTGACCTTTGTTTTGTCCGCTGACAATATCTATTCTCCTGATCCCTTTAACTTGCTGCTGCTATGCTTCATTGTACCAGTACACTTCACACATCTTTAGGCATGTATTTTTGTGATAATTTGGTATTTTATACATGCAGAACCTACTTCTGATTTTTATTTTGCATTTTGTGTTGAATTATAAAAGTACCTTTTTATTACTGACTGGATTAAACTTGTTTATTTAGAACTTCAGTTTTGATCATGTGACTGTAATCCTCACACCTTTGATGTCGCTGTGTGTTATGTATAAATACGGTGGCAATCGCACTTTCAAGATATCTCTCAGTGGATGTAAAGTCTTGTTTAGCGTTAGTTATCTTCAGTTGTAAGTAGTTCCTAGCGTATGCATATTATTTGACAATTACTGTCAGTGGTGCTGACAGTAAGGAGACTGTGGGAGATTGTGGGTTCGCTTCCCGGTTCCTCCCTGTGTGGATAGTGTCTTTGAGTATTGAGAAAAGCGCTATATAAATGTAATGAATTATTATTATTATAAAAATAACAAAATAAGTAAAGAAATATGAAGGTCAGGGAAAGGGCCCTGGTAACACCAGAACAATAATCAAGAGGCACTTCTGTGCTGCTAAATCAATAATTAATTGGATCATTTGGAAAACTGATTAATTTATCAGAAGAGCTGAATGAAAGCAAAATGTAAATAATAAATAATTACAAAAAAAAACATGAAACCTTATGTTTAAATCCTGTAATAACTAGGTCTGGTGCAGTTTTGGAATTCCCATGTGTACTTTACCCTTTCAAAATTTTGTTTTCCCTTATATCTTAATATTTTTGTCAGTTGATGGATAAAAAATGTAAACCTGATTCTACTGCTGTTTCTGTTGCTAATTTTATGCTTCTCTTCTCTTTCTTGCCTGGGATTTGTCCCACTGTATTTCGTACTTCCAATCTAACAGCTTTTTAGGTGTTCCACTTCTGGGATTCCAAGTCACAAATTATGTTCTCTGTGTTTATTAATTGCAATTTGGATCCCACAAGATAATAAACTTAATTTCACTCATTGGGTGTACTTTCTAATAATAGCAAGAACAAATATAATACCTGAAAACAAACACAGACTAAATATGCAAAGCTTTATATTCATCCAAAAAGGACCAGAGTTTGGCAAAGTCACTAAACAATCAGAGGATCTAAACATATTTAATCTTTGGAACTGAATTCCCAGAGAGGGTGCTTTGCTTTCACAAATGTCTCTTTTATTTTTTTTTACACACAGTTCATATACTAATAAGCAAGCACATTGACCTTAAATAAGGCAGAAAACAGGATATCACATGCTACAGCATATGTGGCTATTCCTAGCAACGTGAGGCATCATAATAAATGGATAGATAGATAGATAGATAGATAGATAGATAGATAGATAGATAGATAGATAGATAGATAGATAGATAGATAGATAGATAGATAGATAGATAGATAGATAGATAGATAGATAGATAGATAGATAGATAGATACAGTGGTGTGAAAAACTATTTGCCCCCTTCCTGATTTCTTATTCTTTTGCATGTTTGTCACACAAAATGTTTCTGATCATCAAACACATTTAACCATTAGTCAAATATAACACAAGTAAACACAAAATGCAGTTTTTAAATGATGGTTTTTATTATTTAGGGAGAAAAAAAATCCACTGTAGATAGATAGATAGATAGATAGATAGATAGATAGATAGATAGATAGATAGATAGATAGATAGATAGATAGATAGATAGATAGATAGATAGATAGATAGATAGATAGATAGATAGATAGATAGATAGATAGATAGATAGATAGATAGATAGATAGATAGATAGATGTGAATTGAAATTGGATGTGGCTATCAAAAAGCATTTAGCATCTAAAGGTTAACAGCTGTGTAGAACAACAAAAATTTGAAATGGTTTAGTGAATTTGTAAATTTGCATGAAAGATACTATAAAAAGAAAGATAATTTATTATGCCCACAATATGTCATATCATTTGAAAAGTATTAATATCTTTATTTGATTTGACATATGATTTAACTTATCTTACCCCATATAAATCAGCAACACATACTACACCTTCTGACACCATCCTTCACAGTATTCAAAATCTCATTACACAACTGTCAGCAGATGCTAGTTTAACTTCATGATTACTTCTCACAAGAATGTCTGATCCAAGCAGCCAAACACTAATGCTCAGACTTGGTCTGAAAGTCCACCTTTATACTTTTCCATTCAAGATCAGCCTTACCTGCGTTTAATTTTACTCTTGTTTAGTCGCAGAGAGAGATTCTTATTATAAAGTAATTTCTACTGGCATTTTGTTCATGGCGTTTATTCTTCAAATGTAATATGATTCCTGAACTCTTCACTTCATATACCCATCAGAAGTTTTTTTTCATCCATTGGCTTGAGAAATGAATACTTCACTGCAAAACACTCTATGCTCCAACTAAACCCAGGTACATAGATAAAACACAGACAGGTAGACATGGTTAAAAGCACCACCACACGTTTATTTACAACAATATTTAGAATTAAAGTGCCACACAACCCACGAACTCCCCCAAAGTCCAGGCCAACACCACACTATGCCTCTTTCATTCTTCAGGCCGCCTCCTTGCCTCCTCCAAGACCTCGTCTCTCGACTTCCTGACTCCAGCCCTCAAATGGAGGGTGGCGGCCCCTTTTATAGCCACCCGGATGTGCTCCCGGTGCCTCCCAACAATCTTCCGCCAGTACTCCACAGTGTGATGGAAGTGCCGGCTGTGTACCCGGAAGCACTCCGGGTGTCCCTGATCCTCTTCCCCCCAGCACTTCCGGGTGTGGCGGAAGTGCTGAGGTCCATGGCTCTGTAGGCATCGGGGCGCCCCCTGATGGTGACCACGGGCCCCTACAGGGCTCAGCTTCAAAGCTCTCTACCCGTGGTCCCCAAAGCAACCAGGGCGGTCGCCCCTTCCCTCCTCCAGTCCATCTGGGTGTCCCGGCTGGGTACCACCCCCAGCTGCATGCCACAACAAGAAAGGGGTGGAAGGAACCAAGGAGAAATTCACTTGCTTAGTGACATCAAAGAGCATAAAGTCAATAAAAACAAAGTGATGAACGTAAAAACAATTACACAAATACAGGGCCCAGAATTACGTACATAATAAAAATGTGTAAATTTCATTTTATATTGATTTATATTGATCCTAAATAAATATTGCCCTTTTGTACACATCTCTGAACACATACAGTACATACAAAATGTATACACTACATGTACATAGGTAGCACAGTGGTGCCTTATCTGTGTGTCTCATTCATTCATATGTTAGAGTAATTGGTGAACATACAGTAAATTAACCACATGCACTTGAGTGGGCCTTGTGAAGCACTTTTACCCCATATGGGACTATTTCCTACTTTCTATCCCATGCGGTCTTTTAGCTTTTACACTACTGTCAACTAGTATGATACGCTGTTAACAAAGTGAAGGAGAGAAATGCAGTACTGAGGTGTCATGCCTAAGCAGCACAAACGAGATGAATGGTTAATGTTTAATTCTGATGTGATCCCTTCACATGGGTAACACTACCAGTCCGCAGTAGCAGAGTAGCTTTCCTCTTTTACTTTGGTTACAGACCACTGGCTTTTTCTGTGTTAAGAGCCCTGCTAAATTATTCATTATTACTGTATTAATAAAGTATTACAGTATCTATCTATCTATCTATCTATCTATCTATCTATCTATCTATCTATCTATCTATCTATCTATCTATCTATCTATCTATCTATCTATCTATCTATCTATCTATCTATCTATCTATCTATCTATCTATCTATCTACATTTGCCTGCTCATTTTCCAATTAATTTTTAAAAATCTTCATCTCTCACACACCTTCTCTTCCAAATTAATCCTTTTCTTTTAATGGAAAGATTGAATTAGATCCAACAGTTGCAGATCTTTCATATTTTTGGCAGGGATAGTCACACATTTTTCTACAAAAGAGTAAGCCATTCTTATCATTCCCTGATTTAGAGAAGGTGATCCATGCATTCCCCGATTTCCATTCAGATTACTGCAATTCTTGGAACACAGGTATCATCCAATCTTCATTGCAACATTTGTATTTGGTACAGAATGCTGTGGCCAGATTTTTAACTGGTAATAGCAAGAGAAATCAAATCACATCTGGTGTTAGCATCCCTTCATTGCTTCGCAGTTTGGGCTAAGAATCATTTCAAAGTCCTACTGTTTGTTTTTAAAGTTTTAAATTGCTTGGCTCCATAATGTATTGCTGACTGATGTTTCCCCCAAACCACCAGATTGTCATGTCAGCTATTGTTAGATGCGCTTCGATCCCAATTAACACTTGAGAGGGGATCATCCATTCGCAGTAGCTGCACCAAAATTGATGGACAGTGCACCCTAAAAAGTGTTAGAGCTGCTCCTTCCATTATTATTTTTAAATTTAGGCTTGAAACAAACCTTTTTGAACTTGTTTTTGGAATCATCTAGATGCATGTACTTGAGTTTTGCTTTATGTCTTAAGGTATCTATACTAATAATTTTATGGTTTGTTGTCCCTTTCTTCGTCTTTTCGTTGTAATATGTACAGAACTTTCATTAACACATTGTGGTTTGTAAATGTGCTTTATAAATTGAATGTCCCTGCTTGCTTGCAAAAAAGTTAAAGAGGAACGATCCTGTAAAGAATGACCTGTGTCTCTCTAATCACTCCTGCCACCACTGCCTCCATCTTGAACAGGGAAAACAGTCGGGTGAATGGTTTGAAATACAAATGTTGGTAAAGCTTCAAGTAAAAGAAGTGCTTGTTGTTCAGCCCTTTTGTAGTAAGACATCCCTCAATGGGAGTGTTGGGTTTATTGGTGACTCTAAACTGGCCCAGTCTCAATGCCTCTTTCTTGAAACCAACTGGTGCCTGGCCAGGGTTGGTTTCAGCCTTCTGACCAGTGCCACCAGGAAAGGGTAATGGATTCAGTAGGTTTGTGGAGATATTTTGTTAAGAGAAAACAAACAAATAAACAAATAAACAAAGAGATGTACTTGTTGTGTATTTGCTATTAATTATTTTGCCTATATTAATTGCATCTTTGTTCAGAAACATTAATAGTAAAACAAAATGTCCTGCTTACATTTGTAAAATGTCTATTCTATAAATGTTGATATTATAAAATCCAAGACAGGCATAAAAGAAATAATTTTTGTGCAGAGTTGTTTATAGTGAACCCTGAATGGCTGTTCTGTACTATTACCCATAAACAAAAACATGCAATCTTAAATACGCTTAATCCAATTCAGGGCCATAGTGGAGGAGGCTAGAGTCTAAAAATAGTTACCATAAATACAGAGGAAAAAAATTAAAAATGAATAAATTGGACAAGAATAAATCCAGGAAAATAGAAGTATGCAATAATAAAGGTTATATGCTGTTCAGATAGATAAAGAATATAGCAGACAATGTACATGTAGTTATATAAGATAAAATGTCTGTAATGTTGTCCTTCAGTTTTGCAGCATGTTTTATTTCATATATTAATCGAATCTTATGTGAATGGTCAGCTTGCATTCCAGTATACATGTTATTATAAAAATATTTGTATTACTTGGCATTTTATTTTTGTTTACCTTTTAAAACACCATTGTTAAGTTAACTGTTGAAAAGGTATAGAAACAGCATTTTTGACAACCATTGATGGGCAAACTTCTATCAAGAACATCATCTCCATCTTGGTATATATAAATACATTTTACAAGAATAGTTCAATAATCAATTACAAGTCTGTTTTAACATAGCAGAACTTAACATTATCTGAGAAAAAAAAGATTGTTTAATATCCAGATCAATCACGTTATCTGTTGATGCACATGTAATGCTTTTAAAAAATTCTGCTCATAACTGATAGGCCAGTAAATGGTGCTTTGGGACAGAGTGGCTCAGATTTCAATCAGATCAGACTCTGGTCCCTCACCATCTCTGTATTGAACAGATGAACGAATGAATGAAAATCAAATTACCAGCTAGATAATGTGATTGCTGAACACCAACGGGATGAGAAGAATAACAGATAACAAACAACGGAGTCATTCAAAGGTAATTTACTTTGAAATTAATTTAAGCTTGTTGCAACTCATCTTAAAATGAAACTGCCCATTTGGTTCTGGTCACTCAGTTGTTGCTTTATGTACCGTAGAAATAACTGCTTATCTGAAGATTTAAGGCTTCAATGAAAAAGCACATATTTAAACATGAAGGTGCACTCATCTACCTGTTCTCGGGGGGTGTCAAAAGAATGCAAAAGAGACAAAGACTAAGGGTTGGGGTCCCAATTCGGAATTGCCCCATTTTATGACATTGGTAGTGCACCGAAACATCACTGGCATCAATAAAATTGCAGGGCAGCTGTCCCAGAAGGATTCATGCAACCTGTGATGTCTATGAGTTGTTGTTGGTGGTCTTTTGAAGGCCCAGGGAGTGGGCGAGTGCAGAGGAGCTTGTGGACTAAAGCAGGGGTTGCAGGCCTTTTTCTGGGTCAGTGACTTTGGAGCGACAGACAGATGTCTCCTATCATTTCCAAGATTCCCCACCTGTGATTCCTTTTGCTCATTCCCATGAGAACAGTCGCCCACTGGACAGGAGATAGAGTGTGTCTCAGCAGCCTCATGTGCAATTCTGGGATACATGTATAAAACTGTATAATGTTTAAAAATACGTAAATAACAATAACAGCAGAAAACAACATATCTGACTTCAACATTTAGAGCTGTTCAATTAATACAGCTATGGTGCATAACATTCGAAATTAAAGATTGAAGATATTAAAGCCTATAACTGATTTGATATACACAAACCTTATTTGCTTTGCTGAAACTTGGAAATTACAAATAATAACACACAGGATGAACAGATCAACAACTACTCACTTGATTGCAGAAACGGGCATGAGTGTCATGACGACACAGAAAAGATATTCCTGGGTCTAAAATATCACCATCCTGGTATGACAAACAACAAAAACGGTTCAAAATTCACAACATCATTATTGCACCCTTCCAATTTATACCATTTGAAATGGAAAGGGAAAAATAGTTGTGGCTGCTCTTAACTATAGGCTTACTTTATGTAATAATTTCAAACCAACTTTACAGAGGGTAATGGAGAGGGTAAACAGTCATCCAGTGGAAAAATAATTATAGGATGATTTTTAAAAAAAAATCAATATTCTTAGAAATGTGATAAAAAGTAAAAGATTTATGCAGTGAGCACAGACAGCTGTAATAGAAATAGGAATGCTTATTGATCATGCCTAAAAAAATAGCCAGCTATTCCAACTTAAGTAAATAAATATCTAAGTAATAACTTGAAAGAAATGAGAAATAAAGATACCAAGCTAATGTTATTATTTTAATGAAACTGTAATAGCTTTAAATACAAATTTAATACAAACATGAGAGTTAAAGCCTATGAGTATTCAATACACAAAAATGCATGAAACAGAAAATAAAACCAAAAGTCAAACTGACAGATTTTTGATGTCACTAGGCTAATGCAAATGCTTTGCTCCTTTGATTTTCTTCACTTTTTCTCAAAACTTAGGGTCTCCTGCAACAAGGCTATAAAGCACAAAAGCAGCATTCTTCACAAACATAAAGACATCATAAAAGGTAACGCTCTGTACCGTTAGCTAATATTTATCGCTAAATTTCATATATAAATTGTTTTTAACTTTGCGGTCACAAATATTTTGAAGAGCGTCATCAATGATTAATTTGAACAGCAAAGTGAACAGCAATAAACTAAATTATGTGACAAAGTAAAAAGCTTTGCAAAACATTTTTAAAGCTTTATTATAGAACTGTTTGAACCTACTCATAAAATAACCACATGGGTTTTCTACTCTCCTCATTTTGTCAAGTGTCTGTATTCCCTTCTTGGCCTAGTCTGAATACTGCACTTGCAGCCACTCCCTCATACTACTGATAATCTCATCGGCACTCTCAAACCTTTTCTGATAAGATGGTATCGTTTAGGGCTGCAGCAAGGGTGAAGTCTGAAGGAGCAAAATATGGACTGTAGGGAGGATGAGGAGAACAGTCCACAAGACTTTTGTGATTGCTTCTTGCATTCAAAACACACATCACTACACAACACCATATTCAGGTGTGTATCTGTATCCAGCAGGGGGGATTAGCTCCCTTGTTGGAGTGAGTTATTTTGTGATTGTGACATGTTACATAACCCGAATCAATGTAGAAATGATATTAAAAGGCGTTACCCCTCCCTTAGTGATACGGCGGTAAGAAATCACATAGGAGAAATAACTTAGCTTTCTTTAATGATGGCTTATGCTGCATAACAGACGAAGGAAGCCAATGGCAAAGAACCCAGTTTGGGAGTCGGGGCCCGATGTGTAGAGTCTGATATTTTCATCACTGCGTTGGAAGGATTTTCAGGATTGGATGACTTTATCTCTCATCTGTCTGTTGGCTTCAAAGGTGTGCCGGGCAGTGTTCCAAGTCTTTATACTCTTTGTTCATGTGCAGGCCCCCACATAGGTGAATCATGCCATTCCAAACAAGGCAAAGAGGATACAATTTCATGCTGAGTTTGACACACAGAAATAGTATACAATGGTCCTCAGTGTGACTGCCCATTTCGCAGTTGTCTGTAATTGTCTTGTCTTATAATGCTTGCCTAGCAATTCTTATATGGTGAACCCCTGTGCTAAATCAGGCTCTGTGTCAACGCTGCATGTGAGTAGAAAAAGGCAGATTTATAAAATATATTTGCACAGAGCACAGTGACATATTAAACTTATACATTTATTACAGTATCCCAGGAAATGGATTTCAACACAGCAAGTACGACATTTCAAATTGATCACTGAACAAGTTGCCGATATTTCATGTCAATTTTGACCCTTATACTAAGAATTATGCCAATATTTTTGTAAGGTAGCGCTAATAACTACATACCTACTATGAATGACTTGTTGCATGGATGATACACATTTTCAGTCAGGCACTTATTATCCACACAGCTACACTCTACATGAACTGTTAAAATTTTGTATAACTGAATAATCCTTTAGATGTTTCTTGAAGCTTTCTAGCAGACTATTTTGACTACATGTTTCAGAAATAACCCAAAGTTTCTGTTGTGAAGACCAAGTTGTACAACAACAGTGGCAATGTTGATGGCTGCAAATGTGCAGTTAGCATTGCTCAGTGAATGTGTACCTTTATGTTACGAAGATGAACCATTACATGCGGAGTATGAAGATTGCCTGCATGAGTGGCACAAGCCCTTGGAGGGAGCTTGTGTATCAACGAACTATAATCCCTATCTAGGCAGACGTAATGTTGTAGAAAAATGAGCAGATCATCTTCCGAAGGATTGAAAAGATTGGGCAAGAATATTGAGCAGATGGCTGGTTTCATAATTACTGATGATTTTGTACAAGTCATTCTATTGTAACACCTTAAAGAGGCAAACACATTGTTCTGAGGAGGAGGAACATGGAAAATTAATTGACAAGGCAGATCAGGGCCCCAATGAGCCGAGAGTAGTTATCATCTGCTAAAGCATAAAATAGGTGTACTGCAATTGCCTCCTTACTCGCCTGATCACTCCTGCTGACTGTTTTTTACTCCTTAGAAGCAACAGTGCTTCTGAAATGTCATAGGTTTTAAGAGACAGAAGCAGTAAATCAGAATCATAATGGATGTGCAAAGAATGGACTGGTACAGAGTTTGGCAAAAGTGTATCAATGCTGGACGAGCGATCGGTGAAGGTGGGGATGAATTATAAAAAGTGGTGTTAAAAGAATTTTGACTATACAGATTTATCAGATAGTTTTAAGAATGTATAAATGTCTACGCCTTCATTCTTGAAAACTGAACATTGTGCTGTGTTCACTGTGAGTCATAAAATGTTTCCATAAAATTCATGCCGAATGAATCTGTCAATACATCTTTTATATAGCACCTTTAGTAGCTCCCTACAAGCCATTTTTTTTCTCGCAGTTGACAAAAAACACACTCCATATACTGTATATACATATAGAAAAATAAAACAGAAGGCACAAATAGGGTTCCAGAAAGAAGAAACGGATGATAGTATAGCATATTTGTTGTGAGACAGCAGTATATTTATTGTATGGGGCAGTGCATGTACAGTATATGAATCTGTGGCAAAATTCAGTAAACCTAGAATTATGCTATAAACATGATTGAATTTTCATGAAAAAATGAAAATTCCACATTTTAAAAAGTTTAAATGGAGGTAATGAAGTCACCAGTTTATGTGTGTAACTCTTGATTTGTAAAATGTATCAGAACCAGTGGTGTGCCTCTAGGCAGTGCAGGAGGGACAGCTGAACTGAGGCCCAAGGCACTTGGGGGACCCACAGTGATTCCAAGGCTTTACTATTAACATGCTTGCCTGCTTGATATCAGAATGAAATGGTTAATGGTGTTATCATTCCTACAACCCCACTGAGCTTTATTTTGAGTATTGACTTTGTAAGTAGCTTAATGTACTGTTTCTCACTGATGGTGGTCATTTACTAATTAGATTAAGCTTCATGTCATGTGAAGGGGGGCTTAATTTATTCTTTTGCACTAGGGCCCATCGAATTCTGGTTACATCACTGATCATGATCTTAGCAGGAAATTGAAAACCATGGCCAGACCTATGTGAAGATCCTCCCACAAGCCACATCTTCTCAGCTGACAAATTACGTGGACCCAAGGTGTTGAGCACACACATGGGCGTTGTAGTGGTAATGATTACCCAGGGCCCACAGCTTGAAGCCTGGAATGAAAAGTTTGTTTTCAAGAGGAAGGGGCCCACAGAGTCTGCTTATGTATGGGGCCCAGAGTTCTGTGCTACACCCCTGAGTACACAATCGACCAGAACTATGTGTGTCATGGAGTATGTAAGGGAGGCATGCAAAGTGTCCTTTATGGACAGGCAGCTACTGTAAGGTGTTTAAGACAGTGACCATGATGCATGGAGCTGAGACATGGACAGTAAAGGGAGTGCAGGAGAAGGGAAGTTAGATGTGGTTGAAATGAGAATGAGAAAGATATAAAAGAATAAAAAATGAGACAATCAGAGGTACAACAAAAGTGGGAGAGATATGTAAGGAAGTACAGGAAAGTAGATTGAAGTGATGATATGTGAGCAAAAGAGTGATGGGAATGGAAGTACAGGGGAAGAGAAAATGAGAGATGTCAAAGTGGAGGAGGATGGATAAACTAAAAGAAGATCTGAAGGCAAAGGACTTGACTGGCGATGAAGTGCAGAACCGATCTGTTTGGAGAAGGTTAGTTAAGCTCATCAACCCCACATAGAAGTGGAATAAGATGAAGAGGAATAATAAGAAGAAGTAGGGCAGACAAGATTACATTTTATTATCCATGCACTTGTGGGGAGCAAGCAGCTTTGCCAATGCAAAGGGATTGGTGTTCTGTTAATATGCAGGATGATTATCAGTGAAATTTAAAAACTTGCTGCTGCTGGAGTATGTGAATTTCCCCTTGGGATTAATAAAGTATCTATCTATCTATCTATCTATCTATCTATCTATCTATCTATCTATCTATCTATCTATCTATCTATCTATCTATCTATCTATCTATCTATCTATCTATCTATCTATCTATCTATCTATCTATCTATCTATCTATCTATCTATCTATCTATCTATCTATCTATCTATCTATCTATCTATCTATCTATCTATCTAGTGTTGAGGTAACTGTTTACAGTAAGTAAGTAGTTGTGGGATGTGTGGTCTCTTTGATGGGTAGTGTTCCACCCTTTAACTGTCATTGTTTTTTGCCTTTTGGTACCAGAATCAGCTCTGGGTCTCATAAAAATGTACAGCTGTACTTGAGATTGAGACACACATGAGAAATGTCAAAAGAAATACAATTTTGCTAGCTGTTTGGATGTTGTTGACTGAAGTGTGTCTTGGCTTGCAGTTGTTGCAGTTGGGGATGTTTAGTCGTCCCAGAAAATGAAGCTTCTGAAAACAGATTAAAATGATGGGGCCAGGGCCTCAGGAAGTGATGAAACGTCACATACTGAAGAAACAGCGGGGATGCATTCAAGCATAGACATCTGTGTTGATCCACCTAGCAAACTTGAAGATATTTGGACCATTGTGACTAAATATAATTCACTGCAACTCTTTTGAAAGAAAACAAAGGGAATATTGGTGAGAAAATAGGAAAATATAAATACATACAGAGTATAAACTAACATTTATTCTAGACCTTTTGTTTATTTATTTATTTTTGTCTCATTAAAGGGTCATAGTCAGCCTGCATGTCTTGTCTGTCATTGTCCCAGACCACCATTCCATAACTCAGAGTTTATCATTTTAAGACTACATTTCATAGAACATTAGGCAGGACTGCAAATATTGGAAATGTGAGAAGAAATTAAGCAACATGCTTTATGTTTCGTTAAGTTCTGATTTTCATTTACCATTCTTGTCTTGAATGACAATGTTCATTTAAATGTATCTAGATTAAATCTGTTTCTTTAATTAAAAGTAAAAATAAATTCTACCTGTCATCATTCTCGTGGAATGCTTAAGTCAATAAATTGATTTTTAAAGTTCTGCACTGTAGCAGTCACTCCATTCTTTTACATTCATAAAAAACAGATAAAAGACTGATCACGTATTATTTGTTTTATGTTTTTTCTGTTTACCATGTAATTTAACAATTTTATCAATAATTTACAAAATATAAAGACTTTGACTAGAGAGCATGCAGTTCAACAAATCCAGCCTAATTTATGTAAAATAAATATGAGGTGAAAGAAGTGTTCATGTAAATGAGTAATGCAACATTTCCAACAGTCTCCACGTATAAGGAGATGTCTACATCATCTTAAGATTGACAAAAAATGTCAAATGTTGAATTTCCGGTACTATAATCCATCCATCCATTTTCCAACCCGCTGAATCCGAACACAGGGTCACGGGGGTCTGCTGGAGCCAATCCCAGCCAACACAGGGCACAAGGCAGGAAACAATCCTGGGCAGGGTGCCAACCCACCGCAGGACACGGTACTATAATGAGTTGTCAAAAAAATGAAAGTCATTAGCAACACAGAAACAGGTTTGAAAGCATAATATGTTATTTGAATGGATATGGGAATGCTTTAAAATTCTTAAAAAAACTTCAGCAAAAGATTGTGGAGTGGTGGGTTCAGTGCCTATAAATGGTTTTCACACCCTTGGAAGTTTTCACATTTTATTGTTATACATCTTTGACTCACAGTGGATTTAAATTGACCATTTTTGAGACCGATCAACAGAAAGAAGACTATTTAATGTCAAAGTGAAAATACGTCTCTGTAAAGTGATCCGATTTAATTACAAATAAATTACAAATATAAAAATTATATTAGAGCACATACGTATTTGCTTCTTTTAGTATGATATGCCTGAATCATCACTGGAGCAGCCAGTTTAGTGGAGGTCACCTGTCTAGGGTTTCAAATGATTTTAGTATAAACGTATGTTAGCTGGAAGGACCACCTTGTGGGGAATAACTAACATGGACAAACCTACACAGCAGAGGCAGCCTTAGGGGTGTACGGGGCCAAGGGCTGACCAACCCCGTGTAGGCCGGTTACATCA
The DNA here is from genome assembly GCF_900747795.2 of Erpetoichthys calabaricus. Lineage (NCBI taxonomy): Eukaryota > Metazoa > Chordata > Cladistia > Polypteriformes > Polypteridae > Erpetoichthys > Erpetoichthys calabaricus. Next base: position 33,294,412 of record NC_041405.2, read on the forward strand.
AACGCTGTTACTGGTATGTGTGGACTGTATAAACTTGTGCACAACTTTAATAAAAATAATGTTAACATACACCGGATTTTCTCATTACGGTATTCAGCTACGTTTTTGCAAGATAAGACGTGGGCTTTATCAAATATAACTGGAGAATATAACTTGACAAATCCACTTGAAAGGGGCATGCGGACCTCAAAAGCAGGGCCCCCTTAGACGCGGGGCTGGGGCTGTCGCCTCACTTGCCACCCCTAAACGCCACTCTTGCTACACAGTGAGGACCAAAGAACATTCCGGGCAACTCTGTGAAAAGAGGATTGAAAAGCACAAGTCAGGGGATGGAGACAAGAAGTCACTGAATATCCCTTGGAGTCCAGTTAATTCAATCATTAAGGAATGGCACCGCTGTAAATCTGCTACATCAGGCCATCCAAAAGAAAACCTGAGCGATCATACAAGAAGAAGGGGGCTTGTGAGGGAGACTGCCAAGAGACTTGCAGCAACTCTAAAGGAGGTACAAGCTACGGAGGCTGAGATTGGAGAGGCTGTGCAGACAACTGTTGCCTAAATGCTTCACCAGTTACAGCTGTATGAGAGAATGGCATAGAGCAGCGGTTCTCATATGCACTGTTGCCATATGTGGCATAATTTCGCTATTCGTAGGGAAATTTTAAACTTGTAGCGGTGTATCAGCAGCAAAAATATAGGAATACATTTTATTAGGGTTTCACAGAAACGTTAGGTGGGCGCGATTAAAACTGTTATGAAAACTTGGGCCGCAAATACTTAGAGGTTGAGAAATGCTGGCATAGAGAAAGCCACAGTTAAAACAGACACACACATAAATAACATTTATGACAGAGGGCCCACAGAAAACTCTGAAGTCAGCTGAGAATGGTTCTTTCATCTGATTGAGATTTTAGGCCACCAAACTAAACACCATCTTTGAACGCCTCACATTATAAAAAAATACACCAGCCCCACCCTGAAGTTTGGTGGTGGCAGCACCATGTTGCAGGGATGCTTCTCTGCAGCAGGCTTTGGAAGACTTGTGAGGACACAGGGTGAAATGTAAATAGAGGGAAACCCTGGAGGAAAACCTGATGCAGTCTGCAAGAAACTGGTGCCTTGGTGATATTTGTTTCCCAGCAAGACAATGGATTAACGAAGATATTGTCCAATGTTTAATATTTACTCACAATCTCCATGCAACCTGACAGAGCTTGAGTAGTTTTGTAAAGTAGAATCGAGAGAAATGTCAGAGTCCAGGTATGCAAAGCTGACAGTGACCTGTGTAGACAGACTGAGGGCCGTCATGACTGCCATAAGTGCAACTGCTAAACACTGAGCTGAAGGGTGTGAATAGTTACGAGATCAATTATTTCTCTCTATTATAATAAAAAAATCTTGGGAGACGAGACTTTTTATTCTGCGAAGATACATGATCTTTTGAAGAAAGACTTTGTGCCAAGGGATTTAACCACACCCGTGGCAGGAAATAAAAGACAACAAGTAGATGACAAAGTAGAACATCGTAAAGAATTCAAAAAGTTGGCGCGATACACATGCAGAGCAGGTTAGAGATAATGGAAGTACGAAAATTCAAAAGTCTCAAAAAAATGATAGTAAAGATGCCATTAGCACAAGCAAACGGAAATTATTACTCAGTAAAATAACGGAACAGCGAAAAGAGATTGAATACATTGTTCGGATTTAAATTTCAAGTCTGAGACTTGTAGATTGTTTAATTCGTGTTGCCATCAGGGAAAAGTAGTGTTTCTTCCCAATGATGAGGCCTACTCGCGAGAATTAAAAGTTTTGTTGTTCATGAGCGGCAGAGACGCAAAGTTGCTGGCGCATAGCGTAGGCAGGGGGGTTGCGAGCAGGGAGCGAAGCCCCTAGTTTTGTTTTAAATTAATGTGAATCACTTTAGAAAGGTCTGTTTTCACTTTGCCATATAAGTCTTCTGTTGATCAGTGTCAAAAAAGCTAAATTGAACTATGGTGGAGTGTTGTATAACAGTAAAATGTAAAAACTTCCAAGGAGGTGAATACTTTTCATAGGCACTGTAATAATCCCCTTGAAGACTTTGGAAAGGTAATGTGAATGGCTTTTATAATCAAAGGGCAGTTCTGGCTCCTGGATAAATAGCCATAGAGGTGAACACTGAGTGACATGCTATAGCAGCATGAAACTTCAAGCAAACAATATCTCAAATGTAAAGGCATCCATTTTCTTAACCTTTTTATCAAGGGCACAATTGCACGGTAACTGGAGTCTATCCCAGTAAACATAGTGTGCAATTTTGAAAAGCTACAGTTGCTCCAAAAGTACCATCATGAGTAAAGCAGTTGATGGATGCTGGCTACTCATTTTTCAGCATCTGTGCATAGTGGTTTAAATGTAAGCACTAAATTTGTATATTTTGTATTTTTTAATAAAATGTAAAGTGTATTTTATGAACACTATGCGCTTGTCATGTTTTATTGTTTGGACTGCTAGCAGTCTGGGTTAGGATTTTTGACCTACATGACTCGGCTGCAGCCCTGACTAGTGTTATTGTATCTTGCATAAACATTCACAACATAATCTGCACTTATGTTGCAAACATAAAAAATGTATGTTGTGACCTTCGTAATTATTATTTAACTACACAGTTACCCAATAATTCTGTCTCTATTTGTTTGTATACTCAACTACATATTTGACTGATTTTGACCACATTCATTCCTGTCGTTTTGCGTTGCTTTTTTCATCTGATCTCTACTGACTCATTTTGTATGTTTTTATGACCATAACTCCTTGTCCCTTTGACAATTTTATATGCACTGTTTCCCCTTATATTCACTTATAGACAAGTGACATTTTGCTTTTTTTTTTTTATCTTTATGGTTAACTTACCTCAAGTAGCCGGAAGAGTGAATGGATGAGGCAGAGTCGTAACTTACCCGTATTCGCTTTTTCCGGCCTTTGACCAACTTGTATTGGGTTCATTTTGCCATTAGGAGTGGCTGTCCGATGAGTGTTTTTTCTGTGTTACGATAAATGAGTTTGCAAATTCAACAATCATTTTCAACTGATTTTTGACCACATTCTTTTCTGCTGCATTGCATTTTTATCTGATATCTTCTGAACTCATCTTTTTATATTTTTATGGCTTCTGACCATAGCTCCTTGTCCCTTTGATAATTTTATATGCACTGGTTCTAAATGGCTATTTGGAATATTCTCCCATTCAGCTAATACCACCCTGCTGACAAAGAACAACCTAACAGATAACAGTCAAAGAAGCATAAGGTGGTTGGGGGGCTAAGGAAGATGAGACAAACAAAAAATCATTGACCTGTCCTGCCCTGCAAAACTGGTACTTCATTGGTTACTGTGTGATGTTTACACAATCATCCTAGGAATGAGTTCAAATTATCAGTGGCTTGTACTTTGGATTCCAAAATGAAACCAACAAGTAAAAATAATCTTTTAAACGTTTGCAACGCTTTAACAGATGGTGGTCAATAGCACTTTTAACAAACATTTGATAATGGAGTTATTATTAACTGAACTAATGCATGATGGCAAGTCTCATTTTGAACTGAAATAACACTCGACAAAAGTGTTATTATTAATTGAACATGATGTTATTGTGATCTACATGGCTTTTCTACTCTCACCCTACCGTCTTTGACCCACAACTCATAGAATTACCTGTGGTAAGCCACTAAACACACTGTGTATACTGTATAGTGTGCATAATGGCATATATAAAAGTCACAATGGGATTTTTAACTAAGTGTGTAATGAACCCAAAGCTGTTTATGAGAGTAATATATGTTTCATATCATTTGCATACTAAATATTACCATCTGTAATGCTGTATCAGTCCAAATCAAAAATGCTGAGCAACCACTTCTGGCTGGAACAAGTTAGAAAATGTACACGATGCATAACATTGAGGTGCATTCAGGGATTTAGTTAGCTGATTTGAAAGCTGAAGCATGTTAGATTTTTAGTTACTTCATCCAAGAGGCAGTTATCACATTTCTGTTTATTAAAAATGTTTGTAACAATGATACATGTTTAAAAATAACATTGATAATATAATGAAATTACATACTGTACATTTTTTAACAGCACTTTATAATGTTATGTAGTTAAAAATGCAACTCCAAATAAGATTGCGGTGGCTCAATAGCATTCATACACAGAAAATTTGAATTCAAGTGATGTAAAAAATGGCATTAATTGATGTCCAGTTTTTAGTCATAGTGCGTCTGTTAATAGTTGTAGTTCAAATTTCTTAAACAATGTTTTTGCTGGTGGCGCAGTGGTAGCACTGCTGCCTCGCAGTAGGGAGACCTGGGTTCACTTCCTGGGTCCTCCCTGCGTGGAGTTTGCATGTTCTCCCCGTGTCTGCGTTGGATTCCTCCCACAGTCCAAAGACATGCAGGTTAGGTGGATTGGCAATTCTGAATTGGCCAGAGTGTGTGCTTGGGGTGTGTGTGTGTGTCCTGCAGTGGGTTGGTGCCCTGCCTGGGATTGGTTCCTGCCTTGCGCCCTGTGTTGGCTGGGATTGGCTCCAGCAGACCCCCGTGACCCTGTGTTCGGATTCAGCGGGTTAGAGGATGGATAGATGTTTTTGCTTTGCACCCTTCTCCACCATCACCTATCGCCCATGGGGGGGGGGTGCGAAAGGTTTAGATGCGTCAAAAAGTTCAATCTCTGGGTTTCAATGGATCTCAATGTTTTAGGGTCCCCTGATATTGAAAACATCAACATTTTGATGATGGGTGTGTGTCTGTCTGTGTATCACAGTTTCTTGAAGACGGTCTAGAGTTACAACAGCTGGGTGGAAATAAATACCAAACTTGAAACTTTAAGCCTGTTATGAGATGATTAGTTTTTGAGCCAAATCATGCAAGAGAAAGAAACACTCTAGAGGAATCATCAAATACTGTAATTCTGCAATTAATTATGAATTCTTTTTGTCAATTGCTATCATAATGAACTATTTTATGATCAGAAAGATCAGCATCAGAGTGGTAAAAAAACTACTGAAATGATATAAAATAGTTTGAATAACTTGGTTTCTACAGCGCAAAGCCTACTGACACTCATGTCCAAATTTTTCAAAGAACTATGTGATGGATAGTTAATCCTCTGTTGTAGTCTCAAAGATAAAAGACTTGCCTGCTTTAGACTATGATGGAGAGAAGATCAGGAGATTTGCCAATAAATTATTGTGTCAGAGAAATGCTGAATGATTATAATGATGAGTAGATACATACTGTATTTGTTCATTCAGTTCTTCAAGAGTGACACATAATTGTTTTTCCCTGTCTAGACAAGTGAAATTTTATTTTTTTTTACCTTTATGGTTAACTTACCTCATGTAGAAGGAGAAGTACATTTGTAATTGAAGTCACACAGAATGTTTCCCTAGTGTTAAGCTAGACAAGTTTGGAAATTCAGCAATGCTATTAAATCAGAGATTCTGAAATTTCAAAAATCTATATAGCAATTTGAAAAGTGAATTTACCCAAAAATGTCCTTGTAGAATAAGTGTACCAAATTTGAACAAAATTGGTTCACTAGAAGCCAAGTTGTATTATATGGACAGACAGACTAACAGATATGGCAACTGCAGTAGGTGCTTTCTGCATTACATGTGAATACTCCTAAAAACAAGTTTCCACATCAAATAGACTATGAATGTATTTATATTTCCTCTAGATATTTTATTCAGCAGTAGTAGCATTAATTAATCTGTTTAATTTGAAAGCAGTGTTGGCTTTACTGTATTTGTCAACATCCTGAATGTGTGGACGCTGGTATTTGAAACATTTGAATTCTCCTCTGACACTGTTGTCCCCATATGCCCATTTAAATCCTGAAGCAGACCACCAATCCTTTTTATGTTTGCATCCGTTGGATGTAACTTTACATTGCTATACATCATTGATTAAGGTAAACTCAACTGTAATATTTGTATTTGTGATTCAACATTTTTTTTTACTACAATAGCGTTTAGCTAGCCGGGAATTCTTCATATCTTTTTGAGAACCTGGTTTAATTCCATAATTGGTAAACTTTGGATTTATTTTTCCATCTAAGAGAAAGTTGCGTCCTACAGCTAGGAAATTAAAGCTACACTTTGGAGATGTTCCTCTTTTCTTCCAGAGTCATGTATGGCTTTCTGCTGAATTTTAGACAACACAAAGGACTTTCTCAGAAATGAAGAGTTCATTTAAAGGTCCTGTGAATTTAAAATGCAGGGGAAATTCACATTCAGCATTTGAATCTCTAAAAATTAAGTGATCAAAATGAAAGGAAAGCAAAAGACTCCTTGACAATATAAATGAACAAACAATTTGAGAGAATTTTAGATTTGCTTAAGCCAGTGGCTCTCAAACTGTGGGGCGGGTCCCCTTAGGGGGACGTGAAGTAACAAAAAGGGGGGGCGAAGATGTGAAAAAAAGAAAACAAGAATCGAAAATATGACAAATACATGCTTTGAAACCAAAACAAATGAACTTAAACTACATTCTGATACTAGAAAAATAAATATAGAGTTAGATAAATGTTGATAAAAGTTAAGTAGGTATAATAAAATGTGCATCTATGATATATCATTAATTAAAAAAGAACAAATTGGTATTAGTGGGCTCCTTTCAAAAAAAACGTTAGGGGGCGTGATTAAATCTTATGAAAACTCGGGTCACAAATACTTAAAGTTTGAGAAACACTGGCTTAAGCATTGTGAGAGATCAGTAAAAACTGTGCTGCACTAAGAGCATTGAGACAGTTGCGACAAAACCCTGAAATGGTGCCTTCAGGTAAACACAGAGTGTCCAGCGTGGGAGAGAGAGCAGGCATTAACTGCTTTCACAATTCTTTACTTTTGTTTTATTGCTGAACAAATCTCAGAAGTAAAGGCAAACAGGCTGGAAATAATTAGAACAGTAATATAATATACAGCAAGCTGTCAAGATTATGTTAAAAGAAAAACATTAAATATCATCTAAAGGATACTCCACCCTTCTTGTTTTTTGATCTTGTTTATAAGTAAATGCAACACGACTTGGATTCCCAGTGAACTTGTAACACTAATTGCTTGGTAAATAATCAAAAGGTTAATAATTCAACCCACCCAACCCATTGTGCCCATTATGTCTTTCGCATTTTTGTTGAGACGGTAGATGCCTATTTCTTCTGAAGACCATAATTTTGTACATTTTTGAAGAACAACTGTGATGGATCATTGCCTGCCAGAGCTACTGGAATTGACTGGATTGGATCAAGTGCTCTTGAGGATGAGATGAGATATTTAAAGAAGAACAAGAAGGCAAAAGTGCTTTGCTTTAGTGACTTTTAGGTTTTTTACACTGAATGTGCACTGAACATTACAAAAAATAATCAACTCATTCCCAAACTGCAGAAAAACTTTGTTTCTGAATGTCAATATTAAGCATTAAAATATTACACCTGATGAGTCTGAATACTGAACTGAAGTGTTGGAATATTTTGTTGAATGATTTGCATACTAAGAGGACAGATCATTTTCACCTATCTTGAGTATTATTCATATTACATTATACAAAATTTATAAATAATATTTTGTATGCCCCCAAGCTGCTATTATTAATCAAAGTCGTCTGTGGTCTGAATAGCTGCAGTATGCACATTTACATTTTCAGACAAATAAATATGGAATAGAAAAGCCGCCTCTTAAATGTCTCTCTCACAGTGATTCCCAATTGAGCCAAAAATATGCTTATAAATACTCCAGGTATGTAGTTATTTATGCAAACCCATCTCCCCCTTTTTGGGAAAAATCATTTAAAGTAAGACTTTGTTTTGTCTTAGACTGGTCTTAGAAACTGCCAGAAATATAATAGAAAAATACTTGTTTCAATTACATTAATCAGTTTCAAAGTAGAAATTTAATCGCTGTGTAACATCTAGTAATTGTTAAAAATAAAAACAAAATAGATTAAAAAGCTGAACTTTGAAGGAAGCAATTCCTGGTTGGAAAGGATATGCAGGCCGATTCCGAGGCTATCGAACAAGAATGTGTTTAATGTTAGAGTCATTTTGAAACAAATGAAGGGAGCGTACAGCTGTTTGAAAACAACAAAGCCACCATCATTGTTGCAATGTTCGTTTTAAACCAAACAAACTGTAGTTACCCTTTTTAAGGCCATTTACAAACAAACAAAGCCACAGTACTGACTTCAAACAGAGCAATTGTTTAAAGGAATACTTGGCCCAAAAATGATATATTTTTCCCGGTGGTTTGTAGTAATGGCCAAGACGAATTTTTAATCTCTTGTTTTCATGAAGGACAAAGATAATAAATTAAATAAATAATCAGGACGTCCTTTCATATGCTCACAAATGGGCATTCATGGCTAAACTATTGTTAAATAAATACTTCCAGGAAATCAGAGCAGTACACACAGAGGAAACGCAAAATCGTGGGATTGCGATTTTGAATTGAAGCCTCCCCTCATCCCAGTTATTCTATTGGTCAAGAGTCCTGTCTTCAATTCAAAAGTCACAAAAAAACATTTGTTCAGGGATGCTTTTGATATTGTTTGCAGTGGTCCAGCGTTGGTGTCCATATATGTCCATTCTATCAGAATATTTATTATCTTTGTCATCCGTCAAAACATGAGGTTAAAAAGTTTGTTTCTCCATTATTTGTCATACAAACAACATGAGGTAAGGAACCTATAAAAACAGGGGTGGAGAATCCTCTTTAAGAAGGGGGATCGGAGGGTGTGTTCCAACTACAGAGGGATCACACTCCTCAGCCTCCCTGGAAAAGTCTATTCAGGGGTCCTGGAGAGGAGGGTCCGTCGGATAGTCGAGCCTCGGATTCAGGAGGAACAGTGTGGTTTTCGTCCTGGTCGCGGAACAGTGGACCAGCTCTATACCCTTAGCAGGGTCCTGGAGGGTGCATGGGAGTTTGCCCAACCAGTCTACATGTGTTTTGTGGACTTGGAAAAGGCATTCGACCGTGTCCCTCGGGGAATCCTGTGGGGGGTACTCCGAGAGTATGGGGTACCGGCCCCCCTGATAAGGGCTGTTCGGTCCCTGTACGATCGTTGCCAGAGCCTGGTCCGCATTGCCGGCAGTAAGTCGAACCCGTTTCCAGTGAGAGTTGGACTCTGCCAGGGCTGCCCTTTGTCACCGATTCTGTTCATAACTTTTATGGACAGAATTTCTAGGCGCAGCCAGGGCGTTGAGGGGGTCCGGTTTGGTGGGCTCAGGATTGGGTCACTGCTTTTTGCAGATGATGTTGTCCTGTTTGCTTCATCAGGCCGTGATCTTCAGCTCTCTCTGGATCGGTTCGCAGCCGAGTGTGAAGCGGCTGGGATGAGAATCAGCACCTCCAAATCCGAGACCATGGTCCTCATCCGGAAAAGGGTGGAGTGCCCTCTCAGGGTTGGTAGCGAGATCCTGCCCCAAGTGGAGGAGTTCAAGTATCTCGGGGTCTTGTTCATGAGTGAGGGAAGAATGGAGCGTGAGATCGACAGGCGGATCGGTGCGGCATCTGCAGTAATGCGGGCGCTGCATCGGTCTGTCGTGGTGAAAAAGGAGCTGAACCGCAAGGCGAAGCTCTCAATTTACCAGTCGATCTATGTTCCTACCCTCACCTATGGTCATGAGCTATGGGTAGTGACCGAAAGAACGAGATCGCGAATACAAGCATCTGAAATGAGTTTCCTCCGCAGGGTGTCTGGGCTTTCTCTTAAAGATAGGGTGAGAAGCTCAGTCATCCGGGAGGGGCTCAGAGTAGAGCTGCTGCTCCTCCGCATCGAGAGGAGTCAGATGAGGTGGCTCGGGCATCTGATCAGGATGCCTCCTGGACGCCTCCCTGGTGAGGTGTTCCGGGCACGTCTAACTGGGAGGAGGCCCCGGGGAAGACCCAGGACACACTGGAGGGACTATGTCTCTCGACTGGCCTGGGAACGCCTTGGGATTCTCCCGGAAGAGCTAGAAGAAGTGGCTGGGGAGAGGGAAGTCTGGGCATCTCTGCTCAAGCTGCTGCCCCCGCGACCCAACCTCGGATAAGCGGGAGACAATGGATGGAATTCCTTTAAGCGCTAAACAAATGCTGTTGCCTATATTGTGCCACTGTTAATGAGACACATTGAACCAGGTCTGGCCTGACAATTAAGGGTTAATGCTGCATCTTGTCATAAATTAAAAGGAAATCTTAGCATCTTCATTTTATTTTCATTTGTTTTTTTTTTTTGTTGCATCACACAGCTGTGATGTTATCAGCTGCAACAGTTTGGAGACTTGGTTGGTATGATGTCATACTAGTGGGTGTGGCCTGTGAAGGTGCATGTCTATGACATCAAGGATTGCAGTCACATGTCTGCTAGGTTGTAGTAGCACACCCTTAAGAAAAATCTCTGCCACTTGCTGCAGAAGCCATTCTTTTACTCAGAATTGATTCAACAAGTACACAATTGCTCATGTGGTGAAGGGTCTGATAACACAACTGTGAAGTCAAATGGTGAAGGGTCCGAAGAAACAAATACATGTGAAGATGATTTTGACAGCTTTCAGTCTCTCACAATGCCATCTCAGTCTTGGACAACTGCTTCACCAGCTCTAAATGTCCATTACAGAGTGCCTCCCTTCACTATTCTATTATACAGAGTATAGTTTGTATAACTTTAAATATAATTGTATGACTGGTCTAAGCAGACACCATAAAGAACTTTAGAAGTTTTCAAATCTCTTGTTCTTTTTTTAAATAATAAATCAGTAACTGAAAACAGTATTAAGTGCATCCGGAAAGTATTCACAACACATCACTTTTTCCACATTTTGTTATGTTACAGCCTTATTCCAAAATGGATTAAATTCATTTTTTTCCTCAGAATTCTACACACAACACCCCATAATGACAACGTGAAAAAAGATTACTTGAGGGTTTTGCAAATTTATTAAAAATAAAAAAATTGAGAAAAAGTGATGCGCTGTGAATACTTTCTGGATGCACTGTAGCTCAGACTGGTCCTCATGTACAGGGTGGGTCCTACAAGGTGGCGCAGTGGTATTACTGCTGCTTTGTAGTAAGGAGACTGTGGAAGACTGTGGGTTCGCTTCCTTGTTCCTCCCTATGTGGATAGTGCTTTGAGTAATGTGACAAGCGCTATATAAATGTAATGAATTATTACAAGAACTGGTTAATTTCCAACAGCCTTTCACATAAATCTGGAATTTTTTTCTCTCCTTCATTGCTGGATGCATATTAACATTGTGACAGATGCTGTTATGTACCGGCTTTCTGTTTTACTGTTTGTGTTTTGCTGTATCGGTTCAGAAATCTGATAATGAAAAATAATACCATTGTGGCTTTATGTTTAAGAGTAACAAGATTCTTACATTTTCTTGAAGAAATAATTTACACATAATAAGCAAATAAGTTACTTGTCATATGTCTTTTAGCAAATGTTATTGTAGAATGCATTAAATTTTCCATGTTTTAAATGATCAACATACAATCATTATCTCTTGAGACTGAAAGATCATCCTGTTAACGTTGTTATTGTTATACTAATGTGAAATTGAACAGTATTTTCTTCTCGTGACAATATTATTTCTTGTGCAGTCCTAGACTAATAGACCATGTTCTCAGTATAAAAAAATAAGATCCCATGGGTTCTTTATATCCAATAAATTATTTAGTTAAGCATGTAACCAGCAAGCTAATTTGTCCTAGAGGCAACTGCATCAAGGCAGATGCCAGAATTTGGAAAATATGAAATGAAGTTTAATATAATCAAGGCAACAAGGAGACAACATTAAATGAGGAATTTGGAGTAATATGTGAATTTCCCCTTGGGATTAATAAAGTATCTATCTATCTATCTATCTATCTATCTATCTATCTATCTATCTATCTATCTATCTATCTATCTATCTATCTATCTATCTATCTATCTATCTATCTATCTATCTATCTATCTATCTATCTATCTATCTATCTATCTATCTATCTATCTATCTATCTATCTATCTAATCACAGTGGACTCAACCCACTCCATGTTTAGTGCAGTGTTTCTTAAACTATGGGTCATGACCCATTTTGGGTTGAATGTTGTCTGAACTTGGGTCACGCTGAGTCATGAATTAAGAGCATCACAAAGAGCAAGTAAGCCGAGAAAAAAGCAGGACTAATGAGAAACAAAAAAGCCAGAGCGGTTAGCTTCAGAATTGATTTTAAGATACTCCTCTTAACCTATAAGGCACTAAATGGTCTAGCCCCTGCCTACTTGAGTGTCTTGCTCCATCGTCACAATCCCCCTCGTGTTCTTAGATCCGCAGATCAGCTGCTCCTAACCGTTCCCAAGGCACGTTTTAAAGTTCGTGGTGAAAGGGCTTTTTCCGTCTGTGCACCTAGGCTCTGGAACTCCTTACCTTTAGTGGTTAGGCAAGCCGCTTCAGTCGCCACATTCAAATCACACCTAAAAACGCACTTCTTCACATTGGCTTTTAATTCTTAACCTGTCTTATTTCCACTTGATTTTTGCTATTTCTGTTTTATTGGGTCCCCTGACCTGTTTTTAGTGTCTCTGTTTTAATTCTCTCTTAATGTTTGTTTTTAATATTTTGCTTTTAGTCTTGCTTGTTTTAACTGTACAGCACTTCGGTCAGTTGTAATGCTGTGTTTTTAAGCGCTTAACAAATAAAAATGGTATGGTATGGTATGAATTACAGCAGTACTGAATGAGAAAGGGTTCTGATGAGTTTGCAAAATGCCACTCAGTTCAATAATGATGGAAGCTACACTTCCATACAGTAGGGTCCATGGAGATGAGACCACTGAAGCATTCTACCTTCTTGAGGTAGGGGCTGGATGTTTAGTACTAAATAACTAAAGGAATGTTATAATGAGCATCCCAGGCTGAGGCCTTTCCTAATATGCAGATAGCAGTCCAATATGGAGCAGATGGTGAGAGACAGAGGTAAACACAAGAGAAACTAACATATTGGTGGAGAGTGCAGTCACCTCGCGCATGAGCAGGTGGGGGGATTGGTTACAAACTCGAAGAGGCAATGCCCGCATAGCTAAATAATCCAAACTCTAACCCCCTACCCCAGCTGATGATCAGTGGCAGTTCCACAAGGGGGATGGGTGGGTCATGAGAAAAAAAAAACATTTAAGAACTACTAGGCCTACTCCATGATTAAAACATTGTAGATATGAGGAGCATTTGAAGGCACTGAATCTCCTCAATAGAAGTAAAGTGTCACCATGAGGACACTTCATATGTGTATTTAAAGGAAAGAAAGAAAGAAAGAAAGAAAGAAAGAAAGAAAGAAAGAAAGAAAGAAAGAAAGAAAGAAAGAAAGAAAGAAAAGAAATTTCATATCAGCCGTTTCAGCAAAGTTTTCTTAACAAAAATAGACACAATGCTCAAACCAGTAATGAGTACATTTCTTTTCAGATACAGAATTTTAAATATGAAGTACAGAACCAGTCACGAGCTATAATTTTCAAACTGGTAGTTTGGAGGCCTTAAATTTGTCATATTGTTTTGGACCTACAGAACCTGTTATAGTGACAGGAAAGTCTTGTTCTTGCATATTTTTACTAGAAACCTGTATTCCCCAAATTGTCCTCTATTCAAATAATGGGAAAACAGAATTGGGAAATGATAACAGTTTAGTTCACAATTTATTTACAAGAGTAACATTATTTTGAAGGCCCATCTGCCCACAAGCAAACACAGGAAGAAGTCGGTAGACCGACTTTTTACTAATAAATAGAAAGAAGATCATCTTAGCTCCCCTAAAATGGTCATATAACAAACTTTGGGAGGACTTTGTCTCTTGCCGTAGGGAACATTCTGTGCTTCTTGCTGTTTAGTTCAGGAAATTTAAAATGCCTATATCATTTATTACCTCTTACAGAATTATATTTGTTTAGTCTTTATTTAAAGGAACTAACAATTTACAAGTGTGAAGTAAAACTGAAACTTCGTGGCACTGTGAAAGAAAATCAAATCTGACGTTGGTGGTCTGTTCACAGTCTATGAAGCAAGTCTGGTTACATTTTGTAACTCTAAATGTAATATCAGGTTTATTAATCAGGTTATTTAGTTGTCCTTTTCAAAGACACACCCTGTATGTCTGTATACATGCCCACCTTTTACTGATATGGGACATGTTTTGCAATTCAATTGATCAAAGTGTAATGTTGTCATTTTGCAGAGGGGTCCACATGTTGGACATGTCATGAGACCATGTTATAAAAAGCATCCCATTTGTATATTCACAACTTAATTGGTTTATAGCATGTGAATCCCCCCACAGTTCTTTTTATTATTTTTAATAAATTGGCTGTGCATTCTCTCACCTAAACCAGGAGTGATGCTTGTTTCTTCCACAGCGCAGTGGTTGACATTGCAGATTCACAGCTCTGTGGTTCAGTTCAAGGCTATGTTAGTGTTTAGGTGATGTTTATGTGGCATCTCTCTGTCTGTGTGGACTTTCATTGGTTGTGTTGTATTTTTGTTCCATATTTGAGTCACTAGGCCTGCTCACTTTGCTCACCAACCCAGCCTGAGTTACGCGCCAGCCACTTTGCATCTCTGCCATTCGCGTTGTAAATAGGGGGGCTGAATGCACCCCAAGGAGATGCAGTCGCTCCCTCAAAACCCCCTCTTAATCGGTGATACAATGGGAAACACATACAGTTTTTTTTTTTACCTCCTCTTTGCTCAATCATCTGCTGGCTTACTGCTGCTGACGTGTCGCCTGATCTGCATCTCACGTGGCGCACTTCTGTCATATCACCTATGTCCATATATTCAATCACTGTTCGCTGTTACCTTTCCGTCAATATCGCACTGAATTTTGATTCTGTGTTTGGAATTAATACCGTGACAACACCACGTATAATTGCCCATGAGTGAATATCATTTCTTTCTCTCTACAAGAAATGTGTCTGACAATAGCATTCACACAACTGAGAAATGGTTGAACCATTGGTGTGGTTATGTGGGCAGGACTTTTCCAAATCTCTTTGCATAAGCTCTTGTCTCGCGGGGCTTATGGCCCCGGGCGTGGTCACATCTCTTGGCACAAAGACTCGTTTCGTGGGATTTGAAAGTGTCTCTGAGACAATCACGTCACGTTCCAAGATTTTTTTTTATAATAGAGGGATATGAATGTTGGGTAAAGGCATCAGCCAGACTATGGGTGGCACTTTAATGAATGTGACTTTACTTGCTGGATCATCAAGACTTGGTTCTTGCCTGATGTTGCTGTGTTCAAAAAATTAATGAATGAATATTAGACAAGACCTACTCTATCTATCTATCTATCTATCTATCTATCTATCTATCTATCTATCTATCTATCTATCTATCTATCTGTCTGTCTGTCTGTCTGTCTGTCTGTCTGTCTGTCTGTCTGTCTGTCTGTCTGTCTGTCTGTCTGTCTGTCTGTCATGCTCAACATTTTATTATGGAGTCACTTGAAATTTAGCACACATATTCTGTATTTCTCCCTATAAGTCAGATTTTTGACACATAACTTACAACCTTTTAGACAATGCAATGCATGAACACTATGAGTTGTAAGAAATCCTTCCGTGTGATCGATTGAAATAGAAATAGTGCCATGCAGATTGTAATGGTAATGTGATGGTGAGCATGCTTGACTTTCATCCAAGAAATCTGGGTTTGAGTCCTTCTGATTACATTCATAAACAAGCATTTCCTTTGCCCCTTTTTTAATGGCTCCAAAATGCCTCGACTTAGGGTCATATTGTCACCAAAGTTATTTATTGGAAATTCAGGTTCTTTTCATCAAGATGATAAACCAAGAATTGAAAGAAGCTTTCCAGTGCTGTTAGTGGTTAAGTACAAAACAAGTTTGAGGTTAATAAAGTTTGGTAATGTGTAAATTTTTAAATATTTTTTACTCTTTCACCTTATCACTTCATCACCCAGACAATGCCGGGTAACTTAGAGAGTTTTATTACATACAATAAAAGGAAAAAAAAGGAAACGAAGCAAACTCACTGACCACCTTATCAGCACTAATGGACAAAAAATTGAAAGTGAAAAGAAAATATCAATAAATATTTTTGTTTGCTTGCTTTGACTGTCCCAGTGGTACATTTCTCCTCCTTCCTTATACAGTGATTCTGTCATTTTCACCCTGCCCTATGTGTAGATCTAATATTGTTTAGCAGTAAGGACCATTAATAAAGTGAAAGGTTACAAAACAAAGTCTGTTTCTTACATTTGGCTGCATCTAAACATTAAATTATTATCAATGCTTTAGTGAGAATGAAAAATCCTAGCAGCGCTGAACTTGTAGAAGCAATAAAAAATAGCAAGTGCAGTTGATTGTCAGAATGGCTTTAGTGCAGTCTGGCAGTGGATTAATGATGCAGGACGTCTTTTGCTCTAAAACAACTTGCTCTTGCCTGTGGATTTTACAAGGGCAGGACGTGTAAAGCTTTAAAAAAGCTGGCATGATCAGCAACAAGGGGTGCTCTTCTGGGCTTTCTCCTCCAGGATCTGCCTCTTTGTACATGTATATGAGACCTGATGAATGGAAGTTTTCAGTTTACTCTTTTGCCTAGTCTACACTAGTTCATCAAATCAGCTATTCATTTGTGAATAAAATACTTTCACCTCAAATAAGCATCACTTTGTCAACTACGATGAAGAAGATAGGCTGTTGAGTCAGTGTCGTGGCCTGAAAATTAAAACAGTTGTGGTTGAATTCACTTTAAAAACAGAAAATCTAAACTTCTGTTGTGATCATAGGTGGGCTTTAAAACATTAAAAAACAAAAACAACAAGCATAGTATATTTTATTGTTCTCTGTTTGATGCACTATAAGAAAATGCATTAATTTGCTGACCCCAGTGTTGCTGGGAGAAGGAATATATAAATAGTGTCTTGAACATGGGAAAGGCACTATATAAATAAAATGTATTATTATTATTTATTATTACATGTGGCATTTCCTAGCTGCATTAGATGCAAAGCATTAATCACATTCATTCATTCTGGGCTGATTTAAAGACATTACATATCCTATCATGCACAGCTTTGGGATGCTGTAGTTCTCCTATGTGACGTCAGGGAGATAAGCACACACTGATTGGAGTGTGAAGAAACTTTGTCCCCAAAGCAGTAGAACTGAAACATTAATCACAGCACTCTCTTCCCACCCATAATATAATACTGTAGGGATCGGTGACATGAGGTGAGGTTCATGGCTGGTGAGGCACGGACTCCTTCAGAGTCACAAATATATGAACCCAAAAGAGTAGCTTATTCACTATTTAATTGGCAGCATACACATTGGCTACTGGTTATGTTTCATATCTCATCAGCGTTCTTTACACACAAATAGGTAAGGTACACATTGGCTCAGAAAGAACGTTACATTCATAGCGGCGAGAGAAAGCGGAGACAGCGTATTTGCTCCTCACCCTCCATGTGTTCTAAATTTGCCTTTGCAATTCCACAATTCATATTCATTCAATACAAATGAAAGTATTGAGTGGCATACAAAAAATATGGATTTCAACTTTGACCTTGATTGAAATATTTAGTTGTTTTTAAAAGCTTTTAATTCTGACGCTTTGATCAAATTTAATACTATTCAACAAAAGTTACAGTCAAAAGTTAGTTTTTAAATATTTGTTTCTTAGTCTGATCCCATTTTTTATAAAACTGAAAACAGTTTATGGTCTTACCGTTATTTGTCAAAGAAGTCCATGCGCCTATCCTTCTCCATGAAAATCTTCGTCACTTTCTCGTAAAAGTCCTCCTTATTTTCCTTTAGTTTTGTCTTAATCTTCCATTTTGGCAGTCAGTCAGAACAAAACAATTAAAATAAACGTTCTGCTGCAGTGCACTTGACTTTCTGATATCGCTAACTTATTGGCGCCTCTGTGTAGAAGAACAGCAGCAACGAGCACCTGTTGGCTCACATGCATCCCCTTCAGTGTGGCACGGTACTGTCTGTCTTAACTTGTGCCTTTTCAATGCGGTTTTATGTCCGATCAGCAAGACTGGTGTTGTATAATGGCTGACCTTGCGCTCTGACACATGTGAAAATGAACAAATTCCTAACATAAGAAATTGTATAAGGTGAAATAAAAACCAATAACAAAAAAAAAAAAAACCCTGTGCCCACCACACAATATCTTAAAATAAAGAAAGATGAAGATCTCAGTAATGTTGATCTGCTCAGGTGACCAAAACATTTTGACAGTGTCCTCAGAAAAACCAGAAAATCAACTGTTTTGGAAAAGTCTGCTTTGGCAGAATGAAAGCAGCAATAAACCACGGAATTAAATAGCGGGTTTAATTAACAGCAAATTTCTCATTAAGAAACTGGTTGGAGTGAAATTGGTTTGAGTTTGAAGCCCCGATCTAACTGCTCTTCTGTTGGCTTGTTTCACATATCATTTCTGTTTGGCTGCCATTTAAGGAAGAAAAGAATAAATTCAGAGGACTGAATCCTTAAAAACAGGGCTATTAAAATGAAAGGAAAAGAAGCTAATTAGCAGTGAAAACTGGTCACTGATTAGGAAAAGGGTTATAATGAAATCCTGCAGCCACTGCGGCCCTCCAGGACCGGAGTTGGACATCCCTGGAGGTGGACAGCAGATGTTGAGCTGATAACTCCATCTCTAGTTTATGTACTCTGCGAAATCATTCCAAATCTTGCTATCTTCTCTATACATTTTGCCCTCACTTTCTTACTTCACTTTTGTGATATAATCAATCTCCTCTTTCTTCTAGTTCTTTGGATTTTGTCTTGTGGGAGTGCTCACCTCATCAATAATGAATCACATTATTCAGGTTGATCGCCCTTTTAATAAAATATTGATTTTCCTTTTGCATATAAACTACAGGCAGTTCCCTGTGCTCGTTCAGCGAGAAAAAAGAAACCCATTAGACTGCTTGTTTAATTATTTATTTAAATGTGTTCCATGTATATTTGTTGAGATCATTATTGGTATTATTATGTTATCACTACTTCAATTACAATTATTTCCACTGGAAAGCATATTATCTTTTTATAATGATAACATGAATACATTGGACATTTTTTAGATCTTTTTTAATTATGAAACCTTGGAATCAGCAAAGTGAATTTCATTTATTTACTTCTTTTATAATTGGATGTTTCCCTCACTGGTGATGCATATTTCAGCCACTGAAAGTTTTCACCCTGTAATACGTCTTCTTTTAATTGTGAGCATGGAGACACAGTACTAACCGCTATAAATTAACATTAAATGTGCATGTAAAGAATTTCTGCAATTTTAGAAGGGACAAAAAGGAAAAATTAGATTGTGTGACTGAAAGATTTAGAATAAATTAATACTTTGATTAATGTTATTCAGCACTTTATTACATTGATGAGATAAAGTGCAACTAGAAACTTGTAGCCAAGTGGAGGCCATGAATTTTAATGTTATAATTAAGCATTAATTCATGTTATAATATGCATTATGCAAATAATATTTTGTATCATATGCATATAAGAGAATATATTAGAACAAAAATTTGTCTACTTAAATTTCACATTTCAATCACTTTAATTATTCTGAACATAGAAATGTTATTTTAAAAAATCTCTAGCACAAAGCAAAAAATACGATTAATTTGATGATTTAAATGAAATAGAATACACAACAAAAAATGCAGATGACAAAGTGTTTTCCAATGCTAATTTAAAAAAAAATGAGTTTGCATTTAGTTAATGGTCAGAAAACATTCATCCATTCTTTCTGCAAGCTCACTTTACAGTTCAAAGTGTGCAGGTGTCAGAGCACTGGGTGGGTGCGTGAGACAGTGGGGTGTCAGTCTCTCACAGGTCACACTCATGTCAGCCACAATCACTGACACGGGGCTCATTTAGAAACACCCAGGGCTGGATTTAAATGAAAAGAGGCCCTAGGCTATTCCACTTATGAGGCCCTTTCACCTTCCATTTTTAAGTTTGTAAATTACATGAGAGATAATAAAATACATCATTACTGTGATATATATCAATATGTTAAATGAAACATGTTGTGATTGGTACTAACCTGTGTGGAAAATTAACGCGTTGATCTTAACCAATACATTTTTATGTTTGTTTATTAGTCATATGCGTAGAATTTCTCCTTATTTTTGGTTCAGTGTTTTAGTGTTCACTGTTTTTAGAATAGTGTAATTTTAATTTTGC
The DNA here is from genome assembly GCF_900747795.2 of Erpetoichthys calabaricus. Taxonomy (NCBI): domain Eukaryota; kingdom Metazoa; phylum Chordata; class Cladistia; order Polypteriformes; family Polypteridae; genus Erpetoichthys; species Erpetoichthys calabaricus. The sequence goes on from NC_041405.2 coordinate 33,314,642, forward strand.
TAACAATTTGAATGTAGGCCCCTCTTGATCTTGAGGCCCTAGGCTGAAGCCTAGTTAGCTTATAGAAAAATCCGGCCCTGGAAACACCACTTAACTTAAAGGAATACTCCACCCAAAAATGTTTTTTATATGTTACTCAGCCCATGTATTCTGTATTGGTGAGTAAGAAAGAGTTTTAATCTCATGTTTTCTTGGAGGAAGTCCAGAAGAGAGATTATCATGAATGGGATTGAGAGACGATGAGAAAGACATTCATAGAAAAATGAAAAGCATCTCACGCTGCTCATGTCACATAATCCACATGTCTTTTATAGAGTCGCTAACTGTAAATGCACACAACAAATGCTTTTTTGCTGAGCCGTTGCTAAGTAGATACTTCCTGAATTATCAACCTTTATGTGGTTTGGAAACTGAAAGACTCACAGAAAGGACTTTTTGACATGGAGACCCGCCTCCCCTCATCATTTCTTGGTTAATTTTTAAAAGTCCCTCCCATGAGTCTTTGAGTTTCTTGTTGACATATAGGTTGATAATTCAGGAAGTAACTATTTGACAGCATTTCAACAAAAATGCATTCATTTTGCACATTTTGAGCTAGCGATTGTAAAGAAGACATACGGATTACATGGCACAGGTAATGTGAAATTTTTTTTTCCTTTTTACATGAATGTTTTTCACAACATCTGCCAATGTCTAGCATTGGCCACCTATCACTCCCATTACTAATATCTCTGTTATGTCCTTTCTCCAGGAAAGCATGATAGTGATTTTTTTTCTTGGCCACCACTACAACATACATGGGGTATGAGACATTAAAAAACAATAATAATTTTAGGATGGAGTTTAACTTTAACCTGCATATCACTGAGATGTAGGAGAAAAATGGAAGGACCCTGGAAAAAACCTCAGGCAAACAGGGTTGGAACATGTCACCTTCACAGATACTGAGCCAGGGAGTGGGGTCCAAATACTAATAATGCTAACAACTACACCGCAGGTGTGAAAATCAACAAAGTGTCTCTAATTTACTTACACTAATGAAATCATAACTCATCAATGTCACATATTAATCCAGATGGAAATAACTTTTTTAAAACAACATAATTTGCAGTAACTTGAAATAAATAAAAAAACAAACATTTTCTGCGCCTAAAATGTACAATATAACTCAGTTTAAGATATAGATAGAGAGATAGATAGATAGATAGATAGATAGATAGATAGATAGATAGATAGATACTTTATCAATAAATAAAAATAGAAAAATAAAAGTAGAAAAGTACACATACACATACAGTCATACACGGAGCTGCTGAAAAGGCTGCCACTCTCGGCGGCGCCGGAACTAACATGATAACATTACTAACATGTTTAATACAACATATGTAAAACAAGTGTACAGCTAATCTGGGTAGCAACACCCTTATTGAACAACAGGGCACACTGCCATCACAGCAGGGATTCCCTGCTTCCCCAGGCCTCTAGATGGCAGTTAGCTGTTGTCTCACATGGGTTCTGGGAAGGATAGCCAATCTGCTCCTCTACAGCTGTGGTTCACAAAGTGTTTTATACCGAGGACCATTTTGTCAAAGTTCAAGTTATGGAGGACCACTTTTATAGCTAATTGTTAATGTAAAGTCTGCGTTACAATTCTCATTTTTTTATTATTATAATGCATTTACTATGCAAATGTAAAAACAAATGTTGGAAAGTTGAATAACTAATGCCAGTAGCTGATTAGTTCATGGCTATTTATAGGAAAACACCTTAATAATTTAAATGCTTGTAATACGCCTGCTGTGCTGGCTTTTCCAAAAAAACACCTAAAACCCCACTTGAGAAAGACCTGCCAAACTTGTACTACTCCTCAGTAGTATTTGATCAGCAAATATTGCCAAAGTGTTATTTGGAGCAAATTGGCTACATTTGCATTCGTCCTTGTTCATCAAATAATTTTTCCCTAACTCCCCATAATGTTTGCAAGGCCAGAGCGATATCCCCAGGTGCTGTAACAGCCAACAACGGATTGGACCACCCCCCCCGGGTATATAATGCTGATCATTTGCATTACAGACTCTGTGGGACTTAGTTAGTGGTAAAACAAATAAGTAAATAATACAGGTTGTCAAATTTTTTTTTTCGGAAACATAACCTACAGCATAAAGAGTAATCTCTGCTTGTCACCAAATGTGCAGGCTGACCTTCGAATTTCACGTAAAGAGAAGGAGGTGTGTACCTTATGCTTGCATAATTAGCCACATGGAAATAAAAAACAAATCTTGAACAAGCATGACCCCCCCCCCCCCTCCAAACACAGGACACGCTATGAAATAATAATAGCAAAATATTTATTACTATTTACAAGACGTTTCTGTCTTTTTGATAGAAGAAAAAGTGCAAAGCATCAGCACAGACAGTTTGGAGAGCCTTTGGCACAACTTCAAAAAAATAGAACAAGCCAGAAGCTTCAATCATGACACACCACTTTGAATTTTCTACCTTTAAAAGACCTACATATTTTTTTCTGACTTTTGACTACGATTTCAGCATTTCCGCTTTGTTTGAAAAAATCTATGATTGCGCATCTCTTACTGCTTTCTTCTTTGATCTCAAGGTGTCGCACAATTCAGGTCACCTTTTTGACCAAAATAATTGGTCCAGAATATTTGGCACACACTTACTTAGCCCTCAGGGACACTTTATATATGATTGCATTATTATAATTGAGTTAAATCTACTTCAGTAAGTCCTTCCGCATTGAATACAATGCATTTCGCAGAGTTTGGCGATATTTGTGAACACTTTGGTGATTTCCCTGAATTCGATCACCATGGAGTTCGCTTATCACTACTCCTCAGTCACTTTCTATGTTGCACATTTCTTACTGTAGTCATACTTTAAGTTGGCAAAAAAGCCCTGAGCTACCATGTGGGCTCATTTTTATTTGGTTTAGCTCATACTGTTTCACCCCTTGCTTGCAGTTGTTTGACAGCTTCAGGTGGCATACACCATCTCTACTGGCATTACATTAAAACATCTCATTTTTAATCCCAGTTTTATCAGATGTGGTATTGTGCAGTCCTGTTCACAGGTGCTTATACACTGAGCATTTTTTATTAAGAGAAACGATACACTCAGGCCCTTTCAAAAGTGGTCAAAATTGTCCACCAACAAGGCAACAGCGATTTACAATGCTATGAACATGTTAGATATTAACATCCATCCATCCATCCATCCAACCTGCTATATCCTAACTACAGGGTCACAGGGGTCTGCTGGAGCCAATCCCAGCCAACACAGGGTGCAAGGCAGGAACAAACCCCGAGCAGGGCGCCAGCCCACCACAGGGCACGCACACACACACCAAGCACGCACTAGGAACAATTTAGGATCGCCAATGCACCTAACCTGCATGTCTTTGGACTGTGGGAGGAAACCCACGCAGACACAGAGAGAACATGCAAACTCCATGCAGGGAGAACCCGGGAAGTGAACCCAGGTCTCCATACTGCGAGGCAGCAGCTCTACCACTGCGCCACCATGCTGCCCAATATTAACATTATTCTCTTTTTTGTTTTCTGTATGTTATGAATTTTTATCATTTTTGACATTCTGTCTCCATTTTGGGTTTTTTGCTTATTGTGAACACCACCATTTTGTGTTTTTAAATTTATTAGTGCTACCGTTTTGTGTATCAGGTTGTGTTAAATTCAAAAATGATAAAGGTGGTGCCTTATAATGTATTAATTTAATATTAGGTTTACATAATATATTACATTCATAAGATTTACTTTTAAATGCATTGAAATCACTTCATTTTTTTTGTCCAGAATCTCCAGTATGAGAGAATATGAAAAAAAAATATGATATACTATTTGAGTCATCTTGATGTCTAATTATACAAAACGTTGAGCTTCTTGGGGTTCCATTCTATTTTTGACCTTCTAGATCCTAAAAACACCTTTTTGTAGGGTTAGGCTTAGGGTTAGGTAGGTAGGTAATGTTTGGACCCTGGTAGGTGTCTAGTGCAAAAATGATCTGAAGGACATATAGTTGTGCATGTCACATCAACTGTCCCAAGGGGTTCAACCCCCAATGGGATATGTTGGGTCAAAGTTAGGCATGTGGAGTGAAGTTTTATGCTATTTCAAGGTTGCTGATCATTCTTGTTCTTTTGATATTTGATTCTTTTACTGGTGGTCCTAGCCCTCTAGCATCCATTCCCAGAAGGAAACAAATAAGCATATGGTGTGTCATTTTAGACTATCTTAGACAAATTAGATGTTATTTTAGATATTTTTTATTACAATTGAGAATATTTACAGTTTTAAATTGAAGGACACTTTTTTACATTTCAGATATTTGCTGCAAGTGATCTTATCTTATATATAAATGTCTACGCGTGGAAGTGTGTGTGTCTATCTGTCCGGCCAGGAAGTGCAAGGCTAAAGCATGAAGCTCAAAAATACAAACTCGCTTAGCAGCTAATAGACAAGCGAGGCCAGCACATCAGCAAAATGAAACCTCAGAGGAGAGAGAAACTCGCTTAGCTGCTGATAGACTTGGGGGGGCGAGCAAGTCTAAAAAACGAAACTACTGATTCTGCATTTCAGTTTTTTTTCCTTTTACGATTTCAATAGTTTCTTGGAGCCCGGGGTTTTTACAGCACGGGCTTACACAGCTAGTATTATATACTTCTTTCTCCTGAAGTAAATCATTACATCCTGAATTATGGTGGCTTTCACTAATTTATTCTTTTACTGTTTAAAGGAATTCAAATAACAAATAGCACCATCCGTCTATCCATCCATCCATTATTCACCACTTATCCGAGGTTGGGTCGCGGGGGCAGCAGCCTAAGCAGGGGAGCCCAGACCTCCCTCTCCCCGGCCACCTCCTCCAGCTCCTCTGGTAGGACCCCAAGGCGTTCCCAGGCCACCCGGGAGATATAATCCCTCCAGAGTGTCCTGTGTCTGCCCCGTGGCCTTCTCCCAGTGGGACATGCCCAGAACAACCCCCCAGGGAGGCGTCCAGGGGGCATCCTGACCAGATGTCTGAACCACCTCAACTGACTCCTCTCAATGTGGAGGAGCAGCGACTCTACTCTGAGTCTCTCCCGGATAACTGAACTCCTCACCCTATCTCAATAAGGGAAAGTCCAGCCACCCTGCGGAGAAAACTCATTTCGTCCACTTGTATGCGCGATCTTGCTCTTTCGGTCACTACGCAAAGCTTGTGGCCATAGGTGAGGGTAGGAACGTAGATCGACTGGTAAATCGACAGCCTTGCCTTTAGGCTCAGCTCTGTCTTCACCACGACGGACCGTTGCAGAGCCCACATTACTGCAGATGCCGCACCTATCCGTCTGTCGACCTCCTGCTCCATTCTTCCCTCACTCATGAACAAGACCCCGAGATACTTGAAGTTGAGAGAGCATTCCACCCTTTTCCGGCTGAGAACCATGGCCTCGGATTTAGAGGTACTGACTCTCATCCCCGCCACTTCACAATCGGCTGCGAACCGCTCCAGTGAGAGCTGGAGGTCACTGTCCGATGAAGCCAACAGAACCACATCATTCGCAAATAGCAGAGATGAGATTCTGAGGTCACTGAACCATACCCCCTCCGCTCCTTGGCTGCACCTAGAAATTCTGTCCATAAAACTTATGAACAGAATCGGTGACAAAGGGCAGCCCTGGCGGAGTCCAACCTCAACAGGAAACGAGTCCGACTTATTACCAGCAATGTGGACCAAGCTCCTGCTCCTCCAGTACAGGGCCTGAATGGCTCGTAACAACGAGCCTTGTACCTCGTACTTTCGGAGCACACCCCACAGGATGCTTCAAGGGACACGGTCGAATGCCTTCTCCAAATCCACAAAACACATGTGGACTGGTTGGGAAAACTCCCATGCCCCCTCCAGGATCCTGGCCAGGGTGTAGAGCTGGTCCAGTGTTCCACGGCCAGGACGGAATCTGCATTGTTCCTCTTGAATCTGAGATTCGACCATCAACCGGACTCTCTTCTTTAGCACCCCTGAATAGACCTTACCGGGGAAGCTGAGGAGTGTGATCCCCCTATAATTGGAGCACATCCTCTGGTCACCTTTCTTAAAAAGCACAAATAGCACAAAAGAAGCAAATAATATATGTAAATGTAATTGTGTTATTACTGTATTGTATTTGTATGATGAGTGAGAGAATGAGCAATGACTGAGATCTCATTATCTGATAATGATTTAACTCACCTAGAAAGAATCAAAAGAAATGGCCGATACTTTCACATGCACTTTAAACATCTAAATGAAAGTGGCTGGCGGAATCACGCATGTGCTTTTCCACTCCTAAGCTCTACTCAATTGATTAGTCCGTGCTGGAGAATTGATTTCCATGATTCTAAAAAAGAGTCCTTCAAAAAGAACAAATTATTTGTGAATCTTGTATCACTGTCTCTGTCATCATCCAAATAAAAAAAAAATAAATCAGCAATATGACTGTAAATTGTAATGCAATGCCAGGTAGAAATGTAGTGGCGTAGAAAGTCGAGATATGTGCTGTAAGATGTAGTAGGGTAAAAGGCAAAAGTATCCACAGCTATATCTTCTTAAGTAAAGTTCAGGTCCATGACAAACGTACTTAAGTATATTACTTTCCAGCACTGTAGATAGGCAGGCATCCGACACGTACAGTATTGTGAAGACAAATGAGAGACCACTGCTTGAGCAACTTTAAAAACTGATTAATGGAAAATGTTTTAAGCACTTTAAAACGTTTCAATGTTTTGAAATTTTGTTTTAACCTAAAATTTTCATTAGTGATTCAAGAAATGATTTAGCAATAGCAGACCCTGTCTTCGACTCAGACTCTTTTTTATGCCTCTGACATGCTCCTGAATAAATCACATCTTAGCATTCGGTCCAATTTGTAAATAGCAATCCATAGTAAAGCAGATGGCATGTGCCAATGGGCTGGTGGGAACTACACTTTCTGAAACAATAAAAGATGTGGCAGGCCAGCTCTTCTGGCTCTTGCTATTTTGTATCTTCCATTTCTCAATACTAGTTTTTCCAATGTCTCACATTCCTTTTTATCTCCCATATTCTGTTTAAAACTTGGCCTTTCCATCTCTATGCAGAGATGCACTGATCTTTCCTAACTCTTGACTCCAGACTTGAAATATGGTATCTTCAAACCACATCCTAGAGTCTCTGGAATCAATTCAGGAATGACCTTTCATTTGCTCCAGGGACACCTCTAGTGGCTACTGGGACTGTAGCAGTTCTTTCCCCTTCCTGAACGGGTAGCCCAAAATTGCAGGGCGTGCCAACCCTGGTTGGCCAGCTGCTTCCTGATTGGCATGCACAGGGCCTTCTCTGCTGCCAGTGTGACTCTCTCTCTGTCTCTCAGAGGCTGTTTGTGTAATAGGCACTGCTCTGTGTCAACCAGGTGGTGTCCTGGCCTGTAGGAACCCTTTGCCAGCCAGCAGCACTCATGTTGGTTACATATTCAGGTTAATAAGGATCACTAAAGAGTGATGATAATTATTTTATTGAGATCAGTGGAAAGCTAAACTAAACAGAGCTGAATTGTATTGTTTACAAGTACTGCCATATGATTTTGTGATTATAGTAAATATATTTTGTGGTCATTGATTAGGTTTTTCATTTTGTAGGGCAGCTATATCAACATCTGAATTTGATACATGTTCCCTTCAGGCCCTTTGCTTCAGATTGTTTAAGTAGGTCATTTGATTTTTTTCTGATTTGCCATATTTCTTTGCTCTCTGCTTTGCCTTTCCTATTAAAATTATCTTGTGACACAACCCCCATCTGTCATTTGATTTTAGGCTCTAGACTCTTGAATCTTCCTGTGCCCATAGTTTTTGGGTTAGCTGTTGATAATAATACCTTATGCTAGTTTTTTCCCTGCAAAAACACCTGAAATCTTTCTAATAATATTAAAATGATTAGTATAGTTTTTCATCTCGGATGTAAGATTTATATTGTAATACCATGCTGTTCCTAACTCCGCAATTCAAAGTTTAGTACAAAGAAATCTGCTAGATTCACTTTGATAATACTGTACCTTAAAGTATTTGAGAGTAAGTTTCATCATTTCTTCTCTGCTAATCAAATGCAGTTTCTGTAACTTGCTGACTTAGGACATAACTTTTGCTTACTATTTGGGTCCCATTTCAGCTGTATATAGTAAACCAAAACAGCAGAGAATGTCAGGGAGTCAGGGCACCAAAAATCAAAAGTGAAATAAGTGAAAAACAAGTTGTGAGACTATAGCTCTGAAAATGCTCAGGCTGTCTGATATGCTGGTCTCTGTCCACTTCAGTATCGGGGTCCAAAATGAACGCTGACTTCCAGCAGAATGTTGATGTAAAAAGGAAGGGGCAGAGCTGAATGCTGAGGGGATGAAGTAACTTTATGGGAAAAAAAGCAGGTGTCATTGAAGATTGTGTTGCACCATCATCCTTCTCTTCCTCAGCTTAAAATATATAGTTAGTATATTATCTATCTATCTATCTATCTATCTATCTATCTATCTATCTATCTATCTATCTATCTATCTATCTATCTATCTATCTATCTATCTATCTATCTATCTATCTATCTATCTATCTATCTATCTATCTATCTATCTATCTATCTATCTATCATATATTACCTTTTCTATCTATCTATCTATCTATCTATCTATCTATCTATCTATCTATCTATCTATCTATCTATCTATCTATCTATCTATCTATCTATCTATCTATCTATCTATCTATCTATCTATCTATCTATCATATATTACCTTTTCTATCTATCTATCTATCTATCTATCTATCTATCTATCTATCTATCTATCTATCTATCTATCTATCTATCTATCTATCTATCATATACTGAAGTACCTTTCAAATGTGCTTCTGTAGATGTAATGCTCAAAGTAGTATCTGAGTGATGATACAGTATCTTGGTTGTACGACTTTAGACAGAGATGGTGTCTGAAATATTCAAAACAGACACAGTCTGACTTTTATAAAAAGATAAAGATTCATGATGTTTACTAGAAGTGGGAAGAACAAGAGTGTGAAAACCATTCAGCCTAACAGCAGAAATGTGATTTAGGGACTCAGTTAGTTCTAAATGCCAGATTCTAGTGTAAAATCCTGCCTTCTGAAGTCACTGGCCATTATTCCCTGTCTTCCCTTTAAAACAGCATCTCTGGCCGTGGTGTATCCTATTGGAATCAGAAAAAATAAACATCGCCTTGAAAAGCAGTAGCACCTGTTTTATTTCCAGCATTTCCTAGATGTTGCACCCTTAATAGTTGTAAGTTTTCTTGCTTTAATGTGAGCTCATACTTTCCCTTACCATGCAATCTGGGTTTGTTGCCTTTGGTCTAAAAAGATGCCCCTTCTACACACTGAAAAGATTCAAATACGCATAAAGTTCCAGGGCTGTTGAGGTTTAAAATTAGACATTAATACCGCTTTAACAAGTTATTGATCAAAGTGAATTAACTTGCCCTTGGAGTCCAAGTGGCAGAATGACAAGCCGAAGCTGTGTGTGAGCACCATTCCATTAACGTTTCAGTGACAGAACTTCACAGTATGTATACAAGCACTTAGAAACTTTTGTAAACTACTTGTGAGAAACATCTTTATGTATTTCATTTTTAAGCTGGTTGAAGCACTGATTTTCCAAATTGATAAGATATTTCATGTGAAGAATATATGCTGTGTTTTTAAGGGGTACCAGAGTGTGACTTTTTCACTAGTTCAAGGTGTTTATTTTATATAACAGCATACACTGGGTGAATGTTAAATTCTATGATACACGTTGTCTGAAGGTTGTACAGAACTAAAAAGGCCGTTTGAGAGGAGGGGACAGGGCCTGAGCCTAACAGAATCATTATTAGAGAATGTGCAATGGGAGCTTCAGTTGCTACCACAAAATGGATAGATGTGGAAGGACAAGTTTTCAGCTGAGGCAATGGCATAGACACAGAATTAACCTTTGTAGCAATAACTAGGGCAGCCATTTCGGCTTTAGTTCTGTTTTACAGTGTAACCTCAGACTGAGTGTTGTGCCTCCAATATGACTACATCACTGGAAAGAAAAGGAACAGATACGAAAGGCTATTCTGGGCAGACAGTGAGTTGTGGATCAGCAGTGCTACCAGGATACTGATGACAAGAATGAGACGGGAGAGAAACTAAAAGAGAAAACTCAAGGTGGACAGGTGGACAAGCTAGTCTGCTGTGTTCAGGCAGCATGGCAGCAGGCTACATTCTGCTTACATGTTAGACTTGCTGCTTGAATTCTGTTTCCAATCATGCATTATGTTGTGAAAAATACATACACAGTGCCTGATTATCTGAGAGGAAAATAAATAATATTGTCACTTACATGCTGTCCTGACCAACATTATTCTGATATGTCATATCTGCCAGTGAGCACCTGGTGACAACTGTCACTGGAAATGCATGCGAGGTTTTATAAAGGCAAATTATTCTATAGTTAGATACCTTATAGCCAATAGGTTTTTCAGGCTGGAGAAATAAAAGTTACAGCTGACAAAACAATTTTGCGTGATGGATGTCATCATGCCACCAGGATGCATTTCTTTGCTACCTCAGTGCTACTCTTGTCTCTGTGTCCTTTGGATTTGTTCCTTAAATAATTGTCTGCACTTCTTTGTCTCCCCTAACAGGCATTGAAACTCTTCACCATGTCTCACCCGTCACATCGATGCTGCTTTTTCCTCTCTGTGTCCCTGCTCCCTGTACCATGGATAACCACCTGTGCCACAACAGCATCCTCTGCCTTTCGCAGGACTCAACTTTCTCCAACCCTGCTTCTGCTGATCTCACTTCTGTTGACCTGTGCACTCTCAGGCAGCAGTGGGAGAGTAGTGACCTCTTCAAAGGGTTCGCCAGGGCTGGGCATTGCTGTGATACTGGTGGGCACCTCCAACGAAGTGGCCCTAAAAGATACATATGACAAAGACGATTTCCAGCACATGATTGTCACTCCCAGCGTGGAGCTGGTTACCATGAATGAGACAGATCCCAAAAGCATCATCACGCGCATTTGTGACCTCATGTCAGACAAGAAGATCCAAGGGGTTGTCTTCGGAGATGACACTGACCAGGAGGCCATTGCTCAGATACTGGATTTCATCTCGGCTCAGACTCACATACCTATCCTTGGAATCCATGGTGGCTCTTCCATGATTATGGCAGCCAAGGTAAGGAGCAGAACCAATCAAGTCCAAAGGTTCTAAAATCTCCCTTCACCTTATTTGAAGCTAGATGGCTCCTATCCGACAAAAGTTTAAGACATGCCACTGTTTTCATTTAATCTAAATTAGGCCAAATGTAGGCTTTCATGTTAATTTTCTTTATACTCTTGAAAGACATGTATGTTACATGAAGAATGTGGACAGTGTCGCAGAGCTTGGGGCCTTCACTGCTAGCTCTTGTTACTGGTAATGGTTTATGGTGGAAGGGGCTATATGTGAGGGAAGCGTGGTCAAGTCCAAGCAACATGTCTAGAAAAAAAAATCACAGTAACCTGCTTCACAACCCCATCGCACTCTGTACTTTTTCATTATCTGCTGGAGGCTGGCTGCATAAGAAGCTATAGATTAGCCTTGGCAGAGTTCTGAGCAGGTGGGGAAAAATAAAATGCTTCCCATCTGGCTCTGACTTGCCACATTTTGCTTGAGCAAATGGTAGTGGGCACCACTTTCCAGTGCCAGATGGAGACAGGCCAAGTTCAGCTCTCCTCTGTGTGACATAGTTCAGTCTCTTGGCAACACTTAACTCGGCCAGCTAACTGGAGGAAAATGCTATCTAGAAACTCATAGCAAGTATTACTCAAAGAGCCCTGTGGATTCTCAGACCAGAAATTAATTTCAAAAATGCTCATATGAAAATGGGTTTTGTAGTAAGTATGAAACATTTGTTTCTAGTGACAAACCCAGAACATGTCTTTCTTGTCCCAAAAAAAGGAAATGGTCCTCAAAGGGCAAAAAGAGGAATTCATGATAACCAGGGGATGCGTCTTAAGCATTTTCTCCATCATTCAGAGTCTTAGGTGGAATTAGAGTTCTGTCCATTGTCTTTGTGATGGAGACAGCACTTTACAAACTGGTGGGAACACTTAGGTAGAAGTTCCACAAAGTGATGCATCTGTCAAAAGAAATGACAGCAATATGATGAATTGTTGTGGTCCCAGATGGCAAAATCTATGCTTATTGGTCTTTAGGTTTGGTAAGGTGTGAGGAAGCCCCCTGTTGCCAATGAATATTGTACTTTTGATAGCAAGAGATATTAGTCTCATCAAAGTCAAGAGAAAATGTGTGGATGCTGCCTTTGGTGAGCAGAGTCAGGCAGGGATCATCCATGCTGGTAAATTCCAGACTGTTGAGGAAACAGACAGATACATTGCTCTTCTGGCTCTTGTCACACTCTTTCCAACTGCACTTTTTAAATCCACTTCTTTAAACTGATCACACTGATCATTATGATTTATGAAACCATCTAACGCATTTGTTTCAGAAGACAACTTTACATCTTTACTCTTAGAACAGAGTTGCCCCCACATTACAGTAATTTTCAGTCCTCATGTTTACTGAGGCTGTCCTGGGCTACTGGTAAGAACCAAATAAACAGTGATTGGCCATCTTTTGCCATGGAACTTCACTTAATAATGACGTGTTTCCTTTGAAAACTCTTTTTGAAAACTTAATTGGGATCATCTGATATCCCTGGCTTATAATTGTAGGCTATATTCTCCTGAAGATAAGAAATCCATTCCTTGATTTCCCTCCACTGTGGAAAATATTTTAATATATTAGATTAGGGTGCAATCCTGTTATCATATTTAAAGGCTAAGTATCTAAGAATGCATGCAACACGGTTACATTTTGTCAGGTGTAACATCACTGTTATTCCAAACGGGTTTCTAAATGGTTTATGTCAGATGGAGTTCAAGAGATTCGCTGTTTTATGAAGGCAGATGGCGTTGTTGTAGGGAGTTTCTCTCTCTCTTTCCTTGTGATTTCTGGTAGAAGCAAAATTCTGTTTGGTATTGTGGACAGATTGATAAAAGCAAAGCACTGCCTTACCATTGCTCAGATTCTTAATGTAGGAGAGGTGAAACATGCATGTAGAGAGAAACTCTGCTGTACCGCTAAAAAGGCATCTCACTTAAAGCAAAGGTCTAATTTTATTCTCATTAAGACAAAGCATGCACATTAGAATAAAAAATATGAGAATCTCTCAATTCTAGTTTGAACTTTTTCCCAAAGTCCTTTGGATCACAAAGTACAGCAAAGCTAAAATGAGTTAATGAAATATGCATATAAACTGACTTATGTGTGCTATATATTATTTAAAAAAGCATAAAAATACAATGAATAAAAAGCATTATCATACAGCCATTAAACACTGCATATTACATATACTAAACTCTATTTATTTTTTCCTCTGTGGATCTCTTTTTATATTAAGTTTAATTTATTTTTATAAAAATGCATATCAACTTAAGAGCACAGTACAGTTTGCAAAAGTTACAGATAAAGCATGTAAAAAAGAAATGTGGCATAAAAATAAAACATAATGTTGAAACAAATAGTCAGTCTGACCAGAAAGAGATAACCTCAAACCCAAAATAACACTAGTGGAGGCGAAAATGAAATATAAGGCGATTTTTTGAATGAATTAACAGATAATAGGGCGGCACGGTGGCGCAGTGGTAGCTCTGCTGCCTCGCAGTAAGGAGACTTGGGTTCGGTTCCCTGTGTGGAGTTTGTATGTTCCCCCCATGTCTGCGTGGGTTTCCTCCCACAGACATGCAGGTTAGGTAGATAGATAGATAGATAGATAGATAGATAGATAGATAGATAGATAGATAGATAGATAGATAGATAGATAGATAGATAGATAGATAGATAGATAGATAGATAGATACTTTATTAATCCCAATGGGAAATTCACATTCTTCAGCAGCAGCATAGTGATACAATAAATAATATTAAATTAAAGAATGATAATAATGCGGTGAAAAAAACAGACAATAACTATGTATAATGTTAAATATTAACGTTTACCCCCCCCGGGTGGAATTAAAGAGTCGCATAGTTTGGGGGAGGAACGATCTCCTCAATCTGTCTGTGGAGCAGGACAGTGACAGCAGTCTGTCGCTGAAGCTGCTCTTCTGTCTGGATGGTGCATGGGCGATCCTAAATTGTCCCTAGTTTGTGCTTGGTGTGTGTGTGTGTGTGTGCGTGCATGTCCTGTGGTGGGCTGGTACCCTGCCCAGGGTTTGTTCCTGCCTTGCGCCCTGAGTTGGTTGGGATTGGCTCCAGCAGACCCCCGTGTCCCTGTGTTAGGATATAGCGATTTGGAGAATGACTGACTGACTAACTGATTAATAGATAATAATAGAAATAATAAAGATAGATAATAGAAAGATAGGAAACAAACAATGGGGGAAAAAAGTTTCAAATAACAGACAAAATAATAAACAGCTTTCTGCCATTTTAGCTTAACTAAAAAATAAACCGCACCCTAACCCTGGGAGAGGATTCCAATTGCCTTTATTCACCAATGGGCTCCCATTCTTCTCACCTTCCTCAGCTCTAAACTCTGGCCTTCTTACTTCCTCCGAGTAAAGTGTTTACTAAACCCTTCCTTCTCACTCCACAGTCAATAAATTAATAACCAACTGGCTTTAACTACTGGAAAATAGAATTGCAGGAAATGGTCTTAGAAACTCCTGGGTATGAACTCATACAGCTCCCTCTAGTGGCCGCATGTGTTCCTGCAACACTCGATCTCCGCACTCCTTTAAAAGACCAGGTAGACTACACACCTCTGCCAAAGTCTTTAGGGTGCTGCACATAATATAATGGGCTTCCCTTGATATCTCTGCATAACTAATGTGACTTCATAATATACAGGGCCGCTGCTGGCCAAATGGGTGCCCTAAGCAGAAATTTACTTTTGTGCCCCCTCCCCCAAATATTACGGAAGTAAAAATAAAATAATAAAAAAAACACCTACTATAGGGGCCAAAATAGAACTTTATTCAAATAAAAGTAAATACATAAATAAATTGTATCATTTATAAATTACAATTGTAGCTCTACAGCAAAAAATACAAACTAAAATTACACTTTGAATAAAACATTTATAATAAATAAAATAAACAATAATAAACTGAAATAAAATCAACACTGTCATCTGCTGGAGCTTTCCAAAGTTCAAAATTTACAAAGGCACACTTCTGCTTTTTCTTGAGGCAAAGTCGTAAATTAGCTCTTCATATGATAAAGCCTTTGCTAATTCAGAGTTGATGCTGACAATTGCCAGACCACTCATGCGCTCTTGTGCCATAGATGAGCTCAAGTACGTTTTGATGAGCTTCATTTTAGAAAAACTTCGCTCAGCAGAGGCAACAGTTACAGGGAGCGTCACTGCTATGCGCAGAGCAATCCAGAGATTAAAGTGATGCACAGGCTTCATCTTGGGCTTTTTTTTTCTTTCGTTTCTCGGCGCCGGACTGTTGATGTCTCTTTCCAGGACCAGGCATATTGTTCAATTATTATCATTTTTGGCCAAATAGGCAGCCGTAACAGAGGTGAGGGCGCGCGCGTCATCACGTGTGCTTAGCCTACTCTTCGTTCACCGTAAAATGCAATATATACGTTTATATTTTTGTTTATTTGTATATGTATATTATTAATATTAATTTATTATTATAATATATAAAAACGATTTTTTTGAGAGCTGGGATGGTGCCCCCCTGGGAGTTGGTGCCCTACGCAGACTGCGTACTCTGTGTATAGGGAGCGGCGGTACTGATAATATATCCATCCTCAAGTTGTGGTGGTGTAACGACACTGAGATGCCCTGTCAAGTGTCTGCCCTCAGTGTACTCTTTACTCAGGTATTCGACAGCCAATGTCCCGCCCTAAAACAAGTGCCAGCCCCATCCTACACCTCCTTCCACAACATGAATACAGAGTGGCATTAAGTCCAAATTTCAACTGCTACAGCTTAGCCAGTCTCTGAAAAGGGTCATATAATAAGCAAATTGATGACAATTTATTAGGTCAGAAGACGTCTAAAAACAGATGCATCATATGTGACGACATATCCACACAAAGAACACACTAAGTTCCTTGACAACCACTGAATAGAAAAAGAAAATGGAGCATAGAAAAGCAAAAAAGAAACATAGCCAACATTTGTTTTGTTAAACAGTATAAAAATATATCTCAAAGGCTCTAAGAATTATGCTTTTTTGAAATAAAAAGTCATCAGCCTTAATGTAAGGGAGAAACCGATGTGACTTCTCTAACTTTGGTAATCAGAATGCTCTACAACAGAGTTTCTCAAACTATGGATCACGACCCAAAATGTTTTACAGGTTGCCTTGTTTGGGTCGTGTAAGGTTCTGAGCTAACATTGTATTATTTGTGAATGGGTCGCATATGGTTTACGAAGTGTACCATGGTGGGTTGCCTTGGTTTGCTTAAGCAATCTTCATTACTCCTTTCTGAAGATTTGAGTCAATTCTCCAGGGAGGTCCCCCCTACTCTGAAGTTAGGCATCGACTCACTGACGATCATCATGGGTTTCAAAGACATTATCAAGGGCAAGATTGAGTCGCCAGAAAAAAAACAAAAGTTTAAGAAACCCCTGTTCTAGACTGTGGCGGCCCCATAGATAATGGCTTTTAATATTTAGAAGGCTTTGCCATTGCAATGTACTCCAGGAGTGTAGTGATTAAAATGTTCTTTTAGGTAAAGAAAGGCTTACATTTTTGTGTAAGTGAATTTTCCCTTTAAGCTATGGTAGCCTTCATGTATTAAAAATGAATATCAAAAGTCAAAACCAGCAAGTACACAAATACTAGACAGGTATAATTGCAAACAATAAAAAAAAGTACATTTGTATTTAACAAAGCAGTTGTGTAGGCCCTCTACTGTAAATATATGAGCCTCAGCAGTGCCCCAGATCTTCTACAAAATAACATCAGCCTGCATTATAACACTGTGATTGGTTGGTTTAGACTTGGACTGAGCCTCTAGCCTCTTCTTTTGCCAGCATAAGCCCTGATCATTTCTGTCTGTGTTTGAATTAGGGCAAAATTAATTTTGGGGTACTGTCATGTGACACAAGGCTGTTTTTATAAAGAGAATACATTTCTCATAAATACAATTACACTCAAAAACATAGTAACTCCCAGGAGGTATGGATGAGGGTTCTTTATGTCTCTAAAAGCTGAACCAGTTGTCCCCTGTTCTACATTCTTTCTATTGTCACAAGGCAAGAATCTGTTGTTCATTACATGTTCTGTATTACTATCCCACCTATACATGGAGTAACATCAAAAGAGAAGGAAATCAATGCTAGATCAAATATATATTGTAAATAATAGTTTTTATTATGATAACATAATGTTAAACAGACCACAGAATAAAGGCCTTCCTGCTTTGTTTAGGCCTTACTAAGAGATGCATTGCTGTATCAGATGGTTACAGCGGTTCTATACTACAAAACTGCTTGACGTCTCCAGAAAAGGATTTCCAAGAGACACTTCCATAAAGAAATGCTTTCAAATACACTTTAATAAACCAGTTATTCACACAAACCTGTTTTCTACAATGTCATGCAAACCTTTATTCCTGTAAGACAAACCGATTTATTACCAATTTATTGTTCTCTGAAAAACCAGGTTACCATATGAAGATTTCTCTGCAGGTAACCCATTTATTTGGCCATGTAAACCCTTTACTGGGTTACGATTAAGGATTCGATAGTCTGTGCATTTCCATTATACGCTGCTCCTCTGTTTAGCTTCACATACACATTCAGCAGCCATGGGTAGAAGCATCCTCAAGATAAATTTCCTGTGGCAAATGTTGTAACAATTGCATTATTCCTTCTGCTGGTTGAACTAATCGATCTCAATATTCAGAAATCGCTAAATGTATGTAAATTAACTAAAGCTAAGCAGCACAAACTGAAGATTTGTTGTGAGTAACGTGTTACAAGTAATGTGTATTACATAGTTCAATTACTTTTTAAAATAACAAGTAATATAATGTAATACTTATTTTATTGAAGTAAAAATACCTGTATTATTATTATCCCAGAAGAACTGGATTAAAGGCAAGAAGCACATGTACCAGTATGGTGGTCCTTTGTAAGTCTCAGTCGCATATCCAAGCAGAATGTGTGTGCTGCATGCAATCCGCTAACAGAAACATATTAATGAAGTGTCAGTTCAGTTTTCAACCAGCTACGAGTCACAGTTATGTTGAAACAGGGTAATCGGCGCACCCAGCTGCCAGTGTTCATACCGCTCAGCTCAAGTATGTGGAAATGGAATGGATGTTATTTACTTTACATCACATAAAGGAGTTAACAAATTTATAAAATACAACAAAGTGTACATACTGCTGTAATGGCCATTGATGACATTGAACTTTTTTTTTTTCTTCAGTTTAATTAAGTCACAACGCTTTTCTAGAGAACTCCAGAAGGATACCCATCCATCCATCCATTTTCCAACCCTCTGAATCCGAACACAGGGTCGCGGGGGTCTGCTGGAGCCAATCCCAGCCAACACAGGGCACAAGGCAGGGAACCAATCCTGGGCAGGGTGCCAACCCACCACAGAGAAGGAGACCTGTGCATGTAAACAGAGTTTATTAAGAATTCAGGTTTCTTGCATTATCTGGGCGATCCTCCTTATGTAGGTTTAGTGTGTGCATGTAAACGCAACTACTGACATGTCTTCCTTAAATTTTTGGGGGTCACTACATCACACTGCATCATCACTTTTTGAGGCGCTTTAGCCCATTTTCAGCTCTGCAGTTATACATAATAACAAAACAAGTAGCAGCTCCTGCAGGTCACATGCTGACTTTATTTCCGGTTTCCTCCCACAGTCCAAAGACATGCAGGTTAGGTGGATTGGCGATTCTACATTGGCCCTAGTGTGTGCTTGGTGTGTGGGTGTGTTTGTGTGTGTCCTGCGGTGGGTTGGAGCACTGCCAAGGATTGGTTCCTGCCTTGTGCCCTGTGTTGGCTGGGATTGGCTCCAGCAGACCCCCCGTGACCCTGTGTTCGGATTCAGCGGGTTGGAAAATGGATGGATGGACTTTATTTCCTACGATATTCAGCATGTTTTGTTTAGACTGTGGTTAGGGTTCTCTGTCCTGATGGCTAGGTGTCTCCTATGAAGCACACTTTATCAAATTTCCTGATGCCTCATGACACAAAATCCTAAATGGCTCCAACACACCATCTCTTAGCACTGCCGCCTGCATGTAACAATTCTCAGCCCCTCGCTCTTATTCTCTTTTGTCAGGGAGTGATTCATACTGGATCTGGGATTCTGCAACACACAGCATAAGAATCATAAGATTGGGAATGGCCAGTCAGAACTGAGTTTGCGGAACGAAAGTGGGACGAATGTTTGACAATAATGCTCAATAAAACTCCTGTTGCTTCGGAGATAAACAAAAACCATTACATTATAAAAATTCTGTCTACTTTGATTATTAAAAATCCAGTTATAATGTAGTTACCTTTATATTTATGATGTCATTTCCAAACAACAATGCATTGAGAACATGGAACTGGCAAAGGTACAATGTGTAAGCAAAAATGACAAGTACAGTACAATAAAAAAGACAGACATTTAGGACAATGTCTTCACTGCTTGTGACAAATGTGGCAAACCTTTCACGTTCAATGGACACAAATCAGGCAGCTGTGTCTTACTTTGTGAAATGTTTGTTTAATGTCTCCCTGATGTGCCCACATTGTGTTTGAGAAAGAAACAAGATGGGCTCCCTGCTAGCATTCAGCAAGAAACAATAGTGAGTTGAATTGAACTTGTCTGTGTAGACATTCATCCCTGCGATTACGTGGCAGGCAAAAGCTTTGTGCAGCTTGAATAATACTCCCTTGATATGGATGTGAAATCCAATGTAAACCACACTGTCCAGAATATAGGGTTATAGGGTCATTATTTTTACATTTACAGAGTATAATCAAATGGTTTCTTGCGTACCTGTATGCTAACCAACATGCAACGTGTCACCACTCTCTGGTCAGTAATAATAATATTAATAATTCTTTACATTTATATAACACTTTTCTCACTACTCAAAGCTCTTTTCATAGTGAGTGGGGTGCCACTTCAACCACCACTAATGTGTAGCATCTTCCTGGATGATGCGACGGCAGCCATTTTTGCACCAGTACTGTCACCACAGATGAACTGTTAGGTGGTGAAGTGGTGACATAGGTAGCCAGTTAGAGACAGAGAATTCTTAGGGGGCCAAGATGACTAGGCCGTGGTGGGCAATTTAGCCTGAACCTCAGGATATACCCACCTCTTTGATGACCACAAAGAATCAGGACTTTGATTTTATGTCTCATTTGAAGGACAGTACCGTTTTTTTGCAGCAGTGTCCCTGTCACTGCAGTGGAGCAACGAGATCCACATTCAGACCATAGGGGCGCCCTCTCTGCTGGCTTCATCAACACCTCTTCCAACAGCAACCCAAGCTTTGCCTAGATGATCTTCCATCTTAGTACTGGCTGGGTCAGTACCTCAACTTGGAACTTTAGTCTCCCTTACTTGTAAAATCTCAGAACACATTTATCATAACTCAGCAGTAATATATTATACACAAAGTTTTGTATAATAATGATCATTGGAAGGTATCTGTGAGAACAAACTGGACCAGTCAGAGATATATGTGGAAATAGACAGGAGCAGCCAGAATCTGCACAATCTCATGTGCAGCTCTCCTTTAATCTGCTACGAAGGTTAATTGCTCCCAGACCTTTGCCATGAAATTGCACGTGACAATCACAGTAATTATCTAATATTTATATGCTGATGTAGTATTCTGGCAGCTGTGTCACAATATAATAATCTTTGTCATTTTGGGTGTCGAGCAGTCCAAAAGTAGCCAAAGGCAAGCTTAGATTTAATTGTTTGAATCAAAGTCAGAGCAGCAGAAACACAAAACAGTTTCAAAGGGAATTCTGAGAAGAGTAGTTAGACTAGCAAGGCTCTGTAATGAGAGTTGGAAATCCCAAGGCATTAATAAAAAAAAAATTACAAGAACTGGATATGAGTTGAAATTTCCCAGAATTCACTTTTATTTCACAATTTTTTACTTTAGCAATAGTCTTTTATTTAGAAGTAAAAAAAGCACTGCCATCTTAAATAGTGTAACACAATGATGTGACGGTATGCAACCATAAAGAACATCATGATGCCCATAAAAAACAGCACACAAAATGGCAGTGTAAAGACATCACCAAAAGCATCCTAAAAATCAACAGTCAACTAAAACATTAAAACTTTCTCATCCCATTTCATTTTCTGAACCACTTTTCCTGGTGAGGGTCATGGTGACAGCAGGCCAAGCAGGGTAGCCCAGACTTCCCTGTCCCCAGCTACAGATTCGAGCTGTTTCTGAGGAATTCCCAGATGTTCTCAAGACAGCCGAGATGTATAATTTCTCCAGCATGTCCTGATTCTTCTACAGTGTCTCCATGCAGTACAGCGTGCCCTGAGCATCCTTACAACATGTCCAAACCACCTCAATTGGCTCCTCCAGATCCAGAGAAGCATTAATTCTACTCTGAGGCTTTCTTGAATTGATGAGCTTCTTACCCTCTCACGGAATGTCATTCAAACCTTCCTACAAAGAAACTTCATTTCTGCAGCTTGTACTTGCCATCTCATTCTTTTGGTTATTACCCATAGCTCATGCCCAGAGATGAAAACAGGAATGTGGATCGACCAGTAAACATGAGTTTTATCTTTAGACTCCTCTCCTGCTTCACCACCACAGATTGGTACAGCACCCGCAAAACTTCTGCCAGCACTGAAATCCGCTTTTCGATCTTGTGTTCCCTTTTTCCATCGTTCACAAACAAGATCCTGAGACACTTGAACTCCTTCACTAAGGGCAATTGTTTCCCCATCACTTGGCGAGAGCAATCTGCTAATTTCAGAGAAAGAACCACGACCGCAGACATGGAAGTGCAGATCCTCAACCCAATCATTTCACATTCAGTAGCGAATTGCTCAAGTGTGTCCCGAAGGTCACTGTCAGATGAGGAAAAAGAGGGCAACATCATCTCCATTTTCTTAGCCCCCCAACTGAACAACCTCACATCTTCAGCTGCACCTTGTTATCCTGTGCATGAAAAGCACAAACAATAGTGGTGACAAGACACTGCCTTGACGGAATCCAAAATCCACTGTGAACGAATTCCACTTCACGGCAAGTATTTTGGCGCAGCTCTCACTGCATTTATACGTGGAATGACCAGCACACATGAGACGCCCTCTTACCCCATATCCCTACAGAACTTCCTGCACACATTCCTCAGCATATTAATATTTTGTGCATCAAAATTTTCAAATGTCCTAATCAAGATCCTGAGATTAATAAAAAAATGTTCTACAAATGCTACCCATGATGAATACATCCTGATGAAATACAACTTAGGAGGAAGCAAACCAATTCCTTTTGTGCTCACAATTTAAGCCACTCAAGTAGGGTGGCTCTGTGACAGAGTGGGTCAAAGTTTAGGTGGTGGCTTTCTGCTGGCATTGAGGGAGGCTGCAGCAACATTTGTTTCCTTGTGTTTGGCTGGGTGGTTGAGAACTAAATGATTGTTCATAGTTTTTTGATCCTTGAGGGTAGAGATAGGACAAGAGTGCTTCACCTGCTTTGTGTGTATATTTTTTTTAGCTGGTGTGAGAGTGTGAAGGCCGAGCTAAGTGATTTGCATTTAGGTGGATTAGGCTGCATCTGTGTTTCAAATAAAATGTGGAGGAGGCAGTTTAAAGCCTGTGTGTGTGTGTGTGTGTGTGTGTGTGTGTGTCTTTCTCATATTTTAAAAAGGAAGCCATTTCCTTACTCTATATAACCTGGTACAAGGCCACCCAGCTAAATTGTTGCTATGGAGACTTTATAGCACTTCATTGTAAAGGTTTTTTTGCATTCAGTGATGCATTTTTTTTAATCTTTAAATTGCACAATCTAGTGAATTAACATTCTCTGGGCTTAAAAAAAAAAAGAAAAATAGCAAAGGGGAGGGAATCGGGTGCCAACTTGAAGTCCACAGAAATATATAATAAATGCAGATGGTGTGAAATCACATAGTAGCTGATAGCTTTTTTTTTTTTTCGTTTTCGAGGCTTGAAAATCTATGTTTCCCCTGCCTTCTGAATGTTGCTGAATTTTAGATGTTAAAAACCTGCTGCCCTGCTGAGAGCTGTCAGGCGTCATGTTGCCTCTCGTCTCACATGATAATTACCTTTGAGTTTCAGCTATTACTGCCTAGCTGATTAAATGGAGCAGCTTTCAAGAATGGCTCATATATACTGTACCACACACTTTTGTGAGTTTCCATTTCAGACCATATCGTGAATACCTGGTGATCTTACTCTTGAATGAGGGCATGGCTTGCATATTGAAGAAATGGAGACGGCACAGAAAGGCGGGCATAAATTGATCGCCCACAGGCTTTGATTGCCAACAGAGAGGCCATGCATGCTCAGTGCCGTACATGTGTGCAACTCTTCCAGTGAAGAGTGACCTTTAGGAGGATGCAAAACCTGTGGAGTGCCATGGGATCACAGTTGTGATGCTCTTTCAGCTTTTTTGTTTTAACTTAAAGAAATGTTTTTGCTCTTTGTACTGCTATCAATGAGAGATGACAAACAAGAGGCAGATGAAAGACTCGGATCATCTTGTAAAGTTTTGTTAGCGGGTTCTCCTGTTTGAAAAGAGGTGAGCACCTTGAACTTGACCATCTTCTAAGACCTACAAATGCCCCATACAGTACTAGCATAAGCATATTTAGAACAAACATTTTTTTTTATACAAAACTGTTCATCTTCATCAGATGTCACAGGCAATCAGAAAGTGTTGGTTGAATCTGTCTCCTTAAATTGGACTCCTAGTTCCCACTTATTGAGGCACTGCTAGGTCTTTGGACTTCCTGAAGAAAACTGAAATGCTCAGAAATTCAGTGAAAGGCTCCATCTCTGTTCCATTATGCTATTTTAGGAAATTATACACCCATCCATTTTCTGAGCGTACTTTATTCATTGTAGTGTTTGAGAGAGTCACAGCTCTTACTGGCAGTGTCCGGCTCAATGCAGGTACCTGACCCATGATGGGATGAGTGAGAGGCCATTTGTACAGCACCTCACACATGACTTATTCTGGTAACCTAATATTTAAGTCATTGGGATGCATGAGGAACTCAGAGTACCTGAGCAGACCAATAATCAAACCATGGCCATAAAATAGTCAGGCAGAAGTAATAAATTGTAAAGGAAATAAATAATTTATTTTTATGACTGTACCATCAACCCATTCTTTTATTTACTTATTTATTTACTGCTTGCATTTCCAAAACAGTATATAATACAAAGAAGGAATCATCTCTGGACAGGACTCCAGTTTATCTCAAGGTACACGTACCACCTATCCTAAGTGACTCACTTCAAATTCAGTATCCTCCTAACTTTCATGTCCTTGGGAAGATTCGGGAAAGACAAATTATTTCAGCTGGCAGTACAGTAGTCATGGTGACAGCATTTTTGGCCAGAAATCAGCTTGTATTGTATGTGTCTGCATTGTATGTGTCTGAGTAGCTGAAGGTTCAAGCAACTCTGTTAAGTGGTAACCTCAGGTGGATGAGCCTATTGTGTCCTGGATAATGAACTGTCTATTGGGCAGACTGCAGTTTATGAGAGTCAAGGACTGTGTCTCTGATACGAATGTGAGCAACACTGGAGCACCACAAGGAACAGGCCTGACTCCTTTAGTCTTCACTCTTTACACCTCCGACTATGAATATAACACCAGGTCATGTCACTTGCAGGAGTTCTCAGATGATTCTGCACTTATGGGCTATATTTTTAAAAGGGATGAGACAGAGCAGAGGAGTCAGGTGGAGACGTTTGTTTCTTGGTGCAAAGAAGAATTGTATGCAACTTAACATCAGCAAAACCAAGGAACTGATTTGACTTTCACTGCAGCAAAGAGCTTCCATGTCAGTTCACTACTCAAGGAGTGGATGTAGAGGGGGTCCGCTCCTACAAATACTTTTGTCCACATCATTGACAGGTTGGACTGGTCTCAGAACACAGAGGAACTATATAAGAAAGGACAAAGAAGGCTCTAATTCCTTAGGAGACTGTGTTCCTTTAATGTGGGAAGTGACATCCTGTTCTATAACTCTGTGATGGCCAGTGCTATTTTCTATGTTGTGTTATACTGGGCTGGTAGCATCACTTGAAGAGAAAACCACCTAATCAACAGACTAATTGAAAGGGCAGGTTCAGTTATAGGACACACTCACCCCCTGGAGGTATAAGTGAAGGAGAGAATGAAGACAAAACTGAGTGCCATTATGAACAATGCTGCACATCCCCTCTCTGACACACTAACCCTGAGGACTTTCAGACCAACAAATCATTCAGCAGAAGTGTGTCAAGAAACACTGCAGGAACTCCTTTATACAAACAGCAATAGGTCTGCATAACGCCTCACTGTGACTGTGACTGCTAAGTCAGAACTTTTCTTTTCTTTTTAATTTTCTTGCTTTATAAATGTATGTATGTATGTATCTACCTATTTATTTATTTGAAGAGCTTCTGTAAAAAGCAAAATTTTCCCCTGAGGACAAATAAAGTTCTATCTAGATTTTAGAAAGAGGTTAGTGGGGGCACTCTGTAGTGATCCCCATACCCATAACACACCTGGCCAGTCCAGCCTCTGTTTTAAAAAGGTGTTTTATTCCACAAAATCAAGCATTCAAGGAAGGCTTAAATGGAAGGATCCAAAATAAAACAAAAAACATGAACTCCTCTAGGTCTATCTAAACACAGTTCTACTGACTAAACAAGCCTCTACCGAAATGCATTCCTTCCTACCTCCCAGACTTCTCCTTCCAGAGTATACTGGCTTCCTTTTCTTCCTCGTCCTTGTCGGGTGAGCTCTTACCCATACTTCTCTCCTGACTCCAAGTTCCTCTGACCAATTCCCTTCATGTCGTGCCATGAGAACAAAAGGCAGTACTGGGAGCTAAATGAGAATTGTGGTTGAAACCAGCTAAAAAGAAAACCAAGGCCAAGACCCAAAACACAACCCTAATTCATAGTCAATAAATCAGAAGTGATAATAAAATCCACGGAACCTGAATTACATGAACAAACTTTAATAATTTTCTTTGAAAACTTCACAATCTCAGACAATCAGGTTACTCCAGGGATCAAACTTGTTACTCCATAACTGACATTATCATATTGTGACCCCTGATATTGCTGCTGGCAACCACATAGCAACAAGTAAATGTATGTTGTGATTAGAAGTCCCAAACATAGCAAAATGGGTGTGAGGCGTCCATAAAGGACCATAACGGCAGGACCACAAATGTAACAGCCTACCCATTGAGCCTGACTCAAATCTAGCTAGCCTCAATACTCAAAATAACAGCATAAAAGAAGCATTATGACACTTCATTACCTGGACTTGAACATACTTCTGGTTCTATTCCAGCTTCAAGTCACTGTGGTATAGCGGGTCCATGGCTCAGAGAAAATGGCTGTTTTAATAAATAAATAATCGATGCACTCTCGCTGGGACTGGAGCAATTGTCTGTGAGGACGGCTTGTCTCTGGGTTGGTGTGAGTTGGCCGCTTGACCGTGCGTTGCTTTGCCAGCATGTGCGAGGGGTTCGATTGTCTCAGCCTGGGGCAGCAATTAGGCGATCACACCTGCAAAAGCTCCCGAACCTATAAAAAGGGGCGCACAAGATCACAAGGAAAAATAAGAGTGGAAAAACAAAATAGAAAAAAAAGGAAGAAAAGAGAGCAGAGGTTAAAAGACAGGAGAAGAAGTAGGCAGGTGAGAGAAAGCAAGCCGGTGTAATGAACAGAAGCAGTTGGACGGGAGTGAAACCCTAAGAGGAGCATGTGGCCATTGTTCAGGAAGGGGGCTGTGGGTTGCTCCTGTTGAGCAACTTTGGGAGTAGGAGCCACCATTACACTCTAGAGTTACTTTTGCAATGGCAGCAGTTCGGGCAGAGCAAAACTCAAGGTTGCCTGCGGATGCCATGGGATTAGCAGTGGAGACACAGGCCAGATGAAATGGGTGTCTGCACCTGTTGGTTGATGTCTCTCCGGGCTACGAGGTCCAAATACGATAAGCCGGAGAGGCGTCATTTTTAAAGGAAGGCAATAGGGCTTGTGGATTTTGATTTTCCTGGCAGATGGTTTTAACTTTGTTTTTTAAAGGATTTTTCTATTTATGGGATTTTAATCTCCACACATGCACTGACTTTTATGGATTATTTATTTATGGAACACTTTTGGGGCACTGCAGCTTTGTGAAAACTGTTTTGATTTATTTCTTGTAATAAAAGCACTTAAACACTTTTCACCATCCCCTTGCTTCATGTGTGTTTTGCCCTCATCTGCCACACTCATCCAGTTATTTTATCGACAGCGTTGGGTTCAAGAGGCTCCCAAAAATGAAGTAGAAGGATGGAGCCAACTCGCACCATCACAGTCACCCCTATAATTAAAATTCCCAGGAGCCATTACTGTAACTTGAAATGCAAAGATATATCACCTTGGTCAGCTGGCCAGGTAATGGCATCCCATCCACAGTGTGTAACTATGAAATTATCTGCCTCATACTTACAAAAGTCCATACTGAGAAAAATGAAATAAAATAAATAACAAAAGTGATTTTTACAAAAAGATTGTTCAGGCAATGAAGCTTATTTGTCTAGCTACAATAATAACAATGGTGGCCCAGTATCTTATTCAGTTACCGCCTTCCCAAAAAAAAAAACACAAACTACAAAATGCATTCACTCCCATAATAATAATAATAATTCTTTGCATTTATATAGCACTTTTCTCACTACTCAAAGCGCTCAGCAATTGCAGGTTAAGGGCCCAACAGAGCAGAGTCCCTTTTGGCATCTTATGGGATTCAAACCGGCAACCTGCCCATTGCCAGTGCAGATCCCTCCACCACTCCACCTTGATCTTCTGCCCAGTGCAACAGAACGCGTGACAAGACACAAGGCACACACACATCAAATTTGTACTGTCTTAGACTTGCAAATCAGAAAAGTCTGATTATCTTAATCAGGGAGTTTATGCTCCTTGTTCACACAATCATTGATATAGCAAGAACTCGGAATACTCCTAAACACATGTATTCTAATTGCAAAGCACAATTTAACCAAGGATATATTTAATAAACTACTGGTGTAAAATAATTGCAAAGGACACAAAAAAAAGGGTGGGGGTGCCTAGAGGTATGCCCATTATACTGTAATGAGAAAAAATTAAAAATTTAGTGAGTGTATACTGTGTTGACTGTTTATAACACAATAAAATCGCTCCAAGTGGAATGAGTCACTCAGCCGAGGATTCCAACACTGAACGCTTACTTCCAGTGTTAAGGTTCTATAAATCTCCCCTGGGAATGAAGAGGCGAGACCTCTGGTTTGCTCAGGGAGGCAGTGACATCAGCGTTCTTGAGAATGCATCTGTTCTGGAGGTAAAACAGCAAAAGATGTTACTGAGAGTGCCCTCTCCTGTCCGGAGGTGGTATTTCATAGCCTTGTACTTCTGTCTGATACTGGATAGTTCCTTTCATTATGCTCAATTATTTAATAGCAGAAGATTGTTGACAGGCTTAAAATCACTAAGTAAGCTTAGCGGAGAAAATGGTTTAGTGGGATTTATAAAAAAAAAATGTGCAAACACTTGACTAGCAGAGTTTTAATGCACTGTAGAGAATCACTTTGTAATAGGCAATGGAAATATTTCCCCATATATGAAGAAACACAGGTTTGTTAGTGCCTTTGTTAATTGATATATGCCACTGCCATGGTGGAATCTGAAGCAAGTAGTAAGATTTTTTGCTCCAGAAACACTTACCCGAGAAGGGTTGGAGGAGATGAACCCAGAGGTTTTTCCTTAGAAATGAGCACTGAGCCGGCGGCTGTGCTGACAACTGAACTGGGACCAGCTGGATGGACGTTTTATAGCACAAGCTGCTATCGTATGCAGAGCCGGCTTTGAGAGTCTGACAGGATGGAGCTGAAAGGCTAAATTTAACAATGTAACTTGACAGATGAACAATCATACCTTTAACTGCCGCTTCTATTTCTAATTCCTTTTCCCCATTACGTGCAGTACGGCTTGTTTTAAACAATGTAAAGTAGTCTACCAAATCTGAATTTATTTCATTACTTTCAACCGCCTTTTTCATCCCATTGATTTTTTTTGTCTGATGAATATTAGCAGCTCTTTCTTGGACCTCTGTATCCCCGCATTGCGCTCTGATACAAAATGCATGACCATCCGCTCTGTGGTAAAAACACAAGCTGCTATTCTTGTGTTATTATAATGATTAGATAGAAGAAAACAGGACTGAACTAAATAATGCTACAGAAAAAGACGGTGGTTAATCTATAAGTACACTGAGGTGGGGCCTCATCAATCCTACAGCCGGCTTGACCATGCAGCGATTCATTTGCTGTATTCAATATACAATTAAAATGGAATTCACGCTCCCCTGGTCTCAATTAAGAACCATCTTTCCTGACTAGTGTCGCAGAATTGTGCAGATGCAGCCTGCTGCCATCAGCACATTGACGTCACTGCTGTCACTGCCGAGGTGCATCTGTTTTCTTCAAAGATGGGGAGCTGGATTTATTTTTTTCCCCCCTTGGCATCTTGTTTGCTTTTTCAGAGGCTCTTGTTAGAAGTGGAGGCAGAAAAAAACAAACTTGAAAAGGCACATTAAGGAAGAGAATATACTCCAAATGGAACTGGCATAGTACAGACTGGCAACTCGAAAACCCAAAAAGTGTTGGAGGTGGTGAATAATCTCCTTGTGTGAATAAGAAACATGTGCATCAAAGAATCTGCCAAAAGAAAGTGTGAAGTTAGAAATAAGTCCTTTACACCAGAATGGCCCTAATTAATATTCTAATGGATTATGTGTGGTATAACATCATTTTGTAAGGCTTTACAGCTCTGATATAAGATTTTTATTACATTAATGAGCATAATAAACTCCATAACCCATGAACCCATCCATGCATTCATTTATTAATTTGTGCATTTTTTCGTCTTTTTTCATGCCTGTCTTTGTTATCATCAATGCGCACACCCATTTTCAGAACAGTTTTAATTCTTCTTCAATAACCCTGTACTCACATAAGGGGAGAACATGCACACGTCATACAGAAAACACACAGCTAGGTAGCAAAAGTGAGGCCCAGGTGTTACAAGGCTGTAGCACACACCTGCCATGACCTTGTATTACCTCTCAATAATACATTAAACATTGATGCATTCTTTTTTACTTAACAGATTTTTTTGTTAGTTTTCTCTGACGTTATATGTGTCTTGCTCTGAGCACAACAGGACAACTGCAAATAGATGGGTCACATTTTTCTGTCCTCCAAATGGGCTTTTACTACATGAAATAAAAAGTGAACTGAATTGAAACTGTACAATTAAAACCTCAAGATTGAACAGTGGCCAAGCACACCTGAACATTTCATGCCATGGAGCTTTCAGATTCTCCAGGGCACTTGGGTTGGTGCACAGACCTTAAGGCACTTTGTCTTAGTGATCTCCAACCTAATGTCTCTATGGCTAAATTTGTGTACCATATGACATTTGGAAATGCCTTTTTAATGAAATACCATAAGGAGACTCTTGATGGCCACAGAACACTGGATAAGCCAACCATGCTGAACGGTTTATCAAATGTGTTGCACCCTGTAGCCCAGTGTTTCTCAACCTTTAAGTATTTGCGACCCGAGTTTCCATAACAGTTTTAATCGCACCCCCCTAACGTTTTCTTGAAAGGAGCCCACTAATACCAATTTGTTCTTTTTTAATTAATGATATATCATAGATGCATATTTTATTATACCTACTTAACTTTTATCGACATTTATCTAACTCTATATTTATTTTTCTAGTATCAGAACGTAGTTTAAGTTAATTTGTTTTGGTTTCAATAGATGTATTTTTCATATATTCGATTCTTGTTTTATTTTTTCACATCTTCGCACCCCCCTAGGGGAGCCCGCCCCACAGTTTGAGAACTACTGCTGTAGCCTGACATTTCTACTGCATGATACCTGTCATCTCTGAATGGACTGGCGACTTTACATTCAAGTATAGCATTCAGTGCTAGTTTGACCCATGTTGCACTGAAGGTTTAGAGTTTCTCATAATCATATTCTGTACAAATGAATGTGAGCCGTGGGTGGTGTTACATTCAGGGCTGGTGATGTAACATGTTAGTTGTTTTTGCAACAGCAAGAAAATGGCTGAGAAGACTGCAGAATTTAATAGTAAGAAAAATGTACAATCACTGGAATCTGAGAAAATTGAAACAATCCTCACTCGGTAGAGTGAAAATACTGCTGGCATCGCTTCTCTTCCATTTCCTGAAAATCTACGCTGGCTTAAAGCAGCATATGAAAGAAGTTGTAATGAGTAAGAAACGAGAAGGATTATCATAAATAACTAATTTGAAGCTTATATTGTAGTTTACTAGGGGGCTTCACCCCCTGCTTGCTTTGCTTGCCCTGCCTACACTCTACACGCCAACCACTTCACGTCTCAGCCGCTCACGTTGTGAAGAGTGGGGCTGAATGCACCCCAAGGAGACACAGTCGCTCCTCCGACACCCCCTCTTAAACGGTGATACAATGGGAAACACATAGTTTTTTTTTTACCTCCTCTTTGCTCGATCAGCTGCTGGCTTCTGTCATATCACCTATGTCCATATAATCAATCTTGTTTTGCTTTTACCTTTTCATCAAAATCGCATTGAATTTTGATTCTGTGTTTGGAATTACATCGTGACAATGAAACGTACAATTGCCCGTAAGTGAATATCATTTCTTTCTCTCTACAAGAAATGTGTTTGACATAACCATGCAGGACTTTTCCAAATCTCTTTGCATAAGCTCTTGTCTCACGAGGCTTCCAGCCCCGGGCGTGGTTGCATCGCTTGGCACGAAGACTCGTCTCAAGTGACGTGAAAGTGTCTCTGAGACAATCACGTCTTGTCTCCTTCCAAGATTTTTTTTTATAATAGAGAGACAGTTTCTCCTTAAAGGAATACTCTGGCCAAAAATCACTTACTTCAGGTTGCTTGTAGTAATGAATGAGAAAATTTTTTAGATTCGTGTTTTCTTATGGAACACTGAGATAACAAATTTCCTGATGCAATAGGCTTCTATAGGAATCAACGAGGAACAACAGCAAACAATATCAAAGAATCCGAGAAAAAATCTGCTTTTACTTGTGTTGAATAATTATTAGGTCAGATATCCACCTTAATAAAAGGACAAGTGTCTGTTTGTCAGTTTGTGTGTCAGTCCTGTTGATTTATCACTAGGTGCATTTCTGTTAACCCCCTTAATGCACATTTTGAAATTGCAAAACAACTAAACGGTAATGGAAATGAAAAAACTTAATATGTTCGCTTGAGGCGGTTTTTCAGGCGACTATGCAATAATTCGCAAAACTGCAATGGAAACACTTTTTTCGCATTTAGGTTACATAACACAAACACAGCAGCATCATGAGCATTACTAGGTGACCCAACACAAATGACCCTCATCATTAATCTATCGTCAATGACCGACTGCACAACAATAGATGTTCAGCCTCTCCTGTTAACATAATCCCCATATTCGTCACTTGGGTGCACTAATAGGGATATGTGTGCCATCGTTAGCACCAAAAACCTGAGGTATTTTGTGTACCTCATAATTGCACTGCGAAATCTGCTGTGCCTCTTCCTCATCAGGTAAAGTAAGGTATTGCCTACTTTGGAGCATATGGCCTGACACACCCCATATACATCTGAGGATGGTGGTTTTGCTCACATCAAAAGTCTCGGCAACAATCCTGTACTCTGTACAGATAGACAATTTATAAAGTGCAATGGTTCTGCGCTTCTTGGTCGGGACTGGCTCCCTTGTGCATACTACAGCAGTTGACACTGAGCTGCATAGTTCCATGCATTTTGTGCTGCTCACCCTAAAATTTTGTACCCATAGTTCCTCAGTAAAATCACTGTGGACAATTTCAAAGAAATCCCAAATATGTGACCTCAGCCAAGTATAGGGAGTTCGCCTTCTCTTTATTGTAATCACTGGGTATCTTCACCTCTGATTAAAAACGAGCACAGCAACATTAGACGCAAGTAACAGAACCAACACCCATCATATCGGTCACCATTTCTAATTTCAGGTGATAAAACAAACTTTCTTTTCATAAAATCGCTCAGTGGAAACAGGCAATTTGCATTTGTGTTTTGTCGACTTTTCAGAAGTGTCACTTCTATTTTGCACATAACTACAATGAAACGCAGCTACTGTCACTCCAACAGATGCCGCATCACAAACACTGATACTGCTTTTATGAATCCCATTCCAAATGACATTTAATAGAGAGGCATATACATTGCATGATGCACTACAAATGCTAATGCAAAAGTCTACATTGACTACTCAGATTTCCGCCTGTCTTAGATGGGTAGCCCTTTACTCCAGTTAAAACTTACAACATCCATAACCCTGGTATTTTGGCTGAAATGTTGTTTATTAAATTACTTCTGGAAAGTTCTCTTGTGAAGAACATTCAAACAAGACTGAGTTTTTGAACTGAAGACCCACCTAACCCCCTCATTGACTGGTCAGGAGTCCTACACAGAAGTTGCTCGTTCACTGGCTACCATGGCTCTCCACTTCATATCAACACTGCAGAGTGTGGTCTGAGAGAAGCAAAAAAAAAATTATCAGGTACAAGAGTGCCTCATATTTGTACATATTCAAGGTGCTTCAACAAGCAGAAGGTCATTTTGAACATTGCAGTTTCATAAAAATCCAGAAATGCGGCGTAAATGAGGAATGAGGTCATCAATGACGTTCAAGAGATTGGCCTTGTTTGAATATGTTCAAGAGAAGATTTTCTGGAAGGAGCTTATTTAGCAATATTTTAGCCAAGATATCTGTGTTTCGGACATCATGAGCATACTTGAATTTGAACTCTGACCTTTATTGCAAAGCCCTCATCGTTGTTGGCAATTAATCTTAGTGATACATCCATACACATAACAAAAGGTTCACAGAGGTAAACAGCACAAAATACAGTACCTGACACCGTAAATACATTATATACAGAAGTAACGACCACTGGATGTCTAACATTGGATTATGTGACACAAGTAAATGGAGATACTTTTATGAGTATTTTGATATTGTTTGCTCTTTTTTCAGCATTGGCTCCCATGGAGAACTATTGCATCAGGTATCTCTATTCTCCATAAAAACATGAAATTTAAAAGATTCCCAGACATTACTACAAAGAACACAGGGTGAGTAACACACAAAAGAAATTACCATCACTATTTCTGTAATATACCATAAAACAAAACTATTCTGCACACAACATTTAGAAGGAATCATTCTCCAGCACAACAAAAAGATTAACAGTAGCTTGTAAACGTACCAGATACTGTATCCACAAATGTAAACATGTAAATGTATGTCTAATGTAGTCATCCAATGAAATGACAGGCTCAAACAAAAATACATTTTGGGACCCCAACCTGGCTGTCCCCTTTTACTTAACAGAGCAAAACAATGCTTGATGGCATAAAAAGAGACAAGAACTGTGGCCAGCAGAATAATGTGGCTGGTATAATAATGGCTGGTTCATCTGCCATCAAAAGGTTGAGGAGCTCCTTTGCTCTGTAAAGAAGTGACGCCTCCTTCCAGATGGTAATGTTTTTATGGTGCAGGGACTGGAAGGGGTGGAATCTGTTACCCTAATTGGGTGGTTTCTCTGTATTGAGGAGGAAGAAAAAGACAAGACAGTTACCAACAGTGCCCCCCTCTCGCATATCTGGGAAGAACTTGGAGGATGACCCTCTGATGAGCTTGCATGACAATCTATATAAGTTCAAATGCAAGTAGCAGTGCAGCACTGCTGTGGTTACAGCCACCGGCACAGGCCTGTTACAAACAATATGTAACAGTTCTATCTATAGTGCCATGGTTACTTATTTGAACTCTGAAGTGGTTAAGCGGGTTAAAAGAAGCTTTTGTGTCTTCTTCTGTTGACCAAAGAGTCAGTAATGCATGTGGTCAGCTTCTTGGTAAATCGGCAACGGAAACACTACAGATGTTACAATAGGTGGCATGGTGACTAAGCACATTTCTCATGGAAGCTGCCATTTTTATGACATGCCATTTTAACATACTGAGATGTTGTGTATGTATATTTGTATTTACATATGTATGTATATTTGTATCCAAGCAGAACATGGTAATTTGTGTAGAACTGAGTATTTTTCTTCTTGGTTAGGCCCATCAAAGCCTTTGTGTTGTGGGCGTTGCTAGCTACATCAGACCAGTACTTATGAATAAGGCAGAAAAAGAACATGTCAGCAATAACTGGCTAACATTTATAAACACAGATTTCCACATTATCTAAAAATCCCCTTTAAAATTATTCTAAATAGCAAAAATCAAACGATTGTTGTGATGATGTAATGCTGGGATACTAATTCATGTACCTTTTACCAGGTAGACTCTTCTCATTGTTTTGCTGTGAAAATATTGCACATTTATTGCTTGTTTTCAATGCAGCGGCAAGAATTCTAACAAAAAGGGCCCTGCATTATTCCTGTATTTTTCTGCTATATACTGGCTTCTTATAAATTTTAGAATAAATGTTTAGGAACTGCTTATTGATTTCAATCACTAAGTACTTGGGTACTTGAGTAAATTTCAGAAATACTTATAAAATATCAACCCATGATGCATATTTAGAAAGACTAACATGGTCCTGGTTTCGCTATCCCAGCCCAAATCTATCTATCTATCTATCTATCTATCTATCTATCTATCTATCTATCTATCTATCTATCTATCTATCTATCTATCTATCTATCTATCTATCTGTCTGTATGTCTGTCTGCCCATCTATCTATCTATCTATCTATCTATCTATCTATCTATCTATCTATCTATCTATCTATCTATCTATCTATCTATCTATCTATCTCTGTCCGTCCGTCCGTCCGTCCGTCCGTCTGTCTGTCTGTCTGTCTGTCTATCTATCTATCTATCTATCTATCTATCTATCTATCTATCTATCTATCGTTCTGTCTTTTCATTTCTATTTATAGGAGTAAAGGAGGTGAGATGGTTGTTCAAAAGCAGAAAAGTACAGTGTAGTCTTCACCATACCCACAGTATGTCCTGAAGTCTAATTTGTATTATTTCAGAGTTAAATAAGTACCAAGAGCTGCATTCTCCTCTTTACTTTTTCCCTGATCAACTTACATATTCACAATATTAGTCTTTTGAAATGGTAATTTTGATAATGTTGAGAATATAAAGAACTGAAAATTACAGCAGAACCATACAAATAATTGAACTCTCCCCATTTCTGTGTGCTTGTTTCGGCTTTTCATTATTTCTTTTTATAAAAGGTATCATCTGTCAGTGTAATCCTGACCTGTGGTCTCTAGTCAGTAAATGTACCTGTCCAGTAGAAGAGTGTGTGATACCAGTGATGATATGCTTGTCCATCTACCCATCTCTTGCAGTCTCGTAATCCCAGTCAGTTTCACAGGAAAATCAGATTTGATTTGAAGTGGAAAACAGTAGGCGATACACAGTAATAAATAGCTAACACAGTCTAAAAATGTATTTTAGTTTAAGTTGAACCCTACTTTTTAAGCTAAATAAATCACTGACCACAGAATTCTGATTATGAAGCTGAGTGATGAGACAAGCCAAGCAAAATGACACCTTTTATTGGCTAACTAAAAAGATTACAATATGCAAGCTTTTGAGGCAACTCAGGCCCCTTCTTCAGGCAAGATGTAATCAGATGTAAGCTGAGTGATTGAATACTACATTCTATATAATCTAAATATGTCACTCTTGATGATATATTAAATGTTTGAAACCAGCCAGTTTAGATCTTCCAAAGTGGTTGAGTACTAGGGTCTTGTACCGTGTTAGCCATTATGGATGTAATGAGAAGTCAAGCAACATGACACCTTTTATTGGCTAACTAGAAAGATTACAATCTGTAAGCTTTGGAGGCAACTCAGGCCCCTTCTTCAGTTGCCTGGATATCTTGCACCTTGTAATCTTTCTACTTAGCCAATAAAAGGTGTCATGTTGCTTGACTTCTCATTACAAGGTGGTTGAGTCTACTTTAGTCTTCATCTGACTGATTGTTTACAAGAAATCAGAGAGTGGCAAGGCACAGGGAGACAATAAAGTCATTATTTGTGAATAATATTGACCTACAATACAACTGCTTAAGAAATTCTCAAACTAGCAAAGATTATTTGAACTTTAATGAATATTCATTAAAAATGCAACACCTGTTGTCTTTCCTTTTTTCTTAATGAAGGCTCATCTTGTTAGATAATTCAGAAGTCAGCACTAACAGTAAGTGTTTTTGAGTAGATATGTGCCTTTGATTATACCAAAGTGGAACACTAAGCTTCTATTTTCCTGATAAATAAAAACAGATATCCCATAACCACAGATCCAGACTGATTTGCTTTTTTCAAATACTAATATTCGCTGTCTTTAATGGATAATGCATCACTTGACTGTGTATTTAAGAGAAGCCGATTTTTATGAAATAGTTTCTTTGCAAAAGTTCTGTAACCAGAGGGGATGTCCATGTTTCACTTAATCATCTGCTCTCAGCCTTCGGGGCCTTACTAGACAGTTTTGAAATTCACACTCTGGCTGCAGTGAAAAGTTCACCGATTGAATGTGAAACATTACCACGGTCTGACCTTATACTCCAGGTCTGAATGCATGTTGTCTTTCTACTGCTGGGTGAATCACTTTGCCTTCACCTTCGGCTCCATTGTTCGGTTAAGTGGCCACACTAGACAGAAACTTGAGTAGGTTGTTAGATAAGCAGATTATTGGTACTGATTTGTAAAAGACTGTATAACACTTACAAGAAGGAAATAATGAAGAAACGGAAAGATATCACGACTGATGTCAGCCACATATACTTTCAGTACTGTAAATCAAACAGACATTTGCTAAACAATGTAGGGGTAGCTGTTTATTTCATATAGGAAAGTATGAGGATTGTGGAAATGATCAGACTTTCTTAAACAGTTGGTGCATTTTAAGGTTGCCACTTGAAACATCTCATAAGGCCACTTTAATATTGCTTTATGAATTTGATGTTAAATGTTTATAAACATCAGAGATGGGTTTGGATATAGTTTTGTAACATTTTTCTCGCTGCATTCCAATGTTTTATGTTTTGCTGTGTGTGAGAAGGTAACCATGTTGCTTTTTAGTAAGCCATAGTTAAATACTTTGACTTTTGAATCTTTAACAAGAGCGAGACACCAGCAAACTTTTTAAACTGAACTTCTTGCTGTTTCAAAGCACAGCGACACTCTTTTGCTTTATGCAGATGTCTTTTTTTCTGCTTGATGCTCAACCTCAAAGTCCTACTACGAGTACCATAAGGCATCTGCCGCTTGAGCTGTTATGTGACAGGTGTCTGGTCACACTTACAGGTAATCTAACGTAGACACCGTTAAAATATCCGACTACGCCACTCAGTTTTATTAAGAGGCTGGGAGCTCTTGAAATTTAACAATTAACAGCACACAGGTTTCTTTAAATTGGGCGATGAGTAAACACACAATGAAAGACACAACAGTAATTTCAAGAAAGCAACAGTAACTTCTTTAAGACAATATAAAGTACATTAAAAAGATAAACGAACATAAAAAAATCTGATTATATCAGTAACGAAATTCCTTTTTATAAAAAGGAAAGCACACAGTCCACACTCGAGAAGTCCGTTAAAAACAAGAATTGAAGGATACAACCTTTAGTGGTGTAGAGTCCAGTTTGCGCACTGTGCTACCCCAACAATTAATTGTCCAACTGTCCACGGATGCACTCTGTTCACCCGACACTCGTTTCCCAACAGAAGTTTTGTCAAATCGTTGAATCCCCGTCAACGTCTCTTTGTCGTTCTTTTTTTACACTCTGGGCTCAGCACACCTTGCTTCTCGTCTGCCAGCTTTGCTCGGTCCTTTCATTGCGGCTTCCCTCTCTCTCTGGACCCACAACCGGCATCTTCTTGTGGAGCTGTCTCTTCCTCCCTGGAGGTAAGTCTTGCCGTCCTTGTGCCTCACGTTGCACCAGCCAGGTACCCTAGACTGCCTGCGAGCCCCTCTGCTCTGTGCGAGTGTTTTGGCAGTGTTCTCAGTGAATTGTCCCTCACACCGGCCTTCTCCTGCCCAGACGTTTTAATGTCCTTCAGTTCCTGCCTAGATCAACAGGACGATGGATTAAACAATGGCACATCCACATTTCCTGGGTTTAACAAATAGTTTAAATAGTATCGTTACCAACTATCAATGAATACACATATGCTGATTAGAAACCAATATTCTCAGACATGTTCATTTCTAAGTCAGGTAAATACAAACATTTTCCAAGTAAGGAGCAGTTCTTTTATCACAATTTTGTATTGTTTGCATATTTAAGCAGTTAAAACTTCAAAGCGGTGATTCTTTTGAAAGACACCAAATACCTATATCCTGTAGACAGCCATCACAATAATCGGTAACGGGATTAGCCAGGAAATTTGCCTTTTAACTCCTCACCCCCATCCCAACAATAGGTGCCTATTGCCTCTTCATCTACTGTGTTTTAAATGTAATATTTACATGTTCCTTTTCCTAAGAGAGAAACGAAACCGCCCAGTGTTCAAAAAATGTCCCCCTCTGACAGTTATGTTAGTGAACGGGCTTACTCAATGGGGGATATATAGTAGGGAAAAGAAGTGGCGGATGGCTTCCACCATTGCCAGGAGCTCTAATCTGGTAGCACCATAATTGCACTCTGATTGACTGAGAGCCCTGCTATAGTACACCGCCACCATGACCACCTGCTTACCCTTTGTTCCCTCCTTGATTGGTATGCTTCTACTCCTCTGTCGCTTGCGTCTGAGTCCTCCAATGAATGACTTCTCAGGATCTGAGAAAGCTAAAACTGGAACCTCTAAAACTGAAAAAAAATCTTAAATTCTGTAGCCCATTCAAAAGGCAGATCCTTCTCGATAAGGTAACAAAGGGGTCTAGCATTGCTAACAAAATCGACACAAAGCAGCAATAATATGAGGCTAATACTGGAAAAGCATGCAAAGCCGGTCAGCGAGATTCTTGGAACTGCTTATTTAATTTCTTGGGCCATTTTTCATACATCTTCACTGTCCTGGTATCTCCAGAATGTCTCTGCAAATCACCATAGGGTTACAGAAATGATTAATCTCAGTGCGCTGAACATCATGGAACATATACTGGACCAGCTCTTATAGTGCAATGAGATAAGCCATCTTTACCTCTGCTGACCATACACTACCACCTCTACTACTACATTAAGATTCCCAGCGGTCTCAAGTTGTCCCAAGTAAGGTTACCACATCAACCTTCCATTACTAAGTAATAACGACCAAGTCACTGCTGCCAAGTGTAAGTGTAGCATCATACCTGTGGTATCTTCTCATACATTCAGATTCTCCCTTTTGTGAAGGGTGTAAATCAAGGTTTCCATGTTCATTATGTGACTGTCCACTTATTCAAGAGCATCAACGTCTTCATACAGCCTCTGACCTTCTATACTGACACCATTGTGGTGATCCAAACAACAACTTTAGCATGAATGGAAGAAGCCAAAACAGTCTAGTGATCCTAATGTAACAATCTTACCATTGCTCCATGTTTGCATTTACAGTAAAATGGCCACCATCATGTTAAACGCCATCTCAGTTGGCCAAGTCAGTTCTGTTACATTGCCATGCACCCTATAGCCTTATGGTGCTGTGGCCATCTTGACCCCTTGAGAAAATTTAAGACTGCCAGCTGCATTATAAAAAATGAAAAAACAAAGCGTTATGAAGTCAAGTGTGACTTTCTGAAATTTCATTTCTGAGGGTCCATTTTTGGACCTGTTCCTTTGTTAAATGTAATTTTCACCTTTATATCCGGTGATGACATTTTATGCCTTGTTTTTTTTTTTTTTTATTCTCTGCATCGTTTAATGAGTATGTGTGGCCATGTTCTGTAAGGTTGCTATGCATGCTTAGCAATGACATGCCTGCTGCGTGACATGAAGGTCACATGACACAAACTGTCAGGATCTGCTTACAGGAGATGGTGATGCATTGTGCTTGTAGTATGCAAGCTTTTAGAACATTCAAAACTTTGTATTTGCATGACTGTTAGAATTTGTGTTGGGCTGGGAATTCCTTGTTATTAGTCCTGCAATTTCGACTTCCTTTCTACTTTTTGGATCAAAGAATTTTGCTCTGTGACATTTGTTAGTTTTGACATTTATTAATTTTACTTCTTTGGGAAAGACCTTTTCCTGTTCTTTTGACATTGAATGCACCCACTCTGTTAGTCATATTTTGTCTGTTGATCGTTTCCTTCAACTTTTTAAAGGTGCCTAAATTATTCTCTCAAAGTGGGTAGAAAACAAAGAAACAATAAAATACACAAAACAACAAGAGATGCTCGTCAGCTGGCTGAAGAACATAAGTCAGTAAGTGTATTCTGCAGGAGGCACCTGTTCCTTGAAAAACAGGCTCCTTAATGTTGTAGCCTTTAATTGCTTAATTCTTCCACAAACACAAACACGCAAAGGAGACAGAAGAACAAAACACTCACACGTGGCAAATAATAGCACTTAGATTGACATTTCAGTCTGATTTCAACACTTGAGGCAAACAGCTATTAAACTGTAGAATGGCAGCATGGCACCTGAACAAGCATCTCTGGTAAATAGTGAAATCAGAAACATGTCTGAGTTTCTCGTCTATTTCTGAGTTATTGGCTTCTCAGCAGTGTCCAAGTGACTCAGTTCAGAGAAAAGGTCCAAAGGCCTAGTGTCATGATGAATTCCATAAGAGAACACTCAGAAATAAAACAACTGTACTAGACAGAGAAGAGACAAGGAATGTACAGCAGCCGTGTTTTATCACCATATTCAAATACAGGATTTACACATGCATTTGTCCAATAAATGATGCAAGTGCTCCAGATGCCAACTCTTCAACTTTCTATTCTCTCTCCCTAAGCAGCATATTATAGCAACCTCAGGCTTATAGGAAAAAAATTGTATATATGAGGTTCAGAGTGATCTGTTTGGATTTTTAAATATGGAAAGAGTCCTCTTCTACAGCTCTAAAATGATTCTCATACCGTGTCTGCATTAACTAAAATACTTCTTATGTTACAAATTAAATATTATTTTATGTGTGTATCAATACAAGGAAAACATCTATGTGTAAATAAGTAATTATAGGAAAACAGAACATCGTCTACATGAACTTTCAGAACATAAATCACAGTGATGCTTTAATTATTGATT
Source organism: Erpetoichthys calabaricus (assembly GCF_900747795.2). Taxonomy (NCBI): domain Eukaryota; kingdom Metazoa; phylum Chordata; class Cladistia; order Polypteriformes; family Polypteridae; genus Erpetoichthys; species Erpetoichthys calabaricus. Next base: position 33,357,247 of record NC_041405.2, read on the forward strand.
ATAGTTACTACTCACTAAAGGGAACTGTTTCATGTCTTAAAACTTGTTTAATATCCTCGAAAAAAAAAATCAATTTCTATTTGTCCAAAAGTATGCCCAAAGAATATTTCCCAAAATCCATTAGTCTAAGATATGCTGATGGGGTTATCTTTAAGAACATGTCAGCAATGACTGGTTAAAATGTATAAAATGTGTATAAGCACACATTACTGAGTTACCTGAAAATACCCATTAAAATAATTGTAAAGAGCAAAAATCTGACGATTGTTGCTGTGACCTGATGCTGGGATACTAATTCATGTCTCCTAACCAGGCAGACTCTTCTCTGTGGTATGCTGTTCAAATATTGCACATGTATAGCTTGTGTACACTGCAGCAGAAAGAATTATAGCAGGAAGGGCCCTGTATTATTACTTATTTTTCCAGTATACACTAGCTTTGTATAAATTTTAGAATAAATACTTAGGAAATGCTTATTGATTTAAATCACTAAATACTCAGGCATGTGAGTAAATGTCAGAAATATTTATAAAATATCAAACCAAAAGGTCCTGCTTTGGCTATCTCAGCCACACTGAGGTCAGACACTCTTTATTATCAAACTCCGTCCTACGGTACGTCAAGAGGTGAAGAATTCACTGTGAGCATTAGAGAAAGTGATTTCATCAGATGGCTTTACGTCTATCTATCTATCTATCTATCTATCTATCTATCTATCTATCTATCTATCTATCTATCTATCTATCTATCTATCTATCTATCTATCTATCTATCTATCTATCTATCTATCTATCTATCTATCTATCTATCTATCTATCTATCTATCTATCTATCTATCTATCTATCTATCTGTATGTAGTACTAGGGTGTTGTAACATGTTATTCATTATGAATGTAGTGAAAAGTCAAGCAAAATGACACCTTTTATTGGCTAACTAAAGAGATTACATCTTGCCTGAAGAAGGGGCCTGAGTTGCCTCAAAAGCTTGCATATTGTAATCTTTTTAGTTAGCCAATAAATGGTGTCACTTTGCTTGACTTTTCATTATCTATCTATCTGTTATCCATCCATCCATTATCCAACCTGCTGAATCCGAACACAGGGTCACGGGGGTCTGCTGGAGCCAATCCCAGCCAACACAGGGCACAAGGCAGGAACCAATCCCGGGCAGGGTGCCAACCCACCGCAGCTATCTGTTATTTAAAAATTATATAATTTATTATTTGCACCTGGTATTCTATAAGGCATCTCAAGCTGAAAAAATTAGATTTAAATGTTAAAACTATTGAAGCCACACGCACACCAAGCTACTGAATGTCATCAACATGCTTCTGATATGTGTGACATGGTAGTGACCAAATAAAAGGAAGCAAAGAAGAAGTTCCAGTGAATACAAATTTTTGATTACCATTTAGTCCTCTTACATAGATGGAATTTGCCGTACGTTAGCTGGCAAGTGAACCTCTGTCATCACATATTTTAAACATTCTTGGCTTCAGAAATTAGGAAATCATCATCATCAGAAATGAATGTTAAGCCATTGAGGTTAAAAAGCTGTCCTCTCTGCCTTAGAGGCTTACATGTTGTCATACATGGCTGGGGGTCAGAGCCAACTGGGACGCCTGGAGGGACCGAGAGGTGGCATATTTGTCCTCCAGGCCACTAGGGGGCAACTGCCCTGGAGCAGAAGAGGGCCACGGAAGGGAAGCAGGGAGGCTCAAGTCCGTGGAGGCCCATATCCACCACCAGGGGGCGCCCCGAGCCTCATGGAGCCCGGGACTTATTTACTTCCGCCACACCCATGGAGGACGATCCTTCCAGGGTCACCCGGAGTGCTTCTGGGTGCTCTCCTGACGCTTCCGCCACACCAGGATGTGATGTCAGGTACAGCACCTGGAGGTCATCTGGGTGAGGATAAATGGGGCCGCCTCCCTTCTATCAGAGAGCTGGAGTTGGGAGCAGGAGCATGATGAAGCTCCTGGAGAGAGAGGACAGGTGGCCCAGGGACGAGGAGAGAGAAGACCCAGGAGAAGGGTGACTGGGGCTAGAGGCACTGTGAGTTGTGCGGGACTGTGTTGTGTTGTGGAAAAGTAAAATAAACAAGTATCTTGTATAAAGATGTGGTCTCCGACTAGTGGTGTCTGGGCAAATATCACAATGTTTACATCTACAGTATATTTATAATGGCATCACTTCTGTTACAACACAGCTCTATAAAGCTGATGCCAGACCTAGGCCAACAATTTTTTTTTTTTTGCAACATAGACTGGAAATCAAATGTCTCCATACTTCTATAAAAATACTTTTGATTATTCTCCTCCAAAAAAACTGTAATCAAGATGAATCACGTCAGAGGAACAAAGTCAAAGCCCTTTGTTTATATAAATGTGCATTGAAGGTCTCCTTTTCCTGCTCCTCATACATAATGACTCTGATATCTTTTATGGTAGATTTATTCAAGACTAGAAACTGCAGAGCACAACCTGTGCTACAACACCCCAGACAATATCTGAGTCTCCCTGTTAAGCAGCACATTGTATCTTAGGGTCAGGATTCTGCTGAATAAACACACACTTTATATACTGCATAAAGTGTTTATAAAGAAACACCAAAGCTCAGAATCAGAAAAAGTGAGGTCAGTGCTGGGAATTTTAAATGACTGGAGATAATGGAATGCAGTCCTAAAGAGGAGATGTGACAGTAGCTGCTCGACATGTCGCTTTTATAATTGTATACCTCTTACTGTATGTCACATGTGATCCCTCATGTACAATACAGTTCATGTAGGCATTACAATGTTGACTTTATGATGTGTGAAGATGTATGAAATTATGAACTTGCAATAAAACTCAATTTTAAAAATACAAATTGATAGAACTTTTTTTTCAGTTTTAATATAAAGAGTTGACAATATTGGTTTGTCTCAAGTCAAAGTAGAAAAAAATGAAGTATTTTGTGACTGTTCTTTAACCTTCTCCAAATACTTTAAAAGTTCCCTTTCTCTATCAATCATTAGAAGCATCTCCCAATACATACATCATGATTTATTTGTGTGGTGTTTATTTGAAATTTTCTTGCTTTGTTTCATACTGCAATTTGGGTTCTCGCTCACCGCCATTTTGATTCCCATTGTTCGGTCCAATTCCAGCATTTCTAGCGGTGTGGTCTCTGAGGTTGTGAGCCGTGATTATCAATGTGATGGGATAAAATGACAGCTTTGAGCTCATTTCCTTATCCTTTCTGCAGATACCAAAACCTTTTAAGAAAAAAGAATAATCAACTTGTTATTTCTCATCTCACGTGTTCCTTTCGGTTTTGATCCTTTTTGTTCTTTCGCCATCAATTCCTGGTTCTCAGTCTCATTTTGTTTTCATTTTTTGGTTGTTTTGTTTCTTATGCACATCCTTGGACTCTAAAGCCTAACTGTCAACTCACTAACAAAACAACATATTGTTAAGACATGACATTTCATTTTTGCTTTGAACGTCTAGGTCAAAATATAACAAAATTCACAATACAATGCAAAAATAAGGTATAATCCTGCAAAATGGAGCTCAGAGTTTCTGACCAGTAGGCTTCCAGCTCAAAATATTATAATGGGTGCTTGTGTCATAAATGTAGCCCCAGGCTATTCTGAGGCCAAACCTTCAAAAAAGGCCTTTCCTTACAGACAAAAAAATGGAATTTCGGACCCAAAACATCCTTAACAATACTCAAGGATTATTGAAACAGAGGAAAGGAAAACGTAAAAACCTCTGGTTCAAAAATGAATCAAATAAAGCACTTTGACAGTTTTGAAAGTTTATTACAGAGAAAAATATTTTCAAAAATTAAACAAATTCAAGGAATGAGCTAAAAAGGATGAACTTAAAAGGCAGCCATGAAGGAACAGTTCCTAAGATTGTAAAACACAAGACAATGCCAAAAGATTAAAAAAACAGTAGAAAAGTCCAGACATCATACATAATATAAAGACATAAGGAGACCACCAGCTTAAACGTCGTGATAAGTGAAACTCTACATATACAAAAAATAGGCATAAAACATTCACAGTAAATAATTCACAAATAAATCAATATTCAAAACATAACACACAAAAGGTTAAAAAGCATATGGAATAACAAAAAGACCACAGAAAATGAAACTACACTTAAGCAAGGGTTGAGACCCTCACTAAAACATAACAATTTCTGTTCAGGGTTTGTATTCTACAGTATATATACAGTAAATGTGTGGGAACAACTTTGCCGTCTTGATCTGTTCAACAGTTGTAGCAAGACAAACTGGGTAGCTAGCTTTGCAGCCATTTCGGTGGAGCTCCAGTCACTGAGGCGGCTGCTGTGGAGTAAGACTTAAATTACTGTAACACCTCCTCCCTTATAATCATTTGACGCTTTTGCCTTGAATAAGACCTTGTTTAGCTTTTTTTTTTCTTCTCTTTGTTCTAAGCATGTGCTGTAGAAGGGTGAGTTCTCCAATCGAAATAAACTTGTTGGCTTCAATCCCAGCTTGCACAGTGCTGCCTTGCTCTGCCGGTAATTGATGTAAAATTGCTGTATTGGTCCTGGCACATTCGCATGCTAAAGGTAGAAAATCATTGAGCATTTATTCAAGTAAAAGCACTTTGTGAAAAAAAAGGCCTGTCCTCCTACAACAATGCTAAAAATACATCCAACAATAGTCATTTTCAACCCCCCTACCTAAACAAATCAAAGAAGATAAAACATGGATTTTGCCTTTAAAATATAATATCAGAAACTCTAATGAAAAGCAGGAAAAGTGTCTGTCAGTTCAAATATTTCACTGTTTTAAATGAATGTGCCACCAGAAGTGGAAGTATTTATAAAAAAATAAAACGCATATCTCAATAACAGCCATTAGTATTTGTCTTATTATTGTAGGGCACCAGATAATATTCTAAACTGTAGGCCATAAATGTTAGTTCAGAATGGCGTGGGGTTCAGTGGCTGCAGTGGCACTGCCTTTGTGGAATGCTTGTACTCTCACTTCATTGCATGCTTGCCATACCATTTAGAATGTTCATATTCATCTAATTTAAGTGATCTTCTTCTAACAATCCAAACACAATTTGCTAGTCTTATGGAAGTTCCAAAAGTTCCCAGTGTCAGCATGTGAGTGAACGTGTGTTATGAATGGTGTTTTGTTTCCAATTTTCTACTCATTTTTAAGCCTTAGTGATAGATAGATAGATAGATAGATAGATAGATAGATAGATAGATAGATAGATAGATAGATAGATAGATAGATAGATAGATAGATAGATAGATAGATAACGATGAGGGTTCTGCTCCATGCACCCATCTGGCTTCTGGGAGCTCTTGAACCCGACACCGTCGGTAATGTCACCGATGAGCTGGACAGTGAGACACAACGAAGTAAGGGGATGGTGCAAAAAAACTGCAAAAGTGCTTTTATTTAAAACAACAAAATCTACAGTGTCTAAATAGTGCAGTGCTACAAACAGTTATTAAATAAATAATCCATTAAAAGCAAGTGAAATTGTGGAGCTTAAAATCCAATAAATAAATCCTTTTAGAACGGGGTTAAAAGCAATTGCTGGAAGCGGTCCTTTTTTAAAACAAAGCCCGGTGCCTTCTTCCTACTGGTGACTCCCCTGCTTTTCCCATCCAGGCTGTGCATCAGGGGAGTCACCCTACCTGCAGCTGACCTTCTCCATTTGGCTGGTCTGGTGGCCTCCTGATCCCTGGCTACGTTCAGCACTCGCCAGACTGAGACTTGGTTTCCCACAATGGCCAGGATGCTCATGCTGGGGTTCCACTCCAAATCTCCGACTCCCGCTGCCTTCGCTGCGGCGAGCCAAACTTCTCCTGGTCACTCCTGCTCCTCTTAAGTGCTCAGCAGGAGTGACCACTACCATAGCCCCGCTAGGGCTCCCAGCTACCTGCAAACATCCGCGAGTGTGCGCTTTCTCTCTCTCTCTCTGGCTCCCTCGTTTCCAGCTGCCTTCTTCCTTAACCTTCATTCCCTTTTTCTTTTCCTTTTTTTCCTCCACATTCGTGCTCCTATTATATATAAAACAGGGAGGTGGATCATGGACTGCCCGCATCACAAAGCTCCCGAGAACCACTCCGGCCACACTACCTCGTCCCCTCTTTAAGCGGCGATATCATATTTCAGAATTAATTGATATACTATAGATATTAGGTCAAGCCATTATCTTGTCTGCATTTCAGAGGTTAGCTCCCCTGCTGTTGTTCCTTTGGGCAGATCAAGCTAGTTAAGCAAGAATTAGCATGAACATTGAAATCTTCTTAGCCATTCACAAATGGTTACAGCCCAACTCTCCAAGAGAGTTTGCTTAATTTGGAAAATTCTTAGGAAATGTCAGGTTGTCATTTGTTATAGGCACCTCTAACCACCTCCATGCTTTTAAAAACTACGTATATCCTATTGATGTTGTGATGTTGCCCAAAGAACTAGAGTTAAAGAAATTGGCATTGCCAGCACATGGAGACAACAGGTTTGACACAATTCTTAATCTAAATGATAAGGATATTAGTGGGACACGTTTGCTACATTTGTCTCTCATTGATTAAACTATCTCTTCCTATCTTTACAATGAGCTATTCAAAAACCAATGCTATAGCGTCCTGTGAGAGATATGAATATACAGTATATACAGAATCTTAAACACACAGATCTGTTTAGCAGTATAATCCTAAAGTATTTTAAGTAATTGTCATCAACTGTGAGTCCCAAGCACTAAGGCACATAATCCTAAAACTCTTACAATAAAGCCCATTAAAGGGGGTTATTACCATTAAACCCCAGCTAGTAATAAGAGCAAGCACCCAATCTTTTTAAAGTAAAATATTTATTCTACATGAAAAACAGTATTTCAATCACAATGAAGCTCTGTGGAGCACAAAGGCAAAATGGAATTGCCTGTAACAAATTCAAAAAAGTCACAACACAGATTCCGATAGAAAGGTCAAAACACAGATGAGAAGTTCGGAAAATCCAGAAAAATCACAAAGCACATTGAGTTAGACATACATTAATGAAAGACCTGTGTGTGTGTGTGTGTGTATGTGTGTGTATGGAGCAGTCTGCTCTGCTCAGGATCAACCACAGCCACTAGTTGGCGCATGCATGCATTTTTAAATTTTTTTGCTGCTTGCTACGAAAGATCTGTGTGCAGCAAATGCTGCCACGCAACAACAACGTCGTGCTAATGACACAAATGAAGAGGAACAATGTTGAAACGAAGCAAATGTCGCGACTCAGCAACGTGCAAGAGAAACACCTCATCAATGGAGGGCAAGGCTTGAAGTTTTTACTAAAACATTGCCTATCTGGAGGTATTTTCTCGAGACAAAGATTAATAGGAGTCATATACTAGCAATACAGCATCGCCCGTGTCTTCTTACAAAAGCCAGGAAGCAAAGCTGGGTCCTCTGCCCTGGATAATTCTTAAGAGTTAGCTGACGCCTCTCCCAATTCATGAATATAGTAAAACTGCTAGAGAGTCTCTGAGTTATTAGTTTACAAAAAAGCACACAAACTCACCGCTCCTAAGTGCAATTGAATTGAACTGCCAGGAACTGTGGGAGACCCTCCAGATTTATAGGGTAAAGGGCAGTTCCATGCAGTGATTGGCAAGTGGCATTGGCTATCGGGAGACCACACACAAAACACTTAAGCAAAGCAAAAATAAACATAATGGCAGGCCATAACATATATTCAGTAATACTTGAACAATTTAACAAAAAGACTATTACACGTATCACAGCACAGACAGATATATGTATGAGGTGTGACAATTTAATTTCCGGAATGGCCATGTAGTGTCACCTGTGCTACAAATTGCTACTGAAATATTGGAGCTGTTGAAAGCGACGTAAGTCGTGAAAAAGTCAAGTGTCTTTGAGTAGCATAAGAGGTTCAAGGTGGTGTGGGAAGATGTGAACATTGAGCCCGAAAGTGAAACATCCATCATAGCAATGCCCAGAGCCATGCTGCACTCAGTGTTTGTGACCTCCTGGCTAAGAAATCAATTACTGTATATACTCAAGGATAAGTTCTCCCGTGGATAAGTCGAGACTTGATTTTACTGTATAATTTCTGTTTTTTTCTAATGTCGGTCGTATAAGTCGAATGTGGAAAACTCACGCTATTGGTCCAAGGGATTATGATATGCTAACGGCCACCCGAGAGAGTAACCACGGAGCGCAGTGCCTTTTTTTTCTATATAGTGTGCCTACGTGACCACACGGTAATACCTGAACTATTCCAAAGTGATGTTTGCACCTTTATTGCAATAGCATCCCTTATCTACGATGGAGTGTTTGATCAGAAGAAAATATGAAGCTGGTTTTAAATTAAACGTCATTGAAGTAGTGAAAGAAATTGGTAACTGTTCTACTGCAACAAAATTCAATGCGTCTGAGAAACTGATACGAGATTGGAGGAGGCAAGAAGATGTAAAAAAAAAAAAAATTAAGTGCCGCATTTTTGAATGGGCGCATAAGTCGGGGTCTGATTTTATGATCGATTTTTTAGGTTTCAAGACCTGACTTATACGTGAGTATATAAGGTACCTGCTTTATTCACCTGGTTTAGACCCTTGTGATTTCTGACTCTTCCTAAAAATAAAATTTGTCATGAATGAATGAAGATTTTTAAATATTTCTGACATCTAGCGTCACATTACAAACTAACTCAAGGTCACTTTTCTAGCAATGGAAATGCATAGCTGTGGGAGGAGATTACTACGAAGGCGACAGTAGCCACTAATAAACAGACATTTTTTTCTACAGATTCATTCCAGGAATTAAAATGTCACACCTCGTATGTTCAGGATCAAAGAATAGCTCCTTGAAAATCTTGGATATGGTCTGAAAGTGTGTAGAAATGGTGGACAATAATGTAGCTTTGTTCTGAATGTAATGACACAGCAAAATGAAGCTTCAACAACAGACAGCACTACCGCATGCTCATAAAGATTGTTTCTGTCTTACACTTGATGGTGCCAAGATAAGTTCTGGCCTCCCGTGATTCTTAATTGGAAAGGTGATGTGATGATGTGGGTTCTACTCCAGGTTCCTGTCTCCAGTTTGGGAGCTCTTGAACCCAATGCCGTCAGTAATGTAACCAGATGAGCTGGACAGTGAAGACATCATCAATGAAGCAATGGGATGGTGCAAAATGTGCAAAGTTCTTTTATTTAAAAACAACAAAATCAGTGTCCAAATAAATAGTTTAGTGTTGCAGTCATTAAATAAATAATTAATTAAAACAATCCTGTCCCACAAGCACCGATCACTCGCTCCATCTGGGACCCCTGACGGCACTGACCTTTCTCTTTCTCAGCTGGCTGGCTCATCCACTCTCTTTCCCCCAATCCTGCTCTCTCGCTTTCTGCCTCTTCCATTCTTTTCCTCTTACTGTCCTCTCTGCCCTTCCGCTTCGCGCTTCTCCTATATATTATGGGGACGTGGCTCAGTTGTAGTGACTAGCAGCTCCTGGCTTCAATTACGGATGCGGACGATTCTTCACCTGTGCACATAAGCAAGGAAACGCCCGCCTCACTTAGCGTCCAGGAACCGCTCCAGCCACACTGCCATGCACCCTGTTTAAGCCACGAGTGCGGTGATTATTTATTCAAAAACTGGCTTTCATTCTGAGCCATGGACCCGCTATATCACAGGCGAGTATAGAGAATGAGTGAATTATTTGTTATGGATTGCTGTTGACTCCTGTGGCATGAAGTGCATTGCACAGATGTGAGTCTTTAAAAGTTTATCTGCTACACATGTGGAGACTGACCACCTGTACCTCAGTGTTAGCCTGCCAAATTCAGCAGTACATTACAGCTAATAAATAAGCAGCATAGAAGTTTATTAATTTACTCGGAGCTTAAGTCCTGCTTCAGCATTTAAGGCCAAAAAAACAAGTTTTGTACTGCATAAAATGTTTTAAAGCATTCCTATCAGACAGATACAGAGGTGGGCAGGTGCTTCACTTAAATGTGGCAAAGTAATATGTCACAGGTGTCTGGTCACACTTACAGGTAATCTAACTTTGACACCATTAAAATATCCGACTACGCCACCCAGTTTTATTAAGAGACTGGGAACTCCTGAAATTTACCAATAATAGCACACAGGTTTCTTTAAATTGGGCGGTGAGTAAACACACAATGAAAGACATAACAGTAATTTCAGAAAAAAGCAACAGTAAGTTCTATTGTACAAGACAATATAAGGTACATTAAAAAGATAAATGAACATAACAGAACCTAAACATATCAGGAATTAATTTCCTTTTTTTAAAAGGAAAATACACAGTCCACACTCTAAAAGTCCGTAACCAACCTTTAGTGGTGCAGAGTCCAAGTTGCGCACTGTGTTACCCCAACACTTAATCGTTCAACTGTCCATGGATGCACTCTGTTCCCCGGATACTCGTTCCCCTACAGAAGTTGTGTCAAATTGTTGACTCCCTTGTCAGAGTCTCTTCGTTGTTCCTTTTTCTTCCACTCTGGGCTCCTTGTGTTGCTGGGACCTAGGCACGCCTCATTTGTCGTCTGTCAGCTTTGCTGGGTCCTTTCATGCAGATTCCCTCTCTCGCTGAACCCACATCCGGCGTCTCTTTGTGGAGCTGTCTCTTCCTCCCTGGAAGTGTTGCCATCCTTGTGCCTCATGTTGTGCCAGCCAGGTACCCTTGTCTGCCTGCGAGCCCCTGTGCCCTGTCCGAGTGTCTTGGCAGCGTTTCCTGTAGACTGTCCCTCCTGCCTTCTGCTGGCCAGGAGTTTATGTTTACTTCAGTCCCTGCTGTTGTCAGTCCTGGACAAACAGTTTAATCAATGGCACATCTAAATTGCCTGGGTTTAACAATTAATGAAAACACAAGTTAACAAAATGTATGGTTACCAAACATTAATAAGTACAGATATGCTGATTAGGAACCAATATTTCCAAGCCAGGTAAATACAGGTATCCTCCAAGGCCAGACTTCAAAGCAGTGACTCCCTTGCAAGACAGCAAACCCCATTAATAAGTACAGACAGCCTTTTAACTTCTCACCCCCCAGTCCCAACAGTGGGTGCCTAATGGAACCACCCAGTGCACAAAAAATGTAAAAGTGTCCCCCTATGACAAATATTTTGATGATTATTCCTGTGATGAAATCTAGAAATGTTACACATTATCTACAAAGTATTAGTTGCTTTAAAATGCTTTCTTGCATTTTAAAAATTATTTTTACAGAATTTCCAATAACGTCCAAATGAATCATGAAAGTGCCCCGAAGCTCTTAGAGCTTTCAATTGTATAACGTCATGTGCAAGTCAAATTTGTTTCTGGTTTGTAAATCTATCTATCTTCACACAATTTAAAGTGTCCAATCACAGCAACATCATGTCTTTGGACTGTTAGAGAAAACCAGAATCCTTGCAGGAAGCCCACATATTTTTTACATTTATTTGAGCAATTCCTAATTGAAAAGTACCCTTTCACAATGCGACTCCTTATTTAACAAACTTCTAACAGAGATCAAACATTATTTCACATAGTATTTTTTAAGAGTACACTATCACAGTATAATTAAAAACCAGACGAGTGAAGTCAGACTTTACAGGGAATGCTAATAAATATTGCAGTACTCATGAAATCACTATATAAAAATTTAACTGGTGGTTTTTGTGGCTTGAGTCCAACTTGACGGCAAGGATTCAGAGAGTGCCACTCATCCAGTGTTTCTTCTAGTAGAAACATGGGCCCTTTGTTTATGGACCGTTCGTGTTTTTGAGAATGAGGCTAACACAGGAGAGTTTGAGTTTGAACTTAAAACCACCTGGTTTATATTTTATGTATATTTTTGTATATTTTTCATAATGTTTATCTATTTATGATTTACAAATTATGGGATTGTGTTTATGTTGCATTTCATTTTCTTTATCATACAGTATTTGTATTTATTGTATAGTTCACTCATTTAATAAGAATACATTGAACATGTAAAGAAACATGTAATTAATTTTAAATGACAAGAAGTAGAATAGTTTTATAAACAAGGGCCTTCATACATTGAGAAAAATAATACTGGAACTGTTTATCTGTGTCTGATTTGGCAAAGAGACAACTACAGCAACCAACAAAATGGCCATCATAGGCAGAAACCATTGAATGACAAAGGAAAAATTGACTGAAAATGACATAGAGAGATTATTGTAATTAAAATAAGCCAAAAAGTAAGAAACACTTAAGAGTACAAAGAGATGACTGTGATGCTCAAACTTTGCTGAATGCCTGAAATCTGGCTAATGTTACGTTCACATACATTCAGAGCTTTTAGAGCTCCGACTTCTGACGTTTCACCTCCCCACTTTGGTGTGTTCACGTGAATTTCTGGTTGGACTTCTCATAAATCTGTGAGGTGGCCATTGATTTGTTACTTTATCTATTTTTTGTGCATCACTTTGATCTGAATGCAATTTGACCACAAAAAACGGCACTTCTGTCTGTTTTATTTTTTTTATTTTATACAAAATTGACTCAAAGTCAGTGTTACATCACAACTTGAAGAATTCAGGCAGCTTTGATTTCTGCAAAGAGCTCCGACTTCATAGATCGTTCATGTGGAAACTTTCAATTTCCATTTATTTTGATTATACAATGTCATGCATGCACGTCTGGGGACCACCATCCTGGCTCTGGTGAGGTAAGAAGTTCCACCCTAGAAAGAGAGGGGGGTCACTGACGCTAACATTGTCTCCTTCCTCCTCTGCAGCCAAAAAAAAAAAAAATCGCCCAAGAAGGACAAATAACCCCGCCCCATCACATAGAGAAAACTCCGCCCCTTTCAGTCCCAGCCCTATAAAGCCCGGAAGGTGCCATCAGGTAGTAAACTGACAATAGTGAAGGACAGAGCTCCTGAATGCTTATCCGTCTGAGACAAATCCTTAATTGCTTTTCTTTTCAAGCCATTTGTTGACTGTCCTTTTTGTTAAAATTAAAGGGGTTACCACAGAGGTACCCCAACCTTTCTTTGGCTTCTCGAGTTGTCTGCTTACCCAGCCACCATTACCACAGAAATACAGCATATGACTGGCAGGTTTCTTTTTTTTACTATTTCAAAGCATTCCTGTGCATCACTTTGCAAAAGTTCATTGTGCACTATGGAATTCTTAGTAGCTGCATCAGTGAGGTCTGTTAAAATGACATTGCAGGGTTCAGCTTTTGCTTTACATCTTCTTTTTTGTATTTCTTTCTTTGAAAAGTGACTTTTTTGTCCTTGATGTCATCATACTTTCTCTGAGGTGCTATCATTTCCTACTAACAAGTTGGTTCCTTGGTTTATTCTATTTTTCATTCTTTATTTTGCTATATTCATATATTTATATGTCCAATTCATATTTTATTTATGTTTTGGGGCACCTAAAAATCAATTTCCTTTGCTTCCCTGTTATTAGAATGCAGTCAAATAGTGGCCCTTTGTTGAAATGTTGAATATTGATAAATCTGTTTGACTATTGTCAAATTCTGAGGTAACTAAACTTTTGTAGAGGGGCAACTTTGGAGCTGAGCTGAGAAAGTCTCACTAAATCCAGATTTGTCTGCGTAAACCAGAAGAAAGTGTGTCTTCTTTGACTTTATACACCTTTCTTAGCTGGTCGATACTCCTGTGGCACATGTTCAATGAAACTGGCAAAACCTGGGAGAACCTGTATAGGGAAAAAAATGGTCTCCTGTCTCTTTTATCTTTTCCAAACCATTAACAATTCTCTTTTTAAACAAGCCTGTAAAGCTCATTTACATTATTCTTTGGCTCAGATGTGTCTTTTGTGAAATGTCAGAGTGGCTTTGAATGGCTTTAACTGCCATTGATCTTACCAGAGCTCTGTCAGTAAGTGGAGCTACTGACTAAGATCTTCTGTGTCAATAAGGAGAAGTTGCTGTTTTTTCTTTTCTTTTTTTTTCCTCAGTTTTATTTTTTGCTAACATTGAACAAAGACAATCAGAATCTTTTCTGGCCATACCAAGTTTCATGTTCGTTGACTCTCGTAATCCTGCTGGTTCGGTAGAATCACACTTTTGTAATGTTAAAGAGAGATAGATCATACTAAAAGGACTGTAGTAGCACTTAGCTGCAGTTTATATAAACAGTGAACGTACAATTTAATGTCTCAGGAGATAACACAGCTACCTTGATTTCCCCAAATTCCCTCATTTTAACTCATATTAACTAATCTTCAGATAGTACATTAAATTTTTATAGTTCTGCTCAATGTTTAAGGTTCAATAAATATAACAACAGAAGCAATAAATCACAATGTAATAGCACTTAAAAAAATTAAAACAACTCTGACAAATTTGCTAAAACATCTGTGTAATAAAATTCTAGAATGAAAGGCAGCTCTCATCTTCACTGAAACAAAATTGAAGGCATCTCTTCAAGCCTAACATTCTTCTCTACCATATCATGACCTTTTTTTGACTTTTGATAAAATACTGCCGACCTGAAAAGGAGAAAATTGAAATTATAGGAGAGCTGTGATTTACATAAATCAGCTGAAAATACAGAGGCAAACCAGAGACAATTAAAAAAGTAATAAAATAATTCTAAATGGCTTCATCAGCAAAAACCCATTAGATAACTTAGAACACAGACATGTTTTATTATCTCATGTATCAAAAAATGACTGCTTTCCAATTGAAACTATATCAGCATTAAAAAAAATGGAATTGACCTCTGAAGTATTACAAAGATAAGGAAATGTTTTGCAGTGTTGGACACAGATTTTCGCTTGATTTTCACTTGCATTTAAAATGATTTTCTAACACAATCAGGCAAAGAGACAGAGCACATGTGCTGCAGATAAAGTGAGGTAACAGGGCTACAGTGATGCATTAGGAAATTCAATTTTGAAAAGATAAAATATTATTACTGACTAGTATGATTTGAGCAGAAATGCGGAAACGCGTGTAATATAATATGATATTAAAGTGAAAAATGTTGTCATTAAATGAGTTTATCCAGTCACACATTCTACACTAAATAATACCAAGAAAGTCTGACTTTGCACACATTGGAGAGCATAAGTTGCCAAAATAAATAAACTGATAAACAAAACCCTGCATCAGTGGGCTCCAAGCCCTTATCTGATTGGTGGTTGGCTTTTCTACTTGCCCACCTCAAGTATACCACCAATCACTCCCTTTCTCACCTACCACTTGTAATGTAATATATGAGTCATCTATCATTTAAAAATATTTGTATACAACATAATGTTTTACATTAGATTCACATTAGACACTATCATTTTGCTATTCTGTTTTAAATGTTATACTACCTTTGGACTCCTTCAGTACTGTGTCTCTTCGGAGAATCCTTGGGTACAGCTGGTTTGACCTTGTGTTGAATGAGCCATTGTTCACGGTGTCCCAAATGAGGCACATTACTTGTGTTGTGAGGGAGTGTCAGTTACAGCACTTATGGCCATGTGGAACGATTCCCTGAGGGTGATCCGACTTGCAGGATCCTCATTGCTGAGGACCTGAGAAGCCATAGCAGGCCAAGGGGACACCCATGTAACACCTGGCTACGGCAGATAGATGGCAGGCTCCTGCTTCTGTCAGAGAAGGGAACCCAGGAAGGCCTATCACCTCAGGACCTGGTTCAATTACAGCGAGTGTTTCAGGGTGGGTGGAGCACATCCTTAAACCTTCTGGCCCGCAATACAACCAGCTACATCCAAGACACCACTGATTTCCTAAAAAATCTGTCTGCAATAGGCTCTTTACCTGAGGGAACCTTACTGGCCACAATGGACACTGAGGCACTTTACACAAACATCCCCCATGATGATGGCATGTGAAACGTATCTGAAGCAACATGATTTACCCACGGAGTCAGTTATACAAATGATAAAATTCACTCTGGCACACAATTTATTCTCATTTGGACAGGGCATCTACTTGCAATAAATGAGGACTGCAATGAGCTGTTGGTTTGCACCTCACTATACAAATCTATGTATAGCAAACACTGGCAGAGGACTTTATGTCAAAGTGCATCTTAAAACCAATGTCGTACCTCCGTTACACAGATGACATCTTTATATAATCTGGACTATGAGTGAGAAGGACCTCTTCCATTTTGATAACAAATAAAATTCTTTTTACCACAACATAAAGCTGAAGCTAAACTACTCAAAGCAGAAGTCATCTTCCTTGACACCACCATTCAGCTGAAAGACCACACCCTTGTGACCCATGTTTTTTTACAAACAAACAAATGGATGGACCTACCTGAGATGTGATAGCTTCCACCCCAAACATATAAGGTGCTCCATTATTTTTTCAGCCAAGCGATATGTGACAATCATATCCGATTGTTACAATCACATCTGAAAGACTGGATAAACAATTGCAGGAGCTTAGACAAGATTTCATTAGCCAAGGATATACTCCCAAAAACAATGAACACTCAAATAAGAGGAGCTACTGCCATAACCAGAGACAACCCTCTGGCATGTTTAAACAAGGACAAGAAGAACCGTATCCCCCTTGTTGTCACCTAACCACATCTTGAAGGAAAATTATAAAAGAACTTGAGCTGATACTAAATAATGATGACACCCTGAGAGATATGTTCCCAGAACCTCCCCTCCAGGCATAGAGACAACCACCAGACCTGCAGCAACAAATTGTCTGAAGCTCCCTGAGTGAACCAACAGAAACTGGTACATCTCCCTGCCTACAGAAAAGATGTAAAATGTGTGCTCACCTTTATAATACAAATTGTGTAGTTATACCACACTGCCGACTAGAACATCCCATAAAGGGATCATTTTCCTGCAGATCATCTAATGTGGTCTACTGAATTCCTTGCATGAAATGTCCTGACACTGCACTCTATGTGAAAGAAACTGGACAAACACTCCACCAAAGAATGAATTTACACAGGTAATCAAGATGTTCCTGTAGGAGCTCACTTCAGCAGCAATGGACACTGTGAGAAGGACTTTAAAATTACAGTGCTTATGGAAGACTTCAAGACACAGCAGGAGAGAAAGGGATGGGAAGTTAAACTGATGCTAAAATGTAGCACATTACAACATGGTTTAAATAAAAACAAGAGCTTTATGACCAGATATGATTGACTATTTCCATCTCTCTAACTGACCCAGAAGATTTGATTACAGATCCACATTGTAAAGAAAACTCATCAAAAAATTCAAAAACTTTGTTGGACAGTTATTTATCAAAAGATCTTGACGATACATTGTTCTCCTTTGCTGCTAAATGAATCTTAGACTGGAGAGGTCTGTTAATTTTTGACATTGAAGATGACCCGCTTAAAGGTTTTGTTTCTTTCCTAGTGTAAATACTGTATAAACACAGAGAACTCCAGTTTCTGTACTACAACTTGTCTGAAGAAGGAACCTGAGCTGCCTCGAAAGCTTGCATATTGTTATCCGTTCAGTTAGCCAATAGAAAGGTGTCATTTTTCTTCACTTATCATTGCATCTATAATGGCTGACATTATATATATTATATAATATATATATTATAATATATATATATATATATATATATATATATATATATATATATATATATATATATATATATATATATATATATATATATATATAATATATACAACACCACCAATGTAACACTGAAATTTTTTCTAGCACAGAGAATGTTAAATAATATTTTTAGACAAACTATCTAACCTACTTCGAATTGCAAAACATTTTTCAAATATTTAATCCTCTTTGTATTTGCAAAGAAGTTAAAATGCAAAATAACTCAGGAGTAATTTGCTAGGGCACAACTGAAAAGCGGAGTCCTGCCAGTGTGTTGCAGACAACTCTGATGTAAATGACTTCAATAAATATGCCTCTCTCTAGTAGTAGCTGTTCACCAGGTAGAACAGACTGTACAGTGAAATCACCAAAGGGCCAAGATTGATATACAGGAACAGGTAGGAGAAAACATATCACAAGGAGAAAATGATGAGAAAAAGGTGAAGAGAATGTAAATATTATGAAAGAAATGATATAGTTAAGAGTTTCGAGGACCTTATTTTGTGTGAGTTTCACATGCAGTTTATATATAGCCTCTGTTGGAGACACAGTTAATCAATTATTGGGGCTGCTATCTACTTTATGGTACTTTACCATCTGCTCATTTCCCAGCGCTAACCAACTCACTGGGCTCTAGTGAGTGGCCTGAGTGTCGCAGTAGTTAACATTGCTGTTTCATGAATACAAGATCTTGGGTTCTGAGTGCTTTGAGTAGTGAGAAAAGCGCTATATAAATGCAAAGAAATATTATTGGGTTCAAATCCCACACATGTGTTGTCCTTCATAGGTCTATTTGTTATCCCAGTGTCTGTGTGTGGGTTTCCTACACATTATCCCAGGAGATATGAAGTAGAGGGTAGTTGGAGATTCCAAAACAGTTGTGAATGGGCTCTGTTTTGGACAGTCTCCCCTACCTGATCTGTTTCCTGCTTTATAAACAATGCTACCAGACCTGACTCCAGCTCCCTGTGACTCTGACACTGGATTAAGCATCTTTGAAAATGTTATGTTATAAACTTCTTATGATATAAAAAAATAAGTTAGCAAAGAGTATGGAAGACTTGACCTGCTTTCTCAATTGTGGGTTTTCATGGGTAGCAAGGTTAAAAAATTCATTTTGCACTGCAATTTCTTTTAAATTGTTTATTTATAGATCTATTTCAGGGCTATGGGCCATACAACATTGTTGGAAAAAGTCCCTGAAAGAGAGGCAGTATTTGATTCTTACAGAAAAAAATGTGAGTGGTCCAGTTGTTGGATCTCCTCTGTGGAGCTTATTTGTTCTCTCCGTTTCTGCATGGGATTCCTCCCACTGGCAAAAAACATGCAGGTTATGTGGATTGGTGACACTAAATTAGCTCTGGTGTCCGTGTGTGAGTGTACTGCCCTACCCAGTAATTGTTCTTGCCTTTCCGCCCTACACTTGCTGGGTTAGGCTCTCAACCTTGCGCAGGATCAAGTGGGCTTGGGAGATGGTATGGTATGGTATGGTATAGAAGAGCATCTCAGAATGCACAACACATCAAACCTTGAGGCAGATAGGCTACAACAGCAGGAGACCACATTGCAGTCCACTCCTGTGAGCCAAGAATGAAAAGCTGAGGCCACAGTGGGCACAGGCTATCCAAACCTGGACAGCTGAATACTGGAAAAGCGTACTCTGGTCTGATAAATTTCAAGTTCTGCCAAAGCACACAGATGGTAGGGTTAGAATTTGGCGCCAGCAGCGTGAATCCCTGCACCCAACCTGTCTTGTGTCAACAATCCAGGCCAGTGGTAGTGTAATGGTATGGGAAATGTTTTCTTGGCACATCATTGGGCCCATTAACAGCAATCAATTTTTACTTGAATGGCCTATGTGAATATTGTGGCTGACCGTGTGCATCTCTTCATGGCCCCAGTGTACCCATCTTCTAATAGCTCTAATAATGCACCCTGTCACAAAGCAAAAGTCATCTCAGATTGGTTTCATGAACATGGCAGTGAGTTCAGTGATCTTCAGTGGACATCCTAGTCGTCTGAACATTCAATTGAACACCATTGGGATGTGCTAGAACGAGAGGTTTGCAGCTTGAATATGCAACTGACGAATCTGCAGAAACTACAATTATGTCAACATGGACCAGAATCTTAAAGGAATGTTTCCAACACCTGAGGTTGTTTTGAGAGCAAAAGAAGGCTGCACCCATTCTTATTAGAGGGTTCCTAACAATTTGCTGAATGAGCCTATGCAGTATATTTTCCATTTGTTGGAATATTTCTACTTTTTCATTTGCACCAGGAACCAAGCAAACACCCTGTCTAAGTCTGGTTCCAGTTTACTTCATCCATGAAATTCAACAGCTGACTTTGCTCCTGTTTTCAATATGGAATACTGGCTGATATTGCTGAGGTGTTCACCAATTACTTTCAGATTGCCTGGCTAATGAAATGACAGTAGTCAAAGAGCTTTTCCTCCACATGCTGTTGTTAAACTTTTGGTTTAGTTATTTGTCTTGGTTTGTTTTGTGGAACACTTGCTTGTGTTTGTGTCTAAAGATGAAATGAAAGAATTTATTGCAGGTTAGGCAGGTGACAGTGTTCAGTGACTTAAATGTGGAATAAGAACGTATGGATAGGACAGACTATACTGTAAAAGAGTGCAGTTGAAATTTTAAAACTAAAGCAAGATTAAAACAAAGAGCAAATAGAACTGTGATTCCCTTTATTTCTGCTATATAGTAAAATGTATAGATATCCGTCTATTATGTCTGATCTAATGAATATGAAAGTCATGGTTCCTTGAGCTTTCTTGCATTTAAGGGAAAAACTCTTTGAGCTAGGCTCTGACACTTCTTCTGGCTCCTGGAACTTTCTGGTGTCCACAGAATAGTAGGCCTGAATTAGTGGCACAGACTCATATAGTGAGTTAGAGATGCAAATCAGACAAACAGCCTGTGGAGGATGGCCGGCAGCCTTACCTGGCCCAGACGCCTTTGTGATGGAAGGACAGGGCGAGAAAGTGTGCTCAGGGAATTTTCTCCCCCAGATCCCTAGATGGTAGCCCACCTGAGTTGCTACAGCATCCTGGATTCCCACAGGGCACACTGGGACTTGGAGTTTGGTGGCTCAGCCCTGTTGAGTTCCAGGGGTGCCGCCAGGAGGTGCTGCAGGGACTGTAGAGCCCTGCTTTATCGGGCTCCCTCCTTACCTAGACGTGCTTCTGGACCAAGCCTACAGGACGCTGGGAGAACTCCTGGGTATTACATAAAAGGTGGCAGCTGCCAATGCTCCAAGAGCCAGAGTTGGGAGGGAGAAGACGAAGCTTTCCGAAATAGAAGTGGAGGTGGAGAGAAAAAGAGAGACAAAGGGAATGATGGGAGGAAAAAGAAGACAAAGTGCTGTGTGCTTTCATTCGTGTGCTTTGTACTGTGCATTGCCGTGGTGGGACACTTTTGGAAAAGAGTTTCCCACGCTTAAAAGCCTGTGTGCATTGCTGAACTTGTGCCTGTGTCTGTCTGTGTCAGGTTTGGGGAGCTGGAGCACCTCCTGCAGGCCACAAGTCTTATGATTTAAAGCATTTCTCCTCTAATCATCCTTAACATTTTATTTTATCATCACTGCCCGTATTTATTTTGGATACTAAATACCAGATTGTTTATGCAAAGAGTTTACAATCTGCAGACTCTGTACATAATGACCAATGGAGAGAAGAGTGTAGTAAAGTGGAGAATGCTCTACAGGGAGTGAGGTCATCAGTGGAGTCCTTCAGGGGTCTGTGTTACAACTGTTACTCTTCTTAATTTATAAGTAATGACATTGGTTCTGTTATAGCTAAAAGACTTGTGAAATCTGCAGAGGGCACTTAAAATGAAGGTACAACAGATACTGGGGAAACAGTTAAAACCATTCAAAAAGACCTTCAAAACTGGGCAAATACCTGCAAATGCAGCTTAATGTGGAAAAGTGCTCTCATGCAGGCAGAGAGAATCTTAATTATAATAAAAGGTGGACAAGCAATCTATAAAATATATTTAAGAGTTTATGTAGGCACATCATTCTCACCATCTAGGCAATGTGCAGATGAAATTAGAAAGGCAAATAAAATGTTATGTTATATTGTAAAAGCTTGTGAATATTAATGAAAGGGACGTAATTCTTATTCTCTGTAGTGTGCTAGTGAGACCTTATCTGAACTACAGGCTGCACTTTTAGTCAATAAGCTGTAGAAAAAGACATAACAGCATATGAAGCTCCCCATAGATGAGCCACCAAGTGCCTCCTAAGATTCAAGGACATATTCTGTGCTCTGTCAGGTTAAGGCAGTGTAAGAAAGACACTATACAGCACCCGATCCGACACAGATTGACACGGGAGGCACAGGTAAAATAAATAAACTGTTTACTATTCTTCAGCTGGAGGGCACATCTTCCCCGTAATCCCTCCAGCCACAACACAGTCCTAAGCACAGTACACGTTACACCAAGCACTTTTCTCTATTCCACCACTCCTCCTCAGCAAGCTTTGTCCTCCACCTCCCAACTCTGGCCGCTGAGTGGTGGATGTTGACTCTCTTTTATTGGGTACCTGGAAGTGCTTCAGGTGGTTGATTGCCGACATCCGGCTGCACTTCTGGGTAAGATGAAACCACTGCCCAAAAGGGACCAGCAGTTCCTGTTGCAGCACCCCCTGGCGGCGCCTGCGGAACCCCAAAGAGCTGCATAAAACTCCAACCCCCATGAAGCCCTGGGGGAGTCTGAGGCACCGCTGCCAACCGAGGGAGGCTGCCATCTAGCGTCCAGGGGGAGATACTGGGGTTCACACCCTTCTCCCCCTGGCAGAAGTGGTGAAGGGGTGTCCCAGCCAGGCATGGGCCCCGGCCATCCATCACAGTAGTTAGACCTCTCTAATCTTGAGCCAAGAAGTCTGCGCGAAGACCTAATCCAGGTCTTCAACATTCTGGAAGGTATCAATAAAGTTGATTAATCAGAACTCCTTTGATTAGTAAGTCAAGGAAGCCAGTGGAAATTAAGCAAACGTGTGTTTAAGAATTCAGAATGCACTTCTTTAGGTGGTGAATCCAAAATAAATGAATGATGTACTGTATGTAGTTTAGGCAGAAACATTGATAAATTGTTTGAAATGAGATGTTGGATAACCTTCACTGTATAGTGTGGCTATAAAAAGCATTCACCCTTTGGAAGTTTCCATATTTTAATCCAATATTGAATCCCGGTGGATTTAGTTTGACTTTTTTTAGAGACTGATCAACAGAAAACTCTATTTAATGTCCAAGTGAAAACATATCTCTGCAAAGCAGTCTGCATTAATTACAAATATAAAAAACAGAATAATAAATTGCATAAGTATTCACCCACATCAAGTCAGTACTTTTCAAGCTAAAAAGTCACGTCTCGTCCCAGGATTTTTTCATTATAATAGAGAGAAATACAGGATGTTATTACCCAGAATGACTCCTTCTTTTCATTTATTAGAATGAAATTCTAATTTGGGGGGTACGGTGGAGCAGTGGTAGTGCTGCTGCCTCGCAGTTAGGAGACCTGGGTTCGCTTCCAGGGAGTCTACGTGGGTTTCCTCCCACAGTCCATAGACATGCAGGTTAGGTGCATTGGCGATTCTAAATTGTCCCTAGTGTGTGTGTGTGTGTGTGTGTGTGTGTGTGTGTGTGTGTGTGAGCACCCTGTGGTGGGCTGGCACCCTGCCCGGGGTTTGTTCCTGCCTTGCGCCCTGTGTTGACTGGGATTGGCTCCAGCAGAACCCCGTGACCCTGTAGTTAGGATGTAGCGGGTTGGATAATGGATGGAAATTCTAATTTTGCTACCATATTGCATAATACGCATACAGCAATTAGGTTCTCTTTCATCCAAAAATAAAATGTTGCCCCTCTTTTTTTCTTCTTTATGCAACTAAACAGAAAATTCTTATCTTTCAACCACCCAGCCATCCTTTTTCTGCACCAAATTAATCTGCCACACAGGAAAGCTGCAGCCTATTTCTAGTTTTATATAAAGATATTGATTTTAAAAAAATCCAACTTTGAAGTACTAGTTCATGAGGGGCATATGCCTGCCTTTTTAGGGATCATTGAGCCGCGGTCAACAGTGCAAAGAAGAACAGCGTTAGTAGGCCTGAGTTTACATTATTCACATCAGAGAGGAGAGGAGACGGGATGCAGCTGATGACAGTTTGTCTTACGTCAGGAATCCCCTGTCATATTAATAAGCTACTGCTCGATTGTTACTTTATCATCACGTCTCATGTTTGACAGACTATGCCTAATAAAAAGACATTAATTTAAACAGAAATTCTTGCCAGAAGGAGCGTCAGATTAACATATAATGTATTGCCAGACGATGTATGTCTGCATTGTGAAACAAAAGACAAAGCACCTGAATCTCATTTATGGTAAAAGGAATATGCTTAATTCAACAACATTTAATTTAATTCAAGTCAATTGGAAAACATTTTAATGATCTAGTAGTATGAATATTTTTTCCCTGAGAGGGCTCTTAATTACTGGATGTGTCCAGGTTATTTTTCCACGTTGCCTCTCTGTACAGCTTATTTATTTTCTTCTTTATGATATGCAAACCCCCAAGATATAGCTAAAACAAATCCAATTGCTGTAGTCAGAAAATCGAATTAAAAAGGCCTAACTTATTTAAACGCACAAGTCCAGTTGTTATTAAAAAGCTGGCAGCTTGCAAAAAAATGTTCTCAAAAGGCCAATAAATGTCAGTCAGCGTTATATAAAAGTGTCACTTAATGTTATGTAAAAGCCGGCAGTGCTTATTGCAACAGGATGAAAAGGAGTAGTAGGTTCTAAAAATCTGTGGTTCTCCCTCTGCTCCGATCTGCTGTTCAATGTAAGCTCCCTCCCACACAAAGCAGCAGGCAGCAAAGAATGGAATGGCCATTTTATTTAAAAGCATTCACATACCGGATTTCTGTAAAAGAGAGTGGTGACTAAAAAAAAAAAAATCCTTCACTTGATTATTTATTAATTTATGAATCATTTTCACTGACTGTTCACAGTCCCTTTGCTGACCTCTTTGCTGGCTCACTAGCCAAGCCCATGTTTGCAGAATTAAGGTAGGCTTTTACTACAAGCAGCACTTGTTTCTACCTTCTCCTTCAACCTTTGCAACGCCAAGCCACGGCTTCTGGCAATACTTTGCTAGCAATCAGGCTCTGCACTACTGATAAAGTACACTTGAGTGTAATATCCCTGATTATGGGAAACATGATTACATCTGCACTTCCTGCCTCTTCCTTCCTGCCCTTTTTTGGGATGCCTCAGACATTTGCTGCTTAGCTTTGATCTTCCTTAAATAATTGATGACATTTTCTCAAGGTAATTGCCTTTGCAATTAATGCTCTACAGTTTCATTGCCATTAATGAAAAGAGGTTTAATTCTTAGAATAGCTGAAAAGCAACTATAATGGAATTTCAGGTTGCTTTTTTAGGGCACAGAGCATTAAAGTGTAGGTTACCTGTACTGTACTTGCTACTCACGTAGTCAATGGGAGATGGCAGCAGCAGCAAAGTTTGATCCTGGCAGAGTTCAGCTTACACTTGTGTTACCTTCAGGTGCAGGTGAAATTTACTCTGAAATTGTAATCATTTGGGGGGAAATATCACCAGCCGGAAAGCTCAATGATTCAATAAAACCACACAATGTGCTGTAGTTAAGTAAACTTGTAAAATTCATAATGATACTAAAATTGAAGAATTGAAGGTAGCAACAATAATTCAAAATGACTTGAACACTTGGAAAAAGCAGTTTAATGTACTAAAGAGCAAAGTGCTACACGTGGACAAAAAGAGCATTTATTATAAATACAAGATGGGGGACACTGTCCTATAGGAAGTAACCTCTGGGAAGGTATTAGGGGTTTATGTTGCAACCCGCTGCCTCCCAGTACTTAAAGACATGCCGTACTCTTGACACACTCAGAGAATTAAACCTGCTTAGTCTCGAGCCGATGAAACTGTGTGGGGACCTGATCCAGGTCTTTAAAATTCTCAAAGCGATGATGAATTCTTTCAACTAAATGGTGAACCACTTACACCACTGGAAATCAAGATGAAGCGTGTTTGGGAATGAAGCCAAGCTGTTATTTTTCTAATTATTATCTGTGAACATTAAGACATTTGTTATACAGTGGAATCTCGCTTATCCGACATAAACGGGCCGGCAGAACGTCGGATAAGCGAAAATGTCGGATAATGGGAGGTGTTAAGAAAAAGCCTATTGAATGTCAAACTATGTTATAATTTTACACATTACGAACCTAATACGTAATGATTTCGGTTCACGAACGTCTCTGAACATGTACAAATCGGGTTATGACCAGAAAGTTCGCCAAACTTTTGCATCTGTTCACGACCACACACTCGGTATACGAACAAGCCAGTTTCCCTTTCGGTTTGTGCGCGCCGATGATTTCCGCACGTGTTCAGTCTCTCCCTGTGCATTCCCTGTGCAGCAAGAGAGAGAGAGAGAGCAGGAGAGAGAGACACAGACAGACACACGCATGCGTGAGAAAGAGACACACGCGAGAGAGACACACACACACACGCGCAAGAGAAAGAGAGACACACGCACATGACAGAAAGAGAGACACACGCACACACGCACGTGACAGAAAGAGAGACATGCACACACACACGAGAGAGACACAGGCGCACACACACACAAGCGAGGGAGACACAGGCGCGCGCACACACGCGAACGGGGAGAGACACAGGCGCGCGCACACACGCGAGCGACAGAGATGCGCGCGAGAGAGAGACACACATGCACACACGCCAGAGAGGGCAGGCCACATAATCCACTGTAATCATGTCTTACAACAAAACAACAGAAAATTTTAACTGAAAAAATGAACTTGGCAACAAAAAATAGACTATGCTCATGCTCGCAACTTGCAGTTCTTGTTGCCGATTGATGCATTTTTTTTTTTTTTTGCGGTGGGACGTCGGATAATACAGAATGTTGGATAAGCGAAAGTCGAATAAGCGAGACTCTACTGTAATATTACTCAGGCTTTTCTATGCCTCTCACATAAAATGCTTTGTGTTGCTTAAGCAACCTCTCTTTTGTAGGGGGCTTGTACTCTTTATGATTGTGCATCCCATTGTCTAATCTGCTTAGTCCTGAACAGGGTCATGGTGGTCTGCTGGAGTCTGTCCCAGCCAGCATAGGTTGCAAGGCAGGAACAAACCCTGGACAGGGCACCAGTCCATCGCAGGACGAACACACATATACAAACCGCAACCACACACTAGGACCAGTTTAGAATCACCAATTTACCTAACTTGCGTGTCTTTGGAGTGTGGGAGGAAGACTGTGCAAACACATGCAAACTCCATGCAGAGAGGACTCAGGACACAAACCCTGGTCTCCTTACTGCAGCTGTGCCACCTTACAGAATAAGTACCTGAACATAATAAAAAAATATGCATTTGATCTTGCTGACAGTGCCTTTCAATTTGAATTTCTTTAGTGTCAGAGAATCACCATGTTTGCATTGTTTAAGTTTTGCTTGGACTTTGGGCCGCATTGGTGCTTCATCTCCAGTTATGAAATATTTAATAAATGTCATCCCTTTCTGAATTCATTAGCTGTAGATTCTCCTTAGAATATTGTTTAATTTCAGGGGTCACTGTTTTACACTCTTAATGTGCTCAGACCTTGCTCATGTTTAATTGTTCATGTTCATGAAGGATGGATTCAGCTGACCCATAACTAATCCTTGCAAGCGTCTGCTATCTCACATATTGTCACTCTTTGATTCTTTATTCCATTTCTCTCCATGGTGACAGAATTTTCTTCTGTCAAAGGCTGGCAAATCCATGGGTCGACTTCTAAAATTGTACTGCCACAAAAGGAATTCCAGAATCCACTTCTTGACTGTGGCATATGAAGGCAACCAGTTCTTATACACATAAACTAGGCAAGAATAAATCTCTAAAGAGATATTGTTTTCTACAATACAAAAAATACATATGCAAAAATTAGACAAAAAAATGCTTATATTTAGCAAAAAAGGCGTAAGCAAAATTTACTTGACAAAATTTCTTAAAGTAAGCTAGAGAAAATTCAAGCAAAATGACACCTTTTATTGGCTAACTAAAAAGAGTACAACATGCAAGCTTTCGAGGAAAGCTTGCCTGAAGAAGGGGCCTGAGTTGCCTCGAAATCTTTTTAGTTAGCCAATAAAAGGTGTCATTTTGCTTGACTTTTCTCTACATTCATAATGGCTAACACAGTACAACACCCTAGTATTAAAGTAAGCTAAATAACCATTGTGGAAGATCAGCCCAACCCAGACAGACACACAGACTCACAAGTCCAAGAACACACACGTTTATTATTCTTGTTCCTGCACAGCACACACAGTGCCCAAATCCCCAACAAGGGGATGACCAGATGCCCCCTGTTGGTGGCCATGGCCCGATGCAAACCAGGGGGGCTGCCCTCTTGTGTCCTGAGGGAGGTACTGCTGTTGACATGTCCTCTCCCCAAGTCCTCTCCTCAAAAGGGTGTCCTGACTGGGCAAGGACTCCGGCCGTCTGTCACACCATAAATACAAATTTTTGGATAAATCAATAATTCTTAAAGTAAGAAAAAACAGAATTTAATGTCATGACTTAAATACTTTTCACTTGGCTTAGATTTCATTTTTTCCAGTGTAATGTTAGAAAATCAGTGATAACATGGAACTTGATTTTGTTTTTTCCTTGCTGACTTAATTTTGAGACACAAAACACAAACTATAAAATGCAAACGCTCAGAACTTGTCATTCACATATCTACTCTCTCTCTATATATAAAATCCTAAGCCTAAAAGTGCAATGATTTTGTGCAATGATTTTATGTGACGTTTTTATGTCACTTTTTTGTCACGCTTTAAATCTTGCTTATTTTAAAACCTAAATATATATGTTTGGTATCATTCTTTTCAGAATTTATCGATCTTTAATGTGATGTTGTTAGATTTCTCAAATTCTTATTCCGTTTTTAAATTATAAACTAAAATATCAAGAAAGTCATGGTTTTTAATATCAAGAAAGTCGTGGTTTTTATTTTTGATCGAGTAAACTTTCATTCACAGGAGCAAACTATTAAAAAAAATGTATCTATTTGTAACACCAATGTTTGTATTTAGGTGATTTAGTTAGCTGAAGGTCGAGTTGTGATGACCCATTGCATACCACTTTAGTTTTCACGTGATTTTTCTTGTTATTTAAATGTATGTGAATTTCCCCTTGGGATTAATAAAGTATCTATCTATCTATCTATCTATCTATCTATCTATCTATCTATCTATCTATCTATCTATCTATCTATCTATCTATCTATCTATCTATCTATCTATCTATCTATCTATCTCTCATTTTAAAAAAAAAGTTTTTTCATCTATAGGAATGTCAGTTAAAACAAATGGATTGTTTTATTTAGTCTCTTATAAATACTCATCGAGCATAGTGGACCTCAGTTTAACTGGAATACTCCAATCGATAAGAGAGTAAATATTCACATTTAATGATTTTTAATCCATTAAATAATAATTAAATTTTCTTTTACATATTTATAGATTTTACTAATATTCTGGCCGCGACTGGGGGCTTGGCCCCCCTAGATTTAGAATATCCTGTATGGCCACTTACAAAATCAGCACTGTAGAATACACCTTTCATGTTCACGCTTAAATCATTTTGATCACTCCTCATAGTGAAAGGATTTCTATTTAATAATACATTTACTGTGGAGATCGTCAAGCTTTGACTAATTTTCATATTTACAGTACTTCCACAATTCTCAGTTGTATACTGTACTTTTTAGATTGCATAAAAGAAACTATTCTGAAGGACCCTGTTAGCATTGAGTTTAACTTTATTCACATTCCATAAGGGGTATGAAAACAGCTGTACAACCCCTATTACTCTGTCTGAGTTTTTATATGAATTAATCTAACAACTTCCAAATTAAATGGAATGGTTAGATGGTGTTGCTTCTGATGTGACTTTTACTCACGATGCATACAGAAGAAAAGCAATGTTCCTTCTAAGGAGTGGCAGGGTGTGTTCACATTTTATTATTTTTAAGTTCCAGTAGCTTTTGAGCACAGTATTAGCAACACATTTCTGTACATAACACAAAAGATAATCACACTTATGATTATTTCCTGTATTGCATATCTAATGTTAAAGTATCAAAAATTAACTGAACTCAACTAGTTTACTTAACTTCGCTGAATATTCCAGTATTTTCTCTTCTGACCTTTTCTGTCTTTCCATAATTTATCACCTCTAACAACATTAACAGCCTGTCCAGAATTTACGGATAGTTTAATTCTCACAAAGTTTTCCAAATTCTCAGCATCTAAGTGATCCATGGTTTTGTTTTCATATTCTTCATTATGTTAAATCCTCTTTCACAGTCAGCGCTTCAGGCTTGGAATGTGCCACAAAGGTCCAAAAGTGAAAACAACTCCTAGACGTGATTCTGTTCTTTAATAAACCTAAATAACATCTAAATTGGATTAACAGTTCCAGTTTCTGATAAATCCTTAATCAGTATTTGGGAGCTTGGATACTGGCTACAGAGATGCAGACAGCAACATGGTGTTCTCAATTTAGTGATTTATAAATCTGTGAATGGGATCATCGTCTTCTTCAACAGTTCTTTGGCAGTATTCCACTAATACATCATAGTTCCTAATCACAGCATTTAGCCACCTGACTTTGTCTAGTGCTTTAAACATCTGTCTTTGCAGCTTTGACAGGTTTTTCAAATTTTCCCTTCTTAAGAGATGACCTGCAGAAAATTGTCTAAATAGTCCTTAGCAGAGTCTCAATGTCACTCATCAGGGGAATGTCTTTCAAAGCATCATCTATACCCAGGTCCTCACAATGTACCACACAATGCTATTCCGATAAGTATGGAAAAGACTGGCACAAACCAGCAGCTACACATTTTCATTTGCCCTCCATGACTGATGTGCTGTTCAAGGTACACATTACCATCTGGATTAAATTATATAAAACTTTCAAATGGCCCCTAGAATAGATAAACTGGCTCATGATGTTAATATTATTATGCCAGTGAAAACAGTCATACGAGGGATGTTCAAAAAGTTTCTGCACTTTTATATTTTCTTTAGAAATGGTGAAGGCAGGAGGAGTATTAATTGGGCATTAAAAAGCTGGTACGACACTGGGAAAATTGTATCACAAATGAAGGTGACTATGTACGTAAAAAAGTGATTTAATTTGTCTTTGAAATTCTTAATAAATTGATAAAAAATAGTGCAGAAACTTTTTAAACATCCCTTGTACAAATCGATTTGCTCGGATTCCTAAATTTAATGCATAAAATTAACATTTTTGAAACTATCATATCAGTTGATTCATTTACTCTCCAAGTGTGGTAGACTGATTTTGTAACTTCATTTTAAACATGGGTATTGATTGTTGAATTCATACACTCAAAGGTGTAATTCTTACTTCGCCAGTTATTTTCACGTATTTGGCAACATGAGCATGCATCCTGATCTGCCAACACAGCCATCAGCCTGTCCTCTCTACCCTTCGTGGGCTAAAAATTGACATTGATGGGATCCTGGTTGAACCCTTAGCATCAGTCCGTAATTTGGGTGTCATCTTTGACCAGCTTCTTACTTTTCAACCACACATTAGCTCAATAGTACAGACGGCTTTTTTCATCTCCGTAACATTGGTCATCTGCATTCTTTTCTCAGTGAGAAAGATACTGAGACACTCATTCATGCTTTCATCACTACCCGTCTGGACTAGATAGATAGATAGATAGATAGATAGATAGATAGATAGATAGATAGATAGATAGATAGATAGATAGATAGATAGATAGATAGATAGATAGATAGATAGATAGATAGATAGATAGATAGATAGATAGATAGATAGATACTTTATTAATCCCAAGGGGAAATTCACATACTCCAGCAGCAGCATACTGATATAAAAAACAATATTAAATTAAAGAGTAATGTTATGTACATGGTGTTAGTGGATCTACTTTTTTGTGGTGTATGTATACTGTTAACCATTATGTGTGCGTATGCGCATTGATATGTTTTCTTAGTTATACAACAAGTAAACAATAAAAAGAAAAACATGGAAAGCGGTTATGATACAGCGTTTCTCAATTTTATATAAGGTAGAATGTGTAAGACACAACAAGTAATAAAAATGCAGGTAAAAACAGACAATAACTTTGAATAATGTTAACGTTTACCCCCCCGGGTGGAACTGAAGAGTCGCATGGTGTGGGGGAGGAACGATCTCCTCAGTCTGTCAGTGGAGCAGGAAAGTGACAGCAGTCTGTTGCTGAAGCTGCTCTTCTGTCTGGAGATGACACTGTTTAGTGGATGCAGTGGATTCTCCATAATTGATAGGAACCTGCTGAGCACCCGTTGCTCCGCCACGGATGTCAAACTGTCCAGCTCCATGCCTACAATAGAGCCTGCCTTCCTCACCAGTTTGTCCAGGTGTGAGGCGTCCCTCTTCTTTATGCTGCCTCCCCAGCACACCACCACGTAGAAGTGGGCGCTCGCCACAACCATCTGATAGAACATCTGCAGCATCTTATTGCAGATGTTGAAGGACGCCAGACTTCTAAGGAAGTATAACCGGCTCTGTCCTCTCTTGCACAGAGCATCAGTATTGGCAGTTCAGTCCAATTTATCATCCAGCTGCACTCCCAGGTATTTATAGGTCTGCACCCTCTGCACACAGTCACCTCTGACGATCACGGGGTCCATGAGGGGTCTGGGCCTCCTAAAATCCACCACCAGCTCCTTGGTTTTGCTGGTGTTCAGGTGTAGGTAGTTTGAGTCGCACCATTTAACAAAGCTCTTGATGAGGACTATTGCAATGCAGTGTTTTATGGCCTCCTGACTAAATATATCAATAGATTACAATACGTTCAGAATTCTGCTACTCGTTTACTTACACACATTAAAAAAACTGCTCACATTACTCCTGTCCTCTGTGATTAGCAC
This sequence comes from Erpetoichthys calabaricus, assembly GCF_900747795.2. Lineage (NCBI taxonomy): Eukaryota > Metazoa > Chordata > Cladistia > Polypteriformes > Polypteridae > Erpetoichthys > Erpetoichthys calabaricus. The sequence goes on from NC_041405.2 coordinate 33,389,883, forward strand.
TCAAATATAAATTTATCAAATATAAAATTATTCTTCTCACCTTTAAAGCCCTTCATGGTTTAGCCCGTCATTATCTGTCTGAGCTGCTGCTTCTTTACACTCCTGCCCGTGCATTAAGATCATCGAACGCTAACTTACTCACTCTACCTAAATACAGGTTAGTAACTATGGGTGGCAAAGCTCTCAGTGTGATGGCCCCTAATATTTGGAATGCCTTCGCAAGGAAAAATCTATTATTAATTTCAAACTCCTGTTAAAAACACATCTTTTCAATGAGTATTATTCATTTTCTTGTATGTAATTTCTACTGTCTTGTTAACGTGTTTATTGAATTGTAAAGTGTCCTTGAGTGTATGAAAGATGCTACATCAATAAAACTTTTTATTGTCTGCTTCATCAGGTGTTGCTTGTTTCCACTGCGTAAGTTCTTATCTGTCTCCAAGTTCTTCTTTATATTTATGTTCATATTTTTTCAACAGACCTTTCAATTGATTTTTAAGCTTTGTAACTGAATTGATGGGAGTTTGCAAATGGAAATGCAAATACAGGTGCAAATGTCATTTGAGATGGTCCATTTTCCCAGCCACTCCATGTTTTCCCTGAGGTCCATTTGTTAAAACATTCTGCTCTCGAGCATATTTTGCAAATAGCCCCATCCAGTTCTGAGTAGTAAAAATTTTTCCCAGAAGCACAAGCTGTCCAGTGTTAAATCTGTTTAAAGAAAATATTCCATCAACCATTTTGTCTTAAACCCCAAACACCGTTTCTTCGATGTACTACTTAAACTCTTTTCAGCTTAAACACGGTTAATGTGACAAAGAAACAACAGCAGAGGTGACAAAACAATTTTATAGCGTAATTTTGTTAAATTGGGTTGGCAATTGGCTTAGTTTAGTTATTCAATTGTAATAATTAAATTTTATTTGAAAGTTGGGTCTTTATGTGAGCGACCATGCAATATCTGTGAGCGACGCTCCCAAAATGTATGCACAATCACTCACACGCTCAGCTTAGTGGGAACACCGAGGAGACGCTCAATGAGCCTCTTTATAGACAAGGCCCTGTTCTGAAATTCTGTCAACAGTAACGTTGCTTAGCTATTAATATTTTTCAACCCACTTCAACTAATACAGGGTTACTGAAAGGCTGGAAGCTATCTCAGCAGGATGGCCCTCTCGCACACACACCCACAGGGACAATTTCTAATTATTACTTAACCTAACCTGCATGTGTTTGGGATGTGGGAGTAAAACTGGATTACATGATGAGAAACCTGAGCAGAAACTCCATACCATTCAAACAAGAAAGCCAGATGCATGAGGCGGCAATGTCTCTCCGTCCAGAGAAAAGGCATTTTACCGGAGAATAGAGGACACCTATTACTGGATATCTTGATTCATTTATTTAAAGCTCAGATTCAAGTACATTGTTATTTAAATGATAGAACTCTTGTGGAACTTTAGTGTAAAAGAACACCAGCAGACATAAAAAATCTCAGGCAAAAGAGCTGTGAAACACTGCTTAAAAACAGACATTTCCAGCAATTGGCGGCATTTTAGTCTACTAGCAAAGGAAGTGAGATTTAGATCATAACATTGCACTTGCACTTTACCATTTTTACCAGAAATTGAGGGCTCATAAGTTGAGCCTGAACCAAGAACAATGGCAATTAAACTAATCATTAACAAAAAGGGTGGTTTACTAATTAAATTAATCAGAGTGGGACAGGAGGAACAAAGTAAAACAAATAAAGAAAATAAGACCTGTCTGCCCTCAGGCATAACTAAACTACAGGCAATTCCACCCTAAGGAGCCGGGTGACTCCAGCAATATTAAAATATGCTTCCTTCACATGTATTTCACGTCTTTCATCGGGCCACATTACCTCCCGTAAACTGTATGTTTACCAAACCCTTCCATCCACTATTGTTATACTGACCAATAGTTACTTTGAAGCCCTGACCAACAACTATTGCTTCCTGGAAATCACATCCCAATACTGGAGCCTTCTATAAGAAACTTTCTCGGTTATGAAAAGCCATACCAGCAAGAGAAGGACAGCGAGACAAACAGGAGTCATAACCAAAGTGAAGGTTGAAACCAGAAGATCAAAAGATACTTAGCAACTAAGCCCAATATGAAACCAAACTCAAGGTCAAAAAGTTAGAGGAAAAAGGGTCAGAGAAACTTTTAAAGACACGAACATAATCACGGATAAGGAAGTGATCCCGAGGTCCAGCCTTGATACCACATGCCTGGTGATGCTCTGACTTTGCCACTAGCAACTGCGTGACAACCCTCCTGACAAAGATGCACAGAATTGTGACTCCTGTGCTGAAACAAATTGGCACAGAGGGAGAACATGAATAAATATTTTCAAAAATCCATCTGAAAATAAAGAATCAACAGAATAGGCTTAAGTAATCCCAAAGAACTCATGCTGTAATAATAACACATACTACCCAGTCATGACCAGTCTAGCAGCTCTGTCACCATAAAGATACCTTGGTGATCTCCAGACTGGTTTAGCAACCTCTGTACCAGGGGTCTTCAACCTTTTTTCCCCTGAGATCTACTTTTACAAAATGAAAATGGCCGAGAGCTACTCATGTTTTCTAACGTTTATATTCTCATAGCTTATTTCAACCTAAACAAACTGAATAAGCTTGTTGTGCCTGAACATTTACAGAATGTTGGTGACTTCAACTCATATTTTGCATTAAAACATCACAAAAAAATATTTAGTTCACCTGCAAGTGCATTTTCTATGTTTGTATGCATTTTCTAGTTTATCTCACACTATTGAATCAAAATATGAATGCTGTCAAAACAAAACAATGCAATTCCAAATACACAGATCTGACTTATTCATTTGTCATTTTGTTCCATGTCACTGTTTCACTTCACAAGAGTATTCACATGTCCGGTTGCATGTGTAATGTGTTTTTTAGTTAGTCAGATGACTGGCACTGCATGGAGTCAACAAGAGAGGTGTATGGTGGAGTGTAGCCACTGAGGTTCACTCTTATTGAGTCATTTAAATGTTCGTCTCTCAGTCTTGTTCTGAACTTTGATTTCATGACATTCATGTCAGACTCGCAGAGGTATGTAGATCCAAACAAAGCAGACATTTTCAGAGCTGCTTGGTGAAGATTCTTATAGTTATCTGGCTCTACTAAGCTCCAGAAATGCTGTTGAGACTTTAACTGCACATTATTTTGAAGGTTTACTAATATATAAAATACTGTATAAAACCCAAAGTCTGTCTGTCTGTATGTCTGTCTGCTTTTCACGAGAGAACTACTGTACTTAACAGATTTAGATCAGGTTTTTTTCTATAATTTGCTTGAACATTTTGGTTGATTTTGCGACTTCTCTCATTTCACTATATATCATAGTTCGCTTGCTGTACCGATTTATTTGCGCGAATCCGAGAAATACGCAGTGGCCCGAGGGGAGGGCCTTCCTCACTCACTCGGCAGGTTCGGGGCGTGTTCCTTAACTCCGCTTAGCTAGCGATTGAGAGAACAATTGAATTCAACTTTCTTTGATATTTAAAATAAAGTGTTACTTAGGTCTTGATGAGTTTGAGTCCGGATAGTCTCTTAAGTGTACGCCACATTGAAAAGATAGATTGCAATTCAGATTGTGGATCGTGATTTTGTGTTAATAGGATCGTGATATGATTTTTTGGAAAGATTGCCCACCCCTAATTCGACTAATCAAGTTTTCAAATTTATGTAGGATTCATAAACCCTTTGGTGAGCTACTTGGAAAGGGGTTACGAGCTACCACAAGCGACGTGTTGGACACCCCTGCTTTATACTGAAAAGGGGAACTACGGCCCCCTTTAACAACTTGGGGGACTCCCAGCATACTTATTATAGCTTCCCGCTGTCTTATGAAACACAAACGTTACCAGAATGAGTTCTGCATCCGTTAATTTTCTTAAGTTGACTGGCCCATTACACATCACACAGCAGCTTTCTGTGAAAGGCAGAAATCAGCCCTAGGTGGGAGATTAGCTCCTCTAAAAACACACTTATTCACATCGCAAGCTAGTTTAGAGTTGTCATGCACAATAACAGGAAGCTCTCAAGGATATGAGAAGGGAACATACTAGCATGAGAAAAAAATCACAGAAGTAATAACATATAAAACAAATATTTCGTAACAGGCCATAATCTGAACATTTTGTGTTGAAGCAGAGTCCTAGATTCAGATTCCGCAGTGACCACAGTTTGAGTGGGATTTGCATTTGTTCCCAGGTTTTCCTCAACAGAATATGTTATGGATTAATTGATGCTTTAAATTTGCTATTCGTATGTGAGGGTTTTGGTTTCTGCCCTGCACCCTTTGCTACAGGCTATATACCCATGATCCCAAAATGAATAAGTGGTTTAGATAATGAATGGATGGAAAGGTTAAGGCTTAGGTAAAATAATGTACAGGAAAAAAGAAACTCTAGTCTGAAAACAGACAAAATTCAGAGTCATTGAATGGTGGGCCTAGGCCAACCAGACCTCCGGCCTTTCCTTGGTGAGCTGTCCAAGTGTGTTTCTCACATTATATTGATGTTTTTTGAAGGGTTGCCACGAGGCAGTCAGCCCAAAATTGGCATCGGCCAGCGTTTCTGACTTTTTTCCAATCTGCTTTGGCCGATGGCTGACCAGGGTCAATTATCTGAAGGTGGAATGGATACCCAGGGCATCTATAACAGAAAGAAAATTATAAAGGTTTATTAGCAGCTAGTGGATACGGTATAATAGCCACATTGATTATCTAGGCAGTTTGCTGTTTAATTGTAACTGAACTTTTAACCTTGTGATGGATTGGCCTCCTGTCTAGAGAGGGCTGCCGCTTGGACTGACTGTGGCTTCTCATAATCTGATAATGCCTATACAGAAATTGTACAGGTGAATAATCTACTAACAAGTTCTTAAATTAAACACAGATTAATTTGATGGTATCTGTGTGTTCTGCTTGTCTCAGAAGCGTAGATAGCATATTTCATTGTTTTAGAAGGCAGGACTTTCAGCCACCTCATAAAGCTTCCATGGAGGGTGTAGTAGGTCATTGATTCTTTACAATGCTGGGTTCATTTTTGTTGCTGTGTTTTTATGTAAAAATTTCATGCTTGTTAATGGCCTCCCATGGCAATGCTAATTTTGTTCTGCAGTCCAAAGACAAGCTGTAAGCTTGATAGGCATTTGTTTAGGGGCAATTCCTGTCTTGTGTCTGATGTTGCAATGAGGGGGTGCAGCTCCCAATGATCCTGTTCCGTAGAAGACATCTTTTAAGTAATGTTTTAGGTCAATTTACATTATTTTTTCATCGCAGTTCTCAAAGGGTTTCTGGAAATATGTTTTATAGTTTTAGCACATACAGTACTTCATACTGCTAGTAAAAGTGTCCCACATGATCCCTCATTCAGATTGTTGCTGGGAGCTTTTGGCATCGGTTTGCTTGCTCCTACAGTCTTTATGAAGGTGTCACCTGGGATTTCTATTTCTAAAAACATTTTGTTAGGTCGTTTGAGGTTGACTCTAAGTGGGCTGATGTGTCATTTTGTGATGAGTAGACTCAGCTGTAAATGACCAAAAGCTGGTTGTTGCTTAGTGGAGTTGCAAAGGCAGAAGGCAGCAACCAACCCCAGACAGGATGCCATTTGTTTGATGTGAAGAATGTTACAAAATTGGTGCAGGAAGTAAGAAGTTATGATGAGGAGAACTTTTCCAGAATTAGGTGATTTTAAAGGGGTCATTGCTGAAGCCATCACTCCTTTTAAAACACAAGAATATAGTCAATAAGCTGGTTGGGCAGATGGGAAGGTGCATTCACCTAAATCATTACCCAGAAAGCATACGGGCTTGGGCAGATTTATGGCAGATGAAATTTAATGGAACAAAATTTTAAGTATTGCATGAAAGAAGTAAAAATGTTAGGTTTGAATGCACAATGTGAGGTCTTCAAAGTTCAGCTAATGAAAAGGACCTGGCAATCATAGTGGACTCATCACTATGTCCATCCAGACAGTGGACCTAAGCAATGAAGAAGGCCGCTAATAAGATATTCAGTTATTTATCACAATGTGAGCAGTACAAGTTATAGAACACACTAGTGAGGCCTCACCTGGAGTACTGTGCACAGTTTTGGTCTCCGAATTACAAAAAAGGACGTATCAGTGCTGGTGAAAGTCCAGAGAAGAGCAGCTAAGCTGATTTAAGACCAAGGTTATTATAGTTAACGAAAACTAAAATCAAAACTGAAACTATTATTAAAAAAACATTTTTGCAAACTGAAATAAAATAATTAACAAAACCGAAATGAAAAATTGGGCGGCACGGTGGCGCAGTGGGTAGCGCTACTGCCTCGCAGTTGGGAGACCTGGGGACCTGGGTTCGCTTTCCAGGTCCTCCCAGCGTGGAGTTTGTATGTTCTCCCCGTGTCTGTGTGGGTTTCCTCCGGGCGCTCCGGTTTCCTACCACAGTCCAAAGACATGCAGGTTAGGTGGATTGGTGATTCTAAATTGGTCTTAGTGTGTGCTTGGTGTGTGGGTGTGTTTGTGTGTGTCCTGCGGTGGGTTGGCACCCTGCCCGGGATTGGTTCGTGCCCTGTGTTGGCTGGGATTGGCTCCAGCAGACCCCCGTGACCCTGTGTTTGGATTCAGCGGGTTGGATAATGGATGGATGGATGGAAATGAAAAATTAAAACTAAACAAAACTATTAAAGTAGCTGGAAAGACTAACTGAAATAAAATAATAATTTACTAAAAATAATTTTAGTTTTTGTTTTTGAATGAATATTCTTGCTGTTAGTTTTTAACCCTTATAACTTTTAACTCTAAAACTGAAAGTCATTCACCACGAGCCGCCCACATATATTCATCCAGTGAACGGAGGCTGGTGACGCAGGGCGGGTGTTCACACAGCATTTGCGGTGACAGAGCGAGCTGAATATGCAAGTAAAGCGTGTAGAAGAGAAAGTGATTTGCGTGCCGCCTTTCTTTGCACTTGTTGTATATCAAGATGTAATTCAAACGCCTGAAATCAGAATGTGCTGGTCAACAAAAACTTTACAGTATGGACAGAAAAATCACGAGTGAGTAATGTTTCAGTTTATTTTTTCAGGTGCCTGCTTTTTGTTGACAGCAATTCACCTGCCACTTCGCACACAAAGTATAAAGTATAATAATCATGAAAAAAAGAGATTTTGATGAATCTTCACGTTTTAGACCTCCCCGAGTCAGAAAATACACCAGAATTGTAGATCTGTATTAACTTTTGGGCCAAATCCATCAACCGGAAGTGGTACTTTACCTGAACACATACTTGATTTTTTTTATTCATGCAGCTGCACAGTCCGATTTATTCAACTTTACTTTTATAATAATTGTTCAATATATTATTAATTTAATTTGATTTGTTGTTGATGGTCCTTTAATGTGCATAATATCATAATTGTCTTGCGGTTTACTCCTCAAATATCCATCCCCATATCTGAGTTCACGAGAAAGTCTAGAGGAGACCACTCCCGATTTTTGAAAATAAAACAGCACTGATCAAGAGACTGATGGTCATCGTACAAGATCAGCATATTGTTTTTGACCAATTACTTTTGCTTTAAAAATGTCATTTAACAATGAAGCAATACAAACCTTGTAAAATTCCTGAGTTGGCAATGTCTCTATTGAACTACAGGTAGGTAGGCGAAGAGTCTGCCGAGTGATGAAAAGCTAAACATACTAATGTGTTTTTGTATTTATTCTGTATTTATTAATTTATCTTTTTTAGTTCATTTTCACTACTCAAAATACCTGATATTGTGAAAGTATTCCATTAGCAGAATTATATTTTAAAGTATTTGTCTCCCTTTTTTCAATGTTTTTCTCTCTCTCTCTCAAACTAGATTGTTGAAATCATTATATTCTTTTTGTTCTTAACATCAGCCATACCGTAAATATAGCCTACCAGGGATTTTTCCTGCCTTGCATCCAAACCTGCTTGGGTAGGCTTCAGGTTTCCTGTGATCCTGCTCTGTATCAACAGGTTTAGATAATGTATGTATTGTTCTTAATCTCAGATGCTGTCTCTGTTATTTTGTGCCTGTCAATAATCTTATTACCTGCTCTTGCTTTGCTCATTATGCGTTTACTTTCCTTATGGTGGGCTATTCACTGCCCATAACCTTCACACTACATGCTTGTTTTCTTTGTTTCCCTCAATACAGCTAGGTGGGGTCTGCACACTGATTCAAGCCTAAGAGCCCCGTTCTTCCTAAGCCCCTGTGATTTTCAAAGTCACACCTATCAGAACACAGTAGATTCTGTTTTGTAATTTTGGATATCTTTTCAGGCCTGTGGGTGGCAAAATTCTGTCTATAAATTGTTTGTGCCTGAGATGGAATCAGAGATCAATATTACTAGTAGAAAATAACAAAGCACAGTATGGGAGATTTTTGAATGCAATATGGAAGGCATTCATTATAAGCACATTGTGTTGTGCAGGATATGTTGTGTGCTGTAGACATTTAGAGTAAAAAACCCTCACACCTTAAAATTCACCTAAATTTAATTACAAATTGGCCCATTCTGGGCAATAAAAGGAAAAAGAAAAAGTGACATCAGTAAGCGCAGATTTTTTCAGCATAAATGACATAGAAAATACTTTACAAATTATAAAATTGTGTAAATTTGCTCATATTCAGTACCTAATTTTGATTATGTTTGTTTTTATCAAACAAAAACAAAACTAAATAGAAAACTGTGTCATGTAGTGTAATCCAAACCTGTTAAGTGTACAGTTCTGTCTCATTGTGACACAAAAACTCATTAAATTAAAGGCAGTAAAAGAAGAGTGTGTGATGGACATAAGATACAGTACATGTAATAACCTAACACCACACATTTCAGAATAACAAAACAACATAACAATGTACAGACAGAAACAACATGAATGAGCAGCTTTTAGCAGTTCTTTTGAATGTTGTACAGTATGCCTATATACATAATATCGATCAATAACACATATATATTTAATTTGGGCCACACTATATATGCATTACCTTAAGAGAATACATTTTTGAAGACATCTTTTCTCACATAAATGTGAAATGTGGGCTCTTCTGTGACATTTTGAAGCTTTGCTATCAGAGATCATCTAACCAGGGTCTCCAAAGCAGACAGTCTTTGATGCTGATGAGAATCATGGAAAAAGATTAGTTTAAGGCATTAGTTTTAAATCAAAAACCACACATTCAGAGGTAGTACTGACAAAGACAGAGACAGGCAGACACTCACTACAGGTGGGTAACTGAAGTAGAACATTGCCATATGTCCATCATCAGAGCAGCATATTGTATCAACCTTCCTGCCAAGTAAGGGGGACTGCAGCTACTTCTGAGCTAACCAAGCAAATCTTACCTGATCCAGCTAAGTGTTTGAACTGATGCTAGGGCACCATTCTCAGGATTCTGACGAAAACAACTATCTCCACTGAATCTCTCTTTTCTGGAATCCACATTGAGTTCTTCATTTGATAATGCTCAGAGCCAGGCTGAACGAGAAAGCATTATCTGTGGAGGCTAAGCACCTAAACGCCAGGTTTCCCCATAACAGTAATGAAGGCTAAGTGATCACAGTTATTGCTTCCCATACTAAACATTCTCCATTGATACAAGACATTATTGTTCACAATCAACCATTTCAACTAACACAAGAGTAACTACATTACTATTTTCTAAATCCACTTAATACTGAACAAGGTTACAGGGGTGGGGTTTGGCTAGAACCTATCAAAGCAATAATAGGGTGAAAAGCAGGAACAATCCATGGGCAGTATGCCATGCCGTTACAGGGTGAACACGCACGGTCTCCTTACTGAGAGGCAGCAGCGCTACCTCTGCACCACTATACCACCCAGAAATAGGGACAGTTCATGCAAGTTGGAAAACGGCGGGACTAAACCTTACAAATTAATTGTGGAATAAATGAACATTATAAGAATATTAAATAAAAGTGAATAAAAAAATAATATGGCAAACAAATAACAATCAAAAATGTAAAATGTCTAATGTTAGAAGGCCACAATGACAGCACTTCAGCCTAAAAATTTAAATACTGCTAGCAGGAAACATCAACTTGCCAATTAAAAAGGCAAGCTCGGTTATGGGATGCACTCTCAACCTCCTGGAGGTAGCAGCAAAGAGAGAAAGAAGACAAACTCAGTGCCATTATGAAAAATTCCACACATCACCTCTCTGGCACGCTAACATTGAGTGCTTTCAGCCAATACATTCCATCAGCACAACTGTGTCATGAAATGCTACTGGAGCTCCTTCATAGCAATGACGATACACCTATATACTGTAATATCTCACTGTAACTGTGACTGCTCTGTCTGTTTTTAGCCAAGTCAGGAGTTTTCTTTCTTTTTAGTCAATCTGGTGTTTATTTGGGTGGGAGGGTTGAGGAGCACGTGTCATAATATAATATTCATTTATTTACTGAGAATCTGTAAAAGTAAAAAGTGTTATCTATCTATCTATCTATCTATCTATCTATCTATCTATCTATCTATCTATCTATCTATCTATCTATCTATCTATCTATCTATCTATCTATCTATCTATCTATCTATCTATCTATCTATCTATCTATCTATCTATCTATCTATCTATAGTATATAAGCTGTATACAACAATGCCAATCAGCACAAAATATATGATAATGTAAGTTTATATTACAAGAAGAAAACAGCCATAATTCCACATATGCAAATGCTTGAAATGTAAAGTGATAAGTAGCAGGTGCACAAAAGGTATCAAATTGAATATTCTCATGAGTCCTTATAATTTTTTAAATGTATTCCACCAACCCAGGAGGCCAAAGTAAATGTCACAGTGACATTTCTTATGCTTCTTGAAATACTGCCACCCAGAAACTCAGCATTCTACACTTGTCCTTCCTCTTTATTTTGTTGTGCCCATAAAAAGTATCCTCCACACCCCCAGGAGGTTTTCACATGTTATTAATATGGAACATTGAATCAAAATGGATTAAATTTGGCTTTGTTGATTCTGATCAGATGAACACCATGCCGTGGAGATGCTTCTCTGCAGCATGTCCTAGAATACTTGTGAGGGTCAAATGAATGAATATACAGTAAATACTGGGAAACCAAAGAGGTTAACCCAATGCAGTCTGCAAGAAACCCACAACTTGGAAGGAGATTTGTTTTCAATCAAGAGAGCAACACCAAAGCTACACAGGAATGGCTTAAAAACAACAATGTGAATGTCCTGGAGTGGCTGCGTCAGAGTCCACATCTCAATCCAAGTGAGAATTTGTAGCTGCACTTGAAAAAGGCTGACCACTCGCAATCATCGTGCAGTCTGACTGAGTGACAACCTCCACAACGGAGCAGAACTCTTAAGGACTGCACCTATACACTATTGGGAAAATGCATCTTGGGGGTGGCTTAAATTAATATTTTTTCCCAGTGCCCCATGATGATTTGCGAAACCACCATGACATGACAGAGCAGTAGCAGCCATGCATGCACAGCATTCATGCATGTGTACTGTAAGATCGTTGTCAATCTGTTTCAGGCATGCATGATGTCACAAACTGACCAGTACTCATCCTTTTACTCTGCCTGCATTAAAAAAAGATACAATTTATTATATTATAAAAATATTATATTATTATTTCCACTTGAAGGGTATATCAGCTGACCATAATAAGAATATTATGAGTACTGCCACCAGATATATAACATTAATCCCTGTGGGCCCCAAACCTTTTTGATGTCTGTGGTCTGTTATTGTGACCTTATATATATATATATATATAGTAAAAGACAGCCTGGCTACAGACAGACATGACAGCAGATGTCCGCAACATACTCAGTCCTTTCCTCTCTTCAGCCCCCTCCACTCCTCTCTCGCAAGGTTCCTCCTCCTGACTCTGGCTCTAAACCAGGGGGGCAGCCATCTAGCATCCAGAGGGACGTATTACACAGTCCAGGGTTGCTCCCCCTGAATATAGAGCAAAGGGGCGTCGGCCATCCACCACATTATATATATATATATATAAAACACTTGTGCTTGGTTGGCCAGTCTGCAAACATCCATCACGTCCTCTCAGTTGCAAGAATCAGCTCACTAAATGCATCGAATTCAAGTTCTGCAACACTTCTGTCAAGTCAAGTCAAGTTGGGGAGCATCACACTTCTGTGATTTCACCAAACTCACGGTGAAGGGAATTCCACTGTGTTTGCTCATCACTAGTTGTGGTGTCACACTATATGGAAGCTAATGGGCAAGCACTGGGCATGCACTGTGATCGTCTACAACTTGCTGTGATCTTCTTAAGATTATGTAAATGAAGAGTACAACTAAAATTGCAGTTGTGTAATGAAAAACCCACTGTAGATGTGTTTAGTCTGCCTAGCCATAACATTGTGACTCTTATTTTCTTTATACTTTTTAGCATGCAAGTAACTTTAACCTGTACATTCCTTTTGGACAAATACATCGGCAGAGAATCTCTCTCACTTCATTTGTAGAGCATAAAGCTGTTGAAACATTCTGAAATTCCTCTTGGGATTAATAAAGTTTGCCTAATCTAATCTAATTTAATCTAATCAAATGTAATCTAATCTAATGATGCTGCATTCATATTAACCAATGTAGCTCATGCCTTCTGGACAGATCAAATGCACATAGGAATCTGCTATACACTGCTGACAAAAGCACTCCAAGTTACTGTCCATGTCTTTTTACTTTAGAGCTGAGCAGAACTCACAGTCGGCCATATGTCATTGCCACATTAGGCAGTGTGCTCTCATGCAGAGCTACTCTGTTTTTTTTTTCTTCTTCTTCACAGGAACACTCTTTTATGTGCTAAAGCACCCTTTTGCAATCAAAACCATGCTCTGCAGTCTCACGTCAATCTTAATTCAGCTGAAAAGCCTATTGCCATCTTGTTTGTTATTTTATGCATGCAAGATTACTTACATTAATGCCACTTTAAAAATCACACTCAGTCAATTTGTTATTTTCTTTGATTTATTCTGTGTTTTAAAAAAGGGAGAGTTGGCGTTCATGTTCCATGTCTCTTTTAGTGTGTTGATCATCTAGAAGAAGAAGGTGACATTAGTTGCTATACAGTTTATCTTTTCTCATAACCTGCACAGGTTTCTTGCACCATTAGGATGCTGGTGCAAATCTAAAAAAGCACATCATTTAGAGCTATGCTGGCGTGACATTGAGTAGCCTGTGTTACCATGACAGTGCCAAGCAGGTACAGATGACAAGCATTAGTGTTATATAATTCCATGAATTAGTGAATTCATTCTTACATCTTATTGCCATCAGCCACATGATCTGTACAATTAAAAATCATCATTTCAGTTATACTTAATTGTGGTGAAAAATTGCTGGCTTCAGATATTGAGTTTGAATGCAACACATGCTGTTTGGAGTTACATGCTTCGGTGCTATTCTGGAAAACGAGATTTTTCATTTTTTATTTAGAAATACAAATTACTTTATTGATCCAGTTTCTCCTGTCGAGTCAGTGCTCATCACTAGTTGCGTGTGGCTTGCATGTTCTCATTGTGTTTTGTTCAAGTGCTGGCATCACCTTCTGCAGCAGGGCAATATGAAAAGGGAGACACCCTTGTAAAATTAAGCCCACTAAGTAAATGGAGTTTTGCTTTGGCCCTAATGCTTAGATGGTTGCATCTGCCTCCTTCGTGGGGCTCAGACCTGAGTTGGTATCCCAGTAGTCCATTGGGAATTGCTTCATAGGAGGTGCTATCTGAATGAAAAGAACCTGATCACATTCCCACCTTCTAAACCCATGCATGATTGCTTAAATTTGGATTCTGAGGCTGGAAGTGGGTGTGAAACTGTCCAGTGATGGACAATAGTTCTGTCCAAGGTTGCTTACTGGCTTGATTGTCTGTGGCTTCCACTGATCCGGAATGAAAGGATAAGCTTGATTGAGGTTACCTCCAAACAGAAGATAAATCAAGCAGGGGTAGAATGATGGTGAAGGTGCTGATAACTCAAATTCATGGCTGTGAAGTTTCTAATCAATCAGATTTTTAAATAACTTCAGGCAGAAAATATCTTTTTGAATTTAAGTATTTTCAGAGTAGAGCAATGCATTTCAGGGGCGTGTATTTCAGAGCAGCTTAGCAGAGTTATTCAAAAGTGACATAACAGACTTGATTCATTCTTCTTCTCTTCCTACTTTGTAGGACTCAGGAAGCCGGATTCAGCTGTGTGAGTGCTTAGGTAGCACACTCAACACCATGCACCAAAGTAAATGATAAGGTTGCCATTTTGTTTGGATTGGCACATGTTGTCATTTGTACATATACCTTTCAGACCTGTCTTCCTACAGAAAACAATACTTACCCATAAAAAATAAATCTATAACAGTAAATATTTCTGTAATCTAAATGTATGTCTAGTAAAACATCACCCAAAGAAAATGATCAAAGCATGAAGTTCTGTCACAGAAAGAAGCACTCCGCCATTTATTCCTCTCAGTTTCATTTTTGTTTATTACTTGATGTACGTTTGGTCATCTGTGTTCCTTTCTTGTGCTCTGGCCATCAATGAGCTGATGATATGATCAGAGAAAATCAGCTAAGGATGCTGTTGCTCTGATGTGTGTGTAGGCGTGTGACATCACGATGGCAACTTTGTTTAAATGCAAACAACTTAACTGAATATTGCTTATCAGAGGGTGGGCTCATATCTGTGCTGCAATGGATACGAAATTCAAGAAAGGAATATTAAAGATCCTAGGAAAAAAAAGTTAGGAACATTGTGTTACTGTAAGCTTGGCTTAGGCCCATTTTCACTTGACACTTTTTTAGCAGTTCTAGGAAAACAACCTTGCTTCATCCCAATAGTGATTTATTTAGAGCTACAAACATATTCTTTAAATCTAAAACATAAATATTGATATAACAGTCTAGCCTATATTTCTATTAACTAGATCAAGAAAATATCTGGTTGCAGACTGGTGCTGACATCTTTTTGATTTCCAAAGCTTCTGTATTGCACCGTCCAACTTAAGGGCATGGCACTGTTCAGTTAGGTAACAGGCTCATGTTCTGGGACGCTAAATGCATTTCACTCCATTAATGGTAATACGCTTTTTATTTTAATTTTAGTGATGTATCTGAGTTGAGAAAAAGGTTAATACATGTGAGTCACAGCCGTAATAAAAGAGATCATCTATTGTTATAGTTTTGATTCTCCATTAAAGTGAATTGAATACATGCCAGACACATTAGGATTTCACATACTGTAATTATGACTGCTGACAAATTAAGTTATTAAAATGCTTTGTCTCTTACAAAATGGAGAACCAGAAAGGGTCATGCCAAGCAAACTTGTTTTGCCAAGGTGCTTGCCTACAGGACCAAGGACAGCAAAAAAAAAAGGTAGAAAATGAAGTATAAGGAGCTACCAGGTTGGCTCTTCCATCTCACCGTGGCACCCTCATATCGTCTTGGCTGCCTGCTGTGCAATGCTTCTCTCTTTTTTTAGAGGTGCTGGCAGCTGCAGGCAGACCTTCATTCCTCTACCCCCACCCTGTCTTACATGAGAAAGTGTTGTCTGACATGAATTATCAATGCTGTTTCCACCTTTGACATGCGGCCTGTCTTTGTCTGACAGTTGACATGGTATTGTTACTTTACGAAGCGAGCCCGACAGCAAACCTTTCTCCAAGTCAGACACATCTGCTTCTCCTCAGTTTATGACATGATGTGAACCTCTGTACAGCTGGGGCCTGCATTGCTTTTCTTTTAGCTGCCAGGTTGCGTACATTAATACTATTGGTGCTGGCTGTAATCTAGGTGTTTAGTAAAGATAATCATCAATCTCTAGAGGGCATAGGCAAATAGATCATTACTTATACTCATATAGGCCTCTGGAAGGCTTCCATAGTATTTTTTGTAATGTCCATTATCCCTACAGACAAGGTTCATGTGAGTCACATAGAATTCTTAATGACTTGCCATATTCTTGATACTCTTTCAGTAAGTTCTCCTTTCCCTTCTTCTTAAGATATCTGAATTTTGAACACCCTAGTGTTGGAGGCCTTTAAATACTACAGTGAACTACTCTCATAGACAATATTACCTGGACCAGAGTTCACAAAGAGGTTTTGAACCTCCATGTGACAGATGGTAAACTGGGAACAAAAAGAAAAATTAAAAACAGGGGACCCAAATAAATCCTCAGCCTTGAAATTAATATCACTTGTGTAGTACTAGGGTGTTGTACCGTGTTTATGAATGTAGTGACAAGTCAATTAAAATGACACCTTTTATTGGCTAACAAAAAAGATTACAATATGCAAGCTTTCTAGGCAACTCAGGCCCCTTCTTCAGGCAGGCTGTAATCATCTTACATCTTGCCAGAAGAAGGGGCCTGAGTTGACTCGAAAGATTGCATATTCTAATCTTTTTTGTTAGCCAATAAAAGGTGTCATTTTACTTGACTTATCACTTATGTAGATAATGATTAAGTAGTGGCAGAAGAGAAACTAGTCTTTGACAGGCCCTCATGGTGTAGGAGTATTTTAGCCCATATAATCTTTAAAAAGCTAGAGCTCAACATTTAGGTAACACTGATTTATTGCTGGAAGACGCCTTTAGGAATTTAAATGTAAAACACTGGCTATTGTAGTGTATTGAAAAGCTGTTTGAACTCTCAAGAGTTATGTAGTGATAGTGAATTATGGATATTATGCAACTAAAGTGACCAGCAGTAACAGGGACTACTAAGGAGGTACTGAGTGATTTGGAGATTTTAGAAGGAGAAGTACTGTGTAGATTAAAATAGGCTGAAATCAAACAAATCACCAGGACCAGATAATATTTATCCTCAAGTGCTTAAGAAGGTTAGCAAGTACATATATAAACCCTTGATACATATTTCTTGAAAGTCACTACATATTGGGGAAATTCTTTAGGACTGGAAAACAGCAAATATTATAAAGTGATATAAAAATGGTTAACTGGGCAGATCCAAGTAAGTATAGATCAATAAGTTTGATGTGTAGCACAGGTACATTAATAGAAGGAATTATTAAGGCATGTTATTGAACAGTCAGCATGGGTTTCTGACTGGAATTCTATGAGGCAGCAAGAAAAGGATATGATCGGAGAACTATATATGATATTATTTACCTTTATTTCAGAAATTATTTGATAAGGTCTCACATGAGAGGTTGAGTATAAAACTAAAAGAAGTGTATTGTGTACAAGGGTGAAGAATTAACTAAAACTCAGGAAGCAAAGGTGATGGTGTGAGGATCCATGTCAGAACTGAATGATGTTAAGAGTGGTGTTCCTCAAGGGTTAGCGCTAGAATGATTTGGATAGGAATATAAGTAACAAGCTGGTTATGTTTGTAGTGGTACCAAGCTAGGTGATTTGGCTGATAATCCTGAATTTATTGAATCATCTCAGTTGAACTTGGATAGCATACAAGCTTGGGCAGATTTATGACAGACGAAATTTAATGTAAGCAAATTATTACATGTAGGAAGCAAAAATGATCTGAATACACAAAGGGAGGTCTGAAACTTGAAAGTCCACCTTATGAGAAGGACCTAAAAGTCATAGTACACTTGCCACTATCAACCTCCAGGCCGTGTTCAGAAGCCAATAAGGAAGCTAACAGACTTTTGAGCTATATAGCACAATGTGTGCAGTACAAATCCAAGGAGGTTATACCACACATGCAGTACTCTGGGCAACATAGCAGTGCTAGAAAAAGTGCAGAGAAGATTGACTAGGCTGATTCCAGGAATTTATGGAAAAATATTAAATAATTTGAACTTTTTCAATTTAAGCAAACAAAGATTAAGAGGTGACATAGTTGAAGTGTTTAAAATTTTGAAAGAAATTAGTAGAGTGGACCAAAACTATTAGTTTTAAATGAGTTCAACAAGAACACGGGGGCACATCTGGAAGCTTGTTCACGGTACATTTCTCACAAATCGTTTTTCCTCACACAAAGAACTATAGACACTTGGATTAAGTAGTGTGGAGGACAGTAGGACTCTTGGAGCATTCAAGGTTGGACTTGATGTTGTTTTGAAGAAATCAGGTGGAAACAGTTGGTGACCTTTGTTGGGCTGAATATCCTGTTCTCATCAAAAGACTTTTTCTGTTCTAATTTTCTAAAGGAAAAGTAGACCATGATACATACTGCAGAGTGGAAGTGTACTCTCAATAGACAACCTCAGTAAAACGGATGTTTCTTATGACATTAAATCTGCCTCCCTTTCATTCCTTGTGTGAGTGTAACATTATCTACCTTCATATACAACATGTTCTATGATTACAAATTGCTTTGAATAGCATGCTTTCAGGCATTTGGTTATTAACTCTTTTTGGGCTGTAGAAAAGTAATTAAAAGGCAAGCTATGCTAATGAGCTGCATATCCTCTTAATCCTGAGTGGTCAGTTTCTCAAAAGTAATTTGCTACAGCACATGTATGGGGTATGGCTCTGACTTATTCATTTATAAACTCTGTCTGGTCAAAAGGCTGAAGAAGACCAAAGGCAAGGGTTTAAATCGCACTAAATCTTTGAATGAATGGGTCCATTTTCCTGTGACACCCTAGACAGCATATCTATACTTTATTTAGACAATCAGATTTGTTATATTAGACAGACAAAGTGAAATATTTCAATGTATGATGCAACATAATAAAAAATAACCAGTATGCTTCCCACCTTTAAAAAAAAGTTATTATTATTTTCAAAAATAATCTCAAAAATATTTATTTTCCTAAAATGTGGTGATTACAAAATAAACAGTATAATTAGTAACCCAATATGCTGACAACATTTCTATAAAAAATATGGGAGTGACTTTAATCAATAGCTCCTCTTCTCATGTTTTAAAATATTCAATAGGGAAACATATCAAAAGAAAAATAAAATAACTGGGCACGCTTCAGTGTCAGATATCATGGACAGGAATTCTTAATGTCATGGTACAATGTCATGACAGCTTTGCATAATTTATAATGAGATGTAAATGAATTGTTAAATAGTTATAGAAATCAATGCATTACACATTTTAGAGAAAATTGTATTCATTACAGGGTAACAAGTTGCTGTGGCCTATCTCAAGGAATATTAGATGTGACCCTAAACTAAGTGCAAGTTCATTACAGGGCACGCATTCATACAACGCCACTGTAAAGTCCCTAAACTGCCGTCGTTGGAATTTGGTAGAAACCAGAACACTCAGATGTGTACATCGGAAGATAGTGCAAACTCTCCACATGCAATGAAATGTTAGGCTGACTGGTAACAATAAATTGGCTTTGCATACGTGAGTGTGCAAATGTGTCTGGTGATAGGAGAGTTCTGTCATGTGCTCCAAAAATATTGTCCAGCTCCTAACAACCCCTTTCATAAACAGGGTCGATTTTGTATTTAAAACTAACATCAGAATACACCACAAGATGATCCGTACCGTACTACTATGGTAAGATGTGTTCTGGCAACAGCTTGCTTTCAGGCTGAATTGTACAGCTGAGGTGTAATCATTTTGGCTTATTGCCATATGTTGCAGTGTATTTTATCTAGTCAGGGGTGATAATATCCTCTTAGACTCACACGTCAATATTAGCAAAATATGGGGAAAAACAGGCAGAGAAATGGAAGGAAAGGTTTAGAAATGTCCAAACAACTATGGTCATCAAAGCCCATTTCGATCATTTGATGATTTCACTAGACAATGCTAATCACTTGAAAATGCTTGCACTGTTCTAAGTAACTTTCAGGATCACTGTTCTGTCTGTTTGTTTGCAAAATTATGCCTAGAAAGATGTGATGACTTTATTGAAGTTGGGAAACTAATCCCATTAGATCTCACTTATGGTGTGTAAAGGCCAACCCTGACAGACAGACGCAGGACAAAAGTTCAAAGCTTACAGGGCTTTTATTTTCTTTTTCCTCCCTCGTGGTTCCCACGAGTACATAACACAGTCCCAAACACAATACAACACTTTTCTTTACTTTCTCTTTCTTCTCTATTTTCTTTCTCCTCCACTCCCCCTGGTAAGCTTCGTCTTCCTCCTCCCGACTCTGGCTCTCAGATTAGTGGCTGCTGGCTCCTTTTATAACGCACCAGGTGCTTGACGACTTATTTCCGGCAGTACTTCCGGATGTGGTGGAAGAGCTGCTCTGTAGGGCTGAGCAGCAGCTACAGTGCCCCTTGGCATTGCCCACAGATCCCAACAGGGCTGCACCAAACCTCAACTATCATGAAGCCCTGTGGGAGTCCTAGGCACCACTGCAACCCAGGGGGGCTGCCATCTAGCATTCCGGGGGAGGTACCGTCCTGACCAGGCTTGCTCTCCTGGCCCATACAAGGGAGAGACGTCCCGGCCGGGGCCCTTCCGCCACAGGTGTAAATTGATAGATCAATATAGTTTCACTGAGTAATGTCAAAAGATTTACATTGTATTTGTTCATTGTAAATTCAAAAACTTCAATCGCCAAAGAGCATTTTTTTACAGCTTAGTGGAAAGTCAGCTATTTAGACGTACAAGATGTCAGTTTGCTCGATAAGGTGTGGCATTTTCCCAAATGCAAAAAGCCTGTAACATTGATAGTGCAGCTATATCCATTACTGTAAGACATCAAAATATTTACAATAAAAAAATCCAAACAAGGCATGAATTTGTAGTAGGGTAATTAAGTCCAGAATTAAAAGAATGCAGTTTTATTCCTCTAGGCAACGCTATAAAAGTACGAGTAAGTAGAGGTGCCGACTTGGGAGGAAAAATGGGAACACTTGTTCCAGACCCCTAAGCATGTAGGGGGCTCAGGATGGTCTGTGCAGAAATTCATTGTTTTTGTAATGGAGCCATCAGTAGCAATATCAGCCAGAGCAGTGGCATCAGCTGCATGCCTAAATGCCTAATGATTTGAACCAAGTGGGCCATTATCCAAATCTGCTCCCTGCTTCTAGTGTCCGACTGCCTGCCACAGGACAAAAGCGGCTTCCCACCTTTAGCCAGATTACATTTTTTCTACAGTGGTTGATCGAGCGGTACTTTTAAAGATGGCATGATAAATGACTTCCTTACACACAACGATGAATTGAGAAAAACTGAACAGTCTTTCAATCTTATCGAAATGGGAGCTTGCACATCAAGTGAATTTTGTGGATGTCATTAAAAACTTTAAAACTGCAAAAGCTTGAGGTGGATTCTGTAAAAATTAACACAGTAAACTAGGGCCTGTTATTATATTGTTTTACATGATGATAAAAGACTGTTTTGCCTTTCTAGGACAGCATATTTTATATTTATGTCCTGAATAGGTGGCTGATGTATACCCATTATATTCTGAGCTGTCTTCGCCTTGCTCTATAGTAAGAAGTTATCCTCTGTGGTATCACCATATCTTAAGGCCAGTAGTTTACTAGATGTTTATAGTATGCTGTATTGGTGTCATCAAAACCTGGTGAAATAAAAGCAACCCATGATATTTGGCTGATATGTTAGTTGAGAAGAAAAGAATCGGCTAATTCTAAATTCTTTTTAGCAAGTTTAGGCTTATGTATGCTATAAATATACAATTAAATATTGTGGATGCTAGTTTAATGAAACTTAAGAAAACAGCTCCATATAATTTTAAAGAAACAAAATATAAAATGTTATAGTCTTTATGTTATACACAGTGCTGCACATGTATTAGTCTGGACATGTATGCTTTTCATTCTTATGCAAGGATAGGGCAGTTGAGATTCTAAGGTACGTTTGAAAGAGTTTGCTGGACACCAGGCCTAGTTCTCCTTTTCTCAATGGCCCCATTCTGCCTGAGTCCTTTTTTCATTTTCCAGCTTTTAGTAACTCATTAGGTGCATCATGTCAAGGCCTATTCATCAATTTAAGAGCGAACAAGATTCTAATTCAATTAGGTTACAGGATGTCTAATGCAAATGAGGGATGTGTGATTTAATCATTAATTACAAGAACATATGAGATACTGTGTGACTTACATTTTTATGAAACATATCCTTAGATAGATAGATAGATAGATAGATAGATAGATAGATAGATAGATAGATAGATAGATAGATAGATAGATAGATAGATAGATAGATAGATAGATAGATAGATAGATAAGACTGTCACTATATGATAAATAGATAGTTTGGCTACCAGGGAGTGCTGCAGCTCCCCAAACAACAGATCTAGGCAGGCTTCGGATACAAGTGTAGCAAGCACAAGGTTTTTATATTAAGAAACCCTTCCAAAGGCAAGCGTTTCCCACACTTCAACCACAATATAACAGATAAGTAAACACATAGAATACTGTTGTCTTTGTATCACTCTGGCTTCTCTGCTTCTCACGCAAGCTTTGTCTCCTTCCTCTTGACTCTGGCTCCTCGAGCTATGGCAGGCAGCTACTTTTATATTATTCCTAGAAATAGGCTTGGCCTGGGAGCACGTCAGGGTAAGGCTGGAGGCCCACGAAGGGCTTCTCAGTCCCTGCAGCACCCCCCTGGCAGCAACCATGGAATCCAACAGGGCTGAGCCGACAAACTGCAAGTCCCATGATGCCCTGTGGGAATCAGTAGTGATGCAACAATCCTAGGGGGCTGCCATCTGGCACCCTGGGGGAGACTAAACCGTGTGCAAGTTGTCTCCCCCTGTCCTTCCCAGGTTCCTAGGTGGTGCCCATCACACTAGATAGATAGATAGATAGATAGATAGATAGATAGATAGATAGATAGATAGATAGATAGATAGATAGATAGATAGATAGATAGATAGATAGATAGATAGATAGATAGATAGATAGATAATTTTGTTTTTGAGTAATGAATGTCTCTTGCAGGACTGGTTTTCCAACATACTGCTACACATTTTTTTTTCATATACTGTAGATAGTTAAATATGACAGCTCTTAGAAAATTTTCAATGGAGGGACACATTCAGATTCTGAGATTCTTTGACCAGTCCAGCAGTAACAATAGGAAAACACATTACATGTCAATTAATAGGTTTGAAATAAAACATGATAGAGAGCAAGAAAAAATGAAACCTCATTTAGGAGGGCACTTCGTAATTGTGGATTCCCAAGTAAGCTCATGTTCATAGATAATTTTATTCAATTTTATTAAACTATTTGCAGGTTAAATACACTTGGTCTCATTGGTGGTTTAAAATAATAGAGCTTGGCAGTAAGGGATTTAAATGAGGCTGTTTCTTAAATCCCTGGTGCGTAAGGATTTGGAGTCAAGAGGTTCCCTTTTCTTAATTATTACTGCTGTTAGAGGCACTTTTCCCAGTAGGCAGTGCAGAGTACTCTATAGAAATGTCAGTTACTTAGTACCTGTCTGATACAGGGCGCCTTCCTTGAGGTCACACTATCATATAAATAGCCAGAGATCAATATATGAATATTCCAGGTAAATGATAGCTTGTGACATTTCGGACTGCAGATGTTTTGGAAATTCTTTTCTGTGGGCCAAAGGCAAGGAATACATGATGTAAATGAATGTTTTCCTGACCTTTTGTGTGGTATCCTTGCTAGTAGTTTCTTTTGCCTTTTTTGCATTTTTCTTTTGATAACAGACACATTATACAGACTTTACCACATTGTGTAAAGTGTGGAAATTTATAATGCTAAATTTGCTTTTTAGGGGCCTTTGTTCACAAAATCACACAGCAGGATTCTACAGAAAGGGGAGGAATGACTGCTGCCATCTGCAACTAGCTGATGAACAGCTTGGGTTATCAGGTTACAATATTTTTTAGAAAACAAGAAAGGAGTAAGTCAGAGATAATAAAGTGGGTCATAGCTACAGATGTTAGGAAACTGTAGAGTGATGTTAAATGAAACGTGTTAGTTAGCACTTCTGTAGCTCAATTGTGTTGGCCTTGAATCTGTGACTAAAGGCTCTTCTGTGTGTATGTTTTCCACATGTCAAGAAGATATGTGCATCTTAAGTGAATCGGCTACTCTGCACTGACCATGTTTGAGTGATCATGTGTGACTGTCCCCTAAGATGGTGTCCCACCTAGAGTTTCTTCCTTCTTTGGGTCTAATAATGCTGGGTTAGAGTTAGGTGTTGCAGGTTTTCCATCTCTAAGCCTAGCAGAATGTTTAGATATTCACTAACAAATGTAGTTGTCTTCAGGGTTCTGTTGATGGCCAATTCAACCAAATGGATGCTTTTCACATTTGTTCAGAAAATCTTAAGTCAGCTATTCATGTCTGATCCATTCATAGATACACATAGTTAAAACCACTGTCCTTTCCAGAAATTTTGTAAAAGGCCTGAAATTTAAGCAAAATGCCTTCTCTAGTGGATTGCTGTTTATGAAAATGTTTCATTTCCTCATCCATCCATTCATCTTCCAAATCCGCTTATCCAGAGCAGCTGGAGCCATTCCAATCAAGCAACACGTACAATTTGCATTTTTAACTCTCTCAGTTAACAGGCGATGGCATTCTATGGAAATGGGATATATGGGCATTGTTGCTATGGAAACATATATCAATGCTGCCAGATACTGTATCTGTAAAGACGTAGGGGAGTTTAACTCTTACAGCTCGTATGTTCTACCAACAGACAGCATTTTAGTTCCCGTATTCAGCCATTCTTTGCCCAACACAAAATGGTATCATAAAAAATGAAATATGCCTGAAGCATCCAACTCTTCATTTTTTGAAAATCTTTTTGGGAGACAGGTTCACGTGCAGTCAGAGCCTATTCCAGCAGCATCGGACAAAGAGTACGAACCCACCCTGGAGGTGATGGCAATGTACTGCATGGCCCTCTCAAAAATACAAGGCCAGTTTAGACTCTACAGTTAGCCTAAGATGCAAATCTTTGAGACTGGATACAAAATCAGAAAATGTAGGAAGTGACCACATGAAAAGAGGAAGCGCCAGAACCTGAAATCTCATCACGGAAGGAAATCCAATTGGGATTGAATCCAGGGCACAGACTGTGTAAGGTGACAACATCACCATTTAATCAATCAGTTATCTAATCAGTCAATGAGTCAGTCAGATAGACACATAGATATACGCCACTCAAATTGATTTTCTCAAGTTTTTGAAGATTAATTCTAATAGCTCTGTTGGGTAAACAGGGCAGCACGGTGGTGCAGTGGTAGTGCTGCTGCCATGCAGTAAAGAGACCAGGGTTCTTGTCCTGGATCTTCCTTGTGTGGGGTTTGCACGTTCTCTCCGGTTGTTTCCTCTGGGTTCCCCACTTGTCCAGGGACATGCACGTTCAGTAAAATGGCAGCGTTAAAATGGCCCCAGTGTGTGTTTGGTGTATGTGTTTGTTTGCCCTGTGATGAACTGGTGCCCTGTCCAAGATTTGTCCCTGCCTTGTGCACTATGTTGGCTTTGATAGGCTCCAGTGTGAGACCCTGGTCTAGATTAACTCTTTCAGGGCTGATGTTGACTTTTGTCAAAATTCAGGAGTAGAGGATGGTAGTCGGCTGTAAGCTGCGACAAAACTCGCCCTTACGTTTTACTTCGACTCTCTTGGATTGAAGGAAAGTTACGTAGCTTTGTTGCTTTGACCTCGATTCCCTGCATGTGAATGAGTAGTGAAGAGTAAACAGCCTCTAAAATGGCATCGAAATCTGGTGAGACTAAAGCAAATGTGCAACATAAAATACTCCATGGACGTTTTACGCATTATCGCTGAATCAGACTCTGACTTTTCATACTCGGTGCTTGATGCAAGTGATCTGGAGATAGATATCGAAAATAAAAGTGAGGTATCAGCATCAGCCTATCAGTCCCCCAGCTGACTGTGGTGCTGAACACGTTCGTGTAGCTGATACACCTACAGGAGCGTTCGCCTAGGAGGACCACCACTTATGATGACGAGGTACAAACCATAATGCGTCACACTATGACTGCCACTGTCGCCCACCTGCTGTGCGAAGACAGAGAGGTAGCTGGCCCACCATGCATTCCTGCTGACCATCAAGGTGCCCCGAACAGGCACCAACAGCAGCCACAGCATGTTGCAACAGATGTTTTATGTTGATTTTATGTATGAAAACCAGTGCATTGTGTGGAAAAAAAATTCAGCCCTCAAAGAGTTAAGTGGGTTGGAAAATGACATGACAGTTGTAATGTTCAATTGAACACTAATTGTGCTGCTATTTTAAGACTTAAAAACAACAGATATTTACCATATACAGTACTGTGCAAAAGTTTTAGGCAGGTGTGAAAAAAATGCAGTAAACAAAGAATGCTTTCAGAAATATAAATAATGATTGTTTATTGTTATCAATTTACAAAATGCAAAGTGAGCGAACAAAAGAAACATCTAAATCAAATCAATATTTGGTGTTCCTACCTTTTTGCCTTCAAACCAGCATCAATTCTTATAGGTACACTTGCACAAAGTCAGGGATTTTGTAGGATTCTAGTCAGGTGTATGATCAACCAATTATACGAAACAAGTGGTAATGATCATCAATGTCACACGTAGGTTGAAACACAGTCATTAACTGAAACAGAAACAGTTGTGTAGGAGGCTTAAAACTGGGTGAGGAACAGCCAAACTCTGCTACCAAGGTGAGGTTGTGGAAGGCAGTTTCATGTCATGGCAAGATTGAGCACAGCAACAAGACACAAGGTAGTTATACTGCATCAGCAAGGTCTCTCCCAGACAAAGATTTCAAAGCAGACTGGGGTTTCAAGATGTGCTGTTCAAGCTCTTTTGAAGAAGCACAAAGAAACAGGCAACGCTGAGGATCGTAGACGCAGTGGTTGACCAAGGAAACATAGTGCAGCAGATGAAAGACATATCAAGCTTATTACCCTTCGAAATTGGAAGATGTCCAGCAGTGCCATCAGCTCAGAACTGGCAGAAACCAGTGGGACCCAGGTACACCCATCTACTGTCCAGAGAAGTCTGGCCAGAAGTGGTTTTCATGGAAGACTGTAGCCAAAAAGCCATACCTCCGACGTGGAAATGAGACCAAGCGACTCGAGTATGCACAAAAACATAGGAACTGGGGTGCAGAAAAATGGCAGCAGGTGCTCTGGACTGATGAGTCAAAATTTGAAATATTTGGCTGTAGCAGAAGGCAGTTTGTTCCTTGAAGGGCTGGAGAGCGGTACAATAATGAGTGTCTGCAGACAACAGTGAAGCATGGTGGAGGTTCCTTGAACGTTTGGGGCTGCATTTCTGCAAATGGAGTTGGAGATTTGGTCAGGATTAATGGTGTTCTCAATGCTGAGAAATACAGACAGATACTTATCCATCATGCAATACCATCAGGGAGGCGTATGATTGGCCCCAAATTTATTCTGCAGCAGGACAATGACCCCAAACATACAGCCAAAGTCATTAAGAACTATCTTCAGTGTAAAGAAGAATAAGAAGTCCTGGAAGTGATGGTATGGCCCCCACAGAGCCCTGATCTCAACATCATCGAGTGTGTCTGGGATTACACGAAGAGACAGAAGGATGTGAGGAAGCCTACATCCACAGAAGATCTGTGGTTAGTTCTCCAAGATGTTTGGAACAACCTACCAGCCGAGTTCCTTTAAAAACTGTGCAAGTGTACCTAGAAGAATTGATGCTGTTTTGAAGGCAAAGGGTGGTCACACCAAATATTGATTTGATTTAGATTTCTTTTTTGTTCATTCACTGCATTTTGTTGATTGATGAAAATAAATGATTAACACTTCAATTTTTGAAAGCATTCTTTGTTTACAGCATTTTTTCACACCTGCCTAAAACTTTTGCACAGTACTGTATACTTGTGTTTAAGTTCTCCCACGGATAAGTTGGGGCTTGATTTTACCATATTTTATAATGTCGGTCATATAAGTCAAATGCGAAAAATTCATGCTATTGGTCCAAGAGATTATGATATGCTAATGCCGACCTGAGAGAGTAATTACGGAGCACACGACCTTTTTTTCTATGCATTGTGCCTACGTGACCATACGGTAATGCCCAAACTATTCTGAAGCGACATTTGCACTGTTTAGTGTTTTTTGTATCGCACACCCTCATACACTTTTATCGTAAGACCATCCCTTATCTACGATGGAGCATTCCATCAGAAGAAAATATGAAGCTGGTTTTAAATTAAAAGTTCTTGAAATGGCGAAAGACGTTGGTAACTGCGTTGCTGCAACAAAATTTGATGTATCCGAGAAACTGATGTGAGATTGGAGGAGGCAAGAAGATGTAAAAAAAAAAAAATAAGTGTCGTATTTTTGAACGGGCGCATAAGTCAGGGTCTGATTTTATGATCAATTTTTCGGGTTTCAAGAACAGACTTATATACGAATGTAAAACAAGGTATTATGGTGCAACTGGGCACAATTACCACACTCGGTCACTGTCTATATGGTGTCTGCACATTCTCTTTTTGTTGGTGCCTGGTATTTAATTCAGGTTCGATATTTTTTTTCCCACATTCCCAGCCAGATTCTTTGTGGACCTTTCATGTGGATGGGTCTTTTGGAAACCAAAAACGGTTCCCCTATGGCATCACTCTAAAGAACCCCTCTAGTGCCTTTATTTTTAAGAGTTTATGTGGAGGATGTTCCAAGTGTGGGGTTCTGTGGGAGTCTTGCAATGGACTGGTGCTCTACGCTGCCAGCATGAGCTCTGGCTCATCCTGATGCTGAAGTGGATTAGACTGGTTTGAGAATGTTTCTATATACTGTATGTATGTATGTATGTATGTACGGTAGATAAGCATTCATAAACAAAGGCCCCCCATTATTGGTTCCTGTATGGTGCCTGATGCTCCTTTGATGGGCTTTGACTTCCATCAGACTGCATTGGCTTAAGCAAGTTCTATAATGGGTGAATGAATTATTGCTCTGTCTGTGATGACAGTAAAATAAATATCTAAAGATTATAATGCCAACACTGTTAACCAAAAACAGATCTAATTGGACAGCAGGATTATGTTTGGCCTTCTTTTCTGTCTTGTGTAACAACCACCAAATGTGACACACTTTAGGGACTTTAGCTTTTTGGTTTAGGTTATTGTGGTACAACATGATCCTCCTCTATATATACAGGTATCGACTGTGACCACAAGGGGATACCACTGAGCCCCAAGCCACAACATCACCCTACACAGTTCCGGGTTCAAATAAAGAATTGTATTACACAAATAAATCACCAAATATGCAAAAGCAGCCAAACCACTTTTACTCTCCTTCTGCTCCTCTTGTTGTTGTCTGCTGTCCCCCGACTCGGACTCATCCAAGTGAGGCTTTTAAGCTGTCCCTGAGAATGCGTATGGTGCCATACTGTGTCCTCTTATAAGCACTTCTGGGTCATGTGGAAACCAGGTAGGTCCTTCCAAGACAGCACCCTCTAACAGGACCCAGGGACCCAGACATGGCTGCAATGCCAGACACCCACTTCGATGTGCCTTCTATGTACCCTCAAACTGGGACACTGCCACCTGTTGTATGGGGGATTGAACTGCTCAAGGCCTCTGGCTTCTGCTGGTCCATCTTTTATATACCTCCATCCAGGTAACAAGTCATTTTGCCTTCCAGCCAGCATACCCATGTGTCCTTCACGGCACTTACACTACTTTTTCTGTTTGCATATTGTGTGGGATAAGTAGCTTCTAGCTAAGATTTTAACTACAAGACTGACCAGGTGAATTCCCTGTCACAGTTCAGTCATTTAGAGCATATGCCTTATAAAGCTGTTTTTAGTAACTTCAACCAAAAACAGCCACTCTGTCTACAAAGTGGGTCAGTCAATAGGAGTTGCGTTCCCTGACAGTATATAACTTTAAATTGTGTATGGTCAGGTCTCTGCAGTAGAAGAATTCTGAGACTTTTTTGCTATGGAAACACAGTTGCCTTGGAAACCTGGTCTGTCTCCTTGAATTAGGATTTTTTTTTTTTATTCCACATGCGGTGCCGTGCAATATTTTAAATGGCTTGGATATGTTGCTGTCCTCTGTACAGTGGCTGACACGACAGCTGATCGAGGTCAAGCAGCATAGCCGTCACAGGCTGTCACCCTAGCAGAAATCTTGGTAGGGAGAGGAAAGTGATAGGCAGGGGCAGAGCCCTGTCAAACAAGGATCAGAGAGAGAGGGAGAGAGAGAGAGAGAAGGATTGAATTGGGGAGGTGGGAGAGAGGAAAAGAGTGAGAGAGAGAGAGAGAGAGGGGCGTAAGAGTGAGAACTCGGAGAAAAGACAGACTGTGGGCGAGAGAGAGCTAGTAATGAATGAGTAATTATAGTGATTTTAAAAGGATGTGGAACATTGTGTCTCCTTTTTTTGTTCAAACTTTCTCAGCGATCAGCCTTATTTGTGAATCTGGCCTCTGAACGCAGATATCGTAAGTTCGGTAAGATGACTGTATCCCCCCGTAGACTGGTCCTGTTTGCCTAAATACACATTTATTGCCTTAAAAGTCAAGACTTTTTCATTTTTTCTTCTTTTAAACAATCGTCCATTTCTTACAAGTTTATGTAACATCTCCCTTCATCAGTCTGAAGCCATTTGAAGAGCTGAGCTGCTCTGTGGAAGCAAGTCACCCTTTCCTCTACACGGCAGTGTGGGCTTCAGTCATTCAGTCATGCTTATTTTCTGCATCTTATGTATTTAAGAGCTTCGGTCAAAAGCCAAATTCTATCTATCTACTGTATAATATAGTGCTGTTCATATCTATCTATCTATCTATCTATCTATCTATCTATCTATCTATCTATCTATCGTATTTATTATATAGCGCCTTTCACATCTATCTATCTACTGTATAATATAGTGCTGTTCATATCTATCTATCTATCTATCTATCTATCTATCTATCTATCTATCTATCTATCTATCTATCTATCTATCTATTATATAGCACCTTTCACATCTATCTATCTATCCATCCATCCATCCATTTTCCAACCTGCTGAATCCGAACACAGGGTCACGGGGGTCTGCTGGAGCCAATCCCAGCCAACACAGGGCACAAGGCAGGAAACAATCCTGGGCAGGGTGCCAACCCACCACAGGACACACACAAACACACCCACACACCAAGCACACACTAGGGCCAATTTAGAATCGCCAATCCACCTAACCTGCATGTCTTTGGAATGTGGGAGGAAACCGGAGCGCCCGGAGGAAACCCACGCAGACACGGGGAGAACATGCAAACTCCACACAGGGAGGACCCGGGAATCGAACCCAGGTCCCCAGATCTCCCAACTGCGAGGCAGCAGCGCTACCCACTGCGCCACCATGCCGCCCATCTATCTATCTATCTTCTGTATAATATAGTGCTGTTCATATCTATCTATCTATCTATCTATCTATCTATCTATCTATCTATCTATCTATCTATCTATCTATCTATCTATCTATTGTATTTATTATATAGCACCTTTCACATCTATCTATCTATCTTCTGTATAATATAGTGCTGTTCATATCTATCTATCTATCTATCTATCTATCTATCTATCTATCTATCTATCTATCTATCTATCTATCTATCTATCTATCTATCTACTGTATAATATAGTGCTGTTCATATCTATCTATCTATCTATCTATCTATCTATCTATCTATCTATCTATCTATCTATCTATCTATCTATCTATCTATCTATCTATCATATTTATTATATAGTGCCTTTCACATCTATCTATCTATCTATCTATCTATCTATCTATCTATCTATCTATCTATCTATCTATCTATCTATCTATCTATCTATCATATTTATTATATAGTGCCTTTTACATCTATCTATCTATCTATCTATCTATCTATCTATCTATCTATCTATCTATCTATCTATCTATCTATCTATCTATCTATCTATCTATTATATAGCACCTTTCACATCTATCTATCCATCTTCTGTATAATATAGTGCTGTTCATATCTATCTATCTATCTATCTATCTATCTATCTATCTATCTATCTATCTATCTATCTATCTATCTATCTATCTATCTATCTATCTATCTATCTATCTATCTATCTATCTATCTATCTATCTATCTTTGTGCAGTTGTGAATGACTTTAAAATCTCTTTATTTACCGATCCCATACATTCTCACTCTGTATGAATTTAATTAGGATACATGGGATCTGGTTATGCAGAATGCTTTAAAATGCCTTTAGCATAAAGTAGCTGGGGATGAAGAGAAAAAGAGATAATACCAAATACAGACCACTCACAGTTCTCCACCACTGTGCTTCTTTCTGCTGAATTGAGATTTTTTTTTGTTTAAATTTTGCCTCTGGAATATGATCAAGCCCATAGCAAGCAGATTTTTCTTGTCATATTCCAGTGAAGACAGTGGATACTAAGTGGACGTATAAAGATGAAAGTTGTCAAAAAAAAAAAAAAATGAAAGTTGTGAGTTATTTGTGAAAAAAAGGTAAAAAAGGCAGTGGCTCTTATTTTCTAAATGATGGTATCAGAGTATCAATGGAGTTGCGTCGCTGTATGTAGTTTTGCTATTTTAGGTGTAATTTTTATGCTAAGCTGATTTTGAATAGCAGGCTCTATATTTTTGGACAGAACTTTATAGATATTCAGTGTTGGCAAAAGGTTTTACAGTTGACTTTTGAAAAGTAGCATCTGCAATGTGCCTTTATTAGTACAGCCTTCAAAAAGCCTTCTTTTGGATTTCTTTTGATTAGCTGAGCTCCAAAAGCTGTGTTTTTGATGTCGCTCCACTTGGGGGGCTCTTAAGACCACATTCCTGGGTCTATTTGAATAAAAGAACTGGTGAAAGGCGATGGTTTAATTTCATTTGGCTTAGAGGGCCTCTTGACAATTAAGGCTATTTCAGCTGAAGTTGTGGGCGTCATTTAACCTATAGGCACACTGAGCATGCAGCTTTTCCTCTTGGCCAGAAATTAGCCACAATGCTTCCTAAAATAACTCTTTACACCCACTAAAATCTGTACATTAGAGACCACTGAATCAAGCCAGTGAAACTGAATTAATAAATGCAAATTATACAAAGAAGGTGTTAAAACTGAATGTGCAGCAGTTGTTCTCTGACTGGGTGGCTGGAACTGTCACAGGGTAATTCAAACTAGAGGTACTTAAAGACTAACAGTTCTTCTAAAACCAAAACTTGTCATGACTAAGGATGTCGATATTGAGATCATAGATGATATTTCAGCTTTACATAGTGTGAAAGATTGAGGTCTCTGTGACCCCTTGAACCCTCTGATCAGACGTCAGACACCAGATAAAAATCCAATTATTATTTATTTTACAATAATAATGTGCACTAAGCACCCTTCTCTCCACAATACTCATATATAAATCAATAATCAATAAACCAATAACCAATCCTCCACTACCAGACGCGTTGCCACCCTTCCACCCAGCTCAGCTCAGCATACTGGGCTTTCCCCCTGACCCGGAAGTGGTTTCTGTTCCACAACCCACAAGTCCTTATTCCTTCCGGGTCAGGGTAAACAGTCCTTTTCTTCAACCCGGAAGCATGCTGTTTCTTCCTGTCATGGGATTATGACGCACTTCCGGGTTATAGAGCATGTAAGAGTCCACGAGCTTCCCTACAGCGACTCCTGGTGGTCCCCAAGGCATCCAGCAGGGCTGTGCATAAAAACTACATAGTCCATGAGTCCCTGCTGGAACTCGGGGCACGTCCATGCTGCAGGGAAGGCTCCACCTGGCGGCCTGGGGTTATTGGCCGGAATGAAAGGCCGGCCACATATCACAATAGATATTAGTTACAATTGTGGATCAGGTCCACTGTAACTGATGGTCATGTCCATGGCAGCTCATCCATAGTCAATTTATGTAGAACAGTAAGACAACAGCACATAAGCGCTCATAGGTCCTTACTTATGTATGTTCATCTATGCTGGCCTGACTACAGAAACAAGAAACCGTAAAAGAAATTAACCTAAGAGAAATCACAAAGTAAAAATTTTACCCTTCTGCTATTAGGATCACTCAATCCATGTGATGCTGAAGTGACGGATGTTGGTACTAAGTGGACAAGTAATGCTGAAAGCTGTCATGTAGTGAGGCTTAACAACATCTAAAAAAAGAGGAATTTAATGAGGCCAACCCTCAGTTTATGTAAAATGCTAAATACATTACCCTAACCCTAACTGAGAGAAAGCAAACACCTTGACATGTTGGATTAATCTATAGAAATAAAATTAAGAATGTCTGTCTGGGCATCACTCAAGAAAAGCTCAACTGGTTTATAGGAAATTTGGTATGTACAGTATATTTGGTCCTTGTCACAGTACAGGCTTTTTTTCTGTCCCCAGTGGTGGATCCATTGAGAAATCTCATATTATTTTTTTTTACATTTTCAGATCCAAATCAATGATTGTCATGAAAGTTTAGGGATGAACTAAAAGTAGACCCACTTAAAAAGCAGCACATGAGTTGTGGTGTGAAATTTTGCATATAAGTTGATAAATATTTTGTTTGTCTTTATTGGTAACTTGTAACACTAATGTCTATCATTGATAAGAACAGCAATGGTTTGATGGTTAAGAACCCCTTCCAAGGGGGGAAGAACCAGTCCTTTGCAATTTTATGACAGGGTTGGGGGAAGTGCCTCAAACCAGTCTGGCCAGTGATTCTCTGCAGGGCTCTCTCAAACAACCCCCACAGGAAAGCCTGACTGCCTAGCTGGCAAGCTTCACCTTAACAAATGGTTTGGAGGGCAGGTGTGAAGTATGGCTGTTTGGAATATTGGCTTGTATCAGAAGCCTTTACGTACCATGATGTCCTATTGGCTGTAGGGGTTGGACAGAAAACCTATAAATTTGCTTGCTTTACATTGCGCTCTCTTTCTTACCAAACTGATGAAAGACCATCTCACACCATGAACTTAAAAGGACAACACAATGAAGAGCACAGCTCGGCAACCATATTGAGACAGGCATGTGGCCTGTTCTGAAGAAAGATGACCACAAATGACACTTTAACTGGAGACATTTTAAGTAACTAACAAGTCTGTGTGCCACCTGAAACTACACATCAGCATTTATCAGGTTGTATGGTTGCCAATATTCAAATGTACTTTGCATATTGTTATTATCTATGAATATTATCAATAAGACATTATTTAAATTGTAATTTAACTCTCTGCTTGTCTTTTACTACACCTAACTGCCTGAGGTTATAAATGTAGATGGGGAGGTGGAGAGAAGTTATATGGTACAGTACCTTATAAACAGTGGTAAGTCTGGGAGATTTGAGGCATTCTGACAAAGGCTACATATTAATAATACAAAAGGAGAAAGTAGAGTAAAATAATACTCTACCAAGACAAAACAGCATAAATTACCTTAGTATTGCCCCTGAAATTAAATTCATGGACTTTAACATTTTTGTCGAGGGTACACCCTGGGGAATAAAGTCAGAATGTTTTGCTACTTCTATTTCTTCTTTTAATTTATTTTCAAATAACATGCCTTCGAGAAGGAAAACCAGTTTAAATCCAAGGTCTACCAGTACCAGAAGAAAGTGTTTGGTGTGGGATTCTGAAAGCCAAGAACAACGAGACAACAATTTGAGGCACATACATTGACCGTTATAGCTCTTCTCAGGCACATAATAGTGGCTGAAAAATTGACAGAAGATGGAACAGGCCAAATCATTTTCCTCCCCATGGGGAATTATGAGATTCCCCATAATTTTCTGTTCTCTTTTAAACATCTGCTTTACTCTGACCAAAAGCAAATCACAAAGTCCAACACTGAAATCAGCGGGCATGGATTTAAGAACAGAATGTTTCCCTTATGTTGCTTGCTCACGAGTAACACTTTTGCTTATATAATAACATCTTTGCTTATATATTTATTATTTCAATTTAAATAAAATATTTTGGTAAATATAATACTGATGTGCATTATAAAATGGAATAAGCATTTATTTATTTAAAAAATTAAATCAAATGGTACCTATTCTTTTACAGTTTTTGAAGTAGTAATCTATTCATCAAAGATGAGTAACTCACTTATCTTATATATAAATGACTATGTGTGGAAATGTGTGTGTCTGTCTGAAGTGAGAGGTGGAGTCGGGGTAAGGGCTCTGCCTCCGAGGAAACAGAAAACTCACTTAGCCACTAATAACACAAGCGAGGTGAGCGCATCAGCAAAACGAAACCTCAGAAGAAAGACAAAGTCGCTAAGCCGCTAACATCAGCAAAACGGTATCCCTTTTACTTTTCCACCCGCCGCTAATGCACAAGTGAGGTGAGCACGTCGGCAAAACGAATCCTCCTAAGAAAGAGATGCCCAGAGTAGTTCCTTTCAATTTCTCTGCCCCCTGCTCGCTTCGCTTGCCAACCCCCGGGCAGGCACTACTCACTAGCCACTTCGCTTGTCTGCCGCTCGCGTATGGGGAAGTGGATCTACAATTTAAACAGATTGTTATTTTCATGGGAATTGTTACATATGCATAATAGAACTAACTATTTTACATTACAGAGAGTAATTAACCATAGTAAAACATAGTAAAACATAATAAATTGAAAGAAAATTATGTTTCATGTTGTGTTAGAGGTATTCGTTGCGTTATACATTTCTGTTCTGTTTGGCTTTGAAATTAACATGCAAATACTTTTTAAACCTACACTTTTACTGTAAAACTTCAGTAAAAATAATATTTGGAATTAATTTTTCATCAATATTGTTTTGAAATTTGATTCCATGTTTGGAGTTACATTGTGACAGCACAACGTATAACTGCCCGTGAGTGAATATCGTTTCTTTCTCTCTAATAAATAAATTGACTTTTTCGAATGTTTGCCTCTGTGATTTGTTAATTGTCACAGCAAAGCTATTCTAATGGGAAACTATAAATGTTTTAATACGAAAGGCATATCAAGATCTCCTTTGGTGTCTAATGTACTACATTACCTTTCTTGTCACCTGTTAAAATTTTACATGTCGGAATTGTTCAACCAATTTTGAATAGAACTAATCTTGTCCTATTGCATAGCCCATCACTCGAACATAAATGACGCAATAACATTACATCCTTCTTTCAACAGTAATTCAGCCGGTGGAAGACCGGATGATGTTAAGGGTTGTAGATATTCTACGGGATATTGTAAGTTGATGTTTTCATCTTCCACACAATCGCCACCAACTGTTTCAGCATAGTCTATTGATACGCATTTAACTGATTTGCAGTGTAACCGATCGACAATTTTCGTGTTATTTCGTTTGACTTCATCGTTTCTCGGTGCTAGGATTGCCCGTGTTCTCATTTCTTCTGTTTGATAATTCTTCGGGATGAAATTCTTCATTAAGATTTGGACATAATAAGTCTTCTTTTATTGGGAACTTAAAGTGTGGAAAATGTAAAAATGAGAGCTGAGAGCGCAGGAACTATGTCTGACAAAAACATTCACACGAATGAGAGGTGAGAGGACCGTGGGTGTGAGCTGTTAACCATAAATAGTTGAGTGGAAGGCGGGACTTGAAAAAATCTCTTGGCAATAGTCTCGTCTCGCGGGACTTGAAAAAATCTCTTAGAAATAGTCTTCTCTCCTCTCAAGATTTTCTTTTATAATAGAGAGTCGTAAAAAAAGGATGACAAAGTGACCTGTGGTTGTGTGTTTATGATGAAGTGATTGCAAAACTAAGTGTTAACTGCCATAATGGCAGAAAGAAAAAGAAGAGCAGAGATCAAGCAAATCGTAGAAAGCAATTAAAAGTTACATCAGCGACGTGATCAATGTCAAGCTGTAGTTTTTAATGTTGAAAACAAAAGAATGTGTGGCCAGTGTGGAAAAGTTCTTCTTGCTCTAAATGAGCTACCAGAAGAAATAAAATGCATTATGAGTTCCACAGGAACTGAAAGAAGTAACTATTTACAAAACACAAGAGTATTAATCGCTCTTTATCTGTAACTTTCGCTTTTATTTTAGGACCATGGGTCCATGTATTTCACTAGTTTAAACTGCAGTTCCACTTAGATTATTGAGCTTTATATTTTGGATTCCATTTGACTCACAGCCCTCTGAAAATTCATAGCTTTGATGCCATGTGACTGTGAGTGCTGCTGAAAATTGCATCATGGATGCCATTTAAATATGAAGGTGTTTAATTATATCTTACAACTCAGCTTACATGATTTTAAAACTTACATCGTGCAGAGTAGTTCAGTGTAGATAGTTATTATGCCATAACTTGGATGCGGGGTGAATAAAAAAGTGGATGTCTTTTATGTCACTTGACAAACATGAAGTGCTCAAACTAGGACACCCTATAGATGATGAGGGGGCTAGGCTAATTAGATCCCTGTAATAATGTGCCACCTCAGGGACAGCTTCTCCTTTTTATAGGAATATTCAACATTCTCTTACGAGATGTGTGCCCATACCTTTATGTTGTGTGAGTTTCATTTTTTTAAGCAAGGGCTGATGCTGGGTAGAAACGTGTTATGATTATTGGCATTCTTGTTTGTCATTTTTAGGTGAATTATTTAAATAGCTCAGTTGGTTGTTGTTGAGGGAAGCATCCAGCCCTTGAAGCAATTCTTCTGTCAAAACTGCAGCCCCCTTATGAGTGTCCAGTGAAAGAGGTCTTCCATTTGTTATTGCAAACCAGGCAGGTGGCTCAGTGGTGCAGTGGTCGACCTTGCTGGCTTGAAGTACCCAGGATCTGAGTTTGAATTTGCTCTGAGTGGAATATGGCATCTGTGTGGTTTTTCTGTGGTTATCTGGCTTCCTCTACCATCAAAGCAAAGCAATGCATTTTATATGTAGACATTTTAGACAAGTGAGTATAATGTGGCACTGAATGAACGAGTACAGGTGTCTTTCTGAGTGTATCCAGCAATGGACAAGTACCCTGCCTAGGGCTGGTTCTTGCCATGCAGATAATGCAGCCAGGTTAGAAAATGAATAAAGTAGCTGGAATTTTTGCATCACTGCAATCATAATGAGTGAAATAAAATTAAACTTTTAATTTGAGTTGTAGTCTTAGGTGATGAATATCAAGACACATTGTGGCTGAGTGCAGTAATGACCGACTCAAATAAAGTGAAATTTTGGGACACCAACTGGGTCATCCCTTCTGTTTGTCTGAGGATGACTGCAAAATAAAATGAAAAAGGCATGTCTTTGTTCTTCTCCCTTGGTCTGGGGCTTTAAGTAATTCTGGCTTCTCCGAGCTCCATCTCGTGGCTTGCTTGGGCCACAAGTGACACATTCCTTCTGGGGTTTGACCTGAAGGGGCGGGGTTAATTGCCCTCATTGGGCGGTTTCTTGGTTCTGCAAGAGAGAAAAGAGAACACAAAGTTAGCAGCAGCGCCCCCTATTGTTCTGAAGGGTTACTGCACACCTCTACTGAGCCGGTGAAGGCGTCCTCCGAACACACATTTAAGACAACATATATTTAGTTCAAAAGTAGCTTACTGTGAAATAGGAAGATGAAAAGGTTTCACAATCCAACACACCCAAAATGAAGAAGGTTATGTTTTTCAGATATGATGCATTTATTTATTTAGAAAACAAAACTGGAATCTGTGAAAGCAGGAACTCAAAGAGCTGAATTTATAGAAGAAAACAAATCTTGCTGCTAATTTAGGCCTGACCATGTAGGTATCTCCTGTCACTTCAATAGAGCTATATGCATATTTCTCCATCTTTCAAATGCCATCAAGTACTCCACATGTCTCTCCTTACTGTTGTCCCACTAGTTGAGTCTTAAGCTGTATTGATATACCATGTCACAGATTTGAAATACTGCATAGGGTTTCCCAGGGGGAAATTTCACATGAATATCCTTCAAAATGGTAGCTCCCAGTCGGACGACAGGGAGAAAATGATGCCACCTGAATTAGCCGATGAAACATTGACCTCTTTCTTCATTCAGTATAGTAAAACAAAGAAAAAACAACCAGATAACCAGAACAGCCAGTAATGGCATTTTTGTACTTATGTTGGATTTGGAATGATGCGACGGATGTGCAATGTGTTTAATTTGATTTTTATCCTCATGAAAAAAAAAACAACTCCCATACTTAGCAGAGGCAGGTTCGTGCCTTCCTCGGGCTCGCGGGGCATTACAGGCTGTTCATTCCCAATTTTGCGCATTGGGCCGCCACCCTCACTGACTTGTCAAAGGTCAGAAAGAATTGTAGTGTTGTCTGGACCGTGAGAGAGTTTTCATGGACCTAAAAGCCTCTTTATCATACCTGCTTCTGCGTAATCCTGACTTTTCGAAGGAATTCATTCTGCAAACAGATACTAGTGCTTTCGGTTTAGGAGCGGTGCTCTCACAATGTTTTGAGGGTGAAGAGCACCCCCTCATGTTTCTCAGCAGAAAGCTGCTACCCAGGGAGTGTAATTATTTGACTATTGAAAAGGAGTGTTTAGTGATTAAGTGGGCGGTGGAAACCTCCGGTTACTACCTATGGGGACGACGGTTTACCCTGGTGACTGACCACACCCTGCTACAATGGCTGTATGAACAGAAGGATATGAATACTCGGCTCACTTGGTGGTCTATCAGTTTGCAGACTTTTGCTTTTGATGATCGCCTCTGTCCTGGAACTGCACACAACAATGCTAATGTTCTCTCCCACCTAGCCGAGCCCGACTTGGACAGTCGCTTTGCTCACACCGCTGTGCACGAAGCTGAGGTGGGAGATGTAAGGTTTCTGAACTCTTTTGGGACTCCCCCAATGGGATGACATACCGAAGAGCGTCCCGAAGTGCGATTGCGGCGTCTGTGGAAGACAGCTTATCCATCGCCTGCGCAACTGCATGCTCCCAACACTAGAGCAGCTCGCCATGAAAGCAAATCCGAAAACATTGTGGTTGAGCTATAAGCGCCATCGTCAATGGGTGATGCAAGGAACATTATAAATGGAGGGAACAGTATCACTTCACCATGACCGTGCCTGATTGCTGTGTCTGTGTATAGGAGAGTGGTAGATCCCGCTACAATAAATAGCTGTGCTGTTCCTGTTAATCTTCAGTTACTTTTCTTAATGGAAATCAACAGTGATCTTCAATTCACCCAAAATGCTGACTGAAAATTCACCTGAACACAACAAAGTGGGAAAGTAAAAACACCACAAATAGTAAATGGAATATTCTCATAGCACATGCATGCTGTATTTGGCCCAACTATACTGCCAACACTGGATTAAAGCAGTTTAAAAACCACTGATGGGAATCGCTTACATTAAATGCCAGAAATATTGTTTTAAGTGTCCTTGTACCCCTGAGCACTCAGTGGTTCTTGTCAGTCTTTGAGGCTCCCTGTCACCTGTACATTCCCTAAATGCAGCAACTTGGTTCTTCTCTTCCCATCAAAAACTATTCTTTCCTCTGCTGGATAAGGTGGTGAATACTAGTCCCCGCTAGCAGCCTTCCCTATGAAGTGGCAACCTGCTGTCTTTGTCCCCAGTTAATGTCCATGTGTGGTTGGCCTGAGAGATTTGTTTCCTCTTGCCTACCATCACACCTTACCTTCTCTTCTGTCTTTCTGGGTAGAGAGGCTCAAGGGCCAGCTGTGTCCTACCATCCAGTATCTTTGACAAACCTACATGTTTCTTCAAGGCCATAACACTATTTCAAACCCACTGGTGCTAATGTCTGTTGTCCTTAAGAGCAATCCATATTTGCCACATCCTAAAGGCCAAAGACATCCCACATGGACATGTCTAGTGGCTCCACTAATCCTAGTATTGGTTACTCTCTCTTCTGGGGGGTTAACCATAAAAAAATTAACCTTCCCTGTGCCAGTATTGGGTTGTTCTTTCCCCTGACATAATTTTTACAGCATGGTACCTCTTCATTTTTGTGACCAAAACATGAAATGTAGAGAAAATCAAAGAAAAGCGAAGAATAATGGAAAGAGCAATATGTCTAAAAAATTACACTATTTTAAACAGAGTTCATTCAAGAAGAAAAGGAAGGAGTTTTGGATGTAATAAAGTTGGCCATTTTTAGAAAACAAGGGAATTGAATGTCTCTTAAGTAAAAACACAGTATGCTTGGGAGCCTGCAGCTTTATTACCTAGTGTTGCACGGAGGTGAAATGATCTGGATCTGTCTCTTATGTGGACT
Organism: Erpetoichthys calabaricus; assembly: GCF_900747795.2. Classification (NCBI taxonomy): domain Eukaryota; kingdom Metazoa; phylum Chordata; class Cladistia; order Polypteriformes; family Polypteridae; genus Erpetoichthys; species Erpetoichthys calabaricus. Next base: position 33,432,001 of record NC_041405.2, read on the forward strand.
TCCAACACATTCTGTTAATGTTGTGCTACCAAAACTATCTGGCAGGTACTTTATTAGCTGGCAGTACCTGGGATTTCCCTTTGTAGGCCTCTATTACAGAAACAATAATGCTCAATTCACAATTGCTTCCAGTTGCAAAACACTCCAGGAACTTTATCTGAGCTTGATCTTTTTAAAGATGTCTGTCAGTGGGCTCTTGCTTTAGCAGAACAGGAGAAATAGGAGTCCATGTCCCAGTGCAGAGGTCCAGCTGCTGCAAGCATTCATGCATACAAAGTGCTCTGTTGCAGCAAAATGAGCTTGTCTTTATAATAGCAGGGCAGCAGGAAAATAGCACTTAAATAGCACACTTAACAAGGGCATGTGCTCTGCAGAGTTCTCTTTTACCAAGAGCTCGTGGCTTTGACACCAGGCGACAAGTACTGCCAATGACCTGGGAAATGCTGCGGGTCAACTGTGACAGTTGTTTGCATGAAAATTGTTTGCCAGAGTGATTCTATGGACTTCTGTCCATGGAGGGCACAATGTGGCAGCTGGAGGAATCCATATACTCTGTATTTACAAAGGAATCATTTGATTATATTGTAATCTGTTATTTTGAGACAGAGACAGAATGATAGCAATGACAACAGAGTTGCACAGTGCTGAAAGTACTTAATTTCTTAAAGACCTTCCAAGGCTATCTGTGGTGCCCCAACTATGATTCATAGACTTTGGCTCTACCTCGACTGTATGTCGCCATGAACCCTTTTGTGTCTCCCGCTTATGGGAAGTTTTGATGATAGAACTTCCTCTACTTCTGACGACATGGCCAATCCATCTTCTCTGTCTTTTCATCACAACAGTGGCTATCTTCTCCAGACAGCATCGGTCAAGCAGATCTTCATTAGAAATGGACAGGATTTGGCTCAGATGTTCAGTGTGGAATGTAGCCAGCTTGTTCAAGTCCTCCTCTGTCACCCTCAAGGACACAGATTCATATATAAGGGTTGACAAAACACAGCTCTGGTATAGCCTTAGCTTTGTGTGGATACGGTACTGCGAGAACTTTCCACACACTATTGAGCATCCAGAAAGCAGTGAACACTTTGCACAGTCTGCTCTGGATGTTGCTGCCTGTTCCTCTATTGGGCCTCACTATGCCACCTACATAGGTCAGAGTGTAACGGTTACTAAATATTATATTCACTTTGCTAAAGGCAGAGGTCCTTCTCCTCTCCTTTTCAAATGTGCGCCTACTTTTTTTTGATGATAGTTCATCCCCTTACGTCCTACACCAGCACGTTTATGCAAGGACCCACAATTGTGGTTTGGCCACCTTCACCCCTTAAAGTGATATCCTGAAAATACATTTCTCGGACATATATTTCAAAGGGAACAAGGTGGTAGAAACAGACAAAGTGAATACAGTGTGTAGCAACCGTTACAAGAGTTTCAGTCATGGATAGTACTTCTCTCCATTCATCTTAAAGGGTGTTGGTCTGTCTATGTTAAGTTTCATAAACTCCATCTTACACCAGATGCTTTGTAATTCCATCTTCTGCACAAATGTGTTGAGGTGGGTGGTTGTTTTTTATTTGTGGTGGGAAAAGTGCTGAAAGTAGTGTCATAATAATTGTTGATATTAGAAATAGTAGTATTCGTCCGTCCATTTTTTAAACTCACTCATCAGGAGCAGGGTCTAGGGGAAACTGGAGCCTATCTCAGCAAGTATCAGGTGCAAGACAGGAACAATACTTGAACAGGATGCCAACTCATTGCAAATTGTAGTAGTAATGTTCAGTCTTTCTTTTGTTTTCCAAAAACATTATTTATATTGTGATACTGATGATGAGGAAATTATATACTAATAAACATACAGTATCTCCATATTATTTTTTTCTAAAATTTCAGTTCCCATTTTGTGGTTTCAAATAAAAATACATACAGTTTCACTAGCAGAACATGAGAGTGTAGACACAGTGACTGTGTGTGCTGCCTCACAGCTTCAGGAAACTGGATTCGTTCCTTTGCCTTATCACTGTCTGTGTGATGTCTGTATGGTCTCTCTGCATCTTTTTTGGGTTTCTCCAAGTCCTCCAGTTGAAATATGCACATTATTTTATTTTGTGACACTTTATTGAACTGGTCTAAGAGGGTATGACACCTTGTGACACTAACAGAATATAGGAATTAGGCTCTTGGTAAGAGGTGTCTATTCTGGCAACAAGAAAGCATCCTCCCTGGATAGAACTAGGACCGATTTCAGGGCACTTGCAGCATAAACATAAATTTAGAATCCAAAATTAACCACACAGCATGTCATTGAAGAGTGGGATGTAATCTTAGCAAACTGAATATACAACCTCCACTCAAATGACAAGACAAGGAGAAATCAAGCACTGAACTCAAATAATGCTCAAACAATGTTCATTCACTAATTAATTTTCTGATTCAATAATATCTCAAACATCAGGGATAATAATAATAATAATAATAATAATAATAATAATAATAATAATAATAATAATAATGTCATATCTCATTTCTATTTGGATGTCCTTGTGATTTTCACAGTATAATAATCTCACTTTTCATATTATGCATAGTAATAATTCCATAATAATTACAGTTATATTATTATGCTTACCGCATTGTTCTACATGGTAATTTGTCCTTTCCATGTAATGTAGGCTGAATTTTCAAAACTCCTTCTACACAATCCTTTTGGGGTTTGCTTATTGTACTCTGCCTAAACTAAGACAAAAATAATGTCAGCTACAATTATCAGCCTGAGCCTTTTGTTTCCTGAAGCCTTAGAGATGTTATGCACACACCAAAAATTACTTTGGATCAGGAGGACCCTGGTGAGACTAGAAGCACAGGACATTAAACTCCATTTTGTGGCTATGCCAGAGGAACTGGGCTGCTATCACCAGGGGTACTAAGTCACATCATTCTGTAGAGAGCCCCAAAGGTAGGTGCTTCTGCAGGCAGCACTAGGGAATGTTGGAGGACAGCAGGACACCTATAGCTCTATCCTAGGAGCCCATCAGTCCAACAGAGAGCAGCAATATTGCTCTCTGTATTGTACATAACTCACATAGAAGAACTGGGTAACTGGGATTTGCCTTATATTTTGATTGGTAGTTGGAGTGAAGCACTGCTGGGACTCCTGAGGCCAATAGGGTGAATGCTAGGAACACAGCTTCGGAAGTTCCAAAGGCTGTTTTAATCCTTGGAAGCTATTCGCAAAATATTTACAGAAGTAGTTCCAAAATGGGGCTTAAAAGAAAGACCAGAGGGGGACGAAAGATGTGAGCTGGAGGCAATCTGAATTATTGTACCCTTTGGTAGGTCAGCAGGTAGGTCACTCTACCACTCTGCATGACAGGTAAGGTATCTTGTGTTTAGGGTGACTCAGAGTGGCTGTGGGGTTTCACCTATCTATCTATCTATCTATCTATCTATCTATCTATCTATCTATCTATCTATCTATCTATCTATCTATCTATCTATCTATCTATCTATCTATCTATCTATCTATCTATCTATCTATCTATCTATCTATCTATCTATCTATCTATCTATCTATCTATCTATCTATCTATCTATCTATCTATCGATATTGTCCTCCTCTACATCCTTCTTGTGTTTGGGGAAAGCTCCAGAGTACCCCCTTTTGATTATAGGGATTAAAGCAGGATATGGATCTATTTTCTGCATCCTTAGCTCTGTGTTTATGTTTTCCCTGTTCTGCATTCTCTAAGCAGATAAAAGTAATGAAGGTTCTAAGTTTGGATGTGATGAACTGACACTTGTTGGCCAACTACAAGTCCAAATACTATTGTGATTCTTCACTTTGTTGTTCAAAAAATAAAACTTTGTGAACACAATTAAGGTATCAGCAGCTGATCATCTTGTTTTTAATGGTAATTGACTATGATGCTCAATTAAAACATACTGTATAAATAAATTTGGGAATAATTACTTAATTAACTCCTTGCAGGCTATTCACAGAATAAAGTAAAGGGCATTAAAGATAACTGCATGATCGAACAGTAAAACAGGCCGAGATGCATTATAGAGTAGTGAATATCTTTTAGCAATTTTGTGCTCTGACACACTAAAAACAAAAAAGCATAAGGTGATTCTTCATTTTCCTTCTGGTTATTAACAGTTGTAGACTTCTCAGTGTCATACAAATACAAAAACACATTTTCTTGGAATGGTTCAGCTAAAGTGCACATTTCATTTCAGTTCATAAATGATGCAATATAGACTGTAGACCCTACGGGGCATTACAAAGCTATCCCCACATCCAGAAGAAGCTTAAATAGGCAGTGAGAGAGTCAAACAAGGATTTTTGATTAAGGAAATAAAAAATATGGGTGGGTGAGGGAAAATACAAAGTGACAGCAAAAGACAAAAAACAATACTGCCAGGCCCACACTAATGTCCCTCTCTTATTGGCCTATATATTGGTGGCCTCTTTGTGTACTGCTAGGGTCACAATGGCAATAATGCAAGTGAAGAATGTGTTGGTCACATTACTGATGTTGTTCTCTTATTATATGCTGCTGGAACAGTCATTGCCAGGACTTTGTCCTCTTTTGGTCTCCGTCCCTTCCAGGATGCCCTCGACTAAGTATCTGTTCAAGAACTGACCATCCATAACACTGCAAAGTTTACTATCGCTTTTTATTTATGCTTTTTTCCTTTAATGTTGAAAATTTTATGGCTTTCAAAGATAGGTAAATATATTATGTGCTTCATCAAACAGACCTTTTCAAATCAAATTTCTGCTCCGCTCATTTCATTTTTGTATAACACTGCTCACTCTTAGTATTCTAGTGATTATTAAAATGCTAAGTAATATATAATTATGACTTCACAAATACATACTGATTATTCAATAAAATACTAATAAACAAGTATACAGAATATGCAGTTTGCTGCTCTACAAAGAAGTGTAACCTCCTTCTACCTTTGTAGCTATTACTTATAAACAGCATTCCCACATGACTTTAGTTCTCCTTGTGCGGCTCTTGAATATGGTGTTTAGGGAATTTGGGGATACTCTAAATTTGGTAACAGCCCAAGAACTGCACTCCTCCACGACTCAGAGGTAAAAGGAGCTCTCCCGTGTGTAAGAACATATCACTGATACACATGGGATAAAACTCTAATGCCTCTTTATGGTTTTTGTTTTGTATCTTCTTTCTGTGTGTTCAATTTTCTGCACTCTTTCAACACCGTGTTTCCACGCCACATATCTTATTGTGCTGAAGATCTCAAAGGAATCATTATGGTGACGTGAGGAGTAGTTTTATTAGAAATATCAATTTATGCTAAAAATGTGTAACCACCCTTATAATATACTTCACCATGGAGTTTGCATGTTCTATCCATGTTTGCCTCGGCTTCCTTCTACTGACTCAAGACATGCTGCCAAATAGTTTGCCATACTGATTTTGTCCCATGTAGTTGAATGTATCAGTGTATGCACCCCATCTGGGATCGATTCTTATTTGTGCCCATAGATTTTGGACTAGATTTTGTTCTTTCACTTACAGTATATTTCAACATTCTGCAGTTTGATTATTTAACTGTAAAAGTATTACAATTTCCACTGCTGCAAAAACATTAAAAGTGTGGCCACAGTATGATACAAGGTACAATAATAACACACCACAATAGAGACAAATCATTAAGCAATCTTTATTTTATATTGGACCATTCATATGATAATCTATTACATAAAAATCAATAAATATGTTCAAGGTCAGGTCAGGTTGGGGAGCGTGCACTGGTACACGACGAAACAGCTCAGGATCCTGGTTGGGAAGCCCACAGGCTGACATAAGTTCCAGTCCCATTGTCCAGAAATGATCTGCCGCAGGCAGGTGTTACGTGGGCATCCCCTTGGCCTGGCCCACACGCTCAGGCCTTCAACAATGAGGATTCTGTGAGCTGGATCGGGGAATTAGGCTTAGGGTTAGGCTTAGGGTTAGGGTCACATGGCTGTAGTGACTTAACTGACTCTCCCTCACAATGCAGGTAATGTGCCTCATTCGGGACACAAAGACATAAACTTCTAACCAGTGGTACCCAAATATGAAACAAATATCAGATACAGATATGTCACAGACAGAACAAGTAAGAACTATAAAATACGTGTACCTGGTCTGTAACATTGAAACTGTAGCAGAAACTGATTGGTAACTCTGGCTTTAAGATAACAGAGTGTCAGTCAAGCAGATGATTTCATGTGAGTTGACAGAGGAATGGCTTTGGCGTTAAAATGATAGCTCTTGCTAAATGGTAGGAGAACAAACAGTTTATTGGTGGGGTGTGAAAAGAAAAATGGGGATGCTTTCTTCAGGTATCTCTTTTAATAAATGAGCCTTATGGTTAGCTATAATGCCCCAGTATGGTCCTGTGGTCTGCTAGAGTTCAGTTTCCTTATCAGATTGAGATGCAGATGGACAATGCCCTCTTCAGTAGTCATCTGTTGAAGTTGGTGAGGATCCATGGAGATGGGCTGACTATTCTCAGCCTGCTCAAAGTGAAGGTGATGCAGAGGACTTTCATCAAGATAGGATGCTTTCCAGAGCAGCCCTATGAATGTAGAAAGACAGAAGACCTCCTCCAGGTTTCTTTAAGTCCACAATCAGTCCTTTTTTATATTTTTGCTGACACTGAAGAACCAACCTCTGTTATTACATCATTCAATAAGAAGACTAACCTTCACTCTTTAGACTGTCAATGTTCATCATTGGTGCCATTAATTTAGGGCCATCAACAAAACTGATGGCAGAGTTTGTGTCACGCTGAACAACAAAACAGCAGTGGGCTGAGCAACCAGTCCTGGGCCTTGACTCAGATGGTAAAGCAAAGAGAAAGATGGCCAGAACAGAGAGAGCATGGTTTAGATACAAAGGGCTAAAGTTAAGATTTAATTACATTTGATACATTTTGTTTTATTTTTCTCTCCTTATAAGAGTCAGGCAGGTTAGTCTGAAACTATAAATCACTTAATGATTTATAATTTATGTATAAAATATGTATGCCCTCTTTCTTCCCTGTAATTTACATGGTTATTGATATAGTGGTCATACTACAATTTGTACAGTGGAACCTCGGTTCACGAACGTCTCGGTACACGTACAACTTGGTTTACGACCAAAAAGTTCGCCAAACTTTTGCCTCGGTTCATGACCACACACTCGGTATACGAACAAGCCAGGTTCCCTTTCGGTTTGTACATGTTCAGTCTCTCCCAGTGCATTTCCTGTGCAGCGAGCAAGAGAGAGAGCGAGAGAGCGCGACACACACGCACACACACACACACACACACACAGAGGCAGCGAGCGAGAGGCACACACACAGGCAGCTCGAGACAGAGAGAGCCGTGCGCACACACACAGGAGCACGCGCGAGAGAGGCGCGCACACACACAGGCGCTCCAGGCTTGCAAAAGAGAGATGCACACACACACAGGTGCGGCAGACAGAGGCGTGCACACACACAGGTGCACGCTAAACAGGAGCTCCAGGCTCGCTAAAGAGAGACGCATGCACACACACACAGGCGCGAGAGAGAGCGAGCGAGGGATGCATAAGGTAGAGAAGGCTTGTTTTTGTTTTCAGTTCTGTTTACAGTGATCGGTTCGTAGCCTGCATTGTTGCAATGTTACTTTTCTTGGTGGTTTATTAAATTACGGATTTTTCAAATGTTCATTTTTTCCCCTGTGCTTAAAACTCATTAAAAAAAGTGTTTTTAACGAGCGGTTTCTAGCACTATAGCGCGAACTATTGCAGTGTTAGTTTTCTCTGTTGTTCAAGGTTTTTACATTTAGTTTACCATTACGCTGTGCATTCTATGGAATAATTAACTATATTTGTGCTTAAAAACTAAAAAATATATATATTTACATACAGTTCGTACGGTCTGGAACGGATTAATTGTATTTACATACAATCCTATGGGAGAAATTGCTTCGGTTCACGACCAACTCGGTTTACGACCAGAGTTTTGGGACGAATTATTGTCGTGAAATGAGGTTCCACTGTATTTGACTTTTAACAAACATAATTCAGTGTGTAGAAGCTTTATTTTAATTTAAAGAAAGAAAGACTATAGTTTAGGCTCTGCTGCTCCACAGGCCACCCATCCATTGCCACCTAAAATAGTTCTGCTTCTGACTAACACAAAGCATTTTTTTTCATTTAAATTCTGTGGTAAATTCTTATGGTCCTCATAATGTACTCATTATTTTAAGAGCTGTTGACTCTCTTGGCTCTCCATTATTCTGTGTTAGACTGCAGCTTCTCCAAATCATGGTGGAAGACAGGTTTGCAAAACAAAACAAAAAACTGACAAGGTATAGTAGGAGGGATAATTACATTACATTATAGTGAAGAAACAAACAGATTAATACTTAAGTCACATAAAGAGAATTAGATTCAGTACTTTGCACTCAAACAGTGTGGTTATTCATTAAGTGAGGCAAATATTGAAAAAAAGTGTTTTCCAGAAAAACAGAATTCATCAAGAATCAAATCTGTCAATTCGGCGACTGATATATTGTAGATCTGGGATAAAAGATTTTTGAGATATTGTATGCTACAGTCACATGATATGTCCAGTAGGATGCATGGAGAGTCCTAGTGAGCAAAGATTTAACAACTGGAAGAAATGTAAGCCTTTCAAAAGGGATTAGCAGAAGAGTAGTCGGTAGTTACACTGAGAAATCTCCCTTAATCTTTCAACACATTACGGACCACGACTAAACTCTGTAGTTACCAAATGAAGCAGTATTTAATACGAGCAAATCTTTTCCAATTAGTTTGTTGCCTTTTAATTTGGTGTCAGGTTTTCTGCTTGAGCATTACTGAGTATCTTTAATGAAGGGCTTCTAATTGATTGGTTAAAGTTCAGACACATTGCTGTGTGCACTGTAATATTTTATACTGCGATTGTGTCTGCAGCACAACATGCCATGTGCTGCAAACAACCAAAATGCAGCCATTTCTTAAAAGGAAAATGGCACAAAATGGCGATATAATAATGTTACTGGAAAGAAGGCAAAAATTCAAAACAGTAAGAAATAAAATACATTTTCTCAAAATAACAAACAAAACCAGAAAGTTAATATAAGTGCTTTCCTGACAAACACATACTTTATGTGCGCTCAAAACATATCAGAAAAAAAAATTGGAATGAATATGAAAATAATAATGATGTGAGACCTCAAACCCAACACCTACTGGCAAACTAGTGACACTCGTAAACCATAAACACCAGACAGCAAGATGTTTGTGTTTGACACTTTACCTTATATACACTCGTTTATAAAATTAGTTGTGTACCTGTAAGAAATTAATTACGAGAAACTGCTGAGTAAACTTATGTATAAAATCCGTCCCAGAACTGAGCAGTGTGAGTGACAGCAGTCTTGTGCCATTTGCCAGGACAGAGAAGGGAGAAAAGTGACCATGCAGCATGGCGCAAATCTTTTGTTTTCCTTTACAAGTTACAGCTATATAAAACTGAAAGTTTTACTTATATATATTTACATTTACATTTTACTTATATTTATTTACTCCAGGAGGCAAATCCCGTACAATTGATGTCTCAAAAAAGAGAAATAAAAATGCAGGTTAAAGTGTTATTTTGCAGGTGGACAGACACCAGAAGTGACATCAACGGTGGCAAAGCTGTCAATCTCCCAGTCTACAGAGGGAGTGAAAGAGAAGGTGTTATCATAGAGTACCAACCCCTGGAGCAGCGGAGAAATACCATCACCAGAGTCCTTAAACTGTCCCATATGTGCATGCAAGAATGTGACTATACATATACATTGTGACATACAATAGGGGGCGTACCAGTCCCCCAGCCCGACACAGACAGACACCAGAGGCACACTTACAAAAGCTCAAAACACCACAAATTGCTCGGTCCTTTTCTTCTTTTCTCTCTATTCTTTCTCCTTTTCTATTTTCTTCTGCTTCCTCTACTCCTCCCTTCTCAAGCTCTCTCCTCCACCTCCCAACTCTGGCTCCCCTAATGGAGAGAGGTGGCCCCTTTTATGTTATGTTTTATGTTCCAGGTGTTCCCTGACAATCCTCCTGCAGCACTTCCTGGTGTGGTGAAAGTGCTGCAGTCCAGGACTCTGGGATTGTCCAGGCACCCCCTGGCGGAGACCACGGGAACCCACAGTATTGAGCTTCCAACCTATGTTCCTGTGGCCCCAACACCCACCAGGGTGGCTGTGTAGTAGTGAAACAGGACAGTGAGGAGGGCCCTGCCCAGCTCCCGACTCCTGACGTCATGCTTACCCCCTCCCCTCGGCCTGCAGACGCTGTCTCAGATTAGTGCAAATATATCGCTCCTGCAAGCGAACTATGATTCTTATCGCAATGAGAGAAGTCACAAAATCAACTGGAATATTCAATCAAATTATAGAAAAAAACCCAATCTAAATCCATTAAATTGTTCTCTCGTTCTCTAGCTAAGCAGAGGTAAGGAATGCCCCGAGGCTGGTGCGCGATTGAGGAGGGCCCTGCCATCATCTCCTCGGCCTGCTGCGTCTCTCTCGGATTCGCACAAATAAATCGGTACTGGAAGCGAACTATATTACTGAGAGAGGTCACAAAATCAACCGTAATGTTCAAGCAAATTATAGAAAAAACCCGATCTAAAACAGACAGACATGCAGACAAACAGACAGATAGATCATTGGATTTTATATATATACAGTGGAACCTCGGTTTGCGAGTAACTTGGTTTACGAGTGTTTTGCAAGACGAGCTAAAATTTTTAATAAATTTTGACTTGATAAATGAGCAAGGTCTTGCAGTACGAGTAGTATGTATACGCTTTGTCTGCTCAGCGTCATGTGATCACAACTGAGCTAATGGCTCTTCTCTTTTTCTCTTGTAGGCAATCGTCTCCTATTCTCCGTCTGAGTCGGTGTGCCTCACTCATATAGTCAACATCCATACGAGCGCATAGTGTTTACTACAGCATTGTGACTGTGTGTGTGTTTGTGAGTTCGCGAGAGAGAGAGAGAGACTCCCTGTCATGCGCCCCAAAACACTAGGCTGAGTCTCAGTACTTTAACGACACCAGCTTTATTCAGCTTGAAACAGCGACAGTGCGGTTATTTATTGTAGCGGGATCTGCCACTCTCCTATACACAGACACAGCAGTCGGGCAGGATTCGTGGCCAAGTAGTACTGTGCCCTGCACATTTATAATGTTCCTTGTTCTTTGTATCACCCATCGACGGCAGGCGCTTATAGCATGTCCGCGATCTTTTCGGATTCGCTTTTACAGCGAACTGCTACAGCGCTAGGAGACTACGATTGCTTTGGGACGCTCTTCCGCGTGTCGTCCCGTTGGGTGCAATCCCACAAGAGTTTAGAAACTCACTCACACCCGCCATGATTCTTTTCAAAGGTAAAGTGCAAGTTAATTTGTTTTATGTATTTTTACTTTATATTTTGTATTAATCATTTTTATATGAATAGTTTTGGGTTGTGGAACGAATCATCTGAGTTTCCATTATTTCTTATGGGGAAATTCACTTTGATATACGAGTGCTTTGGACTGCAAGCACATTTCCAGAACAAATTATGCTTGCAAACCGAGGTTCCACTGTATATATATATTTTGTCAGTATTGCAGTTATATGAATTTAAAAATGATCTGACCTTGCTTATTTAAACTGCCATTTTCTACATGCTTTCTCCAACAGTTTTCCTCAGAATGTATTCATTTAATTTCAATCTTTATTTAAACTAAGAATACATTGAGAGAAACTCTCATTTGCAATGCAGATGAATAACAGAAATCAGAAAATCAGAAAACAAAATAAAATAATAAAGTAAACAAGTCTGAAGTAGCGTAAGCCGGCCTAATTCGGGGTGTTTATAAGAAATGCAATAATTTACTTTATGAGAAAGAAGTACATAATAAACAAAAACAGTTGCATCAGATATTTTAAATATTAAATTTTGTGCTTTAATTTAAATATTTAAAGCCTAAATATTCTCAAATGAGAACTGAAGTAATTCTTATGAACACAACAAAATCAGTTAGGAGCAAAACAATAAGCTAAAACGATTACAGACTAAAGAAAAGTGATTTGAAAATGTTCAAGTAATACAAAGGAGCGGAGCTTTAAGGTATGTTGCAAATTATTCCAAGTTACTGGGGCATAATAACTGGAAGCAGACATTCTAAGTGCAGAAAAAACTTGCAAGACGTAAAGCGTAATTTGGTCATTGGAGTGAGTTTGATAAGGTCCATTGGTCACAATCAGCATAGGTGTAATATAATGTAGCAAACCGCCAATAAGAGCTTTTTAAATAAAGAAAGGCAATGTATAATTCATTACATTTAGAAAGGTCCATCCGACTCTTCAGCATGCAGTGATGCCCACCGTAACTGTCACAGTGATAAATCTCAGCATCGAATGACAGACAGAATCAAGAGGCCTACACAATACATTACTGTAATCTAAAAATCAGAGGAATGTTTAATTAACAATATTCTTCCTTCACTAATAGGGAATCGAGTTCTATTTCTGTAGAGGAAACCAATTTTTTACCTTAATTTGATCACCAAATCACTTACATTGGATTTAATTTCCCATTGGGATTAATAAAGTATCTATCTCTATCTATCTATCTATCTAAAGGTAATTTCTTTAAAAGGTTTTTAAAGTTTTTGCTAGCTACCCTGTCTAAATACAAATTAGTTGAGTTAATTCTGTACATGACTAGTCAACATCTGACACTGAGGTAGCTCATTTTGTACAGTGGACGAACATTATATTTTACAAAAGCTTATCTTCCTGTTATTCATCTGACTATATCTGCTCCCCCTTACCCTCACCTTAATAAATATGAATAAAAATCAAACAGTCAAAACTAGAATCCGAGCACATTGAGCAGCCAGTATTAGCATGTCACTTCTTCTAGTTTACGTTAATCTGAGCCCTAATACTTATTGTGAACCTCTCACTTTATGCATTCCATGGTTGTTACAGAAGCACAAAATAAAAATGGACACCCAAACCTAACCTTGAGAGCTAAAGCTTTTGCTACGTTATTTCAACTGCTTACGCTGGTAGTTTCAGAGACTGATCCATCACACCCCACGTTATTAAACAGGAGCGCTGACCAAAGCCTGCAAATTGCCATTCCAATTCATGCAGTGGAATGCCGGTTGATGGTAATGGCTACATTCAGACGGTAATATGATACTAAAAATGAAAATCAGGAATCTGTCATCTGAAAGGCTGATCCATTAGCACAGAGGTGATAACGTAAATGGACTTCTTCACAAAGTGATAGGAAGGAAAAAACTGCAGTCTGGTACTTTGTACTGTCTCTGCTGACACTGAGTTCAATGTCCTGAGAGAAATACATTTGGAAAGGCAAATTTCAGTGTCTTATTCCTTTTTTGCCTGAGATGCTCAGGGATCGAAAATAACCAAATATCTACAAAGTGTCAGTTTCTAAGTTTTATGTGAGAGTTGATGGTTATGAATAAAAGGGAGTCAAAATTAGCTTCACAGCCACTGCACTTGTTCAGCAGAATAAAGTGCCTATAAAAAGTATTCACACCCTTAGTAGTTTTAATACTTTATTATTACACAACACTGAATAATGGTGGATTCATTTGACTTTTTTGACACTTATTGGACGGTTAGGAGACAAAGTCAGAGAGGCGAGATTGCGTTGGTTTGGACATGTGCAGAGGAGAGATGCTGAGTATATTGGGAGAAGGATGCTAAGGATAGAGCTGCCAGGGAAGAGGAAAAGAGGAAGGCCTAAGAGAAGGTTTATGGATGTGGTGAGAGAGGACATGCAGGTGATGGGTGTAACAGAACAAGATGCAGAGGACAGAAAGATATGGAAGAAGATGATCTGCTGTGGCAACCCCTAACGGGAGCAGCCGAAAGAAGAAGAAGAAGATTACCTGAAAAAAGACTCTTTAATGTCTAAGTGAAAACAGATCTCTGCAGAGTGGTCTAAATTAATTAAAAAAATAACACACAAAATAGTTTTCATCCCTTTTAATATTACTTCATTCGTTTTCCACCACTTATCTGTCACAGGGAACACAGTCTTAGTAGTGAAGCCCATATGTCCCTTTTCCCACCCCCACTTGCCAACTTAAACTGTTGGATCCCAAAGCATTCCCAGGTCATCTGGGACATATAATAATCCCAGCAAGCCCTGGGTCCTCCCGAGGGTATCCTCCCAGCTGGTTGAGCCCATAACACCTCCACAAGGAGGTGTCCGGGATGCCCGAATCACCTCAATTGGCTCCTCTCGATGTGGAGGATCAGCAGTTCTAGTCCGAGCTTACCATACATGTCTCCACGTTTCACCCCATCTTTAAGGGAGAGCCCAGCCATCCTGCAGAAAAAGCTCATTTCATCTGTTTGTACCCACAATAACATTCTTTCGATTATTACTCAAAGCTCATGACCATAGGCAAAAGTAGGGACATAGAGCAACTGGCCGATTGAGAGCTTCACCTTCTGGATCAGCTCCTTCTTCACCAATATGAATCAGATATAGTGACCGCATAACTGTGCTCGCCGTCCCTATCTGTCTGTCGATCTCACCATCCCTGTTTCCCTCAATTGCAAACAAGACCCTGAGGTTTTTAAACTCCTCCACTTGAAACAGTACCTCACCTCCCACTCAGAGAGGACAATCCACCATTTTTTCCCACTGAGGACCATAGTATCAGATTTGGAAATGCTGATCCTCATCAATGCCGCTTCACACTCGATCACAAACCGTCCCTATGCGGGCTCGAGTAAACAGCCTGATGAAGCCAACTGGACCACTTCATCTGCAAAAAGTAGTGATGCAATTTTAAGGCCACTGAAATGGAAACCATCCCTCCACAGCCATGCCTTGATATCCTGCCCATGAAAATCACAAACAGGACAGGAGTAAAAGCACAGCCCTAGCGGAGTCTCACACCCATTGAGAACAGAGCTGATGTTTTTCCAAGTATGCAGACACAGCTCTCACTGAGATTATACTGGGACTGAATAGCCTTTATTAAGGAGCCCTGGAACCATATATTCTCCCAGTGCCCTATACAGAATCCCTCAAGAAACATGGTCATACACCTACTCTAAGTCCATGAAATACATGTAGACTGATTGGGTGTAGTCTCTTGCCTCCAGAATCCTCATGAGGGTAAAGAGCTGGTCCACCATTCCACACATCTAAATCATCAGTGGTGCAACTAATTTGTTTTTAGAAGTCACAGAATTAGTGCAATGGAGACCACCTGTCTGGGGTTTCAGTATAGTATAAGTGCTGTTGTAAATGGAAGGACCAACTTGTGTTGAGTCAGTATGGTGGCCTCACTATACTCTTCAGACTAATATATTGGATTTGAATGTGAACAGCGTTTTTTTAGGGTCATTTTAAAATGGGGGGAATTCAAGAACTGTTGTCTAATATCCTCAAACATCCAGATGTAAGGTGTACTTCGGTGTACCCTTTTAAAGAGCCACTCCCTGCCTTAATTTGTTGAAACTGCATCACTTTAAAGTGTATAGGATTTATTGAAGACATCTCCTGAAAGTTAGACTTCTGGGAGATTTGTTATTTGTTAATTTTTTAAATTAATTTTCTATTTTAATTTTAATTTTGAAATCTGTTTTGCTTTTTATCATTATTTTATTAATATGTTTGTGCTGCCATTCGGTTTCATTTAGGGGTGTCGCAAATTTTGAGTATTTTTGTTAATAGCTTCCCATTGCTAAAGTGTCTCATGCCAGCTAGAAGACGCCATGCTTGTTGTTAGTGCCCAATTTTATAAAATCTTAAAAAAATCTTCACAAGCATTAGCTAGATAGATAGATAGATAGATAGATAGATAGATAGATAGATAGATAGATAGATAGATAGATAGATAGATAGATAGATAGATAGATAGATAGATAGATAGATAGATAGATAGATAGATAGATAGATAGATAGATAGATACTTTATTAATCCCAGGGGGAAATTCACAGTCTGTGTGTTGATTAATATACTGGAGTTAGATTAAGTGGTTTTGACTTGAGCTTGTTCTTGGTTTATAATTATCCTCTTTCATCTCCTCTCTTCAACTGGCCATATTTCAACCTTTAATTAATGGGAGATATTACTGGTTTCCATTTATGTTAATCAGTTTCAAACTAATTTGCTATCCTGTGTGTTTAAACAAATCTGTGTCTTCATATGAACTAATTCTGTATTTAGTAATTAGTTATAATGTATACTTTAATTTTATCTGAGAACTTGTCACAGTGCTGCATCTGCACACACTGAAGAGTGCTGCACAGAAATAAACTGAATTTCATTGAATTAAATGTCTCTTGTACCCTCAAAATCTGATTTTTCTATCTACCTTAGCATAACATTGAACGAGAGATTTCTACTGCCCTGCCACACTTGGACATGGCTTCATCATATGTGCAACCAACACATGGTTGCAAAATTTACATAGTTAGTATTTACATGTCTCTGGTGACTCTTCCTATGAAGTTAGTATATGGATTGGGAGAACATGGGGTTGGTCATGAGGTTGCTGGAAAGGGGTGAATGGCGCTGCCCATATCTCTCTATTATAAAAAAAATTCCTGCAGAGAAACAGTAGGTTGACGAGACGTGATCTTCATGTTAAGATCACGGAAGACACTTAAAAGACCTGTGAGACTAAAGAGATTGGCCACGGAGCATCTCACGGGAACCATACAGATGAGACTTTCTGCCAAGAGATTGACCCAGGACCGTCTCGCGATGGCATAGAACATGAGATTCTTGCAAGACACGCCCAATTTACAACCAAATAAGAGCACGGGCAGCAACACACTCAGTTTTGTTTTGGCTTTGAGCACACACAGATCCAGGGCTCTCAGCGCATATAAAGCATATAAGGACAATATGTTATAAATGAAATGTAGACGACTAAGCGAAGAAGAAAGCAGTGCGGAGAAAAGAGACTCAAAAGCATTGGAGAGACAAAAAAGAAAAAGAATAATCGAGGTGCAAATTCAGAAAATAAGGAAAGTAATTATCAGCCCGGAACAAGTGGAATTGAAAAAAAAAGCACGTCCAATTCAAATGTTGGCACTATACACATGCAGAACAGGTTAGAGATTATGAAAGCAGTGGAATTACGAAAGGCTCAAAAAAAAAACATTGCCGCGATACACATGTGGAGAAAGTTAAAGAATATGAAAGTAGGAAAATTAGAAAGTATAAAAAAAGAAAGTAAAGATCGCTGTAGTACAAACAAACGGAAATCATTACTCGAAAAAGGGAAAATAATCACTACGGACCAGGTGTCATTGAAACAAAAGCAGGATAAAGCGAGGTCAGAAATAAAAGACAGAGTAGAAAACAAAGTAAAACGTCATAAAGAGGTTAAAAAACTAGGGGGCCAAACACATGCAGAACAGGTTAGCGATAATGAAAACTGGAATTCAAAAGACTCAAAAAAAACGTAGACGCGGTACACATGCAGAGCAAGATACAGAATATGAAAGCAGAAAAAAACGACAGTGTCAAAATAAAGAAAGTAAACATCACGTTAGTGCAAACAAAGAGAAATTATTACTTGGAGAAATAACGAAAAGGCGAATAGAGATCGAATATATGGACATAGGTGATATGTCAGAAGTATGTAAATATTGTAAGGATTTGAAGTTTAAGTCAGAGAATTTCAAAAACGGAGTTTACCTCACATGCATTTATTGGTTACTTTACAAAAAAAAAATTATTAACTGCTGATGATGTTGATCGCTTTGTCTGTGCTGAAATTCCAAACAGAGAAACCTGTCCTGAATTATGGCACAAAGTCATTAAACACATGTCTCACTGACCTCATTAAAAAGATTCAGCACATTGGGACTCGAAAGATTCCAAATATTGTTTTTACAGAAGTTCTGAAATAAAAGTGAAACTAATGAAATAGCAACAATTCAAAGAAAAAAAAATCTTAAAAGTGTGTATCTGGGAAAACAAAAACGGGGGTTAGCGAGCAAAGCGAGCAGGGGGTGAAGCCCCCTAGTCTCTGAAAAAGGACAAAAGTCCAAGTCTTTACAGTCCTGGTACGTCATTTTTTGCTATTACGGTATCCAGTGACCTGAGATGAAGACTGGACTTCTTTGGCACTACGTCTCTTCGGAGAATCCTTGGGTACCGCTGGTTTGACTTTGTGTCGATTGCGCGGTTGCTCATGGAGTCCCGAATGATGCAAATTACATAAATAGTGAGGGAGCGTCAATTACGGCAATATGGCCATGTGTTGCGATTACCTGAGGGTGATCCAGCTCACAGGATCCTCATTGTTGAGGACTCAAACGGGTGGACCAGGCCAAGGGGACGCCTATGTAACACCTGGCTATGGCAGATTGATGGTCATTTCTGGAAGTTGGGACTGGACCATGTGTCTTCGAAGGGTTTGCCAACTGGGATCCTGAGCTGTTTCATCGTGTGGTGGGTGCATCAACATGCTGTACCAGTGCATGCTCCCCAACCTGACCTGACCAGACCTGTACTTAGAGATTGAGCTCTGTCCATTAGTGAAGACATACTGAGGATCTCAACTCTTTTGCAGACCATCTGAAAAGAGTGCAAGGGTACTAATATCTGGCAGCTCGTAGTTCATTCAGTATTTCTGCAGTATTCCAGGTGAACAAAAGGACAATCACCATAATAATGCATTGGTAGATATTACACAATTTTCATTCAACTTATGGCTATGTGTTCAGAACTCATTATAATGCAAAAGGATCATCATTATGACCATTGATTTCTATGACATACCCCAGCCTCCACTGTGATCTTTCCAAGCTCTCTGTCCTTATCATTGGTTGAATCAATGAGACATTGTGACCTTCCTCAACCTCATTAACAAGCACACAAACTATTTATGATTGTCCCCAAGAAAACTGAGCGCCAGCAGTCTCCTCATTTATTTACCAGTCAATTTAAATATTCTATGTTTTTCTGACAAAGTTTTAAAAATGAAATATAGTGTTTATTTAGTACAGTCTTTTGAAAAATACATGTATAAAACTGTAATTCTGGAATGCAGTTATTCACCTTTAAGGAATCTGTGGAGGAAATTCACAAAAATCTGCTCTGGCTGCTCATTCACACAAGGTGGGTGATGCTGCAATCACAGCACGACAACCAGCAAAATAATTCTTGGCAGCCAATCATCATAGCTTATCTAATGGGTGGCTTCTGCTGTTTTTTGTGTTCTGAAGAGGAAAACATTTCTATACAAAGAATTATACTCCCTCCAACCTATTCCCTGCAAATTCTTAGGAGAGTTTTTTTTTTTTGTTTGTTTTTTGTAAGTGTATTCTTGTTTGCTTTGAGCCCGCGTGCATGAGTACAAGTGACATAATAAAGCATTTAATTAGTCCTTAAGAATCTGAATTATACATCTTAGTGTGTGAGAGAGAAACAGAGAGAGAAAGAGAGAGAGAGAAAGAAAAGGACACACACACACACACACACACACAGAGAAAATGGGGAGGGAGCATCACTGAAATATTCAGGCTGTCATTGCCAGCCTGTCACTGACTGAACAACTGAACAGGCCTCCTGTTGCCTGGGAAACCAACCTGGTATCACTCTTAGCCAATGAGGAAGTCCGTGGGTGTTCTGTTGTGACAAACGAATATGCGTGGGGGGATAGTTTGATACAAGGCAACCCCTCATCCACTGAGATCAGCTGGGCCTGCCTCCTTATCCAAGCACCTCTTCCCTGAGAGTAGCTGGGCTTTCTGTTAAATTTCATCATTCATTTTTCCAAAAACAGCTGGGCCCACTCCTGAATCTTTAGTAACAATTATTTCAGATACTTGATGGTCTATTTCTGAATCCGACAATTCAGTTCTTTCTGTTTTTTTTGTTTCAACATTGTGTTTATGCTACAATTATTTTTTATACTGTATTTGTGATCATTATCTACTGGAATGGCCTCAAAAGTGGAACTGTACTTAATTGTAAATGGATTTGAATGGAATCTTAGGACAGCTGCTGGTTGTTTGCAAGTCTCTTACAGTTTTTTCTAAATCTTAGTATCCACTTTGTGAGAGCTCCTATACCCATTTCTAATCTCAGAACCCACTTCCTGATAGCAGCCAAATCCTAGTATCCAATTACCAAGAGCTTCTGGCTTGCTTCTTAATCGCAGTACCCACTGCCTTTTCTATTTCTAAATCTTGATGCCCAATTCCCAAGAGCTGCTGGCTTCTACCTAAATCTTAATACCCACTTGCCAAGGACTGCTGAGCACTTTTTAAATTTCACTCCTCTGTGTCTATACATCAGTGCTCAGTTCCTGATAGCTGTTAGTGTGTACTCGAATCACAAAGACGTATCTGAGACATAAATAACACTATGGAAAGGAAACATCACAGCCATCAGAAAACATATGCTACTGCACAAGCCCCAAAAGTAGACAGCTCACAGCTGTGTCTAGTGGTAGCTGAGTCAACCAGTTTTCTTCTTGTTTTAGATAGACATTATCCATTTATTTCCATGCAATTTACACGCACTTTGCAAACAGCTAATCTTGGAAAAAAACTAACTTTTGAAACAATCTACCTTAATGTTGTATGATTAGTTCACTTGCATAAATGCCACTGCATATACATGAGGGGGCAGCACGGTGGCGCAGTGGGTAGCACTGCTGCCTTGCAGTTAAGTGACCTGGGGACCTGGGTTCGCTTCCCAGGTCCTCCCTGCGTGGAGTTTGCATGTTCTCCCCGTGTCTGCGTGGGTTTCCTCCCACAGTCCAAAGACATGCAGGTTAGGTGGAATGGCGATTCTAAATTGGGTTTGGTGTGTTTTTGTGTGTCCTGCAGTGGGTTGGCACCCTGCCCGGGATTGGTTCCTGCCTTGTGCCCTGTGTTGGCTGGGATTGGCTCCAGCAGATCCCCGTGACCCTGTGTTCGGATTCAGCGGGTTGGAAAATGGATGGATGGATGGATATACATGAGGTGATATTTTACCTGCCATTTTCCATACTTTGTTGACACATATATCGATGCTGGAATTGTATTTAGGAAAATGTCAGGCGGACACTTCTAAAGATTTATGACTTCATTTTATTCTTTCAACCTGGCAATCTAGTGCTGTAACAAAGAAAAGAGATAAAAAGAAGAAGGGTTGGGAACCGTCAAAGTAACTCTACCTAAAGGAGGCAAGAAGAAAGTCCATAAAAAATGAAAAACAAAAAAAGATTCAAATGATAGGACATCCAGTCTTCACAATTCCCAGATCAGGAGGTGCTTCTGAGGGCAAAATTCATCTTCCACAGAATCCGGTTCCAGAATGAACACCAACTTCCCATCTGGTGTTTCTTTGAATAATTGCTGGGACAGAAGAGGCAAGATGTCAGAGGTCCTCCTGGGAGTCACCACTTGGTCAACGGATAGAGAGGAAGAAGCAATCAATAAGTGTGTCCCCCTAATCTCTGATATCGGATTCTTACCTTACTAGGGCCTTGAAAGTGCACCCATATTCACATGTGTCTAACAATGGAACATTTCTGTGATATCCTAAATTTGGTAAAGGGACTTAGAAATAAAGACAAAAGATCCTGACTGAACATTGAGAGGAAAGAAAAATAACAAAACTGAAACTAATTCCCAAGACAGAAAACTGAATTAACAAGCCAAAAATTCTAAATATAAAGTTATGAGTTGAAAGCTATAAAATCCAAAAAGCCAAAATGGTCACAAACCTTAAACATAAAAGTTGAAGCAGGCAAAGGAGGAAAAAAGAACACAGCTACTAATGAAAACTAATGCCATGGTGATTTGCTGTGGCACACAGGAGTCTTTTATAGGAATTTCAGGTAACTGCAGATTTAAGGAATGTGACACCAGAGAATTCAAATTGACACAAAGAAAGGTAAGGGAACAGGATAACCACAAAATAAAATGAACACAAACAAGAAGGGAACAAGGGAAATTATAAAACATGTCAAAAAGACAAAGCTAAAATCCTAATAGGACTGAAAACTGCAAATTTTAAAAACACAGATTAAGCCAAAATTTGTGGTAAAAAATCTGACAAATAAATCATTAAACTAGCATTTATTGAAACCAACATTTAGGCTTTTTATTTATCAAGTCTTGCCCAAGAAAATCTCAAAGATGTGACAATGAAAGTAATACACCACCATATTTAATGTCATTGCTACCATAATGCCATATGTCACATGACCCATGTCACATGTCTAACAACTGTCATGGCAACCATAAATAACATGGTGACATCCATGAGAAAAATCCACAAAATGGTGGAAGATGTGAGAAACAAAATGGCAGCACATTAAAACAAAACATAACAATAACAATTTTAATAATAATAAAAAACAATAACAGCGGTCAGAAACTGATACTAGTACAAAATAAATACGTTCTCAAGAGATATCAAGGACAGCCTGCTTGAATGACCCCTTTATTTACGACCACTTTCCCAAAGTTGCAAGTTTCGGGGGACACTGGAAGCACAGGAGTCTCTAGCTTTACTGGGAATGGACAAAAGGACCAGGAGATATTAACATGAACCAGAACCACAGACAAGGTCAAAACCAGGAGATCAAAAATATTTTGATCAAAGGCAAAGAACAGATTGAAATCAAAATGAAGCAACACTTTACCCACTTAGAATTGAGAGAGATTATTGTTTATTTTTTATTTAGCTGAAAGATAATCTCAACTCATCTTGCAGCCATATTCATACTGGAGGTTTCAGTGAAGTAACAGATGCGACAATCACAGTCATGTGACTCGTGATTCATGTCATGTAAATAATAAATGGAAAAAATAAAACAAGTACACATCATTCCCAAACGAGTTTCAAACACTACAGGAATTAAAGGATTACTCTACACAAAAACAATATTTTATTTAAATGTTACTTTCCCCATGTGCTTTGTAGTTTGACATCTAAGAAAAAAATTAAATTTCATGTTTTCTTGCAGAATAAGAAAAAATATTTATGACATAATAGAATAGTAATGAGGAACAGTTCTGTTTAACAACAAACCATGTGAAAACGTCCTTGGAAAACACGTAAAAAATTCTCATGAAACCTGTGTCGCATAATCCATATGTCCATTATCAATCCGCGTGGTCAAAATGTGCATGTGATGTACATTTGCTGCTCAAATATTATAAACAGTTACTTCCTGAAAACTCAGTATTGAATGGCAATAGGAAAGACTTAATATCCACTACAAAGAACACGGAGTGAGGAACATATAAACAAAATATCATTTTTGGGTGGAAAATTCCTCTAATCTGCGGTGGGTTGGCACCCTGCCCAGGATTGGTTCCTGCCTTGTGCCCTGTGTTGGCAGGGATTGGCTCCAGCAGACTCCCGTGACCCTCTGTTCGGATTCAGCGGGTTGGTAAATGGATGGATGGATGGATATTCCTCTAAAATGTACTGTGGCACCAGAGCCATACAGGTCAGCAGGGTTGTTTGGCAAGAAAGGTTTGGGGCCTTCTCTATTTAAACAAAGTAAGGTTACTTGACCTTTTAAGTGTAGATTGTAACACAAGAGTGATACTTGTCAACACACTGCGGTCTGGTGGCTTTCCAGCTTTATAGGGCCGTAATGGAATGTTGAACACGGCCTGGGAGTGAACCCAGTGGGGAATACAACAAATGTGAAGTCATGCAACAAAACTCAACTAGGTGTTTGCTGTTTTACAGTTTTTTGGGGTTTTCTTTGTATGTATTTTTTGGCTTGGCTACTATTTGGTTGAACTAAAGGTGGCTCTGATATTTCTCAGGTTTCTGCCATTGCTGGTGTCACATAAATGTTGTCTTTCCAGGTCAGCCATTCATCTTCGACCAATCAGCTCTAAAGTTAGCCTCTGACATCATAAAGCAGGCACTGCATGCGTAAAGGCACACAATTTCACATGCTTTTTAAAATCAGCACATTTTAGGAATCTCAATGATTGTAATAAATAGTTAAACAAGATGAAGAACTGGGGACCAATTTAGTAATCCCATTTAATAACTGAAAAAAATAATGGAAAATTGGAATGTCACATGTCATTTTTGTACTTGCTCCTTTTAAAGGCACTTCTGTGGAAGGAACTTCACCCTCAACAGTCACAGTGAATGCTAACTTCCGGTCTGATGTCTTCTTAAATAGCTGACAGTGCAGAAGGGGTGGAACTTCTGGGCAGTTAAATTGATTCTCCCTCCATTTTATGGACATAAAGGGATGAAGGAATCAGCAACTGTGCCACTCTACCCTCACTGTTCCCCTGCTCTTACCTTATTAGAACCCTGAAGTTGCTCCCTAAATGAAGGTGTCATACAGATGAAAGGCTTCTTTTTAACCCACTAAGTTCAGAGGTTTTTGAAGGGTTTTCACACATCATGATGGTCTTTTATTTTCCTACCTTTTTCATGCTATGCCTACTTTATCATATCAGAGGTTTCATTTCAAATCTGATTGGGTGAAAGTGAATGAGTGTGGAACTAGAAAAGATAACTTTCATTTGGATACAGGACCAACAGAAACTTGATGATATCATACCAACCAAAAATTAACAGGTCTTCTATCTTGGAATAAGTGATGTCCATTTTGTGTGTCCATTAGGAAGCACTTTGATACTTTATGATTGCTTTTATGAAAAGAGCAGTATTGTACTATATTAGTACTGGTGGAACATTTTTTTTTTAATAAAAATGCTTCAATCATTATGAGATGCAGCCTATAATGTAATTACACTGACTTCTTCAGCACAGCTGCATGACATGAACTACTCCTTAAAATCTCATTTTTAATATGGCATAACCTCAGTACTCAGCCTTGGCCTTGGCTGGTAGTTTTCTTTCTGCACAGTTGCTTAATCAGAGGCGAGACCCTGTTGTTATGAACTTATTGTTTGGTTATTTAACTAAATAGTTTTTTAACTACTGTATTTGTCATCAGTCCCAGTCCACATTTTGAGAAATCCTCAACAGATGTATTAAATTCAATTTTTCGGTCATCGAGCCTTGGGTTAAAACAAACTAAACAAATAACAGATTTAAATCTCCCAGGTGCCTATTAAAAAGAGCCCTTATGAAGATGACTTTCTGCAGCTGTTTTTCACAAAGTGCTTTGGCTATCAATGCCCCCCATTCACCCCCCCCCCCCCCCCCACTCACTCGCCAGTGCTAGCAGTTTCATTGATTTTAGTTCCAAACAAGCAGGGAAATGAAGGTGGAAGGATTTATTTATCCTCTCACGTTCTTCTATTTAGCTCTCCATTTGTTATTTTTAGTAACTCGTCAGATTGATCTTTTTAAATTATAGTTCAGACTTTAAGCACCAATAGAGCAGTACCTTGGGAGGGGGAGGGAAACGTAAAGGAAGCAGCACTCTAAAAAGGGAATAGACTTTTAAGAGGAATTACAAAAAGAACTCATAAAGACAGCTGGTTAACTCTAAAGACGTTAGTTAAGCTCAACAGTTAACTCCCACCCGACTCAATCCCTTTGATTTATAGATTTCACAATACTCTTCAGGTCAGGCCAAATATTGTAAGACGTGTAACAACACCATTGTTTCCATTTTAAGGCTGTTGAAAGGCATCCACCTTTTTCCACACTGCAGTGAATGCTAACATATTCTAATGATGTGTAATTCCTAAATAATAATCATAAAACAATAATTACAAATTAACCAGAATTGGATGAAATATGCTTGAAAATGGAAGTTTGAATACATAACTTTGCAGTTATAAAAATTCATCCACCCATCTGTCCATCGATTTTTGAGCCCAGTCAATCCAATCAGGATGGGTACATTTATTTGCTCATATTGGACAAATTTAGAGTTGCAAAATAATCTTGCATGTATATCTTTGGGATAGATGAGGAAAACCAGTGAATCCAAAAAAGAACCCATGCAGATGCTGGAAGAATGTGCTCACACCACACAAACAGTGACTAGATAGATCTTCAAGTCCAGTGTCCAGGAGAAATAGGAGACTGCAACACTAGCTACTGTGCAATCTTGATCATACATTTACTAAAATAATTCTCTCAGTATATTCTAATCCCTTTTTAGATTTTGCGGTTGCAGGGAATTTAACAGCATTCAACTTATTTGAGAAGCAGTGTTATGTCGTGGAAGGGTTCGATGGTGACCCAATCTTCACTTGTAGATCTGAGTACCCAAACCTTTGACTCTATTATGCCACACTTAACAGTCTACAGCAATCTACAGCTCCGTTTATGGTCACTGACAGGGTGAATTAGGGTTATGTCTATGCTTAAAATATTTCTTCTCCTCTCTTATCTCTAGACACCAGGCCATTGATTAGAAAGAGTTCTATAATCGAAGCAAAGGAATGAAGTCAAAAATTTATTCTTTTATTTAATAATTGTAGAATAACATTTTTCTAAACTAAGAATCTTAATGTGCCAAAAAGAAAAACAAAGCAAATAGATGTGGCAATTTATAACAATACAACCATGCAGATTTCTAGGCACCCAATGTTCATACAGTAGATATTGTGTGGTTCTTTCAATCATGCAGTGTGCTTCTGAACAGATAGGTCTTTGATCCAGCATGGTTTCTGAATGGATGTTGACATAAGGGCAGAGAGACAATCACCTACTGGCATGTCCTATGTTCATACTTGCTGTACTTTACTGGAGCTCTTGGATCAATGGGGACATCATTGTTTAAGAGCCCACTTCCATCCCATGCTCTCCCCATATTCCTTTTGGCCAATTCTGGGTAGGCAACACCTGTGTTCTTGAACCTTCTACTACTCATGGTCAAACTCTATGGATAAATGTTTCAGTTTGTCTGGCATCAGTTGGTGCCATTTAAGATGCCCTCAAGATCCTATTTTAACTGGTTCATATTGACTAAAAATTTACTGCATAGTTTTTCTCTAGCATGTATTTTATCACGTATAACAATACCAGCAAAATAACCTATTACAACATGCGAAAGCTGATGAATCAATCAATTGGTTAAAAGTCCCTCCTCATATTATGGGCTAAAGTTCACTATAGGCACATACAAACACACAATGTCATTTTGGAATCACCAGTTAACCTAATGTGGAAGTCTTTAGCATAGAAACTAAGATACCTGCAGAAAGAGACATTGGGAAAATTTTCAAGACCGACCAAGGCAGTGCCCAGGCCTGATACTCAAGCCCAGGACTCTGGAGTTGCGAAGCTCTGCCACCATTTCTGCCAAAAAATAAGGCAATTTCATTTGAATAAACCAAGCTGGGAGGGAAATGAACAGAACCATTAGCAATCACACCACTAGATTCAGGTACAGCTTTATCCATGGATCACAAGGATTAGAGTAGTCAACAGTCACCAGTGTTGAAAAATGTGTATTTCTTGTTTCTATGATATGATATAGTTTTTTAATGTACACTATTGTTTGAATTGTTTGTGTAATATTTCTTGTCTATTGCTCTTAGACTGTTATGGTCTGTGGTAGATAGGCAAACTCTTTGTACTGCACTGCAGAAAACGCGTATGCAAAAACTAGACAAAGAAAAACTTCAGGTGAGAATTGTTTTCTTTTTATTTAGCAAAAAAAAATCTGCCAATGGGGTAAATAAATAAATAATCATATATACAAATTTTTTGATAAGTCAGTAATTTTTGCAATAAGAAAAACGAGATATAATGTCACTATATAAACATTTTTCACTTGCTTAGTTTTCGTTTTTTGCAGTGTGTCCGCATATGGTAATAAATGTGAACTGTAATATCAGAGACATTTCAGTAGGTAAAACTAAAACAGAATACACTTTCAAATACCTGATCTGCTGTTGGTTCACCTGGAAGGGTGAGCCCTTAGCATTTGCAGATTGGTTTACTTTAGCACAGTCTGATTTAGTACAGCAGAAGAACGATATAAATACTATTAGGTATTATTAGGTTAGTTTTGCTGAACTGTCAACAGAATTTGTTTTGCAGACCATTTCACAATTGAGAAACTCACTAAAAGAATCTTTGGGAAGTTTTAAGGTTTTTTATGTTTTGTTTGGAAAACAAGAAATACTGCCTCCTAAAGCCTCATTCACACCTCCATGTTTACCCAAGTTCATTTTTCTGCATCCGGGCAATGGATGTAACTCATAGCATACCAGTAAAATGCCTCCTCTTCACATAGCCATGGAGGAGTACATTATTAAGAAATGTGACCGGCCGCATTTTTTCCACATGAAGATACACCAAAATGCACCATCACGCACATTACTGTGCATCTGGAGGTACCTCATCAGATCTTCTCCGATTAGTTCTGTCTTTGTCCTTCTCTTGTCCTGGCATTCCTTTAGAAAGTTCCACTCCCAATCCCTTCCCATCTTCTAGCAAATGCCTTACCCTATGAGGATGTGCACACTTCCAGTGATTTTTTTTCACTAGAGATCATTATTTCAATATTAAACGACAGGCAGACACACACAGAGTTAGTGCATGAAAACGTTTCGAGGCAGGAACTAAGCCCCTTTCTGGTATGAATTTTGCTGGAATCAAAATGTCATTTGTTGTGTGAATATTCTTGTGAAGCGAATCATCAAGATTTGCAGCAAACTGAAGTCCAAGAAAAGCGTTTCTCACATCACTACTAGTAGGTTTATCTCCAAAAAACTGTCACACTCTCGTCAGACCCAGCAACTGTCAATGATCAAACTGTGGCGGAATTTCCTGGTAGCTATTTAACCCCAGGTTTCTGTCTGATAGAAAGTAAAGGTAGGTAAGAAAACAAAAGAAAGGTTCTTAAATAAAAAACAGCAAGCTATGTATTAACTTATATTTAAGTGTTTTATTGTTATTATTATGTTTCACATCATTGTTGTTTTTTATTGATTTCCTCTGTTATTTTGTAATAGTGTACTGTCCCTTTTAAATGTATTGATTTTCCATCAGGATCATCCTGATGTCACTACTCCTGGGCCCTCCCTCAGGCTATTTAAACCAAGTGCTACAGCCTAGGAGTGGGAACCATTTTCTTTTGTCCGAGTCATTGTAAGTTTTGTGCTATTCTGTTTTGGATTTTCTGGCCTTCTTGATTTTTCTGCTCTGTTTATTGGATTCTGTTACTGGATTTGCAAATTGGGAATTGTTTGCCCTTGGATTGCCTTTAGGCAACTGCTTTGTGTCTCTTTTTTAGTTCTTGTTGGCGCTTCTTTGTATTTTTAATTTATTTGAAAATAAACACTTACATTTATAAAGAACATTTGTTGCCCCAATGTGCACAAATCAAAGTTTTTGGTTATCCTCCTCTTGCAGGGTTTTTGGTATATTTTTTCATATTGTTACAGTTGTTTTACCAACTCCTCCTTTTTGAGCCTGATCCAACTGCAGCCAGCAGGTGGGCCTGGAGCCTGGCTGGTCTGGTGGTCTTCTGCTAGTCAGACCAGGCAGGGTTCTGGCCTGCTTCCTAGCTTATTTGTGGATGCCTCACCTTATTGCTCTTTGAAGGGAACTCCAAATCATAACACAAAGCACAGAAGACAAAAGAGCACCAAAGGCACAGCACAAGTCTTAGGGAATACGCAGGGAAACATTTACTACTTCTGAGTGCAGGGTATATAAATCTCTTCACCATCAAATTGATTGCTTTGTCTAATCCTGCAGTGCAGGCTCAACTTGCAAACTGGGCTGAATTCCTATGGTATACATAATACTGAAGTAAACAAGAGAAGAGATAGTACTAAGATAACAGCCCCTTATTCCAATGTTAGCCACACACTTGCAACATCTGTGTTTTTATGGGCGTTGGTTGGATAATTATACTACTGACCTATAATCTAGAAACAGTCTTAAGCTGTCCATTGCTTCTGAGTGCAGGCCCTATGATGACACAACATCTCTTACACTAAGCTGTCATTAAAACAGATTGATACGGCATGCAGTGTCTAGTATATTTCAACCTTGTATAGTTCAACCTGCCCAATTCAATCTGCCATTGGGTCACAGCCTTTCTTACAGATAGGAAACAGTACGTGTATCTGGGCATACACATGTCTGACCCATTAACCCTCAGCACTGGGGGAACTGCAGGGATGTGTCCTTTTCCCCACTACTGTTCTCACTTTATACAAATGACTGTACGTCTGGTGAATCATCTATCAAACGTCTTATGTCTGCAGAAGACATTACACTGATTGGCCTTATTTCAAACAATGATGAGTCCATACACATACAAAAGGTGGAAAATCTCACATTGTGGTGCAGTCATAATATTTTGGACCTTAACTTCCAAAAAACTCAAGAGATTTTCATAGATTTCAGGAAATAGTCACCTAATCACCTATCACTTGCTCTAAATGGCTCAGCTGTTGGGATGACGGAATCATTTAAATTTATGGGCACTGTACTGTCACAAAACCTTAAGTGGGACAATAAAATCACATGCATTGTTAAGAAAGCCCATCGGAGAATGTTCTTTTTGCGTCAGATGAAGGAATTCAATCTCCCTTAAGCAATAATGGTCAAGTTCTACACAGCCATCATCGAGCCCATTCTGACCTCATCTATTACTGTCTGGTTTGGTGCTGCCTCCATTTAGGCTAAGGCCAATCGGCAGTGTATCATCAAAGCATGTAAAAGGATCATAGGCTGTAACTTACCACACATTCAAGTCCTATACGGGTCCAGGATAAGGATGCAAAGGGTGGCAAAGATCATTGCTGATCCACCTCACGCATGGCAACTTCCCTCTGGCAAACATCTTCATACAGTGAAAGTTAAAACAACATGTCACCTAAACGTTTTTTTTCCATGTTCAGTTATTCTGACTAATCAGGTCTGAGCTTCCACTGAGTATCTGTGTGCTGTATACCTGCACACTGGTCTGCCTTGACATTTGAATCCTACCATCTCTTCATGTTTGAGTATGGTTCTTGCACACTGCATCTTATTTTAGCATTTTATATTGTATGTTTTACCTTCTTATATTTATCATTTTGTATTTGGTGTTGTCCTTGTATGTTGCACCAATATCTTCAAGACAATTTCCTAATGTACCTGGCCAATAAAGTGAATTCTGATTCTGATATTTAATCAGAGCTCATATTTTGGATTTTACAACATATTGTAGTTTGTCAGGAGTGTATTATAATTATAACAAATATGACTAACTGAACCAAACCATACCATATCATCACAGTGAACCAATCAATAATGTACAGCAATCCATTACTAAATTTTGGCTCATGTGTCACGTGTTCTTTTTGCCCCTACATGTGTTTATTAAACCTTATGTTCCATGTTTTGCAAGGAAGTCTCACTGCTATCTTGTCACTTGCGCAATCTTATTCTCTGATGAAGTGTTTCATTTTGTTTTGCACCATCATAGCTCCTAAATTAATTATTTTCCCTACCAAATGTAAACATAGAGAATGCTTATTATTTGCCAACACAATGGACTCAACTTTGTACACATTAAAAAGTAAGCCCACACACAATTCATAATGATACTTGTCTTCACAGAGGTTTGAACCCCTGTCTGCTAGAGTGGATCACAACTTGCTCGCCCATCTATTGCTATATGCCACATCTCCTGTCTGTCTTTCTTTTTTCGCACCAACTATTTTAACCCTTGACTCATTGAATCTCTTACCTGAGGTGACTTTAAAAGGGGAATCCAAAAAGCCTAGTATGGGTTTAAAGGATAATATGTTTAAAACTGTCCAGACTTGGACCCATGTGTCATAAGTTTCTCAATTGTTACTGATAAGATGAAGAGAGAGAGAGAGAGGAGAAGTTGAGAGCCTGCGCTGATAGCTCATTGACGCACCCACCACACGAAGAACCACCTTGACTGTGACCAGAGTACAGCGAGTGACACCTTAGCACCACACTGAACAGTGTGAGGTTTTTTACGGTGGCAGGAGTGCCGATTCTTCCACCAGCCCCCAAGTTTTCCCTGTAAGTTGGAGGACCTGCTTGCAGGGTTGGATGTGGATTAACATTATATCCAGGACAACGCAATTGAAGGTTAAGGGCCTTGCTCAAGAGCCCAATGGAGTAGAGTCACTTCTGGCGTTTATGGGATTTGAAACAGCAACCTTCCAATTGCTGTTCAGATCCCTAGTCTCAGAGCCACCACTCCACCCTGTTTGATAAGCAAACTAATAAAAATCAATATCAAATGAAAGGTGTATAGAGATAAGATGTAGACAAAGTCATAATTTATAACACACTTCCTGCTGGTCTTCCCATTCAACTGTAACTTGCTATCTCTCCCACAATTCATCAAAGAAAATTTCCCAATTTGGGAGACTGATCCTTCCAAAGGGTACCTTTTTTCATAACCCTTCCATGATCTCCTTCAGCCAATCACCTAGTCTATTGCACTAGATGACTTTAAAAGCCATAAAACGAGGACCATCGCTGCCTGCCATTGACTACTCTCAGCAGCTGATATTTGGCAATGCAAGCTTTTCTAAGCTACCAACCTGCACAGTGTCCGTTGGTGTCTGTCAAGGTGGGTGTAGAGGAAAGGTACCACAAGCATATATCTCATCTCAGCAAAGTAACCCAGAATTCACCATGTGGAAGGAGATGGAATATGATGATTGCTGTGCTAATGTTTTCTTGAATATGTGGCAAAACTAACTCTTTCACATTATATTAACATTAAAATAAGTTACCAGTAAAGAGCTCTGGCTTTATAAATTATGAAACATGGTTCATTATTCAGAAGTTCCATTACACAGTCTGCTAGATCTTTTCCTCCAGGTGGTCTTGCATTTTGTTACCAACCCTTCTTGACCTCTGTTTTTCTTCTCTGGGTCACCTGCTCTGTAGCATCTGGAGGTACCTCATCAGATCTTCCCCAATTACTTCTGTCTCTGTCATTGTCTTGTCCTGGCATTCTTTTAGATTTTTGTTGAAATTGAAACATCATTGCTAGCATGATAAAATCAGATGAATGTTCATAACGTAGGCAGGTGCAAAATGCAACTTATTTTAACTTTAAGTAGTGACTGAGCACCACTCATTAAATGTCGATGATCTGCAGAGCGTAAAGTTTTGCAATGCTTCATTTGGTTTTATTCCTTACAGTGAAAATGATTTGAAAATCTTGATCGTGCAATCAATATATGGTGTGTAGGAGATGGACCCCATTTACATGACTGTTATATGACTGAGCATAGCTGATGATGAACTATTCAGTATATTCTTTTCATGTGATGTGACTTGCTGAAATGTAGTGGTGCTTTTCTATATTACGAAGCACTTAATCTTTAATTTTTTAAAAGTTCCTGTCTTATTCTTTACACTGCTTTTTTAATGTGTGCAGAGTATTTACAGTTTCTTACTGGCACGTATAGTGTTTTGTCTTGTAGGGTCCTATGGTGACTCTGTTTTCCCATTTATATTCTAAATTAACCAAAATGCCTCAAATCCCACACACTTATCTCTCTGTGGTCCGATACACTAGTTCATTTCGGCACCTCCTGCCACCTTCCCTTCTTTATTTACAACCTCAAGCAATTAGGCAGAGTGAAAGAGCAGGCAAGACAAAGAGCTACACTTCTAACAATGTATTATAGATATTACATTTTATTATAACTAGTGCCATACAAGCAGAAAGTAAGTGGCTTTCTAAACCAACACCATACATCTTGCATACATGATGCTAGATGTGTAATTTCAGGTGGCGCAATAACTTACAGTTGCATTCGATTCTTTGTGGTCAGCTCATCATTTGCATAATCCCAAACAGCCTGCTTTCTTCAGATCATCATCTGGTCTGCACTCGTCAGGATGCAACATGGCAGACAGAGCATGCTTTTGCAAGCCTCTCTCTTTATTGACCCTGGGAACTTTCTGACAAACTCACGACTTCCTGGGCCATTCACCAATAGAATAGCTCGGGCACAGCCCGCCACCTCAAGTAATTTTGTTTCCTGTCAGTATCCTCCAAACAAACAACTAACAAAGTATATGCAAATCATTAAGAAACAAAACTAGTCCTCTCTGTCAAAGGTGGCCAGCAAATCAGTCATAAAAAACATCATTCCTAAAGTTTTGGGGGTAGAGAAAAAAATGGTTTGCTCATTTTCCTTGTTCTTTAAACATTATAACAAGTAAAATGCTAATTCTACAAATAAAGGCATACAAAATATTTATCAACTTATATGCAGCATATCACACCACCATATTGACATTGCCAGTTACTCTACAGAAAACAAAAAACTTTCGTCACAGTTTGGCACTGGGTTGTGAATGGTTCATCCTCAAAAAAGGTATGGATTGGATTGTGAATTTATCCAAGGTATAACTACATAATCACTTTTTTCTTTGTTTTACATAAACAAAACATACAATATAACAAACAGTCCAGAATCTAATATTGAGGGTTCCTCAGAAATGTAATATCCTACACCACCCTACCAACCTGTAGACTTGTTTTGCTCAGCTGGATGAATCCCTATCCACCCCTACAACTCATTGGGAAAGTCATATTCTATATTATCTCAAATAAAAAAAATCATAATCTTTATGAGGATCTATTCAGAATTTTCTCACAACTTGGCAATGCAATGTACAGTAATCCTAAACTAACCATGCCAGACTTA
The DNA here is from genome assembly GCF_900747795.2 of Erpetoichthys calabaricus. NCBI lineage: Eukaryota > Metazoa > Chordata > Cladistia > Polypteriformes > Polypteridae > Erpetoichthys > Erpetoichthys calabaricus. The sequence goes on from NC_041405.2 coordinate 33,466,641, forward strand.
CAATATGCTTAAACTTTTTCATTTAACTAATTTTTTTTTTAACTTTTATTAAACTGTTTCATCTTAAAGAACAATTTTCATCGGGGATGTCAAATCATGAAGCTTGGTTATTGGGATTTATTCATAACGCTGTTTTGGGGCTTGCTGAATTCTAAATTTCATTAATTGTTTTTCAAGCATATTATTGTACTTGTCATTTTTATGTTTTGGTTGATTTGTGTTTTGTTATAATGAATTGTTTCAAATAAATTATTAAAAAAAGGAATGGCATAAAACACAGAAATGCTGTGGAACAAAGACAGAGGCATAGTCCACAAAAGAAATCAGTGGTTGTACTGATAGAAATCAGGAGACAGAAAGATATAAACCAGAAATTGTGACAAAGTCAAAAATATCTGCAGAGATCGGAAACCCGAAACTTTTGCTAAACCAAATACAAGAACAGGAAATTGTCTAAAATGTTGCCAAAAAGTCATAAGCCTGAGAGTATAAAAAAGAAAGAACAGCACCAAGGCATTTAGGAAAATATCCGCAGACTCACATGCAAACATGGACTCCAGTGCTGACCTTTAAATCTGTCACATTAGCAACATTTTAGAAGTGGGCTTCACAAAATATGACGGACGTTCAAAAAGTTTCCGCACATTTTTTAACTGTATTTATTAAGAATTTTAAAAAAAATTACATCACTTTTCTACATACATATTCACCTTCATTTGCGATGCAACATTCCCAGCATCGTACCAACTTTATAATACCCAATTACTACTCCTCCCGCCTTCACCATTTCCAACGAAGTACAAAAGTGAGGAAATGTTTTGAACGTCCCTCGTATCAAAATCAGAACGGCATCAAAAAAGATGTGAAACAATTTTTAACAAATCAAAATTACCTGTTTGTACATAAATAAATGTGACATTTGGAATCTTCATAGTTCAAAAACCCTAAAAGACTTATAAAGATCAAATAAAGCTCTGAATGGAGGCTATGAAAAATTTAAAACAAAACAGAATCATAACAGTGGCACTCTAATCAGTCGGTACTGAAAAACAATCTAAAATCCCAGTTCAATGAACAAACCAAAAGAAATAATAACAACTCAAAAATAATCACTCAAGATTAGTGAAATTATGGCATGAAAGTTCTGGGGGAGCCATTTGAAAAGAAGATGCTACAATGGTGTCTGTAGATTGTCAGAAGAGGCAGCACCATCCTGAGAGTGTGCTCCTAAATGGAGCTTGTGCAGAGTATGTGTGTGTGAGAAGGAGAGAGAAAAGAGAGAGAGAGAGAGAGAAGAGAGAGAAGAGAGAGAGGGAGAGAGAGAAGAGAGAGAGAGAGAGATGATCAAGCACTTAAGGATCACTACTATAAGACCTCCTCTGCCTAAATCTATTGGCCTGTGTATGTGGCCGCTGGGGAGTCCTGAGGAAGATCCTGCTTAGATTGCTTCATGCATCTGGTGAAAGTGAGTGCCAAGGGTCCTACCTCTTACCCCAAGGGAACAACATGAGGTGGAACCAGCAGTATGAATATGCAGGTAGTTAACAAGGCAGAGGAATGATCTTTGGAGATACAGTACGTGGAAGTAGTTATGGCAGTGACATTGGAGGGTAGCTGAGGAAGGAGGAAGCCTCCAGTAGACCTCATGTGAAGGAACAAATGAGGACATTGCATTTCACAATGTTTCAGCCTACCAGCACCAGTGATGATGCAACCTGTTTATCTGGGGGATGAACTGCTCCTGGGTTCCAGCACTCACCAGTCCATTCTTCATTACTGCATGCCAGCCAAGATGGGAATTTTAAGGCACCTTGGCCAGGTATTGTCTGCAATCTGGACATCCTTCCATTATGTCATCCCAGACGGACAAGAAATCCTCCTCCATCCTGGCTGGGATGCCCATCTGTTCCCCTGGGCACTTACACTACATTGAACATTTTAGCAATTCATTAAATTACTGAGGCAAGTTTACTACTTATTAATTTTTTTGCACAATAGCACCATCTGCTGTGGAATGAGAAGAAATGCCCCACCTGGCCTTAATACAGCTGCTCAAGAAGAGAAAGAAGAAAGCAAGGGTCTTGTCAAAGAGATGGCTCCTGTATTTCATGCTTTACTGACCCGGAAAAAATACAACATAAAAGCATTGCCTTGTGAAAAGAATAAAAGAGAGGCTACAATTTAACATTTCCTCATATTGTGTGTAAATGGAACTGTTAGTGGTTTAGAAGTCCCTGGCATGAAAAGCTACGTGTTCTTCAATGTTCCAGTAGATCAACATACAAAGCACAACTGATAAATAAAATGCTACTTGAGTTGGGCAGACAGATTATGAAGCTCAACCAGTCGAAAAAATCAAACTCTTCTTGACATGTATCAGTCCTTTCTTTCTTAACAAACTTCATTGGGGCAGTAAAAGGAATCCCATAAACAATCATCTCTCATATTAACCAAGCTAAACAACGCATTACTCAAAATTAGTATCAACTTATATTATTATAATATAAGAGACAAATAACACCATTTTTTAATAGCACGCCTGTCTACTTACTGAATGGAGCAGATAGCCTAACAGAAGCAAAGACTGCAGTTGTTTAAGGTTTATTTCCTCACGATTTTTACTTTTCCTTACTTCAGCTTTTATCATCAGCCGGGCGTCTAAACAGATAACAAGTAAAAAATGACAAGCTTTTGACATGTCGGTAAACGAATCTCGTTTTAATGGGCTCCTGTCGGATGCAGGTAGCCGCCTGCCACTGAGACAGCTTTTGTTGTTTGTCTGTGTGTGTGTGTTTTCTCAAATGACACCTTCAGTATTTAAATCCAGCTTTTGAGGGAATAGTCCATACTGAAAATACGCTTTGATGCTTCCAAAAATACCAAGCCATTTCTAATTAAATGCTTGAAACTTGCAAGGAAACTTGACTGTGGGTTGTGCAGTTTACAATACCGTGAATCATTAAAGCATAAGAATAAATGCAGTAACAATTTAACAATGGGGACTTTAAGGACTTTGTGTGGTGCATCTGTCAGTAACTTATTCTAATGTAACACACAGTGTTTGCTAAGGTCTTGTTACACAGAGGTAAGTGACTAATACAACAGATGCTTTCACTGGACTTTTCTAAGTACTATTAAGACTAAAAAACAAATAGATTCTTTTAGAATTTTAGTAGTAAAAGAACAGTCTAACAGAATGTGAAGTGCATTCAGAAATAACAAAGCAAAATTAAAATACACAGGTGGTGAAGGGTTCTCATGGAACGCAAACGTGAATATCGACAGAGTTTCTTTGCAGCTTTTGTCGATTTTCATAAAGCGTTCGACTCGGTTGATCAAACTGCCCTGTGGGACATCCTGAGGGTTCGCGGGATCCCCTCGAGATTGCTGGATATCATGGCCGGCCTGTACACTGGTACTGTGAGTGCTGTGCAGAATGGGGTTCATCAGGGGTGTGTTTTTGCTTCTACTCTGTTCAATGCTTGTATGGACTGGGTGTTGGGCAGGGTTGTGGGGTCCAGAGGCTGTAGGGCATCTGTTGGTGAAGAAAGATTCACGGATCTTGACTTTGCTGATGATGCTGTGATCTTCGCAGAGTTAATGGAGGAATGGCATAAAACACTGATTGAGGAGTGTGAGTGTCTGGGCTTCCAAGTGTCCTGGATAAAAAAACAAGATCCAGGCCTTTAATGACCTCTTGGGCACAGCTATCAGCAGTGTGTCTGTCTGCAGAGAGAGTGTCGACCTTGTTGAGAGGTTTACTTACCGTGGCAGTGACATTCATATCTCTGGTGACTCTTCCTATGAAGTCAGTAGACGGATTGGGAGAACATGGCGGGTCATGAGGTCGCTGTAAAGGGGTGTGTTGCGCTCCCGATATCTATGCAAAAGGATGAAGGTCCAAGTCTTTAGAGTCCTGCTGCTTCCTGTCTTGCTATATGGTTGCGAGACATGGACGCTATTCAGTGACCTGAGACGAAGACTGGACTCCTTTAGTACTGTGTCTCTCAGGAAAATCCTTGTGTACCGTTGGTTTTACTTTGTGTCGATTGAGTGGTTGCTCACGGAGTCCCGAATGAGGCACATTACCTGCATTGTGAGGGAGCATCAGTTACGGCACTACGATCCAGCTCGTAAGATCCTCATTGTTGGGGACCCGAGTGGCTGGACCAGGCCAAGGGGTCACCCACGTAACACCTGGCTGTGGCAGATAGAGGGTCATTTCTGGAGGGTGGGACTGGACCGCGTGTCTACCTGGGGGGTAGACCAACCAGGATCCCGAGTTGTTTCGTCTTGTAGTGGGTGCGGCAATGCACTGTACCAGTGCATGCTCCCCAACTTGACTTGACTTGACTTGGTGGTGAAATAGTAAATATACTAAACATGCATTTTTCTGAAGTCTTCACATGTGAGAATGTCGATAACCTCCCAGTGGCAACAGGGGAAACAAAGGAGGTACTGAATAATCTGGAAATTCTTGAAGGAGAAGTACTACTTGGATTAAATAGGCTGAAATCAAACACGTCACCAGGACCAGATCAGATTTATCCTCAAGTGTTAAGGATGTTAGTAAGTACATGTACAGTATATAAATGATGTATGTGTTTAGAGTCACAGTACACTGGGAAAATTCTTAGGGGCTGGAAAATAGGCAATATTATCCCATTATATGAAAAAGGTGATCGGGCAGGTCCAAGTATCTATAGGCCAGTAATCTTATCATGCATCATTGGGAAATTAATGGATGTAATTATGAAGGAAAAAATAAGCAACACATGGCAGGAACAGTCAGTATGGGTTCAAATGCAGGAAGTTGTGTTTTTCTAACCAGAGGCGTAGCTAGGGTTTTCAGCGCCCGGGGTCAACTGAAGATTTCGCGCCCCCTCCTGTTTGCCAAAATGCAATGGGGAAGGGAAAGAAAATTTTAAAATGGCGCCCCCTGGATGCTGCGCCCGGGAACAGATGTCCCCCCTTGCCCCACCCAAGTTACGCCACTGTTTCTAACATGCTGGAATTCCATGAGGAAGCAACAAAAGGACATAATCAAAGTGGAGCTTATGATATTATTTATCTTGATTTTCAGAAAGCATTTGAGAAGGTGCCACATGATATGTTGAACATCAAACTAAAAGAAGTTGGAGTTCATGTGTGTTGTGTAGTTGGGTGCAGAAAAGGATAAAACATAGGAAGCAGAGGGTTATGGTGTGAGGAACCTTATCAGAATTGGGTGATATTAAGAGAGGTGACCAGGCTACTGCGATTTTTAATATATATAAATGATTTAGATAGGAATATAAATAACAAGCTGGTGAAGTTTGCAGATGATGCCAAGATAGGTTGATTGGCAGATAATCTAAAATCTGTTGAATGATTACAGAGGGACTTGGATTGCATACAGGCTTGAGCCCATTTGTGGCAGATGAAATTTAATCTAAGTAAATGCAAAGTATTATGCGCTGTAAGTAAAAATGTTAGACTATAATACACCATTTAAGATCTGAAAATTAAAACTACTCTTTATGAGAAGGATATAGGAGTTGTAGTGGAATTGTCCCTATTAACTTCCAGACGGTGTTCAGAAGAGATCAAGAAGGCTAACAAAATGTTAGGCTATATAGCACGATGTGTGGAGTATAAGTTAAGGAAAGTTATACTTAAGCTTTATAACACACTAGTTAGGTCGCATCTGGAGTACTGTGTGCAGTTGTGGGGTTCAGGCTACAAAAAAGGCATAGATGTGCAAGGAGTCCATTAGTAGAGCGACTAGGCTGATTCCAGGACCGCAGAGGATGAGTTATGAGGAAGGATTAAAGGAGTTGAACCGTTTAAGATTAAACAAAAGGAGATTAAGAGAAGACATGATCGAAGTGTTCAAAATTATGAAAGGAAATAGTCTGGTGGATCAAGACTACTACTGTAAAATGAGAACACAGGCACACTACTGAAACTTGTTAAGGGTAAACTTCACACAATTGGTAGGAAGTTTTTCTTTACGCAGAGAACCACAGACACATGGAATAAGTTAACTAGCAATGGGGTAGACAGTAGGATTTTGGGACCTTCAGAACTTGACTTGATGTTATTTTGAAAGGAAATAAGAGGATAAGATTGGCGAACTTCGTTGAATGGACTATTCTCACCAAAATTTGTCTATTGTTCTAAATAAAGCATCTGTTAAAGTCTTATTACAGGAAGTGGCTAATGCAAGCACAATGTGTACTGACAAAAGTCATTGGTGCATTACAAACCTTGTCAAACACACACAAAGAAGTGTCTTAAAATACGGCAATAACTAATAAATGCACCAGACAGCCTCTACTCTAAAGTGTTACCATAATATAATGATAAAAATTTTAAAAGAAATAATAATTAATATATCAAGTACCATTTCTGTGTTTTATATACATTAAGCAAACATTTAAAATAACTGTTTGTGTTTAATATACTTTGCATACAACATAATAATTCTTGTGAATCGAAAGTCAAGAATGAATAATGCAAAAACAAAATACAACTTATCCTAAATGAAGTCCCCACACATCACTCCTTTTATAACTGAACAAATATAAACTTTGTGTAAATAAATAAATTATGCATCTTACATTATATATCCACTCTCTACATATAAAATCCTAAACCTAAAAGTGCAATGATTTTGTGCAACGATTTTGTGTGACTTTTTATGTGACATTTTTTGTCATGCTTTCAAATTGGGATTATTTTAAAACCAACATATATGTTTGGTATCATTCTTTTCAGAATTTATCGAACTTTAATGTGATGTTGTTAGATTTTCAGATTCTTATTCCATTTTTAAATTATAAACTAAAAAATATCAAGAGTAGGACAGATGCTGTACAGGCTTTTAAATATTTGAAACACCGTGTGAGATGCAGATCACGCAGCCGTCAGCAGCAGCAAGCCAGCAGCTGATCGAGCAAAGAGGAGGTAAAAAAACCAAACTATTTGTTTCCCATTATGTCACCGTTTAAGAGGGGGTTTTGGAGAAGCGACCGCGTCTCCTTGGGGTGCGTTCAGCTCCCCTCTTTACAACATGAGCGGCAGAGACGTGAAGTGGTTGGCGCGTAGCCAGGGCCGGATTTTCCTATAGGCTAACTAGGCTTCAGCCTAGGGCCTCAAGATCAAGAGGGGCCTACATTCAAATTGTTAGCAAAATTTTATTATCTCTCATGTAATTTACAAACTTAAAAATGGAAGGTGAAAGGGCCTCATAAGTGGAATAGCCTAGGGCCTCTTTTCATATAAATCTGGCCCTGCGCATAGCGCAGGCTGGGGGGTTTGGCAAACGAAGCGAGTAGTAGGCGAACCCCCTAGCACAAGCTATAAATTCACTAAGCAAAAGTCTGTTATATTGTAAGTTTGTCATATTCCGTGATGGGGGAACTATGTGCACTCCTTAAAATAAAGGTGCTGGAGTGGTTCTTCAGAGTGATCCCATAGGGAAACAAAATTTGAATCCCAAAACACTCATCCACATGAAGGTTCTAAAAAAACTTTCATTTATTTGGATCTGTAAACATACAATAAATAACCATGAACAGATGGGAGCAGATTTGTAAAATACCAATGGGTCATGATTTTATTGGTCACAATGGCACAAATTAAGTCCAGGTTTTCTTAATGTGTTAATATCAGCTAGGTAGCCTATCATACATTGAAGATGACGTTTTTTTTTCTACATATTAGAAAGTTTTTCAAAGCACAAAGAACCAGCTTCATATGCTAAGAACCCTTCCCAGAATGAAATGGTGATTTGTCAAGCACTGGTTCTACAAGTAATCACACACTCAGTAAAGAAGAATAGAATATTGCCATTAAAGAGACAGTATTTTTAAGATGGTGCTTCTTGCTTGAAAATAATTTGATCACAAAAATGTTATTTTGGCTTATTCTATGGATTTGTTCACTTGCTTGATTCTCACAAGCATCCAACTAACACTATAAAGAAAGCTGATTTTTATTGTCAACTGGATTGATAGATTAAGAGCTACAAATGTCCAGCTGGGATGTTACAAATGCATGTTCCATTTAATCAACAAAAATAGTTTAAGTTATGATGTGTTTTCAAAATAGTATGGTCAAGTTTTGCACATAGTAGTAAAATTGCTCTAAAATGAGGGAAAGAATGGCCATTAATAGCAATATCTATCAATCTTTTTATGTGTAGGTTCTTAGCATTTAGCAATTTGGTATACAGGGAAGCCATAGAGAGACTTCTGACGGTCCAGGCAGACATTAGACTGGCCTGGGGTCCCAAAGGCTATGTTTAGTTATGAAAAAGCTGTGAGCTAAACAGGAAAATCTTAATGACAACAATGAGGTAGTATCGGGAGCTGCAATTTAGCAAATACATGTTCCAGGAATATCACCACAGATCTCGTAAATTATACAGCATTGGAGTGCATTTGTGAAGTGCCCCCTCCTGCTGTAATGACAGCCTGACATACTGGAGCTAGTCAACGCACTGCTGTTTCTAGGTAACTTAACCAGCGTTAGAAAAGGGATGCAATGCGTACATGGATTTCTTTCTTTCTTTCTTTCTTTCTTTCTTTCTTTCTTTCTTTCTTTCTTTCTTTCTTTCTTTCTTTCTTTCTTTCTTTCTTTCTTTCTTTCTTGCAGATATTGAAATAAATGGTCCAATGCAGTCAGCTGTGTCCCACATTAATTCTATTATGTATTGAATAAAATGCATGTAACTTGCCATTGAAGTGTCATAGGTATTCTGCACACATCTATAAATCTTGGCAGTTCTACATAAAGGTAAAGGAAATTCTCAGGTGACTTTTCACTGTTGTAGTTCCTGCATTTGGCTGGAGGCAGTGTAAATGGCAAGGCTTCGTGGTAACTGCTGAGTGTTGTACTATAATTATAAGTGAGCTAAAATACTAGTTGTGCAAAACTGTACTCTGATTGTGTCAACTGTCAAGAGCCTGCAGTCACATCATCCAGGACTCAGGAGTATGATCTTGTGTGTTTTGTTCTGCCTCATGGCTTATTAAGCCAGTAGGCTTTTTTTTTTTCACCTGTGGGGTGCAGTTTCAACTAAAATGAAAGCCATTTTCTCACCTACTATTTAGAATATTAAATGTTTTGTGCTCTTGTTCAGTCTATGGTTTCGAGCATCATGGGGTTATAGAGAGTACACCTTGAAATCTTGCAGAGGTGCAAAAATAACGGCTTCCTGTCTGCTTCTGACTGTGTCCATTGTGATGACATTGAAAACAATCAAGAAGCAAAGCACAGCGCAAGAATACATTTGGTGGCACAACTGTGTAAGTGGCTCAGCTTACCGAGGACTGGTTTTGAATACAAGTTGCGCCAATGTCCCCATGAAATATGCACATCTTTACGCTCTTAAGTTAGTTTGTATTTCAGGTATTTTAGATTCTTCACATATCCTTCAGACAAGCAGCTTAGAGTTGAGTGATTCTAACTGTGTATGTAAGTGTACCCTGCGATGTACAGGCACCCCAGCCATGGTTGATTTCCATCTTACTGCCAATGCTATTTCCTACAATCCTAGATTGGATTATGTGCCTTTTGAAAAAAAAAAGGAGGATGGAAGGACACCACAATTTTGCACAGGTGGATACCTGTCAAGCCAGCTTTGTATTAGTCATATAGAGAATTTTTCAATGAAATTTAGAAACACTAGCCAACCCGCGGCGTAGCATATGCCGCATAACCACGCCGCTTTTTTAATGATTTTTAAGCACAGAGAAAAAAAATTAACATTTGAAAAATCCGTAATTTAATAAACCACCAAGAAAAGTAACATTGCAACAATGCACGCTACGAACCAACATGCAATTGTCCGTGACTGAAAACTGGAGGACCGCCGTCGCGCATCCACCTCCCAGAACGAGGGACGGGGCTGGACGACGCTTGGGCGTGGAGGGCGGAACGGGGGGAGACGGGAAGGATGCCCATTCCGCCCCCTCTATCCCAGCCCCCCCGCCATTCTAGTCTGCTGATTTTTTAGTCATCTCTTAGTCATCGTTCAGTACGCACTGCCTGCTCATGTGCCCGCCCCCAACTCCTCACCTGAGTCTCTTTCATCTGTGTACAGTCCACATGCACCTGTGAGTCATGTTGACTTTTCATTGTTCTTTGCGGTTCCGGCTGCTTTTCTATATATAATCCACCAAGTCACCCGACTATGGTAGTAGACGACGGAGGGGGGTGTGTACAAAGGGCAGGGACGTAATCAGTGTGAGTATATGACCCGCACTTACTGGGAATTCCTTGTTCGTGGGGAACAATTGCAAGCCCCGGTCTCCATCACGAATGGGGTTCAACGGCTTACCCACGTCTCTCGGCTCCGGGTAGACACATGTTGATCCATTCACTGTAGCGCTCGTGCAGTAACGGACATCCAAGGGCATCACAGACCTGTTAATGCTCAATCTCACGTGGCTGAAAGCCACTTGACCCTCTAAGAAGTTGGACGCTGACTGCTCTTGGGTCGCGTAACTATTTAGCAGGCGAGAGTCTCATTCGTTTTCTGAATTAACCAGACAAATCGCTCCACCAACTAAGAACGGCCATGCACCACCACCCACAGAATCGAGAAAGAGCTATCGATCTGTCAATCCTCTCCGTGTCCAGGCCGGGTGAGGTTTCCCGTGTTGAGTCAAATTAAGCAAAAGGCTCCACACCTGGTGGTGCCCTTCCATCAATTCCTTTATGTTTCAGCTTTGCAACCATACTCCCCACCCCCACACCACACCCGGAACCCAAAGACTTTGGTCACCCGGTTGATCTCCAGTCGGCATCATTTATGGTCGGAACTACGACAGTATGTGACCGTCTTTGAACCTCCGACTTTCGTTCTTGATTAATGAAAACATTCTTGGCAAATGCTTTCGGTCTCGTTCAAATTGTTGTCGTGCGTGTGCCATGGTCGGCTGCTTAGTGAATTGTTGGTGGGCGGGGCTCTGTGTTGTCAGTGGGCGTGGCTCTGTGAGTTGTCATCATATCCCATGGTCTTAGCGTTGGTGGGCGGGTCTCTGTGAGTTGGCTGGCGGGGCTATGCCGTGTGTATCCCATGGTTGTCTTGCTTGTTCTGTCAGCTTAGTGAATTATATATATAGATACTTATTAAGTTTACACTTTTGGTTTATTAATATGTCCGCTTCATTTTATTTATTTATTTATTTATTCAGCAGCCAAAAAAATGAAGAACACATTATACAGTTCACTAACTAACTAATCATGCCATTTTGCACCTGTAACATACAGTTAGTGCCATTTCTTTCAATCCTTTTACTATTAGCGAACATCTTAACCAATTGGTAGACTCCTAAAATTCAAAATTTTTGTGGTGAGTTAAGAAAATATAATATTTTATTGTTGTTATAGTGCCAAAGAACCAAAAACTGCAAACAGATCATTTTTGTTATGCTTTTTTTTGGTGTGCCAATTAAAGTGTAAACTATACGGCTTTGGTTCCATTGCTGCTTAATAAACTCCAACCATTGTTTTTTGTATTAACCAAATGTTAGTGTCCCTCAGTCCTCACCATTTTTTCTCCTTTATATTTCTGCATTAATTGAACTTCAGAAATTTGTTGTTGACTCGCTAGCTCTTCCACGTTTTTTTTTTTTTATCTCCAAAATGGATTGGGATGCACTGCATTGCAGCTGGCTGAAGGCTTAAGCAGTCATGATATTAGGTAGATGTCAGCACTCTGCATGCAGTATCCAGTACAAGCTGCAATCTGTTAATGGCTTAGGAAGGAAGCTAATGAAGGCATTGGAAAGATGTCCGGCATTGCAGACGGAGCTGAGCGCAGGCACTGAAAATGTTTCATATGTGGAACAAGTGGAGAGCATTTAGCCCACGTTTGAAGTACTTTTACTTTCTGCACCTCTCGCTGCACAGCTGGCATTATAAGTGCTCTGTTTGTCTATATAACATGCTTCCATTCTTAGAATTGAAGTGGTGTCACCAAGGTGGAGGTGCTTTTATAACAAGTCCTTTCATAAAAAGAGTGAGCAGACAGGTATGCCAGGCAGTGACATGTGAAAAGTAAATAATGGCAAGCAGATGGGATAGGCATGAACATTAAGTTGGCAGATGGCAGCAACCAAACAGCAGTGCTTTGGGCTTTTGGGTTTCTATAAATCTCCGTTGGAGACTCTAGCATAAACACACACATCCATACACACAAAATAAAACTAACATGCCAAAGAAATACAAACATATATTTGCATAAAAAGGATACCTAATAAGATTGCTTGGGAAAGATAATGAAAGGCAGATTTAAAGACTACAAGAGATAGAGTGTTTCTCTATACCTCAACTTCTGTGATATTATTTTAATCAAATTATTAGCCAAATCATTGTATACTGTACTTATCTTTCATTTCACTTCTAATTTCCATCAGGTGAGTTTGCCTCCTCCTCTTAAATGCAAGTAATTAAGTCTGCACTTTATGTAGTCAAGCTTCTGAATATTGGATAAAATCCAAAGAAATAAAGTGACAGTAAAATCACTCATTGGAACCTGTCATGGAAATGCTTAAAAAAAGAAACGTAGCTCTGGCATGCACTCAATCTTACCCAAATGTATTTCCAAAAAGTTAAAGGTCAACATCTGTCATGTTCTCGTCCTAATCTGAGCAGTCTAATTAAGGCAGGTTTAAATGATTGATCAATTGATTGATTAATTCATCACATACCTGGCTCCTCTTTTGATAAGTGGCCTTGTTCTGAGGCAGCCTGAAATCTGTACATAGTGCGTTTCCATTTAGTATGCCATTTTGCTGTTGTGCCCAGTCTTTTGGATTGTTTGTTTCAGGTTTTGAATTGTTTGTACTGTTTTATTTCCTGTGTATATTTTTTATCATTTTTTTAAATGGTTGGCATCATTTTGTGCAATACGTTTTATGGTTCTGCCATACTTTTTATAGCAATGGTACCTGTCTCTAGTCACATGCCATGGAAATAATGTGACGTGTGATGACATCAAGCTGCTGCTATAAAACATGGAAGTGTGAAAACTTTGCATTAAGCTCAAGACTTCTCTTTCTCTCTCGGACCCCCATCCCCTCCATCCCCCTAAACCCCCAGCTGTTTTAGTTTCTGAGGGTGAGTTTGGCTGTCATTAAGATTTCGATGCTTAGGCTCTCCTTTCGCTTGCTTTGACCACTGCTGTCTCCTTTTTGATTTCTGTTTAAAAACACCTCACATATCTCTCTCTGCCAGTCTACTATAAATTTGGTCCATTTTATTTATTTATTTTTTTGTTTAATGCAGCTATAGTTTAGCTACTTTTATATGTGTTTTGATGTCGAATTATTTGATCTTTGATAATTATTTCACAATTAAAATTCAATTTAGAAAGTTTTTTTTTGTTAACGTCCTATTTTTCTTTATTGACGTGACACCATCCTAAATCTCATCATGTGGCCAACATTCTATCTCAGTGAGATAGGAAGAGATTTTATGAAAAGGACCAGGAGATAGAGATGTAGTCAAAATAATGAGCCAGGTACAAAAAAATTCTAGTCAATCTTTTGCCAGTCCTAATCACTAACCAAAAATAAAAGTTCAAAAAACACAAAGCAGAGAATCAAAAAACCAATAATAACAAAAACAAAATAGCATAAAAAAAACGTTTAGGTTATCGCATCGAGTCATCTGTCAAGATTTAAACATCATCACATATTATGACACCAGAGGTCGCACTCCCAGAGGCTCATGGGAGAATTATCAAACTCAGAAAATAGAGGCGCCCATGCAAAAATGAGATGGTGTCACAATAAAACAGAAAAAAAAGCTTTTAATGAAAGAGATATAAAATTAAATGAACTCATAAATGAATTTTTCCTTGGAAGAGAGATAAATATTTCTCTAAATACTCCAGGAAAGGAATAATAAAATTAACAAAAATCATAAATCATGACAATTGCACAGATGACATCATGGAAAGTAATATTATAAATATGGCGGGGATCACACAGTATTTTATCCTTTGTTATACATCAGTAAGCGCTTTTGCCCTGGCTTATTTTTTTTCTTGTTTATCAATGTATTTTTTAGTTATTATTTCTCATGTATTCTTTGATATGTACATTTTCTTAACAATGTTACATTTATTTATGATTCAGTGTTGTATACATATTCTGTTCTCCTACATTCTTTATGTTTTGTGAATGGAAACCCTGGAGCAGGGGTCACCCTGACATGACTGCTGAAGGTCTGCCCTTAGCCTTTATATTTCATGTTGGGCAGTATGTCGTTCAGTGGTTCATTGAAGTTAGAGCTGCAGTTCTTTATTATGAGTATTGTTGAATTTATTTTGGTTTTTGGAATTTTTCTTCTGTTTTTGTGGATACTAATATTTGGATTTCTATTTGGACTTGCTACATTTTTTTATGAAAATCCCCTTTTCCGTATCTTTGCTATTTTTGCCTTGGCTGATATTTTTGTTCTGCCTTTATTACATATAAATAAATCCTTTATTTTTAAAGATTCTTCATTAGCATTGTATTTAAACAACAGAAGATTTCATGATTTTCTCTCTTGATTGAAGGGCATTTGTGTGCATTTTGAACATTTACATTTTTTTAGAACCTTAAAAGCCAGTCCCACATTTTGAGCCTTTCACAGGCTGAAGTCTGTCAGTGCAGTTTGTGATAAGGTTGCCTGGGGCGAGGCCTATGCTTAGCAAGGTTAGTGAAGGTCATAGCCTTGTCTGTGGGCCTTTTGAAGGTCTATCACCCCTTTTTTAACCATTTAGCCAACACCTTTGGTGGATAAAACTCTCTTTGCAACTCTTAGGTATAGTTAGCTTTGAGAGTGTGGTCAGTTTGAATGGAAGGAGAAGTGTCAAATTTTTGTTTTGTACTCTGTGATCATTATGGACTGTTCAAAATATTCCTGTAGTCATAGGGTGTTGTACCATGTTAGCCATTATGACTGTAGTGAGAAGTCAAACAAAATGACACCTTTTTTTGGCTAACTAAAAAGATTACAATATGCAACCTTTCGAGGCAACTCAGGCCACTTCTTCAGGCAAGATGTAATCTTCCTGTAATTAATAACATTATTCCTGTAAATAATAGTGGCAGGGAAGGCTATAGTTTACCATGGCCCATTACTGAAAAAAAAGTGGATTCAGAAAATGGATGGTTGAATGTTCATTAATATCCTGTTCTGAAGTTACGTGATGTCTGATAAATTTAATTGATTTGATTATCTTATTACATGAACAGTACTTATTGTTTTGTCATGTTGTCAGTATTTGTCAAACCGGGTCTGTTGTGATTAAAATGAAATTATATATTTTAATGCATACTTGTTTAACATGGTATGACACAGTGGTAATGTGTTACATGATGCATGGACATGAACACATGGTATTAAAACTCCTACCATTGCTACTTCTTCACTAAGTTTAACCTTTGCAGTGTCGTCAACCGAGTGGACACACCAGTCCAAAAATGAAAAGTTGGAATGCCAACTGGGCCTCCCCCTTTTAATCTCCGCGGCAGCAATACAAAATAAACAATCACACATGGGTGCAAACAAGAACAAAAAAGAACACTAATCAAGCTGTAATGTGTCAGACATAGTTAGGTTGCTCTGTAGAGAGGTCAGGTTAGGGAGGAGCTTCATCCGGTGGTCTGCTCTTTCCAACCCCACCTTCCAGGAGTGCCCCGGTCTTTTAGTTCTCAGACCAGAAGGAGTGAGATAGTTGTCTTCATTTTTCAGATACTCAGAGCTGTGGGTGGAAAAACAAGATGAAGTCATCAACAACGGTACCCCTTGTGTCCTGGAGTTGTAGTGCTTACCCCTAATGAGCCCAGAAGGTGGTCCTCTGACGTGCAAGTGTGACAGCAAGTAACACCAGAAAAAAAAAAAAAGAAAATCATATGACTTTCCTTAAATAAAGCTGTAACTTTAAAAATGTGTAATGCTATTACAATACTTTCACAATATATGAGGTATATGTAGTTATCTCTGTAGAACATGTAGAACAAAATCTACAAATGGAATTTTGCTCAAATTTAATAGGATTCCAGCATTTCAAAAATGCAAATAACTGTGCAAAGTTTTGAAGCTGTGCCGTTGAGCCCACAGACACAAATTCTGACACACAAACACATGCCGAAAACTCCAAAAGTAGTCAGCTTGTGTTCAGAGGTTCCTCGAACGTGAACGTTTTAATTCTGTCACAATACTCTCTCTAGACTGTATATATACAGTACATAGTGTGTATGTAGGAAAAGTAAAAATTAGTATGCTGCAGGGCAATTAAGCGAATGGAAAAGCAGTCTGAGACTGGATAAACTCTCCCACCTCTCACATTGCGAGCCATGTCTTCTCAGCCAGTGTCTTTGGCATGCCAGTTTTACTTCAGTCTTGAAAACTAGTGAGTAAGACACAGATAGTGATGAAAAAAATTGCTCAGTCAAGATCTGAAATAGCATTACGATTGTACATGCAATATGGTGTCATCTAATGAGACTTCTAATTGAGGAGACAAAGAGCAAACTCAGCAATTTCAGTCTGAGACTTGAGCCAAACTAGGTAACCAATTTGTTTAATTCTGCAGTGATTTATCACGGAGATCTACATATCTGTCAATATAATTCCTGACTATTACAAGTGGTTCAGAGGCAGACATTTACTGACTTTCGTACTGCAAAAATTAGAGGTGGCAGCTCTCATTCTGCCAAACACTTAAAGAAAATCAGCTGTGTGACCACGTTTAAATTCCGAAACGATTGAAAAAAAAATGTGATCCCTCTGTCAATAGAGCATGGCACCTGTAATTAAGGGGAGATGCTTTGTAAGGTTCAGTCTTCTTTGAGAAGAAATGTGTGAGTTCTTCTTATCTTCAGGAGTCAGTGTAAATAAAGAACACACTTTATTTATTTACTTGCAAGCAGGAAACATGGGTAAATAAAATAAGTTGCATATGCAACCCTCCAACTATCCATCCATTTTCAAACTTGATCATCCAGTTCAAAATTGTCAACCCTGCAGTACATAAAGGCCTATGAATGAAAATTTACAGAAACTTGAAAAATCTACTGTTGCAGGGTTACTGGTGCTTAAAAGCTAGCATTATTGTGTTTTTGCCGACTTCTTCCTCCATAAGATCACTTTGACCAGTGTGAGCACCGGGAGGAGGTCACATAATGAATCAGATGTGGAAATTTAACTGGCAACTCTGTGTTCCAACAGCAATGTGTTTTCCACTACACCACATTTCTGGCTGTGGTAAAATGAAACCTGTTCATTTACTGTAAATCACAGTAGGTTCATGAGGTATGATTTTTACTGATTTGATGTTGTAAAAAGAAGGTGTAGACTATTTAGCCACTTTAACACCCGAACAGCTAACTAAACGGTAACTCACTTTCCAATTATCTCGTGTTTTTCCTGTAAATTTTATTGAAATGAAGCTGTTCAGTAAACTGCCATGGATGCTGATAGCACAGCAAGTTGGCATGGCAGTCAGTATTTTTCTAATTCTTGACCACTATCTGTCTTGACCATTCTTTCCTGTCGTTTATTTAATGCCATTTATATCATGACAGCATTGTTGGGACAGTGTTATGCCTTGCCTGCTTTGTTGATCTGACAAGCATAGAAGGCTGTTGTTCCTGTTGTTTTATTTTTTGACAGCTAAAGATACATTCTTCCTTCCTCTTTGCCAAATGTGTACATGAGACTTGTGAATCACAAAATCCCATATTGTTTCCAAGAAACAATTCACTGGCATGTCAAATGTCTGTCAAAATGGCAGGTTTAATATTGATTTTGAGCAAAGCCATTCAAACCTGCTAGTTCAATAGTAATATTCCTTCCTCGGATATTCATGGCCATTTACTTCATAAATTTAACATTTGTTCTTCTATCCACATGGCAGTGTGAATGACAAAAATATCCTTTGCTTCCAGGAAAAAAAAAAAGTGTCTTTCTAAACATGACAGAGAGTGGGTGTCATTAAACATTTAGGTAGTGCTGCTGCCACACAGTAAGGAGATCATGGGTTCGCATCCCGGGCCTCCCTGCATGGAAGCGCATTGAGTAGTGAGAAAAGTGCTATATAAATGTAAAGAATTACTATTATTTTTGAACAGTGATAGTTTGTAAAACGGAATAGAACTCCTTAGAGGGCCACTGCTGTTTTTGTAGAGTGTAGGTCTTTAGCACTGCTGCTGGCCTCAGATTTGTTTAACCGCTCTGTAGGTTTATAGAGTTATTATTGTCACATGTACAAGTGAGTCCAGTGAAATTTTTATTTCATGTGCTAATCAACATGCAACATGTCACCACTCTCTGGCACCTTAATTGTGGAGAAGAACAACCTTAATTCAAAATGTCTGTCATCGTCATCTGAGATTTGTGTCCTTACAAGCAGACATTCCTATTGGGGTTCTGTTAATATGAATGATCCTGTATAGAGAAGCTTGAAATACTTTAATAAAACAAAGTGAAGCAGGTTTCCTTATGTTCACAGACATAATGAGCTATAATGACAAACATGGCCGTTATATAACTGACTGACAGGAAGAGGAGGTTACTGGAAGTGGAAATGTTGTCATTAGGAGGCTGGTTCTGAAAGGCCGGAAGTGGAAATGATGTTTTTAGGAGGTGGGTTCTTCTGAAAGTTTGCACAGGGAAAGAGGAAAAAGAGTTAGATTACTGCCAGTCCGGTGGAGAAATACATTTATTTGAGCCTGTAAACTGTCTTCCATAAACACAAGTGTGACAATGGCTTAACAAATTTAGGTGCATTAATTTATTCGTTTATTTACTAAAATAAAGTAGCATAATAGTGAAAAAACATAAAGTTTAACGGTCACCAGTAGGGTTTAATGGGCAGTTGAAAGGGTAGATATTGAATAAATCATAAAAACATAATATTCTCAAATATTTTTTACAAATATCTAAAGGATAAGCTCATTGGCTTTTTTTCTAAATAAATATGTCCAGTAACATTCATTTTTTAAACCAACCATCTCATCAACACCATTGCTGTCCAGCTTTCATCAGAATTTTGAAGTAAGAAAATGGCAGAGAGGTTTGCTTTGTGTCATTTTTGTTTACTATGTTTTGGTACGGTGTCCATTTAAGTTTTATTTTTCTTTCTTTACATTTTTAAACATTGCATTACCTTTTGTGTATTTATTTTTCATTTGAGAATTTAGATACAGATTTCTTGCATCCTGATTGCTAAGATTCTGCATGGTTGCTTATGTCATTCATGACATTGCAGCTGCCATAAGAACAAGCAAACGTCAGGACCACTTATTGTGATGACCCTTGACCATCAAAAATGAGGAAATCTTCTGGTTTTTAATTTGAGTTCTGGTTAGTGTTTTGATTTCTTGAGTAGAAGCTCCTTTCCAGACTAGCCTTTTACTTCTTACTATAAGTAAAAACATTTACTCACCTCTGCTGCTCTTCTGTCTGATCGGACCACTCCATCAATCCAAAACAAACATCACAAATTCACCTTTTTGTGGTTTGCTTTAAAAAGATGAGGACCTTTTTTTGGGTTGTACTGTCCAGAATCATATTTTAGATTAGAATCACTGGCTCATTTCATTGATATTCATACAGTATGTTGAAACAGAATAATGATCAGACTTACAGAACTTCAGACCATTTTAAGAAATGAATCTTTGTCAAAAAGGACATGTCAACTTGAAGTATAAAAAAATGAAATATAATTGTGTGGGAAAATTGGTTTAGTTTGGTATGGTTACATGTTTTACACTGTTCTGTAAAAACATTTGCTTTTTTGGTTAGTTATCTCTCCATTGAAGAGCCATTAATCAGTGCAATAAAATAAACTAAGGTTACCTATGAGCGTATTAGAAAATGTAGAAAGGTTATAATCTGTGATTTAATAAGCAGCAGCAAAAGTGTTTATGAGCATAAGAAGATTTGTGATTGTTATGAGCACACGTTGCAATGCAATTCTTTCGAAGCCCAAACAAATTAATATCATTTGGTGACTTTGGAAGCATTTTCAAAAACAAAACAAAATTAAATTCATGCTTAATTTTTCCCGGAAAAATTAAGATTGAATACTTTAAAATTCAGTATTTTGATGCTGGGACTGATTTGGGTTAATCTGTTGAGGTGGCGCAGTGGTAGTGCTCCTCCCTGCGTGGAGTTTGCATGTTCTCCCTGCGTCTGCGTCGGTTTCCTCCCACAGTCCAAAGACATGCACGTTAGGTGTATTGGTGATTCTAAATTGTCCCTAGTGTGTGCTTGGTCTGTGTGTGTGTGTGCCCTGCGGTGGGCTGGCGTCCTGCCCGGGATTTGTTCCTGCCTTGCGCCCTGTGCTGTCTGGGATTGACTCCAACAGACCCCTGTGACCCTGTGTTAGGATATAGCAAGTTGGAAAATGACTGACTGACTGTTGAGGTATGATGTTATTTTACTCCATATATTCCACATAAATGCTTTTCAACAGATTTAACATAGAATATTAGGTGGTACCTTCATAGAGCAATAGTTAAACTAACAGTGCACAAGATTTCATTATTAATAAATCTCATAAACATTCCGGTGGTCTCAGTAGCCACCTACTCATACAAAACCAATAAAAATTAATCATGCTTATTGTATCATTGATTAACCAATTGAATTATTGAAGCATTACTCTACTATACTTTTAAAAGGAATGACTTGATCAAGGAGGATCTTAGTTTTGGTAATTGCCCAAATTAAAATCAAGTATGTATTGTTATCCTTAACACCATTCAGTAAAGTAATGTATATTGTGAAAAGCGGCGGAGATGCCTTATTTGACATAACTTGTTTTGGGCATCCAGGGAGAAGCAAAGTTTTTACTTTGTGGAATCAGCAAAGAACAGTCAGTAAACAAGAAAAGGAAAGTTTCACAAGAAGTTAATATGATCTTTGTTCAAAAACAAAACACTGACTAGAATTTGTAGTTGAAACAACAACAGGAGAATCACAACTGGAAAAAAAGCAAAGTATTTTGTTCACATTTACACGCTGTTACAGAACTGTGTTAGAGTTCAGAAGCTTTACAGTTTAAATGTGCAAATGGCCTAACATGATAATCCATAACGGTGTGTGTTAGGTTGCTGTGCAAAATCCAACATCGGGAGTCAAAAAGTGGCAGCATCCATTGAAAAACACAAAGCATGATAAAATACTTTTAAAAAAATTGAAAAGAGAAATTGAAATGCAAAAATGTAAAATATGTTTCTAATAAAAGCAGTAACTGAATCCCAAAAAAACAATCATGATTTTCCATGACATGCAATGAAAATGTGCAGATAAAATGTATTCAAATATTTTGTTCTGTTGGATTCTGTCTTCTTTTTCCTTGTCATATTTTCGATGTGGGGTCGATGTGTTTGGTCAACCTTCTCCATACAGCTTGGTCCTACACCTCCTCTCCAGTCAAGCCCTTTCCCTCAGATCTTCTTTTACTTTATCCATCCACCTAACTTTCTCTTCCCCTGTATATCCATTCCCATCACTCTTTTGCCCACGTATTTACTGTCTCTCCTCATCACATGTCCATACCACTTCAACCTAACTTTCCTGCACTTCCTTAGATATCTCTGGTACTTTAGCTGTACCTCTGATTGTCTCATTTCTTATTCTGACCTCTTTAGTAACTCCACACGTCCATCACAACATTCTCATTTCTGACACATCTGACTTCTTCTTCTGTGCTCGTTTTACTCTCCATGTCTCAGCTCCACACATCATTTCAGGTCTTACCACTCTCTTAAAAACCTCACCTTTAATTCTTCAATCACAAAACACTCCTGATACCTCCTGATGCTGGATTCTGTATAATTTCTTTTTACTGCTATATTAATATGGTGTAAATATGTATTATATAAAGTGTATGTAAACATTTTACACCAGTAATGGCGCACTGCAGAATACACTTGACTTGAGCATTTATAGTTTTCTCTGTACGTTTAGCATCCGTTTGCTCAGAGGTTGATGCACTTGCTGCTTCATGAGCAGCTTTTCTTTTCTCCACCCTAGCGGCCTGCTTCTTCTCTTCTTTCGTCGGCATCTTTTCACGTTAAAACTGATTAAGTCAGTGTTTGTGTTGCAATTACTTAGTACGTTTTCCTTAATTTTTCACTTCAGCCTGCACTTAAGTCTTCAATCTGCCTCAAGAATGATTCAAGATATGAAGAGGTAGGGGACGTGACGGCGAAAGTGGTAGGGAATGAGAATGGCGCCCGTACACATGTGCTGCATGGCCGCCCTGCTGGCTGCTGTCGAGAGTTGATTCTACAATAAAATAAAATAAAAATAAAAAGGGGAATAATCTTGGAGGTCAATCATTACCCCGAAAGTGGATAGTAGACGTCACGTAGTTTATGTATACCAAATTTCAGGTCAATAGTTCAAACAGTTTGTGAGCTACAGATGATTTAACATCCTGGACAGATAAACGGACAGTCATGATAGCTTATTATATATAAAGATTACATGGCTCACATGTTTTTTTGAACCACCACTGCAACATGGCATCTGATGCTGAATGTAGTATACAGGCACATCATGTACTCTTGATGCTGGTGTTAAAAGCCCTTGGGAAGTGACTGATTTTTGGCTGAGAGTTAGTATCTGATGCTTTCGAGATTAGCAATTTTGACAAGTTAATGTCTATCGCTGCCAAATTTCCCATAGACGAAATATACACTGTATGGTTGACACTGCCCACATAACCCCAACATCTTTTCAACATTAATCATGTTATATTTTGTTTACTACATTTGATATGGTTTATTTTGTCTCAGCCTTTTGCCCTGTCACTTGCATTATTTCTAGTTGAGAAAATAAACTTCCCCCATCACTTTTCTGTTTCCATATGGTCAGAACTAAATTTCTTCCATCTCCTTAAGAACTGTCCTATGCTCTCTTTTCATACTCATAATTTATGAGTACTTTCTGAAACATGCTGTCCTGTCTCCTCTTGCCTTTGCATACCATTACCTACATAATCGTAAGATAATAGAGACAGTCAAGCAAATTATAGAAAAAAACCCAATCTAAATCCGTTAAGTAGTTTTATCGTGAAAAGCGAACAGACATACAGACAGGCAGACGTTGGATTATATATATATACAGTATATAGAGTTAATTAAACTAATTTAATGAAAATCTGACTGACTTTATAACTGGGCACATTTTTTGTTACTTCACTCTTTACTTTATATCTTTAGTCTCTATAAAAAGTATTCACACTCTGGGAAGTTTTCACACTTTATACAACATGGAATCACAATGGATTTAATTTGGCTGTTTTGACTTTAAAATACTCTTTAATGTCTAAGGTTAGAACAGATCTCTGCAAAGTGATCTAATTTAATTCAAATATAAAACACAAAGACCTGATTAACTTCCAAGAGGTTGAATACCTTTTATAGGCAGTGTATCACCGGCCCAAACAGAATTTCAGATGCCGTCTACAGTTTTCTTCCTGGTGCCCCCTTGGACTGGTTGATCTTACTGTATGGTTGCATTACATACGTTTAGCTATCCAGTGATTCGCACAACGTGTCTCTATCTTATGCAGTTTGAAATAAATTTTTAAAATCTGCTCTTTCATTTTGAATAGTCCTGTAGATTCACCTGCAGAGCTAATCTCCTCTGTTTTTTTGCTAATTGTAAGTGGTCACAAATTAATGATACTGATCTAAACAAAGGTGGCTGGGAAAAAAATATTGCATGTAGTGTAGCTAGTGAGATATCCACCAGAAACATGGCCGTTAATAGCAGAAATTAGTTAGTGAGAGGCATGGAAGAGATCCCTAATGAAGGTCACTAATGAAGTCTGTCAGTTTTTATTGCATCACACTGAGAAATCGGTCAACGTGGAAGAATTAGGCATGCCTGCTTATGGTAAGAAGGGGGCATATTTGTGTAAATTGCTATACCAGATTTCTCTTGGTTTTTTTTCTTTTTCTTCATGCTTTTAATAAGTGAATAATCTGCCAGTCACTAAGGCACTGCTTGTTATTCAAATATTCATTCTAGAACATTTGCTTCTCTCTTTCTGGCTTTAGATGGACTGACATCATGTTATATAATAAAAACATAGTGTACTCTACTTTTAAAAGGTACTAGAATGAATGAAGTGCAAGATGGGTGATGCGTTTGAGAGTGTTTGGAATGTTAAAACTATTATGCCAAATGCATTCTCACTCCCCCACTGCCTGGCTGCCATTACCCGTGAAATGAGCGGATGTATCAGTTCATCTCACTCTTGTGGGGGTCGGAAACTTTGATCTTGAAGACAGTTAAACAATAATGTAGTCGGTAATTAGCATGGGAGGCAGAACAGTCTAATCCTCTTGGTGCACGGTGCAGAACTGAAATCAGAAACTTTTTAGAGCTCATTAAGGGCTAAACCTTCATAGACCACAGGGCATATGAATGAGGGGCAAAGAGTGCAGGATTGGCATTCGTCCTGGTTCAGGCCATGATATGCCAGAAAAGTGACTTTGAATGCCAGGCAACAAACTTTAGTGTTATTTCTTCTGGAATTATGACCTTGCGATATCACTTCATGTTTTTGCCAGTTTGTCCTACATGCTTCGTTTGGCTCTGAATTTGGATTTTTTGCATTTTGCTCTTTCATGTATTTGTACAGAAGATTAGCTGGAATAGACTACTGCACAGTGTTCAGTCCGTTAGTTAAAAAGTACATGCTTTCATAATGCAAAGATAGATAACAAAATATAAATTAATTGGTATCATAAATTTAACTGATAAATTGCACTTTGCTTTTACCGAGATTCCCCTTGATTTTGATTATAGGAGGAAATGTTAAAGAAACTTGTTATTAAATACCTTCATTTATGATATTCATCTATTGAAGGCGGGCGGCACGGTGGTGCAGTGGGTAGCGCTGCTGCCTCACAGTTGGGAGATCTGGGGACCTGGGTTCGCTTCCCGGGTCCTCCCTGCGTGGAGTTTGCATGTTCTCCCCGTGTCTGCGTGGGTTTCCTCCCACAGTCCAAAGACATGCAGGTTAGGTGGATTGGCGATTCTAAATTGGCCCTAGTGTGTGCTTGGTGTTTGTGTGTGTCCCGCGGTGGGTTGGCACCCTGCCCGGGATTGGTTCCTGCCTTGTGCCCTGTGTTGGCTGGGATTGGCTCCAGCAGACCCCCGTGACCCTGTGTTTGGATTCAGCGGGTTGGAAAATGGATGGATGGATGGTATCATAAATTTAACTGATAAATTGCACTTTGCTTTTACCGAGATTCCCCTTGATTTTGACTATAGGAGGAAATGTTAAAGAAACTTGTTATTAAATACCTTCATTTATGATATTCATATATTGAAGGCGGGCAGCACGGTGGCGCAGTGGGTAGTGCTGCTGCCTCGCAGTTGGGAGATCTGGGGACCTGGGTTCGCTTCCCGGGTCCTCCCTGCGTGGAGTTTGCATGTTCTCCCCGTGTCTGTGTGGGTTTCCTCCCACAGTCCAAAGACATGCAGGTTAGGTGGATTGGCGATTCTCAATTGGCCCTAGTGTGTGTGCTTGGTTTGTGTGGGTGTGTTTGTGTGTGTCCTGCGGTGGGTTGGCACCCTGCCCAGGATTGGTTCCCTGCCTTGTGCCCTGTGTTGGCTGGGATTGGCTCCAGCAGACCCCCGTGACCCTGTGTTCGGATTCGGCGGGTTGGAAAATGGATGGATGGATGGATATATTGAAGGCTGAACTTAAAATGAAGGTGTTTTGTGCAGTTTGTAGTGATGCTGATGTTCTCTGCAATTCACTTTCAGGAAGATGACAAAGGGGCGCAGTAGTTAGTGCCACAATGACCGAGCACTTTGGGTTTGAATCACTGTACCTGGCCATTATTTGGGTGGAATTTTCATATGCCCCCCCAAGCATGTGTGTGTTTTTCTATGTGTTTGCCTGTTTTCTTTCCACATCCCCAACAACGTATGTGTTAGGTGGAATGGTAATTCTAAACTTGAGCTTTTAGTACTGCACCTACCTCCCAGGTGGTGTGTTCTTCAATTGCAGCTTTCAAATCTAATTTAAGGACAATCTTTTTAAATACCCTTTAAGGTGTTGATGGTATGTTATTTATCTGTTTACTGCTTGTTTAATTTTTTCTATGTTTTTCATTTTAACTTATTTATGTACAGTGTCCCTGAATGTCACGAAAGGCGTTTAGAAATAAACTGTATTATTATTATCATAATTAAATTGACCCTGTGGGGTGCATTCATTAGTGGGCCCTCCTGGTTCCTCCTATGCACCTGCTGCTGCTGGCATAGGGTCTGACAATGGGTCCAAGGATTTCATCCCGATGCCTAATGGCAGTCAAGGTGCCGTTTTCTAGCCTGTAGAGGTCTGTGTGTCCCTCCATGGATATGCCTCCCCAGACCATCACTGACCCACCACCAAACCGGTCATGCTGAATGATGTTACAGGCAGCATAACGTTCTCCACGGCTTCTCCAGACCCTTTCATGTCTGTCACATGTGCTCAGGGTGAACCTGCTCTCATCTGTGAAAAGCACAGGGTGCCAGTGGTGGACCTGCCAATTCTGGTATTTTATGGCAAAAGCCAGTCGAGCTCCACGGTGCTGGGCAGTGAGCACAGGGCCCATTAGAGGACATCGGGCCATCGGGCCACCCTCATGAAGTCTGTTTCTGATTGTTTGGTCAGAGACATTCACACCAGTGGCCTGCTGGAGGTCATTTTGCAGTGCTCTGGCAGTGCTCATCCTGTTCCTCCTTCCCCACAGGAGCAGATACCCATCCTGCTGATTGGTTAAGGACCTTCTATGACCCTGTCCAGCTCTCCTAGAGAGACTGTGCTGGGAGACACCGCAAACCTTCTGGCAATGGCATGTATTGATGTGCAATCCTGGAGAAGTTGGACTACCTGTGCAAACTCTGTATGGTCCTGGTATCACCTCATGCTACCAGTAGTGACCCTGACCATAGCCAAATGCAAAACTAGTGAAAAAACAGATGAGGAGGGAAAAATGTCAGTGGCCTCCACCTGTTAAACCAGTCCTGTTTTGGGGGTCATCTCATTGTTGCCCCTCTAGTGCACCTGTTGTTAAAGACTAGAGTAGCTGAAACTGATTAACAAGCCCCTCTGCTACTCAACTGACCAGATCAATAGCCCAGAAGGTTCACTGACTTTATGGTATACTCGGATTAAAAAGTGTTCCTTGCATTTTTTTGAGCGGTATATTTTGGGTGGTGCAATGAGTAGCACTGTCATCTTATGAAGACATCATCCTGGGTTCAAATCCTGCACAGGGTTTGCAACACTAATGTGGGCCCTGTGATGGGCTGGTTCCTTGCCTAGACCTGTTTCTTGCTTTGTGCCCAGTGCTGCCAGGATTGGCTGCATCTCCCTAAAAAGCTGAATTGGATTAAGTGTGTTTTGTTTAGAGATCTCTAATATCTTTTAAGATATCTCAAAATCACTTCCTGTCCATTTCAAGTTATCATAAATGTGTTTTTTTCTGATTTTCCACACTTTATTTGTATTGAACTCATTGTCTGTTTCAAAAGATCTCCAATTATATTTTAAATATAATAGAAGGCCATTTTAATATAACTGAAGCGTGTTATTTAAAAATGAATAAAATGTGGGAAGAAAATGAACAAGTTATTTTTAAAAATCTTGATTTGAGGATGTTCATTTTAGTGAAATCTTTCTCATGCAGGTAACTGTAGATTGGCCCCTTGAGCCTGAGCCCTGTCTAGGGCTGGTTCCTGCCTATTACGCTATGTTGCCTGGATATTCTGCTCTCTCCAAACCCTAAATTGGTTTAAGTGTGTGTGAAAATGCATTTTTTAAAATTAATTTTGAAATATATTGATAGGCTGCTTAAGCTTCCAATTACATAACCGTTGTAAGAATTTTCTTATGAAGAAGTCATACAGGTTTCTGTAGCATTTTACAGTTTACGTGAAGCTGGCAAAATCAAAACAGCATACTGCTTCTAGAAGGCCTGGCCCAATCAGCATTCAGCTAGCAAAGCACACCGCCAGCAGTCAATAGATTTGATGTCAAGTGTGTTAGTAATGCTGTGTCCTTTGGCAATGGGGGAAATGCAAGCATTAAAAGCATTTTAGTAAGGCACCGTGTTATCCACTTAACGCATGCAAGCATCTCACATGCTGATACAATTTGTAATGTTGCACTTTCAAACTGATCACTTTGCATGCTCATGTTGCACTAAAGGCATTTTTGCACGGTTTTATACTTGTGTGGTACATGGGCACTTCCTAAAAATTTGAACTAACTAAATGTAAGAAAAAAACTCCACCAACACAAAATGCTCAAATTTATTTATTTATTTGTTTGTTTGTTTTTAAATTTTATTGATTTTTTTTACAATCAAATAACACGCCATACACATAACTCAAGTTTTCAAAAAAAAAAAAAAAGAAACAAATGGGGTGGGCGGCACGGTGGCACAGTGGGTAGCGCTGCTGCCTCGCAGTTGGGAGACCTGGGGACCCGGGTTCGCTTCCCGGGTCCTCCCTGCGTGGAGTTTGCATGTTCTCCCCGTGTCTGCGTGGGTTTCCTCCGGGCGCTCCGGTTTCCTCCCACAGTCCAAAGACATGCAGGTTGGGTGGATTGGCGATTCTAAATTGGCCCTAGTGTGTGTGCTTGGTGTGTGGGTGTGTTTGTGTGTGTCCTGCGGTGGGTTGGCACCCTGCCCGGGATTGGTTCCTGCCTTGTGCCCTGTGTTGGCTGGGATTGGCTCCAGCAGACCCCCGTGACCCTGTGTTCGGATTCAGCGGGTTGGAAAATGGATGGATGGATGGACAAATGGGGCGGCACGGTGGCACAGTGGGTAGCGCTGCTGCCTCGCAGTTGGGAGATCTGGGGACCTGGGTTCGCTTCCCGGGTCCTCCCTGCGTGGAGTTTGCATGTTCTCCCCGTGTCTGCGTGGGTTTCCTCCGGGCGCTTCGGTTTCCTCCCACAGTCCAAAGACATGCAGGTTAGGTGGATTGGCGATTCTAAATTGGCCCTAGTGTGTGCTTGGTGTGTGGGTGTGTTTGTGTGTGTCCTGCGGTGGGTTGGCACCCTGCCCGGGATTGGTTCCTGCCTTGTGCCCTGTGTTGGCTGGGATTGGCTCCAGCAGACCCCCGTGACCCAGTGTTCGGATTCAGCGGGTTGGAAAATGGATGGATGGAAGAAACAAATGCTAAGCAAATCAACCCCCACCCCTGAGAAAGAGAGCTAGGCCAGCAGAGTAAAACTTAAAGCTAGTAAAGACAAATGAATAGATAAAATAATAAACAAATAGAGATAAATGGAGTAAAAGAGGAGAGAGAAACTGCTTCCTCAATTTAAAAGCTTATTCTAAAATGTTATTGATTAGATCCTGCCAGGTTTTGAAAAAGTTCTGCACAGATCCTTTAAGTGTGAATTTGATTTTTTCCAATTTCAAATAATATAAAACATCAGTTACCCACTGATGTAAAAGAGGAGAGTTAGGATTCTTCTAGTTGAGCAAAATAAGTAAATAAGTGCCATTAGTGTAGGCAAGGCAATCACCTTTTGTTTGTCTTTCTCCACTTTAAGCCCATCTGGAAGAACACCGAACACAACTGTTAATGGGTTAGGAGGGATTGTGACACCAAGGCTGTCTGAAAGGCCTTTAAAGATTTTGGTCCAAAATGATGTTAATTTGTGTGCAGGCCCAGAACATGTGGTCCAATGAGGCTGGAACTTGATTGCAATGTTCGCAGGTTGGATCTAGCCCTGGAAACGTTTTGGACAATTTTAAATGAGACAGATGTGCTCCATATATAATTTTAAGTTGAATAATTGTATGCTTTGCGCACATGGAGCTCGAGTGAATTCTCTGCATTGCTACCTTCCACTCCTTTTCTGAGATATTAAGTACGAGATCCTTTCCCATTGTTCACTTGGATTTTTGAAAGGGAGGGACTGTAAAATGGTTTTATATATTGAAGAAATGCTGTCCGAGTCCTCGAGACTGAGCAATATTTCTTCCAGTATAGAGGTAGGTGGGAGGTGAGGAAAATTAGGCAGGTTCTGTTTAACAAAGTTTCGAATTTGAAGGTAGTGAAAGAAATGTATTGCTGGAAAGTTAAATCTGAAGTGTAATTGTTCGTAGGATGCAAAGATGTTGTCTATGTATAGATCTCTAAGTGTTTTAATCCCAAATATTTTACAGACATTAAAAACTGCATATGTTTGAGAGAGGGTGGAAAAAGGTGGTTCTCGTGCAGAGGTGCCACCGATAAAAGCTTCTCTATCATAAAATATTTCCTACATTGGTTCCATATTCTGAGTGAGTGAAGCACAATTGGGTTCTTAGTATATACTTGTATTTATTGGGGTACAAAGCAAGGAATATAAAGAAGTACTGCAGGATTTTATTTCTATTGCGGACCAAGCCTGTGTATGTTCATCTATTTGTGTCCAGGTTTTTATGCTTGTATATTTGCTGCCCAGTAATAAAATTGAAAGTTAAGTAGAACCATGACTCCTTCAAAGTGCTCAAATTTAAACATGAAATTTTATGCACAATGAGATTAGAGTCTGCAGTGCTGTGGTTTTTGTCAAGGTGTTTCTTTGTACGCTGCAAATATACACCACATTCACAGGCATGTGTGTTTGAGATCTCAGTAGATCGTGATATATTAGATCATTAGTTAAGCTTTAACATTGTGCTCTATGAACTACTGTACTGTATTGGGGTACAATTGTCTGTCTGAGCCTATATGCTTCTAGTGCTGATTATCGGCAGGAAATGTCTAAATACATTTTTATTGTTTTACAAGCAAATGACATTAGAGCTAGAAAACAGTATGCATTTGCATAAAAATATATGTTTGGTTAAAACAAACTATTTATACCCAATGATTTGTGGTGGTTACAGTGGCACTGACCAGAAAGCAGGAGACAGAGCTGGAGGTGGCAGAGTTAAAGATGCTAAGATTTGTATTGGGTGTGACGAGGATGGACAGGATTAGAAATGAGGACATTAGAGGGTCAGCTCAAGTTGGACGGTTGGGAGACAAAGTCAGAGAGGCGAGATTGCGTTGGTTTAGACATGTGCAGAGGAGAGATGCTGGGTATATTGGGAGAAGGATATTAAAGATAGAGCTGCCAGGCAAGAGGAAAACAGGAAGACCTAAGAGAAGATTTATGGATGTGGTGAGAGAGAGGACATGCAGGTGACGGGTGTGACAGAACAAGATAAAAAACACAGGAAGGAATGGAAGAAGATGATCTGCTGTGGCAACCCCTAATGGGAGCAACCTAAAGAAGAAGATGTGTGGTGGATCCTTTCACTAGCCTAACAGGCTTAAATAAACAGTAGTCAGTTCTGTGCCTTTTATCCAGGCTATGTCTATTCTATTTCACACTTTTGGATATTTGACAGTACAAATAATAAAAAGCTGCCATGAATAATAATCAACCTAGGTGACCTTTTCTTGTAATATGTCCTTTCCATGAATTTAGTTTCCATGTCATAAAAAGGCAACGCAAACTAGACTAGAAAGAGAATATAAAAACAATACAAATAATCCTCTCCCTCTGTATAACACTGCATAAAAGTGTATGTTTTGCATAATAATAAACAGAAATCTTCACTTTAATGTGTCACTATATTGAGCATGGAGATTTGTAGAAGTGAACAGATTTTGAAATTCAGTAAAGGAGATTGTAATGTAATATAATGTCATATGTGAAGCCAATACACTGGAGCCAGTAGAGGAGTGATGGGTTCATTAGTTTTGATCCTTGCCACAAATCTAGCAGTGTCATTTTAAACTTTGTTAATACTTTTCTTCAGGATTAACCTGATGCCATTTTAATTGCAGTAATCCAGTCAAGATGCAATGGATAATTCTACACAGGAAATGTTGTATGAAATATAAAGCATTTATCAGGATCTCAAGGACACAGAGAATCAGGTCCAAGAGTAGAGGCGTAGCTAGTGTTTTCAGTGCCCGGGGACAACTGAAGATTTCGCGACCCCTCCTGTTTGCCAAAATGCAATGGGGAAGGGAAAGAAAATTAAAAAGAAATGCATTTAACTAGGGTGGCGCAGTGGGTAGCGCTGCTGTCTCGCAGTTGGGAGACCTGGGGACCTGGGTTCACTTCCCGGGTCCTCCCTGCGTGGAGTTTGCATGTTCTCCCTGTGTCTGCGTGGGTTTCCTCCGTGCACTCCGGTTTCCTCCCACAGTCCAAAGCCATGCAGGTTAGGGGGATTGGCGATTCTAAATTGGCCCGGGTGTGTTTGTGTGTGTCCTGTGGTGGGTTGGCACCCTGCCCGGGATTGGTTCCTGCCCTGTGTTGTCTGGGATTGGCTCCAGCAGACCCCCGTGACCCTGTGTTCGGATTCAGCGGGTTGGAAAATGGATGTATTTAGCTATTAATTAAATAATACATTAACTATGTATTAAACTATGTTGTCTGAAACATTGAAAAAAAATAGATACCACTATGATTATTTTATTGTAATTAAAAAGTCAACTGTTTGTACATGTTTGTATAATTTAATAAATAAAAAGTCTCCGAAAATGATAACGCCGCCTCGTGTTCTTTAAAATCTAAATCCGTCATTAGTTTTTGTAAGAAAAAATTTGTTTTCCACATTTAAAAATGATTTTAAAGAAAGTATATAGCAAATTATAAAGCAAAATAATTATATATTTATAAAAACTGCATTACTTACAATTTATTCGTATGAAAATATGATGGGGAAACGTGTAGACTTTTGCAGCCATCTACTAGAATACTTCACCACAGCCCAATCAATTTTCTATCAAACACATAAACACAAATCACTTGGCACACAGAAATGGCATTTGCAACAACTTAGACAATGATACACTAATGCCTCATGTCAGTCGTGCGACCTGTTTAATAACGTCAAAAATGTTTCTGGGTGGGAGTCAAGCATGTTAGAGTAGTGGAGGGGATAAATTATTGTCTGTCGGGTATGTTTTTTATTTACTTTTTAGTGCATTTAAGAATGGAAAGCATTTCATTCTAAAATTTTGTAACATCAATTTGGCGCCCCTTGGATGCTGCGCCCGGGGACAGATGTCCCCCTAGCTACGCCACTGTCCAAGAGTCATTGTAGACGCCTCCGATGCAGTAATCAAAAATGTGTAATTCTTGCAAACAAGTCAGTGTTCAATAAAAACAATTTCAAAAATTGTAAAAAATACTTTAATGAAGAAAATAATAAACTGTAATAACAATTTTCCAATCACTATAAGGCACACATCCAAAAAAAAGAAACCCCATCCCAAAAAGAAAAAAAAATCCCTTCTTAAATGGTTCGAAGTAATCATCCCTTGAAATTAAAGGAACAAAAAAAATCCCTGTCACCCTGGCAAACCAGGAGTGACTAATGGCCCTTTCCCTGCATGTAAACCGCCCTGCAGCAGCTTAAGTCCTGCCCTGACTGAAGTGAGGGTACCTGACCTTCTCTTGATCTAGCAAATAAACTGGCTTTATCCGAATCAAAATATCACCCAACCAGAATCTAATACCCGTCTCTTTACACCCTTTATGCGTGTCGCGCTTCACGTTCACACACCTAGTCGGCACCTGCCCTGCTCACCCACCAGTAAAAGCACTGCAATTCGTAAATGCGATGGGTGCACGAGTTAAACGTCGGGATGCAGCTGTCAGACTACAAGCATGCATCTCCACTCGAGAACACAAACTCACCACACCGTTAAAAGCAAATCGACAACAGTCGGAAGCTTTCTGTGTGCACTTTATTAAAGTGAATGTGCCTTCAAACATATAAAAAAAGGGGTAAAGTTCTTTTAAAATGTTATATAATGAGTGGTTTCCTTACATTATCAAATAGTGCTTTTACACTTTCAGTGAGTTACCGGCATGGTGGCACAGTGGGTAGCGCTGCTGCCTCACAGTTAGGAGACCTGGGTTCACTTTCCGGGTCCTCCCTGCGTGGAGTCTGCATGTTCTCCCCGTGTCTGCATGGGTTTCCTCCCACAGTCCAAAGACATGCATTGTCCCTAGTGTGTGTTTGTGTGTGTGCCCTGTGTTGGGCTAGTACCCTGCCTGGGGTTTGTTTCTTGCCTTGTGCCCTGTGTTGGCGGGGATTGGCTCCTGTGACCCTGTAGTTCGGATATAGCGGGTTGGATAATGGATGGATGTTACCAGTTACCAGAAGAGTATAAAAGACACAAGTGAAGATCTTGTAGTCAAAGTGGAAAATAAATCTGTAGTAATTATTGGTGAAACAAACATCCTTTCGGTAAGATTTTAGCAAATTGTCTGCAATTAAAGCAACGTCACTAGTTAACAGATTCCTTTTGTATTACTATAAGGGCTGAAGGTTCTTTTCACTTTCCTTTTCCCCAAATATTCTTTTAAGGAAACCTGCATTAGGAAAACTAATAAGTGTTAAATAATCAAAGTCTTCATGTATGCTTTTTACACGCTGGTAAAGTATTGTATAGGTCATGAAATAATGCATTTAAATGTCACATAAAATACATGCATTGCAGATAATAGAGGCTACAATATATTTTTGATGGAAATGACTCCAGCAGATATTCTAGATATACTACAGACATTTTGATGTTTTTTGCTTAATGTAAAATGTTATCTAAAGTGTATGGCCAAGTATGTGAAAGTGCACAAATGTCTACAGATTTAAAAATGTATTTCTTTTGGGTCTGTGGAATGTTCATCTTTATTTCTTTCTTTTTTATTTTTTACTGTTAACAAAGATACAAATAATGTTTGCGAGCAATTATTTATGAGCTTGTAACAGAACAGGAACAAGAAAGCAAAAGGGAACATTGACTAACTAAAATGGTTTTCAAACAGTCATATAGCTGCATTAAGTTAGAGTCACCAGTTAACCTAACAGAAAGTCCATGGACATTGAGAAGAAACTGATTCTAGCTCTAAGAGCTTATGCACACTGCATATACAGCAAACTGGCCTTTCGCATCCACAATCGTTGGGTTGCCATTGTGACCCTTACCCACTGCTCCAATGAAGCGATTGACAG
Organism: Erpetoichthys calabaricus; assembly: GCF_900747795.2. NCBI lineage: Eukaryota > Metazoa > Chordata > Cladistia > Polypteriformes > Polypteridae > Erpetoichthys > Erpetoichthys calabaricus. The sequence continues at coordinate 33,501,683 of NC_041405.2, forward strand.
CGCTGCATGATTTTTTTTTTCCCCTTTTCTAACTGTGCTCACTTTACTAAGGGGACGTCCCTCCCACCTTGAACCCCCAGCCCCACTCTTCACATGCAATTTGTGGGTCATCAGTGAATTTAGAAAGGTAAAACTGAGTCCCGGGACCAGTAGACATCCATTTGATAAATTAACCACAGCACAGTGCTACCTTCTGCATCAACCCAGCAAGCCATCAATCAACTTTGGGCCTTCTATCACAAAGCTCTTTGCAGAACAAATAACTGTATTTCATAATGATACCAAAAGAAACACTTATTTTGGTTAACCTGTTAGGTAGAATCTAAATTTAAATAAAAATAATATTTTGAGTGGCCATCGTGATTTGGCATGAGTCGGATCAGGTCTGCAACACAGAGAAGTAACTTCCTCACTTAGCTTTCCTATTATCCGAAGAAGAAAAATTCTTAACTTTTATAGAAATTACATTGCATTTTCCTGATGTCCAGGTGGTAGTAGTGACAGTTTCCAGTATTACTGTGTGTTTTAAATAGTTTGAGAATTCATGTATATTAATGTTATAAGCTTCAGCAATTCACTGTAAGTGCCTGGAAGTTGTAAATTTGTGCAGGCACGCGAAGCCTGTGCTTAGTGAAAAGTGCTGTACAAAAATAAATTGAACTGAAATGAAAAATATTGAATTGGATTATGTTGTATGTATTTTATACTGTATATATATATGATGTATACAGTATATATATTATTACATATATCTTTTTTCTGTGAAATCCTTTTTACATAATGAATACAGACACACACACACATCATAGGCTACACCCTTTGCATTGCACTGTTTTTCTCTACCCTGGTGGAGTTTTATCTTAAGCAGCCTTGTGGCAACTTTGGACAAATAAGGCACTATGTAAATAAAATTGATTCACTGATATTTATCCTCTGCCTCTGACCTCCCTGTCATGGCAGAGCAAATTCAGGCAGCTATTGACAGCTACACGACTCATTCTCTTTTTATGTTGTGAAGTTTTTTGGCATCTCAGACTCCTTAACCAGTAATAAATATGTGCTACTTCTAATGGGTCAGTGCCTTACTTTGTGTGTGTGTGTTTCTACCGATTTAAAACCAAAACATGAACATGTCCGTATATAAATATCCTTATTTTGAAAGGGAGATGCCTAAATGATTTTATTCTTTTTAAACTGGCATTTTTTTTTATCAGGATAGAAAAATTAATGTGAGCTGTAAACGCATTTTTCTCTATTATAAAAAAAAATCTTGGAAGAAGATGAGATGTGATTTTCTCGGAGAGACACTTATACGTCCTGCAAGACGAGTCCACGGCCAGAGCCGGAAATAAAGGACAAAGAGTAGATGACAAAGTAGAACGTCGTAAAGAATTCAAAAATGTTGGCACGGTACACGTTAGGGATAATGGAAGTATGAAAATTCGAAAGTCTCAAAAAAAAGATAGGAAAGATCACTTTAGGGCAAACAAACGGAAATTATTACTCGGTGAAATAACGGAAGAGCAAAAAGAGATCAAATATGTTGTTCGGATTTAAACTTTAAGTCGGAGACTTGTAGATCGTCTAATTCGTGTTGCCAGCGAGAATTAAAAGATTCTAAATATGTTGGCACGGTATGAAGTCCTGTGAGACGGAGACTTTTACCATGAGATTCATTCAAGTCACGCCCTACTTACAACTATTTTCAAACAAGACCATGGTCATCTAATCTCAGTCATGGTGAATGCTTTTGGCAGACACACTTTCTGCACTCTCAACTCTCATAAATTTTATCAGGACAATAATTTAATACATTCTAGATGACACGTCAACAACAAAGCGAAGAAGAAAGAGCACAGACAAACATTCGAGAAAGGTCATTTTATTTATTAGAGAGAGAAAGAAACGATATTCACTCACAGGCAGTTATATGTTTCGTTGTCACGATGAAAATCCAAACACGGAATCAAAATTCAACACGATCTTGAAGAAAAGTTAATTCCAAATATTGTTTTTACTAATGTTTTAAAGTAAAAGTGAAAATAATGCATATGTAACAATTCCCATAAAAATAACAACCTCTTAAAATTGTATATCTGGTTAACCAAACCCAGGGGTGGGCAAGCAAAGCAAGCAGGGGGCAGAGCCCCCTAGTTAAATTAAAGAAGTGACATCACAATTGCAAATTACCCGACTAGTGCATTACTATGGATTCAGTTTGGAATTATTCAGAGAGATTCTATGCTGGCCTGTATTTAGGCATTTAGGTTCGTTTTCTTAATTTGCACTTTAGTTTAATGTTTTTCATTTATTTATTTATTAATTAAATGATATCCTGTATGTCTTTTCTCTATATTATAACTAGTTACCTTAGTAACATATAGCTCTAAACAGAAAATAACATTTCATCATCTCATCTCATCTTCATATCAATTTTTCCTGATGAGGGTCACCGTGAAGAACATTTTCTGTTCTGTACATTGTGTGTCTGCACACTTATAAAATAATTTTGCCAGTTTTGAAATTGTGGCTTCATTTGACAAAAGAAACCTATCATTTGAAAATTGACAGTTAATTAATGCTTTTTATCATGCATTTGCTCATCTTGAGTATATCTGGTTGGCAGTGCAATTTTATATTTCAAGAGGATGGAATGTAAAATATTGCTCTTTTTATTTTTGACATAATAGGTATTGCTTGTGAAGGAAAATTTGTAGATTTGTCAATGGCAATTGATTCATCGTTTTGAGCAGTTTTCTTTTTTTTTTCCTTCACAGGATGATCATTCCATGTTTTTTCAGTTTGGTCCTTCAATTGAACAACAGGCTTCAGTTATGCTAAACATAATGGAGGAATATGATTGGTACATCTTTTCTATTGTCACCACATATTTCCCTGGGTACCAAGACTTTGTCAACAAGGTACGCAGCACAATTGAAAACAGCTTTGTGGGTTGGGAGCTTGAAGAGGTCATTCTGTTAGACATGTCCTTGGATGATGGAGATTCAAAGATTCAAAACCAGTTGAAGAAACTTCAGAGTCCTGTGATTCTTCTCTACTGCACAAAGGAGGAGTCCACCTACATTTTTGAAGTGGCCCATTCAGTGGGTTTGACTGGCTATGGGTACACCTGGATTGTGCCTAGTTTAGTGACTGGGGATTCTGATAATGTTCCTTCTGAATTCCCAACTGGACTAATCTCTGTGTCCTACGATGAATGGGATTACAGCCTGCATGACCGAGTTCGAGATGGAATTGCAGTCATCACCACAGCAGCGTCCACCATGCGGATTGACCATGGCTTTATTCCAGAACCCATTACAAGCTGTTATAATGCCCAGGATAAGATGGCTTACCAGTCAAGTATGCTCAACAGGTAAGACAAACCGATAAGCAAGTTGCTGATATAAACAATTTAAAGTTAAACCTTAACGCTTTCGATTTTTGTTTTGTTTTTGTTTGATTTTGCACAAAAACTTGCAAAATCCTCAGAGTTTGCATATCACGTTTTTGTCATTTAAGGTTTAAAGGAAACAAATTTTTTTAACACAATTTATTACAGAGCTTGAAATTGTGTACCTTAGAGCATAAAGTCTCTCCCTTATGATGTCCAAAACTGTGATAATTAAATTACTAAAGTGATTCCATTGTTACTAAAGTAGGTTCTGTGCACTTGTGAAAAGGCTGGTGCAAGCTCTGGCTCCCTCTGTATCTATGATAGAAAATGAAAGCTATAAAAATGGAAGCATTTTATGGCATATGCCATTATTTTTGAATAAATATTGCCAACGTTGCTGTAGCTGGGTTGCATGCACACAAGCAAATCAAAATATATGTCTTATTGTGCTTGACAGTGCACATAATTTCCCGTGTCTCTAAAGAGGAAACTCCGCTCTTCCACTCGTGGCTGTTTCAATAATAAATAAATAAATGAAAACTTGTAGTATTTTTATCTGAGGGGTACATTTGTTGACCATAATAAGAAAAGTAGGGGTACTGTCACTGAGTTTATAGCATTGAGCCAAGCAAATTAACCTTGTGCCTAGCTGTCCCAAAAACAAGCCTTAAAGAAGCACTCCCTACCGCCCCCTCTTATCAGATAACATAGAACACACACAATGAAATAATAAAAAACAAAAAATGCATTACTATTTACAAGACATTTTCTCTTGATGAATGTATCTGCACAGATAAATCAGAAACCAAGCAGATCTTCTAGCTGTGCCCAGAGCTGCATCTTAACAATGGAATGAGCCCGTCCCACACTGGAACGCTGTGAGCTCAATGAGCTATATTTTATCGACTTATTGCTACTTTGTGGATGTTGCATTATTTTTTTGTGGTATTTGTTCCATTTGCGTCTTTTGTGGTTTGAAGCATGATGACACAGTGGTTAGCACTCCTGCCTCAAAGCTCAGAGCACATATTTCAGGGCCATAATCCGTCCATCATAGTTGGCAGACTTTTTCAAACATTTCTGTGATTTCTCCAAACTCACATCGATGCAAACTCTGAAGGGTTCACTCATCACTATAATTAAACCTTACATCATTTACATGGATGCATAAACACATATAGTGAACCTGAGTAAATTGCAGTTAGATTAACATACAATTATGAAAATATAACAAAAGTATAATTAGGGACAGCCAGTTGACAGCACGAGGAGAGGAAAGCAAAAAATCCATTTAACAGCATAGCAGTTAGTAAACCCCTGGGAGGTCTGTAATTGGTTTTAATAGATAAAGTCACAGTGAAAGTCACTGTTCTAAAAATATGAAGGACTGGCCATACACTCCATGTTTGTTATTATATAAAATATAAGGACATACTGGGCATTTTGTTTAAAAGACTAGTGTCACTTACTATTAGCAGGAGTAATAGCTTGGCAATGTAGCAGTAGTATCATGTGGCATAGCAGGCAGCCAAGATAAAAAAACATAACAGAGTGTGACATTGCAGGTCAGCTCCATGCTACCTGGTCCTTCTGGTGGTACCACTGATAACATACCTGAGGGACAAGCCCAACAAATAAGGACACTCACACATAGCAAGAGGTAGGTGCAAAGTGACCAGTGCTTTTACTAAAGCAAAGTCAATCAAAACAGTTTTCATAAATAAATAATCCATAAAAACCAGTGATGGTCCATCTATTTCAAATCCAGATTAAAACCAACTGCCATTGAGTCCTTCATATTCTGTCAGACGAGTCCAGCACCACTCCATTTTCGTCTCCCCAGCTCACCCACTGCTTGCTCGGCTGGCAAAGACATAAGCAGCCGCGGTCATCATTACCCGACCCCTGTCTTAGCTGCCTTAGCTAGCTAGCTTGCTGAAGGCCCCTGTGCAGCGCCCTGAGGTGGGCTCCTCCTCTTTAGTATAACTGTTAGTAGTTTATTCATAACTAGATCCTAGGGGCCGGCAGGACAGTATTGTCCGTGACACTATCGGATCCCATGCTGGTGACAAACAAACTGGCTCTCTAAATGGAATTTGTAATAACTTTATTAATCGCTTTATTACAGTAGCTGTAAGTTAGCAAAAATAAAGTAAATTGTGGGAATGGAATGTGGGAGGTGTGGGTAGTAGTAGTACATTAAAATGTGACCCGCTTACTTTTCCAAGACAACTTTGCGAAGGAAGATGATTAAAATGTAACGTGAACTAGAAAGTAGAAACTGTCTATGTGCTATAAAAAGAAGCAATTTCAATTTGTAACAAATTAAAATGACAACACCGGCTGACAGGATACTACTACACAATCGACCTGTTTTACACAAGTTCTGAGAAAATGGACATCATAAAGTGAGGTGTCAATGGTTCCAAGGAGATTGCTTTGTCATATATATTACTTGTTTGTCTTTAGTAGTTTTAGCAGATAGCACCTGATCTGAAGCCATTGTATCGCTACTTCCAGACTTGGTACATTTGCAACCATTTCACTCACTGCACTGTCTGCATAACCTGCTTGCGACCGTTGTGACGCTTCATCTGCATCAGCTTTCTCAGTTACCACTGCTGGCTTGTGCTCAGTGTTGGGAAAGGTAGAAATCTTGGTAAGCTTAGCGGTTTTCAATTCCTGTTGCAGGTGTGCCTTACGTTTAGCAGCACCACTCTAATAATGTTTGCCGGATCCGCTGCTACTGGCCGACATGGCATCATATGGCGAGAGTATAAAAAGAGTCAAATTGTTCAAATATTCTGCGTTTGCCAACTAACGGGGACCATAACTTAACAACAGAATTGCTATGATTTACCATTTACGAGTTTTTTTTTTTTTATATTTTATTTATTAATTTTTATTGTAATCATTCCATACAAATAGATCAATTTATAACCTATCAAAATTGAAGACATATCAAACCCCACCCCTGAGAAGGAGAGCTAAGCCAAAGGAGAATTGCTTAAGGCTTTTTAATAAGGCAACAATAAATAAAAGAAAGGGAGAAATAAATATATAGGTAAATAAAAAATGGAGAAGGGAATTAAATGCGGTAATAATTATTTCTCTTATTCTAAAATAATATTGATTAGACCCTGCCAGGTTTTGAAAAAACTTTGTACAGATCCTCTAACTGAGAATTAGATTTTTTCCAATTTCAAATAATATAAAACATCGGTTTCCCACTGACTTATCAGAGGAGAGTTAGGATTCTTCCAATTTAACAGAATAAGTCTGCGTGCCAAAAGTGTAGTGAATGCAATCACCGTTTGCTTGTCCTTCTCCACTTCAAGTTCGTCTGGAAGAACACCGAACACAGCTGTTAATGGGTTAGGAGGGATTGTGACCCCAAGGCTGTCTGAGAGGCACTTAAAAATTTTGGTCCAAAATGATGTTAATTTGGTGCAGGCCCAGAACATGTGACCCAGTGAGGCAGGACCTTGGTTGCAGCATTCGCAGGTTGGATCTTGCCCTGGAAACATTTTGGACAGTTTTAAGCGAGACAGATGGGCTCGATATATAATTTTTAGTTGAATAATTCTATGCTTTGCGCATATGGAGCTCGAGTGAATTCTCTGCTTTGCTACCTTCCACTCCTTTTCTGATATATTGATTAAGAGATCTTCTTCCCAATGTCCTCTTGGATCTTTGAAAGGTAGGGACTCTAATAGGATTTTATATAATGCGGAAATGGTGTTTAATTCCTCGAAATTGATCAGTATTTTTTCCAGCATTGTGGAGGGTGCGAGGTGAGGAAAATCGGGCAATTTCTGTTTAACAAAATTTCTAATTACCATTTACGAGTTTGAATTTCGAAAACTGTTCACATTACATCAGTACAAAAGTAACAATTATTTACGATAATAATCTATATTTAAATTATTCATGTGACTTCCTTCAAAACTTCTTCCGTTCACGTCTGCTATGGGATGCCAAAGGTTGCCAAGTTTGGGAATGTACACGGACTAGGACGTGTTGTGCCTCCGATTAGGCTCCGAGCCTCCAAACTCCTGAAGTCTAAAGTAGTGCAAACTGTAGGCCTGCCGAATACGTTATATCATCATGGACTTGCCTGGTGATGGTGCAAACATGTCACTGAAACTGTGAATTATTAATGCAACGAACTGTGCAAGTGATTAAAGTTATTCATTTTTTTTTTAATTTATACAACCCTGAGTGGGCCCCCCAAGCTCGTAGGCCCTTGTGCTTTGCACAATCTGCACAATCCATTGCTGCGCTACAGTGTGCCGGCCAGACTGCTCAGGGCCGACTGTCCTCCTTCCTTCTCACACCTCTGGCATACCTCGGATTCCTGGTGTAGGATGCCACCTTGATCATTCCCAGTCCTCAACAATTAATCAGTGGGGATGATCCAAGCCTAGTGCGCTGATCCTTCACCACCTAGGAACGAGCTGCCTCGTACCCACACTGCTTCTCTCTATCTATCTGTCTGTCTGTCTTGGTATCCTGTTTTTTTGTTTTTCCTCCCTCTCTACCAGTGTAGACTCCTTTTAAACTGACCATTCTAATGGGGCACAGGTGTGCACACACTGCTCTTTCCGAAGAATTAATGAGGCACCTGCCTGACGTGCACACACATCTTCACAATCAGGCAGGCACTCCTCCATCCATCGCTAGAGTGAAGCACATTTGCACACCCACCCACACACGATTAGAGCGTGCAGTTTGTGGGGTGTGATTACTTATTTAAAATTAGCACAGTGTCACGGACCACTTGTCACATGGAGGAGGGTCAGTAATAGTTCAGAATACTTGTATTTTCTCAAAAATGACCAGGTAATTAATGTCCACATATGGTATGTGAAAAAATTCTTTCTTGCCAAACTTGATCACTTCCAGTAGTTGTGATGCTAAAATTCATTTTCCCAGGCTGCCGTTCTCCCTAAAACGCAGCTTTACCTAAATGAATGCTTCACAAAGACACTGACTTGTCATATCTGCCTGCCCTTTGTGGAGATCTCGTGATCAGTTTGCTATGACATTGGCTGCTTTGACCATTTCCAGGTCTAATGTATCTGTTTGATAGGACATTATAAATTTCAGGTTCCACTTTTGCATCCTGCTAGCAGGGAATATCTCTGTTTGTAACCCTGTACCAAGGTGAAAGTCCTGTAAGGCCATTGACTATAAAATCTAAGAGCATGGTAATTCCTGCTGGTTTTTTTAATGACTGCACAAACTGTATAACTGGTGTTGTTATTTTCAGGGTCACCATAAGCAATAAACAATGAGGTTTGCAGGTAAAAACATCAAAAATGTGCAAAGTTTTAGACATTTTGGATTAGATATCTAAGACATATAGGAACCACAACGGAGAAAACAAAGAAAGTGAGTTTAAATTAATGCTAAACTGGACACGGGCAATAGCAATGATCTGACACCTGCTTGGTATTTTTTAATCAGTTTTATCAGAGTCAACCAATAATATTAATCTTCTTCTTTTGACTGCTCCCGTTAGGGGTTGCCACAGCAGATCATCTTCTTCCATATCTTTCTGACCCCTCCATCTTGGTCTGTCACACCCATCATCTGCATGTCCTCTCTCAGCACATCCATAAACCTTCTCTTAGGCCTTCCTCTTTTCCTCTTCCCTGGCAGCTCTATCCTTAACATCCTTCTCCCAATATACTCAACATCTCTCCTCTGCACATGTCCAAAGCAACGCAACCTCGCCTCTCTGACTTTGTCTCCCATCCGTCCAACTTGAGGTGACCCTCTAATGTACTCATTTCTAATCCTATCCATCCTTGTCACACCCAATGCAAATATTAACATCTTTAACTCTGCCACCTCCCACATTTATGTTTCATACACATTTAGATATGGCCTTTCTTAACAAAAATTTTGCGCAAAAGACAAAACTAGCAGGAGTGCAGTGAGAAGTAACCAAATATTTAAAAAGTTGCAAATAACAACACACTTCATTTCATACCTTAATGCTCATTTACAGCAAAATACAATTAGCAAGGTGGCATGGTGGCATGGTGGCACAGGGTTAGTGCTGCTGCCTCGCAAAAAGGAGACTGGGGTTCTTGTTCCAGGTGTGTAGAGCTTGCATATTATCCCTGTGCCCACATGGTCTTCCTTCCAAAGTCTAAAGGCCTACAGCTTAGGTGAACTGGCACTGCTAAATTGTCCCCAGTGTGTGTTTGCATGTATGTGGTGTCACAAAAATGAGACATACACAGGTAAAGGTTTGGGGCAGCCACCCGTATAATCTGCTATCCTGGCTGCAAAGTCGTTATCAGATAAAGAGCACTGATGTGCATACAACTGAGTCCGGAACAAGACTGACAAATAGGGAAAAGGTGTAGACTTTTAAAGGGGAAGACAGGAAGTGAGGTCATAGGGATCTGGCTCATGTTCTTCAGCCATTGGTTCAAGCCCGGAGGTGACATCACAGGGGCCGGAGCCGGTAAGGTCTTCTTCCATTGGCTCGGTCCCGGAAGTGACGTCAAGAGAGCCAGGTGAAATCTCCCATGACTGGTCTACAGGTAAGGGAAAAGAAAAGAGTCAGTGCACTCTGCCACATCCCGGCATGCCTCAGAACTGCCTTCACTCAAGCCCTTTGGCTGCCACCCATGCGCACGTGTGTGACAGTGGTCACTCTGGATGGCTGGGTTTCAAAGATAGAGGAAGCAATTCTTTGTGAAAAAGAAGACCAAAAATATAAGCGCACTAACTGAGTGGACCTTTTATCTGTAGCCATTATTTTAAAGTCATTTTCTGCCTTTTTATTATAGAGGTAATAACCAACCATACCTATGTACAAGTTAAAATCATTTGCTACCATCATTTGCTGTATGATAGAGATAAGAGCTTACCAGTGGGAAATTTCATGTGAGCGCCTCTTCAAAGGTAGCCAGCAGTCAAAAAATTCAGAGCTAATTCTGTTACCTGATTTTCCCAAGTTGTGATGTCAGCCTTAAACTGCACTGCATTTTTGCATATAAAAATTAAAAAGAATCAGAAGCTAATTTCAAGCAATATGCTGCTTGTCTAATGCATTTATTTTGTTTTCTATTTTCCAAAAAAATTAGCCACATTTTTTATTGCTGACCCCATCAACCAAGCAGCAAATCAGCTGTGACAGCCTGCTATTCCTCAGAATCGTCCAATTGGAAGACTCATGAACAGAGTGAAGTTAGAAAGTGTGGCATCACAATTTATAACTTGGCATTAAAGGGAGACTTGAGTCTTGTACTGTAAATCATCTTTGCCCAAAATATTTCTAAATCGATGGTTTTGTCCAGTATTGTATTATGAACTTATTACAATCTGTTTTTTGATATTGACTTCTTTGAAAAAACATAAAAACAGAAAGGTTGAATTATCAGATAAGTGATTTTGGAAATGCTTCTCTCCACTCGTTGGGTTGAGCAAGAGCCAGAGAAAGCTGCTTATTTTAAATGTTGCAGTGAGAAGTTGTCCGTATTTTTAGAAAAGACTGGATGAGGCACAGATGCATTTTAAATCTGGACTGAGTGAGTTACTGAACTGGATGGTCTGCTATCCGTTGAAATCTTTCTAACCAGATGCACTCGTGTCCCCAAAAGACTAACGCATTTTCATTAGTAGGAATCTTCAAATTTGCGTCAAAAGCGCTGGTGCTTATTACATTTGTAATGTTTTATCTATTTATCTTCTTCTTCTTTCAGCTGCTCCCGTTAGGGGTTGCAACAGCAGATCATCTTCTTCCATATCTTTCTGTCCTCTGCATCTTGTTCTGTCACACCCATCACCCGCATGTCCTCTCTCACCACATCCATAAACCTTCTCTTAGGCCTTCCTCTTTTCCTCTTCCCTGGCAGCTCTATCCTCATCATCCTTCTCCCAATATACCCAGCATCTCTCCTCTGCACATGTCCAAACCAATGCAATCTCACCTCTCTGACTATTTATCTAAAGTTTGAAAATTGACAGATATTGAAATGTACAGTTTTGTAATATGCAGATATTGTAATATTCATACTTCTATGAATGTATAATGTCATTTTCAGTTTACACTTAATTGCTTTACAGTAAGGATGGTATGATAGTGCAGGGACTTTATTGTTCCTGGAATAACATTTGTTGGGCCAGTCATTTGCCTTCAACCAATTAGCTTTAAACTCAAGCAAAATGCACATAGACGCATGCAAAATACCCAGATTAAAAAAAAAGACTTGTCTTTTCTTAGACACAAAAACGTGCAAAACCCTCAGAGCTTGCATTATGTTGTCATTTAAGGTTTAAAGGAAACTATTTTTTTAATACAATTTATTACAGAGTTTGAAATTATGTACCCATCCATCCATTATCCAATCCGCTATATCCGGACTACAGGGTCACGGGGGTCTGCTGGAGCCAATCCCAGCCAACACAGGGCGCAAGGCAGGAAACAAACCCCGGGCAGGGTGCCAGCCCACCGCAGGAAATTATGTACCTTAAAGCATAAAGTCTCTCCCTTATGATGTCCAAAACTGTGATTATTAAATTACAAAAGAGATTCCATTGTTACTAAAGTAGGTTCTATGCACTTGTGAAAAGGCTGATGCAAGCTCTGGCTCCTTCTGTACATATGATAGAAAATGGAAGCCTTTTTTAGCATATGCCATTATTTTTGTACAAATATTATCATATGTAAATATTTTGTATAGTTTCTCATGCCCTGAGTATCCCCAGTCCAATTCTGAATATTCAGAATTTTGAAGTAACTACTACATAAAAGAGCCATGTTTTCTTTAGGAGCCAAGGTTAAGGTTGTCAAAAAGACTGGGAATTCACAATTATTTTTATCTGCCGTCTTTCCCATTCCTGAATGATGCTCATTTGTTTTCAAAAGCTGCAGGAGCAGCAAATCTGTGGTCTGAAATTAGCTGTCAGCTTTCCTAACAGTCTGTATGCAGGTGAAACAAATCTCTCCCTATTTGCCAGTTATACTTTGTAACCTTTATATTCCTGGGAGCAGAACATATTTTCTGTTTATTTTATGCAATTGTTTTCCCTAGGTTATTAATGAGCAATTTCTATATCTTTTGAAGATGATTTTCAGCATGTCCTGGATAAACTGTTTTTATTTGAGATGGCCCATAGAAGCTCACCAGTTAAATTATGTGGGACACAGGACCACTGATGTTGTAGATATTGTGTCAACTGCTGGTAGCAGGTAGCTGTAACAGGGAGGCATCTGCCTGCTGAAATAAACTGGACATTGACTTAATATGACTCTCTAAGTTATTTTCTTTATCAATTACAGGCTGCTTTTACATTTAGGAGAAATGAAATAACATATAGATAGATAGATCTTTATTGTCATTGTCATTTATTGTCATATACATAGATGATAGCCTGTAATATCGTTTTAGTCACAATCTTTCAGCCCATATCAGATCCAAAATCCAAACTGACCTACTACCTGACAGGCATCTATCTATCTATCTATCTATCTATCTATCTATCTATCTATCTATCTATCTATCTATCTATCTATCTATCTATCTATCTATCTATCTATCTATCTATCTATCTATCTATCTATCTATCTATCTATCTATCTATCTATCTATCTATCTATCTATCATGTATTCCTGAGTTTTTGTTCTGTCTTTTTCCACCTTATGATTTCTCTAGCACTCATTATAAGGTTTGGTCAAACAGATGAGCTCCATCTCAGCCTATTAATGCACCTCAAGCATGCTTCTGACAATGATCAGACAGGTTAGGGTCATATTGAACAATATACCAATAGGCTTCCATAATTATTTGTGACTGAGGTCAAGCGAAAGATTTTGATGTGCTAACATCATCTTAACAGGACTTGAAAACGTCATTGTCAATGTGTTTTTTACTTGATGAACAATTTTCAGTTGCCGACTGGAGGCAGATAATAGGATGGTTTGTTTTTTTCTTTTATACTGCACTGAAGTTAAATGTTTAAAGTTGGATTGGCATTTTGGTTTGGAAGTGAGAAACAGTGGAATTTTAAATCTTGTGTTGAGGGGAGGATAGAAATGTAGATGTGGGTGCTGTGATTGCTGTAAAAATTCAAGATTGAGGACTTTGTAACTGTGGATTCTTGTGGATCTGAATTAGGAGAAAGGACTGAAGGATTGGTTTAAGGATATGGGTGCATTAAGAAAAACAATTTCAGTTTTTTTTTTGCTTTGACGTGACTTTTTCTCTTTTTCTAATAGTCCTGAATCAGTAGTCCATGTGCCCTGTCCCTTTCAATTAAACTGCTGGATGCCGGGCTGCTATGACTGTATTTGCATTTTTTATGCTCTGTTAATAATACGGAGTTAGATTTGGTGCAACATAATATTTGAGAAGCAGCATGCATGGATTGTTATTAAAATCCCAGAAATTGGCATTTACCAGAGGTCTGGTTATCGTTACTCCTCTTATGAAGAATATCTGTATTTTAATCAGTCACTGGACTGTAGTGGGTATTTAATTCAGGGACTGGTTAACTTGTGCAAGTAACATTTTCACTTTCATCTCCTAGGCAAAGTATATAAATAAAAGGTTTTGCTATTCTCGTTCCTTAACCGACAGAATAAAGTTTCAATTCTGTATTTATTTATTTTATTTTATTGAAGCCTAATTAGACACATTGATTTACAGTTTTTATTGAATATTGAACTGTCAAGTGAATTAGTGGAGTCTTAATTAAATATATTGCAGGGTTTGATTAAAATTCTGCTGTTGTATTCCTGTTTTTACACACTGAGGGTTTAATAAGGCATTGCAACCTTAATAAGAATTTGTCTAACAGAGCTCTGAGTGCCTGACTTGTGCTTTTATTCATTGCCTGTTATGGAGGACCACTGACATCAGGGACATTCCTACTGATGCTTCTCAGTTAAGGTCACCAGCGACTGCTGTATACTCGATTCCTGTTTCACATTTCAACCACAGGATTACATCTGCAATGAAACACTTTAATATGGTTCAACACTTTACCAGTTGGACTATCAAGGCTATAAGAGAATTAAAATTATAATTAGTTAATCTGAGAAATAAGTTAAGTTGCCTTTAGACCTGTAAAAGGACTAAGTAGTGGTAAATGTCCTTATATATTTCAGAAAGATTTTGTTGCTTGTTAAAATTTTGTTGTTTACTATCAAAGATCCAGGGTACTAAGAAGTTCAAAGACACCTTATTTTTGTGTTGTGCTTGTAGAGTAAAGTGCTGTATTATTGTAAAAGCTCTCCAAGGACCATGGACGAATGAGCCAGTAACTTCAAGGAATAAAGCAAACAAACAAACAAACAAAAAAACTCTGGATTACAACTAAGGTGAATCAACAATCAACCTTTACTTTAGGCCATGATTTTCCGTAATGGACACCATCCTAAAGTGCTTCAAAAATACCGAGCTATACTATAACTGTTTGAACTAAGATTTAAAGTGCAGGCAGTGTAAGCAACTTGCTTAGGATCCACAATGAATTAAACGCAGAGGCTGAACTTGCAGCTTTGTGCTTTACAGTTCACTGCCTTAGACATTAACCACACTGCCTACTAATAGGAGGAAAGGATGAGGGACAGATGTCATAACTGAGCACTTAAAACCTTAATAATGCAGTACTTACTGTAGAGACAAGTTACTGAAACAAATGGTGTAGCCATGATGGAAAAAAGCAAGTCCAAAGAAATGATTTGTTATTATAAAGATATTTCAGGGACTTGAAGATGAGAGGGTTTATTAGCAGAAGGCAAAATAATGATTGATAAACAGGCTGACTTTCACTAACTGGTAACATGTCATAATAACTTTCATTATTTATGTCATTGAACCTTTGAAAACTTTTACAGTTTCATTTTTAGAATAAATAGTGCATAAAGACCAACAACTAATTAATACTGCAAATGATTTACAAAAATGTTCAAGCTACAAATACATACGTTAGTCTAAAGTTTTACCAATGTCATTAAATGTATTGTATTTCTATTTGAATGTACATGAACTAAGAAAGTTATTTTAAGGTGTTACCACATTATTTTTTGTGATCAAAATTTTAGTGAAGTTTGGCAAGAGAAGATGCACAATTCACAGAAATTAACAATCAATCTATTACCAAATTCATTTCTGTAACTATAACAAATTTTCTGATATAGTGCTCTATTACTGTCCTGAACTTGGGGTTTCTAAATCCCAAAAAAACTCCAAAATGTCCACTAAAGGGGGGGAAATCATCACACCCTGACTAGTAATGAGAAAGCGAAAGTAGAATCTTTATAAAGAAAATATTATGCAAAAATCATCTGCAGGCAGTGAAGTTCCAAAGAGCACAAAAAGAACAGTAGGGGTTGCCTGAAAAGGAAAAGGCAATCCAAGTCAAACAAGGCCCAATACAGAAATCTAAAGGACAGTCAGAAAAACGGTGCAAACTGTTAAAAATCCAATAAACACACAAAGAGCACGGAAATAACATGAGCGACACTCACTAATGACAGCGCATTCAATGAACTGCAAGGGACTATGGGTTTTCCTCGGCTTTAATAGTGCTGAGAACAGCCCCTTAATGGTGCAGGGTGGGGACCAAAAAATGAAAGGACATGAGGTGTAGACATACAGAAACTAAATAATCAAGAATATTAACATAAAAACACATAAAAGAGTAATTTGATTAACAGTCAGTGGGGGCCTGAATGAAACTGGCTTTATTACAAAATTTTTCATTAATACATTTTTGCTTATTTCATGTTTTTTTTTTCACTCAGAGATACACTTTCTGTGCTCTATTTGTTATTTTGATTTGTGTTGGCAAAGATTCATTTTATTACTGCCTTGTCTCTGTTGTTATGTCATGTGATTGCTTCTGTTACATTGCTAACAGTATTGGCTGTGACTGTTGATATATAACAACACAAAATGGCTGAAGTGCTGTAAGGCCTCCAACTTATAATCGCCAAGCAGGCACAAATCCTAATCAGACACCCCAGATAAGGATACTCTAGGGCATCCTCAGTTCCTACTTTACTGGCTGGCTTCAGTCTATACCAGGCCAAATGGACTTTGGTTTCAAAAGTTCCTAAATATATAGGTAATGTTTACAGAATATAGTTGAAGCCCCACCAGAG
Source organism: Erpetoichthys calabaricus (assembly GCF_900747795.2). NCBI lineage: Eukaryota > Metazoa > Chordata > Cladistia > Polypteriformes > Polypteridae > Erpetoichthys > Erpetoichthys calabaricus. Next base: position 33,518,213 of record NC_041405.2, read on the forward strand.
CAAGGATAACAATAAACCTCTGGCTTGTGGATGAAAGGGCAAACAAAGAATCTTTGGAAAAAGGAGATGTATTTCCCGAAAACAGCAAAAAAACAAAGAAAATCACAAAAGGCAATCCTAAGTAAAGTTACAAAACATAATCTAGCAGAGTAAATCGATAAACAGAAGCAAAAAGATTAAATAATTAGCCAAGAGGAAAAAACAAAATTACTCACAATACTCGCCTCCAAAGCAAATTCAAACTAACTGCAAGACACTCGCTCTTCCAGCACTATCTACTAGCATGCATTTGAGGGCCATAACCCATGTTATTACTGGGTGGATAAATCCGTGTCTCGTAATTTTAAGTATAACAAGTCAGCCCTAGCATTAAGTGTTTTTCTTGTTCCCTGAACTTCGCTTTGTCTTCGACTACTAAATTTCATCCGGCCCTTTCTTTTTAGTTGCCAGGTTATTTCGCAATTTTGGTTTTGAGCCCTGCCAGTTCATGACCACGTCTTTTGCATTTGTTTACCATCTTCTGGTATTTTGTCTTTCTTACAAAAATCTTTACTCTGGGTATTTCATAGCACGAGCAGGTTGATAACATTACAGGTCAAGAACCATGTGACTAGCAGCAGGGCTGTTATTATGAACAATGTATAGTATTACCCATAAAACAATACACTACCAAAAGACAGCTACAACAAGCTATTAAAACAGTAAAAATAGATTAAATAAATAAATAAATAACCTTATTAACAAGACACATCATGCAATAGACTTTAAAATACTGTTTGAAATAGAAACTATCAGATACAGTGATCACAGGGAACACAGCCAGTATGATAATTCTTTACTAATACTGTCATATATTTCTTAGGGAAAAAAATGTGAAATCAGCCAAGAGACAATAAAGTACCCAATAAATAATAAAGTACCCAAAATACAATAAAGTGTCCAAGTTTTTTCTTCAAAAATGTCAGTGCTGAAGGTCACCACTACTCTAATCAGAAGTGTGAGGTGATTTATTTCGGAGAGTGGACTGACAGAATTTCAGAAGAAGGAGCTGAATTCCTATCATAACCACAAGAGCACAACCTGTGTGACTGGCCAAATCTCCATCGGCAAGAAATGGAGAGGATTTTTAATGTTTGGGGTAGTGGGGGTATTCAAGCAAAAATTTTGGAAAGAGTTATATATTTTTAGTAAAGATTACTTAACTAAATATGTGTACTACATCAATTGTATTTATTCTTTGTCATTTTTTTCAGTAATTGCAAAATAGATCATTTTTAATCAGAATGATCAAAATCATAATTAAAACTCAACATATCAATGCCACATGAACCCACTATGATTATTCAGAATAATTTCACTTTCAACATTTAGAATTAAACACTTTTTATGTGTATGTTGTGGTTTGGTGGCACAGTGGCGCAGTGGGCAGCGCTGCTGCCTCACAGTAAGGAGACCCGGGTTCGCTTCCCAGGTTCTCCCTACGTGGAGTTTGCATGTTCTCCCCGTGTCTGCGTGGGTTTCCTCCCACAGTCCAAAGACATGCAGGTTAGGTGCATTGGCGATTCTAAATTGTCCCTAGTGTGTGCTTAGTGTGCGGGTGTATGTGTGTGTGTGTGCCCTGCGGTGGGCTGGCGACCTGCCCAGGGTTTGTTTCCTGCCTTGCGCCCTGTGTTGGCTGGGATTGGCTCCAGAAGACCCTCGTGACCCTATAGTTAGGATATAGCAGGTTGGATAATGGATGGATGGATGTATGTTGTGGTTTTCTGACATTCCATTTATGAGGTTTATTTTTTTTAAATGGGTTAATTTTATTCCTGTTTTGATTTTCTTGTTTATGTGACATAGTTGGGACATCACAGAAATGACATTTCTCATTTGCGATGGATGGCTTTACTATGGGCTGTTCCTCAGTGGTTACTCTACATGTTGATTCTCTTGGTGTAGGGAGCTTTTTATTCAAGTAGGCCATAGAGGTAGGTTTGTTTTCTGACTTTCGACTCCCTTTTTCCTTCTAATTCATAGTAACATCCTACTCTTTGATTCTTGGTTGCCTTTTTAGATTTGATTGTGTGATTTGACACTTTGCTGTTCCTGACTACTACTCTAGTTTGTCTAATCCAGCATTGTTTCTCACAATAATCTTTCAACACTCCAAGTGTTGCTTCACTTAACAGATTTTTAAAGTTACTTTTGTCACATTTTTCAACAAGTCATTGTGTCAGGTATGCGACATTTGCTTATGTTTGCATTTGTACATTCAGGAAATACCAGGTTATTTTGTTAATAAGACTTAATTAGAATGATCTCTGCCTTCCCATCTATAATTTTAGAGTACCTACAAAAGCAGTGTATTTTTGTTTTGCTTTAAAGGTATCTCACATAAGCGATCAAACATCTGCTATAATTTATGCTGGTAGAGTCATTTAAGACTGGCCCTAGAACAAGACTGGGCTTAAATGTAATAAGATCAATTGTTAGTAAGGGAAGGCCGCTTCTGAGTAGTTTCTACATTATTTAAAAATGTGCTGTACATACTTTTTACGGTTTGTATTTTTGCTGTGAAATAGGAAACTTTAAAAATGTTTTTTTACTCTGGTAATACTTTTCTCTCGGACTCAAACATGATTTTTTTAGAGGTTATTTAATCTAGAGAATTTAATGGAAAATTAAACGGGCTGTTATCTTTTTTCTATAATGATTGTGATATTTTGTTTCTACCATGTCACCATTTTGGAGTTTAGTTGCTAATCCCTGGAAGTCGGCTGCTGTGACGATGCTCTAAAAGCTGCCACTGCATGTGAAGCAGCATCCAAGATTAAGGATGGCCAATACCAAATGTTCATGTCTCAAAAACTATAGATTTCCCAACATTTCAACTTTTGCTTCTGCCCTTTTGGTTTGGATTTTTGGTTGACTATTTGATCAAAACGTGAAGCTTTCCGGTCGTTTTGGTTTTGGCTCTTGCTTGTTGTACAGTTTGTTCTTATTTTCCAGTGCTCCGTTCTTATGGCTTGCCACACTGTTTTTCGCCATTACAGAAAATGTACATCGGAATCCATTTTGGTAAAACACTATAAGTCAATATGATTAGAGTAGTGTTTGTAAGAAAGAGGCAAAAGACACACTCAGAAGTTAATTTCTTATACTTTTATTTACTAACCTCATGCAACTAACAAGATGTGCTGTGCTCAGTATTCCCACTACTTCCTGCAGACGTCATACACCCCAAAACACGCAGACCATAATAATTAATAACTGAATGTTAAGTAATTGACAAAGCATACATACTGTAACATATCAAATACAATGTTAAGCACACACAACTGACTGATGGGTCACATACTTGCACTCTGAAAGCATATGCAAAATATGCATTTTTCTTTCTAAACTCACACTATTATTAAATAAAATTTCAGTTTTCTGTTTTGAAAAAGCTAAATGTAGAGAGTTAGGAAGTCATTCTTGTAATGAGAAAAGACAAGTATCTAGTGATTGTTGCATGGAAAAGCAGATTGTAAAAGTAATACATCCAAGCCATCCATTTCCATTTTTACCGTATGCCTTATAAAAAGGTTGGCACCCTGCCCAGGATTGGTTCCTGCCTTGTGCCCTGTGTTGGCTGGGATTGACTCCAGTAGACCCCCGTGACCCTGTGTTCGGATTCAGCGGGATAAAAAATGGATGGATGGATGGATGCCTTATAAAAAGAGAGTTCAGAAAAAACTGGACGGAGGTGTGAATACGCGTCTCATGCACTGTGCACACTTTATAATGCTTCTGTAAGGATGTGTTTCAGGATAATTAAAAGGAACAAAGATATCAAATTGAGAAAGCTTTTTGGGTTGAAACGCAGCATCTTCTGAAGTAGCACATTTTCAGTGTTTTCAAGTGTAAAGCACCCACACAGAATTTATGGTGAGGAAAATGAACTGCAGTGAAGTCACTCTCTGCTTCTGTAGGGTAAGATAAATGTCCTTTAATCGAAACAATTTACGTTACCATTTGCACCTTATTGGGATTTTTTAGAAAACAGTTGATTCCAAATTAATTTTTTTTTTCTTCGCTTAGGAGAAAAGCAGTTTTGCTGTTTTTGCATAATATAAAAATGTACAAGTGCTGAAAAAGCCTTCAATTAAGCCCCCAATTTGTGTTTTGTGGTTTACCACAGTGAATTTATTAAAGCTCAATTAGAAAAATGTTTTGAAGCACTTAAGCTGAGGAAATCCAATTATTTCAGCTTCTGCCTTTTAAGTTCTTTTGTTAACATCATCTGAAATGTTGCAAAAAGCATCTTAAAAGTCTTTCATTTGACTGGTATGTATGTGACCAAGTGGTAGGGAGCAAACAGAGCCACACGGTAACCTTAATCTGCTCGGTGCTCACAGTCAAGCTTACTTCTTATATAATACGCTACTGTTGCTGTCCGTTTGTCTGTCCAGGATTTTAAATCACCTGTAGCTTGCAAAACTGTTTGACCTATTGACCTGAAATTTGGTACACATATACTACGTGATTTCTACTGTCCGCTTCCGGGGTGATGATTGACTGCCAAGGTTATTCCTCTTTTTATTTTTATTTTATTTTATTATAGAATCAACTCTCGGCAGTGGCCAGCAGGGTGGCCATACAGCGCATGCGTACGGGCGTCGTTCTCATCCCTACCACTTTCGCCGTCACTTCCCCTACCTCTTCATGTCCTAAATCATTCTTGAGGCAGATTGAAGACTTAAGTGCCAGCTTAAGTGAAAAATTAAGGAAAACGTACTAATTGCAACACAAAAACTGACTTAATCAGTTTTAACACGAGAAGATGGCGATGAAAGAAGAAAAGAAGCGGGCCGCTAGGGTGGAGAAAACAAGAGCTACTCAGGACTGAGTGAAGAAAAGTGAAAAAAAAAACTAACTTCTATAAGTGCCAGTGGGGGTTGGGGGGGATGTATTGTGATCGTGACTGAGAGAATAAAAGTGAAAAACAAACGCTAACTTTTACAAGTACTATAAATTTACACCAGCTGTTACAGATGCAAATCAAATGTATGTTTTCATTGTATAATATTAACAATAAGAGCAGCTCACTACTCAAAATGATAAATCTGCGAGACACCCAGGATCGATCACGCAGCCTCTTGATTACAAGTCAGCAGTTGTTACCGCTGCACCACAGAAGCTGTTGTGTTGTACTTGTACCTTTTGTGAAAGTGTTTATTTGATATTTGGACTTCAGCCTTCACACATTATACAGTTCATATCGACATTTTGTCATTTATTACTAAAACATGAAAACGTTTGTTTTAACGATGTGTTTACACAGATTGTTATAGACACGGAACACACATGAAATGCATGTGTTCCAAATAACAGTCTATTATTACCCCGCTAAAACTCCAGCACTTCCCTCCGAGATAATCAAGGCTTGAACTGGGAGAACTTCTTACCCTTTCTGCGGTGGTGGGTGGGATGGTATGAGGGGTGCTTGCTGCTTGTGGTGGTGGACACATTTACAAGACAAAAGATGCTGACAGAGAGGTACAAAGGGACTTAAGGTGGTCTGGGCTTAAGGTTTTTTTCGTAGGCTTTGGTAATTCTAGTGCTAAGCCACATTGCCTGCCTATTTTCTGCCATGATTCTAGTGAACATTGATGTATCTTATTCCAAAAGATACAAAGCATTTTCTTACAGAGTATGAGAATATGAACACACGGTGCAGTTTGTCTAATAATACACTTCAAAAAGAAGCAGATTTCAATTATATTTAGTTTAAGCTTTAAAGCAGCCTATCCAGTTATCAAGAGAAGAAATCTGAGAACATCAAGCATGTAAACGTTGCTCACCTATCCAAAATTTCCTGGGTTACAGTTAACATAGCCTGAATCCAGATGAGTTCCTAGCCAGTTGTATCTGCTTGAAGCAGGTGCTACAATGTCTGTACGCTTCATTGGCTCATCCAGTTGCAAGCATAATATTTATTCTGCTTGAAAGGCTGCCTCTGGAGACTAGATACAGTATACTAATATCTTAAACATGTAAAATGTACTGCTAAGGAGAATATTGGGGTATAATAACGGTGCATTTTTGATAATAGTGCAAGAAATAATAACAATAAAGCTGTGAAAATATACAGTTGCAAATAATAAAGCTGTAAATATGTACAGCAAACAGTATGGCAAACTGAAGTAACCACAAGGTGACTGGCATGGAGTTGGTAAAATGCATTTGGTCACTGGGGTTTTATTATTTGGGGTTTGTCGAACAAGCACTCCCAAGTTGTATTCTGCTTAATGGCCTGGGAAGGAAAGCCAGCAATAAATGCTGGTGATGATGGTGCTGTGAGTGGATTGCCAGTCCTGTATAAAGAAAGCACAGAAGTTGATTGTGAGCTCACATTCTCTGTATGGTAGCTAGTGAGCATGCCATTTAACAGACTATATGTGTGTTCAGTAAGTTGTGCTCACTCTAGCAAGCTCCTGGACCACTCCAACTCTATGGCTCATCGTGATCTCTGTGCCATATGCTTGTCCGTCTCAGTGAGGTGACCCGGAATGATTGAAGTATTGCTCTCTGCAGTTCAGCAGCTCTTGGCATTGCTGATTGTTAAAGCTGGGGCTTGAACTGCAGTAGCTCGCTAAAAGATTAATCGTCACCAGAATGTACAGTATGTGAAATATAGTACTGGCACACACACACGCACGTACACACACATGCACTTTCTATCACTATCTCTCTCTTCAGCTCTCTCTGTCCCTTGTGCAGGTTTTTTTTCTGACTGCAGCAAAATAATTGATTAGCATTTCACCATGGTCGCCCCTTTGAACTTCATCTCCAAGTGCTTCTCAATGTCACCTCAGTCCACATAGTTCTTCTTACAAGGTAGCGGGCTTTGATTACACTCCTGTATCAAGGCAGGCTTTTTGGAGTTGCTACACTCTCTCCTTATAGATAAAAATGTGCACATTTTAGGTAAAGGTCTGACTGTATGCTAGAATGCTTATAGGTATGTAAAGGGTTGGAGGAAAGGTTAGTAAGTTATAGCAATTTATCTTGTGCAAATACCGTGTCTAATAACAGTTCATAAACACTTGGAAATTCCTGCCCGTAAGTGGCTTAAAACAGGATCCAGAAGCTGTTAGTACATCCCCAGGGCTCCATCCTATTCACGCAGTATAGAAATGGAGGATCTATAGAGAAGCTCTCCTTTCATGTTAGTATTATTATTTTCATAAAATTTAATGATTTTTTTAGAATTTAATTTCAATGAGTTGATTGCAAATCAGTTGGGCATACAGCACTGATTCCTATTCAGATCAGAGCAGATTTTCCCTCCTGTACCCAATCTAGAGAGCAGTGAAAGAAAAAGATTTAAAATAAAGTAATCATTGAAAGAATAAAAAAACTGAAAAGGTTAGCAAGGGCTCAGCATGCTCATTTCATTGAGAACTTAAATTAAATTAATAAATGTTTGCCAGCTTCGAAAGAATTTTGGAAATGCCCCTTGCAAAAGTGAACTTAAATTTTACCGTCTCTTTACCATATTATTATTATGAGTAGTGGTAGTGGTATTAGCAGCATTAAATTTACCCAAGAAAATCAAGTGGTAGTGCTGCTGCTTTGCAGTAAGGAGACTGTGGAAGATTGTGGGTTCGCTTTCTGGTTCCTCCCTGTGTGGATAGCACTTTGAGTACTGAGAAAAGCGCTATATAAATGTAATAAATTATTATTATTAAATCATCTTTATTTTACCAAATACCTTTTATATTAAGCATCATCACAAAGTTCTTGACAAAGCAAAATAAGATTATTCTTTATTGGCATTTTATGGTTTTTTACCTGTGGTGGGCTGGCGCCCTGCCTGGGGTTTGTTTCCTGCCTTGTGCCCTGTATTGGCTGGGATTGGCTCCTACAGACCCCCGTGACCCTGTAGTTAGGAAATAGCGGGTTGGATAATGGATGGATGGTTTTTTACTGGGTTGTGTGGTTCCTTATAGAACTATTGCTTGACAAAGCAAGGTTCGTGGGGCTTTGAAAAACATCCTGATATGCAGAAGAAAGTCCTGAAATCCATGTATGCTAGGCTACCTACCAGAACACTAACAGATTAAGAAAGCCTGGATTTAGCCAGTATTACATACGTATGCAGAAAGAGTCCTTTTACAATCATGAGCCACTGGTATTTTACAGATCTGTTACCATCTTTTCATAGTTATTTACTGCATGGAGTTTGTTAACGATCTAAATAAATAAAGGCCCTATCTGGAACCTTCATGTGGATGGGTCTTTGGGAACCGAAAATGGTTCTCATATGGCATCGCTCTGAAGCACCATTCTGGCACAGGTATTTTTAAGAGTTTACAATAATAGTCATTAACATTTACACTAGATTGTACTTAACCATATCTACTAAAATAGATAATAAGTATGAGATAAATTAAAAATAAATATATTAAGATCAAATATTTCTATACATTCATTCCTATAAAAATATCTTAATCCATCTGAGCTTTACAGAGGACTATAACGTATGTCAGCAGCACTGAGAACAAGGAAGGCATCAAACCTGGAGAAGGCGCCACTTCATCATACGGCTCCCTCAAATGTGCTACTACAGGGTCAATTATGCCCTGTTGACACCCGTTTTTTTTGGGTTTTGTTTGTATCTGGATGTAATTTATCCAGATTACATCTACACCTGGTATTAAAGTTTGCCTCATGTGTCTGTTCATGTCTGGATAGAGATCCGATGTGCCCTCACTCATGCAAAATTCAAATCAACGTTTGCTGATATGCTTATTGTATGTTAAAAGATAATGCACTTGCAATTTGACGTAAGTTAAGTGTAGTCCATTTTCATTTTTGGCTACATCCCAATGCGGTCTGAGTGATCCGATCGCAATCCGGTTACAGGTGCTCTTACAGTATGCCTCTTCTTTTGTGTGGTCAAGTGCTATCCAACACTGAAGGAATCAACAAAATGTTTATTAATGTCAGATGTAAAGGAGGCATCTGTTAATTTAATACACAGACAAAGCAAGAAAAATGTGGGGGGAATGTGCAAAGGAGAAATATTTTTCAATCCTAATTTGAACATTATGGTCAATCAAGAATTATGCAGTCGCACAGAATGGGAGTCACACAAGTAAGTGAGTTTTTTCTGAGAAGTGCGTAAACAGGATAGGAGATCATGACAATGCCAGTTGATCTCAGCGATATAAATGCTCAAATAATTACCTTGTTAGCAATCGTGACTTACTGCAGTTCTTTTCTTGCTTTGCGTTTCTCTATCTTTTTACTGTGAGTACCAAAATAGTATTACACATTTTTATAATGGTGTGAAAACTGTTGAACATTGTATAATAGGTTAATAAGGATGAAAAGAGGCAGAATAAAAGATTGGAAAGGATAGTGTCTGGAAATATTTTATTTAAAGGCCTGCATAAAACGCACTGTAGGACCAGTTTGGAAGCCCAAGGAAGGTCCTTTGGGGGAAATAAGATTTTCAATGAGCAATTATTTGGCATTGTTTTTCTTCATGACGACCATCACATTGGATATATAGCTTTAAGCTGTAGTGCTATTAGAATTTGAAGTCAACTTTCACCATATGTTGTCTGCCATTTGCAGACAACAGGTGCTCTAGCATATATACTGTAGTATTATGTTATTTACAATATACATGCAGGGAATGTGGCATAGTGACTTATACCATAAAATACATGGTTAATCACCACTGACCTACTATTAGACTGTCAGCCTTCTATTTAGCCTGCCAGTATAAGAATATGCAAAAAAATTCCAAATTATATTATATTATATTATATTATATTATATTATATTATATTATATTATCTGCGGTGGGTTGGCACCCTGCCCAGGATTGGTTCCTGCCTTGTGCCCTGTGTTGGCTGGGATTGGCTCCAGCAGACCCCCGTGACCCTGTGTTCGGATTCAGCGGGTTGGAAAATGGATGGATATTATATTATATTATATTATATTATATTATATTATATTATATTATATTATATTATATTATATTTGATGAGTTACTGAAATTGGCCTGTCAAGTACAGTATATGATCATGTACCTCTGTAATTTCTTGGGGTTAAAGCCTGAGGTTCAGGAACTGATATTTGCGGAGCAGGAGTTTGTACTTGCATATTTGCCTTTAAGTTTCTTCCGTTTAATGTGGATGATGGACTCTGCCAGGATTACATACTTGTCTCAACTCATGCTCATGATTTTCATAAAATATCAAGATGCAGCCAAGATTAGAGAATATCCAATATAAGAATCCAAAGATGATAGCTCTGTTGTTGGTGGATGATGATGTTATCCTTCTGGCCTTATTGTATTGTGATCTCCAATGAGAAATGAAGTGGCTTGCAACTGTGAGCAATGGAGTTGTGATAAGAATTAGCAACCTCAAAACCTGAGGTTGCAATCCTCTGGTGGAAAAGAGGCTCCAGCTAAGGACTGAAGTAGGTGTTAAGTCCTTGGATGAATCTTTCACTACTTCGCTTCCTGTAGTGGTGCATATTACGTTCAAATCCTTGTAGCCTGCCTAAACAGTAGTCAGTGGGTCTGCACTTATATATACGGAGACACTTGTATGGTCCTATGTTCCTTCTTGACCACACCAATCTGCTAATGAATGTTGTCTGGTGATGCCACCTCAGTGTGGTATCAAATCTTAGTGTGGAACGAGCATTCAACCTCCATTCAAAGCTCTGATTCCCTCAATGTGTTAAAGAAGCGTTTGAAGTCTCTCTTGTTTGGTGAATTTCTGCCTAAGTGATAGCTGTTAGGTTTTGTAAATCTGGGAATTGCAACTCACTCATATCTTGTTTTGAACTCCACTTGTAGATATCAATTTTGTACCCTTGTCCTGTAACACTTCTCCCAGACAGTCCCCAGACTGATGGTACTCGATTATGTTGACCTCTTTTGTAAGTCGCTTTGGATGAAAGCTTCTGCTAAGCAAATATTGTAAATTTGCAAATTGTAAATTTATTGCTCAGACTACATCCCGATCCTTGTTTATGGTTACAACTGACAAGCTCTAGTCATTGACAGATTTAATCAGATTGAGAATACAAGTGGACAAAATGACCCGAAAATGAAAATGACCTATGGTCATGAACTATGGGTAGTGACTGAAAGAACGAGATCGCGAATACAAGCGGCTGAAATGAGTTTCCTCCGCAGGGTGTCTGGGCTCTCCCTTAAAGATAGGGGCTCAGAGTAGAGTAGCTGCTCCTCCGCATCGAGAGGAGTCGGATGTGGTGGCTCGGGCATCTGATCAGGATGCCTCCCTGGTGAGGTGTTCCGGGCACATCCAACCGGGAGGAGGCCCCGGGGAAGACCCAGGACACGCTGGAGGGACTATGTCTCCTGGCAGGCCTGGGAATGCCTCGGGATTCTCCCGGAAGAGCTAGAAGAAGTGGCCAAGGAGAGAGAAGTCTGGGTATCTCTGCTCAAGCTGCTGCCCCCGCGACTTGACCTCGGATAAGCGGAAGAGGATGGATGGATGGATGGTGGACAAAATGAGGTTGCTGCATAGGGTCTCTGTGATAGGGTGAGGAGGCATATCAGGCAGGGCTTGAATTTTTATGTGTGACAGGGAGGATGATTTTCCATCCACTGTAACAACAAACCGAGAGGTGGGCTAAATAGGTTGGGTGGATTTCGGCCGAGGGCGTATAAGGAATGATACAATAATCATGGGCTACCTGCTTTATCTTAACTTGTGTACATACTAAATTCATTCACTGACATCTTCTCACCTGTAACTGAAATATAAATTGTGAAGTAAAACTTCAAACATTATTTGCTATTGTATGATTTTCTGAATATGAAGATAATTCACGATGTTTTCATTTACACAAAGACATTTGTAACAATGTGTATTTACATACCATGCTTGTCATTAAACTAACTTTGTCAGGTTAGTGACAGTTGCTCTTGTGCCAGTCAGATTTGTTTTATATGCTTTACTCACATTTTAGTTCTTAGACTGATCAGCTAGCAAACATTATTTTCATTAAAAAAAAACCACAGCAAACAGTGCCATTTAAGTATTTACTGATTTGTTTTCAGGAGTTAAGTATGCAGTTTCAGTAGTTTAACTGCTTTCACACCTCTGAGATTATGCGCTTTCATTAACACGCTGCACGTCATATGCCTGAAGAGATCTGCCTCGAAACATTGCGAGTTAAGCCAGGTGAATATCTGGCCATTGCGAAAGATTTTGAAACACTAACTAAAAAGATTCTGTTTTGGAATGATGCATAGACAGATGTGTGTGAGGCTGACAAGGTTTGATCTTGTCTTGTTTCCAGGAAATAGGCACGGGGTTTCAGTGACCCTGAACTCGATACAAATGGTTTGAAGGACGACTGTAGTCATGTTCATAACAATCTGCTGATAAATGTGAAGTATAGTGCATAATGAAAAAAGTGAATAATCTCCTCTATCACTCAACTGAGACTTTAGGTTATTTACGTCATCAGGCTCTTAAAGAAGACATGAATTATGTGTTTTATTTCTGTACTGTTTCTATAATGATATTAAATTGCCATGAAGGCAATGCAAGATTTCCCTGCTTTATTCAAATAAACCATGCAAGAAAGAAAACTTGCAATTCTTTCTAAAGTGCAATGGCTTAGTGGGACAAGACTAAGGACAGCCAGAGAGATTATGTCTCTCAACTGGGAAATTCAGAAAATTCTTCAGGAGGAGACAGAAGATGGTGTTGAGGATACGGTGGCAGATCTGCTCAGGTGTACGTTCAGCTCAGCGTATTGCCACGCATCTCTGACAAGGATAAGTGGTGTGAAAGTTAGATTCCATTAGAACAGGGGAGTTAGTGATAAAAAGCCTGCAGTCTAATTCCCAAACCAGGGAACGCGTCATATTGTCCCTCCATCCAGTATTTCATTTTTCACACTACAGTAAATTTATTTGGAAAGTACATCTATCCAATTTATATTCCTGGTTACCATCAAAGGGAGCTTGGAATCTCCATCCATTATCCAACCCACTATATCCTAACTACAGGGTCACGGGGGTCTGCTGGAGCCAATCCCAGCCAAAACAGGGCACAAGGCAGGAAACAAACCCCGGTCAGGGCGCCAGCCCACCACAGGGCACACACACTAGGGACATTTTAGGATCGCCAATGCACCTAACCTGGATGTCTTTGGACTGTGGGAGGAAACCAGAGCACCCGGAGGAAACCCACGCAGACACGGGGAGAACATGCAAACTCCACTCAGGGAGGACCTGAGAAGCGAACCCGGGTCTCCTAACTGCGAGGCAGCAGTGCTACCACTGCGCCACCGAGCTTGGAATCTACCTTGAGCATGGGAAAGGCGCTATATAAATAAAATGTATTATTATTATTATTATTACCCCTTGTAAAGCACATATATTGACTGGAATCCAGACTCAAGTAGCCTGCTTCTTAATTCCAGTTAAATTCAAATAGTTAAGTAGGGAAAAATTGAAAAAACCCAACCCAATATACCAAAAAAAAAAACGTACTTAAAAACCTATGTGCCAAAATATCAAAGTCTTATTTTAATGTGTCTCTTTATATTGCCATGGGGCTGTATAATTAGAGGAACATACATAAATGTAAACATTGTTTTTTTATTTTAAAAAAAGAAAGTTAAGGTGTGTAAATTAAATATTTGATATAACATCTATTTTTTAGTGAACACAGCAACAAAAGTGTATTATCACGTGTACTTTTACAAAAGAAGTAAAACAATACGTAGAATTGAAACCAAAATGGAGCTTTGTTTCATAATGACACCGGCGCAGCCTGACACATCCTGTACAAATTGTTGCCTTCAACAACTTCCTGCTGCTCTTCCTAATATTTTTCACCACAGTCTTCTGTTGAAATAACAACTGTAGCATTCAAGTCGTTTAGCCCTCCCAGGTTTTTCTCTGTGTTATTTAACAATTACTTTGGCGCATTCTGCGTCTCATGCACTAGCATCCTCGGATATTTAATTCGCAGCAATGACAAATTGAGTGTATTTTTCTGCATCATTTAACGACCAAAGAAAAATGGTTTTGGCATTGGCATCTTGGGTACCCTTGTAGGTTACACGAACTCCTGTCTTTATCTACAAATAATATACAGGCAGACAATGTGATAATTTCTTCCCTAATTTTCAATTATGGTAATGCCATGCCCATTGCCAGCATTAAATGTTTTTATGCTATATTTTTGTTGCTTCATTTTACAATAGTGTCCTTGATTGTTATGGCAAGAATTTTGTCATGAAAAAATAAATTAATTTTAATTGGAAGTCATTTTAACACAACTGTTTAAGCAAATAAATGAGTTTGCATCAGCAATCTTTAATCAAGTCATATTTGAAAGATAATTTTAAACGCTGGTGTTGTTAACCTGTCTGCAGCACACATCAGCAGAATCATTTGAATGTGAGCATGAAGGTTTATAAGCACCAAGTGGGATGGAGTCCAATTTTGGGAAGAGCAGACAGCATTTGCAAGTCCATCAGCTGCATTTTGAATATAAAGGACCAGCACAGAGGACATTGCAGCAATCAAGATGATAGAGGAGCATAAATCTGCATTTGCCAAGATGATATAATGAAGCGGGCTTATTGAGGAGCTGCAGAGGGCGTTGCGAATCATTGCACACACCAGCCGCCTCTGCAGACGGGCCTGTGGTGTGACTATGAGGCCCAGCTTTAAGACCTGCTTAAGACACTCAAGCACTGTGACCCACATTGCCCTTGTGGATGCGCATTGTGTCACGGAGGTCAACTTTGGATAGGCAACTAAAAAAAAGAGCTGAATCAGGCCCAGACAGAATTGATAAAGAGCTTGGCAGGCAGTTTTAAAGTTTGAGTCACTCATCAGCTTGCAGAAACAGTGGTGCTGGCTTGACAGCTTCAGACGATTAGTGGACAGCCTTTGGAAATATTAATGTCTCCTCTAAAAGTTTGAAATTCTGAGCAAAATCGATCATTGGCACCCCATCTGAAAAAAATCTTATTCTAGACCTATAAAGTTGAGACCAGGTTTATTTATTTTTGCCATAAAACCTTGCATCTGCAACTGCTTGTGAAGTTACAGTTAATCAAAGCCTCCAATTCAACATAAAAGCAGAATTCCTGCTCAGAAATGCTGGCCTCTGAAACACGGCACAAAAATTGGTTTGTATTTTCAGTGCATATACTGTTTATTTTTGTTGTTATAACTCCTTTGAAGAAATGCATTGATGCAGGGCTTGAACGGCCCTGCCTTGCCATTTGGCGGCTCTCTTTCACCTTGGCCCATGGGACTCTGTACTGTGCCATTCTGATTACTTTACTATCTTTGTTTATGAAATAAGACAACGTGTCAAAGATTAGTGACTCACTTGATGCCTGACAGATTTATAGGCAGTCACTTTACGACATTTTTTATGCCATTTGGTGGAAACAAAAATAAAGAGGACACACTATAACATGGAACACAATTGAGGCTGAAATATGAGCAAAACACTCCGCAAATGCCCTGTCATCTTCTTAGAGGACTTTCTGTACTCTGGCATTTAATTTGTTTTGCATTTTAGTAATGCAGGATGGATAATTAAAGGTATACAAGGTCACCTTTGACTCAAAACATAAACGTAATAACAATTTATGTGAAAAGAAAAAATAAGTTATCATTTCCAGGAAAGTTGCAATAAAAACCTTAGCTTATCTTTACTAAATGACATTTTCACCTTCTGAATACAAATCCCATTTATACTAGGTGCTGAAATGTTTGAGTGACAGAAGCCAGGCATGACAGAGAATCTCCTTAAGCCTACGTCCTACATGATGGCGGTTTCACTTTTTTGAATCAAAGTGAATATTTAAAAAAGAAAAATCAGGGAAACGTGAATATTTCACTAGGCAGCAGGGAATTACGTGAGTGATATTAATGCTTACGCGACTCAGTGGCCAAAGTATTTTTAATCAATGGGGAAATGTGTGAGTGAGCATTTGGCATTTGGTGAGTAATTTCATAAAAAAGCACGTCAGTAAAGCCTGTTACTGTTTGGCATTGATGAATAAAACAAACATTGCTTTATTACTGAGGTCTCATCATAAGAGTTTTATTTTGCATGCTGGTAAAACTTTGTGTTCTGTGCTTTAGAATTTCACTGCTACTTCCAGTTCCACGCTACACACATTTCTGCAACTTTAGTAGTCTTCTGATTTATCCCATCCATCTAGCCTTAGTCTAATTAACTAAGAAAAAAAAAAGACTTTCTTCAAACATTTCACATATATCAATGCAACACAAGATATTCCGTTGCTTTTTGCCCAGGCAGATATAAGGAATGAAGGTGGAGAAATGAACGCCTTGTTTAGTGTTTGTAGCATGTAGCCTGTCAGCTCTGAAGTATCAGACACGCTGCAAAGATCATTGATTAAGGTAACATTTTTACATGATTTGTTTCAAGAATTGTGGGAAAGGAATTCAATATACTCATAGAAAGTTGGCAAATGCCTTGGTTCTGTCACTTCGATGGAGTGAAAACAGATGATAAATGAAACCAAAGAATTTGTTTTTAGGTTTTTGTGCAGGTACTTCTAAAGAAATATTCAATCCATTTTTTCTCATTGCCCTGTAGTAAGACGCTAGGGGGTCGCTGTTGTCCCTTTAACCCCAACAGACAGACGCTCGGGACACAAAGTAAAAGCACTAAGACGATATTTAATTATTTTCTTCACAATAATAGTGTCCTCAAAGCACCACATCCACAATAACACAGGCAAGTATTTCACTAGTCACCACAATATTCTTAATTCTCTCCTCCACTCTTCCCAGCAAGCTTTGTCCACCTCCACCTGACTCTGGCTTGCTTTCTGGGTCTTCCGACATCATTTATATTGTTCTTGACCCGGAAGCACTTCTGCTCTTCCTCCCACATGATTTCCCAGCACTTCCAGGTCAGACAGAGAATTCAGGTTTTAATCAGCCTGGAAGTACTTTGGGTATTCTGTCATCGTAATCCATTAGTACTTCCGGGCTAGAAGGGAAGCATGACTCCCCAGGTCCTTTAACAGCTCCCCCTGGCAGCACCCACGGCACCCAACAGGCCTGAGAAACTGAACTCCAAGTCCCAGGATGCCCTGCAGGAATCCAGCGCACCGCTGTGTTCCAGGGAAGCTGCCATCTGGCGTTTTGGGGGAGGCAGTGTCCACAAATAGCTGCCTATCCCCCATCCTTCAATTTCCGGGGCACCCTGGCCATCTCTCACACTGTCCACTTTGGGGTCATGGGAAGCCAGAGCCTATTTCATCAGTTTTGTCCAGAATGAAGCATCAATGCATTGCAGGACACACTCACACGTGTCCACTCAGGATCAGTTTAGGATCTCCAATTAAGGTAACACTGGGAAACTTGGGGAACACGTACATAGACTTTGTTTGAGCTGTCATCCAAACTCACGACTTTGTAGCTTTTGAGGCTGCTAAAGCGCTGCCTTGTAAAGTAATAATGGATACCCAGATGCAGCACAGGACAAGAACTGGATTAAGTGTTTTATTTTGTTTTATCTATTATACAAGTAACCCCGTGATTCGCCAGCGAATCAGAAATCCTAGAATGGCAATCAGTTTCTGTTCCGTCCGATATGTGGATGGATGACATATCATGGAGGGCGGGTGTGTCTGGGGAAATGTCATTTAATCCAATAAGCATAGTACTAAAGCGGTTTCGTTTTGTGGAGATGTGAGTCTGTTGCCTTCGCTGACACCGACTGCTTGAACAGGTTGTGTTGTTTGGGGGCCACCTACTGACTCTGGGAAGCCGCTGCGTCTGACTGTGGGGCGAGCGCCACAGCGCAATATGCGCCTCAGTGGGAATCCGCTGCGTGAAGACATATCATGGAAGGTATATACGGTAGTGTAGGTGATCGCGTCCGCAGCGGCTGTACAACCTGCCGTGCACGCTTTACCCCAGGTGTAGTTCACAGGTCGTAGTCTCGTTTCTGTGTTTTCTTTGGTTTGAGCCGTGACTCCTTTCGCAAGCGCATTGTCACAGCATGGACCTGTGGGGATTCCGTACATCCAGTGAGCCCTGCGCCCAGCGCCCAGCGCCCTGCGTTGCAGGGCGTTAGTGCGCAGTGTGGACCTCTGGGGTTTCCGTACTGTAATACAACCTTCCAATCCTCTTGTTTCTTTTTTTGCTCTGTGGCGGGCGGCAGTGCGCGTGCGCCTCGATGTGCCCAGTGCCCTGCGTCCATATCCGGTTTACAACCTTCGGTTAGTAAGATGGATAATTCATTTTACTTATTAAACATAACTATTTCAAACATACCGTGTTTAAGTTCTTATTACGTGGGAAGTTGATTTATATAGTAAGGTTGAAAAATATATTTTGTCAAGCATTATAAGACCCAACATTGATGAAATCAGTTAGCAATATCCAAAAGTTATCATAAATTACTTGCTTGCTACAGTTTCCTGTTGAATTGTCTAACACAACATTGTTAGTCTTGTAGTGTGTTCTCCCCTCTCTTAGAACATGATTTTTACCAGTATAATAAAAAGATTCTGCTTGCATTCTTGACTGTGAATTTCCCATTGGGATTAATAAAGTATCTATCTATCTATCTATCTATCTATCTATCTATCTATCTATCTATCTATCTATCTATCTATCTATCTATCTATCTATCATAAAAAACATTTTTTTTTAACATTTTTAAAATCCACATATGTTCCTGCAAGCACTTGATGGCGTACCAATATGACATATCCATACATTTTCCAACCCGCTGAATCCGAACACAGGGTCACGGGGGTCTGCTGGAGCCAATCCCAGCCAACACAGGGTGCAAGGCAGGAAACAAACCCCGGGCAGGGCGCCAGCCCACCGCAGGGCACACACACACACACTAGGGACAATTTAAGATCGTCAATGCACCTAACCTGCATGTCTTTGGACTGTGGGAGGAAACCCACGCAGACACGGGGAGAACATGCAAACTCCACACAGGGAGGACCCGGGAAGTGAACCCAGGTCTCCTAACTGCAAGGCAGCAGCGCTACCCACTGGGCCACCGTGCCGCCCAATATGATATATATGGATTAAAATTTATTTTAGTATCATAAGGCTTTTATTTGCACTACAGTTGAACCATGCATTATCTTGAATTTTTATAACACAATAAATACAGTTAGGTCCATAAATATTTGGACAGAGACAACTTTTTTCTAATTTTGGTTCTGTACATTACCACAATGAATTTTAAATGAAACAACTCAGATGCAGTTGAAGTGCAGACTTTCAGCTTTAATTCAGTGGGGTGAACAAAACGATTGCATAAAATTCATTGTGGTAATGTACAGAACCAAAATTAGAAAAAAGTTGTCTCTGTCCAAATATTTATGGACCTAACTGTATGTTAAATGCAGTACTTATTTAATGATATAACAGTCCTCCTCTGGGGTGCAGATTTTGAACTCAAAAATCATAAACTCTCAGGTGTGGTCCTGACTTTTGACTATGACCTCTCACCTCTTCGAGTGCCACCCCCTAACCTCAACAAATCTAGTATTGCTGCCTGGCAACACTCACTATGCATCTGTTACTTTCTCTGACTAATGTTTCTGCAATTCAGCAGTACTTGATTTCTCAGCATGGCACAGCACAGGTGACTTGGGCTAGCTGGCTGGCTATATCTTAAATGTGGGCTGCCTGCATGCTGCTCTCCTTGTAAGTTTGACTGATTGCACAAGCAGTGATGAACGGATAGATTCAGATGAGTGCCTTGGGGAAACAATTAAACATGAGCCAGGCATGCACAGTTAATTACTGTGTTCACTGTCAAAATTCAAAGTCAGGAATAATCAGGCATAACCCAGGCAGCAGTAGCCAAACACTTAATCCAAAAGATAGCAAATTCAAAACATCACTTAATTGAATAATCCAGTATACTGTAATATAAAAACTGATTTTTAATGGATATTAGGCCCGATTTTAACACTCATTTCTTTGTTTTTTTCCTTCCTGTCAAGAGACCGTGTGATGCCACAGGCACCCGCGGCCTGGCAGTTTCAGTTAATGTTAATGCTACTACTACTTAAACAGTTGCTCAGCAGTTCCTTAACTCTTTTCCAGACTGGATTGCACTTCTGTCTATCCTTCTCCTCTACAATAACCCACATAAAGCTCACTCCATCCTGTTCTTATTCTCATCTCTCTGAAGGTTGCATTCACTCACTTTATTCTTCAATTCTGCTTTTTTTAACTACCTTTACTTGCCCCTCTCCTGTTTAAATGTATGGCCAACTTCAGCTGATGTCATGTAGGGTGGCACTGACTAATCAGCAGGGTAAGTAAAACCTAAAATACTAATAAATTACCCACAAAAAATATTCCCCTGCTGCCACTATGGATGGTTAAGTGCGTCAAGGGTCCCTGGTGGTGCAAAGTTCTTATAGTAACAGTGTAGCTCAGACATCGTGGGTGTAGCTACATGCTGATGGAGAGCTGTGTGGCTGCAGATTGTTTAATGGGGAAACTGGCTTAATGCTCGTGTATGTGAGAGTGTAATCAATACAGTCATTTCCCATTGATACTCTGTGGATTGTGTGTGAAAGCACCTGCACCCTCAAGGATAAAGGGGGTCTGAGTAGAGACTGAGAGAAAGAAAACAAGAAACAAGAAAGAAAGTGCAGAACTGTCTGATCATCTCAGTGCAGAGGAAAATTAAGCAGGGTTGTTGGGTGGTCCTGCAAAGGAGCGCGGGGAATTGCACTCTAGGCACAGGTCGCTCTTGTTGAGAGACTGAAATAGCAGAAGTGACGGAGTACTCCAGGGGTCCTGCCAGACTGTAGGCAGTGTCAGGATGATGGATACTGACTCCGAGTATCATATCGGTGACCGGCAGAGGTTACTGGGACAAGAAGCAGAGAGAGCACTGCGTTCTCCAGTGCCTTAGTTTTGATGAGATCATCAAGTGGAGTTAGTAGAGGAGATGGGAGATTGAAGCACTGGAGATGAGAGGCAAGTGAAGGGGAATAACGGTTCTGACTTTGATTTTTACACCTGGTTTTCAATGGATTTATTGGACTAATTTATTGTTTTTTATCCGCATAAATGCACTGTATTTATATGGAACAAGAACTTTAAATTGCTCTTTTTGCACCTGTAACTTGTTGTTTGTGTCCTCATTGTTCTAATCCATCATTGGTTCATGACTTTCGATGCCTTGGGAGACAGAAGATCACAAGGCTGGGGCATCGTAGACTGCTGAAAAGCAATAGGTTCTTGTAATACAATCAGATTTGGACAAGGAGCAAATGAATAAAGGCACCTTGGCCAGACGCAAGTTCCATACCAGATCTAAATCAATCGCATACTGAGTGCTGTAACATGCTCTTGGCAGAACTCTTTAATGTTGACGCGGCTCTTCAACTTTAATAGTGATGATACTTACAATAACAAAGTTAAAAAGCGTCAGAAATTAATTTTGTTGAGATTAGTGATGGACGCCCTCTTCCTTAAGGGCTGTTATAGGTAAACAGTGGTATGGGGGTGTAAATGATGGCATATTTTTGGTCCAACCAAGTTATTAAATTAAGTTAAAAAATTAAACAATTATCCCTTAATATTTCTGGAAAAGTCTTCTTTCAGCTTCACAAGGAACAACCCTTTAATTTTTGCCAACTATTTTT
Organism: Erpetoichthys calabaricus; assembly: GCF_900747795.2. Classification (NCBI taxonomy): domain Eukaryota; kingdom Metazoa; phylum Chordata; class Cladistia; order Polypteriformes; family Polypteridae; genus Erpetoichthys; species Erpetoichthys calabaricus. The sequence goes on from NC_041405.2 coordinate 33,539,909, forward strand.
TTTTGCAGAGTTGGGCAAGATCTTTTAAGTTGAATGGACATTGGGACCAGCAATATTTAATCCCATGTCATGTATTTTTGATTGGACTGTGACTGGACCAATCAAATTTTCCAATCAGAAAATTTTTTTTCTTGCTTTGTATTGACTGAAAGTGTTATGGTTGGTCATCATCTCACCACAATATTTATCTTCTTCCAAGTCCAAGTTCACTTGCGGTGTTCAACAGATTTTTATTCTGGAGTTCTCTTAACTCTTACTGTATATGTAGTAATATGTAGTGCTCCTGCTAATTAAATGTCACAAATAAGTGGATTCAAGTAAAAAAAAAGCCAGGCCTACACTCTTAATTATCTGTATCCACTGAGTAGGCCTCACCCTGACAGCTTATTCCCATATTCAAAAGGCAGGCATTTTCTAGACACTCTTGATATAGGTTTTTGATATCCTAAAATAAAAATTGTGTCCTTATGTACATCTCCCAAGATCTTTCCAGAAATTATTCCCATGCTTTTTTCCTGTAATTCTATATCTTCTCATTTAGCTTACAAAGTATTATGGTGCCAGCACCTCATGTTGTATTCTCCCATATTTTGGTCACATTTCCTCTCCGCCACTAATCATTCTTCATTCCTCACTCTCTGACCAAGGTGTGGTTTGTTACAAAAATATAGTTGTGTTTGAAAGGGTTCAGTGGGTCAGGTGTTCATGCCCAGGGTCCTGACAGAGTCAATGTGTTCTTTGACTCTCCTGGAGTCAGCCGAAAACCTAATCAGAGACTGCAGAATCTCGACAAATATATTAAGTACTGATATCAGGGAGTGAGAGTAAAAAGAAAGATCAATGACAAGGGTTCCCGTTGCTGGATGCAATCTCTTTCATCAAAGCTGAAAAGTTAAGGCCTTTCTATACATTTTCTTTTAGTGTCTTGTCACTCAAACTGTATCAGTCCTGTACAGATGTGACATGTTTTCATCAGTGGTCAGTAGGCCTTGAATCTTTCAGTTGGCAGCAATACATTGAATTTTAAAGTATGACAAACTGCTCTGATTCATTAAAAAATGGTTAAAGTATGGGTGGGTTAAGTTCTTAGATGTTTCTTGGACCTTCTCTTATTAGAATGCCCTCCTCAGGGGTCAGTGAATGGAGGCCTCCCCATGAAAGTTCAGTTATTTGGATTTGGTTTGTAAATGCTTTTATGAATTGGAGAAAAACAGCATCAGCCTCTGGGGAAACCACTCACTTAGTAATTCAATTCTCCTATGGATTTACAGTTTGGTATATAGTTTATCCGTGTTGATATAAACTGCTCATATTTTAAAGTTAGTAGTTGAGAAGATGGCTTCTAGATTCACTCCTCTTTGTTATATTTCACTCTCCCTTGACTGAAAGTAGTTGGTGCAGTGGAGTGATTGATACTGAATACTAGAGACAGAAGGCTTGTTGTGCCACGTCCAGCTGCTGAGAAACCTCTGTGTTTTTCTGTAAACCTAAATTGAGAATGAACTCAGTAATGGAAAAGGGGGCAATTTTTCTAAAGGCACTTGGCAAACTTAGCATTCAATATAATATTTTGAAGTGTAATTCCTAATGTTTTGTTTAAACACACACTTGTGTATTTGATTTAGCTTACTAGCACATACTTGTATACAGTATATCTTAATGTAGGGCATATATGTGTATATCTCTACAAGCATTACACAGCATCAGCTTTGTTAACTATTTATTTACATTCCTATTTAACACCAACATTTCTATGGGACTAACAGTGGAAATACTAAATGGCCCGAGGTGAAAATCACATCATAGAGTCTGCCTGCTGCATCCTCCGTCCGATACATCTACAATCTATTTAGCAAGTCCACAAAACTGTGTAAATCTCCTCTATGAAATACAGAGAATGACACACAAAGCCTTCAGCCTATGAATTCCATTTTGTAGTACATACTTTAATGTTTATGGGTCCATTTTAATATTTAACAGTTGACCTTTTCACTTTATCAAAACATTTTTTGTAAGTAAACTCTTCAGGTTAACTGTAGGCCGAATCATTTTACAAATCGAATCTGAGAAATATAATTGTATGACAGATAAATATGCTGCTGGTTTTTCAAATACAGTGCAAAACAAATCTTTATCATTTGCCCCTTCAAACATATTTGGAACAAGTGAAAGTGACTGCCCTGAAAAGTAGGACAAGAATAGATAAAAAAAGAAAACTGGTTCAGGAGCAAATGGTGGGGTGTTTTTATTTCCCACATGATAATGCTCTGTCCAAAATAAACTCAGCATGGAGTGTAGATATTCTTCTGAACAATCCCCTAGACACAGATTGTTGTGCACAGAGAAAAAACACATTAAAAAATAAAACTAGTGAAAGCTTTATATCAACAAGAAAAGCATAAAGGAAAAAGGACGAATAAGGACAAGTAATTGAATTGATTGTTGTACTAAGAAGAGAACAAAAAATATACTTTAGTGGTCTATTTATATAGGTCAGTGTTCACAAGCCTTAATATTTGATACTTTTTCATAAATCTGAATGCTTTATGCATCTTTTTTATTACTAAATAAAGGGTAAGAGTAACTACAGTATGTCTCTAACATTTGCCATGGCTCCAGATATTGTATTATTAATAAATGAACCAGAGGTAGAAAAATGTGAAAATTTCATCATCGTCGTCATCATCTTCATTCTACCTATCCTGATGAAGGCCACCCAAGAACTTTAAACACCTCCTTGGAAATTATCAATGAAAAAAACTGCAACCCATCTCATATTCCAGCAAAGAAGCAGGTCTTTGCCAAGGATATTGAATAGTTAACACCTGGTGTACTTTTTTGTCAAGAAATACATCACATTTCACTTTTTTTTTAAGTTATATTGCTCCATCTGCTGATACTCAAGCTGGCGCTACGTTTATTTTAGAACTAGTGACTCAAGCCTGGCTAGTAGTGATCAATGATTCACAAACAATTTGTTCTGTGTGAATTAACCTGTTCAGTGAATCATACAAATCATTTTGTGAGCATGAATTAATCCATTCAGAGAACCCAGCAGGGATGTTGCTACGCATGTGTGATGTCTTCACTACCTTTCATTTTGCAGGAAGAAATTTAAAATGCATGCACAAGTACCACCAGTCTGATTGAAGATTTGCATTCACAAATGAGAACTCTGTCAGTGATGTCATACAGGCACATATACCTTTGTAAATTCAACAAGTGATTCATACAAAAATATTCTAATTTCTAACTATTTGCTTTCAGGTTTTTAATGCACACTTTTTTACAGCACACCGACTGTAGTAAGTAAGTGCTATTCACAGATCATTACCCGAGAATGAGGCGCGTGACTCTCAGTTACAATTCTGCAGAATACCATCTTATTTTAATAATACATTTTAACTATGTTGTCATGCTTTGTGCATTCAAAGAGGGAAATATCATATGATGTAAATTATCAGCTTGTGAAATATATAATTTATTATATTTATGTATGACTTATATGATTATACCGTATCGTTGCAATGCGATTCATTCAGGGCAGAGAGAAGGGTTTTTTTAAATTCTGCTGACCACAGATCCTATTGATGAATCAAATGAATCAATGCACTTAAATGCGTAGTTCAAAAGACTTAAATCAGTATGGTGAATCAAAACACCCATCACTACTAGCTAGACGCTCCGGGTGCAGCCTTGTTAATTATGGCAGACTTTAATCTCTACACTCTGGAAAGCCATCTGCAAGGATTACTGAGGCATTTTAGAACTGGGTTCTGGGTGTGCCAATTAATATATGGTTAATTATTGAAAGGAGAACATCATTATGTCAGTGGCATCTGCTTCTAGATGAATATTTCCCTTCATTCTCAAAGAATACAGTAGATCAAAATTCAACCGAACTATATGCCCTTAACATAACTGTAACAACAGGCATGTAATTAAAAAAAAAATTATTCAAAATGCTTCAGTTTAGAACCAAATTTCCATTGGCAGGACAAAAGAAAAATGTATTGTTCAGTCTGAGAATACAGGTCAGGTCAGGTCAGGTCAGGGAGCATGCACTAGTATAGCATGTTGCCGCACTTACGAAACAGCTCGGGATCCCGGGACGGCAACCCTCCAGGCAGTCATATGGTCCAGTCCCACCTGTTTTGCTAAATGGTTGCAAGTCATGGGTGCAATACAGTGACTGGGGATGAAGACTGGACTCCTTTGGTACTGCGTCTCTTCGGAGAATCCTTGGGTACCGCTGGTTTGACTTTGAGTCGAATGAGCGATTACTCACAGAGTCTCAAATGAGGCACAATACCTGCATTGTGAGGGAGCGTCAGTTACAGCACTACGGCCATGTGGTGCGATTCCCTGCAACTGAGATTAAAAGCACAATTAATTAACGTAAGAAATATAATACAGAGACAGATTAGAATTGTGTTTTAAGAGTGAGTTAAAGAAGGATTTAGGATTTGACTTGTATTTTTTTCCTGTACAATGATGTTTTGGTTTTGGTGCTTTTGATTTATGCTTTTGGTTTAAACGACTTATTCTTTTAGCTTGTCCCTGTGAAAAATCTGTCATTTTCCAGTTATAAAATATGTAAATACTTAAAAGATTTGGACTCACCTTGTTCCAAACGTATTGGGCCTTGGCAACTCAGTATAAAGATCCTGCGGTTTCTGACATTTGCTTGTTTCAAAATTTCACAACTTAACTTTTTGCCATAATGTTAATTCTTTGTGACATATTTTTCATACAATTTGTAAATACTGTTATCACACTATTTTTGGAAGGTACAGTACCAGTTTGGATAGTTAGTTGATAGTGGAGTAGACCCTGAGCTTTAGAAAAAAAAATCATTAATTGTACCAGTTCCCCAGATCAGTACACCAAAGGAAATTAACAAAGAGTAGTTTCAATTGCAGTTCCAATTAAGAGTTTTGGGCAGATTGTAATAAAACAACTTCTTTCAGAGGTAAAAAAACCCTCCTAGACCCAAAGCAATATGCACACAATTAGAAGAGGATGTGGAGGATACCCTGTTAAACATGCTAATCAAAATCTTTGAACCTCTGCAGCAAACTTAAACTACTTAATATTTTAAAGACTGTTGCAATACTTTCAGGAATTTGGGATTAAAAAATTATAATAAAAAATTATTCCAGGGTTGTATTACTTTTGAATCACAGCATGCAAGGGCTGTTTAACTTTAGTCTTCTCTCTTTAAAAATATTATCACAGGCATCCTACAATATCCACGTTTCTAGTGAAGATCATGGCTCAGATATGGCTATCAGAACATGGCTGGCCACCCTATCAGCAGCTCTTTTCAGGTCCTCCTAGTAAATTACCAGCCTCTTCTAGGCTACTGTCTAGATGTAATCCATTCAGTGTAGTCAGGGTCTGCCCCTGGGTCTTCTAACAGTGAAATGAAATTTTACTAAGGTGTGCGCTGCTTGTAGTTTTTTTTTTCCTTTAATTTGTGTTTTAATTTGTGCCCCACCTCTGATTCTTGGTTTTTCATTTTCATTTTCTCCTAAGCCCTCCTTTATAAGGCTGTTGCTAAGCAACATCTGCTATGTAGCAGTCACATGATAGGAACAGTGGAAATCGGCTCAAAGGAGGGATTCACTCTAGCACTGTGCACCTTTGTGCCTGTGCAACACCATTACTATGAGGATGTTATTTTAAAACATCTGTAGATATATGTGTACGTAGACTGCACTTGGGTTGGTACAGTGGTTACTGCTCGTACTACACCTTCAAAGTCCAGACTTCAAAAATGGACAGGCTCATCTTATTATTGTATGCGAAAATGGCCCTGGTTACGCTCTTAGTTTTATACTGTTCCATTCATGGGCAGCACAATGGTTTAGTGGTTAGTGCTGATGTCTCACAGCTCCAGAGCCCTGGGATTGAATTGTGGCCTGGTTTGCGTGTGTGCTTCTTCCCAATGAAATGCCTATTAGGTTAAATGGGTATTGTAAGTTGGCCTGTGAGTGTGCCTTCCAATTCACTTGTGTCCTGTCCAGTGCCGGTTCTTGTCTTACATCCTATGCTTCTGGGATAGACTTTGGCTCCGTAATCCTGAACAGGATTAAGCATATTAAATGATCTATAGATTAATAAGTGTTATTGTTTTTAGGTATGCATTATGCAGAATGTTATGTCTGTACAGCATTTTATAATATTTATATTAGATTACATAATGCCTTTAGCATTCTGAGCCATAAATAAGAAATGAACTAAATGAAAACTAATATAATAATTCAAAAAGTCTTAAACATTTTATATGATCAAAAATATTTGAAAAACTTAGCAAAGTACAGTCACATTTAAAGTGTCATATTAGGCTGACAGGAGTGTGAAACATAGCTACAAGAAAAGATGATGAGAGCTACTGTATCTTCATCATCACCAGGTTAACAGCAATTTTTTGGGTTTACTAAGGTTATGTGGTTGCCACTCAAATTTTATTCTTCCTCCAACCACTGTGGTTTTGGCCATCAATTCGAATAAATGTAATTTATTTTTCACATTTTCTGACACCAGTTACATCCAGAGGTGGGTAGAGTAGCCAAAAAATTGTACTCAAGTAAGAGCAGCGTTACTTCAAAATAATACTCCTCAAGTAAGAGTAAAAAAGTATTTGGTGAAAAGACTACTCAAGCAACTGAGTAACTGTTTGATTATAATAAATTATTTATTTTTTAGAAATGTTGTAATAAGACAGACAAAAATATAAAATAATGTGCAAATTCTGCTATTTCCAAATAATAAAATAAAAAATGAGTAAAAATAAATAACATCTTTACAAAATAAAGATGCACAAATAACACAAAGTTCCAAATCTTGGTTTTTCACAACAAAGCTTTTGATGTCAATACCTACAGTAGGTAACATGTATGTTTAAACAGTGCAAACTACTTACAGTGACAAGATATACTGCACACTGACAGGATAATACTGTATATTCACTTTGTGGTGTAGCGGGTCCACAGCGGGTGCAATCACGCTCAATTGCTTCATTGGCTTTCTGCGGCGTGTGATTAAGGCTCACGGAGATGGGAGTATATATATACGGGTCGGCACAAAAAAAGAAGGGGGAAACAAAGAAAAGGAGAAAAGAAAAGAGTCTGTAGGGGACCGGCATCGTCACACACTTGCCCTCCAAATAGTACAGCTCATAGTAAATGACATTAGAACAAGGCAGCTTGTACATGTACAAGAAGTCTCACTTTACCTTGACTGTCTGTGTCTGTGCATGTTTGGTTAAAACGCGCTTGTTGTTCACTCAGTGAAGTGATGGTTAAGCTTCAGCAGGAGTTGGCTCTCAAGGTTCTTGCAGTGAAGCTGTGACCGTTTAGCAGTGAAAGGAGCCCCGCATGACTAAAAGTCTCTAACAGGCTGCAGACGCTGGAAGTTTGTGTGTGGTCATGTAACTGCATGGCTATGTCTGATTGGTGAAATGGAGTCATGTGATTATTGTTGCTACGTCTAATTGGTAAAGCAGTCATGCAGTAGATCCACTGGCGACTTCTCTTTGGCAAAAATATAAGCGTATCTAATGTGTAAATGGAAAAAGTAACGAGTCGAGTGTTGCCCAATGTAGCGGAATAAGAGTAGCGTTTCTTCTTCACAAATTTTACTCAAGTAAAAGTAAAAAGTATGGTGCAGTAAAACTACTCTTAGAAGTACCATTTTTTAAAAAGTTACTCAAGTAAATGTAACGGAGTAAATGTAACTCGTTATTACCCACCTCTGGTTACATCCACATTTTCTTTGGCATTCCTCTGGGTCTCATCCGTCTCACCTTCATCTTGATACAACTCCTAGCCAAACCATGCTCTACCTTTTGTTCCACATGCCCAAAACACTTGTGTCCTGTGGTTAAAGTAACGCTACCGTTCGTCTTGTGTGCCTTAAGGTCAAATAAAGTAGGCTGGCATCAGGAAGAACACCCAGCCTTAGAAATTCTGCTCAAACACTCACCTGATTAAGAATAAAGGAAGAAAACTTTGCAAAAAGGTGTTTTTGAACCTGTTCTCTCTTGGGTAGTGAGTGGTGTAATTGCTATGGGATTTTGTTTTGACATTTTGTTTAATTAATCTTCCATGATTCAGCTTTTCACATGACAGTGGATGCAAAAATTGGGGAATTTTATTATCTCATCTTCAGCACTCACAATTATGTGTTTCGCTTCCTGTGTCTGCTTGACTAGAAACAACTCCTTCAGTTCTGTTGAATGTAGAGTATAAGACGACACTTATCAGAATGTCTTGTCTTGGGCATATTTGGCAGAATATCAGAATTTGGATCTTTTCTAATAATCTATAGTATGTGAATAGGCAGCAGCCCTCATAGCACACACATTTAAGTGACAGAATACAATTATATGTATTAAAATTAATGACAATGAAACATCTTTGATAAGAAAGACAATTTTATATCTACAAGCCATAAATCAGGGTCACAAGAAGCCTTGTTAAGCAATGATTTTACTTAAGAAGAAATAATTAGTCTCTAATTAAAAGCTCTGTTGGAACAAAATGCATCTTTCATTATAGTTCTGCAGTAAATGGGTCTGACATTCCTGATTTAAGTACTTACGCCAAAAGATCCTTCAAATGCCAAAGACAATCTGTAGGAGCAATCTAAAAAATTAATGTTGAAAAGATGGCTGTGATCAAACTCTGCAACTTACTGCAGTATACTGAGAACATTTCTGGGTTATCTTGCTAGAAGAATGACAGTTGCTTTAGAATTTGTACAGAAAGCCAGATACAAGTGACCACTCGTTCCTTTTGATTATATATATACATAGAGGTTAACTTACAACAAAGTTTGTTTACCAAGGCTCAATTAGTAAGTAACCAATAATTAGTTAAATTGAGTTTTCACACTTTTCTTTCTTTTTATAGCTTAGAAACTGCCCAGAAGATTGCAATTTGAATAATTTGCAATATGACATTTCAGGAACTGCGGTGGGCTGGTGCCCTGCCCGGGGTTTGTTTCCTGCCTTGTGCCCTGTGTTGGCTGGGATTGGCTCCAGCAGACCCCCGTGACCCTGTAGTTAGGATATAGCGGGTTGGATAATCGATGGATGGATGGCATTTCAGGAAACATACTATAGCGAATACATCAAAGTAAAATACATAATGACAAAATAAGTATGTCTAAATAAAGAGCAAGAAGAGAAATGACAATGTAGGCCTGAAGAAAGCCGCCTGTGCTGGCATCTTAGGGAGATGAAATAATGTACATGAATATTCTGTAGCACCAGCTATAGAACTGACACATGAAGATTTTTAGAGAAAAAAAGTTCATTATAATGAATAATATGCAACTGTTGAGATTACTCATGAAGGGAACTGTCTGTATCTTGTAACATTAACATCATTAGTTTAAATACTGTAGTTATTAGCTTATATAATGCATTTCTGGGTGTTTCATGTAGACCATGGGGAGCCATTTCAACCACTACCAATGTGCACCATCCACCTGGATGATGTGACAGCAGCCATTCTTGTGTCTGTATGCTCTGAACACATTAACTATTAGGTGGTGAAGAGGAGAGAAAGACCAGTAACACCAGTAAGGGTCTGTGAATGAACAAGGGGACAGAATGGATGAGGCTATAATGGGTAATTTAGCCAGAATATCGGGGTACACCCTACTTTTTTCTTTTATGAGCACAGAGGGTCAGAGCCTTGGTTTTACATCTCATCCAAGGGATGACACAATTTTTACTGCACCCACAGACCTTAGGGTAGCACTCCCTGCTGGTCTCACCAATACCTCTTCAGACAGTAACCTAAACTGTTCCTTGATGGTCTCCCATCCAAGTACTGGCTATCCAAGAACATGTTTACCTTCGGGTGGATTACCTGTTTTAAAGAACAGGTGGCATGGCTGGTTAACTCTATACAGTTATGATTTAAAACCTCTGGTTGGTACTTTTAAAGAACAGAAAAATGAGTGAGAGAGAAGAAGAAGAAGAAGAAGAAGAAGAAGAAGATGGTGATGATGATGTCAAGGGCTTGATTATTTACATAAGTCTGCCAGGACAAAGCCAAGGTGATTATATGACATAGTTGTAAAAATGGTTAGAGAGCTAACATGTTTATCTGATTTTACTTTCTTAGTTCTACAGCCTATGAAGATTCATGATGTCTGGCCAAACTTCTTTTAAATGAGGCTCCTAGTGAGATGCTGGCTGTCTAATAACCGCATGTGAAAAAAGACTTGTTTGTTGCATTGAGTGTGTTTTTGGGTAACAGCAAGTGATATCTTCTACTCCCTCCACAATCATCATTAAATATTTTGCATAATTGATTCTCAGACAAAACAAAAGGGGGTGTGAGGCCACAAAAATTCTGCACAAAGCAAGCCAGGACTCTCACCAGTCTGTCCAGCCTGTCAACACCAGCCATTCCCAAACTCCTACCTGCAGACTTTGCCCTACAAAGGAGTGGAGAGCTGTCTTTTATAAGTTCAATATACAACACATTTCCAAGAAATATTCTAACATGCACTACAAAAGAGAGGGTGACAGTAAACCTCTGGCAAGTTAAGAAAAGGGCAATGTTAAAGCTTTATAAATGAAGAAATTAACAAAATAGAAAAGTATATAAGAGCAAAAAGGATTTTTTCAAGAAAGGCAATCCAACGTGATCAAGCTCCAATGAATGATCTTAAGGCCCAAATCCAGAAAACAAAACAAATAAATCACTAAAAACAGAACGTCCTCCTGGAAATCCAATGCTCGTTTAGCCTTTTGCCCATTCTTTTTCACAAAACACTTAACACTATGTCTTTATTATTTTTATTTGAGAAGTCAAAAAGACAACTCAAAAACAGCAATAACAAATCTAAACCTCAAATCAAGTCAGAAGTTATTAAACAGCCAAATGGGTATAAAAAACTATTAGATTTAAAACTAAAGATTTAAAAAAGTATTAAACCAAATACAAATAAGTTGTTAAAAAAGCAAGTAAATAGTGACTAAATCTGGCAGTGTGGCATAGTGGGTAAATATTTAGACTTCACCCCCTGAGGTCATGGGCTGAAATCCTTCTACTGACACTGTGACCATGAGCAAGTCAATTCACCGGCCTGTACACTAATTGCAAAATAAATAAATGTATCTCTCAGATGTTGCAAGTGACTTTGGATAAAGGTTTAATCAAATTAATAAGTAAATGTAAATGAAGCAAGTCTTAATTTTCAACCATCAAATAACTTATTTACAACTGGTCATTTTTAACATGCTTTTGATGTTACATGCTATGTTGCCATTGTAATAAGTGGCATTGAAATGATGATTGCATAAAATGATACAGATGGTTAAAAATGGAAAAAAAACAAAACAATAAGAAGAAGTGAAAATTACTTAAACCTTGACAAAACACTTCTCTGGAACAATATTACATTTGCAAAAATCCAACGCTGTAATAATAGTCTTTGCAATTATTGTTAAAAAACACAAACACACATTGCATTCTGTTTAAGATACTGTACTTACTGTGATTATTTAACTGTCTTTATTCCTTGCCCATTTATGTAGAGTCTGCCTTTTTTGTTTAAACAGGATAATTAGTACTGGCTTCTAATGGCCTGGCACTCTACAGAGTCTCAACTTAACAAGTGACGACTACAGATGAACACGTTTGTTACAACTTAACTTCTGGAAACCTGTACTTTATTATTGTTTTCCTACTCTTTAAAGTAAATGATATGCTTGCTGTCAAGCCAAATTAAGAAAACATGTACAATGTTTTTATGTTTCGATTATACTCAACTGGATAAACTAGTATCATTGCACACACATTTTAATCCCAAAGTAATGCACGGTCCATAGCTTACTATACATCAAGTTCTGTAGAAGAGGGTTTCTTCCGCATTTCTCACAGCCAGACAAGAACTGATGGTTTTGTTGACAAAGTAATGTAATTAATAAAAGACTATGTGAAAGCAAACCAAACATGTCTTAGATCAGTAGTTTCTAAATGTGTCTAAGCTAAGTACCCCTTTCAGCTCTTCACACATTTTGAGGATCCCCTAGAAGAATCTTTCCAATTGTAAACTATTGAAAAGAATAAATTTGTATGTATTGTGGTTTGAAAACAACTTTTTAAGGAACTTATAACTTTAAACCAAATTGTATAATGATTACTTCCTCTCTCAATTATAGTATGTGATGAGTGGATTTGACGAGGCAAGTGACTTGGTCTGCCATGGCGCGCACTTTGAAAGGTATTATGCAAATCCAAGCCCATAGGTTACTTTTAGTGTTTCACACCACACACAGTTTGTAGAAAATGTATACGAAATTTAAATGACCTCATATGCCTTTTGGAAAATGAGAAAGTATGTGTGGTTTTGATCCCGAAATTTCAAGACTTTCCATAGTGGGTGTCGTGCTTCAAAATGAATACAATAGTTACCAAACTGTTGAATTTTAGAAATAAAAGGCCCCAAAATTAAAAAAGTGGCTCTTAAAAGGAAGCTTTAGAAAAGAGAAATTGTCTTTCATGTGTCAATTTCAACAGAATTTAAAATTGTATCCTAGACTTTGCAGTGAGCAAAGAAACGGCCTTTTATCCACTCAGGCTCAGGAAAATCTCATTTTGCTGGAGTGGATATTTCAGCTTTTGATTGTGAGTACTTATTTTAAAACAGGTTTTCTTCATTCGAGCTTTCTCACACCATGAAAGACAAGAGTCGGATTTGTTAAAACAATTTAGTAAGGTGACATATTTTAACATAGCACTCGATTGTATTCTTACAATGTCTCGCAGAGAGACATCTGTAGATGACATTTGTAAAAAATATTTGTCACAGATCTTGACTGCAAACTTGAGTCTTACAAAAGACTGAAATAATGCATTATAATTTTTGGAATGTTTCCGGAATATGTGGTTCAATTTAGTGTACTAATTTTTTAGTTTGTAATTCATTTTCAGTGTTAATTTGTTTCCAAGTGTTGTGTTAAAATTGAAATCTTCCCAAGAAGCCTGTTAAAATTCTAACTATGCCTCCTTCTTTTGGCATAATCAGGTACAAATAATTAATTTAAACAGCATTAATAAGTTTAACTATGTTTTTTTCTTTAATTTTTTTTGAATAAAGAAATAATACCAATATACAAAAAAAAAATACAAAAATAAAAATGAAATAGTGGATTTTTTAAATAAAATAATAAATCAAAGCAACTTTTTAAATTGGCTCCATTATTAGTCTTCTTGAGAGACATTGTAATATTATATTGATTAGATATTTATTTATACTACCTAAAGTACAACAAAAAATTGTCACATAATTCCAAAATATAAACTAATCTTAAGCCAGTGTGCACATTGCATGACTTGTAGTCGGACGGGGTTTGACAAATTTGACAACTGTCGTCTGAGGATGCCAGTTTATATGATGTGATAGATGGCCAGGACGCCCACAGAGTGGAAGGATGGGGGAAGGCAATCTCTTTGGGACACTACTTCCTCCAAGAGGTTAGATGGCAGCTTCCCTGTAGTGTAGCGGTGCCCTGGATTCCAGCAGGGCACTATGGGTAATGGAGTTCGGCAGCACAGCCCCGCTGGGTACCGTGGGTGCCAGGGGACGCAACAAGAGAACCAGGGGAGTCACATCTCATCCATAGCCCAGAAGTCACGAGGACAGAAGCCCCAAAGTACTTCGGGGCTGAAGAAAATTCAAGTTCTCCATCCGACCCGGAAGTGCTAGCAAGTCACGTGGACAGAAGAGCAGAAGCTCTTCCAGGTCAAGGACTATATAAAGGACTGCTGTGAACCCAGCAAGCGAGCCAGAGTCGGGAGGTAGTAGACAATGCATGCTGGGAGGTGTGGAGGAGATAGAGAGAGAATCGTGTGTGATTATTATTGTATTTACTTGCCTGTGTATGGTGGCTGTGGTGCTTTGGGGCACTATTTATAAAAGAAGAAAAGAATTAAAATACTTCTTAGTACTTTTACCTGGTGTCTTGAGCGTCTGTCTGTCAGGTTAGAGGAGCGACAGTGCCCTTAAGTGTCACAACTAGAAATAACTCGGCATGATAAGTTTGATAACTATAACTTTTTTTCCCATCACAGTTTCACATTTCCAAAGTATGTTGAGCGCCTCCCTTTATCTGACAGCTAATAACGTGCTGCCTGACAAAGCCAGTGCTGTACAAAAGCTTTCCAGGTCTGGCGACTTCAGAGGCAATTTTGGCCCTTTTTTCTTTTTACTTATGTGTCATGTTACGTAACACGCAAGGCATCAGACAGATGAGCCTCGATTCTATTTGTGAGGTCCAAAACATCTCCCTTATTCCCTTATTTACTCTAATTCCTGCCTTTATGGTATCAGCAAAGCCACTCTTTCTAGACTACAACTGGTTCAAAATGCGGCTGCAAGGCTTCTAACAGGGAGTGGCAGAGGCCAACATATTACTCCAATTTTAAAAACCTTACTTTGGCTGCCGGTTAGATTCAGAATCGATTTTAAGATACTCCTCCTAACTTATAAGGCATTAAATGGTCTAGCCCCCGCCTATTTAAGTGTTTTGCTCCATCGATACAATCCCCCTCGCGTTCTTAGATCCACAGATCAGCTGCTTCTAACCTTTCCCAAGGCACGTTTCAAAGCTCGTGGTGAAAGGGCTTTCTCCGTCAGTGCACCCAGGCTCTGGAACTCCCTACCCTTAGTGGTTAGGCAAGCCACTTCAGTTGCCACATTCAAATTACGCTTAAAAACGCACTTCTTCACATTGGCTTTTAATTCTTAACTTGTTTCATTTTCTACTTGTTTTTCGCTATTTTCTCTATTTTATTGGGTCCTCTGACCTGTTTTTAGTTTCTTAGTTCAAATTCTCTCTTAATGTTTGCTTTTAATATTTTGTTTTTAGTCCTGTTTGTTTTAACTGTACAGCGCTTTGGTCGGTTGTAATGCTGTGTTTTTAAGCGCTCAACAAATAAATATGGTATGGTATGGTATGGTATTCCTCTTAGCTGCATTATTTGCATGGTACTTTCGGCCGAACGTACAGAGCCTGTCCCTGTGACTTCACAGGAGCATGCCACAACTGCCTTCATCTTGTAACATTATGTAAATGAAGTCTATAACAGAAAATTATAGGAAAGTTATACAAATCCAGAAATTGCAATGTTTTTGATAGAAATTGAAACATTTTATCAAGATAAAATTAAATTGACTAGTGCTTTATTAGCCATTATTGCTTCAAATGGCCGATTTTTAATTTATTCCTCACTTACGACAGCAAAGCCCCATTTTCAGCAGCATCTCCTGCAGTGTCCTAATGGTACACTCATGTAGCTGTATTGGGGACTGCAGTTACATTCTGTTGAACGTATGTTCAGACAACAAGAGTGATGGAATGGCATGCCGTGATCCCTATAAATAACAGTGCCACTACTACAGAAATGCAGTGGAGACCCAACCAACATAGTCCCGAGGAGACCTCACCATCATAATGTTAGAATAAACAAAAAATAAATGATAAAAAACTAGGGGGCTCTACCCCCTGCTCTCTTCGCTTGCCAGCCCCCGGGGGCAGGCACCCAATCTCATTAGAGAAAGCGATTGTATTTAAAGAGATGGCATATAGAAGAGTATGCGGGGCGCGGGAGAAAGATGGTTTGGTCCTTAGTTATTATAGACAGAAAATCAGTTACTTGAGTATTTCACTACAACTGCCTACCTAAAATACAAATGAATAATAAAATGTAGTAAAAGTAAAAAAGTAAACATAATGAAAAGTAAATAAAAAATTAAATTACATTAACATCTTCTCAGAAATAATATTATGAATTACTTATCCTCTATATTACATTCTATAAATGTTGCTTTTTTGCATTTCTGTTCACATATTGTTTGGGATATTTTTCTCTTTCATTTATTGGATGATTCCCTTTGTTCTTGATTTTTCTGATATGCAGCTCTGTTTTATTCATTTTCTTTTTTTGATGCTCATTACAAGCTCTTTACGCTGTTTTTCTGTCATGATCTAAAATTTGATTTTCTTGAATAGATATTTTGCTAGGGTGAGTTAGCAGCACTGAGAGTGTCATGGGGTGATACGGAGAAAGGATGTGCGCAGTAGGAATAATGATTGGTCGATTTGTTACGAACCTAGTTTGACTTGCTTTATGGAATGTTATTTGATTTTAATATAATTAATAAAATGTTAAAACAAAAAGGTGTAATGATTGGGTGAGTGGTGTGGAGGGGAGTGGTCAAGGCTGAATAACGCGGACATGACAGAAAACTTTTTTATTACAATAGAGAGATACAGTATATACCTCAAAAACAATTCATTATAGAGTCATTAAGTCTGGACACAGCCTTCCCTGCTCAAGTCTGAAGAGGTTTAAGTCCCTAAGCCTATTACAGCAGGTTATGTCCTTTGTACTTTGTACTTTTCAATATTAAACTGAGCTTTCCACATGTTTCAGTAAATAGGGAACATTTTATGAGAGCTCAGTTTCCTTAGTCTAATGTGTTCATTACTTTTCATAAAAAATTATAAATGCAGAAGCTGTTGGAATACATTTCAAATTAACACCTTGGCTCCCTCTCCCTTTTTTTGAGTTGATGACTTATATTAAGAGTGATCTACTTATACAAAATTTATAAATTAGTAGCCACAAAAAAATAAGTAAAGTTTTTTTTTCTTTTCTATATGATATCTTTAATCCAAAATAAAAACAAAATATATCCATTTTTTTTAAAATTGATTATTAACATGTTAGAATGACACATGACAGAGGGTATCCTGCCAGTATTGCATAGAGACATAGTTGTGAAAAGCGATAGATAGATAGATAGATAGATAGATAGATAGATAGATAGATAGATAGATAGATAGATAGATAGATAGATAGATAGATAGATAGATAGATAGATAGATAGATAGATAGATAGATAGATAGATAGATAGATAGATAGATAGATAGAAGTGAACTACACTATAAGAAAAATATAAAGAAAGAAAATGTTTGACTTGGCTACAGATAAGATGAGCAGTCACAAACACATTGAGGCATTATGCAGGTGTATTGTCATAGGTACAAAGAAGCCCCAGTAGCGTAATTGTATGGGATGACAATCCTTCGCAGGGCAACACTTGCCCACCCACCCAATTTAAGGTCATTAGTCAGGCTGACATGCACTTCTGGGATGTGGGAGGAAATCTGGGTTCCACACACAGGTAGAATATACAAACACAAGTCTTTTGTACTTAACACCATTAAACTTGTCATACAATGAAATAGATTAGAATAGAATAGAAAGCCTTTATTGTCGTTCTAAAAAATTACAACGATATTACAAGCTGGGATCAAAAAAGCAAAGGACACTACTTTTGTGAAAAAATAAAAAACTACAACACATAATACATAGAAGAAGAAGAACATAAAAATAATAAAATATAAAAACGTGTTATTGCATTAAAGGATATTGCACATTTAGCCCAGTTCATAGATAGCCGTATATTATATGTAAAAAATACACTTTAAAATAAATGAGATTAAAAATTGAAACCAATAGTAATACAATAAATAATAAATAATACCACTTCACTGGAGAATATCTACACGATGGCAGCAGCTGTATGTATGAGTCTGTTTCCCAGCTTTGACCAAAATTTGTTTAACCTGCCTTAATTTGTTCATTGTTGTTCAGTGTATTTATGGCCATTGGATGTTTCCGAATTTGTCAGTCCGTACTTTCAAAAATCTACAGTATAACGCCAACCAGAGGGTAACAGTTCAAACAGGTGGTGACCAGGGTGTGAAGGATCTGTAATGATATTTATGGTTTGGTGAGACAACAGGAGTGGGCAATGTCTTCCAGTGTGGGCAGAGCACAGCCAGTGATTTTTTTTGTGCTGAGTTTATATAATCAAATAAGACAAAATATATACAAATTAAAAAAATGTAAATGCACTTGTGTATTGTTGTTATGCCACTACATTAAAATAATCCATCCATCCATCCATTATCCAACCCGCTATGTCCTAACTACAGGGTCATGAGGGTCTGCAGGAGCCAATCCCAGCCAACACAGGGTGCAGGGCAGGAAACAAACCCTGGGCAGGGCGCCAGCCCACCGCAACATTAAAATAATTATATTTTTAAATAAAATAATGTTTTAAATTAAGTTGTTATATTATATTAAACAAAATTCTTATTTGACTAAAGACAGATGGGTAATTATTCTTTGCAGTGGCTCCTTTTTCATCCTGTGCTCTTCTTTCCTTTTCTTTCAAGTTTCATTCTCTGACTTCTTATCAGGCAAGTACAAAGACAGCAATACTCAAGGTCAAACTTGCAGCCGCGTTATCTAAATGCACAAAACCTTTCACATTCTTTAATGCATTTTTTTTCCTAAACTAAAAAAGACATTCTTGTTATTAGCAGAACAGAGAACATAAGCAAGTTAACCCTGTAGTCACCTTTTAATTCCCTGCAGCTAATTGTTACTGCTTTTGGCCCCAATGTGTTGACTCCAACATAATATGAATGTGAAGCTGAGGAGATGGGAAATAAAAAGAAAAACAATCAGGACCAGTTTCTTTTTCTGCATATGTGTCACAAACAATCAACTGGCCAATTATTTTTCTTCTCCCTTCAAATTTGTCAGGCAGATATCCCATAAATATAATTAGGGGACAATAAATCTTTGCTTGACTTCACTGCAAACATATTATTTGGAGCATCAGCACATAAATAGTGTTATTCTTGTATATCAAGATTGCAATGTTCTCTTTTTAAAGTTGTAAATTAAATACATATTTCTATAAATATATTTCTTTGTCCAAAATCAAATTGTTTTGTGAATATCTGTAGGTTACATACACCGTCACATATTAACAATTTACAACATATGCCTTTAATTTTTGCTCCTTCTTTCACAACCTTTACATGTTTCAATCTTCTTGTGTATTTGATTTGTGACAGGATAGTGCAATGGTTAGCACTGCTGCCTCATGGATCCAACAACCTGAGTTCAATCTTGTGCCAGGTCATCTTGTCTGTGGAGTTTGTACATTTCACTTGTCCATGTGGGCTGTAGATAGATAGATAGATAGATAGATAGATAGATAGATAGATAGATAGATAGATAGATAGATAGATAGATAGATAGATAGATAGATAGATAGATAGATAGATAGAATTTTGTTTGTTCCCTGGGTGAAATATATACACACACAGTATGATCTGAAAACAAACCGGAATGACACAAAAGAAAGAAAATTTAAAAAGGAAGAAAACTTCTGACTTGGCAGTTACATTCACAGTGAAGTGTTATGCAGGTGTATCGCTGTTGGTATGAAGGAGCCCCGGTCACATTTCTTGACACACTTCTGCTGAATATTTCGTTGGCTAAAAGTCATCAGTGTTACTGCATCAGTGAGAGGATGTGCAGCATTCTTCATAATGGCACTCAGTTTTATTTTAATCTTCTCCTCTGCTACGACCAGCAGGGGGCCCAGAGTGTGTCACATAACCAAACTTGTGCTTTTAATTATCTTGTTGATTCAATGGCCTCCCTTGAAGTGATGTTACCAGAACAGCACACCACAGCATAGAAAATTGATCTGGCAATCATAGAGTTATAGAAAACGTGAAGTATGTCATTACTCACATTAAAGGTATGCAGTATCCCAAGAAAAAACACCCTGCTCTGCCCTTTCTGATATAGTTCCTCTGTGGTACAAGACCAGTCTAACTTGTAACTGATGTGGACCCCCAAGTATTTGTAAGAGTGCACCACCTGAATATCCACTTCCTGAAAATAATCACCGGACATAGGAGGTTCTTTAATGCATCAAAAGTCAATAACCAGTTCCTTGGTTTAGCTAATGTTAAGTAGCAGACAATTCTTTCTGCACCAAAAAACAAAGTTCTCCACCTAACTCTTATACTTTGTCTCATCTCCATTATAGATACATCTCATAAGTTCAGAATTATCTCAGATTTTATGCAAGTGACTTGTATTGAGAGTGAAGACTAAAGGAGGCAGGCCTGTTCCTTGTAGTGCTCCAGTGTTGCTCACATCCAGATCAGCGACACAGTCAGGGCCGGATTTTCCTATAGGCTAACTAGGCTTCAGCTTAGGGCCTCAAGATCAAGAGGGGCCTACATTCAAATTGTTAGCAAAATTTTATTATCTCGCATGTAATTTACAAACTTAAAAATGGAAGGTGAAAGGGCCTCATAAGTGGAATAGCCTAGGGCCTCTTTTCATATAAATCCGGCCCTGGATACAGTCCTTTAGCCTCACAAGCTGCAGTCTGCCCAACTGATAGTCCATTATCCAGGACATCATAGGCTCCTCCACCTGCTTAACAGGGATGGCTGGATGGTATTGAAGGCACTGGAAAAATCAAAAGACATAAAACGCTCAGTGCTGCCACTGAGAATACAGAGGTGTAGCTAGGGTTTTCAGCGCCCAGGGACAACTGAAGATTTCGCACCCCCTCCTGTTTGCCAAAATGCAATGGGGAAGGGAAAGAAAATTTTAAAAAATGTATTTAAAATAATAGTATTTTAAGAAAAAAAATTCATATCATTTATTTGTAGTACTAGGATGTTGTACCATGTTAGCCATTATGAATGTAGAGAAAAGCCAAGCAAAATGACACCTTTTATTGGCTAACTAAAAAGATTACAATATACAAGCTTTCGATAAAAGATGTCATTTTGCTTGGCTTTTCTCTATATTTTTTATTTTAAATAGTTTTAAATTTTTAAATATTTTAATTTTTTAAAGCACTTTTATGCGTATATTTGCAAGGTTTCACTAAATTTATAAAGATAGAACAAAGTAAAATAATTAAGACAACAATGGTAGTTCGAAAATATAATTATTCTAAAATATTATTCAAATATAACATTGCAAAAACATTTAAGAATGGAAAACATTTCATTCAAAAATTTCATAACATCAATTTGGCGCCCCCTGGATGCTGCGCCCGGGGAAAGATGTCCCCTCTTGCCCCCCACTAGCTACGCCAGTGTGAGAATAAGCCTTGTGGAGCAGATACATAAATAACTGCATCCTCCACTCCATTGTTTGTCCGATAGGCTAACTGCAGTGGTTAAAGATTCCCACAGATGTGCAGATTATGTTATTTGCAGTCTCTAAGATGGTTTGATTGTGGATGTGAGTGTCTTGCAATGGGCTGGAGTCTTGTCCAGGGTTGTCTTCTGCCTAGCTTTGGGGATACGTTTCAGGCCCCTGTGACTCAGAACTAGATGAAGTAAGTTTGAGAATGTATGTATGTATGGTATATTTTTTAGGTCAGCTGTTTGGTTAAGTTTCTCAACAAACACATGCAGATAGAATGAGAACTTTAAGTAAGTTTAACATGCATCACAGGAAAATTAATAGAAAGAATTATTAAGGATAAGATTGAGCAACACCTGGCAAGGACAGGAGTTAATCTGAACAGTCAGCATGGGTTCAGAAGAGGGAGGTCGTGTTTTACTAACATGCTGGAATTCTATGAGGAGGCAACAAAAGGATACGATCAAAGTGGAGCAAATGAGATTATTTATCTGGACTTTCAGAAAGCATTTGATAAGGTGCCACATGAGAGGGTGGGCATCAAACTAAAAGAAGTGGGAGTTCAGGGTGATGTTTTTAGATGGGTGCAGAATTGGCTCAGACACAGGAAGCAGAGGGTGATGGTGCGAGGAACCCCATCAGAATTGGCCGATGTTAAGAGTGGTGTCCAGCAGGGGGCAGTGCTAGGGCAGCTAATATTTTTTAACTCTTTGAGGGCTGAATATTTTTTCCAAAAAACTCCGTTTTCTGAAAAGCACACAAGGCAATGCTTTCACAAATAAAGTGGCTGCACAGGGGCACCTTGCTGTTCAGCAGGAATGCATGGTGGGCCAGCTGCCTGCCTGTCTTCGCACAGCAGGTGGGTGGCAGTGGTGGTCGCAGTTTGATGCAATATGGTTGGTACCTCCTGTCATCATAAGTGGTGGTCCTCCCAGGTGAACGCTGCAATACGAAAGTGTTCAGCGCCATGATCAGATGGGGACCAATCAGATGATGCTGGTACCTCACTCACCTCCAGATTAGTTGCATCAAACTCTGAGTCCAACAAGTCAGAGTTCTACTCAATGAAATTATGTAAAACGTCCATGCCTTGCACATTCACTTTGGTCTCTCGCCAGATATCGATGCTATTTTAGAGGTTGGTTGTTCTTCACTACTCACGCACGTGTAGGTAAACGAGGTTATATCAACAAAGCTATGTAACTTTCCTTCTAGCAAAAAGAGTTGAACTAAAACATAAGGGTGGGTTTTGTTGCAGTTTATAGCTGATTGCTATCCTCTACCCCTGAATTTTGACAAAAGTAGACATCAGCCCTGAAAGAGTTAATGTATATAAATGATTTAGATAGGAATGTAAGTAACAAGCTGGTTAAGTTTGCTGATGATACCAAGATAGGTGGATTAGCAGATAATTTGGAATCCATTATATCATTATAGAAGGACTTGGATAGCATACAGGCTTGGGCAGATTTGTGGCAGATGAAATTTAATGTCAGTAAATGTAAAGTATTACACATAGGAAGTAAAAATGTGAGGTTTGAATACACAATGGGCGGTCTGAAAATCGAGAGTAAACCTAATGAGAAGGATTTAGGAGTCATAGTGGACTCTAAGCTATCGACTTCCCGACAGTGTTCAGAAGCCATTAAGAAGGTTATATAGCGCCATGATGTGTGGAGTACAAGTCCAAGGAAGTTATGCTGAATCTTTATACTCATCTGGAATACTGTGTGCAGTTTTGGTCTCCAGGCTACAAAAAGGACATAGCAGCGTTAGAAAATGTCCAGAGAAGAGTGACTAGGCTGATTCCAGGGCTACAGGGGATGAGTTATGAGGAAAGATTAAAAGAGCTGAGCCTAAGCAAAAGAAGACTAAGAGGTGACATGATTGAAGTGTTAAAATTATGAAAGGAATTAGTCCAGTAGATCGAGACTGTGACTTTAAAATGAGTTCAGGAATACTAGGACACAGTTGGAAACTTGTTAAGGGTAAATTTCGCACAATCATTAGGAAGTTTTTCTTTATACAAAGAATGATAGACACTTAGAATAAGCTACCAAGTAGTGATGTAGATAGTAAGACTTTAGGGACTTTCAAAACTCAACTTGATGTTTTTTTGGAAGAAATAAGTGGATAGGACTGGCGAGCTTTGTTGGGCTGAAAGGCCTGTTCTTGTCTAGAGTGTTCTAATGTTCTAATGCTTAAATTGTCAGAGACAGATATCAGCCGACTGAGTAGGAGTCAAATGTGGCTTTGATCTATGCTACTTCATACAAAGAGGAATAGGAGAAAAAAATGCCAAGATATAAAGAAGTACAAGGCACAGCATATGGTTTGAGGTATTGTCAGTTAGATAACTAAGCTCAATTTCTTTACTTCTTTATACACCATAACATCTGTGATTTTTATTTAGATTATGTGTATTTGCTTTCTTTTTGATAGACATTGAAGAACCAAACACTATTTAGTAATGCATCTGTTTCCAGGACCCTATGTCTTAGAATTAACATATGAGAATGAGAAAGTAACCATTCTAGAATGAGACACCAGTTTGTCATCAGACACACTCATACATTTACATTTATTTGCTTAGCAGATGTTTTTATCCAAAGCGACTTACAAAAGAAGTAAACAATCGCATAACATTAGGCGAGGGCCTGTTTGTTCAGCAGGTGTAATAGGACAGGTAGCAGAAGTTGATTGCCAAAAGTGAAAAGATGTAATAACTAATAAGTTTACAAACAGATTAACAATCGATAAAGCAATTAAACTTGAACAAATTAACCAAGAATATAAAGTATTACAGAGCAAAGTTTTTTTTTTCTTCATCAATTTGATACATATTCACAGTACAGATGGGTCTTCAAACGCTTTTTAAATACATTGAGGGAGTCAGCAGTATGGATGGAGGTGGGCAACCCATTCCACCAATTAGGTACTACACTGGAAAAGAGTCTGGATTGAGACTTGATACCATGCAGAGGTGGTATCACCAGACGCTGTTCACTGGCAGACCTGAGTCTTTGAGAAGGAGCATAGCACCTCACCAATGTCTCCATATACTCAGGTGCTGACCCACTGACTACTCTGTATGCCAGCATCAGGGATCTGAACTTAATGTGTGCTGCTGCAGGGAGCCAGTGTAGCAACCTGAAAAGAGGAGGGCCATTGCATTCTGGACCATCTGCAGTGGCTTGATGGCACATGTGGTTATTTCGGCCAGGATATGAGTTGCAATAGTCCAGACACAACAAGACCAAAGCCTGGACCAGAAGTTGTGCTGCCTACTCTGTCAGATAAGGTCTGATCTTGCAGATGTTGTACAGTGTGAACCTGCATGAATGAGAAACAGTAGAAATGTGGTCAGAAAAAGATATCTGCTCATTAATTATCACCCCAAGGTTGCGTACTGACTTGGCAGGTGTTAGTAACAGTGAGCAAAGCTGTACAGAGATGGGGGATGAGCAGACTGGCTGGCCGGGATCACAAGAAACTTGGTTTTTTGCCAGGTTGAGCTGTAGATGGTGGTCCTTGATCCAGGTTGGGATATCAGTAAGACATGCAGAGACCCTAACTGATACTGTATCGTCCTCCAGAGGGAACAACAGGTATAGCTGTGTATCATCGGCATATAACTGATAAGAGAACCCATGGGATTGGAAGATGGAGCCCAGTAAGGTGCTGTACAAAGAGAAGAATAGAGGACCCAACACCGATCATTGGGGTACACCAGTGCATGTCTGGTGTGCCTTTGACAACTCCTCTCACCAGTACACGGTGTAGGATCTGCCCAAGATGTAGTTCTCAAACCATCTGAGATAAGTCCCAGCAATGCCAAGGTCATGCAAACGGCCAATTTCAAATCATTGTTTACACTAACATGCATATGTTTGGAATAGACCAATAGAGAATGTACAAACTCCATACAGATAGTTACCACAACTAGACTCAAACCCAAACCCAGTCTATTGGAGCTGTGGGGCAGTAGCATCAACCACTGTACCACCATACTGATCAACCAAAGGAAAGGGCTTGAAAAGATACTGTATTCCAATCAGTAAGCCTTCCGTTCACGTATCAACTAACACTATTCATTTCCCAAAAGCATCAGAAACCATATTAATTTTCAAAAAACAACTAATTGAACGGCATCTGATGTGAAGAATGCCTTTACTGTGGTGGCCCTGCTGAGAGCTTATTTTCAAGGAGGCCAGCTTAGAAAATTATGTGCTTTCTTTTCCATCAAGTTAGTCGAGCTGATGCTATTAAAAAAGAAGAAAGCAGCTGAGAGATAAAAGGCTGATTTAGCTCATCAAGGCCAAACAGTAAAGAATGATAATTCTAACCTTGAGATCATTACTGCTTGCAGCTAGAGTGCCGCGTTCTTTGATCTTCTGAGAACTCGCATTCAGAAAAGAAGCTGGGTGTGGTCGGGATGTGATGTGTGAACCTGAGGCTGGGTGAAGAGTTGATGCTGTCAAATCAGTTGTAAAAAAATTTACAAAGCTTACATATGAAACTTAGCAAATTAGCACAGACTAAGAGCAATTTAACAACTATTTTCAAGCTAGTTGCAAAATAACAAAGAAACACCAAGTATAAAAACACAATGCTTGAGTTAATTTAATGCATTTATGACTTTTCAGAAATGTAATGGACAAGCATCATATCCAAATTTGGTTCCTGTCTTGTGCCCAGTTTTGCAGGATTAGCCTCCAGGAACCCATTGTGATGAGAAGTCCGTGGCGCAGTGCAGTTTTTAAATAAGTAATTTTGTCCTATGAAGTGCAGGCTCCAATTGGGTGTGGGTGTGTGCGAGCGCATTTCACTCCGGGGGTTGATTGGGATGCTTGGCTGATCACGTATACAACTGCAAATTCAAGCGGATCAGTCAAGTGCCTTGTTCACACCTCGGAGTGACCAAAGCACCACACCTGTGCCCAATCAGGGAGGATCAAAAAGGATCCTGCATGGCAGAGAGAAGAAAGAAAGAAAGAAAGAAAGAAAGAAAGAAAGAAAGAAAGAAAGAAAGAAAGAAAGAAAGAAAGAAAGAAAGAAGAGGGTTTAAAAAATGATGCCCCCCTACTGGTCAAATTTAAAATTGCTTAAAAATTGAAATAAATAAGGAAGAAAATTCATACAGATATTGAACTTTAAAAGGACATTAAAAACAGGATCATTAAGTGTTAAAAGATGAGTTAAATCAGGCACTAATATTTTCTGTTATTCATAATAAAAGGTACATAATTTATGGTTAATTAATCAAGATCCCTGAGCCACACTATTTTTCAGGAACCTCAGGGTCTTTCCTATAAAACTAGGGTTAAATCTTGAAATAGGGTAACCCCCAATGGGGTTTTAAAAAAAGGGAGGGGGGGTTTGGGAAAGGGCAGGGAAAATAAAGGAAAAATAAGGAAAACTAGGGTTAAAAAGGAAAAGGGTTAACATCAGGGTCCTGAGGTGAGATAACAGCTTAAGCTCAGGGCCCCATTCTACAAACATTAAGGTAAGGGATGGGGGTAAGGGCAGGGCCTATTCACCTAAAAAAGGGGAGGTTTAAATTTTAACATAAGGGCCCTGAGGTGAGATTACTGCTTAACCTCAGGATCCAGTTCTACAAACATTAAGGTAAGGGATGGGGGTAAGGGCAGGACCTATTCATCTGAAAAAAAGGGTTTAAACTTTAACATAAGGGCCCTGAGGTGAGATTACTGCTTAACCTCAGGATCCAGTTCTACAAACATTAAGGTAAGGGATGGGGGTAAGGGCAGGACCTATTCATCTGAAAAAAAGGGTTTAAACTTTAACATCAGGGCCCTGAGGTGAGATTACTGTTTAACCTCAGGGCCTGGTTATGGGAACATTAAGGTTAGGGGTGGTGGTGGGGGCAGGACCTATAGAATAAGTAAAAAGAAAAAGGTAGGGAGGGGAAAAAAAAGGAAAATGGGGGGGGGGGGGGGGGGGGGCTGTTGGAAGGGAAATTAACCTCAGTGCCTCGAGGTGAGAATACAAGTTAACCTCAGGGCCCTATTAAAAAAACTTTAAGGTAAGAGATGGGGAAAGGGGTTGGATCTATAAAACATCTAATTATTATATTCTCTAACAGATTTCATCTCTGTCAGCCAGTGCTCCACCAACTGTTATGTGGATTCAGTAACCAGCCTAGAGGTGTCCTCTTCATCTCTAAATAGAGTACACTTCGGACTCGGGGTTAGGCTTAGGGTTACTGTTTATCATTGATTTCATGGATTATTTACTTTTGTGACGAATGATGCAATGCACTTTTGAACACTAATTTTTGATTGGCTTTAATAAAAGCAATGACACTTTTTGCACCAACCGCTTTCTGAACGTTTGTGTGTCCTCATTTGCCCGGCTAATGACTATTGATGGTGATGGATTGAAGAGACTCCCAGATGCGACAAGGGAACATGGAGACAAACAGGACCATTACACCCATCAACTGAATTAAGTAAATTCAAGAATGCTGGAATGTTATGTTATCCCCTCCCAAATCACATGACTCCATGCAAAACACTTTTTTCTTACACAGATTTGTTTTATAAAGCAAGAATACCTTCTATCCATACTGTAACTTTCAATCACTTTACTGTTCCAGAGATTTGATTACCACCTCAGTAATGCCAAACACAGTCATCAAATGGAAGGCATTGTGGTGGTACAGATTTTAGTACCACTCCTCACAGCTTCACAGTTATAGATTTGAATCCCAGCTTGTAGTTTGCATGTGCTCTCTGTGACTTGCTTGGATTTTCTCGACATTTTCCAAAGATATATACATATGCGTGTCAGGTTAATCAGTGACTTTACATTGGCACAGTGTTATTAAATGAGTCCTTCTTCAGACATTTACCCAGTCTTGGGGATCGGCAGACAGATATCCTGACTTGGATTAACCAAGTGAAATATTAGATGAATTCAGAAGACATCTTCAGATGGTCATCTTTCATAATATATTAGGCCGTATGTGATATTTTCGTATATAAATTGATACATTTTTTCAGTAGTATCAAATAGTACATCCCCATCTAGATTTGAACAAGGTAGCTTTTAAAGAAATATTTAAAATGACTAATAACAAAAGCCTGCCTAGCTAAAAAGGAATAAAAAATCATCAAGCATTCAGAGAAATAATTTAATTATCCTACTACATAAATAGCACAGATAAGCTGTACAGAGCCACAGAATATTATATTTTATTTTAATTTGAATTTAAAACGAATATAAATGAATATGTCAATGAAAATAGAATTTTCTATTCTTCTGGCAATTAAATATTAACATAAAGCCATTAGTGGTAATTACATTGTGAGTTCTGGCCTAGACTAGTTATATTGACATCCTCAATGAACATTGCCCAACCAGATTTTCTGGATGATTTCTCTCACAATATTTACTGAGTCAATGGGAGTTCTTTATCTGCCTTTTCCATCCTGAGACATGATCAGAAGGATGAAAATTCGTTTGACTTCTTTTAGGATTTTATCATCAGAAATGCCATATAGCTGAAGAGTTCCCTATGTTCACCTTTTTCATCGGCCAGAAAATCTTTACTTACATTTTTGCATTCGATTACATTAGATTTGTACCTTGCTGCTGTTGATCTCAGGATGGGCTTCAGCTTTCTGTGACTACAACTACAAATCTAATGCGTATTGGATCATTTCCTCAATTTCCTCGAATTTGTGTGAATTTATTTTTATGTTATTTGTGAAATGATCCTAATGTGTAAAAAGCAAAGCTTTCTTTCTTTCTTTCTTTCTTTCTTTCTTTCTTTCTTTCTTTCTTTCTTTCTTTCTTTCTTTCTTTGCTCCAAGTTCTATTTAAAGGAATATTTCCCCCAAAAATTTAATATTTACATTTTTTTATATGTTACTTGCCCCACGTACTTTGTAATGATGGCCAAGAAAAATGTTTAATATCATGTTTTCTTGCAGAATGGAAATAATAAAGTTTCAGATTTAATAAAAATTTATGGTGACCAGCAGTCAACAACAGCAAACAGTATCAAAAGTGTTCTTGAAAAAGTCTCACGATACTTGTGTCTCATAATCCACATGTCAAGTTGTCCATTCGTATGCTCACAATGTTCCAAACAGATATATTTTTATAAAAATACTGTTAAATGAACCACCTCCGGAGAACGTTCTCAATCAAAACTGGAATGTGTTCAGGTGTGAACAAGCATTTGAATTGTAGACCTGCCTCCTATTGTTACATTTAAATTCATATCCACAGCTGGAGTGCCTCAGGATTATTAAGCAGAAACCTAAAAGTAAGTCGGAGTTGATCAACCAAACAAACATTCTTCAAGGGGAAAAACAAACATCATCATCATGAGAGTAATAATAATACGTTAAAGTATTTTGAAAGACCAAGTCATTCCTTTATTTGTATTTAAGGTTTAGATGAGAAATTTGGCTAACCCCCATCTTTATACTGGATGGCGTCAGCTAAGTAATCATGTGACACAAGTGTTGAATTCACTAGGCAACAGTAACTGTGTACCCCATAATGCAGAAATATAAGACAAAAAATCAGTACGTGGGAAAAATGAGAAAGTAAAAATCATATAAAATTATGAGACAAATACTGATTATATATAAAATAATTTCAAAAGTGACTTAAACATGGTATACCTGTTAAACACCTGTATAGGTAGGCCGAAAGGTGGTTTAATTCTGTTTATTTCATACTTGGTGTTCACCATGTTGTTCCTCTTATCCTGTTGTGTTCTGTACTTATGCCACGAGGTGGGGATAGAGAAGGTGTGGAAAAAAAAAGAAAGAGAAAAGAGACACAGAAATGTGAAGTATTGGTATTACTAGTTGCTTCCTATTATTGGATTAAATCTTCAATATTTGGACACTGAGTCTTTTCATTTTACATCCTGTTAACTGGCAACGAGTTACTTACTTGTTTCTGTTGGTGTACAATGGCTATTGCTACTACTCCTTTTCCTTCACCATTTTGCTATGTCTGGGTGAACCCGCTATACCATTCAAAACATGGCTGAAAATGTTCAATAATTACTTACTAGTTGTTGGTGCATCAGGAGATGAATAGCCAGAAGCACGCAAAAAAGCACTTCTCCTTCATTGTCTTTAAACAGAAGGTCAGAGACTTTCACATACTTCTGAATCAAGGTATGTTGCCACACTGTGAGACTTAGCAGTTAAATGTGAGTTTGACATTAAATTGGATGAAATGTTACGAGATCAGTTGGTGGAACATATGGCTAGTCATCAAATACATGAACGATTACTTTTAGAAGCTGACTTGGCTTTGGATGAAGGTATTACGATTGCTACGTAAATTGAAGATGCTGGTGACCAGGCAGTTTATTTTCAGGAGATAGATCAGTGCTGGAACAATTTTTACACACCAAACCTGCATCTGCTGCTCGTTGCTGCTCCTTCCAATCCCCTACCTGTTTCACAGCCTAAAGCTGCTGCACCTCCTGCAACCTCTGTTCCTTCTTGTTAAAGCTGCAGATTAGATAAGTATCTTGGAAATGATAAAAATTGTCCTGCTTCTTCTTCTAAATGTAAAAACTGCCAAAAGACTGGTCATATTGCACGGGTTTGCCATTCTTTGCAAACATGCTCTGTGCAGGAAGTTGACTTACCTGAGCTTTAAGTGACCATTTAGCGTCTGAGACAATCTGTTGCAGTGTCACAATGAAAAATTCAAGTGTTACTGCACTCGAGGTTCTAACTATGGATTCTGGATCATCAATATCCATTTTTCCTAAATGTATATACGATGTAAAGTTTCATTGAGAACCTTTACAGTCACCTTCAGTTAAGTCAGTGACTTATTCATATTCTCCCAGTCCTTGGGTTTGGCTGCTTATCACTTACTGTGTCCATAGGTGATGTGATATGCTCTACATCAGTCTTCATAGTGGAGTCTGGGACTGATTTGCTGGGCATGGATTTAATAAAGGGTCTACATTTGTGCTTTTACAGCAGTACTGTCTTACCATGTGCTACCAATGAGAAGTCAAGCAAATCAACACCTTATATTGGCTAACTGAGCAGAATACAATATACAGGCTTTCATGGCATCTCAGGCCCCTTCTTTAGGACTACAACTTATCTGAAGAAAGGGCTTCAGCTACCTCAAAAGCTTGCATATTGTAATCTGCTCAGTTAGCCAATAAAAAGTGTCATTTTGCTTGACTTCTCATTGCTTCCATAATGGCTAATGTGGTACAACACCATACTACTATCCGTCTTGCCACAAATTCTCTTCCTGTGATATTTCTTTCTACAGCTCCATCACCTCCTCTTACCTTAGGTTGTGCAAAAGGCTTCAAACAGAAAATTAAAGTATTAGACTCTGTTACTCTAGTACAAAAAAAAATACGCCGTTTACTTCTGTCAGTTCAGCATGATGTCAGTGCAGAGCTAAACAGCCTTCTTCAAGCAGGGATTATTGAAAGCGTTCATGCCTGTCCCTGGGTCTCGTCCATTGTGGTGGTCCAAAAGAGGACTAGCGGTATTCATATGTGCATTTACTTGGCAGAGCCTAATAAAGCTATCATTACAGACAGCTTTCCTCTTGCTCACATTGATGAAATGCTATCATTGCTGAGAGGAGCAACAGTGTTCTCTACTGTTGATTTAGAAAGTGCATACTTTCAGATTTTGCTTCATGAAGACAGCCATAATCTGACCGCCTTTATTACTCATGAAGAGTTGTAAAGGTTCTGCTGAGTCCCATATGCATTAGCATCCACTACATCTGCTTTTCAAAAGATGCTTGCTACAATCTTGCAGGGGTTGCCAAATATTGGTAACTACATACAAGATATAATTTTATGGGGACGAACACAAGCTGACCATGATCGGACACTACAAGCAGATCTTAAGCGCACAAAAGATGCAGGATTACAGTTAAACAAATCAAGATGTAAGTTCAATCAGGCCAGTCTGCGTTTTCTGGGTCATACTGTTAATGCAGAAGGGATACAACCTGATCAGGAGCATCTTGCTGCTCTTCTGCGTGCTCTATCTCCAACTGATGCTTCCAAGTTGCGTTCATTCCTTGGACTTGCATCTTGGTATAATAAGTTTATCCCAGATTTTGCCACCATTGTAGAACCCCTACACGTCTTAGCACAGCTTTATGTTTAGTGAAACAGTTGCTGATTGGCAGTCCAGCCTTGGTTTTATTTGACTATGATTTACCTACTATAGTTTCTACTGATGCATTTGATTAAGGGCTAGAAGCTGTCCTTGCTCAAGTCCACTCTGACCATACAGAATGGACTGTTGCCTTTGTGTCTAGGACTCTTACTGCTGCTGAAAGGAAATAGTCTGCAGTTAAAAAAGAGGCCCTTGAATATGTGTGGGCTGTTGACAAATGGAGAACTTTACTCTTTTACTCTCCGCACAGATCATCAAGCGTTGACCACTCTACTGTCCTCAAAAGAGTCTGATCGTGCAGGCATGCACACATGGCAGTGCAGCTTCTTTGTTTTAACTATAATGTTGCCTATTGTCCTGGGTCACAGAATTACATTGATTGTCTTTCTCGCTCTTGTCCTTGCCGGCTGCTTAAGACATTTCTGAAACTGAACCTGAGTTTATGGCAATATTGTCTCCTGCTTTATCTGTCCTGTCACCTGGTGAGTTTGCCTCTGCCTCTGCCATTTTCACTGAGTTGTTCGCTCTTCAAAAACAGATTACCCATGGTGGGCCTTCTTCTCTTAATGCAGTTCACACAGTTATGCATCCACATTTCTGATTACGAGATGAATTCACTGTTCAAGATGAATTTGTGTTCCGTGGTACTCGTCTCATTGCTCCTGTTTCTCTGTGACACACCTAGTAGCTATCAATGAAAAAACAGTTAACACTGCATACATTTACGTTTTCTATCAATATAAACCTCAGCTTTACATTTGTCATTAGTATTTGTCTTTAGTGATGTTTCTTTGGTGTTGCAGTTAGCAATCACTAATAAAAGTAATGTGAGGGTCAACGCGAAACCCTCATTGTTGCAGAAACCTACACACATGAGGTTGCCTATGTACTTCTTGCGTATGTTACACTAACAACCTATCACAGACAGAAAGAAATGGGAATTCTATGATGGGATTTAGAAAATAAGCTGCTCATTCATTTATATAAGTCAAAAATGCAATGAATAAAGCGCATGTTCATTTATATAAGTCAAAAATGCAACGAACCTTTCCTTGTCTCAGCATATCTTTCACTGTACTAAAAATAAGCTGAGCTTTGTATACTGAGCTAAAATATACCAGCTGTGACAAAGGGTACAGTTATGTGATGTTATGGTCACGTCAAGATTTACATACACAAGGACAGCATATCTGTCTTGGACATGACATGCAACTTCATTTAGCAGAGAACTATGAGTATGTGCTATCGTCTGTGCTTGAATGATGTATTGTAAGTACACAGTAAGTACGAGGAGTAAAGTAGTAATATCCGCGTGGTTTGCCTCCAAGACAATGAATATCTAGGCAAAGGACAAGACACCAGAGCATTTATAGCATCTCTCCTCTACAGATCTTGCAATGGCTAGTAGAGTTTCTGTTCCTAAAAATGAAAACATTAGTAAAGGGCTGCAGAAGAAAGGGTGTAGAATGGGGCTGGGATGCATGTATTTTAAATAGGAGATCATGAAGGATGAATTGCAGGACATTGTTGATAAGTGAAATAAGGGTTTGATTGGTCAAAGGAAAATTGAGGCTAGTGAATAGAGAGGGATCAGTTCTACATCGGCGAGCAACTGCATGAGCCACCTTACCTGATGGAAAAGAGATTAAAACCTGTGGAGTTATGCCCAGAGTGGCATCTGGTTTATTGTTTCACCTTTTCTTATGTGCTAGAATATTTATTTTCTCTCTTTATTCATTCCTCACTGGAGTTTACTTTATTTTACTTATTTTATTTGACTTTATTTTTGTGTATCTTGGCTTTTGGTTTATTCTAGGTCCAAAGGCCAAACGATAGCATCCCTATCTGTTTCACCTCATATATCTTTAAGACTGTTTACATAACCATTTTATTACAGCACTGTGTATACCATTCCTCTCCCCAAGGGAACACAACCCACATTTATCTGAAATACTTTCAATTTGTATTAATTCAGTCAGTTATCAAAAGCTGTATTCCTTTATTCAGTTCTTCATGAAAACCACAAAAAAGTTTTGAGTTTGACGCCTGTAACACATGTGAGAAATCTGCAGAAATGCCAAGATCTGAGACTCCTGTGGTGAGGAGATGTGTTCTGTTTATATAAACTGCAGAAGAATCTATAGTTCAAACTGAGGCATTATTGACTATTAAAGGTCAATTTTAAAGGCAACAGGAGAAAGCAAGCTCTGCTTTGGTAACCTTGATAAAATGAAGATCATTTTAACCCTGTATGTACATCCAAACTATAAGGATAGAGCAGGAGCTACTGTAGGTACAAGGAGGATATTAGCTGAGGAAACAGAAACAGGGTGACTTATGGGAATGACTTTGACAAACTGACATCTCCATTGTTGTGGGTGAAATGGTCCTAACAAAGCACTTTAGCAAAATTAATGTAGTTACTTCCACTATATACAATGAAACAGTGCTTCATGGAACTAATTTATGGGGAGATCTATGGACTGTGACACATTGTACAGTACATCCTAATCCTAAAGCCAAAGTAAGCATGCAAATAAATGAATAAAGTGGGCAATATGAAGCAGGTAAAGCAATTTCTATATTCACTTCTGTATACAAAATGGGGGGCATCTAAAATAAACCGTGAAGTCAGACAGTGTACAGAAGCCTTTAAGAATGTTATGATGTATAAGCACAATGTGTTGCCTACAAGTCAAAGGATGTTTATAATGCTCTGGTGAGGTCTCATCTCGAGTACTGTGTGTAGTTTTGGTCTTCAGGTCACAAGAAAGACACAGCAGCACCAGAAAATGTCCAAAGAAGAGTGACTAGGCTGATTCCGAGACTGAGAGGTATGAGTTAAGAGGAGAGACTGAAACAGTGGAACCTTTTCTGTTTAAGTAAACAGCTATTAAGAGGTGACATGATTAAAGTGTGTAAAATTATGAAGGGAATTAGTATAGTGGATCAAGATTGTTACCTTAAAATGAGTTCAAAAACAACACAGAGACACAGTTGGAAACTTGTTAAGAGTAAATTTTGCACAAACATTACAAAGTTTTTCTTTATGCATAGAACCATAGACACATGGAATACATTACTAAGTAGTGCAGTAGAGATTAATAATTAATAACTTGATTTGATGTTATTTTGGAGACATTAGGTAGATAGGTTTGGTGAGCTTTGTTGGACTGAATGGTCTATTCTTGTCAAATGTTTTCTAATCTTCTAAAATCAAATGCCAAATGCAATGTAAGGATTTTTCTTGTATTTTTTAGGTTTTGTTTGCTTTTTGTAAACTCTGTGATTTTGCCACATTATCGAATGTAGAATTAATTCTGACAGGAAAGTAAAATGTTCACTGTATTCTGTATATATCACGTTATTAATAATACTAATACTGCTAGACTACAATCAGTGCAATCTGATACATAGTATATACAGTAGTAGACACAGATATAAAAAAGGGAAAGAACAATTGTGAACTTCACCATTTTTATGGGGTAATATAAATAATAAACCATGACTGGTAGTAGTTTAGGTATGAACAGGTCTTACTGTGTGTGTTTCAGTTAGAAAGGATGAATATAAAATCACAAAGAAATTAACAGTGTTCAGGCATGGAAACAGATTTGAACCTCAGTCTGTCTAAGAAGATGAATGCCTTATAGTGCTTTACATAATCTCAAGAAATAACGTCAATCTACACTAGCGATCAAAATTCGAGAACAGTTTATGAAAATTGTTTATTTCAAATACTGTCACCGCTCAGAATTTAAAGTCATAATAGCTGTAGTTATGATTATACTATAAAACTATAGTGATTA
Source organism: Erpetoichthys calabaricus (assembly GCF_900747795.2). Taxonomy (NCBI): domain Eukaryota; kingdom Metazoa; phylum Chordata; class Cladistia; order Polypteriformes; family Polypteridae; genus Erpetoichthys; species Erpetoichthys calabaricus. Next base: position 33,575,976 of record NC_041405.2, read on the forward strand.
AAATGAGAGAACTGTTACAACTGTACTGCAAAAGAAGCCTGCAAATAAATGTTGTCAACGCTTTTTGACAATTACAGCTTTCATAATTTAGTAGGATGTGTACAGGCCCTTGCTTTCAATGACTTTTGCGACATCTGCACACACAGGACATGACCACTTTCTTGCACTACTCTGGCTTGATCTTGGTTCACTTTTCTTCCAGTCTCTTCCACAGTTCGGTAACTCTAGTGGGTATCTTTGCCATAACTTCTTTTGCCAGTTATCTTCCAGAGACTCTCAAACAGGTTCAGATCAGGACTCTAGAATGGCTATTTCATCACTTCTATATGCTCCACTTCTAAGAATTGCTTCACCCATTTTGTATTGTGACAAGGGGCATTGCCATACATAAAAATGGCTGGCTGATTGGTGATGCTCACTGGGAAGAAACTACACGTTGCTGAAGGAGGTTCAAACACAAATTAGCATTCACCTTGTCATGCAGCTGTGTGAGAGGCACATCTCCTGCTGCAGAGAACATCCCCCTCAGCAAGATGCTTCCTCCTGTAAACTTTACTGACTTTTTCACACACTTTAGGTTCAGACTTTCTCCAATTCGATGCAGAACACAATGTTTCCCACTTGAACCAACTTCCTTTCATCACTGAAATGAACTTTGGACCAGTTCTACTCAGTCTTCAGAACATGCCCCTCAGCAAAGGCAAGTCTAGCTTTTTAATTCTTCTTCCTGATGAGAGGCTTGGTCATTTCAGAGTGGGCCTTCGGTCCCAATTCTCTCAAAAGAGGAGACACTGTAATTAGAGACAAATTCTTAACCTGTTCAGCACTGAATTGGCGAGCAGTTCCAGCTGTGGTGTTGAACTGATCTCCCGCTGAGAGTCTTTGTATCATCCTGTTTTGTCATGCACTCATCTTATGTGGGCAAACAACCTTTTTTTTCGAGACTTGAATGACTTTGTTTCTCTGTACAGCTTTGATATTTGGGAAATTACGCTCTTGGAATGAGCAACTTCTCTTCCAATGTCTGAGAGGGTCACTCCATTCCCATTGATCTGAACAGCTTGACGTCGCAGTGTTTCAGTTACCCTAGAGTGGCCTACTAGTCTTGACTAATTGGTTGGCAATGCCTGGTAGTTCAAGACATTGCCAGATTAGAACCAGCTGTTAACTTGTACAACTCGTTCTCTAATTTTGATCACTGACCTTCTTCAACACTCTGTTTACCTCACTTATTTTGTGATGCTGGATAGTTTCCACTGATGAAATATGATTACAACATACTTCTTCTATTCATGTTGACATAATATTTAATTCAGAAAAGCAGTGACTTTGTAAATTAAAAAGATGTAATTTGTTCTCTAATAATGATCACTAGAGTATATCATTAAAATAGTAAGCTGTTTGAATGCCTGTTTATTTGCCTGTTACATCACCAAACATGTAGAAGAGAGATTTTAATGGAGAGGGGGAAACCCAAAACCCAGCACAGATGTAAGGACTACAATTCCCTTCTGGCAGCCGTAGTACACTGGTGCTGATGGTTGGATGCCTTCAGCATGCAGAAAGTTCTGTAGCGGCCAAAACGCAATCTCATTAAACACCACAGGTACAGACAATATCATTGTCTTGCTGGATTACAACTATGGCCTAAGAGTGTTCTTTTTGTTTCATTGTGAGTTGGGTTTGGCCATGTTGAAATTCTATAAGATAGTTTTTTTCCTGTTTATGTATACACGGAGAATGCTGTTAGTCTAGAATAATAATATAGAATATTCATTTATAATTTCACAAACCATGAGACGTGGGTAAGAAAATTGGGTAATTTTTGTTGGGCAGATGCCCATATTAACCATGTAGAAATTAAGCATTTTTCCCTTACTCAGTTTTTGGAGGGATGATCACATAATACTTAAAGCATTTGGCTCTCACCTCCAGTACACTGAGTTTAAATCCTGGCCTGGATGCTGTCTATGTGGAGTTTGCTTATTTTCCTCAAGCTTCTGTGGATTTTCTCCAGGTACTAGACATTCAAAAAGACATGAATGAATTGGATTGTGCATACACATGAGCTTACTGTGGTGATGGGTTGACACCATGTCTGAGCAGGCTGCAGCCTTGTATACAAATGTTACCAGACTGGAATAGACTTCATCTCCTGTGACCCTACAGTGAAGAAATGATTTTCAGAAAATGAATGAATGGAAGATTTCTATTACTACTAATCTTTACTTCCAAACACTAATAAGCTTTTGGTTCTTAATCCCAAAGTGTCTGTACTGATTAGTAAAGAAAGGCTGATACCTGGAGACCTGCCACACTGGCTTCAAGGGAGTTGGAGATGAGATAAAATATCTTGGTTTTGATTGGTTAGATTACATCAAACTCTCCAAGAGTGTCTCAACATTCCCAAAGTATCTTCAGACTTTTTATTGTTATAATGATAATTATTATTGCTCCTTATTTAGCAAATGCCTTCATGCAGGGTAGCAAGATGCATGGGGCTTGGTGAATCAGCTACCTGCTGAGTATGCAATATTAATTCTGAATACATTTTCCAGATTTTTTTTTATATTTAAAATAATCAAATGATAAAATATCAAACCACATTAAATCAGCCACAAAAGGTAGTTTGAGTTGATCAAAATAAACATACAGTATGTGTTCATATATTAAGTAATTTATCTTCAGCCATTCGTATTATTACTATCATTATTACTACTGATAATTATTAATATGATAATATTGCAAAACACAGATAAAGGGCTCAGCAGCTCTCTGTCATGAATCTGGAGCGCGCCTTTTCCTCCTTCAATAAATTATTCTAATGGTTAGATTAGTGTTTTATATGTAATTTTGATGTTATGGAGATTAATAATTTATTTAGTTTTTCTTAGTGTGTAACATTTAATTGTTTATTATTCATCATTCTGCCTTAGTACCATTTTTGTTTTTAGATATGTCCTGCATCATTGTGTTGCTAGGGAATGCTACAGGAAGTTGCATCCATTTGAGGTTATTGAATGAAACAGTGTTTAAATTAATAATAACTACTATTCAAGTTGTTGGCAAATTCCTAAACAAAATATTAGCAATCTATACTGACATTTCAACAACAGACTTTGCACATGTTCTTTGACTTTGGTTTATGGGTGGTGATTAGGTTTTGGTACATGTAACCTTTGCACATCTTTGTCTTTGTTTCTGATTTTGCTTATTTCCTCGTCCAGTCTTCCTCATTACTCTCTGTCTGTACATGCACCAAAGCAGTCATTTGTGGCAGTTTAGGAGTGGCCTCCATTACAATTTGCATTGCCAGGTTTCAATATTTTACCTAAAAAACTTACATTTAAAATTATATAAAGTATATAAAAAATAGAATGTCTGTATGTTCCCTATAGAATCCTACACTCTTTCACCAATCTTGGCCAAATTTGGCATAGTTGCTCTGTAGGACCATACAAACAAGACAGTCTAATTTGGAACCCACAATTCTGACCCTGGGAATCCCAGTGGATCCCAGTGGGTTGCTGTTTGCACACCAGTTCCATGGCTGGCTCAGAGCAAGTATTACAATCCTATACACCTTGGGCCAGTGTGTATATGCAAAAATGTTGTGTTTCCACACTTACTTCAAGATGTATAAAAACTAATCTTGGCATAAAGTTATGCACATTTTCATGGCAGCCTGACACCATGCATACGCACTTTTCTGCTTGGTTTCGTAAATGGGTGGCACCCAGCGTCAAAGCAGTGCTACTGTTTCTGTGTGCTTTCCCTTTCTTTTTTACATTCGTATTCAAGACATTGGCTTTACCAAATACCCCAAAATTAATTGCATATCATTTACAAATTTATGGCACTTGATTGTAATCATTCTGCAACAATATAATGGTGCACGGAATGGCTACACTATTCCAACTGCAATAGATGCTTTAGCGTTGTTAGAAGATATAGCAAATGGAAGAATTAAAAGAGAGTGCATATTTAGAGAAGATGATGAAAACTGGCTTCTAAGTCTATTTTGATTTCCAAGAGCTATCCTCTTGGAGCTGTGTGTTGTTAGAATACTAGGATGTATACATGATATAATTTTTATGATGAAATACATTAAAGTATGTATATTACATTTTCCTGACAAATTGTTAAATTCATTTAAATTATCCATCCATCCATCCATTATCCAACCCGCTATATCCTATCACAGGGTCACGGGGGTCTGCTGGAGCCAATCCCAGCCAACACAGGGCGCAAGGCAGGAAACAAACCCCGGGCAGGGCGCCAGCCCACTGCAGGGCGCACACCATGATGATGATTTAAACATCATTTAAATTATGTACTCCTAATAAATAAACATGTTGGGGCACGGTGGTGCAGCGAAAGCACTGCTGCCTCGCAGTAAGGGGGTCAAGTCCTGAGTATACCCTTCCTGGAGTTTGTATGTTTTCCTGGTGGGTTTCCTTCCAATGGCAAGCAGATTAACAGATTTGATGATGCTAAATTGACGCTACTTGTGTATGTGTGTGCTTCTATTCACACTGCGATGAGCAGGCACCCCATCCCGGGATTGTTCCTACCTTGAGCAATATGCTTGCCTGGACTGGCAGAACCCTTGATGGATGGATAGAATAATTAAACAAGTGTAATGAAGATTTTTCAATGTTCCTTAAAAGTGTTGAATATTTGGCGTCCTAAGCTTACAGCTGATTTTACATTTATTACAGACACTTATTGTAATACGAAGCAGCAGCACTACTGCGGTGCCACTGTGCCCCCACATGTTTAATACATTCTTTAATGCATTTCATCATGAAAGTGATATCAAGTATACATCTTACTAATCTAAAATGTTCAAAGATCTGTAATATCATGAATGTAATGTATTCTGTGAGTGGATCGCTGCCTGCATGCTCCTGTTAGCATAAGAGAAAGCCTGTTTAAGAAGCACATAGCGATTAATGAGTGGGTCAGGGTACACGTAGAATAATCAGCATTTAATGTGCTACTTTAGTTACAATGGAGTTTGACGAAACTCTAGTAAATTAAACATCGACTTTAAGGTGAAGTTTACGAGATTGTACTTTAGTGACAAAATATACATCCATCCATCCATCCATTTTCCAACCCGCTGAATCCGAACACAGGGTCACGGGGGTCTGCTGGAGCCAATCCCAGCCAACACAGGGCACAAGGCAGGAACCAATCCTGGGCAGGGTGCCAACCCACCGCAGACAAAATATACAACAAGATTAAATTTGAAATTTCGATATTAACGTCCACATTTCAACTTCAATCTCAACATAGACCTTTTTTTCTTCACTCCACTGAGACGGTGGTCTGCAACTCACCTTTTCACGTTGACTTTGATATTTCACCAATTCTTTTTTTTATTTCGGGCACTGTGCAACTTTCTGAACTTGAACTTTTGAGTGCCTCTGCCATGCCATGCCATGCCACTCCATCAATTTCCTTTTGCTGCTTACCAAACAGTATGTTTTTCTTTGCCTCCACTTCAATGAGCAGGTCCTCACTGAAATTCTTCTTTTTTACACATGCTTTTGCCATTTTCTTTTAACAAAATGCTGAACGGAAGGGGCTATTTATATTGATTATATTGCATATTCAAATAAGCGAGGAGTTGGTGTGGAGCTGTGGGCATGTGCATGTGCGTTAAAATTCATGTTGACTGGGATTTATAAAGGGAAAGTGTGTAGAACTTTGCTTACGCAGTTTGATGCATGTGATTTTTTTATGTAAACGCACATTTCTAGTTTTGCTCGTATGCCATGTTTTAGTGGGAATTCTGCACACAGCGTTATACATAAGGCCCCCTGACCGATCTGGACCAAATTGTGGATACCATATATACTCGTGGATAAGTTTTCTCGCGGATAAGTCGGGACTACATTTTTAATTTCTGGTATTTTATAATGTTTACTTGTATAAGTAGAATGCGGAAAACTCACGCTATTGGTCCAAGAGATTATGATATGCTAATTCCCACCTGAGAAAGTAACTACAGAGCACACTACTTTTTTGTTTCTATGTGGGTGCTGCAATGCGCTGTATCAGCGCGTGCCCCTAACCTCTCTCTCTCTCTCTCTATTGTGCCTACGTGACCACATGGTAATACCTGAACTATTACGAACCAATCTTGCACAGTTTTGTGTTTTTTGTATCTCACACCCTCATACACCATTATCGTAAGAGCATCCCTTATCTATGATGGAGTGTTCAATCAGAAGAAAAGATGAAGTTGGTTTTAAAGTAAACGTCGCTGAAGTAGCAAAAGAAATTGGTAACTGCACTGCTGCAACAAAATTCAATGCGTTTGAGAAACTGATACGTGATTGGAGGAGGCAAGAAGATGTAAAAAAAAAATGTAAGTGTCGCATTTTTAAATGGCCGTATAAGTCGGGGTCTGATTTGATGATCGATTTTTCGGGTTTCAAGAACCGACTTATACATGAGTATATACTGTAGTTGCTCTTTGGGACCGCACAGAGAAGACAGACTACTTTTGAACCCAGTAGATTTGCTTCTATCTACTGTAATATTAAAAGCAGTGTCTTCTGCTTTTGAAGGGTGGTGTCGGGTGAGGTTTGATCAAGAGTGAAAATGCAGCGCAACACAAAGGAAAATCAAAGGGTTGTTGTTTAATTCCTGCTTTGTTGCCGTTTTTGTTCACAGTTTAAGCACTGTTGAATTATCCACGTTAAACCACAAAGACGAGTTTGACATGACAGCATTCATGGTTACAACTCAGCAAGGATTTACTACCATCCTGGAATCCAATTTGACCCCAAAAGAATAAATTCTCAGTTCACAAGAGATGAGACATTGAGAGAGAGGAAATATGAATAATGAATGGGACAGCTAGCAAAAACAACAGGTTCACCATTTAAAAAATGCCTAAACCTTTGCTGTCTATCTGTAATCCATTCTACAAATATACTCACGCAACACTGGGTACTTCAGCTAGTACAGTATAAAATGACTTTTCTTGGTAAATTTCCTTATAGATGATATTTTCATTTTGGTTACTCTATGCATGTGTTGAATATCACATAATGGCACACACTTTTTTAAGGTGTTTCTGTAAAAAAACCTGAGAACCTGCCAGAAGAACCTGCCTGGCAGAATATGTGTACTGAGTATGTTAGCACCATAGAGGAACGGGATGATTCTACTGTGAGCCCATCCTGTCCTGACCTACTGACATAATACACTCTGAGCCACCACTAGAGAAAGGATGGAAGGCAGATAACTCATTACTATTCACCAAAAATATACGCAAAGTGCCTTCTGCTCTCTGAAAAGGGCAAAGATTTAACTGAGGAGCAGAATAATTCAAAAATAAATTGCCACACAGAGAAAACACTGCATAATATTAAAGATCTGTAAAGCGCCACAATAATGAATCATCTAAAATCACATAAAAAGGTATGTGAGATCTCAGAGATATTCCTCCAACAAAGGAACTTGAAATTTACGCCAATTTACCTAAAGAAAAAAATGGCTTCTTCACATCTACATGAGCCTTCACAGTTTGCCCTTTTTTGTAATCCCCCTGCTCTCATGAGAGTGGTCTGTAATGAATGGTTCCTGCTCTGTGCCCAGTGCTGACAGGGTTAACCCTGACACTTTCTTGAATTGGATTTAGTAAAACTGATAATGATTGGATGCATCAGATAATCAGTAACATACATGGTATAATTAATGTCGTTCTAAAAATTATGTAATTCATTTAAGGTTTTTGGGGGTCCAGCATTTATCCTAGGGGTGCAAGGCACATGCTCCCATCCATCACAGGGCCCTCTCCCACACACATCCACACAGTAGCCAATTTGGAATCGCAGATTAACCAAATCTACGTGTTTCTGGTGATATAGGAAGAAAACTAGAGGTAGCAAAAGGAAATCTATGCTAACATAGAGAATGTACAAAATCCACATGGACACCATCATGGGAAGAGATCTGAAATATGGACAAGGGATTTCATGAAGAATAATTCACGCTACGTGTAATTGTAATTAAAGTAGTGAAACTACACCCAAATGGTTAGTATTACTACTGAACAACACTGATGTCTCAGGTTCAATTTCAGGCTGGCATGCTTTACAAATTTGTATGTTTTTGGTGGGTTTCCTGGAGGAGTGCTGGTAGTAAACTGCATGCTTGTCTGTTTGGTTGCAGCCATATCAGGCAACTAATTGAAGAAGTAAAGGTGAGAGAGTGTGAAATTTCAATTTATACATATTTAACTGTACTTAGCTGCACAAAAATTACTCTGAGCAGAATCATAAGCTGTATAATTATATTTAATTCAGGTGATGAATTAAATGATTTGGCTTCGCTTTGCTGAGCGTGCCATTCTGTGAAAGGTGCTGCACGTACAGGTTATTGGCATAAAATAATTGATATAAGTGACATTTTGCAGTATTGGAGCCACAATCAAACATTTGAATAATGATTTTTGGGTGAGGTAATTTAGTATTCAGTCTCCTCCATTTTCATTCATCAAACTTAAGCACAGAAGTGACAGACATTCATTAAAGCACAAATGGAGAGAGCAAGGAATATACTGTAAATGTAAATGGTCACAAATACACGCCATTCACACTAGCTTTATGGAACTCGTACTGGAGATTACAGTCCAGAATCTGTTAGGGACCAGAATGGAGTTGCAGATGTGGACTGGAGACTAAAGAGGGGTGGCTTGTTTGCTTTTCTTAATTGATTGCTTTCCTGTCCAATGTTAATTGTCTGACAGCCTTAGGGTATTGATTGCAGTTTGCGTCTTAATGCTATGCTCACTGCGTTTGTGATCTGTTTCATTTTACATGATCACTCAAATACACAAAGACAGATGTAGGTTGGGGGAGCAGGTGAGCCAAAATAGTCTCTATAGTCAGTTTTTTTTTATAAAGAATATTTAAGTGGAGGCGACTAACATAAATTTATCACAAAATAGAAATGCATGGTTCTTTCTAATGAAGTGCTAGAGATTGTGAGTAGCTGTATAGAAGTGTGTAGGTGCTTGCATACATCTACAGTGGTGTGAAAAACTATTTGCCCCCTTCCTGATTTCTTATTCTTTTGCATGTTTGTCACACAAAATGTTTCTGATCATCAAACACATTTAACCATTAGTCAAATATAACACAAGTAAACACAAAATGCAGTTTTTAAATGATGGTGTTTATTATTTAGGGAGAAAAAAAATCCAAACCTACATGGCCCTGTGTGAAAAAGTAATTGCCCCCTTGTTAAAAAATAACCTAACTGTGGTGTATCACACCTGAGTTCAATTTCCGTAGCCACCCCCAGGCCTGATTACTGCCACACCTGTTTCAATCAAGAAATCACTTAAATAGGAGCTGCCTGACACAAAGAAGTAGACCAAAAGCACCTCAAAAGCTAGACATCATGCCAAGATCCAAAGAAATTCAGGAACAAATGAGAACAGAAGTAATTGAGATCTATCAGTCTGGTAAAGGTTATAAAGCCATTTCTAAAGCTTTGGGACTCCAGCGAACCACAGTGAGAGCCATTATCCACAAATGGCAAAAACATGGAACAGTGGTGAACCTTCCCAGGAGTGGCCGGCCGACCAAAATTACCCCAAGAGCGCAGAGACGACTCATCCGAGAGGTCACAAAAGACCCCAGGACAACGTCTAAAGAACTGCAGGCCTCACTTGCCTCAATTAAGGTCAGTGTTCACGACTCCACCATAAGAAAGAGACTGGGCAAAAACAGCCTGCATGGCAGATTTCCAAGACGCAAACCACTGTTAAGCAAAAAGAACATTAGGGCTCGTCTCAATTTTGCTAAGAAACATCTCAATGATTGCCAAGACTTTTGGGAAAATACCTTGTGGACTGATGAGTCAAAAGTTGAACTTTTTGGAAGGCAAATGTCCCGTTACATCTGGCGTAAAAGGAACACAGCATTTCAGAAAAAGAACATCATACCAACAGTAAAATATGGTGGTGGTAGTGTGATGGTCTGGGGTTGTTTTGCTGCTTCAGGACCTGGAAGGCTTGCTGTGATAGATGGAACCATGAATTCTACTGTCTACCAAAAAATCCTGAAGGAGAATGTCCGGCCATCTGTTCGTCAACTCAAGCTGAAGCGATCTTGGGTGCTGCAACAGGACAATGACCCAAAACACACCAGCAAATCCACCTCTGAATGGCTGAAGAAAAACAAAATGAAGACTTTGGAGTGGCCTAGTCAAAGTCCTGACCTGAATCCAATTGAGATGTTATGGCATGACCTTAAAAAGGCGATTCATGCTAGAAAACCCTCAAATAAAGCTGAATTACAACAATTTTGCAAAGATGAGTGGGCCAAAATTCCTCCAGAGCGCTGTAAAAGACTCATTGCAAGTTATCGCAAATGCTTGATTGCAGTTATTGCTGCTAAGGGTGGCCCAACCAGTTATTAGGTTCAGGGGGCAATTACTTTTTCACACAGGGCCATGTAGGTTTGGATTTTTTTTTCTCCCTAAATAATAAAAACCACCATTTACAAACTGCATTTTGTGTTTACTTGTGTTATATTTGACTAATGGTTAAATGTGTTTGATGATCAGAAACATTTTGTGTGACAAACATGCAAAAGAATAAGAAATCAGGAAGGGGGCAAATAGTTTTTCACACCACTGTACTTGTTGATGGTGTGTCAAGATGAAGTGCTTTGTGAGCGTATCTTTACTATTCTAAACTAACAAACTCATCATATATATATATCTTTATATAGCAAACACCATCCTTATATAATTAAACATTTCAGTATTGTATTATCATTTTTTAAGTTACTCACTGAGGGTCTAATAATGAATTACTGATGATAATTGAATTGGAAGCCATATGATTTACAGCCTGGGATGGTAATCTTCCCTTTTCATTTTATGCATTTTTGGGGGGTTTCAGTGTTTAAAACTGCTTCCTTACAGCTCTAATGATCCAGGTTCAGCTCTCAGATGTTGTATTTCATCCCTGTATCCTCATAGGTTTTCCATGAGTACTTGGGACTTTTACCATGTCTCAAAGATGCAGACATTCTGTATTCTGGTGCAGCATGAGGAAATTTGGATATGGTTATGAATATCCCCTATGATAGACATGCATCATATTCAGTATTCATTCCTGTTTTCCACCCACTTCAACAGAGACAGTCTACAGTTCCCTGTGAGTCTGTAATGGAAATTATATGTTCAAAAATTTTTTGAAGGAGAGGTAGATTTTTTTAAACATTTATATTAACTCAATGCTAAACTTTGCAGCTTCTCAGGAAGACAACCACCAGAAAAAATAAAAACGAATAGTTCCGTTCCAGGTTTATCCTTGACACTCAGAACACTCACACACACACATCATGGCTGCCATTGATTCCCAGCACTTTTTTGATGCATTCTCTGAGTGCCTCATCAGAAATTAATGGTACATGTGCTCGAGTTGAAGTGCCTGCAAAAGTTTGGGATGCGTGTGTGTTCAGGTTTTTGCATGCGACATCAACATCTCCATTTTGACAGACATGCCTGTCAGAACAGCTGACATTTAATTGCCAGCTCTTTGAAAGTGGATGTGGAAACATGCAAGATGAAATGGAAACAAATCTGAGAGAGATACGTTCATGCAAAGTGGAAAATGATTGAGCAAAGAAGTGGGGATTTGGCCATTGCAAGATAACGCAGTGTGATGGCAAGCCACATTTCAGCTCCAACAAGATCAATCTACATGCTTCAATGTTTGATGAATGTTTCCATGTGGTGAAGCAAATCATCAGACTTAAATGCTGACATGCTAAAGTATTCATGATGCTTTTCTTCATCTATTTCTTGCATAGGCAATGCAAGCATCGCATATTCCCCATTGTAATGACACAATATATTTAAAGATCTCACGTACCATCTTCTGTATCACTGTTGCAACAGCATCAGAATGCAAAGAATTTTTATCTTCAACATCTTTCCTCCCTCAACGTACAACACAGCGAAACTGGATGTTGGTTTCTCATTTTGGAATAAGGCTGTAACATAACAAAATGTGGAAAAAGTGATGCGCTGTGAATACTTTCCGGATGCACTGTAATGAACAGATTTTCTGTGTACACTAAATTAAGCTCTATTTTATGATGAATTGTTTATCAGTCCTGCAAAGCAATTACAGAAAAGCCAGCAGATCCTAAACTAACACATGTACAAATGTACTGTGACCTGTGGAGTAACAGCTAATTCAGTGTTATTAACAGCTACAGATTAGAGAAGGAAACTATCAAAAAGTTAAAGATGCTGAGCACTCTATTATAGAGAAAGCTGTGGCAGGAACGCATCTACAAATAAATCGTGTCTTTACTACATACAGTAAGAGCAGGAGCAAAGAGTTTAAATGGATCTCACAGGTGTATAATCAGAAGTACAGTGGTGTGAAAAACTATTTGCCCCCTTCCTGGTTTCTTATTCTTTTGCATGTTTGTCACACAAAATGTTTCTGATCATCAAACACATTTAACCATTAGTCAAATATAACACAAGTAAACACAAAATGCAGTTTGTAAATGGTGGTTTTTATTATTTAGGGAGAAAAAAAAATCCAAACCTACATGGCCCTGTGTGAAAAAGTAATTGCCCCCTGAACCTAATAACTGGTTGGGCCACCCTTAGCAGCAATAACTGCAATCAAGCGTTTGCAATAACTTGCAATGAGTCTTTTACAGCGCTCTGGAGGAATTTTGGCCCACTCATCTTTGCAAAATTGTTGTAATTCAGCTTTATTTGAGGGTTTTCTAGCATGAACCGCCTTTTTAAGGTCATGCCATAGCATCTCAATTGGATTCAGGTCAGGACTTTGACTAGGCCACTCCAAAGTCTTCATTTTGTTTTTCTTCAGCCATTCAGAGGTGGATTTGCTGGTGTGTTTTGGGTCATTGTCCTGTTGCAGCACCCAAGATCGCTTCAGCTTGAGTTGACGAACAGATGGCCGGACATTCTCCTTCAGGATTTTTTGGTAGACAGTAGAATTCATGGTTCCATCTATCACAGCAAGCCTTCCAGGTCCTGAAGCAGCAAAACAACCCCAGACCATCACACTACCACCACCATATTTTACTGTTGGTATGATGTTCTTTTTCTGAAATGCTGTGTTCCTTTTACGCCAGATGTAACGGGACATTTGCCTTCCAAAAAGTTCAACTTTTGACTCATCAGTCCACAAGGTATTTTCCCAAAAGTCTTGGCAATCATTGAGATGTTTCTTAGCAAAATTGAGACGAGCCCTAATGTTCTTTTTGCTTAACAGTGGTTTGCGTCTTGGACATCTGCCATGCAGGCCGTTTTTTGCCCAGTCTCTTTCTTATGGTGGAGTCGTGAACACTGACCTTAATTGAGGCAAGTGAGGCCTGCAGTTCTTTAGACGTTGTCCTGGGGTCTTTTGTGACCTCTCGGATGAGTCGTCTCTGCGCTCTTGGGGTAATTTTGGTCGGCCGGCCACTCCTGGGAAGGTTCACCACTGTTCCATGTTTTTGCCATTTGTGGATAATGGCTCTCACTGTGGTTCGCTGGAGTCCCAAAGCTTTAGAAATGGCTTTATAACCTTTACCAGACTGATAGATCTCAATTACTTCTGTTCTCATTTGTTCCTGAATTTCTTTGGATCTTGGCATGATGTCTAGCTTTTGAGGTGCTTTTGGTCTACTTCTCTGTGTCAAGCAGCTCCTATTTAAGTGATTTCTTGATTGAAACAGGTGTGGCAGTAATCAGGCCTGGGGGTGGCTACGGAAATTGAACTCAAGTGTGATACACCACAGTTAGGTTATTTTTTAACAAGGGGGCAATTACTTTTTCACACAGGGCCATGTAGGTTTGGATTTTTTTTCTCCCTAAATAATAAAAACCACCATTTAAAAACTGCATTTTGTGTTTACTTGTGTTATATTTGACTAATGGTTAAATGTGTTTGATGATCAGAAACATTTTGTGTAACAAACATGCAAAAGAATAAGAAATCAGGAAGGGGGCAAATAGTTTTTCACAGCACTGTATGTCACTCTTTGTTTTAAAAGAACTTTTAGTCGCCACTTACATGAGAGTCCCAAATCGCATGAAAAAGAGCAAACAGTAGTTAACGTCAGCATAGCTGAGTATATTTAATGACACCCTGTTAAGAGACAGTGCACAGTGGTTATACTGTATAGTAGTTTTAGGTATCCTCCTCAAGAGATGCTCTCCTTCTCACAATGACACTTTCTAAGCACACAGATAATTGTATAGTAAGTCAGGGATCTTCAGTCTTCTACCATCATTAATGAGCAATTCACTTACTCCCTATAGGGACATTGGACTATAGATGCATCTGCAAAAATTGTCACCTGCTATCCTCATGGAAAACTAAAGAGTTTAGCTCATCACTTGATAGACCACCTAAGGAGCAGAGAATGTAATCCAGTTTGATCCCTCTGAGTAAGTGTCTTAGCCAGAGCTCACCGTGGAGCTGAGCACCTGAAAAAATTACAGAGTGATTTTTACATTGGGCTCCACGGAATTCATCTGGGTCTACTTTTTGTTTCTGCTGCCATGTTGGCAAATTCTATCCAAAAACATTAAAAAAGTGTATATTCTGAAAGTGGGAGCTTAAATATCAGTCACTCCATCTAAATCTGGAATGACATGTTGTGAAGACCTTAAATAATATGAAATTAATCATAAAAATCTGTAAAAAAAAGATCCAGACTTGTTTCCTGTCACATTTAGACATTTTGTTGAGCTGTCAGCCATGTATTGTGGTTATTCTACTACAGTCTTGGTGATCGCAGTCCTATGGATGCATCGAAGTCTGAAAAGAAACTTGAAGCTCCACTATGCATGGAGCATTCATACCATCAAGATCAAGCTTACCTGCAGGAATGAGGAAAGAGCAGCTGCTAGGTGGCTAGACGGGGAGAACTGGCCTTTAGTTTAGTTGGTTTTCCTGTTGAGAAAACACAGTCATGTGCACAATGTTGCATTTACGTGTGTCTTTATGTGGAAAATATGCAACAAAAAAAACACCCCCACACACTCACACTATGCAGTAATTTAAAGAAGAGAGAAAACAGAATTGATTTTACTGATATGCAGGTAATTGCCTGCAATATAAAGCTGTTAAAAAGAACAAAGGTAATTGAAAGTGTGGAAAAAGCTTTAGAGAGCAATATTCCCAGTTTTCAAACACACAAAATCTAACATTTCCAAAAAACTCTTTTTTTTAGTAAGTTTGGCATTTCCCGATTGCAAAATCACTTGCAAAACTAATTATACTGTCAGTTTCTCAAAACAGCATGCAAATCAAAACTTGGCTGTTTTGTTCATCACTACTTACTAATGTACAATCTCAGAACAAGAAGAACAGGGAAGAAAGGAATGGCACACTGGCAGAATATGGCACAGGTAGCAGGGACACACAGTTAATCTTTTATTCACAGAAAGCAGAAATGATAGATCTACTGTATATGTCCCTTTTCTAAACTATTTTAATTCTATTTATACTAAAGCTAGTGACAATTCTGGTAAGAACCAAACGTGAATAGGGTACAAGTTCAGCACTAGAAGCTTCTCATCCACACAATGAAACTCACTGACAATAATTTAGAGTCTGCAAGTTCATTTCTGTTTGAGAGGTGGGAATAAATCTGGAATACACAGGGATATACTAAGGTATGGGGGGGGGACTCAACATAGTCAGAGTCCAGGCTGGGATTAAAAATCGTGTCTCAATCAAATATGAAGCAGCAGAGCTAAGTACTGTGGCACCATGTTGTCTCTAAAAAAATTAATCCAGCCATTTTTAAGTCTGCTTAATTCATGTATAGCCTTATAATGTACTGTAGATTAAGGAAATAGCATTTTTTCTACTTTCAGGAAAAATAACTAATTCTAAAAGTGCTTTTACAGGTCTACAGAACAGCAGTTTGTCAACATATAGTGCCTGTAAAAAGTATTCACCCCCTTGGAAGTTTGCACATTTTACTGTTTTATAACTTTGAATCACAGTGGCTTTTTGACACTAAACAACAGAAATAGCATGTTTAATGTCAAAATGAAAACAGATCTCTGCAAAGTTAGCTAAATTAATAACGAATATAAAACACAAAATAATTGATCACATAAATATTCACCCCCTTCAAGTCAGTGTTTAGTAGATACACTTTGGGCTGACATGACAGCCTTGAGTCTGTGTGCACAGCGTCTTAATCAGCTTTGCACACCTGGATTCTTCTTTGCAAAAACTGCTCAAGCTCTGCCAGGTTGCGTGGTGATCACAAGTGAACAGCCTTTTTCAAATCCAACCACAAATTGTGTATTGGCTTTAGATCTGGATTCTAACTCAGCCACTCCAGGACATTCACATTGTTGTTTTCCACCATACCTGTGCTGTGGCTTTATCCTTGGGGTTGTTGCCTTATTATATAATATATCTTCTCTCAGGATGCAGGTTTCTATTCATCAATGATTTCCATGTATTTTCCTGCATTTACTTTACGCTCTGAATGCCCCTAAACCTTACAGGGTCTGCTGCAGAGAAGCATCCCCACAGCATGATACTGTCACCATCATGCTTCATGTTGGGGAGTGTGTGTTTTTCATATTTTAAACATGATGTTTATTGTGATGACCAAAAAGCTACGTTTTGCTCTCATAAGATGACAGAAATGTCTTCCAGCTGACTTCAGAGTCTCTCGTGTCCTACTGGCAAACTCTGGCCAAGATGTTCTTTGCATTTATTTTTTTTCACAGTGTTTTCTCTTTGCCACTCTCCCTTAAAGTGGTGAAGCATTTGGGTAATGTTGTTGTCTGTACAGTCCTCTTCAGAGTTCTTTTGTGGCCTACTTCATTAATCTTCTTGTACAATAATTTTCTGTAGATCAGTGTCACAAAAAAAAAAAGAATTAAATTCACTGTAACTCAATGTGGTGTAACAACAAAATATGAAAACTTCAAAGGGGAAACATTTTCATAAGTTTTGCCGACCACTGAAGCCTCATGTGAAAGTGGTTCTGTCTGACATAAGAAGCAATAAAAGAAAAAGAAATACCAACAATTTTTAAGTTGAAACATTGTAACTTAAATTAAGTCGTTGTACTGCCATGGGCTTTGTCTGCCTGTGATTCTGCATTAGAACAAGTAAGTTCAGAAATAGGCAGACTGATGGATGCAGACTTTAGGTTCCCAATATTTTTGCAATGTACAGAAGCAACTGATAGGCTACTTTCATATGTTAGGCAATATTCACACTTTAATTTAATTATGGTCTGTCAAACCTTATTCTGTCTTTGAGGCACAGGAGTCCATTCCAGCACCACTGGGTACAAAAAAAAGGAACCAACCTTGATGAGATGCCTGTTGATTGCAGGGCACATTCACCCACACTCCTAAATACACTCATACAGGGCCAGTTCAGTCTGGAGAAGCAATCCAACCATCCTGCTTTGAAATGCAGGAGGAAAACAGTGAAGACATCATGGTGTCACGAACAAAGCAATAAATGGATGACATTTGTGGGCAAAGGCAGAACATGAATATCTACCACAGATATTTCTAAAAATGATACTTCAGAATTCAGAAGTCTCTCATTAATCTGTATTTGAAAGTTGCAATCAATGGGTGTCTTATTCAGATTCTAGAATGCGTTGCATGCATTTCTATTCAGCAAAGTACAAAATATTTAATAACATAAACAAAGGACTTACCCAGCTTCAGCAGGTAAAACAAGGTCAATTTCTTCTATTCTGATCACAGAAAACAACATGAAAACCTGGTCTCTGTTATCAAAAACCTCAAAGGCATTATACAAATAAATCCATTTGAATTCTTATAAGCTGTCAAATGTGTACTTGAGTGCTCTGGTGTAAAATGAGTGAAAGTGCATTGAAGACATTAAGTTGGAAGCAATTAATCAAAAAATTAGATAGTAGGAAAATGAAATAATCTGCCCAGTCAGTTGAAGAATAACTAAATGAGACGGTGGGACAAATTAATTTTTAATAAAACCTTAATATGGTGAACACTTTTGCTAACCTCAAATGGATTCTTGTACAATTTAGTACCTAAGCAGCAACATTTGTTTTCTAGCATTTGAACTTACACAAAGTTGCTTTGCTCAATATGTGTAGAGAGAAGAGGATCAAGCAGGCTGATTCAATATTACTATTTTTTCTGCATCTCCACTTCACACAATATTAAGGTTTGCAGATGAGAAACAGCACTTAATGCTTAATGCAAAAAAAAAACCTCTTGCCCTGAATTTTGTTCTTGATGGAGCTCTCTAATACTGGATCAATCTTATACAGTATGTTAACCACACTTATCTGTGCCCATTAACAGCTTCCTGTCTCACATTTTCCCTAGCAAAAGAACAACCAGCTTTGTCTAATTTAAAAATATTTCATAGTGCTCAAATTAGATACAATACCCCCACAATTACACTATACTTGAACTGAGAGAACAAGAAACAATATTTATTTACTTTAAAGAGCATATAACAAACAATAACTTACACAACAAAATTAAGCATAATAAACTGACTGTATCACGTACATATATTGTGATAAATGGGCTTTCTGTCCTAGGGCGCAAATGGACCCCAATTCCTACCTGTATGCATTGCTCTGTGCATAAGTTACCATTAAATACCATTAACTACCAATAAATCCAATGGTTCATTAACTTAGAATATGGATCTGTGAAGGAGACACTATAAGGGTGAAATGTTACTGTCAACTGAATCCCTACAAGACAACCATTTATTCCCACCATTCTTAGCACACTTTTAAACTTTTTATGTTGCACTTTGAGATTTACTGCTAATGTAAAGTGCCCCTATAAATAAAATACATTATTATTATTATTATTATTATCACACATAATATTTAATATATAGAAAGTGCTTATTTATTGGTACTTTTGGAGAACTGTACTGTGAAAATATGTTTCTATCTTTTGAACAACGGTGCTTCAATTACCGTAGATACTCGCGTATTAGTCGATCTCGCAGATAAGTTGAGTGTATTTTTAAGCCGAAAATTACGAAATTTGTTATGACCCGCGTATAAGTTGAGGGTAAAACTTGACAGCTGTCAGAGATAGAGGGCGACAATCAGCTGTTAATGGCGACAAAACTCACTGTCACGTCACAGGCATTCCCTCTGTGCTTGGAGAAATGCTAGACTCGGCAACTAATCCTTGCATGTGCATGAGTTGCGAAATGTAAACAAAGGCAAGATGGTGTCGATATGTCACAAGGGAGCGAAGTGAGTGCAGAAAAGAAAACACTCGGCAGACGATGTTTTGCACATTATCGCTGAGTCGGACTCTAATTTTTCAGAATCGGATTTTATTGACAGTGATCAAGAATCGAGCAAGAGAGTGAGAAGCCGGCATCAGCTGATTGGACACCAGCCGATGCCGTGCCAGCTGATCGACTACCAGCTGAACGCATTCGCGCAGCCGATGCAGCCACGGCAAAGTTCACGTGGGAGGAATACCCAGACATTGATCCGTGGGAGCTGAACTGGCTACCGGACTTCACAAGACAGCATGGTTTGCTGTTGGACACGACAGATCACCCGATGCTGGACTACTTCAGGCTGTTTTCTCCTGATGCTGCTTTTCAGCTACTGTCAGATGAGACAAACAGATAGGTAGAGAAATTTTTTGAATCGCGGGCTGCGCTTGCATCGCATTGATAGCGTGCGTTGCCTTGGTTCTTTTGATTCCAAATCTGGTTGCACGTGGCAGCTAATGGTATGTTTGTTATCCAAAACCTGCAAAAGCTAATGCTCAAATTCAAGCATTTCACAGTTTAAAGAATTATTTAATGAAATTAGAAAAAAAACTAGCTAATTAGCAATAGTATTGCTGGCTTATAATTATTTCAAAGACCATGTGAAACGGCAGATGACCGGTGACTTAACACCATGAAGCGTTGAGTGTACAATATCATTACCCAAATTCTATGGACAATTGTGTTGCCCCGCGGATAAGTCAACCCTGTTTTTTGAATGAATTTTAAGGCATAAATTTTTCGACTTATACGCGAGTATCTACGGTATTATATTTCACCAAAAATCTTCCCTTACCACATTTCCTTTACCACATGTTAAGGATGCAAAACATGCCAAGGATTATTTTGATCAAAAAGTAGCAGGAAATAATCAACAAGCAGAAAATCAAAAAGGAATAGTGACTGTCATCATACGAGGAAGTTAAATAACAATGACTAGCCAGAACAAGAGGTCAACATCGTGCGGGAGTCGAAACCACAAAAATAAACCTGACACTATAGCCTAATTGATATAAAGCTAAGTAGCACTAGAGACGATGAGAAATTTGTTATTTGCCAAGGGATAGTAAAAAATGAGAAAATTTTAATATTTATATGTCACGTTGTGTGACATCACAGGAGCAGCTCAATCCCTAAGACGTGTTGCGTAAATAATGAAAATCAAGATGATAATGAAGGTTTACTTTTTAATTTCAACTCAAATTGCGAAACTACTGACAGAATTAAGTTCTCTGTATATAAAACTGAAAATAACTCAAACATACACATGCTGAAACATATGAATACTATATAGCAAGTTAGAGATTTGCTTAAAGGAACTTTGCGTCCTAACATTAAATCGATATTTTATGTTCTGTAGAAATTACTCTTGATAGCTGTGAGAAAATACAAGTAGTATTACCAGTCTGTACTTACTAGAGTGTTGTACTGTGTTAGCATTATGGATGTAGTGAGAAGTCAAGCAAAATGATGACTTTTATCAGCTAATTAGAAAGATTACAATATGCAAGGTTCTGAGGCAAGTCAGGCACCTTCTTCAGGCAAGATGTTACATTGAGATGCCTTGAAAGCTTTCATATTGTAATCTTTTTAGTTAACCAATATCAGTGTTTTCAAGAGTGCACCTTTGACACCTTTCGTTTAAATTTTCATATAATCAGTGGAAGTCAGTCTTCAAAAAACACCCTCTTCATCTGGTAGTGCAAAAGATCATGCACATCATTCTCGACTCCTGATTCAAGATCCTAGTTATAAGCAGTGCCATGGAGAAATTGCTTCACAGCATCAAATGTTTTGAGTCCTTTCTTAAAAGTCTAAATAGACTAACTGAGTAAATCAGCTGACAGAGGTTCTCTGTCATGTTACAGAAGGGAAGCTCACCTAGGTCAAACCAGGAGAAGTCAATACATCGATTGTCAGATTTCATAAACTGCATACTAGAGGATTGCTCAAATTGTATTTTTTTTTTCTGAGAATTTTTTCATCTCCTTTCAACAAAGTTCACACACTTTTAACTGCACATTCATTATATGTGCATCACATGCCTAGAAACCACATAGCTTTATAGTGACAATGCACAGAAAGTGTGGCAGTTATGAAAACTCGAAGCATAAAATGGTGGCACTCAAGAAAATGAACACGCTAAATGGAGATGACATGATGCCACAAAAAGAAATGGCAAAAATAATAAACAAATATCAAACCAAAAACAGAACAATATTTGCATATTCCTCACATTGGAACTTTCTGGAATAATGTCATTGTGCATTTACCCAAAAGTTTTAGAATGATAATTATCCATAATTCACGTAGAGCATTCTTTGGAGTAATTCCCAACTGAACATTGCCACTTAACAAGTAATCTGTTTTGACAACATACACTGCATTACTGGTACATGGCCTTATCTCGCTCAACTGGAAGATTATTAGTCCACATATCATGACATTCTTTTGAAAATGGTTGACCTTGGTTCCTTAAAATAAAACAAATCTCAAATTCATAAAAAAATTAATTTTTTTTGATCATTTATGTCATTATTCATTTTGTTCTCAGTTATTTGAGTACTCTGAGCCTTTGTTAGCTTTCTGGATACTTTGATACCCTTTAGAAATGACTTTAAATTTTGTCTTCTTTCTTCACTTCTTTCTGTGTACTATGTAAGTAGGATCAGTCTTGTTTGATCAGATTTGTATAATATATATATATATATATATATATATATACAGTGGTGTGAAAAACTATTTGCCCCCTTCCTGATTTCTTATTCTTTTGCATGTTTGTCACACAAAATGTTTCTGATCATCAAACACATTTAACCATTAGTCAAATATAACACAAGTAAACACAAAATGCAGTTTTTAAATGATGGTGTTTATTATTTAGGGAGAAAAAAAATCCAAACCTACATGGCCCTGTGTGAAAAAGTAATTGCCCCCTTGTTAAAAAATAACCTAACTGTGGTGTATCACACCTGAGTTCAATTTCCGTAGCCACCCCCAGGCCTGATTACTGCCACACCTGTTTCAATCAAGAAATCACTTAAATAGGAGCTGCCTGACACAGAGAAGTAGACCAAAAGCACCTCAAAAGCTAGACATCATGCCAAGATCCAAAGAAATTCAGGAACAAATGAGAACAGAAGTAATTGAGATCTATCAGTCTGGTAAAGGTTATAAAGCCATTTCTAAAGCTTTGGGACTCCAGCGAACCACAGTGAGAGTCATTTTCCACAAATGGCAAAAACATGGAACAGTGGTGAACCTTCCCAGGAGTGGCCGGCCGACCAAAATTACCCCAAGAGCGCAGAGACGACTCATCCGAGAGGTCACAAAAGACCCCAGGACAACGTCTAAAGAACTGCAGGCCTCACTTGCCTCAATTAAGGTCAGTGTTCACGACTCCACCATAAGAAAGAGACTGGGCAAAAACGGCCTGCATGGCAGATTTCCAAGACGCAAACCACTGTTAAGCAAAAAGAACATTAGGGCTCGTCTCAATTTTGCTAAGAAACATCTCAATGATTGCCAAGACTTTTGGGAAAATACCTTGTGGACTGATGAGTCAAAAGTTGAACTTTTTGGAAGGCAAATGTCCCGTTACATCTGGTGTAAAAGGAACACAGCATTTCAGAAAAAGAACATCATACCAACAGTAAAATATGGTGGTGGTAGTGTGATGGTCTGGGGTTGTTTTGCTGCTTCAGGACCTGGAAGGCTTGCTGTGATAGATGGAACCATGAATTCTACTGTCTACCAAAAAATCCTGAAGGAGAATGTCCGGCCATCTGTTCGTCAACTCAAGCTGAAGCGATCTTGGGTGCTGCAACAGGACAATGACCCAAAACACACCAGCAAATCCACCTCTGAATGGCTGAAGAAAAACAAAGTGAAGACTTTGGAGTGGCCTAGTCAAAGTCCTGACCTGAATCCAATTGAGATGCTATGGCATGACCTTAAAAAGGCGGTTCATGCTAGAAAACTCTCAAATAAAGCTGAATTACAACAATTTTGCAAAGATGAGTGGGCCAAAATTCCTCCAGAGCGCCGTAAAAGACTCATTGCAAGTTATCGCAAACGCTTGATTGCAGTTATTGCTGCTAAGGGTGGCCCAACCAGTTATTAGGTTCAGGGGGGCAATTACTTTTTCACACAGGGCCATGTAGGTTTGGATTTTTTTTTCTCCCTAAATAATAAAAACCACCATTTACAAACTGCATTTTGTGTTTACTTGTGTTATATTTGACTAATGGTTAAATGTGTTTGATGATCAGAAACATTTTGTGTGACAAACATGCAAAAGAATAAGAAATCAGGAAGGGGGCAAATAGTTTTTCACACCACTGTATATATATATATATATATATATATATATATATATATATATATATATATATATATATATATAATTATTTGCCATACTGACATGTAATTTACTCATTTTAATGCAATTCAAAACATCAATAAAATATATTTAAAATGTTTTCTTCCTGCAGTTATTTCCTGCCTGTTGCTGCAGAAATAGCTGAAGTATGTTGCGTCTCCCTGTAATCCTGTACTGGAAAAAGCAATTTAAGAAAAATTTGAAGTATAATTGGCAAATAGGCAGACTGAGTCCATAAGCGATATATACTGACTGGATATTTCACATGATTAGCTGAACAGTTATGGAAATGAAACATTCCATCTGTGTGAAATAATCATTGAATTATTGTTTGCTGTCAAGCCTCATTTATCAACACAAAAACAGCAGATGACTTGAGCATCATTGAGTCCCATGAAGTTTAATCTCATGCAATGAAACCATTTGAATAATAGCAACAAATAAGAAAACTCAAGAGAGTAACATCTAAAGGTAATATTTCAGCTACAAACTGCAGATTCATATTGCTGTGATATTTGCTTTTGTCTTGTTGGACTATATTAGCTAAATCACAGATCATTCTCAGAAGTAGGCAAAACCTTTTAACAAATGCACCTCTCAGAAAATGGTAATTGGTCGAAAACATGCCGCCAGGGAATTGCCTCATGTCCAGTTATCAGATTTTTGAGTCCAGCCGCCAATAAATAAGATTGCCTTACTTATAAGTCTCGAGACCTAATGATCTGTACTAGTTGTGAGTTAGTCCCTGACATGCCAATCCTATACATTTCCAGAGATGCACATGTCTGAATGCTATGAGCACATTTAACTGTTTGCTTGCTCTTTCCAGTGTAGATAAAGCCCCCAGAGATACTTTACTAGGAAGTATTTTGATAAGACAATTATTCTTTTATGTTACATATTACACTTAAGTGTAGAACTTAGTAAATTGGGTCATGTCTCATTTTGCTGGCAGATCACCCGCTGAAGCACAGACTTTGCTGTCTTGTTCTATTAACGTAAGGTAGCCAAGCCATCTATTCTGTGAGACTTTTCCAGGCCTTATTCGTGCCTTCTACTATCGGAACAATTTCTTGTATCCTTCAGCTCTATCTTTAACCTCAGAGCTCTTAATGTTTGATTCTGCTAATTTATTTGTTGAGTACAAGTGTTTTATAGTAATGTATAACTGACAGAAACTTTACATTTTTAAATGTCTAGGCAACAATGTGTGCTTTTATCTTAAATTAATAAAGTGAAATAAAGTACATTCAGAAACTTTAGTTTCACTTACTTTATTTCCTAGAATATTTATCATTAATCCTTGTAAAAAAAAAAAAAAACCATGTATTGGAAAAACAAATAACCAAATGCCAAGTAAGAGTGTATTTCAATTTCATATTACTCTGCATTCACATTGTTGCATTTCCAGTTTGCAAATACCTTATTTAAAATATTGTATAAATAAGCAATGATGTTCTTCATCATTACTTTCCTTTATATTGTTAAGTATTGTAGGTATTATATTGTTAATGTTTCATGTACGTCTTTAGTTTGAATTCTCTTTGACTTACCATAGCTATATTACCTGTATGTTTTAAGACATCTTTCTATCACCTCAGGCATATATACAAAACGGATCATCTTTGATCATCTCTGTCTTTGCAAGGCGTTTACATATTGGTCCACGCTTTTATTTCATCCTGTTTGGACAATCCTACAAAAGACTATCCAGAAGTTACTGTTTGTCTAAAATATCACTACACATGTACTTACTTGTAGATGAAAGAATTCCCATGTAATCCCTGTGCATTTTTCTTTATATTTGTTAACTGTTAAGGAGCAGATTCAACATAAGATTCTGCTTTTTGTATGTAAGTGTCTTGCTGCTTCTGAATCCACTGCACCCACATACAGTAAGTTCAGGATTTACTTACTCCATCCACTATGGTCTGCATCCTCTAATTTGCTGTCTACATTGTGTGATTGAGCCCTTTTACTCCTTTGGTAGAACAAATGTCTTAGTCTGTTTCAGCTTCACCACCATTGGCTGGTTTTACACAGCGATTGAAGACTTCTCTTTTTCAATATATTTTTATGTGACTTATAATGGTTATTTATTTATTCTTTTTTTACAATTCTTATTTTACTGTATTTTATATTTTCTGTGTTAATGCAGGGCATCAGAGATGAAATTGTTTATATACAGTATATATGTATATACATACGCATGGAAGTGTGTGTGTCTGTGTGGCCTGGAAGTGAGAGGTGGAGTCGGGGTAACGGCTCCACCTCCGAGGATACACAAGTGAGGCCAGCACGTTGGCAAAACTCGCTTAACTGCTAATGCACAAACAATGCGAGCACATTGACAAAACTAATCGTCCTAGGAGAGTAATTCCTTTCAATCACCTGGTATCTCTACATTTCAATTTTGTTTTTGACAGTTTCAATAGTTTCTAGGACCCCGGGCTTTTTACTGCACAGGCTTACACAGCTAGCATATATATTTATTTATATATATATATATATATATATATATATATATATATATATTCACGGCATTCGAAGTCTGTGTCACAATCTGATTGTATGGGTGGTTACCTACCAGGTAATGCTTGTGGTTGGCCAGCAATCTGCTAACATCCGCCACGGTGCCCTCAGTTTGTGAGGAGCAGATCATAGAATGGTTGAAATAGTTTACTGTCAAATAAATGCAAAGAGTACACGACACGTGTTTCGCCCTCATTCTG
Organism: Erpetoichthys calabaricus; assembly: GCF_900747795.2. NCBI lineage: Eukaryota > Metazoa > Chordata > Cladistia > Polypteriformes > Polypteridae > Erpetoichthys > Erpetoichthys calabaricus. The sequence continues at coordinate 33,602,410 of NC_041405.2, forward strand.
GGCTCATCAGGTGTACACACTCCACTGCACTCCCTCTCGGGAATCGAACGTCAGCGCCAGAGGCGATGCCCCTAACGTTGCGCCACGGCGTGTGGTTCGTTTATTTGACAGCATGTAGATCGGGGTAATTACATTCACGGCATTCAAAGTCTGTGTCACAATCTGATTGTATGGGTGGTTACCTACCAGGTAACGCTTGTGGTTGGCCAGCAATCTGCTAACATCCGCCACGGTGCCCTCAGTTTGTGAGGAGCAGATCATAGAATGGTTGAAATAGTTTACTGTCAAATAAATGCAAAGAGTACACGACACGTGTTTCGCCCTCATTCTGGGCTCATCAGGTGTACACACTCCACTGCACTCCCTCTCGGGAATCGAACGTCAGCGCCAGAGGCGATGCCCCTAACGTTGCGCCACGGCGTGTGGTTCGTTTATTTGACAGCATGTAGATCGGGGTAATTACATTCACGGCATTCAAAGTCTGTGTCACAATCTGATTGTATGGGTGGTTACCTACCAGGTAACGCTTGTGGTTGGCCAGCAATCTGCTAACATCCGCCACGGTGCCCTCAGTTTGTGAGGAGCAGATCATAGAATGGTTGAAATAGTTTACTGTATATTATTGTTTATTATTATTTAAAAGAATGTTTAGTTTATACTGTGTTAAATAACTTGGAAGCTATTCACTTTCATACTAATTGATTTATTCATGTATAACATGAAAATTTGAGATTACATTACACAATGGGTGTTCTTAAAATAGAAGGTACATTATGAATACGATTTATAGTCATAGTGAATTTGTCACTATAGCAACTGCCAGATTGTGTTCAGCAGCCATTAAGAAGGCTAACAGAATGTTAGGTTATATACTGTAGCACAATGTGTGAGGAGTACAAGTCAAAGGAGGGTATGCTTAAGGTTTATGACACACCAGTTAGACCTCGTCTGGAGTTCGGTGAGCAGTTTTGGTGTCCAGGCTACAAAACAGATATAGCAGCACAAGAAAAGGTCTAGAGAAGAGCAACTAGTCTGATTTCAGGGCTACAGGGGGGGTGAGTTATGAGGAAAGATTTACGAATTTGAACATTTCCAGTTTAAGCAAAGGAGTTTAAGAGGTGACATGAGTGAGGTGTTTAAAAGTATGAAGGGAATTAGTCCAGTGGATCCAGGCTGTCACTTTAAAATGAGTTCAGCAAGAACAGTGGGGACACAGATGGAGACTTGTCAAGGGTACATTTTGCACAAATGTCAACAGTTTTTTGTTCACAAAGAGATCCATAGACACATGGAATAAGTTACGAAGTGTTGTGGTACTTTACTGGGACGTTATGGACATTCAAAACTTCACTTGATGTCATTTTGGAAGAGCTAAGTGAATTGGGCTAGCGTTGTAGGACTGAATTGCCTGCTCTCATCAAACTTTTTTCTAATGTTCTAACCTATCGCCCAAAAAGACATTCCAATTGAGTTTAAAAGGCTGTTCATTTAAATGAATCTTTGCGATGAGTATAAATAAAAACCCCGGCCAGACTTACTTGGGGAATCCATGTTTTTCCTTGTGGATGGATGTTTATGGGGAAATAAAAGTAATTAATGTATTTAATGTCTGAATGGACACATAATAAATATTGTTTAGGAAGAAATTTAATTAACATAGTTTATTTTAATAAATAAAATAGTTCATAATTATATAACATGCTTAATGTATATTTTTCTCCACAAGTAGCAGCAATATTAAACTCCCATATGCACCTAAGCAGTCTTGGTTATTTTGGATAGTTTATTAATCAATTGGATGCATAAACTGTTAAGGCATTGCCATGTCTTTGTTTTGTGAGAGTCGTTTTTTTCATCATATATCCGTTGTGAAAGATTTTGTGTGATCACTCACTGAGAAAGGTGCTACAAAAAATAACAACTGATTAACTCTTGTCACCTACTTTCACACCCAGAGCATACTATTCTAGATTTTAGTGACGCTGTTTAAGCAGTTATCTCATTCCAACTGCTTTACTCATAATATTGTCTTTATACTCCTAATGCACAAACTACCCATCTCTTCAGTTTGAACAAAAGCAATTTTTTCACAACTGTAATTTCAGCTTCTTTTCTTCACTTCACTTCAGAGCAATTCACAATGGCTGGTTATACAATGACATGTGTATTTTCAGTCAGACCTTTCATCCCAAATGTGTGGTACTGTAGCCAGATAATACAATTTCCCATTTGTAAATGAAAGAATCACACAGAATGCATGTTTTATTTTTCTTTGACATGAACTCCTGTTTAATAGTTCCTGCAAAAACCGAAACAATAACAAATGCAAAAAAGTGTCGCCTACAGACAATGTGAACCAGTTCCAGCACTATGAATTAGAATTGTCCTGAATTAGATGTAGGAATAAAACAGCATGGGATAGGCAGGTAGAGTCATTTTCATTTGGAGTCTGCAATATAACACATTGCTGTGTCTTTTTCCTATAATTACTTAGTAATGAAACCATCACATTAAAACAGAAATCAATAGGGAAGACTGCCTATTGATTACTTCTGTTCACATTAAGTGTTTTAGCGACCAAAGTGTATTCTTATGGTTCTAGATTTTTTCTTTAACAAAGCTTAGACCCCATTTTCTGATTTTGATTTCTATTACTTTTTCTCACCTTTATCATTTTCATTCCGTATTGTACTTTCAAATGGCAAGAAAGAAATTCAAACAATCAGTCATTTGGTTAGCTTCATAAAGAGGCCTATATTGTCATTATATAAATAAATAAAAAAAATACAAATTAGCAAGCTATTTTGACCAGAGGATAGGCAAACTAAGAAGTACTTAGAATAAATTGTTATTTTTCCAGTAATTAAAAAATAAATAAAGCTTTAAGATTTAAAAAAAAAAATCACATTTAAGAGAAACTTTTTGTCTTATCTTAAGAGTGGTCCAACATATTTTATATATGAAAATGTATATAATGGCACAAGAGTACATTATGAAAGACCATGCAATCTAAATAGTAAATGCATTGTGAGAAGAGAAAAATAATTAAAATTAATAAAGATGATACCTGATTAACTCTTTCAGGGCTGATGTCGACTTTTGTCAAAAGGAGGCGTTGACGATGGTAATCAATTGTAAACGGTGACAAAACCAACCGTTATGTTTTAGTTGGACTCTCGTTGCTAGAAGGCACTGACATCTGGCGAGAGATCAAAACGGACGTGTACTCCGTGGACAATGTCTTGCCTATTCTCTCTAAATTGGACTATGACTTGTCAGACTCTGATTTTGATAAAAGCGATCAAAAATAAAATGTGAGGTTCCAGCTTCAGCTGACTGGTCCCCAGCTAATCATGGTGCTGAACTGGTACAAGTAGCTGACACGCCTGCAGCACTGTTCACCTGGGAGGACTGCCACTTAACAATGATAAGAGGTAGAAACCACACTGCAATGCACTGCGACCATGACTGCTGCTGCTGTCCCAGCCACACAAAGACAGCCTGGCAGCATGCCTGTCGCACATTCTTGACAAACTGGCAGCCACAACATGCAGCAACAGACATTTTATGTTGATTTCGATGTTAAACCATTTCTTTTCAGAAAACTATGTTTTTTGTAAAAAATATTCAGCCCTCAAAGAGTTAAACATTGGTAGAATTTTACAAGCTTTTTAAGTTTGTAGAGTGAAGTGATACATACTTTCAAAGCTGAAGCACCTTAAGACATGATGAGGATTAATAATTAAATGTTTATCAGTTTACAAGAACAATGGAAAAATGTAGCTTGGTATCATTTTATAGCAATTTTATTTTTTTATTTCTTTAATGTGTGACCACCTGGGGGGTGTACACCCGAACACATCAGCCACAGGCACAAGTGTTGCACCAGACAAGACTTTCATTTCTGTCCTTTGTGGGGACACCTTTCCAAATAACCATTCCCCACAGCACCAAACACACTCCCAAGCACAATACAGCACACAACCTATTGGCTTTCACTTTTCTCTTGTCTTTCCGCCTCCACTCCTCCACTGGTGAGCTTCTTCCCTCTTCATTCCGACTCTGGCTCGCCGAGTAGTGGCAGGTGGAACCTTTTATAGGGCACCTGGAAGTGCTCCAGGCGTTCGGTGGTCTTCTTCTGGCAGCACTTCCGGGTGTGGTGGAAGTATTGCACTGAAGGCCTCAGGCTTTCTTGCAATGCCCCCTGGCGGCGCCCACAGAACCCAACAAAGCTGCGTCAAACTTCAACTTCAATGGAGCCATGTAAGAATCCGAGGCACTGCTGCCATTTAGCATTCTGGGGGAGGCAGTTCGCTAAAAAGGCTGCCTTCTCCCATCTTTTCATTCCTTGGGTGTCCTGGCTGGGTTGGGCTGCCAGCCATCCCTTACAGAGGTTAATTTATTTGTGGTGAAATGCTTGTGAAAAAATCTGTGATGAATTTCATAAATAACACTTTATAATTCAAGCATCTAGAAAGTCTCATCTTAACTGCATTTCTGTGCCATTATGTGCTGGTCAGAATTGCAGTACAGTAATATTAATTATAAGTGATATTACTATGGCGGCACGGTGGCGCAGTGGGTAGCGCTGCTGCCTCGCAGTTGGGAGACCTGGGGACCCGGGTTCGCTTCCCGGGTCCTCCCTGCGTGGAGTTTGCATGTTCTCCCCGTGTCTGCGTGGGTTTCCTCCGGGCGCTCCGGTTTCCTCCCACAGTCCAAAGACATGCTGGTTAGGTGGATTGGCGATTCTAAATTGGCCCTAGTGTGTGCTTGGTGTGTGGGTGTGTTTGTGGGTGTCCTGCGGTGGGTTGGCACCCTGCCCGGGATTGATTCCTGCCTTGTGCCCTGTGTTGGCTGGGATTGGCTCCAGCAGACCCCCGTGACCCTGTGTTCGGATTCAGCGGGTTGGAAAATGGATGGATGGATGGATGATATTACTATAACTATAAAATAAAAAATAACAAGCATTCTGTAAACAATGCATGGTTCATCTCGAAAATTGACTGCAGGGCCGTTTTCATCATTAGAAAGATTTTTAAAAGAATCACAACTGTGTGTGAACTGGTCTATAGCGAAAGTAAAACATTTGATATTAAAAGGGACAGTTTGTGTCCATTTTGAATAAAAGAGTGACTGGCTCCTTTATGCAGTAGTTTATGGATGACAAAAGCAACAGAGAGACATAGAGGCTTCCTACTGCTGATTAATGAGACATATTTAAGCGAGGTATTGATAAAATAAATAAATGAAAAACGCGAGGCGCTTATGGCAGAAAAAATACTTCTAGGCACATGCAGTTTGCATCATTTTCTACAAGTGAATATTAAATGGGCTTTTGCATAACCTGTGGTGCAGCATATTAAATGATGATGTACAATGCCATCTTTAGTTTTTAAGAAAGTAAACATAAAGTGGTAACTATTTAGCAGACTGCTGGTAGATGTAATGTTTGGGTAGTAAATACTGAGTAAATATAATGGGGATGGACTAGCAGATGGTGCAAATGCGAACATTTAATAACATAATTACCATAAATAGATATACTAGACATGCATTCTGTGGACATTATATGGTTTTCAGGCTATGTTCAGATAAAAATGTAACTGATAAATAGACTAAAACGGCAACATTATGTGTCAGCACAAACTAAAAATGTTATAATCACTATATTTTAATAAACACATACAGCATAAATTAACTGTTGAGTTCAATAGGGCATAATGTAGATCACAAGATCCAGATACTGTTAATGTCGACAGAAAGCAGTAGAAGCCAAAATCAGGAACTTGTGGACAAGTTGGTCCGGCATCACGCATCTTAACAAAACATGGATAATTTATTACCTTTACCTTTCAGCTCATGTAATTACAGGACTATAAAATATAACAAGAAACAAATGAATGGAGGGTATTTTACAATAATATAATGTTTACAACTTTAGAAATGTTATTTTCTTTCCATTTTAAGTTAACTAAAGGTTACTTTAAATAAAATCCGTTGTTCGGATGATCGATATTCTCTAGTGATTTCTGTATACATCCTGTGACCTTTGTTTTAGCCAGTTTACCCTTTAATTCAGGTTGATGGAGTATTATATATTTTGGCTGGTAAAGCTTTTCTGAACATGTTGACATTTTTGCAAAAATCCATCCATCCATCCATCCTTCCTCTTCTGCTTATCCGAGGTCGGGTTGCGGGGGCAGCAGCTTGAGCAGAGATACCCAGACTTCTTTCTCCTTGGCCACTTCTTCTAGCTCTTCCGGGAGAATCCCGAGGTGTTCCCAGGCCAGCCGGGAGACATAGTCCCTCCAGTGTGTCCTGGGTCTTCCCCAGGGCCTCCTCCCGGTTGGACGTCCCCGGAACACCTCACCAGGACGGCGTGATCAGATACCCGAGCCACCTCATCTGACTCCTCTCGATGCGGAGGAGCAGCAGCTCTACTCTGAGCCCCTCCCGGATGACTGAGCTTCTCACCCTATCTTTAAGGGAGAGCCCAGACACTGCGGAGGAAACTCATTTCAGCCGCTTGTATTCGCGATCTCATTCTTTCGGTCACTACCCATAGCTCATGACCATAGGTGAGGGTAGGAACATAGATCGACCGGTAAATTGAGAGCTTTGCCTAACGGCTCAGCTCCTTTTTTACCACGACGGACCGATGTAGAGCCCGCATCACTGCGGACGCTGCACCGATCCGCCTGTCGATCTCATGCTCCTAGCAAAAATCCTAACACTGAATTATGAATGATAACAAATGTATTTTCCATTCTTATCTATCTATTATAAAAAAAATCTTGTGACGATACGAGACATTTTTTTCCTGCAACGAGACGTGATCTTTTGAAGAGAGACAGAGAGACACTTTCACTTCCCGTGAGACAGACAAGTTATGTCATATTTACAACCTTTGGAAGCAAGTCCCGTGATACACATGCAGAGCAGGTTAGAGATAATGGAAGTAGGAAAATTTGAAAGTCTCAAAAAATGAGAGTAAAGATCGCATTAGCGCAAACAAACTGAAAATATTACTTTGTGAAATAACGGAACAGCGAAAAGAGATCGTATATTCAGGTGCCGTACAGCCTTTTAAACATTCGAAGTGCCGCACAAAAATGCAGATGCTGATCGAGCAAAGAGGAGGTAAAAAAAAAACAACTGTTACTTGTTTCCCAATGTATCACCATTTAAGAGGGGTTTCGGAGAAGCGATCGCGTTTCCTTGGTATGCGTTCAGGCCACCTCTTCACAACGACGTGTACCGCTGGTCGGGGCTGGGGTTCGGGGAGGGGTTGTCGAGCGAAATGAGCAGGGGGCGAAACCCCCAAGTTTGACATGAAAATAAAAAATATCATGCTGGATGTAATTTACATGTTTAAATTGAAAGCTAAATTATGAACTTCATAACAATAAATTCATTTTATGAAACCACTAAATCCAATTCAAGGTTATGGGGAGCTGGAGCTTATCTTGGGAGCAACAAGTGCAAGGCATACAACGACCTTGAACAGGTACTTGTATATCTGAGGGCACACCTATATGTTCATTTACATTGTGATATTTCTGTTAAAATTAATTTGACATAATCATTTGAATTTGGTTACTCATGAGAACAATATTTGAGGTGATCATGTCCTCATTTTACTGTCCAGTGGAGCAACATGTTTACACCATAATATTATCTGAGCAACTGAAGTAACATTTTAAGTTATGGGGTACATACTTTGAACGATTTTACGCACATGGCAGCTATATAAATAAGCACAAAATATTGAGAATCAATGTACAATTCACCCCCTACAAATAAAGTGCATCTTGTTTTATACATTGTCTGTTTGCCTCTGACTAACCTGCTTTGTTTTCTTGCACAGTGTGAGGAATAAAGATAGGCATAAGTCTAAGGTAAATGATCCAAAGAAATCCAGTTCTGTAAGAATAAAAATAAGTGATGCAAGACTATACAGACAGTTCAGACAAATGCTGTACATCTGCCCAGGTTGCTGGATATGAGAAATCTTTCCTGGAAGCAATGAACAAATTTAACATTCATCCAGAAGGAGTAAAATCCAGAGGACAGGAGAGAATGGCAGCACTTCCATTATCCTGTGTGCAGGGCAAACAGACTCATTTTTTTTCTGTCTTGGCCTTTTGTCCAAAGCAGGTTGGAGGAATTATTGCCAAATAATAATTCACAATGACATTATTTAATAAGCTACATTAGATAAAGATCAGGCCAAAGTTACATGTCAAACAGAATCATTGAAGAAATGCATGAGGGCTGTAATATCTCAAACTATTGTCAGAAAACAGAAGGAAATATAACTAAATGGCAGCTTTACCCATCTAGGAAAATATTATTAATAAAGAAAGGACAAGATTGTGAAATCAGATATATCCTCCAACTCCAGCTAATGATTTATTATAGACATGGTACAAAGGATTTAAAAGATATATGGGCAATGCCCTGGCTGCAGTAAATGTAAATAGGCCCCTGATGAAAAAGCTAAGAACACAGCTTCAATACTTTCTTTGAGCGTGTTGCTAACTCCAAAACTTAAACAAACCTAAATAAAAGTAGAAATATGCATTTTTCACGCCAAACACAACGACACAAAAACAATGTGAAAACGTAGTCTTCAGAACCTGAGGCCAACTTATGATCAAGCCAAAACCCCTTAAACACTGCATCAGGCATGGGCACAGTGTCCTGTATGAGAATGTTTTAAAATTTAGCTCAGGCTTTGTGTTATGTACTAACCCATTGTAATAATTACATTTCTTCTTAATTGTTATGAATGTCATTATATCATTCATTAGACATGAAAAACACCACAAATTTACAAAATACTTTGGAATAATGTATCTAATCATTCATCAACCTATTGTATTTCTTAACATGATGTCGTGTGGTGGGTGCGGCAGCGCGTTGTACCAGTGAATGCTCCCCAATCTGACCTGACCTGACCTGACTCTAATTGGAAGCCTGCGCCAATTCCCAGAGGGTGATAGGCAGAAACCAAGTCTGGATGGACTTCTACTCCATCGTCGAACACACTTATGAACCTGTGTTAAGTTGTACAGAGCCGACTTACAGGCAACAATTAATTTAACATTTGGGGATGTGGAAGGAAAATCAAAGTACCCAAAGCAAAGCCAGTGCAGGCAATGTGCTGCCCTGACTCAATAATACAATCCATAAAGCCAAACAATGGTTGTATTGTGAATATTAAAGACTTTTATTGTGTAATTAAGATCACAAAATGCAATTTATACCATGCAGCTTATATGGCCTTTTGGTTAAAACCAAAGTGAATGCAAAGGACAGGGTCAAAAACCCACCAGGATGCTAAAACACTGTCAAGTGAACCTTTTTATTTCCATCCCACTCCCGAGAGGTAGCATCTCACTTGGTCAGCAAAATCTTTTCATCTGAGGCAAATTTGTTGTCATCCATGCCGATTTTCTCAAATTCAGAATATGCCAACTGCAGAATAAACAAAGAGTTGTTGCAACACCTGAGGCCTATGCTGCGGGCTGACATTAGCTGAGCAGAAATACCTCAAAAGGCAGTGTTTTTATTCATGCACAAATAGAGTGATAACCACTAAAAATAGGAATTTGTTATAGACTTTAAATGAATTGCAAATAAATTTTTTTTTTCTCTTCCTGTGTAGTGGTAAGGAAAGGGCAAGTGTGACAAATAAGGCCTTTGAACTGTGGTGACAAATCCATAGTAGACAAAGGAAGAAAGGAAACCTTGACATGCCTGGCACAGGTGTCATGTTGTCCCTACCGATATTGGCGGACCACTGAGAGACCATAATGCCCCTTCTTCATTTCTTTCGACTTACGGCCATTGAAGGCACAAACACTAATGTGGGAACTCGTCAGGTATTGCCTTTAAGACAACAGGACTGCAAGCAATAGTTGCCTTCATAAATCACCATGTGGACAGCAAAATCAGTTCTAGTATTAAACCCAAATCTGAATCTGTTTTGTATTCAGTACCTGATCTGATTTATTTTTGAGCCACAAGCAATTATACTGAGGTACAAAAAAAATATAATTTTTTTTTCACCTTATACAATTTTTTACATTAGGAATTTGTTAGTTTTTGCATAGCCCCTGGGTGCAGAGCGCAGGGTCAGCCATTGTACATCACTCCTGGAGCAATTACAGCTTAAGGTCCTTGCTCAAGACTAGGATCCCCTTTGGCCATAAGGGGAATTCGAACTGACAACCCTTCAGATACGGGCGCAGATCCTTAGCCTCAGAGCCACCACTCCATCCTTAAAGGATTCTGTCTCTCATCCTTCGGGGTTTTTTTTCTTTTTAAGCATACTAGTTCATTGTAAGCCACTGCTTTGGTCAGTTGTTATTTTCGAGATACAAATCAAACTGGTAGCATGCTTTTTCACTGCATGATAGTAACTGAGCCATGGAAGGAATCCCATGTAAACCCAGAAGTAAAAGAGAAAGAACAGTCAATCCAAAGTCTTACCTTAGGGGACAGATTGGAAACATGCTAGCTGCTGTGTTTAAATGATGTTTTTCATTTTAAAAAAAAAACAGTTATACCAATGTATTTTTTCCTTCAATTTACCCATAATTTTTTAGTCACATCTTCCCCATTTTGTTTCTTTTCATTAAAGCTGGGGTAGCTTTCTACATCATCATCATCATCATCCTTTAAAGAGATTAAGGGTTCTATACAATACCACTTGAAAAGTGCACACTTTAGCAGTTAGGGGGTTTTCTGCCCTGTTGCCAGAGCTGTAGAGTTCATGGGCAGCTTTACTTTATTCTACTAAGGCCTCAACTTACTCTTTCCTCCTATGACGATTAGTGACAGTGTCCACTGCATTTTTCAGGGTACCAAGATCTTATAGATTTCTACCAACAACAAGAACAACATTTATTTATATAGCACATTTTCATACAAAAAGTAGCTCAAAGTGCTTTACATAATGAAGAAAAGAAAAATAAAAGACAAAATAAGAAATTAAAATAAGACAACATTAGTTAACATAGAAAAGGAGTAAGGTCCGATGGCCAGGGTGGACAGAAAAAACAAAAAAAACTCCAGACGGCTGGAGAAAAAAAAAAAATCTGCAGGGGTTCCAGACCACGAGACCGCCCAGTCCCCTCTGGGCATTCTACCTAATATAAATGAAATAGTCCTCTTTGTAGTTAGGGTTCTCATGGAGTCACTTGATGCTGATGGTCATACAGACTTCTGGCTTTTAATCCATCCATCACTGTTGGAACATCACGGTGCTTTGAGTAGATGGTGGTGGCACAGGCCACCACCAAAAGGACACCAGAAAAGGAAACAGAAGAGAGAGTAGGGGTTAGTACAGATTTTAGAGCCACCATGAATAGTTATTATAATGAATTGGATATACAGAGTATCAGGATTTAAATTACAGTGAAGTTATGAGAAGGCCATGTTAAAATAATGTGTTTTTAGCAGTTTTTTAAAGTGCTCCACTGTATTAGCCTGGCGAATTCCTACTGGCAGGCTATTCCAGATTTTAGATGCATAACAGCAGAAGGCCGCCTCACCACTTCTTTTAAGTTTTGCTCTTGGAATTCTAAGGAGACACTCATTTGAGGATCTGAGGTTACGATTTGGAATATAAGTTGTCAGACATTCCGATATATAAGATGGGGCGAGATTATTTAAGGCTTTATAAACCATAAACAGAATTTTAAAGTCAATCCTGAATGACACAGGTAACCAGTGTAGTGACATCAGAACTGGAGAAACGTGCTCGGATTTTCTTTTCCTGGTTAGGATTCTAGCAGCTGCATTCTGCACTAGTTGCAAACGATTTATGTCTTTTTTGGGTAGTCCTGAGAGGAGTGCGTTACAGTAATCCAGTCGACTGAAAACAAAAGCGTGAACTAATTTCTCAGCATCTTTCAATGAAATAAGAGGTCTAACTTTTGCTATGTTTCTTAAGTGAAAAAATGCTGTCCTAGTGACATCTGTACCTAGTGTCATCTGACTGCCCAGACTGACATTCCAAAATGCTTTCTTTCTTTTCATCTAGAGGTCTTACAATGGGTTTTTTCCAGTGCATTGCCAAGCCCTTGACTGCCACACATAATAAACTTGAGAGTTTAAGTTCAACTTTCAATCCATGCAACACATCACATCTTCAATAATAAATTAATGTGGTGTGAATCAGACAATATACAGTAAATCCAAATCATAGAAAGGACAGGTATTGATCATGCAGAATTTTCAAGCAACGCAACTTAAGTGACTCTGAAAATTTGGAAACAGTTGGAGCCAGACATGCGTTTACGGGGAACTCAGACATGGACAGTCCTTTGGGTTTTTCACAAACAAGAGTCTAAAGTGAATAAAGAAATGCTTTACCAAAATGAATACTTAAATACAAGTTCATCAAATGGCAATGCTGCAGCCAGAAATCATAACATGTAAGGATTTGACTTAATAAGTTTAACCCCTAGATTCATATCTACTGGCAACATTGCAGCTAGACCTGTTTCTTTGTGAGGGTTGAATTACAGTATGAGTGCCCTGATCAATTACTTTTGTTTAGAGAGTTTTAGGTTGTCCCCTCTTGAACACTTTACAGGGAGCATTGGTTTTGCTTTGTGATCATTTTCAGCATGGCATGGCTTTTTGTTATCTTTCAGTGAGAGGGAGGGAGATGAGAACTGCGGCTCAAGAATGTTCAACAACAGCAACGTCACTGAATGAGGCACAATTCTTACACGCTATTCTTACACCATATCTTAAACAATTATAGCATATACACATATCCAAGTACTGTATATAAACAAGGGGGCTCCGCCCCCTGCTCGCTTCGCTCGCCTACCCCCAGCGTAGGGTATCCTGAAATACATTAGTCGAGCTCGTTCGTTTTGGAGCCGTGCCCGCTTTGCCCGCGGCATTTCAGACACGTGTTGTAGGCGCGTGCCTGCTTTGCTTCCGCAGTTTCAGACGCGCGTTGTAGACGCCTGCGTTTATTGATCTTATCCAGGTGGGCTCGTGTTTGTATCGTTGAGCTGTATTGTGTTTGAATTTGGTGTAAAGCGTTCAGCAATTTGTACAATCCCAAGCAGCACATTATTCCTAACTTCACTCCGCAGTAGTGCCACTCACAATATGGCGGTGACGCCTGCGCCTTCACTCCGCAGTAGTGCCACACACAATATGGTGGTGACGTCTGCGGCTTCTGTACTATCTTTGTGGACCTGTGGGGCCTCCGTAGCCTCTTACGTGTGACTCTGGTGGGGGGGGGGGGGTGGTGGATGTTGCAGCGCAGAATCCTCTTTTTTGTGTGGTTGTGTCGTTAGTGGTAGCTATGGGCGCATTGTTGCTTCATTTCTCATTCACGTTAGTTGAGTTCTTTCGTTCTTGGTCCGTGACTCCTTCGTTCGCAGTGGATACGATTTCGCTTGCGGGTCTATGAGACGCGCGCCTGCGCAGTACGTCTCATGGTCCCATCGCCGTGTCCCTGCGTCCATATCCAGTTTATTCTCGGTTAGTAATATGGATATGCACACCATATATCTCATGCGTGTATGTGTATAGATAGGTTGACAGATAGATAAGGAAGCTGTACTGTCTTATCTATTTCTATTTTCTTTGCTGTATTGTTAGTATGGAAACAACATTTATTGATTTTTTATTTTGCAAATATATGCTGATACAACCCTTCACTAACTCCATATTATTTACATATAAAAAAAAATATATATATATACAGTGCATATAAAAAAAATATATACATATGTAAAGTATATATATTGTAACAGAAGCCCTGACCACAGACAGACACACCGACGTTGCCACACAACACACCTTTTATTTGCAATTGGGGAGTGTTTCACTCTGCTCCCCACAGCACAGTACATAAGCACCAGCACCAGTCCTTCTTCCTCTTTCTTAGCTGCATCCACTCCTCTCCCAGCAAGCTCAGTCTTCTTTCCTGCCTACTCTGGCAGCTCGGTGTTCTGGCAGCTATCTCCTTTTATAGAGGACCCGGAAGTGCTTCAGCTGTTCCATGATCACCTTCCGGCTGCACTTTCAGGTGTAATGGCAGCCCTGAACAGGAGGGCAACAGCAGGGTTGAGCTTCCCTGCGCCATGGCAGTGTAGCAAGCTGCGGTTGAGGGGGGGGTGGGGGGTGGGTGGGGGGGGGCTGCCTTCTGGTGTCCCGGGGGAAGCATTGCCCCGTGCAAGCTCCTTCCCCCGGTCCTTCCCTTATGGAGGTGTCCCGGCTTGGTAAGCATCCTGGATGCCCATTACACTATATATATATATATATATATATATATATATATATATATATATATATATTAGATAGATAGATAGATAGATAGATAGATAGATAGATAGATAGATAGATAGATAGATAGATAGATAGATAGATAGATAGATAGATATGTGTGTGTGTTTGTGTGGTTCTGCTGATCAATTGGTATCAATCTTTCTTAAAATGGGTATGGATTTTCTGTATATGTTACTTGTTTTCCATGGATAGCAATCTTCTGAATTTTAGTAGCTGCTTTTAATAAGCTTTTATCTAGTACTCTAGGGCAAAAACAGAAACAGTGAGCTGTGGATAAAAAGTACATAAATTAGTGTACTAACAGCACAAAAACATGTAATAGTTAATCCAGATTTCTGAATACATGTATTAGTCACATCCGGTAGACTTTGTGCACAATACAAGGTGTGAATCATTTAATTTTAGCCCTTTTGTTAATAGTAGACTTGTCAGATGATTTTTTATAACGCTTTACCCTCCCAAATTTCAACGATGAGCTATTTTGGCAGATTGCAGCATATGTAATGCGTTTCCATGGCAGCATTAACCCAATGAGTACTTGTGGCCTTTGAGAGATCGGCACCGTTTCCACAGCAACCCTAATCTAGCCTGGGTTGAAAATCATGCAAGATTCTTTTTTCCTTTTTTTGTAATTTTTCTGTTAAATCCTTTAGGCAAATGCTTCTCTTATCCACGACTGAAGTTTCCACTTTTGTCTTGTTGCATGCATTCGTGTCTGTCTGTTACGCCACATATACAGCTATGAGCAAAGAGATATAAATTCATATAAATAAATTTGTGAAGTATGAATACTGTATATACTGTATGCTAAACCTACCATCTAGACCCATTTGGATTCCTGACTACGATATCTTCTGTACCATCTTTGTAGTTTGCACATGTAGTATTTGCCATGGATTATGGTTCCTCCTACTGTCCAAGACTTTTATTATGATGATTAGCAATGTGCTATGTGCTCAGTTTTTGCTGAAATTAACTTGAGGCATCATTTAAGACACCTTTCTGGATTCTGCTGTTGGGCTGGGATAGATTCTAGCTTTTCTTGACACATGAACTCAAAATGCAGACATAGACTAGAAAGTAGAAATTTCTAACCTGCTTTGACCAGGGGTCTTCAATAAAAACATCAACAACTGATTATCATTATAGTACAGCTCACAAGATTATTTATTATTTTCAGTCTTACAACAGTACCTGCATATTTATGACTTGCGCCAAATTCCTCTGATATGTTACGGAGGCATTAAGGATTGCTCCCTGTAATAGTTTGATGAAAGGTCTACATTAACTGGCAATATAGTTATGGAAAAGTAAGCATTAAAACATAGAGCTTTATCAGTGTGATTGTAGCAACTAAGAGCAATGCATTTGCAATTTTCACTTGACATTCACTCTGAAATGCTAGCAAAATAATTAAGACAATCCGACGCCCGGTGTAAGAACAGGAACGGAAAACGGTGAGAAAGGAATTCAGAAATCAAGAAGAAATAAATACTTCTTGAAAGATGCAGTGTGCATGTAGAATTTCCTGCCAAGCAGGATTACATGTGAAAGTGATAAATAAATCAGGCTTTCCGATTTTATGTACTATGGCCATGGCATCCTGATACTTTTGTTGCATGTATCTTGGACTTCCTGGAAATGTGGTCGGTAATATGATCATTTTGCCTACACGTACGTTGTTATTTTCAGCGTTTGCTTGCAGTGAATCTGTTTTCAAACATTGTATTGTTCCACGCGCAGATCTGGTTGATGTAATCTGAGATAGTTGAGACGCGTGCCCTCTGTTTTAACATACGCATCTACAAAGTACTGTTGGAATAGTTTGCCACTGGAGTGCAAAATACTAAATGTATTCCTCATTGCTAATCTGTACGTGTAAAATTGGCATTGAATAAGCCGTATTCGCTTGGCGGTTATTTTATCGGGAACATGTTGTAAATCTTTGTGCCAACCAATGTCTCCGTAAGGGAATAAAAGTGGGTAAACCCTAGGATCGCAATTCATATTGAGAGTGGAAATCTGTTTACAGGAGTTGCGTATGGGATAAATGCAAATGTCCCTTTCGGCAGGCGTTTCGTCATCTTCTCCGACGAAAATCGTTGCAATGTTGGGGCATTGTATTGTCGTAAATCCTGCCTAGGGTTTTCCTTGAAAACCATTCGTACAGATGCTGTTGGATTGGACTGAGTGATTTCATGCATGTGTTTGTATGATTTAGCGAAGGGGTTGATGGTTCTGAGCATGGAATCTAGCTGGAGAAGTACATTTTCGCTGCATGCAGAGTTTGCTTTATTTTGTAATCGTACTTCAGTAGCTTGCGCTGTGTCAAAAACATACAACTGTCCATATCCTGGAGAGGTAGAAGTGTTAGCGTATAGTGGTGAGATTTGGTGATAAATTTGCCGCATGTATTTTAAAACAGTCTGTGGCCAGGAGGTTGAGTTATCTGTGCACCCATGGAAGCAAATGCTAGAGAAGAGTTGTATTCTCAAATGTGTTCACGATAATTTTTAGCTTCTGATGTTTGCTGTGTAAGAAGCTGTTGTAAAGAAACAGGTGGCTCCTGCAAAGGTGGTAAAGCTACTTTACTGTTGTGGCAGCACCTCGAGTACTTGTTGGATGCATTACGCTCAGCAGGCCAGTATAGTGCATGACATGGAATACGACCAATAGGAATCGAGAAATGCTGTGTCGGCTGCATATGGGCGGGACCGGTTTTGAAGCGGAAGCAGGACGAACCAGAAGAGAAATATATATAAGAGATACTGTATCAAATTTCATTTACATTTTACATTTAATTGTTTAACAGATATTTTCATCCAGAATAACTAGAAAAGAGTTCATCATAATTGAATAAGGAACCAATGTGGTGAATTGTTTAGGATCAAGTGTTGTGAGACAAAGGAAGAAAATTGATCACTTCAAGTGAAGAGCTCAGAACAAAATACAAGAGAGTTACAATTCATAGGATATGAAAACCTAACCAATAATATCAGTTAGACAAAACTTCAGACAACAAGAGAGTCTTGAAATGCTTCTTAAACACATTGAGGATGTATCAGAACATCAAGCTTGCAAAGATCAGTCAGCCTGGGTGCAAACTTTACTCCATTGTAAGTACAGTGGCGGTGCTCAAAAAAGCCTTTGGGCCTCATCTACTCGTCAAACACTGGTGTTCACATGTGGCCAAAGCATTCTATAGGCAGACATACTGCATAATCCATGTGTGATATCACATGTCATACGGTAACAGAATGAAACAATCAAAGAAAGCAAAGAAAATCAGTATATAGAATACTACAACATCTTGAAAAACTACGTATAAGATGACCTATGTGCCATGCAACACTAGTAAAAAAAATACATCATATTAAAGGATTTTGAAATGCACATTAGCTCTGCTTAGATTCTTATCTTTTGTGCAAATAGAGATTTTTGTAGAAGAGGGCTACTGGAAGCTCAGCACATTTGGTGCATGACAAATATACATAATCAACAATTTCAAATAACTTACTGTCTAACAAAAAGAAGAACTCAGTAGTCATAGCTCCATGATGTTAACCATAGTAATGTTTTTACTTTTTCACATAATGCTGATTAAAGTTTCCAAAAAACAAAATAATCCATCAACAATTTTGAGTATCTCATCATTTTCAAATGACAATATACATTCCGCTACCATCAACGTGAATGCGCCATGTTCATGGCTTTCTTTGTTGTTTAGTATCAGGTGATGGTTTAGTGAGCAGTGCAAGGTGACTCTAAAAGCAAAATTCTGTCTTTAATGGAAATAATTAAACAAGTTAGCCTTGAAAAGGATTATCAGCGCCTTGTATATGGTCAAATCATATGCTCATTAAATAATTTTTATTGTTACCACATACAGCAGGTATCCCACTTAAAGACTGACACAAAATTTTGTTTTTTGATTCAGTTTAGGGGCAGAAAAAATAACATTTTCCATTCTATTTCTCTTTTGACAAAATAGATTAGTAAAAGCATTTATTTCCTGTCAGAAATTGATATTTTTTCTGCTCAATGCCAAAAATATTATTACAGATAGTAGCTATAAATGATTTGACTTGCAGTATAAACCTCTGAATTTATGTGGACAAAGCTATAATTTAATGACTTTTTATTTGAGTCATCTAAAATATGTTAATGTTCTTCATTACAAAATACTTCATGCAATTAGGCATTCTTAAAATATTTAGCTATATATTCAATAAAGGTACACTTTAGATGTGTGAAGCATCACCATTATTTGGAGATAACCCTTCCGGATTTTGATGCGATTCACTTTTTTTTATTTGCCCCTTACTGAGTAACAATATTCTTTCCAAACTTTTGAAAGTGTTGATTTACAGAAATGCAGTATTTGTAAAGTGGGCAGCTTAGGTTTTTCTTTGACAGAGTGTGCCATGAAAAATCTTGTCTGACACAAAGTTTGTTTGACTTGTCTGTTACAAGAAACTTATAAAAACAGGATTTTACATCGTGATGGTGCACGTGTAATAAAAAAAAACCTCATTAAAGAAAAAAATTACGTGGGTTTTATGCACACACTTCATTTCTAGGTCTAAAGTCCAATGGCATGAGTGAGACTAGATGGGTGTTCATGCCTAGGGTCGTTTATTACTCTACATTATGAGCAACGTGGATGAAATAGTGTGTTATAAGACACTGGAAAAGAGTCCTTCACTGAAAATCAATACTAAAAAATAAATCAAACTCAAAGCAAATTGAGTATTTGTCTGTAATTAACGTAAAATTCAGAAATAAAATTTGTTCTGAATATCTTATTTAAAGACTTTCTACTACATACTGCCTACATAAATATAACATATCTTCCATGTCACATAACTGACAATGGGGCTCATTGCTGTATGTTGTGGAAAACCAGCCCCAGCCACAGACAGGCAGACACCAACAGTTCCAAATACACGCCTTTATTTACAATATTTACAACCAGTAAAATCCCGCACACAACCCAGTGTCCTTGCACCAATCACCGTCAAGTCCGGGCCTTTCAATGATCCAGCCTTCCTTCACTGCCTCAACTCCTCTCCTCCGAGCTTCCCCCTCTTCCTTCCGACTCCGGCTGACAACTGGAGGGAGGTGACCCCTTTTATTTCCACCTGGACGTGCTCCAGGTGCCCCCTGATGAGCTTTGTGCGGCACTTCCTGGTGTGGCGGAAGTGCTGACGTCCAGGGCTCCTCACTCGTCTGGGCACCCCCTGGCGGTGACCACTGGCCCCTATAGAGTTGAGCTTCCATGTTCAATTCCCGTGGCCCCCATATAAACCAAGGCGGCTTCCCTCTCATGGTCCGGGGGGGGCATAGTCCCTCTCTCGGTCCTTCTAGGCGTCCCGGCTGGGCACAGCCCCCAGCTGCCCACCACAATATATATATATATATATATATATATATATATATATATATATATATATATATATATATATATACATATATATATATATATATATATATAAATATATTAAATATGAAAAAAATCTTGAAATGAGACAAGACTTTTTGGAAGAGATTTTTCAAGTCCCACGAGATGAGACTTTGACCATGAGATTTTTTTAAGTCCCGCCCTCCTCTCAACAATATTCAACCATACACACGGCCATCTCACCTCTCATTCGTGTGAATGCTTTTGACACAGTTCCTGCTTTCTTAACTCTTATAAATTTTAACATTTTCCACACTTTAAGTTCCCAATTAAAGAAGACATATTATGTCCAAATCTTATTGAAGAATTTCATCACAAAGGGTTATCAATAGAAAAAATGAGTACACAGGCAATCCTAGCACCGAGAAACGATGAAGTCAAATGAATTAACAGCAAAAATGTTGATTGGTTTCATGGCAAATTGGTTAAATGCGTATCAATAGACTATGCTGAAACAGTTGCTGGTGATTGTGAAGATGAAAACAACAACTTACAGTATCACAAACAATATGTACAACCATTACTACTGTCCACTGCACGAATTACAGTAGAAAGAAGGATGTATCCAAGAAAGGTAATGTAGTACATCTTCTGTGGATAACATTACACAACAAAGGAGATCTTGATATGCCATTCGTAATAAAATGTTAACAGTTTCCCGTTAGAATAGCTTTTGCAAAGACAATTAACAAATCTCAGAGCCAAACATTCGAAAAAGTCATTTTATTTAATAGAGAGAAAGAAACAAAATTCAGTCACGGTCAATTATACGTTGCTTGTCACGATGAAAGTCCAAGCACAGAATTAAAATTCAATGCAATATTAACGAAAATTTTATTCAAAAAACTGTTTTTACTGAAGTTTTACAGTAAAAGTGTAAGTTTAAAAAGTATTTGCGTGTTAATTTCAAGCCAAACTGAATAAAATCGTACTATGCAATGAATAACTGTAACGCAACATGAAACATAATTTACTTTCAAATTATTATGTTTTACTCTTTTTTAATATGGTTAATTACTCACTGTAATGTAAAATAGTTCTATTATGCATATGTAACAATTCACATGACAATAAAAATCTGTTTAAATTGTACATCTGCATCCCCATACGCGAGCGACAGAACCACAAAGAGGCTAGCGCGTAACCCAGGCACGGGGGTTGGCAAGCGAAACGAGCAGGCGGCTAGTGTGTATATAAAAACATATCTATTGCTATGAAAAACAAGCATTTGAATGGTGTTAATCATTCTTCAAAACACATACTATGACAATGTCACAGAATAATGTAATTTCAGTAAACATTAAGGAAAACTAACCCATTACTAAGAAAAAAAAGATCATTAATAATTCAGAGGGTGACAAAAACAGAATTTATAAAACCTTACAAACAATGATTCTGGAGTAATGTCCAGCTCAGCATCAAGTCTGTAATGGATAAAGCAGAGTTTGAACACAAGCTTAGAAACGTCTAATAGATGACCCACTGATATAAACATTTCAGAATTAAAAGCACCAGAATGTACCAGAGTACTATCATGATGTAAATGGTACTTCAGTCATTTCTGGTAAAATGGTGGCATTTAAATGTGCGGAATCACATTAGAAACCTTCGTCCCACTGTACTGAAAATTCATGGTATTAGCTGTAGACAAACAAAAGATAGTGCAGGTGAGTCAGTATTGCAAGCTACAAACCACAATTGAGCTACATTTTTTAAATGTTCTTCTTAACTATCTGGAAAGTGCTATAAAATGTTTCTCTATCCTGTAATACTTGTTATTTGGATTAATTACTGATTCAGAGAGTTTTCCTCAGTGAGTAAATTACACTTTCCAGCAGTTTAACATTTGGCTGTATAAGGTACTGTTGATTTGGTGGTGATGGCAAGTCAACACATGAGAGTGGAGCTGGAAAGTGTCTTCGTAATCAACACATATAGTGATCAACTGCGAGCACACAGGCATATTATACACAGTAACTGCATCCGATCTGCACGAGTACTTTCATTCTATGTGGCAAAAATGACTGTTCACGCAGGTAATAAAGTGACCTTAATCTTTATGAACAAGTTGTTACATTTTCACCTGTATTTTATTTATTTATTTATTTAGATTTAAGCAGACCTCTGTGTTGTGTTAAATAGGTTGTTTGTATGAAAAGGGTAGAATTTGAATGGGCATTAGACATATAGGAAAAGCTTTATAAAACATGTTTATCGGTTAACATCTGTGGAATATCTGCTTTAAGGCCCAATGGTGCACATTCCCAGCAGATGTGCAAAATCTTTCTTCAGTTATTGAAGTTTTTATTAAAATGTTTATAACAAACTTAAACTTTGTCCTATTTAGCACTATTTTTTTCCAATTTTCCATTATACAGTAGTCTCAATGTAACTTCTTACCTAGAAAAAGTTTTCTTTTTTAGCAGGTGAAATTGTCTTTGTGCCTTGAGCTACAACCCTATTTCTGGCTGAGGAGCTAGCACTGGCTCTGCACTATTCTCAGTTTTTCCTCAGGTTCAAGGGTATGTTTAACCTGAACATTTCAGTTTAGTGACGGGACTTGAAGACTACAGCCCCCTTAGTCTCTACATAACAATAAGGAGCATTTTTTGTTTTTTTAATTGCTTGTCAAGGCTATGCAGTACAAACCAGCAAAGGGAATTGACAATTCCTGTACCATTTGCTCCTATAAAGGTGGCCATAATAATGTGAAAAAAAAAAAGCAGATCATTATCAGGAATACATTGAGCACAAGTCATTACATGACCAGAATAGGACCGAGTTTAACTTTCATGTTCACCCACCACTAAATTTGAAAAAGCCACCAAGGAACCCTAATGTGTGCTCTTTCCACTTCATGGAAAGGAAGCCAGCAGTATGATGCAGAAGAACATCAATTCAGAAAATGCTTATTTTTCAAACATCAGGCCGCACAAAGATTACCACTTCTAGAGGACAGCGTGATACAGCTTATAGACAGCGTATTTTACTGTGCAGTAGATAGTTACGTGGCTTTCAGTTTGCTTAATTTTTAAATCTTTATTGTTGCATTTTGTCAAATTACGATGATGTCACAATGATTTGATGTCAACTGTGACAGAACAACCTCCCATTGTTTGGCAGATTTTTTGTAATGTGAAATGTGAGTGAACTTGAATATTTCACAAGACATTAGCTAAAGAGGAACAGACATTATTAGTTAAGTAATTTAATTTAAACATTAGGAAAGTCTGCACTCATAAAGAAGAATTCTGATATGACCTCCCCAGAATTTTCAAACCAAAATCACTATAAAAAATAAATAAAATTTACCCTCTGTTTATATTAAAAGACACAGTAGTATGATCAAACTGTAGGAGAAGAGGGAAGAATGAGGTCTGGTCAATCAACTCAATCATGATAATTTTTAAAAAGCAATTTATCTCAACAGCATCTCTAAAAATAGTATAACCTTCACTTCATAATACAGTATTTCTAAGCGGGAGTAAGCAAGTTTTAGGAAAAACAGCAAATTTAATATGTGTCAAAAATGACCCTTGTACTTCAGATGCAAAAATACAATTCAAGCCCACCTATTTTAGAGTCATCAGTATTGTCTTGCTATCTGCAGAATCACAAATGAACTTCCGTTTCTGAGGAAAGTGAGGATAAATCTTGTAACTTAGTTACTATTTCTCATCACTAAAACAGTTAATTTATATTAATTGATAAATACAATTGAGGTATGTCATCAGCATATTTATATAAGATATTATTTGAACTTCAAATTTACATCTTACAATGTCAAACTACCAAATATAGAGGGAGGCAAGAAAAGAGTAAATAGTCATCAGACTTTGGATGTATCAAAAAGAGCTGATAATTGTAAAACAAGCCAACTGAAAAATAGCACCTGGCAGGCAAACTAAATTCTCACGCCAATGTAGCAGAATGCACAAAAATCAACAGTTTACCATCTAAACAAAGCAAAATTAAATAAATGATAAAAAATGGGTAACAGTGCCAAAAACATTGTCAGTCAGCTGATAAACCTAACACTAGTAAAAAGACATTTGATAAAACTGAAACATAAAAAGAATAACTTAGTGATCAGTCTAAGTCTAGGTCTTTCTTAACTAAAAAATTATAATATATTAGATTATAATTATTATACAGTATGTTATAATACAGTTTATAACAAATGTATTTATTTAGTGTTAAAAAATGTTGGAAATTAACTAGTTGAATACAATTTGTCACACATGTTTCAATTCATTCACCCCTCATACCGTACACCAATCCTATTCAGCTCTCACTTCCCCTTACCTTTGTGAGTAAGAGGAATATTTGCTTTTCAGTCCACTCACTTAGTCTTTTCATTATTTTAATGGTAGACATCAAGAGATTAATAATGTTTCTGGGTAGTCCGTAGCAAGATGCCCTGACCAGAATAGCACAATTATACAGAGCCATCAGAGCCAAATCATTCAAAAATGTAAACTCAAGTTGTAAGGGATAATAAATTAACAATGCATTAATCTTTATGTAACTAAGAAATTTTTGAAGTGAATCTATTTCTTTTTCTTGAGCAAAGTCACAGCTTCTATTGTGTGAGAAGGAGAAGGGCATGCAGTTTGCTATAAGCGTGGTTTTGAATAGCCCTTATATGCAGTGATGCCGTTTAAGAAATCTCTATTATAAAAAAAATCTTGGAAGGAGACGAGACGTGATTTTCTCAGAGAGACACTTTCACGCCCCGCGAGATATAGTATAATCAGACACATTTCTTGTAGAGAGAAAGAAATGATATTCACTTATGGGCAGTTATATGTTGCGTTGTCACGATGTAATTCCAAACACGGAATCAAAATTCAATGTGATATTGATGAAAAGGTAAAAGCGAAAAGAGATTGAATATATGGACATAGGTGATATGACAGAAGTGTGCCGCGCGAGATGCAGATCACGTGACATGGCAGCAGCAGCAGCAAGGCACCAGCTGATCGAGCAAAGAGGAGGTAAAAAAAAAACTGGATGTGTTTCCCATTGTATCACCGTTTAAGAGGGGGTTTCGGAGGAGTGACTGCGTCTCCTCTGGGTGCGTTCAGCCCCTCTCTTCAAAACGTGAGCGGTAGAGATGTGAAGTAGCTGGCGCATAGTGCAGGCCGGAAGGTGGGGGTTGGCAAGCGAAGCGAGCAGGGGCAAAGCCACCTAGTTTAATAAAATAACAGAAAAAAGGCAATAGTCTTCCAGTCATATCCAAAGATGTTATCACCAACACATTTATGTGGACTGCAAATTGGTGGTCAGCTCAAGCAAGTGTAGATTTTACTGTAATTAATTAGTGCAGACAGAGATGACAGGTTTTTCCCTTACCCACCTGGGAGGCCATGAAGAAGAATGATTGCAAAGTATGGAAGTATGTCTTTAGAACAGTGATTCTGTGTTTTACGCTCAGACTTGTGGCTTGTAAGGAAGACAAAATAATAGTTTGACAGGCATCCCATCTGGATTGCATGATGCCTTCTTACCTGTCCAGGTGGTCATATTGGAGGAGGCTCAGCACCAGGAACAAATGGACATCCCATCCAGGATAGGCGCTGCTCCCTGCCTCATTTGGGAGACAGGAATGCTAGATGGACAATAGGAGACTGGCTTCCAAGGACAGATGTGCCTCCCTAATGACAGTGTGCATCTGGTGTAGCTCCACTTGAAAACCACAGTGCTGCATGGGACCAGTAGCTCTGCAGGGCAGCCTTGTTAGGTTCCTTAGGTGCAGCAAGGGGGCAGTATCTGTGAGAGGCCTACCTTATTGTATGACAGTTCTTTATGACCTGGAGGTGCTTCCTAAATGCAGTGCTCATCATACCAGAAGTACTCTGGGGCCTAAAATAAATACAGCCCCTTCATATTACTCGGGTGAGATGGTTTTGGAAGAGGCAAAAGATAATGCTCACTCAGCAAGGAGTGGAGGTCTGAAGGAAGGAAGGAATGAAGCAGAAGAGAATTTGTATTTGTGAGGAACTGAGACCTGTAATAAGATATTTTGTTAAAAATAAACAAGCCTTTTGATCCTGTAACTATAAACTTCAGAATCAGGCTTTTAATTTCTTTACTGTTGTATAATCAATACTTCATTGCCTTCCTTTTTCTTCCATAATGTAGTTGTGTCTATTGACCTTATTTTTAACCTGATTAGGAATGTTATAGCTTTTAAGGAAAGCCATGTTTTAGCAACAGCAGTATCGTATTGGCATCTCACTGTTTTCATTCTACTTGATAGCATTATTAACCATATCAAAACAACCCTATCTATGGCTAACTTACTGATCATTTTTATGGTGTCCATTATCATAATTATAATGACAGTCCCATTTATAGGAATGAACTAGTGGCATGTACAGTAGTACTTTTTGTGCGAGTATATGAATTATTGAGCTGATATGTGTTCATGATTTTATTTGTTTGAATTTGTGCCCTGCCTCAAATTTCAATGGCCTATTTGGCAAAACAATATTTCTGCTTCTATAATTTCACTAACTAATGTATGCTGTCTACAGAATTTTAATTTCATTTACAGGAGTATTTATGTAAATCAGATTTGCTTAATTTAAACTTTAAATAACACAAGGACACCTATACTGATGTTTCAATTTGGGCATTTTTTATTTAGCATTCCAGTAACAACTGTGTAAGTAATCTATTAAATTAGCTGACCTCTGCAGGGTGCAATTACAGCTCCATTAATTACATTTTCAAAGCAAAATGGCATATTTGAAATTGAAAGAAGTTGTGCTGAGTATTCCAGAAACACTACCTTTAGATTACCATTCCAGCCAGTGCTTTAATCATAAGCTTTTAATTTATTATTTTGTTCAACCAACCAAAGAATATCCAGTCAAGTGATAAAGACTGGAACCAGAACAAGTCCACATTCACTGACACACCAATGTCCGCTCACATAGGATCAACCAATTAGAATTGTTTCCTGCTTTGTGCCCAGTGCTGTTAGGATAGGCTCCAGTTCTATGTGACTGTGCAATGGATAAAGTCAAGTCAAGGTTACTGTCATGTATGCATGGTCCAATGAAATGCATATTTGTATATCCCCTATGAAAAGTTGATAAAAATACAATACAACAAATATATATAATAGGTACGGAAAATAAACGTATGGGTGTCTTTTTCTGCTTCTCTCATTTTATATAGGTTTTTTGCAGCCTTCATATACTTTTTGTTCCTTTCGGATGTTTTTTCTGTATTTAGTTTCCTTAACAATTAATTTCATTTGTTGTTTTTCTTTTTGTTCATTACTGTTTTATGTTCTTATGATTTACATGTGTCTTTTTGTTTCTATGATGTTTTTTTTTTTTCCATTTCCATGTAGTTGCTGTGCAAGCATTAGCTGATGGAGTATCAGCCACCATTTTAATTAAGAGTGGTGGTTTTATGAATTAACTGTCCGTACTAGAGACAAAAACAGGGGAAAGACATTCACAAATGATTCAAAACATGAATCAAAATAAATTGATTTGTTTAGGCTTTCTGGTATCAGTTCTTGGTTTTCTTGGCTTTTTCTTGGCTATCTATGATTTCCAGCTTTGTCCCCTATATGAAGAATGCCGATTATTTTGACACTTCCCTATCTCACAGTTGCAATTTTAGAGTTTATTACCTCTACCACCCAAAAAATAAAAATAAACGCACTCCTGACATGTTGTTTTTTGGTATCCTTCAATAAGGGCGTGCACAAAAAGGTGAGCCTCAAAAGGGCGACCTCAATTGGGCGTGGCGAATAAAGGCGCGCGTAAAAAAAGTCGAGCTTCAAAAGGGCGACATCATTTGGGCGCAATGTGTAGCCTTCGACTACGAGTAGATCTGCACCTTTGTTGCTCTTCACATATTCCAGAGCCATTTGAACTAAATTATCTACGAACGCCTTTATTTGCTGCGTCCAATTGAGGTTGCCCTTTTGAAGCTCGCCTTTATTTACGCATGCCTTTATTTGCTGCGCCCAATTGAGGTCGCCCTTTTGAAGCTCGCCTTTTTGTTCGCGCTCTTATTGAATAGAACCTTGTTTTTTAATGGGAAGAGGATTAGGCTGTTGTTCACAGATTCTTTAGTTTCTTCTGTAAACTTTAGTGCATTCATGCCATTTTCACACTTATTTTTTGTTTTGTTCGTTTAAATTGTGTATTATTTGCATGATGATTTTCCATTATTCTAGGGATCCATCATGGTCATAACATCATGACAATATACGTTGATGACCCGGTAAGTTGGCGTTTGACATCATAGTTGTTATTTTCCCACTTACATGTCTGGAAGTATGGGAAATGAATTAGTGTTTCTGATTTGGATTAGAAAGCAAGACTTCAGTTTGTTCTTATTCATGTTTGCTTTGTACTTTTGCACATTGTGCTTTGCATATTTTTTTGCATGCATAGTTTTTGTGTTATTACTTTTTTAGTCAAGTTTGAGTGGACTCTGAAGTTTTTTTCAGTGTGTGTGTTGTGCTTTTCATTTTCTTGCTCTTTAGGAGCTAGTTTTTGGGTATAAAGTTTGTGTATGTGAAGGTAAGAGAATCAAATCCTTCAAGATTCAGCTGTAGATTCTTTGGTTGTAGTACTTTATTCCAAGGTTTTGATCTACTTATTGTTGATTAATTTAGGGCACCTCAGCAATCCCTTTTTTTCCTTCAGAAAAAAGTATCGAAAAGACATTTGTTCAGGAGGCTTGAGGGAAATAAAATGTAAAGAACTGAATAGGTTCATGTTCTTATTTCATGTTCTTAGAATGAGATTAAGTCATTTTTTTCACTTTTGAGTCGTTTTTCTGAAATCAAGACCTTTCTTATTGATAATATGTCATATATCTCTCTTTTATTAAAAAAAAAAAAATCTTGGGACGAGACAAGACTATTTTCCTGCTACGAAACGTGATCTTTTGAAGAGAGACAGAGAGACACTCTCACATCCTGCGAGACAGTCAAGTCATGTCATACTTACAGCCTTTGGAAGCAAGTCCCGTGATACACAGGCAGAGCAGGTTAGAGATAATGGAAGTAGGAAAATTTAAAAGTCTCAAAAAAATGAGAGTAAAGATCACATTAGCACAAACAAATGGAAAGTATTACTCAGTGAAATAACGGAACAGCAAAAAGAGATCAAATAGTATTTGAGGATGTCTGGGGCAGAAGAGAGACAAGGCAGTAAGACAAAAGGACAGCTGCTGTACAGGCTTTCAAACGTTCGAAGCGCCGTGCAAACAAACAGAAAATATTACTCTGTGAAATAACAGAACAGCGAAAAGAGATCAAATACTGTTTGAGGATGTCTGGGGGAGAAGAGAGACAAGACAGTGAGACAAAAGAACAGCTTCTGTACAGGCTTTTAAACGTTCAAAGCGCCGCACAAAATGCAGATCACGTGCACAGCAGCAGTTGCAAGCCAGCAGCTGATCAAGCAAAGATGAGGTAAAAAAAAATTGTTTCCCATTCTATCACCATTTAAGAGGGGTTCTGAAGGAGCGACTGCATCTACTTGGGGTGCATTCAGCATTCCTCTTCACAACGGCGCGTAGCGCTGGTCAGGGGGAAGGGGTTTGCAAGCCCCACTAGCAAAAAAATAAAAAAATGTAGATACAGATACTGTACAGACCTACAAATACTTGAATGAGATGGTGGCAGAGTGGGTAGGCCTGCTGCCTCACAGATCCAAATTCTTGAGCTTGACTCCACACCCAATTTCTCTCTTTCACGTTTTCATTATGTCTGGGCGGGTTATTTTTTTTCACTGTACCCCATTTTACTTCCCAAAGACGTACATAACTGTTAGATTCCCAATTACAATGGATTCATGATACACTGCTATAGTTGCTACTTTTCTTGGAATGGACTCTGGCCCTCAGTTGCCCTCAACTGATTTTGGGAGGATTACGAATGTGATTATCTTATATTTTATGAGTTATGCAGAATCATAGTGTAGTGCATCTGCAATAATTCCATTTCTAAATGCTGGTATCTTCTAAAACATCAGCAATTATACTGAGTCTTTGTCACTATTAAAAACAAAATTATTATGCAGCATAGCCCATATAAGATTGCAGAATTTTATCTAAGATATGTGTTGATCTTTTAGTTATTAAATTATTACAATTATTATATAAAGAGAAAAATCTCAGTCCATAAGTCACAGGATAAAAATGCTATAGTTAACAAGTAACACATAACACTTTGCTTTGGCAGAAACAACAAAGTCCATTCTATTTTTTAAAAGTTCTCCTCTTCTTTCTCCTCACAATTTGATCAGGCCAATAATTCTAAAGGTTAATAACCTTTAATGTGAAGGTTATTGATCTGTCTCTATTGAATCTTTTTTTTTAACTTCTTCTTCGCCATTTAGGACATAGCTGGATGTTTCCTGGAAGGAGAACTTTGAAATGTTTACCATGCATATACCCTTCAGGAATTTAAAGACCTTCACCTATTTAATGACAGGATCAGAGTGACAGAGCAAAAGCATCATGACAGAAAGGTTTCAAGGTAGCCAACAAAGGAAGGTCACCCTGCCAAACAGAATAATTGTCTGAAATATCAAAAGGGAGAATTAAACTGATGAGATATCAACTAAAGCCTTTATTTCACTGATGCAGTACATTCTGTAATGGATTGTTCAGATAACACAACTTTTTGCGCTCATATCAAAATGCATTTTTAAATTTAATTTACTGAAACATTGCTAACCATATTTTAGTAATTGTAAATTTGGTATTGTCAGTATGCATTTGCTGCCGTTAGGACACTTTAAAAGAACAGGCCTTTAGAACATGAAAGCATATTATGATAAAGGTTAATTTACATGCACCCACTACACAAAAACTAAAATTGTCTCTGTCTTTACTTTTTGTCCACTATAAACATTGTAATAAATGAGAAGTCACACTCATAAAGGTTTGGGTTTTTAGCCCCATATACTGTAAACAAAAACCGGTCAGTAGTTTTCATAAAACTCAAAAAGACATTAAAGGGTAGGAAGACGGACAGTTTATAGGGAAGGACCAGAAATTAGAATGTGGGATGCTGGGAAAATCGTGGTGGTCAATGGGAGTCTGACGTCATCAATGGGGAGCAGAGGGAAGAAAGGAACCCGGAAGTGGTGTAGCTCTTTCAGTCGTCCGGGCGGTCTTACGGCGGCGGTGTCTCAGTCTTTCTGAAGAAACAAAGAAAGAGAGGTTAGTATGCTGCCGTTGTCCCCTGGCAGGACTAGTCGCGGTGCAAATCGGGTCCTTAAGCTGCTCCCCAAGCGCTCGTGCGTGACATGATTCCCCCCCTTCAGCTCAGACCCGATGGGTCACGCGGCCCGAACCGAGAGATCATGAACCCGAGAGAGCGCATCAGCATTGGCTTGCAGGTTACTTCGGCGATAAATGACAGTGAACTTATATGGCTGCAGGTCCAAAAACCACCTGGTAACCCGAGGATTCCAGTTCCTGTGAAGGGCCATCCACTGGAGGGCTGCATGATCCGTCACAAGGGTGAACTACCAGCCCAACAGGTAGTACCACAGGTGAGTTACTGCCCACTTGATGGCCAAGGCTTCCCGCTCCACCGTGGCATACCTCGTCTCCTGGTCCAACAGTTTCGGGCTTAGGTATATCATGGGGTGTTCGACACCGTCGATGCTCTGGCTCAGCATGGCAGGCACCAAGACCTGTGTCCGAAGCATTGGTCTGGAGGATAAAAGGAAGTGAAAAGTTAGGAGTCCTTAATACAGGTGCCGTTGTGAGGGCCATTTTCAAGTCACTGAATGCTGTTCCGTCTCTTCATTCCACACCACATGTAAAGGGGCCCGTTTCTTTGTCAATTCTGTCAAGGGGGCGGCCCTCTCAGAAAACGGAGGTACAAACTGGTGGTAGTAGCTCGCTAATCCTAAGAAAGCTTGCACCTGTTTCTTGACCATCGGACGGGGCCATTCCAGGATGTCTTTAACTTTAGAACACTGTGGCTTCACCAGACCTCCTCCCACTAGGTAGCCCAAATATTTGGCTTCATTCATCCCAAAGTAACACTTCCGAGGGTTGATATGCAGCCCGGCTTTCACTAGCGTTAGGGGGACTTCGTAGACCTGCACTACATGTTTCTCCCAGGTGCTGGAAAAGATGACCACGTCATCAAGGTAGGTGGCACAATAGAACTGATGGGTCCTTAGCACTCTGTCTACCACACGCTGGAAAGTCGTTGGTGCCCCATGCAGCCCAAATGGGAGTACCTTGTACTGCCAGTGTCTGCTAGGGGTGCTAAACGCAGTTTTCTCTCTTGCGGATGCCGTTAAGGGAATTTGCCAATACCCCTTCATCATATCAAGGGTAGTCAAGTAACGGGCCGTCCCCAGTCTCTCAAGGAGCTCATCCACTCGGGGCATGGGATAGGTGTCAAACTTGGAGACCTGGTTAAGGTGTCTAAAGTCATTGCAGAATCTCCACGACCCGTCTGGCTTGGACACGAGGACGATAGGACTGGATCAGGGGCTATGGCTCTCCTCAATGATGTCCATGTCCAACATTTGTTGAAGATCTAGCTCCACCTCAGCACATTTCGCCTCGGGGAGGCAATAGGGCCTTTCCCTGACAACCACCCCCGGGTCTGTCATTATATTGTGCTGAATCAGCTAGGTCCGGCCCGGTGCTTAACTGACCACTTCCGGGATGGACAAGATCACTCTTTCGAGCTCCTGCCGCTGGTGGGACAACAAATTGGTACCGAGGTTAAGCGTATTTTTTTTCTGAGAAAAGGTAGAGACCGGGCCCGGGTGGAGAGCACTCTTCCCTGTCCTTCCACAGCTTCATTGAATTAATATGGTAGGCCCTCTCGCTCGGCCGACAGTTTGGTTGACTCACCAAGTAGTCGATGAGCCCTTTTCTCTCTTTAACCTCATACGGCCCTTGCCAATGGGCCAACAATTTGGAGTGGGAAGTGGGCACAAACACCCTTACGCGATCCCCTAGCTGGAATTTGCGCAGGGAGGAGTTTTAATTCCGGACCTGTACTGCTTGAGCCCTGGCTATTTGTTCTTTAAGCAGAGGTCGAATTTTATCCAATCTATCGTGTAACTGCGCAATATATTCTAAGAGGTTGGTGGAGGTAAGCACCTCCCCTTCCCAGCCTTATTTTAGTACATCCAATATGCCCCGGGGCTGGCGTCCATATAGAAGCTCAAAAGGGGAAAAACCCGTGGAGGCTTGGGGCATCTCCCAATAGGCAAAAAGCACCAGGTGTAAAAGTTGGTCCCAGTTCCTACCGTCCGCACTGACTACCTTGTGGAGCATCTGTTTGAGTGTCAGATTGAATCTTTCTACGAGGCCCTCCTTCTGTGGATGATAGACGGATGTCATAAGATGCTTAATCCAGAGCAACTTGGCAACCTCCCTGAACATATCCGATGTAAAGGGCGTACCCTGGTCTGTCAGGACTTCTTTGGGTATGCCCACTTTGGGAAAAAGCCCTACTAGTTTCCGTGCGATGTTCTTCGTATTAGCAGCTCGCTGGGGAACTGCTTCCGGGTATTGAGTTGCATAGTCAACCATGACTAAAATGTACTTATGACCATGCACCGAAAGTTCTAGGGGTCCAACTAGATCGACACCGATCCTCTCAAAAGGAATATCTATAAGCGGAATCGGGATCAGAGGAGCGCGGTCTCTCTGGGGTATATGACACAGCTGACAGACTGGGCAGGACTGACAGAAACAGCGGACCTCCTCGTTGACCCTGGGCCAATAAAACTGGAGCTTTTTTCTCTCCAGGGTTTTTTCAGCCCCAAGATGGGTGCCTAAGAGGTGGGCGTGAGCTAGTTTGCAAACCTCCTGCCGGTAGGTCCGCGGAACCAACAGCAACTTCCGCACCTCACCTTCGTGCTCCGCAAATCGATATACCAGCTCGCTATCCAAAACAAAGTAGGGTTCGCGTGGTGTGGAATCTATTGACGATATTTTGTCCGCGAACACGATAGCATTCCGGGCAAACTTCAGGGAATCATCGTTCCACTGCTCTCGTTTAAATGATGCCGGCGTAGACCGGTACTGAAAGTCTATGCCAGTGAGCGGGTCAGGAAACCGGTCCGCGGGAGCACCCGTCTGCCCCGGATCCTCATCCAGTTGTACTTCAGGGTCGAGGTCCAATGCCGAAGAGAGCTCTTTTGGGCCGCCTACACCATCATTAATTGCCAAGGAGTACAGTATGGGAGTAGCTGGGAAGGCCCCTTGACCCTCCATGGTCAGACCCAACCTAGGAATAGGAGTGGTGATAGCTCTACTGCATTCACTTTCCGACCAGGCGTGTCCCAAAATCACTGGAAAGGGGGCTCTGGCATTACGGCAACCAACAGTCATTTAGGAGTCCCTTCCCAGGTTATGTAACACTTCGTGGACTGATATGATCTGGTCTCCCCATGTACACATTTTACGCTCGTTCGTTGAGCGACCCATTGTCGCGGTAGGACATAATGGTGAGCAACAATGGTAATGTTACTCCCGGAATCAAATAACGCCACCACCGAGTGCCCATTTAATAACACCACTCTTGTATTTGTGACCGCCAGGGGGTTCGACAGAGCACAATACCTCTCTCCTTTGGCCCAGCTGCAGTCAATGGGTTCCGCGTTGAGGGGATAGGTTGGTAGTAGGTATCCCGGCTCGCCACACTTGAAACAGTGTGGTGGCGTGGGTATCCAGTCTCTCGGTCTGGCCGGAGCCTCCATGACGCGGCGGGTGGGTTCAGGGGTGGCGACACGTCCCTGCTGGGTCCCACGAGCTGGCTTCTCAGATCCCCCGAGTTGGGTGACCGCCAATTGTCACTTCAGGACCTCCAGAAGGCCGTTCATGTCCTTAAACGGGTGCCTCCGGACCTACTGGACGAGATAATTTGGCATTGCATGGATCAACCCCTCACAAGCCACTTGCTCAATCACCTGGCGAACCTGGTGTATATCTGGCCATAGCCAGCGTCTGAGCTTGCCCCAATATTCAAAATCTTGGGCCCTAGCCGGGAGTTCGGGGTCGAATTTCCAGTGCCGCCATACCCTCGCCTGCTGGCCGGAGGTTACGCCATAGCACTCGTAGAGCTCGGCCCTCAGGAGGTCGTATTGGGCGGCCTCCTCCTTGGGGAAGTCATGATAGGCCCGCTGCACAGGCCCCTTTAGGTACGGAGCCAAGACGGCCGCCCACTCCGCCCGTGGCCATTGGTTACGTGTGGCCGTCCTCTCAAATATGGAGAGGTACGACTCTATGTCATCTGCCTCCATAATAGGAATGATCGATGGTGGAAGAGGCCTCGCAGGCTCCAGCCTTACCGTTTCTGCTGCTGCCAGCCGCCTCATAGTGTCGACGAGCTCCGCCTTAGTAGCTGCTTGTTCCAGCTTGATGGCTTGGAGCTCGTTCACCAGGATATTAAGGACCTTGTTCAGATCTTGTCCTTCAGTCATATTTCGGATGTCTATCCTGCCGGCTACACCACTGTAATAAATGAGAAGTCATACTCATAAAGGTTTGGGGTTTTTAGCCCCATATACTGTAAACAAAAAATGGTCAGTAGTTTTCATAAAACTCAAAAAGACATTGAAGGGTAGGAAGACGGACAGTGGGAAGGACCAGAAATTAGAATGTGGGATGACTAAAACTGTTATGAAAATTCGGGTCACAAATACTTAAAGGTTGAGAAACGCTGCTCTAAGTTACCACAGGTCAGCTTAAAACCCTACGTAAAGTCTCTATGAGAGATAAGGTCACACTGGGAAAAGGAATGGGTCTGCTCATTCCGGAGCTGAAACTAAAGGGATGTTAGGGACAGTGTGCCCTATATGCGAACTGGTTACCTGAAATGGGCAATGGGCATGGGCACTAGTGCAAGTGAAAGAGAGATGCAGCCTGAGCTGAAGCATGCCATATATCCCCAAGATGATAAAGGGCAAGTTATGCCATTACTAAGGAGATAGTGAGATCATGGAGTGCCAAGAAGAGGTTGCAGCTCTTCGGGCTGGCACGATATCGCTGTCAGCTGAAAAAGCTGAGACCAGTATGGGTTGCAAAGTTCCTTTCTGTAGAGAATGGGCAGCTAAGGGGTTGACTTGGAGACCCACACTTATAAGGGCAGCTCAGACATCAGGGACGCGGGATGGAAAATTAGGAGTGCCTTGACAACAGAGGAAGGTTTGAAGACACAGGGTAGAGCACTATTGACTGAATTGGAGATGCTGTATGAAGAAAGAGTTTAGGACAAATGTGAAAGCTAGTGGAAAGCAGGGGTCAGATTTGAAAAGTAATGAGACTGACAGTGTCTGAATGTATTTTTAAAGACATGAGGTGAGGAACACAACTTTTTTATGTGCCTGGCCTTCTTTGGCACTTTGCTACTATGGCTGTCAAGAAGATCCCTTTTTTCCACAGTCTACTTCTTTTGAGATTATTCCACTCTGAACTGTATATCTTCTTGTATTGTCTCCAGACCTCATCAGCAAATTAAAGACAAAGTGCAGTACTCTACCTAATGAACTCTGTAGCCCCACTGGGAGATTTTACTAATTATATAAGGAATAGTTATACTAGTACTACTAGTAGTGGTAGTATTGTCATGTGTGCAAAGTACTAGAGCAAGGTGGCAAGAACAGTCTTCATGTCTGGAACACCAGTGGTGAAGTTTTTTAATTATGTGATAGGTATGGGAAATCCTACATGAACGCCCTGTCTGAACCTAAAGAGAGGCAGAGTGCAGGAATGAATAATGTAACTGGGAACACTGAAGTTATTAGACAGTCTTGATGCTTTGTGGCCATTGAGTTCAGTGTTACACGAAAGTCAGTTATACTAAGTATGGATTGAAAGTATGATGTCACCATCTTTTTTACTGTAAAGCTGAAGGACGACATTGTGTTCTTTCAATAGCTATCACATTTTTCCTCCTCTCTTAGAGGAGATACTTTACAATGTTGTTGAATAGAAGCAAACAGATTCTGTCCTAGCTGTGGAATTGTGAATGAGCTCTTTGTCCCTGCCCATATATTGTATTAGATAGGCTACGGGAGTTTCACTTGTTTTATGGATTTGGAAAATACATGATATTTCATCTATGAACATAGGTTGGAAGGTTCTTACTTGCATTTATGGTCTAATATTTATTCACTTCTTTAGATGGATTCGACTAATGAATTTGCAGATGAGGTTTGAAGATTGTCAAGTTTGGGGATTTGAGAGAAAATAAACCTTTAGTTTGTTAATTTTGTTAAAATTTTTGTCTACCTCAAATGTAATCTGTAGGATTCCCTTATGTGACTTTAACAGAATAGAAATGTGGATCTTAAGATCTGAGACCACTGTGCTTTAAGAGTTGTTTGGGATTGTGACCTAAATGATACGAGCACCGGAGGGAGCCAAATTCAGATTGGTCTTAAGTTTACCTGAGAGGCCAAGAAGACTTGCTATATGGTGCTGAGAGAAATCATTTCCTTATGTGGACCAAAGCTATTTCTGGTCTTTATGTTTTTTCAAATATATTCATATTCTGGAGCCCCCCACTTCTCTTCTTTGTATGGATTGGCCACCCCCCTCTAACATTTTGGCCCTAGACAATTGCTTAGCTTGCATATGCCAAGCATTGGCCCTAATTTGGGTATCCGATAAGCTGCCTTCTGAGCTATTACTGCTGCAAGTGCACTAGAAGGAGACCATGGGGAATATCTACATCAAGCTAAAGGGATTGTATTTCACAGTTTGCATGGAAACTCTGGGGAATTCCCTAAGAAAGGCAAAGAAAGGGAACTTTGGGCTATCCCACTTTGCTTAATATAGTTACAACGTAAAGAGAACAAGAATGTAAATATATGGCTAAGGATATAATTACATAAATATATGAATATTACCTTTAACACTATCCACACTGTTTCATATCCACTAAACCTCTAGATATATACTCCACTGAAATTCAATCTTTGTCACCTTCTAAATAGCCCTTTTTATTTCTCATTTGTCGGCAGTTGTCATTAACTTCTTGATGCATGCCCCTTTACCTTTATGCCCTGCTGCAGCAGAGAATATGAGTAGATGAGTGGCATCATCCTTTATTATCCCTGATTGTGGCCATCCACATTTTCTGCTCAACAACTGACTAGTCACTTCAAAAGAGTCATAGGTGTAAGAGTCAGAGCTACCAAAGCACTAAAATCACATTTCCTCTTTCTTTGTTCATATTTCCAATTCAGTCACAGGGACGTACAGTCGGGTTTTTCAGACTTAGATTTTTACTGAGTCACTAGATCATATGAGTTTTATTCACCAGTGAAACTAAACATTGTGTTATTTACAATAGAATAGTATTTGTTGTCTGGAACGTAGGGACAAGCAAAGAGTGTTAATATGCTTGTATTTAACATAGATAGATAGATAGATAGATAGATAGATAGATAGATAGATAGATAGATAGATAGATAGATAGATAGATAGATAGATAGATAGATAGATAGATAGATAGATGTGAAAGGCCAGGTGGTCTTTTGGCCCTGGAACCCCTGCAGATTTTGTTTTTTCTCCTGCCTAACTGGAGTTTTTGTTGTATTTACAGTCCTCCCAGCCATCTGACCTTACCTATTTTTGCTGCTTATTCTTTAATACTATTGCCTAATATTATTTATTTTTCATGTAACGTTCTCTTTGACATCTTGTAAAGCACTTTGAGCTTCAGTGTTTGTATGAAAATGTGCTCTATAACAGTTGTGACAGTAAAGGTCTGAGGGCTTAAAATTCATGATGGGAGGTAGTGTGGCTAGAGAAACACTCAAAAAGCTGCAGTTAGAGACAGACATGATAGAATACTGATTATCTCTGGTATAATAGCATAAAAAGGTGATGGGTGTAATAACAATATATTGCATTGAAAAAAACTAGAACTAAAGAAAACCTGATAATGGCCCGTTACTGTTCAGATTCTGAAAAACACCTAAAGTCTTTAATTTGTCTTTTAGGCAATTTTTACTTTACAATGCTATTTCCACAGTGCAAGCTCCTTCAGGTACGATATAGAAGTCAACCAATTTTTGTAATCTTTTTTCCTCTGGTCTGAGTCAAACAAAACGTGAGCAATAAATGAAGGTACAAATTCATCCTAGATGGGATCTTGACCTGTTGTTCAGTCTACATAGCCACAACGTATACTAAAACAGTGGTTCATTTGGACTTTATAGTTGTGGGAGAAATCTAAAATCCATGAAAGAAATCAATCTGGACACTTGAAGAACCCATATATTCCATGTAGATGGTGGTAACTCAGCCTGGAATATATGTTACCGGCAAAAGCAGGTATTGTATAGAACACGTAGGCATTCTATAGAATGTGTCACATTTTTAGGCAACGCATGAAATGTCTGTGTTAGTTTAATATGCTGTATACTTTCCCTAGTCATTGTATATAATACCTAGGCATTATATAGAATGGCTTGCAGTTTGCCTTTTGGCACTGCATAGAATGCCTAGGAAATGTTTGAAATTTTAATCGTTTTATACTCTGACGTCTCATTTTTGGCATTCTGTAGATTTCCTAGGCATCCTACACAATGCCTAATTTCACACATTGATGGTAACATACACTGAGTAGAAAGTAAAAAGTGGATCATATGATATTATTTTATTGAACTTAGAAAGCATTTGATAAAGTGCCACACAAGAGGTTGGGCATCAAATTATAACAGGTGGGAGTTCAGGGTGTAGTGTGTAGATGGGTGCAGAATTGACTCAAAGACAGAAAGTAGAAGGTTATGATGTGAGGAACCCTATCAAAACTGGGTGATGTTAAGAGTGTTGTCTCACAAGGGTCAGTGCTAGGGCTGCTGCTATTTTAATCATATATATACAGTGCATCCGTAAAGTATTCACAGCGCATCACTTTTTCCACATTTTGTTATGTTACAGCCTTATTCCAAAATGGATTAAATTCATTTTTTTCCTCAGAATTCTACATACAACACCCCATAATGACAACGTGAAAAAAGTTTACTTGAGGTCTTTGCAAATTTATTAAAAATAAAAAAATTGAGAAAGCACATGTACATAAGTATTCACAGCCTTTGCTCAATACTTTGTCGATGCACCTTTAGCAGCAATTACAGCCTCAAGTCTTTTTAAAGGTAGCACGCTTCGTGGGCAACCAGAGCATGCTACCTTCAGGCATCACCCTTCCTTCTTTATGAGCACAGTCTTGAGCTTCTGTAAAATCTTATGTTTACTTTTAAGGATAAATAAAGTATTATCTATCACTCTAGCCTGTATTTGCTTTTCCCCCTTCCTCCTAAGGCATTGCTGTCTCCTGCCCATGCCTTGTGCCACCCTTTTTAGCCTTCAGTCTTCTGATTCAACCTCCACTGATCTTAATAGATGTATTGTACACACACAAGGTGACTACAGCATTTTATAATGCCTAGACATTTTATAAAACTAGGAGGCTCTGCCCCCTGCTCGCTTCACTCACCAACCTACCGGGTGGGCACTATGCACTAGCCACTTCGCGGATCTGCCACTTACATATGGGGAAGCGGATGTACAATTTAAATAGATTGTTATTGTCATGGGAATTGTTACATAAGCATAATAGAACTAACTATTTTACATTACAGCGAGTAATTAACCATAGTAAAAATAGTAAAATGCTTTAAATTGAAAGAAAATGATGCTTCATGTTGCGTTAGAGGTATTCATTGCGTTATACGTTTTCATTCTGTTTGCCTTTGAAATTAAAATGCAAATACTTTTTAAACCTTTTTTGTCCTCGCAGTGGTAGTGCTGCTGCTTTGCAGTAAGGAGATTGGAAGATTATGGGTTCGCTTCCCGGTTCCTCCCTGTGTGGATAGCGCTTTGAGTAGTGAGAAAAGCGCTATATAAATGTAATGAATTATTATTATTATTAAACGTACACTTTTACTGTAAAACTTCAGTAAAAACAATTTTTTAACTTTTTGGCAATATTGCATTGAATTTTGATTCTGTGTTTGGACTTACATCGTGACAATGCAACGTATAACTGCCCGTGAGTGAATATTGTTTCTTTCTCTCTAATAAATAAACCGACTTTTTCGAATGTTTGTCCCTGTGATTTGTTAATTGTCTTTGCAAAAGCTATTCTAATGGGAGACTGTAAATGGTTTAATACAAATGGTATATCAAAATCTCCTTTGGTGTCTAATATTATCCGCGGAAGTGTGATGTAGTGGGTCCACAGCTCACATCAAAAAGGCCACTTTTTAAATAAATAATCGCCGCACTTGCGGCTTAGAGAGGGCTCGTAGTATGTGTGGCCAGAACGGTTCCCGGGTGATACGTGATGCGGACGGTCCTCACTTAAGTGCACAGGTGAGGAGTCGTCCGCATCTGAAATTGGTGCCGGGAGCTGCTAATTTCCACATTGGATCCACGTCCTCGTAATAAACATAAGTGCAAGGCGGCAAGGAGGGAAAGAGAAAAGTTAAGAGAGAAGAACGGAGGTTAAGGGAGAGGAAGGCTGGAGAAGTGGGCAGCCGGTGCGAGCGAGAGAAGGCTTGCTTGAGCAAAGGCAGGCAGCTGGAAGGAGAGCCCTGAGAGAATGTTTGGCCGACTCTCAGGGTGGATGGATTGGGTCACTCCTACTGAGCTTTTCAGAGGAGCAGGAGTGACCAGGATCATGAACGGCTCACCGTGTAAGGCCAAGAAGGCAGCGGCAGTTGTGGAGGCTTTGGGCGTGTTGAGCACCAGCGTGAGCGCCCTGTCCGCTGGGGGAAGAAAACCAAGTCTCGGTTGGAGCCCAACGTAGCCAGGGATCATAGGGCTACCGGATCTGATAGAAGGAGCTGCATTTTGCTGGTAGGGCGACTCCCCTGTTGCGGGGCCCGGAAGGGAGAAGCAGGGGAGTAGCCGGGGTAAAGAAGTATGCACCGGATTTTTAAAAGAAAGACTGCTTCCAGCCGTTATTTTAACCTCGTTGTTTTTAAAGGATTTTTTCTATTGTGTTTTTAACCTCCACAATTTTACCTCTGTTTTAACGGATTGTTTATTTAATGACGTATTTTTGAGACACTGCACTTTAATTTGGACACTTTGTTTTTGTTTGTTGATTTTAAATAAAAGCACTTTTGCACTTTTTGCACCATCCCCTTGCTTTGTTGTGCCTCACTGCCTAGCTCATCAGTGACATTACTGTGACATTACTGATGGTGTCGGGTTCAAGAGCTCCCAGAAGTCAGTGGAGCGAACCCACATCATCACAGAAAGATGCAATACATTACCTTTCTTGTTGCCTGTTAAAATTTTACATGTCAGATTTGTTCGACAGCATAATCTATTGATACGCATTTAACCAATTTGCCATGTAACTGATCAACATTTTTGGCATTAATTCATTTGACTTCATCGTTTCTCGGTGCTAGGATTGCCGGTGTACTCATTTCTTCTGTTGATAACCCTTCGGGATGAAATTCTTCAATAAGATTTGAGAATAATAATTCTTCTTTTTTTGTGAACTTAAAGTGAGGAAAACATAAAAATGTATAAGAACTGAGAGCGCAGGAACTGTGTCTGACAAAAGCATTCACACGAATGAGCGGTGTGAGCGGTGTGGGCCGTTAACCCTAAATGGTTGAGAGGAGGGCGGGACTTGAAAAAATCTCTTGGCAAAAGTCTTGTCTCAAGATTTTCTTTTATAATAGAGAGATATAATATAATAACAATGTTCTCAGGCCTGCTCAGTCCTGTTCAGGATATAAACTACTGATGTTCAGTTTATTTGTGATTTGATATGCAGGTAAGACCTCCATTAGTTCAAAGACCTGTAATATTTTTGTACACTCTGTTGTACCATTCACAGTGCAGGTCTCTGCATAATTTACAAATATTCTGTCTACATTTAATCTTTTTTTGGCATAATGCTTTCTGTTGCTTTTTAATTTTGCATGGAGAAAAATCACACACTTAGGCCAATTATGTGAAATGCAATTGTTGAATGCTGTAGATTCATTTTTGGATAGGGCCTGCGTTTTTTTTTGAAAGAGCAAAATCGTGTAAGATATTGCAATCTGTGAACAACTTTTGAAGGCAGAATTCTTCAGGGATCCACTTTTCAAGGAGTTTGCTGGAAAGTCTATTACTTTCGATGAGGTGGAGCAGAGTGTAACACAGTAAATAGAGTGTAGTAGAGGAATAAAGCCTCGAAAGGATACACATCCTAATATCTCTACATCCAAAAGTGTGCCGTTTTGATGTGTTACTAATGGCTGAATGCATTTTTTAAAAGACATTAATTCATATTTGTACAGTGTCAAAAAAGGTTGGAAAATAGGTAGTGAAAGTTAGAAATATCCAGAAGCCACTGAACTAACTTCAAATTCATAGCATGGTATAGTTATAATGAATCTGAGATTTGAGAATCAGTTTTGTAGTAATTCTGGAAAATGTAGTTGATTAAAACATTCAGCAGGAATCTGTTGTAACACATTTTCTTCCCTTATGCTTTACGAAAGGTAATTACTCGTTACTGTTGTCAGACACAGATTAATTAAAAGGAAAACAAAGGGCAATTCAGGTAATCTTTGCACATAATGGTGTTTTTCAGAGATCTCATATATAGTGCAAGATCTAGATAAGATATCAAAGTAAAATCTAAGGCATCAATTAAAGTGCTGAAAGTATGAGAAAGTAGGAGATGGTAACTTTAAATGGTCGACATTCTATCTTTTCAGTCTTTACATAGTAAAAGTAAATTAAGGTCAACGTTGTGATTTTAACCTTCTGTAAAATGAAGTGGGGCAGTGATCCTGATACAGGCCTCTTCAACAGAACATGAGCACACGTCTTAAAAAGGTTCAGAGAAAACAGCAACACACAGTTGTTTCTGTCAGGTCCTTAATTTGTCTTTTTGAGCATTATGGGACAAAGAAGGGCATGGGTGTCTTTTCAAATCATGACTGTGGAGTGAAGGGTCTTGCTTGCTTTTTATTTTTGCCTTTTAAATGGTACTGTAGGAATTTACCTGTGAAGTGATAAACTGGTTAGAAAATAGATGGATAAATGAATATTTATAAATAAATGGGTCAATGCTTAGAGCCTCATTTTCTATCCACTCAGAGGTATGTCCCTTGTCTAGTCCATTTATTGAGAGACAAAAGAGCATTGTGGGTAGAAGTTTAAATATCTTAAATATCTGCTTCTCTCTCTCCTGAGCTTCTGAAAAATTTCAATTTCCCACAGGGACAAGTAGAGTATTCTATCTATCTATCTATCTATCTATCTATCTATCTATCTATCTATCTATCTATCTATCTATCTATCTATCTATCTATCTATCTATCTATCTATCTATCTATCTATCTATCTATCTATCTATCTATCTATCTATCTATCTATCTATCTATCTATCTATCTATCTATCTATCTATCTATCTATCTATCTATCTATCTATCTATCTATCTATCTATCTATCTATCTATCTATCTATCTATCTATCTATCTATCTATCTATCTATCTATCTAGGGATATCGAACTGTTGGCCGTAAGTTTACGTCCCTACTATTTGCCCAGAGAGTTTGGACACGTCATTGTTGTTATTGTATACATTCCTCCTCGGGCGGACGAGGAGTCAGCGAGTGACATCATCCATTCTGCTGTTGCTAAGTTACAAATGCAGCACCCT
Organism: Erpetoichthys calabaricus; assembly: GCF_900747795.2. Taxonomy (NCBI): domain Eukaryota; kingdom Metazoa; phylum Chordata; class Cladistia; order Polypteriformes; family Polypteridae; genus Erpetoichthys; species Erpetoichthys calabaricus. The sequence continues at coordinate 33,646,871 of NC_041405.2, forward strand.
GAGGCGCTTGTGCTAATCGCTGGAGACTTTAACCATGTGACGCTGGACAAAACATTACCTGCATTCTCCCAGTATGTGGACTGTAACACCCGGGGAAATAAGACTATTGATTTACTGTATGCAACCGTTAAAGACGCATACAGCGCCACCCCGCTGCCTGCGCTTGGGAAAGCAGATCATAACCTGGTTCTGCTTCAGCCTCACTATAAACCAAAAGTGAGAGTCCTACTTGTAATCACACGATCATTTAGGAAGTGGACCCCGGAGGCTGAGAATGCTTTGGAACTACAGACTGGGATATCCTGCAGGGATCTCATAATGAGAACATTGAGGAGGTTGTTGACTGCATTACTGACTACATCAACTTCTGTATGGACATTGTAGTTCCAGTAAGAACAGTACGCTGCTATGCTAACAACAAGCCATGGATTACAAGTGACATCAAGGGCCTTTTGAACCAGAAGAAAATGGCTTTTAAAGACGGTGATCAGCATGAGCTCAAGCGCGTGCAGAATGAACTCCGAGTCCAGCTCAGGGCGGCGAAGGAGCAGTACAGGAGAAAGCTGGAGCAGAAGTTGCAGAATAACAGCATGAAGGAAGTGTGGGATGGGATGAAGATCATCACTGGCTGCAGCTCGAAGCGGGGTACCACCATCGAGAGAGACGTGAAGAGAGCAAACCAAATGAACAACTTCTTTAACAGGTTTGACCACCATAACCAAACTCTCACACTCACCTCGGAGTATTGCACCCTCCACACATCCTTCTGCTGATACCAGCATAGGAAAAACATCCCCACCCATAATAACAACAGTGCAAGTGAGCAGAGAGCTGAGGAGACTTTGTGCCAGCAAAGCAGCGGGTCCAGATGGAGTATCGCCACAACTGCTGAAGGTCTGTGCATCGGAGCTGGGGGGTCCTCTACAGCGCATCTTCAACCTGAGCCTGGAATAGGGGAGAGTCCCGAGGCTTTGGAAAACATCTTGTATCACCCCAGTCCCAAAGGTATCACGTCCTAGTGAGCTGAATGACTTTCGGCCTGTTGCTCTGACATCACATGTGATGAAGACCATGGAGAGGCTGCTGCTTCACCACCTTAGGCCACAGGTTCAACACGCCCTTGACCCTCTGCAGTTTGCATATCAGGAGAAGGTGGGAGCAGAGGATGCCATCATCTATATGCTACACCGATCCCTCTCTCACTTGGACAGAGGCAGTGGTGCTGTAAGAATTGTTTCTAGACTTCTCTAGCGCCTTCAACACAATCCAACCTCTGCTCCTTAGGGACAAGCTGACAGAGATGGGATTAGATTCATACCTAGTGGCATGGATTGTGGACTGTCTTAAAGACAGACCTCAGTATGTGCGTCTTGGGAACTGCACGTCTGACATTGTGGTCAGCAACACAGGAGCACCACAGGGGACTGTACTTTCTCCGGTCCTGTTCAGCCTATATACATCGGACTTCCAATACAACTCAGAGTCCTGCCATGTGCAAAAGTTCACTGATGACACTGCTATCGTGGGCTGCATCAGGAATGGGCTGGAGGAGGAGTATAGGGACCTAATCAATGACTTTGTTAAATGGTGCGACTCAAACCACCTACACCTGAACACCAGCAAAACCAAAGAGCTGGTGGTGGATTTTAGGAGGCCCAGATCCCTCATAGACCCAGTGATCATCAAAGGTGACTGTGTGCAGATGGTGCAGACCTATAAATATCTGGGAGTGCAGCTGGATGATAAATTAGACTGGACTGCCAATACTGATGTGCTGTGTAAGAAAAGACAGAGCCGACTATACTTCCTTAGAAGGCTGGCGTCCTTCAACATCTGCAATAAGATGCTGCAGATGTTCTATCAGACAGTTGTGGCGAGCGCCTTCTTCTACGCAGTGGTGTGCTGGGGAGGCAGCATTAAGAGGAAAGACGCCTCACATCTGGACAAACTGGTGAGGAAGGCAAGCTCTATTGTTGGCATGGAGCTGGACAGTTTAACATCTGTGGCAGAGAGAAGGGCACTCAGCAGGCTCCTATCAATTATGGAGAATCCACTGCATCCACTAAATAGTATCATCTCCAGACAGAAGAGCAGCTTCAGCGACAGACTGCTGTCACTGTCCTGCTCCTCTGACAGATTGAGGAGATCGTTCGTCCCCCAAACTATGCGACTCTTTAATTCCATCCGGGGGGGGTAAACGTTAACATTTAACATTATACAAAGTTATTGTCTGTTTTTCACCTGCATTATTATCATTCTTTAATTTAATATTATTTATTGTATCAGTATGCTGCTGCTGAAGAATGTGAATTTCCCATTGGGATTAATAAAGTATCTATCTATCTATCTATCTATCTATCTATCTATCTATCTATCTATCTATCTATCTATCTATCTATCTATCTATCTATCTATCTATCTATCTATCTATCTATCTATCTATCTATCTATCTATCTATCTATCTATCTATCTATCTATCTATCTATCTATCTATCTATCTATCTATCTATCTATCTATCTATCTATCTATCTATCTATCTATCTATCTATCTATCTATCAATCATGGCTTCAAGGGGTGGAACCTAATCTGGTCACACTGGTTCCCAGGGAAATGACAAACAGTGGACAGAGTTACTGTCTATTCTTACGCACAACCAAACTATGGCCAATTTTGAGTCGCCGTTTCACCTGCCATGTACATCTTCATTAAAATGTGGGCATAAAACAGGAGTACTTAAAGGAGTACCTAAGCAAACATGGGGTGAAAATACACACACAACACAGACGACAACAGGAGCAGAGTCCATAGCCAGAGTGCTGGGTCTGTGAAGCAGCTGTGCTAACTCCTTGATCCACTATGCCATGCTATACGAAAGCAAGACAGTTGTCAGTGGTTTATTTATTTAAAAAAGTGAAATAAATGTGTTATTTTAAGTTATGTATATCCTGGTTAGATCAATAAGAATGAGTCTGAGCCTATAATGGTCAAAATAGAAGCAGAATGAGATAAAGAATAATTTCAGCAATAAACATGTAGCATATACCTGCTTTTTTATTTGGGTCATGTTGTCGAACTACAGTATGGTTAAAAAACTAGCTAGCTTATTGATGTGTGGAGGGGGTCAGATCTGAGAGAAAGATAGTCAACAATATCATGCTGGGTCAGCAGTCCACTTTCATTCTGATCAAAAGGTATGCAAATGACACCTGAAAGAGCAAAGGTGATTAGCCAAGACAGCGATGACTTGTGTCCATGCTGAGTTTGTGCCTGTATACTTCCTAGATTGCTTCTGTGCCATGTTTCTGTTTTTAACTATCCCTCAGGTAGAAAATAAAGAGTTAAGGCCATGAGTTCAGAGTGAATAATACTTCTGGAACAGTATTGCCATGGAAACTACAGCCCACAGGGAAGGAGCAGAGATGAGTTATCTTGACAGTTAATATCCCTGACACGTGCCGTGTTGGAGAGTGAAAGAAGAGGCCAAAAGAGCATAAACTCTCACCTAGTGTCCGTAACAGCTCTCCAGACATGTAACCACCTCACCAATGTGAACCGTCAAAGGATAAAGAAAAAAAAACCAAAACAAAACACCTCAGTGCAGGCACCAGTGTGTAAAGAAACCCGAGCAGTGGAGTTCCCTGAATTAGGATCTGAAACGTTTGTATAGTCCTAAAAGGCATCATTTTGCCAATTTGGATTCTCTCTGCTGGAAATGGTTTTCCAAAGCTTGAAGAGGCAAACCAGCAAAGACCAAATTTGGAAAGTGCAATAGCTAGTAGTTATATAAAATATAGTTCTCCAGAGAAAATGATTATTTGTGAAAGTATTCCACATGTCACGAATGAGAGTTTATTAACCAGGTAGAATTAATTTTGTTTAGTTTTGAATCATTTTGTTAAGTATTTTGAATTATTATTTATTTTTATCATTTTTAGGCAACATCAATCTGGCGGCATTTGGAACCTTTCTGACATATTTTTCACAGTTGCTGCGTCATTGAGAGCATGTGGCCTTCTGCTGATATCACATGTGAAGTCACAATGCTAACATCATTTACAGTGGTGGCATGATTCTGAGCATCCAAGCTTTTACAGAAAGAAAGCTTCAATGCTATTCTTTACAAAAATCAATTAGAGTTAGACAAACAAACCGTAGGTTATGGATATGACTTTTATACTTCATTATTTTGAATTTGATTTGTTTAGGTTTTGTCAATTGGTTTCTAATAAAACTTTACTTGTTTCAAGACACAGTTTCTCTCAAGCTTTGTTTTGAGCGAAGGACCTGGAGATGATGAATGTGAATCAAAAATCATAGTCAAGGACAGGCAACTGTCATAACTAAGAAAAATATGAGATTGTGTGAACAAAACCAAAGCGTAAAACCAGAATCAAAGCTGATGAGCAAAAAGAGTTCAACAGCCTAGCAGTAGGGCCTACTGGTTCAAAAACTACTGTGAAGGATTTAGAAGAACAGAATGTTGGGTAGCAAGTGTTGTGACTGTCACCATATTTAGAGCATCACCTCTTGATTTAGGCAATCCAACCATAATGGTTATGTGACATTAAACAACAAAAAAAAAATCTTTGTCAAAACAAGTTGAAATAAAAAACAGACTACAAAAATGTAATCCTTTACCTAAAAAGCCATGAACTAAGTCAAAATATACGTATGACGTGCACGTAATATCATATTACTGGCCTGAGGCCTCTGTCTGACTAGCTACTGTTATAAGAATGTTTCCTAAAGTTGACTTTATCTACTGATCTTTGCAATATAAATTCTGTTTGGCTTTTTCCATCTGGCCACTATCTTATTGATTCAGTTTTGAGAACAGGTGACCATTTTACTCTTCGTTAGGATATTGTCGGAAAAGGCACTGGGCTCTGCCATAGCTCTTTCCCTCTGTATGCTATGTTAATAGCGCTACAGTAACATGGTGGGAGAAGCAAAGAAAATGAAAGGAGTGTATTGTGGCCTCTGTGAAAACCTCTGTTTGAGTTTGCTCCCAAGTTAAGTGTTTTCATCTTGTGCCTGTCATTTCATAATTACATTTAGTCTGGTATCTTTTATAACACATCTTGTGCTTTGCCTGGTTTTGTTATGACATGCAGAGTGCCAAGGATTATATTGTGAACATAAAACAACCAGAAGATGATTGAGAAATGAGAAATTGTAGACAGATAGACAAGTAAGGGATAGAATTCCAGAAAAAACAAAATAGATTAGATAGATAGATAGATAGATAGATAGATAGATAGATAGATAGATAGATAGATAGATAGATAGATAGATAGATAGATAGATAGATAGATAGATAGATACTTTATTAATCCCAAGGGGAAATTCACATACTCCAGCAGCAGCATACTGATAAAGAAAATATTAAATTAAAGAGTGATAACAATGAAGGTATACAGACAGACAATAACTTTGTATAATGTTAAATGTTAACGTTTAACCCCCCGGGTGGAATTGAAGAGTCGCATGGTATGGGGGAGGAACGATCTCCTCAGTCTGTCAGTGGAGCAGGACAGTGACAGCAGTCTGCCGCTGAAGCTGCTCTTCTGTCTGGAGATGATACTGTTTAGTGGATGCAGTGGATTCTCCATGATTGACAGGAGCCTGCTCAGCGCCCGTTGCTCTGCCACAGATGTCAAACTGTCCAGCTCCATGCCTACAATAGAGCCTGCCTTCCTCACCAGTTTGTCAAGGCGTGAGGCGTCTTTCTTCTTAATGCTGCCTCCCCAGCACACCACCGCATAGAAGAGGGCGCTCACCACAACTGTCTGATAGAACATCTGTAGCATCTTATTGCAGATGTTGAAGGACGCCAGCCTTCTAAGGAAGTATAGTCGGCTCTGTCCTTTCTTACACAGAGCATCAACATTGGCAAAATGACTGACGAGAAGCAAAGGACAAAACAAAAAACAGAGGTCAGATTCTTAAGAGGATGTAACCAAAACATGAAAATCTATTGGGACTACTTGGAAATAAGCTCTTTTTCCATCCTCTGAGGTGTAGTGTAATGTAAGAATGGCACCATATTTTTATTGCAACTTCCATTATGTTATCAATGTGACAATTTCAGACACATGACCTTGAAAACAGCATCAATTAATTTAACAAAAATAAGAAGAAAAATAAAGTTAACTTTACTCAGTAAAATATGAAAACCATTTGTTTGATCTATTTGTTGTTTTCTCTTAATTATTTTGTAAATATTAATTCTTTTTATTATTTTTTTCTTTTTTACATTTTATGTATCAATAATATTTTATTAATTGTAATGTGTTTTGTTGTGTCTAGTCCTTTACATTATATTTCTTGGAATTTTTATGTTGAGCCAAAGGGGGTGGGACCACCTAAATTTCCAATTGGGGAACTGCCTTTAGGGCTATTTAACAGCAAGAAAGCCATGTAATGGCTGGTTCTGAACTGCATTTACTTCCTGTTCTTTGGCATTTTAGAATTCTGTATTTGCATTCCATAGGTAATCACCTTCTACCTTTGTTTAAATGCACTGTTGGAATGGTTTACTTTCAGGTTTGCTAGGCAAACCTTTTTGTTTCCTTTATTCTGTAGTCCTTCTTGTGTTTTCCATTGTATAATGTTTGAATAAATCGATAAATATTAAAGGAACTTTGCTTTACTTTTATAGGCCAGAGATTTTTTTGTGTTTCCCTACTCCCATTGTGTGTTTTTTATTTTTAAATAGGCCACGGTCCTGTAAGTTGAGTTTCCTGCCAGGCTGTTTGGGTGTAGTGAGGCCTACACCTTTGCTCATAATTTGCAGTAGATTTACTATGAGTAAATTGTGCAATGGAGAAAGTAAATGTGTTTTTAGTAGTTTACAAACAGATTCTAGTTGCTTTCCCACCCTTAGCCACAGCCCTGGATCTTTCTGGTGCATTGTCTGGTACAGTTTTTTGAAGTCTGAAGGATTTCTAATTAAGTTCAGTGTTGCAGGCAGAAATCAACTCATGACAGAGCCAGGACTGGTCTGTAAATAAATGAACACATTCAGACTGAAAGGGAACATTCCATACCCACAAAGTTTTGCAGATAAGGTTGGTCAATGATTCCAAAGTGGATGAGCGTGAGTGTAAGTGTGGGCATGTGTTAATAAATCTTGCAATGGACTGGTGCCATGTCTGGGGATGTTTCCTGCCTTATGCCTAGTACTGACAGAATAGGCTCTAGCCTGGAATAAGCTGGTTTGAGAATATTATGTTATGAATGATCACACAATAAAGAAAGATGAGTAAATATATTGCTTGGATACAAGTAATCACTTGATAACTGTAAGGAAACATGTTAAGCCTAAAAGGACGGAGTGGTGGCTCTGCGGCTAGGGATATGCACTGGCAATCGGAAGGTTGCCAGTTCGAATCCCGTAAATGCCAAAGGTGACTCTGCTCTGTTGGGCCCTTTAGCAAGGCCCTTAACCTGCAATTACTGAGCGCTGTGAGAAAAGCGCTATATAAATGCAAAGAATTATTTTATTATTATTAAAAATAATTTTTTCAATTAAATTCAGTTTATTTTTCTGTAGCGCTCTTCACTGAGTGCAGGCACAGAGAACGGATGTAACAGTATGAAGTTAAATGACATTTCTCACCCTCACTCTCTCGATGACCAGTTTTTCAGAATTTCTTAGTGTTTGTCATCAATTTTTGTTCTCTCCAGGTAAGGCACTAATGATGAATTACTTGCACTTACAGAGCCTGTTGGCTGTTCCATGCCTCCTCTGAATAGTATTGGCTTAATGTCAAATCTGCTCCGTCTCATATTTAAATTTAAAACCATTACTCACGTGAATGTATAGAGGACAGCCTGCAAACCCATATTGTCAATAGATTGCTGTCCTTTATCATTTTGTATTTGCATGTCACTCTATGTGGAGTTGAGGGAATGGGCCTGGGAAGCAGTGCTCATTGAGACTTCTTCAGAATGTTAACAACGCACTTTATCTGCCCTTCATGAGTAATAAAACTGCATTTTCAACTATCCAACAGTGAATCATTAATAGGCTATGAAGTTTCCTTATCTGATGAAATGTGTCAGAAAGGTTGAATTGTCATAGTATAATCCACAAAAAAAGACAAATCTGAGAAAAAAAAATCTAAAAAGTTGATATTTCTGTCAACTAATACAAGAATATACCGCACTGTTCTATATGCCCTTCACTGAACATAATCATTCAGGGCTCGTTCATGCTCTAGGCTGCAGCATTGTTTAATGCAACAACGTGACTTTAACAATTAATATTGGCTCTGTTTGATAAGGGGAAAACGTAATCGAGGCATTCCTAGGAGCAACTGTCATGTGAAGGTGTTCGGAAAGGAGAATGAAGATGGCAACATATTATAATCTGCAATTCAACCTAAACGTTTAAGCAATCATAGTTTATTTAAATATGTACTTCAGGAGATTTCTTGAAGTGGTACTTCAAGTCATTTATATGGTGCACACAAAAGGAAAGACAAAAGCAATTAACTGAATGTGAAAAGCAGATATAAACTATTGCACTGTCCTCTACCTTTTAGATCCCCAAATATAGCTACAATAACAATATAGTGCTAGAAAGATGCTAGCACTTATGAATAATGGGGGCCATTCACCTTGAGCAAATATGAATAAACAATTGTCACTACACCACGCGTCACAAGAATACATAATGCATGGTATAGAAGAATAAACATTTAGTTTAGAATAGAGACTTTAAGGGCTTGCAATAATGAATCCGTTTGTCACACACTGCTAGAGCATGTAAGTCTATTAGAGACATACTCTATTCTAACGCCATTACTTACTCACACATGTAAGAACATAAGAATTTTCAGAAACGAGAGGAGACTATTCAGTCAATCAGGCTCATTTGTTTAGCTAATAGATATGCTGTCCTAATATCTAATCTAGATACATTTTAAAGGCTGTCAAGGTTTCTGCTTCAACTGTACGTATTGGTAGTTCCTTCCATATTCCAACAAATCTTTGCATAAAGAAGTGCTTCCTGTCTTCAGCCCTAATTCCGCTTCCCCTTCATTTTCACTGATGTCCTCAATTATGCAATTCAACGTTAAGTTGAAAGAACTCTACATGATCTTCTTTATTAATGTCTTTGAGAATTTTGAAGACCTACAGTAGATTAGGTCTCCACACATTCTCCTCTGCTTAAGATTAAACAGGTTTAACTGTCTGAGTTTGTCAGAGTACATCATGTCCTTAAGTCCAGGGTTGTACTCTTAAAGCTTCAAGTGCTGCATTGATGATATGTATGTTTAATTAATACGAAACAAATAATTTTTTAAGATATTGTAACACTGCCTAACCGACCTAATCTGCTAAAATACCCATCTAGCCCCCATTGTAAGGTGGAAAGTAGGCATTATTTTCAACTTTGTAAGAGGACCTCCATGAATGGTTTGTGCTCCTCACAGGTGGCACAGTGGTAGTACTGCTGCTGTGCAATAAGGAAATTGTGAGTGCGCTTCCTGGGTCCTCCCTGTGTGGAGAGTGCTTTGAGTAGTGAGAAAAGCGCTATATAAATGTAAAGAATTATTATTATTATTATTAGACACTTCTGAATTATTACGGATACATTATGTAGTATTCCTTGCAATGATTTTGTAAGGGTCTTGTCTTAGGCAAATGCATATCCTTCTCAATTAACTTAAACACAACTTATTTACTTTCTTTGTAAATAAATTCCTTTATCCTTCACAGATTTAGAATTGTTTAACTCCAGATAAGTTAAAAGATGAGCAACTGATTGGAGAAGCTAATGTAGAAATTGCAGGAATACTGGCACAAGTAACAGAGACACAACTTCTTCTAACAATATACACTAAACAGGTCAATCTGGATAGATTCTCCTAACACTGTGCATTATCTATCAAGTATTGTAAATGAGGCCAAATGCTTCTGAACAAATGAAGACAAATCCCTGGGCCCCAATAAAATGTGTTTTAAAAATACCTAAAGAGTCCTTTGCTCTGACTTGAACTACTTTCATTTTTAAAATGACAAAAAGAATAAAAACTAAACATTTGTGCAACAGAGGTAACATGGGTAAGATTGCATTTCAACTAGAAATCAGATGTTAAATGTATTTTTATTATACTATGCAGGTTTGTTTCTTTTAATTTAAGATTCAGCCCAGTTGGGTATGACAGGGGGCCCTGTATTAAACCAGGGAATTCTAAGATTTGTGGTGAACAAACCTCTGTTGATTTGTAGTGACAGCGCGTTTCATTAGGAGAAACTGTGACTTGGGGTCCCTTACCCATAAACACTCTAGCCCCTCACCTACTAGGTTTTCCCTTTGGGGACTTAGGGTGACCCCAGAATACTGAGTCTTAAAGGGGCTCCTTGTGAAGAAGGCTAGAGTATTTGGGAGCTGGTTTGAGAGAAGAGTGCAGACAAGGATTAGATTAGATTAGACAAGTAAGCCCGAATCGTAAATCCAAGAATGGCAATTAGTTTCTGTTCCGTCCGATATCTGGATGGATGACATATCATGGAGGGTGGGTGCGTCTGGGGAAATGTCATTTAATTACATACGCATATCTGTAGTAAAGCGGTCTCGTTTTTTGGAGACGTGATTCCATTGCCTTTGCTGACACCGACTGCTGGCAGAATGGAGCCCAGCAAGTTCAGCCCTGCACCCTGCGTCCATATCCGGTTTACGCCATGTAGTTTGGACGTCTGGGGTTTCCGTACTGTAATACTATAATGTGATTCACATATGCGCTGAATCCTCTCGTTTTGTTTTCTCTGTGGCGGGCTCGTTGCATTGCGAGTGCACCTCGATGCGCCCTGCGCCCAGCGCCCTGCGTCCATATCCACCTTCGGTTAGTAATATGAATTTGTAGAAACTTTATTAAAACCCAAAGGGAAATCCAAAAGTAAGGAAGTAACCCATAGGTAAATCAACCTCACTCCATTAGAAAGGGAATCTTTTGATGTTTGGGCAGGCCCGTAGAATTATTAGAATTGTTATTTGTTGCTTTTGTCATCTTTGAGTCTTTTAGTTTATATTAATACAGTGGGTTGTTCTTGTGTGTGTGCTTCCTTCAGTCTACACTAATTATTTAAAAAAATAAACATTGAAACTTTTATGTGTATGAACTTACTTTGACAGAGAGAAGACAAAGAAAGTTTGATTGAAGAGTAAATGAACATGCGCATGCACCAGTTTAACTAATACCATTCAATTCTATTATGTATCACAATAATACAACTTCTTTGTATAGCGCTCTTCAGTGAGTGCAGGCACAGAACGCTGTAAACAATTCTCAGTTAAAATGCAAGTATAGACAATACTAATTACAGAATTGGTACACATATAAATGCAGATTTGTTAAAACACACAAATAACTGGTAGAAACTGACTAAACATAAATCGAAACAAACAATATCTGTCCATTAATTAATTGATGAATTATAGCCAATTGACAACAGTGAAGATTAAAATAAAAGACTTTTGTTTTATGTTAATTTAAAATCAGTTAGGCTTCTTGTAAATCATATTTTAGAATAGGAAAACGAGTTCTAAAGGTATTTACCTCAGTGAAAAATAGCCCATTGATTTCAAAGGGAAAGAACAACAAATTATCAAAGTGAGTGGCTTATTTAGTCTTTTGCTAAATATTGACAGAAAAGTCTTTTACTCCCCAGAACCTGGAATTGGGTAAGTGGGACTGGAACACACATGGATGAATGCATGTCTTTCATAGCTTTCCACATGCTTGTGTTAACTTAACTTCAAATGTTAATCTCCAAAATATTTAGCAAATCTTGTGATTTAAAAAAATGAAAATTTGTGGGACTTTTGATTTTCTTTATTATTAAGTTTTGCACCATTCGAATTAAAAATTGTACAGTTAATTTGAGCCAGCAATATGCATTGAAGATGATCAGTGTTGAACCTTTCAATTAACTGGGTTACGTCATATAGCTCTTGATATCTTCCTTGTACATGTATGGCCTATATTTGTATTGAGCCTTATTAACTTAAATCTTCATATTGTTATGATCTGGGATTTACTTTAATTTTTTTGGAATTTCTAGAGTCCTTTCTTGCCATAAATATGTCTATTTTAGGGGATTTCTACTCAGATAATTAATTTTTGATTTTTCACGTTTTCCTAGAAGGATATTGGAAAATATATTTGAATAATTATTTTACAATGCCATTTTGTGTCATTTTTGACACCATCATTTTCTGCACTTAACATTATGATTTCCAAGATGATCATTCCCAGAAGACACGTGTGATGTCACAAGAGTGACCATATAAAGGTCGGCATGCACATTGCTTAAGTATTGACAGATTAGTTAAATATTTGGTAATGGCGTTGGCTCAATTTCTTGACTACGTCTCACCTTTTGACCTTTTTTATTAAAAACTTCAATTCTCATTTTAAGTCAGTACACAACGAGCTGTATCACTGCATGTTCCCAAACTATCTACTTACGTACATGCTGCATTCGTCATTTTGTTATTCCAAAATATATATTTTATCTATCTTTATGTTTTAATAAATCACCCCATTGAGCTCAAGCATACTGATCTACACTCAGTCCAATAGATTCTGACTAAAATGGGGAGGTGGGTGCATTTTGCCCATCCATTACTTAATTTCTACCAGTTGAACAAATCACAGCTTTGCTTACTAAATCAAGGACTTACTCATCAAGGACTTTGTTAAATGGTGCGACTCAAACCACCTACACCTGAACACCAGCAAAACCAAGGAGCTGGTGGTGGATTTTAGGAGGCCCAGGCCCTTCATGGACCCCGTGATCATCAGAGGTGACTGTGAGCAGAGGGTACAGACCTATAAATACCTGGGAGTGCAGCTGGATGATTAATTAGACTGGACTGCCAATACTGATGCTCTGTGTAAGAAAGGACAGAGACGGTTATACTTCCTTAGAAGGCTGGCGTCCTTCAACATCTACAATAAGATGCTGCAGATGTTCTATCAGACAGTTGTGGCGAGCGCCCTCTTCTATGCGGTGGTGGGCTGGGGAGGCAGAATAAAGAAGAGGGACGCCTCACGCCTGGGCAAACTGGTGAGGAAAGCAGGCTCTATTGTAGGCATGGAGCTGGACAGTTTGACATCCGTGGCAGAGTGACGGGCGCTGAGCAGACTCCTAACAATCATGGAGAATCCACTGCATCCACTAAACAGTGTCATCTCCAGACAGAGGAGCAGCTTCAGCGACAGACTGCTGTCACTGTCCTGCTCCACTGACAGACTGAAGAGATTGTTCCTCCCCCAAACTATGCGACTCTTCAATTCCACCCGGGGGGTTAAACGTTAACATTATACAAAGTTATTGTCTGTCTGTATACCTTCATTGTTATCACTCTTTAATTTAATATTTTCTTTATCAGTATGCTGCTGCTGGAGTATGTGAATTTCCCCTTGGGATTAATAAAGTATCTATCTATCTATCTATCTGGTGGACTGAGCTGAAATAATAACTGGAAAATGAATGGGTTATCTTATTGTGCAGTCAAGAATGTACAGGGAATAACCAGTATTGTTTGTTTCCTCAAGTTTATTATAATCAGCGGCACATGGTAACAGTTACCTGTATCCCTGGAGAAGTTCATTGGTTTAGATATCTTGTTTCCTTATGCAACTAGCCCATTCAACATTGTGTATTATTTGTGTTTATTTTAATTATTTTGGCATTACACATGGGTTATCATTTGTTGCGTAAATATCAAAAATTCCTCTGGTCAAATATTTTAGGATTTATATGGTGTGATGTAAAAAACTATGACCTCTTGCCATCTCTCAGCATATAGGACAATTTCAAAGAGTTCCAAATACCAAATAATTGTACTTTTAAAAATAAACATACAAGTGAAAAAACAAAGGAAGAACATAACATAGGTCTTATAATGCTGTCAGGTTTCAGTCAGCACAAGAAAGAGAAACAATACATTAGCCTGCAGAACCTTTATGTTGTAAATGTTAATGGTTCTGATTGAAAAAAAAAATGGAGCACCACACCAACTGCCTTTCTAGGAACTGCTTAAAGCACCAAGTGTGGCCTCCTCCAGTGCCTCTGTTTCTTTGCTTCTCTCATTTTTTTTTCACTTTTTATTCACAACCGTCTTTTTCCAGATGTTTGTTAAACAAATTGCTTCTACGACGGAGTCCCTAATTAGCTTTGACTGCCCGTATGTTTTTAGCATGTAACATTTTACACCATTTAATTAAGGGCATCTGTGCACATGTGCTAGTATAGATTTGTCAAATGGCAGCTTCTGTTGTTCCCTTTTTATCTATCTATGTATCTATCTATCGTGTTGCCTCACATCAGTTATTTAGTGCCTTTAACATCTAGATAGCTATCTAAAAAGCAAGAAAATATACATTGTTTGATTTACATGCTTTAAAATATTATTTTAACGGACAATCATGTAATGCTCACCCAATCTTAAATTTGATAAATCCAAGAACAAATACTGTAACAGGTTGAGGCGGCACAGTTGCACAACGGTAGTGGGTGCTGCCTCTCTGTAAGGAGACCAGGGTTCACGTTCTGGGCCTTCCCTGCGTGAAGTTTGCGTCTCCATGTGGTTTCCTCCCACATTCCAAAGACATGCAGGTTAGGCAAATTGGCCATCCTAAACTGACCCTGCTGCATGGTTGGGGTGTGTGTGTGTGTGTGTGTTTGCCCTGTGATGGACTGATGCCCAGTCCAAGGTTTCTTCCTGCCTTGCGGCCTATGCTAGCCGGGTTAGACTCCAGAAGACCCCCAAGGACCCTTTTCAGGTCTAAGCAGGTTGGAAAATGACTGACTGACTGACATAACAGATTTTCGTTTATCATTATTCAATAAATAAATAATTGTTTCCTGTATGACAGCGGATGATTTTCATTACTTTCTTTTGTATTATTTAATGAACCAGAGTCTCAATAATGGTACACCTGCATAATGCAAGTTTCTTGCTCTAGAAGCTGCTCCCTTTATCTGAGTATTATTGAATAATGAGAGGGACTTGCATAATGAATGCTTAAAGATACTTGAATCTTCAATAAATTTAGAAAAGTCCACCTGCAATTCCAGGGTCCCGTGACGAGAACTTTGCAGTACTGGACCTCATGTATTGGGTTCCTTGGACCTCATGTATAATTGGCTACTAAACGTGATAAAATATAACAACAGAAATATGTAAAGAATGTACAAGCTTAAGAGGACCCTGATCAATTCTGATTTTTTTAAATCTCCCTTTTTTGTTTTACTTTTGGTTTTCAGTGCAGCAGTAAGAATTGGTTATATGTTGTGACAAAACGAGACTAGACATGATAAAGGTTTAGGGCAGCCACCCGTATAATATGTTCCTGGCTGCAAAAGTAAGAATTGTAAGATCAGAGTAGTTTACAAGACTGAGTCCAAAACAGAACTGAAATCCAGAGGAAGGGAAAGAGGCTTTATAGAGAGTCTGGGAGAAGTGATGTCGTCCTTGGGGCCGGAAGTGATGTCGTCCTCAGGGCTGGAAGTGATGTGCTCTGAGCTGAGGCACTGGTTACTGGTGGGATTATCTTGGGAAAGGTCAGCAGGAGACTTAGAAAAAGAGTCAGTGCACCCAGCCGCCCCCATGGCGGAAGTGTTAACAGTATTCTGTAAGCCCTTCAGCTGCCTCCTATTCACACATGTGTGACAATGTATATTGAAATTTTCAAATTTATCATTAAGGTCAGAATAATACTGCAGTTGTTAGGTGTGGGTTACTTGCACTACCTAAAGACAAGAGAGTTAAGATATATTAGCAAAGCTAAATTTGCCTGGCATGACTGTTCCCAAGTTTTGCCTTACTCCTGGTATAAGCTCAGTGTGACAGAATAATGGAAGTAAGATGCTAAAATGTATAAATGATATGAAACATTAAAGTATTTTATGTGTGACTTTACCACTGATGTAGTATTTGTGTTCCAGTTTTAAAATCTGCTTTTCTAGAAATCATTTGAAAAATACCAAAGAGTACAGTATTTTGGAGAAACAGTTGAAGTATGAGTTAATTATGTTATATATGACTTTACTCTTTACCATTGTTTTGAAATATACATTTTCATTTTTTTTTAATCTGCTATTCTAGGAATAATTTGAAAAATATCAAACAGTACGGTATTTTGGAGAAACACTCAAAGTGTAAGGTGAAGCGATTGTTCACTTATACTGTTGAAATTGATTGTTTCCCATGAAATACAGATCCTCAATCTGCCATTAACAAACCTGCTTAGCACAGCTAATAATAATTCTTTTCATTTATATAGTGCTTTTTTCACTACTCAGAGCACTCAGCAATTGCAGGTTAAGGGCCTTGCTCAAGGGCCCAACAGAACAGAGTCCCTATTGGCACTTACGGGATTTGAACCAGCAACCTTCTGATTGCCAGTGCAGATCCCTAGCCTCAGAGCCACCACTAAAGCTAAAGGAAATATATTCTGGAACCTTGGGCACAAACCAAGAGCAGACCTATGGACATGGTGACCATCTATTGCAGGATGCAGTCAATCATATACCCACACTCACACATGTAGGGAAAAATTAGATCCACTGATTATCACAGTGCTAGAAAGTGGTAATGTGTTGCATGTTGATAAACACATGCAAGTAGAAATTTTACTGTATTCTGTACACATGGCAAAAAAAACCCCATAAATCTAACCAATGTCTTTGAGATGTGGAAAGAAAACCAGAGCTTTTGAAACAAACCATACAGAAATGGCAAGGACATAAAACAGAAAATAACAGACCTCAGGATTTTAACCCAGGTCTTAGTAGGTGCAAGGCCATGAAAAAATGATCATGTGTAAATTTGTCAAGGTTTAAAAATATGTGAGGAGAATAAATCAAGTAAACTAAAAAAGATTGGAGGGTGCTGATCAAAGAAAAATCTTTTTTAATGTTAATTTGAAGTCTTATTCTGAAGATGTGGACTCTTTTTTTGCAGGTTTCTGATGAATGTGACATTTGAAGGTAGAAACCTGTCCTTTAGTGAAGATGGCTACCAGATGCACCCCAAATTGGTGATCCTCTTACTGGGAAAAGAGCGGCGATGGGAAAGGGTGAGTGAGATGCATCAGTTTCAGATCTGAAGTGAATGTACGAGGGGTGTTCAATAATTTATCTCCCTGAGTATGAAATAAGGTAGCAAACATGTTAAAACAAGTCTGGGTATGCTGTGACATATCTCAAGGTTACTCCTGCACAGTTGTGGCTCAGTGCGAGTCTGACATTCTAAGAGACAGGATGTCAGGAGAGTCCTCGTGTGAATCAAGTAAACTTCTTCATGACAATGCACCAGTTCACATGTCACGTCAATCACAGACTGCCATCCGAGAAGGTGGGTTCTAGCTGCTGAACCATCCACCCTACAGTCCTGATCTGGCTCCCACAGATTATTTCCTGTTTCGAGTTTTGAAGAAATCTCTCCATGGACAGCGTTTTTCAAGTGATGAAGACGCCAAGGCAGCTGTGATGTCCTGGTTTAACAGAAGATTTTTTTTTTCAAAGGGGTTAAAGTCATTGCAGGAAAAATGGATGAAATGTATGGAGTTATCAGGGGACTTTACTGAAAAATAAAACAAAAATTCTTTGAAAATTCTTTTCTTTCCTACTGAGGTAGATAAATTATTGAATGCACCTTGTATCATGAAGTAATGTTCCATTTTCTAAAGACACCTTAAATTTACAGTATGTTTCTTTTAGAATATGTGTGCCAAGCAGCATTTTAAAACACAGCTGTTTTTTAGATTTTGTTTTCCACTTTTTATTCTCTTTATTTAATGGCATTTCAAAAAATAACATTTACAGTATATTAGTGGTATTATGACAGTAGTGCTGCGTGTTTCATAATCTTTTTGCTTAAAGAAAGTAAAAATCATATGTCCATTTTCACTGAAAACTTGAATATAGAATCCTGATAAGTTTCAATGTAAAAGTTGTTTAAGCAGAGCAACTGAGCCAACAAAACAGATAATAGTGGAATGACAGAAACATAAGTAGTTGTGTATTTTTCTGAAACCAGACATGATAACAAAGTAAAATGTGATCAATCTGTGAACATGGGGTGTCAATTACAATATCTGAAAGAAACCTAACAAAACCCCTGATATTCCAGTCATGTTTTACAATTATCACAATCATTTGCCACTTTATTCTTCCAGAATGGTGTGTTTTACCAATCAACAACCTTATATGTAAACTAAATTAGCCTGAATCGTGATTGTCACAATGTACTGTAAAAATCAGACCTTCATTTCAGAGGTGGCACAGCCAAGCCACATCAGTAAAAAGATATTCAGTTCAACTCAATTTGGTTATTGTTAAATACACTTCCCAGGACACTGTCCAATAATTATAAAACTTTTACGAGTAAAAAAGTAATAAAAAGAAAACAATATGTTGAAGCGCTGATAAAAACAAAATGTAGTATATTAAAATAAATATACATAGAAATACTGTATATACAGTACATATTGTATACACTATATGGCCAAAAGTATGTAGGCACCTCTCCAAATTATTAAGTTCAAGTGCTTCAGTCACTCGCATCATTAACAAAAGCATAAACTCAAACACATAGCCATCTCACCTCCTTTGACAAACTTTGGCAGTACAGTAAGTTGTACTGAAGAGCTTTCTGACTTTAAACATGGCACTGTCATAGGATGTCACCTTTGCCACAAGTCAGTATGTGACATTTCAGCACTGCTACATCTTCCTCAGTCAACTGTGAGTGCTATTAATTTGGAGTGGAGGCATCTATGAGCAACAACAGCTCAGCCATGAAGTAGTAGACCATGCAATTCACAGAGCAGGACCACAGATGGCTGAAGCACAATGCACATAAAACTCACCAAACTGCGTCTGGAAGCAACATCAGCACAAGGCCTGTGTGTCAGGATCTTTATAAATGAGTTTCCATGCCCAAACAGATACATAAAAGACTAAGATCGCTACGCTCAAAACCAAGTGTTGTGTGGAGTGGTGTAAAGCACACCACTGTTGGACTCTGCAGTAGTAGACACATGTTCTATGGAGTGATGAAACACGCTTCACCATCTGGCGGTCTGCTAAATTAATCTGGGTTGGACGGAATCCAGGAGAAAACTAACTTCCAGGCTGATAGTCGAGAGCATGTGCTGATAGTGTGTTGCCGTGTTGCCTGAGTGTAGCGAGTGACACCTCAGCACCACACTGGAACAGTGGCCAATGTAAAATTTGGTGGAGGAGGGATAGTGGTCTAGAGGTGTTTTCAAAAGGGTTTGGTCTGGGCTGTGAAGGGTACTGTTAACCCTTTGAACCCTATGCTCCCCAGCATTTTGTCTCCTCAGAAATTTTCCATAATTTTGAAAAAGTAAAATTTTGATTTATAAAAGTAACATTTTATGATATGATGATAAGCCACAACGTTATAACAGATTGATACTATAGAACAAGCTGGATCATTTTCAGTCATTTTCTACCATCCATTTTAAGGACCTTAGAGTAATATGCTGCAAAACATTTTTAGTACCAGAAGCAATGCACCAGAACAATTCACATGATTATCACTATCTTCCGATCAATCGTCGTGTGACTCCCCTTCCCCACACTGCTCTTGCTTCTGGTGTCGAGCACCCAAACTTCCCTGGGTGTGGTGCAAGCCACTCCAGGGACAGTGCCAGGTGTCCTAAGGTGAGCTCAGGGAGGAAGGAAACCTCCCATGGAGCAGAAGAGAAAAAGCTCTCTTTGTTGACTTGTTCTTCTCTGCACACACTAAGCATCTGTTGTGTTGAGTTGCTCCCATGCTAAAGTACAACTGAAATTCCTTTCCGTTTTCTTCTTGAGTTAAGAGTAACCACACTAAAGTGGCTATGGCATTTAGAATAGTTTGGCCATTCGGTGCACCATTATATGGTTACAGGTTGATTACAAGCAGATGCCTTGGGACGTGAATCTAAAAAATAAAGGGAAACCACAGAGGAACAGTAGCACTGCTTTGATGCTGGGTGCCACCAATTTGCAAAATTGAGCTGGCGTGAGAATGTGCGTGGCTTTATGCCAAGTTTAGTTTTTATATATCGCGATGTGAGTGTGGAAACGGGCGTACACAACATTTTTGTGCGTATGCACTGTTTATAGATAGATAGATAGATAGATAGATAGATAGATAGATAGATAGATAGATAGATAGATAGATAGATAGATAGATAGATAGATAGATAGATAGATAGATAGATAGATAGATAGATAGATAGATAGATAAGAACAACGAAATTGAAGGTGCTGTTGACTCAGTGTAAGGCATAAGAGTTAAAAAACAAGAAAAGGAATAGTAACAAAAGTACATTACAAATATATACAAATTACACTGGTTAAATGTACAAATTGCACTGGTTGACTTAAGGTCTATATTGCTCATTTAGAGAATGATATGGAGCAGTTTTGTTTGAGTTCAGGACCATGATTGCTTTTGGATAAAAACTGGTTTTCAGGTGGTTTGCTCTGGTTTTCATTGCTCTGTATCTTTTGCCCGATAGCAAAAGCTGGAAGAGGCAATGACCAGGATATGATGAATCCTGTGAAATGTCTATTGCTTTTTTGTGGCATCAGGAGGTGTAGCTTTGTTCCAGAGTGGGGAGGGTACAGCCAATTGTACAGCCAACACGAGGTCCCAGGTCCATACTCACTTGGTTTGACAGGTTTGGTGTGGAGGAACCTGGGTGGCTTGCACAGAGTCTTGAATTCAGCTCTACTGAAAACCTTTGGAAAAAATTTGAGTGCTATTTCCAAGCCAAATCTTCTCATCCAACATCAGTAACTGACTTCACAAATGCCCTTTTGACTTTAAGGGCACACATTCCCACAGACACACTTGAAAATGTTGTGAAAACCCTCTCTGGAAGATTGGAGGATGTGGGACGTCCAACAAACTCATGTAAGAATGATGGTCAGGTGTTCAAAATGTTTGGCAGTATAGTGTATATAAGAGAGCATTGTTTTAAAAGCCCAGATTCAAGTTGTCCTATGTTAGCCACATTCTAAAATGAATCACAGGAAGACAAGTACAGTTTGTTTTGAAAAACAAATGTCTGAAAGTAGGTCCGTCATTTGTGACAACATATTCACTCCTAGACAGAAATAGGTCCACAACAGACACTGAGAAGAAAACAAAAATTAGAAAATTATTACAATTACCTTAAAATTAGCATAAAAGTAATATAAACAGAAAGTACATTGCCCCAAACAAGTGTATGCAATGCTAACATAATGACTTTTCAGCATTTATTTAAAAGTTAAGATTGGTTGGTAGATTACTCCAAAGTTATCTGTCTTATTTGGTGTCCCAGAAATATTTGCATATACAGTATAACACCATGCAGTCAATCATGCCTGGAAAATATCAAGCATATAGGAGTTACAGATGTGGGGCAGGGCCCTCATTTACATCCATATTAAATAAGGTATATTCACATATTAAATTCTAACTTCCTATTATACTCCTCAAGTCATGACTATGTTTTAAATTTAAGGTGTTTTAAACTATTTCCTGCGATTTAAGGACTGGTACCCCATTCAAGACTGGTTCCTGCTTTTTACCCACTGCTGTTATAGGTTCTGTTCCCCAATGAAACTGAATTGCATTGTGTTTGAGAAAGGTACTCTATGCTGTGTTATTTTTCTTTCTTTGGAGAAAGACATTTACGCCCTGTCCAGGGTTTGTTTCCTGCCTTGCACCCTGTGTTGGCTGGGATTGGTTCCAGCAGACCCCCGTGACTCTGTAGTTAGGATATAGCGGGTTGGATAATGAATGGATGGATTTACTGATTATACCTTGTAGTCAAGTTATGTTGGTCGTTGCTATGATCATTAAGCATTGTAAACACAGTACTGGAATTAAATCATACTCAGTTAGTAGTATTTTCACATTACATAATCAAACATTTATTGTTCTCTGCTAAGAAAATGGGAAATTAAGGTTAATTAAAATGACAGTGCATTTTAGTGGGCGAACCCCAGTTTTATTTGGACTGGATTAAATATTCTGAATCAGGAGCCTCTATAGCAAAAACAGCAGCCAGTGACGATAGGGTGGGCCTAGGTGGGAATGAAAGTGGCGTCAACAAGATTTTAGTTTAGGATATACACTAACCCCTTAGAACATGAAACCATTAGCCAATGTGTTATTAACATTTACTTTTATAAGAAGAAAAAGTCAGGGTATTTATTACATTTTACATTTACATTTACATTTACATCATTTAGCAGACGCTCTTATCCAGAGCGACTTACAACAGTGCTTAGTAGTCTACGACTGTTCTTCAGTCTTTAAGGCTAGGATTAAATCTACTGTCATTAAACAAGTTACCGCTGACCAAGTTGTATACAAAACCCTGCTAGAAGAAAATAGTAAGTTAGTACAAAATTTTTTTTTTTTTTTTGAAAAAAAGGGTAGAAAAAAAAAGTATGGGGACTTTAGTCCAAGTGCTGTTGAAAGAAGTGTGTCTTCAGGCGACGTTTGAAGACAGTGAGGGTCTCTGCTGTTCGTACAGCAAGAGGAAGTTCGTTCCACCACTGAGGAGCCAACACTGCAAAGAGTCTTGATGCATGTCGTCCTCTTCTTTTAAGTAAGGGTGGTTTGAGACGTGCAGTGCTTGATGTTCTGAGACAGCGAGAAGTGACACGCTGCTTGACCAGTGCTGATATGTAAGGTGGTGCAGCTCCAGTTTTGGCCTTAAAGGCAAGTGTTAGGGTTTTGAACCTGATGCGGGCAGCCACAGGGAGCCAGTGCAGGTTCCGCAGCAGAGGTGTAGTGTGCGAGAATTTGGGAATATCAAAAACGAGTCTTGCAGCTGCATTCTGGATCAGTTGAAGTGGTCGTGTTGCCTTTAGTGAAAGTCCAGACAGCAGAGAGTTGCAGTAGTCCAGCTTAGAGATGACCAAGGTCTGGACGAGAAGCTGAGTAGCCTCTGTAGTGAGAAAGGGGCGGATTCTCCTAATGTTGTAAAGGAGATATCTGCAGGACCTGGAGAGGTTGCTGATGTGTGGAGAGAAAGACAATTCTTCGTCTAGAGTGACACCAAGACTTCTTGCCGTATTTGAGGGGACGATAACCGAGTTGTCAAGAGAGATTGCAAGGTCAAGATTCGGAGATGAGTTGCCTCTGATATACAAGAGTTCAGTCTTGCTGGGATTCAACTTGAGGTGGTGGGAAGTCATCCAAGAGGAGATATCAGCAAGGCAGTTTGAGATGCGGGTTGAGACCTGCTGGTCATCGGGTGGAAAGGAGAGAATGAGTTGACTGTCATCCGCATAGCAGTGGTAAGAGAATCCATGTCCAGCTATTACCTTCCCAAGAGAACCTGTGTATAAGGAGAAGAGAAGGGGTCCTAGGACAGAGCCCTGAGGAACACCAGTGGTCAGTCTTCGTGGAGCTGACTGGGAGCCTTGCCAGGCAACCTGGAATGTCCGGTCAGCAAGGTAAGAAGCAAACCATTGCCAGACAATGCTTGAGATCCCAAGACTAGTGAGAGTTTCCAGAAGTATCTGATGGTTGACCGTGTCAAAGGCTGCAGATAGGTCCAGAAGTATGAGGACTGAGGACAGGTTGGTAGATCTGGCTGTGTGAAGGGTTTCAGAGACAGCAAGAAGTGCAGTCTCGGTAGAATGAGCTGCTTTGAATCCAGACTGGTGAGGGTCAAGAAGGGTGTTATTAGATAAAAACAAGTTAAGTTGGTTATACACTGCTATTTATTAACGACATACCACTAATAACATTTTAATATGGAAGTTTGGGGTCAAGCCTTCCAAGTACTGTGCAGATGTAAAACGCGCACAATTGTTTTATGCCAGGAAAGCAGTAGTTAGGACTATTCAGGTAGTTCTATGTTCGGGTGGATATGCCATATTTTAATAAAAACATCATCAAGTTAGAATAGCTCTGCAAATTGTGAGGAGCGTACGTAAAGAAAGCCTTGTCAATGTAGATAAGATCTTGAGTTACAGTTTCTAAAAGCAATATTTCCTAGGAATATATTTTCACTGTTATATCAATTAGATTCTTGTCATATCAAAAGTTGTTCATCTGAAATTAAAATACAGTAAAATACCTAGTGTTATTCTGTTTGTGTTTGTCATTCTAGATCAGGGGGGTATTTTTCGTACGTGTATTACTTACTTAGGGCGGCACGGTGGCGCAGTGGGTAGCGCTGCTGCCTCGCAGTTGGGAGATCTGGGGACCTGGGTTCGATTCCCGGGTCCTCCCTGCGTGGAGTTTGCATGTTCTCCCCGTGTCTGCGTGGGTTTCCTCCGGGCGCTCCGGTTTCCTCCCACATTCCAAAGACATGCAGGTTAGGTGGATTGGCGATTCTAACTTGGCCTTAGTGTGTGCTTGGTGTGTGGGTGTGTTTGTGTGTGTCCTGCGGTGGGTTGGCACCCTGCCCAGGATTGTTTCCTGCCTTGTGCCCTGTGTTGGCTGGGATTGGCTCCAGCAGACCCTCGTGACCCTGTGTTCGGATTCAGCGGGTTGGAAACTGGATGGATGGATGGATTACTTGCTTAGCCGGATGTAATTGTTGATGATTTGGCCTGATCCTGGATCTGTCGGTTTTTTGAAACTCTTGCTGGAAGTGTTGTCATAGCAACACATCCTAATCCGCAAACCTGCTCGGAGCAGGTTTGTTCTACGTAAACAAGGATTAGTTTACACAGGTGATCAGTGACGGTGCGTGGAAGTCATCCAGTCAGGGCTTCGCCGTTCATGAATGAGCGACCAATTGATATTGGTGCGCAAATTATACGAAGAGATTTTCATATAGAGAGGGTTTTGCGCGATCGGCAAGATCCTTTATTGCCCCCGGAGGAAATTCTGTACGAAAGATACCGCTTTAGCCGAGGGGGAATATTGTACCTCAAAGATTTATTAGCTCCGTATATTCGAAGTTAAACTCGGCGAAGTCGGGCTCTCACAACCACACAGACAGTATGCATTGCTTTGAGGTTTCTTGCAAGGGGCACTTTTTTATATACGATAGGCGATGAGGAACATCTATCGAAAAGTGCAGTTTGCCAGGCAATTCGTGAAGTCTGTTTGGCTCTGAAACATTTCCTTCGGGTTTTCATTGTGTTTCCTGGACACCTGCGTGTGCAGACAATAAAAGAGGCGTATCATGCCATTGCTGGTAGGTAATACACAGGCTAAAACACCCACAGTTCCACGAAGAATCCCACAATCAGCCTAACATTCTCATTACCAGGATTTCCAAATGTGATTGGGGCACATGGAACTGATCAGAGTGGAGTTTGATCAAACATTATTTGGAAAATGTACCTCTCCTCCTGATGAATAATCAGACACAGTGTCTTCATCAAATATTTGACCTTCGTCAATATCTCGTTGGTCAGACACAGGTTCAAGGGATATGACATTCCCTGCAACTGACCCAACAAAAAAGAGGGCTATATGGAACATACCTATGGCACACATGGAGGACAAATATATGCAATGACCATCCTTTACCTGAAATGAAGTGACTACTGCATCCTGCCACATGGTTCTGAGGTGGAGCTTCCCCCTGGAATGCCCTCAGAAACAGGGCGATGGGCATTTTGCTGGAGAGCCAACTCTTCTGCAGGGGTTAGGTCTGGACCGCGTGGACCTCCACCTGTTTTTTGCTTGTCTGCCTCCTTATTAGCTTTAAAATTAATGTTTTTTTATATTATATATGATTCTTTATGTCAACAATTCTTTAAATAGTTATATACCAATATTTACCAGTTTGAAGTATATTCTTGTACTTCACTTTAACCTGTTCCCATGTTCTCCTTGTGCTCACATTTGATCTGGAATTATGACATATTAAATAATAATTAATCTGACACATAGGAAATGAAACGCTGCATTCATTAAGTACAATGTACACTACTTAGCGTTTAATTTGACGGCCACTTTTTGCCAGCAGTCTTTTCTGGTTTGGGATGCTTTTGCAGTGTTACCGCTTGTGCATATTAAATCTTGAAATTCTTCATGTCCTTCGAATAAAAGGTCTTGCGCCGCGTGTGTGAAAAAAAAAATGCGCCCGTTCTTTCGTCATTTTGTTACAGCCTATCAAAGACTTGATGATCATGTTTTCTAGACTCAATATATATGGGCTTTTCACTCCGCGCGGGCGCGCGCATTCATCTCGTATGATTAGATCCAGCTACACTAATCTAATACACAGCTGCGTTTGAAAAACCGACTTATCTGGATGAGTTTCACTGGCATTAACTCATCCAAGATGAGGCACCTGATCTCGGATGGTTTAAGCGACGTACGAAAAATACCCCCCAGGTGTATAAATTCAAAATCTGCTTGAATGAAAGTGACAATGATAGCCTGAGATGGCTGTCATAAGTGCCCTGGCAATGAGTAAGCTGGACTCAAAAGAACATTAGCCATTTCTGTTACTGTTTCCTAATTTTTTATCTTTCTACTTTTTTGGTGTTATTCACCTTTTAAATAATCAGCTTCAGTCCAGTTTTTAGATAGCTGGATCCTACTGTATGATGGAAACAATTGGTAAATGTTCATCAGCTGGTTGCAGACTACTGAACTGTAACTCTTAATGAATTTTGACAAAGAATAGGGAAGCTTTTTTTTATGAAGTCATTTCAAGCGGCACCACTTTATTGCAGCTTCTGGAACACATGCATGCAGTATATCTGTATTGCTATACCTCTGGAGATATTACTTTGATTTAAACGACAGAATATTATTAATATTGATTTATCATTTCTAAAAAATAACTGAGAGATTCACCACAGAAGAAACCTGCAACAGCACAAAACCTTCACTTCATCTTACTGTATGTGATGTGGCTGATGATCGGGGCCCTTACCCAGCCGGGACGCCCTGATTATGGAAGGACCCGGGGAGAGAATATTTTCAGGATAGTTTCTCCCCCCCCAACTGACAGAGGGCAGCCCCCTTAGTTTCCAGTGGGGCCATGGCATAGAAGCTCAACTCTGCTGGGGCCTGTAGCCACTGCCAGGGGGCGCATGGATGTCTGCAGGGCCTTATTTGGCCGCACTTGCACCAGACCCAAAAGTGCTGCTGGAATAAGCTCATTGGGCACCTGGGTGCCCTATAAAAGGCCAGTCGCCAGCAGAGTCGGAAGGAAGAGGACAAAGCCTGTGTGGAGGACTGAAGACGGCAATGGGACTGTCTTGGTGCTTTATGTACTGTGTTGTGCTGTGGTAAGCAGAGAGGAGTGCTCCCCAGCTGTGAATAAAACGTGTGTGCTGGACATTTGTGTCTGCCTGTCTGTGTCGGGGTGAAGGGGGCTGTACACACCCCGGGTTCCACAGTGTTTTTTTCTCAGAGTCACAATATAAATATGATCATTTTATGACTTTACATTATATTTTAGCCAGAAAATATCCTACAATATAAAAAAACAAACCTAAAACTAGCGAGCTGGGAAGACACCCAAAGTCACTCATACTGGGCAAATTCAGAGATCCAGTTAAACTTTTGAAAAACATAGCAACTTAGAGGAACACAGATCCCAAAAACTCTCTCCTTCTTCTATTCTTTTCTTATTTTCTTTTAACTCTTAAGTTAATATAGAATCATGGGGATCCAGACCCTATCCTGGAAGCATTGGGCTCAAGGCAAGAATCAGTCCAGGATAGGGTGCTGGTTCTTCAGAAAGCCCACTCACGCACACACACTCCTACTATACAGTCACACTCATATGGAGCCAGTTTGGATTGACAAATTAACCTGATGCTTGTGCCATTGGAATTTGGGAAGAAAAACAAAAGATAAGTAGGAGGCAAAAACCTTTTTGAATGTTAGAGCAAAAGACTTTTTGAAGACACCACCAGGTAGTTATAACAAAAAGGCAGAGTAAAGCTAATGAGGTGCCCTTTAGAGCATAAATGATTCTTAACATTGAGACATTATACTGTGAAGTGAAGCTGTGATAAACCTTGCAGTTACACGCAAATTCATAGCCGCTCCAATTTCCAAAAAGAATGAGAAATCAAAAAAAGACATCTCATTAATGTCTTTTTAGTTTCTCCTAGACAGCAATGAGATCAGGAAGAAATAAAACAGAGACATGTTCTTTTGTGTCATGCTTTTTCTCCTGAGACAAACATACCCGAGTATTCTCACAAATGTCTCCTCCTGAATTTCAGCAAAGTCACACAATGAGCTCAGATTTCCCAAGTAGTGTCGTTACGCTATTAAGTTTTGAAGATATTTGCACATGCTCAGTAATATACTGTGAAACGTAATCACAGTTGTTTATGGTAATGAAACACTTCACAAGGATAACAGTAGTCCTTGCTTCTGAGTAATACTATTCGTTGTTCTAGTTTATATTGCTCTGCTGATATCATACCCACGATGGGTGAAAAGGCAAGCAGTGAGTTGTAGTAGATAAGGCTTTGGACTTCAAATGATGAAGTTGTGGGTTCAAATCCAGCTGCGGACATTGTGTGACCATGAGCAAGTCACTTCATCAATTGTTAAAACAAAAGAAATGTAACCAATCATATCTCAAATATTTTAAAAGGCTTGTGTCCAATTATAAGTAAAACAATACAAAGTCCTGAAAGAGATTTAAACAAGACTAGAACAAGAGCTCACAAAATATATCATGCTTTTTCATACTACATTCTCAAGTGTGGCTTCTCTTCCTCAGTTGTCTCTCATGTCTCCTTTTTTGTTTAAAATTATTTTTCCTAAGGAATTTTAGGAGAAACATCTGTAATGAAGTTGATTCTTAAATTAAACATAAACAACATAAATCTCTTAAGTCTCATGAGCCATCAAAGATTAACCTTTGAGAAGTAAATTTTTCCCATGGGTTTTAACCTTTCACTTAACTGCAGATACAGTTCCGCGTAAATTAACTAATATTGAGCTTACTGGGTGACAAGTCTTTTACAGTTGGTACAGTGAATGTTCACCACTAAAGGTATGTGTACACAATGTATGAGACAAAATTTTGGTGTACAGTATATGCGTTTCGATGCACAGTGTAACCTTTTCAGGATACAGTGTGTTTCAGTATACAGTTTATGTTTTGTTAAGAATAAATTCAATCCCAAACAGCACCTCATAAAAGCTGACAAATCACAAGACCTGTGTATGTGCTGCTACTTCACAACAAATAAATCAATAAAAATAAATGAAGCTTTAAGCTAACACTGTCACAGTAAAACCTCACGCTCATGTTAGCTGAAACGCATATATAGTTATTTATGCCAAAAAAGAAAGTGGCGTTTATCGCATTCTGAATTGACAACATACAATTTAACATGCTGGTCAGTGTGATATGTCTTTTGGCTTGGAATCTTTGTACACCAGTAATTCTAAAAATTAGAATATGCCAATTGTCTCATTTTGTGATCAAAGTCAACATTCTTTCTCATACAAGGCCAACTTTGAATTGTAAGATTAGTGACGTGGGAGAAAAATTGGAGTATTCAGAGTAAAACCCACATAGACACAGTGAGAACATGCAAGATACCTGTATTATATTATAAAGAATGTGAGTAGTTTTCTGGTCACTCTGAATTGACATTGTGTGATTGTGACCATTCATAGATGGGCACCCTATATAAAGCTGGTCCCTGCCTTGCACCAATGCTGCCTGGATAATGTTTGGCCTTCTGTGATTTGGATTAATCAAGTCTGACAATATTATGGTATATTGTTATTTTTCCTGGACTTATTTATTCCAGTAGAGACAGGAGCAGAGTCTTACATCCCTAAATTTCTGTCCAAGGTTAGCTTCTGCCTCGTGGCTGATGCAGTAGAGATACGCTTCAACTCCTCAAGACTCTAAATTAGAATAAGAAAATTTAGATATTGAAGGAATCAATGAATATCACATCATATCCAAATAGGATTAAGCAGGTTCAGTAAATGAATGGATTTTATACTATATTTCCTTTGAGATTAGGAAGCCTCAATATTTTGGGGATGTAAGTCAACATTAAGGCGAATTAGGCATTCACGTAGGGCACAGATCATCAGGGGAACAGGGACCTGCATGGGTAAACTACCAAACAGTCAGCTAGCACACTAATAAGCTTGGCCTAGGGTGTAAAATAACCCAACACCGGCATTGGATCCAAGTGTCATTTTTAATTTAGATCAATACCACATGACAGCACCTATAGTCTGTTTCACCACACCTCATTCCATGGTCATTTCATATTTTTCTCTTTTTAGGAATCAGAGTGCATCATGGAATATTAAACATCAAATCATAAGCAAAACAAAAAATTAGCTAATTTGAGAAATTACACCGCATATGAAGAGCAAATTTCTAAAACTCATTTATGGTCATTGAGATACTAGCTTTCACTTTTTCAAGTATGTAATGTGTATATAAAAAGAAAACCACTTTACTGTATATGAGATACTGCATATGAGATATTACAAACTTTATTCAACAATTAATATTTCTGACTGAGTTTTATGGATGTCCTGTATATTTGTGGGTTTCTTCTATTAATAATAATAATAATAATAATACATTTTATTGATTTGTAGGTGCCTTTCTAAACACTCAAGGGCACTGAACAATAGATAAAACACACATTATAAGCAAAACAAAATAAATACAAAAATTCAGGCTGAACAATTATAATCAAAGAGAAAAAGTAGTCTTAAATGCATGAGTTTTAAGGTTTAGATTTGAAAAGTGAGAATGAATCGATATTTCTAAGCTCGGAAGGTAATGAGTTCCAGAGCTAGTGGTAAGACGGACAAAGGGCAAAGTCAAGTGGATAGAAGAAGAGGATCTAAGGGTCCGGGAGGGAATGGCTACATGGAGGAGGTCGGACAAATATGGAGGTGCAAGGTTGTGGATAGCCTTAAAAGTTAACAGGAGAATTTTGAAGTCAATACGGAACTTAACCGGAAGCCAGTGAAGCTGCTGCAAGATGGGAATGATATGGTGAGTAGAAGGGGTTCTAGTAATGATGCGGGCAGCTGAATTCTGGACCATTAGAAGCTTATAAAGAGATTTGTGAGAAAGACCAAAGAGAAGGGAATTTCAATAATCCAAACGAGAAGTGACAAGGCTATGAACAAGGATAACAGTGGTGTGGAGAGTGAGGGATGGAGGGCCGAATACGATTTATGTTACACTGGTGGAAATATGCAGACCGGGAGATGTTATTGATGTGGGACTGAAAAGATACGAGTACTAGGATGACACCTAGACTCTTAATCTGTGGGGAAGGGGAGACAGAGGAATTATCAATAACAAATGAAAAATTACCAGTTTTGAATAATGTTGATTTTGCACCAATGAGGAGAACCTTGGTTTTGTCACTATTTAATTTAAGAAAATTTGAAGAAAACCAGGATTTAATTTATGTTATGCCATCAATAAGCAAGGAGGGTGGAAGGGAAAACATAGGTTTGCTAGTGAGGCAGAGCTGAGTGTCATCAGCATAACAGTGGAAGCTAATGTTATATTTACGAAAGATATTGCAGAGGGGAAGGAGGTAAATAATGAAAAGGAGGGGCCCCAGGACAGAGCCCTGGGGCACACCTGAAGTAACAGCGGCGGGTTGGGATGTGAAAGTTTTAAGCTGAATGAATTGAGTGCGGCCTAAGAGATAGCATCTGAACATCTGGAGTGTGGGTAATGCCAATCGAAGATAATCTATTGAGAAGAGTGGTGTGACAAATAGTGTCAAATGCTGCACTCAGATTAAGGAGGATGAGAATAGTAATTAAACCAGAATCAGCTGCCATAAGGAGGTCATTAGTAATTTTGATAAGTGCCATTTCTATACTACGGTGAGAGCGAAAACCAGAGTGGAACTGTTCATACAGATTATTTTGAGATAAATGAGAATGAAGTTGTTTCAATAGCCACTATTTTTTCAAGAATTTTGGAAATAAAGGGTCAATTAGACATAGGACGAAACTTACTGAAACTAGTCGGATCAGCCCCTGGTTTTTTCAGGATTGAGGTTATTGCAGCAGGTTTAAAAGATGAAGGAACAGTTCCAGTGATGAGTGAGGAGTGAATTACAGCAGAAATAAGAGGGACCAGATAGGGGAGGCAGGCTTTAACCAGAACTGTGGGGAGGGGACCCAGTTGACAGGAGGATGGCTTAGACTTACAGACAAGATCTGAGATTTCTGAGAAAGTAGGAAGCTGAAAAGATCAATTTGTCATTTAGGGTAATAAAAAAGTACTTTACATTGTTTACACTGCTGTCCCCCATTCTACTCCAGTGTCTGCAACAGCAAGTAAGCAGGCCTTTGTCTCCCTTGACTCAGAACAGGTACATTCATATAGCACATTTCTTGACCCTCAAAGTGTTTTACATAGACAGTAGTCAAGCCATTTCATCCATCACCAATGTGTAGAATCCACCTGGATGATGTGACGGTGGCAATTTCTCAGTACACAGTAGATATTAGGTGGTGAAGGGCTGAGAGACAGAGGTGTCAAGAGCCAATGCCGGGCCTGAGAAGAAGGATTTTACACCTTTATTATTTAGCTAGTGGTAGGTGAAGAGCCGGGGTTCTGCATCATTTAAACAGAGTTAGAGGTCCCTGGGGGTTTCTGTTTCAGTCAAAGAGAGAGGAAGTGTTTTTATTTAAACAAAGAACAATATTTTGATGGCCCTATTTGGACACCTATTGAATTACAAGCTCTGGGAATCTTCAATAATGGTGACAATTCCAATTAGAGTCAGGGGATGACTGGGGGACCAGAATTGCCAGGACTCTGGGGTACAGCCTACTCTTTTTGAAGAATGCCCAGGGATCTATTATGGCCATAGAGAGTGGCACCGTGTTTATAGCACAGTGCACTGGGGCATTGGGATCCACACACAGACCACTGGGTAGGCACCCCCTGCTGGGTTTATCAACATCTATTCCAGCAGCAGCCCAAGCTTCCCCAAGTTGGTCTCCCATCCAAGTTCTGGCTGGGCTCAAACACGCTTACCTTCAGGTAGATTACCTGTTCTGCGGAGTAGGTGGTATGGCGGCTGGGAGATTGTTACCCAAACACACCTCATATTTAAAACTCTGTCTTGGACCTGACCTGTGGTCCAGATTGAACCATAGACCATGCTCAATGATCAGTCCAGCACTGTAGTACAAACTAATGCTGAATTTTAATTTAATGCTGTCAGTACCAAGCAACCATTTAAATAATTGAGACATTTTGAATGAAGCATTGAGAGCAACATCTTTAGAAACAAGGTCAGAAAAATGTACTTGTACTTGTAAAATTCATTTAAAGAGTGAATAAAAATGCATTGTGAATTTATAGACTGACTCAATAAAAGCAGAATCTGAGGAGAAAAAAAATGTTTGTTTACAGCCGTTCAATTGAAAGCAGCAATTGGTGGCATTGAAAGCCTGCATCTGTTGCAGCCCATTAACTATAAAGAATTATGGACAATATCAAGTATTCGAACCTTAAACATGGTGTCTGATTGGCCCTCTGACTTACAAATATATATATGTTTATATATATACAGTGGTGTGAAAAACTATTTGCCCCCTTCCTGATTTGTTATTCTTTTGCATGTTTGTCACACAAAATGTTTCTGATCATCAAACACATTTAACCATTAGTCAAATATAACACAAGTAAACACAAAATGCAGTTTTTAAATGATGGTGTTTATTATTTAGGGAGAAAAAAAATCCAAACCTACATGGCCCTGTGTGAAAAAGTAATTGCCCCCTTGTTAAAAAATAACCTAACTGTGGTGTATCACACCTGAGTTCAATTTCCGTAGCCACCCCCAGGCCTGATTACTGCCACACCTGTTTCAATCAAGAAATCACTTAAATAGGAGCTGCCTGACACAGAGAAGTAGACCAAAAGCACCTCAAAAGCTAGACATCATGCCAAGATCCAAAGAATTCAGGAACAAATGAGAACAGAAGTAATTGAGATCTATCAGTCTGGTAAAGGTTATAAAGCCATTTCTAAAGCTTTGGGACTCCAGCGAACCACAGTGAGAGCCATTATCCACAAATGGCAAAAACATGGAACAGTGGTGAACCTTCCCAGGAGTGGCCGGCCGACCAAAATTACCCCAAGAGCGCAGAGACGACTCATCCGAGAGGTCACAAAAGACCCCAGGACAACGTCTAAAGAACTGCAGGCCTCACTTGCCTTAATTAAGGTCAGTGTTCACGACTCCACCATAAGAAAGAGACTGGGCAAAAATGGCCTGCATGGCAGATTTCCAAGACGCAAACCACTGTTAAGCAAAAAGAACATTAGGGCTCGTCTCAATTTTGCTAAGAAACATCTCAATGATTGCCAAGACTTTTGGGAAAGTACCTTGTGGACTGATGAGTCAAAAGTTGAACTTTTTGGAAGGCAAATGTCACGTTACATCTGGCGTAAAAGGAACACAGCATTTCAGAAAAAGAACATCATACCAACAGTAAAATATGGTGGTGGTAGTGTGATGGTCTGGGGTTGTTTTGCTGCTTCAGGACCTGGAAGGCTTGCTGTGATAGATGGAACCATGAATTCTACTGTCTACCAAAAAATCCTGAAGGAGAATGTCCGGCCATCTGTTCGTCAACTCAAGCTGAAGCGATCTTGGGTGCTGCAACAGGACAATGACCCAAAACACACCAGCAAATCCACCTCTGAATGGCTGAAGAAAAACAAAATGAAGACTTTGGAGTGGCCTAGTCAAAGTCCTGACCTGAATCCAATTGAGATGCTATGGCATGACCTTAAAAAGGCGGTTCATGCTAGAAAACCCTCAAATAAAGCTGAATTACAACAATTTTGCAAAGATGAGTGGGCCAAAATTCCTCCAGAGCGCTGTAAAAGACTCATTGCAAGTTATCGCAAACGCTTGATTGCAGTTATTGCTGCTAAGGGTGGCCCAACCAGTTATTAGGTTCAGGGGGCAATTACTTTTTCACACAGGGCCATGTAGGTTTGGATTTTTTTTTCTCCCTAAATAATAAAAACCATCATTTAAAAACTGCATTTTGTATTTACTTGTGTTATATTTGACTAATGGTTAAATGTGTTTGATGATCAGAAACATTTTGTGTGACAAACATGCAAAAGAATAAGAAATCAGGAAGGGGGCAAATAGTTTTTCACACCACTGTATATATATATATATATATATAAAAAAGTAGATTCCAAAACATTCATCAGAAGAGAGAAGCCTTGATTTGACCGCACAGTCTTAAACACCTCTTTACTCCAAAGCAGACCACTTACAGAAACATAAAAACAAACTAAATAACTTAACAATTTAAGTCTTGTAAACAGCTGAACCTTTTCTGTATTACACACCTCTTTAAACCAATGTAAAACAGATAGCTTTCATTTTGTGTAAAATGTCATTCATTAATATACATAACGCTTACTTTTTGTTCTCTTTTAAATTTGTTTAGCAGCATTTTGTTTAACTCACAAATGTCCATGATTGCGCTCTGTAAATATTTACAATTTCAGTGTTCTATCAATTAACATTTACCTTCTGTTATAGGCAGCAGCTAACTATAACATTTTTATTTTTCACACTGATCTACATTGTGTGATTTCTGCTCATTATTGCAGACAATAAGGTTTCATATGTAATTACCTTTTATGTTAGATGTAACAAGACTTTCTATTTTATAGCATTGACTATTAAGCAAACATAATAGCAACAACATGCTACGTGAAATCTGTTGTGCATTTTTATAGATGGGTGATGTGCAGAACATACTGCAGTACCTAAAAGTCACATTGTGCTTTCTCAGTTCAGCTGGGAACATAGCCTGTGGTGATCAGCACAGTCCACATAATTAAAAATTTGAAAGTTCTTCTTGCTCAGCTACAGAAAGTTATCAGCTTCATAAAATGTATAAATGGACTGAGGAAATGGCTGAAGCATCAGGAATATTTCTGAGAAATTACTACACAGGAATCCATTTAAGAGTATGTAAAAATATTTTAGGAAATGACAATAAAAGTGGAAGATGCAATTCTCCATCTGCTCCACAATACTTATTCTCACCTGGAAAAAGCTGGCAGTACTGTGAGGATTATGTTTTGGATTTCTCCAGCGCTTTCAAAACTATCCAGCAATCCCAGTTAAGGGGTAAACTCAGTGATATGCAAGTGGATGAGCCTATGGGGTCCTGGATAAAGGACTACCTAGAGAAGACCGCAGTTTCTGAGACTCAAGGACTGTGTTTCTGATATGGATGTGACCAACACTGGAGCACCACAAGGAACAGGCCTGTCTAATTTTCTCTTCACTCTGTACACCTACAGTTATAAATATGACATCAAGTCATGTCAACTGTAGAGGTTCTTAGAAGATTCTGCACTTATGAGATGTATTGATAAGGGGGATGGACAGAGTATAGGAGTCAGATACAGAGAAAGAAAACAGGTACAAAGAGAATTGTATGGACCTTAACATCAGCCAAACCAAGGAACTGGTTATTGACTTTTACCGCACCAAACAGCCTCCATGTCCGGTCACTATTTAGGGAGTTAAAGTAGAGGTAAGTCCACTCCCACAAGTACTTAGTGTTCCACGTTAATGACGCATTAAGGGCAGGCTTAGTTATGGAACACACGTTTGACCCCCCTAGAGGTCGTAGCAAAAGAGAGAATTATAATAAAACTGAGTACCATTATGAACAATGCTACACATCCTCTCTCTGATACGCTAACACTGAGGACTTTCAGCCAACGAGTTATTCAGCAAAAGTGTGTTTCCCCCGGCGGACAGATAAAGTTCAATCTATCTAAGGGAGATCCCTAATGTCCTAGGTGAATCGACACAAATTTCAATGTGACAACATTTGAACACATTACAAAACAAAACATAGAAAGAATTATTACTAACACATGGGACATTACAAAAAAAACAGCAACAAATTTTAAACTTTGAAAAACACTGTGCACTGCAATAGTAGATATCTTCTGTATCTCATTCTCCATATGCTCCACTGATTGACATGATTCCAATGATATGGTATGATCTGGCAAGAAGGAATATGGGCTGCAGGCAGGTAATTCATTTTTTTTTGTTTTTTGCCATGTACCTCAAATAACACTGGTCTACAATAAAATATTTTTTGTTTGCTTCTGGGAACTTCAGAGCAGCTCTTTATTAAGTTTTTTACACTGATTTCATATATGAAATCAGAATTAAGCTAGCATGTCAGGTTTTTGAAATACACATCATTGACATTTTGACACTTTTGAATATCAATATAATATATAAACACGATATCTGGAGTTTGGACTATGTCCCACCAAAATTGTTTTGATGTGTTTATTCTGAAAACAAACCAGAATACGATAACAGAGACACTTTAAAGTATATTTATGTCAATTTACCTCAATATAAAAGTGAGTTCAGCGCGCCCAAAAATGTTGGAGGCACTTGCTTTTGCGCTTGTACTGCACATCTGTCTCTCTTTGCAAGAACCAACAGTAGTCACCCATCATGCTCGGAGTGAATTGATGAGAATGTAAAAAATGCGTCTTCAGTGACATTCTGGCTCCCATAAGCTAATTTATTTTCAGCATATTCTCCACAAGCTCAGTATAATTCTCTGCTCTATGCTTGTCAAGACAATTCTGGACAACCTGCACGAATGAGGGTGCTGATTCAGTTGGCTTCAGTTTCTTTTTGAACTCATCGTCAAGCATCAATCAGTTCACGGATCTCATGACCAGCAAAAACACCTTCCTTAATTTTGGCTTCACTTTTCTCAAGACCAAACTTATTTCTTAAATGCTGAAATGCATCGCCTTTACTGTCCAGTCATCCTAGTTGTCCAAGACCTGGAACATCATAACTAAATGACGGGATGTGCTGGACGAAAACGGTTTTCAGATTTGGAGTCAGCAAGTGAAATTTGTTAAAGTACAGGTGAAATAATCCCAGTAACAAAATGCTTGTTGACCACTGTAATCAAATCAAATGTCTTTACCCCATTATGACCGATTGCAATAGTGGTTAGAAGGCAGTAGATCCCAGGTCTAATTGAAAAGATGATGTTTGAACAGGCAACAGTGGAAAGTGAAGAGGAAAATGTAGAGTTTCTGGGCTAATTACTTTAGTTGTTTCTCAGTTAGAAGTTGGTATTTTTAAGCTGCTATAGTTGTTCTCCATAAGCAGTTATAGGTATATGTAGTTGATTTTTTTCCTATGGTTGGTCCTTCTGTTATTCTGGATTTTTGTATGTGTGTATTTCATCTTAATGAAAGGTATACTTTATTCAACCTTGGAACCTGAAGTACATTTTTAATTGAAATAACTAAAAGACTCATGCACACTGTAGTGTACACACAAATACATTATATACACAGAGAAAAAGTAGGTCTTTGAGAGATGACGCATGGATACAACTGGGACATGTTTGTTGGTTTAATATAGCAGATGCACTGGGGGCTGAAGCTGTGTCATGGTGTCTGATTTATGTGTGAAATGACAGTTCTTCCGGTTACTGAAGCTCAGTTCAATTCTACTCACTTAATGAGTTATATAGTACAAGAGATAACATCTTAAATTAATCATTTATTCTGACTTTGTTTGATAAAGCGTCTTTCATACTAAAGTTATTACAAAAACTTCATACACAGTATTTCACAGATTACACAGTAATCTGTGCTTTCAATTCAAAAAGTATGACATGTGCCTTCACTGAAGCTCAGGCTCCAGGCAAGACTTAGGCTTCTGGAAGAAAACCTGCTAAAAGGAGCCAGCTGCTCATTCTGTGATCTCAGCTTCTAAAATTTAAGACAAGAAGTTCAAAGTAATAGATTCGTTTTAAAAGGAAAACTACGGCATGGCAAGTTAGGCATCCAGAAAGTTGAAAGCTTTAATTTTGCAGAGATGAGTGCAGTACTGGAAAACATAAATGTACAAAGCCAGTCCCAAATTTCACATTGTCCTAAGCTTAGAAGATGACCATGTCCAGTAAAAAATATATATTTTGGCAGTACACTATTCAAAAATGTTTGGGCACCTGCTGGAGATACAGAGGTTGTGAGCCTTCATTCACATTTTTGTATTACAACAACAACAATTTATTTCTTGTATGCCTAAAATAATGCAAGCAAATGTTTCAATGGGGTTTACCTGGCCTGTTTTTTAATAGCCCCCCAGCCTTCACTGTCTAAGAAGACAAGAAAAAAAAATTACCAAAAAAAAAAAAAATGAAATATTGATAAAGGCGAGAGAGAGAGAGTTCCCCTTCCATGTAGGTTGAGTGTGCAATGGGTGTCAAAAAATGGGGTAATTGCAACAAACAAAACAGAATACAGAAGTGATCCTCTGCTCAGAGCTAGATGGCCAATCTATCACGGCCACCTTAGAAATGCAACACAAAAGTACAAAATGGTTTGTTCTTTGCACAGCTCTCCTTACCAAGTTCAGGAACAGAGTGCCATGACAGCTCTCAAGTCAAAATACAATAATAGATTATACAACAATGTCTGTTCTTTAGTTAATTGTAAAACCACAACCAAATTGTGGAAAAGGAGACAAGCCAGACACAGGCAGAGTCCTGCCTGCCCCCTACTGGCCATTCTACAGCTGAGTCAGTGCTGGGCCGGCCAATCTAATGAAAGACCTTCTTCCAGATGATTCCAGTGCTCCTTCATCTGAGATTACTTTTCCATAGACAGGCAAACAACTTGGTAGGAGAGCAGTGGCACCAAGTGAGATTACCAAGAAGAGAATCAGAGTAGGTGAGTGTTAGTAACAAATTGTAAATATCATATTACTTGTGTTTTAGTACTAATTACTGACAGCAAAGATGCAGTGTGCACAGATAATCAGCAGCTCTAGTCAGGGTGTGATAAACTGAATTAGTGAGTATTCAGCCTGGATTTAAAAGCTGAGACTGAAGGGGCATCAGTTATAATAGCAGACAGACCATTCCACAGCTTTGAGGCCCAGTAACTGAAAGCTGGACCTCCCACTGTTATTTTATTAATCCTTGGAATTATAAGCAGACTGGCACCTTGAGATCTTAATGTGCGCTCTGGTTTGTAAACAATAAGTTCAAATAAGTTAGCAGGATTTTCACCATTTACGGCTTTATATGTTAAAATGAAGATTTTGAAATCTGCTCCAAACTTATGTGGGAGCCAGTGTAAGAACTTAAGAGCTCAAGTTATGTGTTTGTATTTTCTGGTTCTTGTAATAATTCTTCTAGAGTTTTGAATTAACTGGAAGTCTGTATAAAAATGATTTGAAC
The DNA here is from genome assembly GCF_900747795.2 of Erpetoichthys calabaricus. Taxonomy (NCBI): domain Eukaryota; kingdom Metazoa; phylum Chordata; class Cladistia; order Polypteriformes; family Polypteridae; genus Erpetoichthys; species Erpetoichthys calabaricus. The sequence goes on from NC_041405.2 coordinate 33,687,144, forward strand.
ATCCACTGAACACTGCATAGTCAATCCTACTAGAAATAAATGCAAGAATTAATTTCTCAGCACTCTAATTTTCCAACATTTTAAGATGGAAAAAACTTGTTTTGGATAGTTTTGTAATGTGCTCTTTAAATGACATGCTAGAATCAAAGATAACTCCTAGATTGTGGGCTGATTCAGTAAAACTACTGGTGATTCCAACTGAGTTAAATGAAGACAAAATATTGTTGCGATCAGCATCATTCCCTCCAATAATTAATTCTCATCTATCCACTTCTTTAACTCACTAACACATCTAATAAAGGACAACATCGGAGAAACATTGTTTGGTCTAAAGCAAAGATATAACTGGGTGTCATCTGCATATGAGTGAAAATTAGTGTTATGTTATCTACTGATAGTTTCAAATGTAAAGTGAAAACAGTAACGGTCCCAGTGCTGAGCCTTGCGGGACATCATATCTCACTTCTATGTATAATAATGGAGTACTGTTAGCACATTTCTATACATACTACAGTCTTTTTGAGGAGTAAGAACTAAATCTGGGCAGGGACAGTGCCCATTGGTGGACATTAGCATTGTCCACCAAGAAGGCTAAAGTTATGTGTTGCACTTATTTCCATTAGCTACTTAGTTACAGCTATCTACTTATGGTAATTATCTAGTAACATCATAAACTTCAAAGAAAGCAAAATCAGTTCCACATAGTTTTCCATTACAAGCAAGGACACAAGAAGAGATGTTAATTGTGCATTGAGTACATGGTTAAACTGTTATAATTTCATAATATAAAGTATTCTGCTTTGTGTCTTTTGTTCTTTCAGGATAATGTCCTGGAGAATGTTTAGGACATTAATGAAAAATGTTTTTATCTGTTTTCTATGAGTAATTAGATAGCCCAAAAGAACACAACAGAAAGTGTATTTATTCTTTCTTGCAACAGTATTTGACAGCTAGCTGATGCTAACAAATGAGCCACAAAACAGCATGTAGTGGATAACAGTGACTTTAAATATGCCCGATCGGTGGAACATGGCTGAGAGAGAAAAACTGTATGTGAGTAGTATTAGCAGTTGTGTTCATGATGACTTCTCTTGTGAAAGTTGGTAGAACCAAGGGAATAAATAATCAATCAGTCTTTCTAAAAAAGGGGGATATAGTAGCACATGATAAAGCCAATAAGGATGTGCTAGTTATAACTTGAATTCAGAAAGAGGCTTAAATGTTTTGCAGTATTCACACTAAAGTTTTGTTCAAGTTAAAGTTTGCTTTTCTCAGTATTATTACACAAATATTTTGTTACAGTCCAGGTTGGTTCCATGCTACTGGGTCCATCCATGGAACCTCTTGAATGCTCTCACCACGCCACCATGAACCCACCCAAAGACGTAACAGCAGCAATTATCTATTTAAAATATGCCCACCAGCCGCAGACCTCACTTTACCACACATCAGATAATAAGTAGGTCCCACGGTACAGAGAGAATGAAACATCTAACTGTAAATACATTTTTATTGAATTTATTAAAAACTTATAACATTCCATACAATCAAGTCAAACTTAACAAAACTAAAATCAAATCAACCCCAATCCATGAGAGGAAGACCAACAACCAGAGCAAAGCTGTTAAGAGTAGTAAAGTCCTTTCTCTCTAATATATATGCTTATTCTAAAATGTTATTGATTAGGTCCTACCAGGTTTTTAAAAAGTTTTCAACTTTAAGTCAGAATTTGATTTTTTTCCAATTTCAAATAGTATATAACATCAGTTACCCACTGACTTAAAAGAGCTGGGTTAGGATTCTTCCAGTTGAGCAAGACAAGTCTACGTGAATTAAAGGAGATCACAGTTTATTTGTCTCATCCGGGAGTCCACTGAACACAACTGTTAATGGATTACTAGAGATTGTGACACCAAGGCTGTCTGATAGGCGCTTACAGAATGATGTTAATTTGGTGTACGCCCAAAACATGTAGCCTAGTGAAGCTGGGGCTCGACTGCATTGTTCACAGATTGGATCTTACCCTGGAAACATCTTGAACAATTTCAAACTAGACAGATGTGCTCGATAAAAGATTTTAAGTTGAATAATTGAATGTTTTGCACATATGGAGCTTGAGTGAATTCTGTTCGTGGCCACTTCGTCCACTCCGTTTCTGAAATCAGAATCAGAATCAGAATCAGAATCAGCTTTATTGGCCAAGTATATATACACATACAAGGAATTGGACTCCGGTTTTACCTAGTATTGTCCCTGATGCTGTGAGATTGACTTAAGTGTTCATGAGAGTGATGGCCTGAGGAAAGAAACTGTTCACATGTCTGGTAGTTTTGGCGTACAGTGCTCTGTAGCGCCTACCAGAGGGAAGAAGTTGAAAAAGGTTGTAACCAGGGTGTGATGGGTCTGCAATGATGTTTTCTGCCCGTTTCCTGACTCGAGATCTGTATAAGTCTTGAATGGAGGGCAGATCAACACCAATGATTTTTTCTGCAATCTCTTCTGGGATAGAAATAGGTGGGAGGTGAGGGAAACGGGGCTGATTTGATTTAGCAAAGTTTCTAATTTGGAGATAGTGGAAAAAATGTGTTGATGGGAGACTAAATTTGGAGTCCAATTGTTCATAGGATGCAAAGACATTATTTGTATACAGATCTATAAATGATTTAATTCCATATGTTTTCCAAACATTAAAAACAGTGTGGGTTTGAGAGGGTGGAAAAGGGTGATTATCATGTAGAGGTGCCACGGATAAAATAATCTCTGACTTGAAGTTCTTCCTACATTGTTTCCATATTCTGAGTGAATGAAGCACAATTGGGTTGTTAGCATATTGACGATACCTTGTATTTACTGGGGTACAAAGGAAGGAATCTAAAGAAGTACTGCAGGATTTCATTTCTATTGCAGACCAAACTAGTGTGTGTTCATGTATTTGTGTCAACGTCCAGGTTTTTATAGCTTGTATGTTTGCCACCCAGTAATAAAATTGAAAATTACATGGAGGCATGCCGTCTTCTGATTTAGGTCGTGGTTTTTTCGAATTCCAAATAAATGAGGCTATGATTGAATCTAATTTCTTAAAAAAATGATTTATTAATGTATATGGGGATGTTTTGAAATAGGAACTGAAGCTAAGAGAGGATATTCATCTTCACAATGTTAATTTTTCTTGCTAAAGTAAGATGGAGGGCAGACCATCTATGCACGTCTTGTTTAATTTTATCCATGAAAACAGCAAAATGTTGTTGAAAAAGAGGTTTATATTTACTTGTGATGTTGACCCCTAGGTATTTAAACTGATTTGCAATGATAAAAGGGAAGGTGTCCGACCTAATGTTGTTTGCTAGAGAATTCACGGGAAAGAGCACACTTTTGTTCAAATTAATTTCAGATATCTTTTGAAATTCTACTAGTACTGTAAATACAATACTTTTTTTATTATACAAAATATAATGAAATGAACGTATACAATTAGTTACCTGATCACATGTGGAAGAGTGCTAATGGTTTTCTACTTTTTGTCAGAACTGAAAAGGGTGCCTGATGTCCAGGATGTCTGAAGTCCTTAATAGTGGTGTTTTCCATTCTAAGTCAGTGTGTGTTATGTTTGACCTGATCAGAATGTGGTTGTGTGCCTGTAATATACTAAGTCAGCTTTACAACCTTCTTTAGGTCTTTGTGGCCCTAAGCTGAGCAGGTGCTGCACCTGGGCATAATGCAGCATAAGCATAATGCTACAGATTAGGTCTCTATCCAAAATGTCATTCTATCATCTGCATAACATTGCCCACCTCTGTCCATTTCTGTCCTATAATGATGCTCAAACTCTGGTTAATTTCATAATGTCTCATATTCTTCTTCTTCTTCTTTTGGCTGCTCCCATTAGGGGTTGCCACAGCGGATCATCTTCTTCCATATCTTTCTGTCCTCTGCGTCTTGCTCTGTTATACCCATCACCTGCATGTCCTCTCTCACCACATCCATAAACTAATTCCCTCTTCATTGGCCTCCATGCAAAATCTATACAGAGGCTACATTCAGTACAATCAGAACTCTGCAACCACACAAAGTGTTCTGCTCACATCTCCCCTGTTTATTCCCAGGTTCACTGGTTACAAGTTCCATCAAAGATTAACCTCAGGATTCTCCTTCTCACCTTCAAAGCCCTACATAACCTTACCCCTCTCTACCTTACTCAGCTGCTAGCTCCATGCACTCCTTGTCACTCTCTCATGTCCTCGAGCAGTAATCTTCTTACCATCCCATGCACCAGACTCTCCGCCCTGGAAGTCAGGTCCTTCAGGTTAACTGCCCCTCAACTCTGGAACTCCCTTCCTCAGTCTCTCTGAGATTGCTCCTCTTTCTTCACCTTTAAATCTCATCTCAAAAATCTCCTCTTCGACAAACTTTTGTCTTCTGTGTGATTTTTTTCCTCTGTATGTAAAGCGACTTTGGGTTTGTGAAAGGCACTCTATAAATGCAACTTATTATTATTATTTTATTTATTACCTAAAGTAGTTGGTTAATATAGGAGAAAGCTGTCCTTTTAGTAGTCTTCTTAGGAACTAAAGGCATTGGTGTTTCATGCCCATATGATGTTACCAGTGATGGTGACTACAATAAATTTAAGGTGGTGTTGTAGACTGGAGTATGTTCTGTATTCTTCTTCTTGAAGTCTATTACTAGCTTCCTGGTTTTGTCCTTTTTTGATAAATGAAAAATGTTACCCTAGAATACACCAGTCAGAAGATAAACCTCTTCTCTGTAATCAATGTTTTTAATGTAGGATATCAGGCCTCTGATGGTGGTGTCACAAGACAATGTGTCTAGTCTAGTTTTTATTTGGTACTAAATGTTGACTTTAGTATTAATACAAGATTTTGGACCTCAGTACTGGTACCAAAACAGTTCTGAAGCAAATAAAGGATAACTCCCCCATCCGCTGTCTCACAGCTGCTTCATTCCCCAGCCTACACATGCATGCCTTCCTGCTGTGCTTCACTCTACAAACATAAATAGGAATGAGGTGGGACTTGGAGGAGGTTCACTCCTTGAGTTGTTTGGTGCATTTATATGAATTTATACTTTCATAGTGAGGTGGGGAGAGTTTCTCCCTTTGTGATTTCACCAAGCTGTAATACATTTATTCATTTTAACAATCAAAGAGCTGGGGGTCCCCCTTGGAGTTCTAATAGCACTAATAAACAAATGAGTTGCTTGAAAACTAATATTTACTTCCAGTACCAAAATTAAAGTAAAGCTAGATAATGTACTGTTTAAAAATTATTTTGTTCATACTTTTTCAGTACTGATATATTACGTAACCTTAGTTTGGCCCCACAGTCATAGGTGAGCAAAGGGTATAGCAGGAGTCTCAGGAGATTATCTTGTGAGGTGTCAGTGCCAAATATTAAAATGAAGGAAAGGATACTACCAACCAATATGTACAGAGAATGGTACTAAATCTCATGTCTATGAGCTCAGTCTTGATGGAACAGCAGTGTAATGTGGTGAGCAATAGTATTACACTGGTTTAGCAGTTTTTATTATATATGTTCATTAGGAAAATAAGATGAGCAAGGGACATGGCAGTTCTTATGGACATTTGTGGAGCTCATTGATGGAATAGTGATCTAGCCCTGTGGTAATTTGCAACAATATGCATTACCAATTTGAGTTAAAAGTAATAATAAACCGCACATTATTGTTTAAAAGTGTAAGGCCAGGTTTATACTTTACATACTCCTGCGGATACTACTGCTACGCAAGCGGTATACTGTTTACTAGCCGACACCCGCCGTAGCATACGGTGGTGTAAGAATAGGAACGGAAAACGGTGAGAAAGGAATTCAGAAATCAAGAAGAAATAAATACTTCTTGAAAGATGCAGTTGTGCATAGGTGTTTTGGTGGAGAAGACAGAATCGCTGCAACATCGGTGTGACATGTCGGGGCATTGTATCGTCGTACATCCTGCCTAGGGTTTTCCTTGAAAACCATTCGTACAGATGCTGTTGGATTGGACTCAGCGATTTCATGCATGTGTTTGTATGATTTAGCGAAGGGATTGATGGTTCTGAGCATGGAATCTAGCTGGAGAAGTAAATTTTCGCTGCATGCAGAGTTTGCTTTATTTTGTAAGCGTACTTCAGCAGCTTGCACTGTGTCAAAAACATACAACTGTCCATATCCTGGAGAGGTAGAAGTGTTAGCGTATAGTGGAGAGATTTGGTGATAAATTTGCCCGTGTATTTTAAAACAGTATGGTCCGTGGCCAGGAGGTTGAGTTATCTGAGCACCCATGGAAGCAAACGCTAGAGAAGAGTTGTATTCTCGAATGTGCTTCTGATGTATGCTGTGTAAGAAGCTGTTGTAAAGACACAGGTGGCTCCCGCAAAGATGGTAAAGCTACTTTACCGTTGTGGCAGCACCTCAAGTACTTGTTGGATGTATTACGCTAAGCAGGCCAGTATAGTGCATGACATGGAATAGGATGAATAGGAATCGAGAAATGCTGTGTCGGCTGCGTGTGGGCGGGACCGTTTTTGAAGTGGAAGCAGGACGAACCAGAAGAGAAATATATATAAGAGATACTTGTGCATGTACTTTACGTAAATCTGGAAGATTCCACCAGGTGGCAGTGCGAGATATCATCACGGTGAGAAAATGGTCAGTTTTGCTGTGTTGTGAATTGCCTGAAACATGTGCGCAACCGACAGGGGTTTGATTTTAAATAGGAAATTGCTTGGTGTGTGTCGCAGTGCATGGTGTGAACGTACCAGTGTCTACCTGGATAGATGCGTGGGGTAGACAGGGGGTATGCAGATTGGCTGGATAATCTTGCTGGTTATATTTAAGGAGTTGCCAGCCAACAGGGGTCATTAGTGGACCTAAAGGCGAGGTAGGGTTAAGCACTGCTGAGCTATTGAAGGAGCAGTTGTGTTACTTGATGGCTTTGTAAGCATTTTTTATTGTACATATATATCTCTGAGTTATAATTTTTGTGGAAGTATACATACTTATTTGGTGTTGGGATAGATTTTCTTTTAGTATTGGTGTAATTGAATTTTTCTTTTTCTATGTACACACTTGATTTTTTTTTGTGCATTTTTTTAACTTTATTTATTCACTTTGGAGGAGCTTCCTGAGCCAAGAATAAAAAAGGAAGACTACCTTCATTTTTGGAGTGTGCGTGTGTGTAGTGTTTGTAGGAGTGCACTGTTTTTGTTGTAAACACACCATCTTTTTAAAAAATGTTTTTGTTCTTTTGGTTTTTATTTATTTTTTGAAGGACTCTGAAACAAAGCTTGCCTGACACCACTGTGTTTTTGTTATACAGCATTCTTGTAAATTAACTTTCACCCTTCAGTTTTGGTCTGTGTCTCTTCTCTCCGCTAATCCTGTTTGGCTCATGAACTATCAGATGTCCAGAGTGTAGGCTGGGGCCACTTTCCTACTACACGGGATATCACAGGCCGACAGCTGTGGAGATACCTTTCTCGGTCAGGAGACTAATACAATGGATGAGAGGTAGAGGACTGCCTGTTGGGGTAATATGTTCTCTCAGTACACTGAGTGGCAGCATGTCTCCGGTGGCTATTCCAGTCTGGATTCTCACAGGGCTGCATGAGAATTATAGTGGAAGCATATAGCCCTGTCAGGGACCTCTGGGGCCGCTGGAGTGAGCTCTTGGGGGGCAGCTTTGCCTTCATCTGTTTGACCTGGTAGTGCTTTCAAGATCCTCCTCAGCCAGATAAGTCAATGTTAGGAGTGGAGTGAGACAAAGTTCACCTGGAGTGGAGGCAAAGCAAGGAAAGCACAAAATAGGAAAACAAAAAGGTAGTGAATTAATTTTTATTATATGGTGGTACAAAATCTGTTTAAAAAAAGGAAAAAGAAGAATTAAAGGCTGATTTGAATCTATGGCTTGAGACACTTCCTACAGGCCAAAAGTTGTTCTCCTAAAGATAGGAATTTGCTTTCCCAAAACATTTATGGAGAATTTGTTTTTCTTTTATTTTATGGAAAAAGGTGTGAAGGTTTCTAAAACTAGAAACACAAACCAAGATTGCTGTTATATGTTTTCCATCGTTATATTATTTATTATCATCATTATTATTAATACTTGTTGACAAAACATTAAGTGTTGTTTGGCAGTCTCTGAAGTACCTGGTTATGGCCCCAAGCCTCAGATATGGATGTGATCAACTTGTAAGCAGGTAATTTGATCTGGCTGCCAACTCATTGTCAAATCCCATCTCCTTATCCAGTCTAGTCAAGAATATCATTAAGTGAAGACATTATCGTGGACATTGAGAGTGATGGATCATGAGATTAGGATAGATGAAGTAAGCTGGCAGCTTTGGATTCTCGGCATTGGTGGAGACAGCCTGCATTAGATGTTAAAAAGTGTATTGCATGCTGGGTAGTTTTGTCATTTTAATAACACTTATCTGCAGCACAAGCCTGTGACTTAGACAACAATAAGCATGATTACAATTATTACTTTGTGTTCCTTACATTACTGTAATGACCTCAAATCACAACACTGTACGATTTCTGAGTAACACATACAAAGGTTCCCAAAATAATTTGAAGCACCTACTATACTTCAGTGACAAATTAACAGGAAATGTCAATTTAGGGTATTCCTTTAGGGTATTTAAAAGTGTGTGCACTGGGTTCCACAAAGTCTAATCGTCAATCACGTTAATTAAGGGGTGTGTTCAGATTTATTTGCCTTAAGCTATACACAAACAACACCATTGTGCTTGTCCTTGCGCCTGTCGTAGTTCTTCGCTGTGTAAAAAACATTCATAGCTTCATAAAATTTTAAAATATATTGACAAATAAAGAGGGAGGTACAAAGAGCTTCTGTACTGATTGGCAAAGAAGCTTGATAAAGAACACAAACTTTTGCATGTAATGATTCCATTATTGCATGTATGGACTGTCAAATAAAGCAGGAATTTCTTTTCAGTCTGCTGGTTTTCTAAATGTTTCTATGACAAAAACTAGGAGCCATTCATGTTCACATCAAAGCTTGCCAAACCACTAACTTGAATGATAATTTACACAAACTATAAAGAAACGGCTCAAAAATCTTAAGCTGCTGACGGAAATATATCAATTTATCAGCTAAATCCAAATGGATATATAATGAAAGACAGAGGAAATATTTCAACACTTTAACCACATGGATAGGTGATGTGATCAAAAAGTTTGTTATGTTAACACATATGTTTGCTAATTAAGTGGCGTTAATGATTAATGCAGCACTGTGTCAGGTTCTTTTAGCATATTCGTGAAGAACACTAAACAGTAAATGTAAAATTATTAGTGAAAAACAAATACAATACACAGCAATACGGAAATGAGTGAAGTGACCCGCATTGATGCTTGAGCTGATATAAGACTTATCTTATACGGTGATTTGACCAGTTTGTTTTCAATCTAGCTTCAAATTTTCCTGTTTCCTTTCCACTTATTGAAGACACAGAAAGGTCAGGGGTCTCACTCACTCTTTCTCTTTCTCATTTTCTACCTTCACTCATTTGTGTCTTATTCTATATTCTGCCACTTTAGCAGAAAATGCCAGGTGACTTCCTGAATTGCGTTATATTTTAATTCGCTGCTTGGTGTATTGCTTAGTTTTGGCAAAGAGCCTATGGCTTTTAATGAAGCTCACTAGTGAGACTTTAGTGGTACCTGGAAAGCAATTTTTCGTTTCCCTAAAAAATGAATTTTCTTTTTCACACTTGAGTAGGTTTGACGGAAAGTTTTCTAAAAATATAATTGCTGAACAGCAGAATATCTGGGTGTGACTGTTTTAATTGCATACAAGAGCTTTATAAAGGATTTTTGCTTCCTGTCTTCCTTTGTCTGCTTCTCATCATTTTGCTTTCCTTTATTGCATTGGCTCATATTGCTTTTGGGGAGTTTTTCCTTTGCATCAGTTTTCACTTCTAAATATTTCACTACGTTTTGATGAATCTTTTCACGTCCTCACTTTCATCTGCAAGCACATGTTCTCATAGTTGCCTTGCTTACTTTTCATATTATACTTTTTTCTTGATTAGTAAGACATACGTTCAAAGGTCCTCCACATGTCAAATGATTCACAAAAACAATAGAATGAAATATAAATTAGCTTTAAATGCAGAAAAGTCAGTAAAAAAGTACTGCATGTAGTGTGTTTCTACAGTAAACGTATACATTAAACTTTCACCTCACATATCTTAAAATATTGGTTGTCTCCTTAACTTGCTGATAAAAATAAAAACAGACAGCTCTTCATTGCTCCTTTTACCTCAGGCAGACCTCTTACCCTTCTTGGGCATACTTAAGTATGACCAATCGAAGTTAAGAGAGGAGATTGCTAAATATTGTAGGCAATTACATGGATTTCAACCTAAAATGGACAAGGAATTCTCAAGGAAATTTGATGGTGAAGCTGGAATAAGCAGATTAGTAAATATAACCTGCATAAGTAATTCAATTTTGACCATATTTTCCAACATTAGTTACAAATTAAACATGACACTTTAAATTCAATTTGTATTTTAAATGCCAATGAGCCACAATTTACGACTAAACTCGTTTCTTTGGATTGTCCTATGCAGTACTATGTGTACACTTTTAATAACATTTTCTTTAACATGAAAAAAAGAACACAAGCCTTAGGAGAAAAAAGGTAGGCTCCATTTTACCTATTGGTTGTAAGATTCAGTTGAATTAGAAATTGCTACCCCTGCACTCACACATAAAGAGTGGACTCAAGTAACATTTGTTTATGAGAAATTTCCATCCAGCCATTTTATAAATCACCAGTTCTCCATTACAGATGTGCGGGTAGTTTCAAGTGCCATCACACAGGGCACCACACAGCACCTCTGAAATAAGCGATAACAGATTACTTTGCAAAGGCACATTTCACATCAGCAAATTCCATAATACTCTTAGTAAACCAGCATATTTCTCCAGTAATCTGACATACATAAATAAAAGGAACAATACTTCAATAACGAGATAAACTTTCTGACTAAAAGGGAGTCCTTTCGAGCAAACACTAAACTTGGAATAACTTGGAATACAAAAATGTATTCACTCAAAAAGGTAGGTATCAATAAATAAAATAAAGAAAGCCTATGCTTCCCTGGGCAAATCTAATACAAATTATTGTCCTAACGCCTCATGGGGTGGCTATTCCACTTAGCCATGGATTTAAGTACAAGCACACACTACATTCCTTCTTACCTACTGCATGTTTCTCTTAAGCCACACTTGCCTCCCCTGCACCATGCCAAGTGAGTCCTTACCTCGATTCTACATCTGACTCTCCTGGCCTGTTTTGAGGAGGTCCTTTTAAGTCAAAGACATGAAGTGCTTCATGGTTAACCAAAGCAGTTCTTTTGGGCTAGGCCATGTAAAACTCATGGGATGCTCCCAGAACCTCCCTCTTCTCTGCAAAGCTATTGGCCCATTGATCATTAAAGGGCCAGATTACCCCCACAGGAAAGTTGAATAACACAGACAGCTATATCTTGTTGCCACTATATATTTGGTTTGTGGATGAAAATTACATAATAATACATTCTCCATTCTTCCTCCATTAACTTGGCATTAACCTTTGACAACTGTTGCAAGGTAAAATTCACATTACAGATTAACGTAGCTGTTGGTCTTCAAAGTTTACTTTGCATGGTCCAGTTTGTTACGTTGAAACTTTGGTGTTAAGGCAGGTATTCATAACTAGATTTCCGATGTTTAAAAAGATAAATACTTACCTCAGACCGAACAACAATTCACTCACTAATATGCACTCCCACATGCCGGTCCTAGTAATTAAGTTTATGTGGACTCGTTTCCTGGGTTTTTATCAGTATGCTGCTGCTGGAGTATGTGAATTTCCCCTTGGGATTAGTAAAGTATCTATCTATCTATCTATCTATCTATCTATCTATCTATCTATCTATCTATCTATCTATCTATCTATCTATCTATCTATCTATCTATCTATCTATCTATCTATCTATCTATCTATCTATCTATCTATCTATCTATCTATCTATCTATCTAAGCTAATAAGCAAGTCATTGGGATTTGCGAAGAAAAGTGAGTAAATGGAGAAAATCACACAGACTCAAAGTGAAAATGTGTATTCCAGATACATTCAGGGAATATTTCCGCTCCTTGTAGTATGGCATTGCTTTGTTCATTCTTGACCATACTAATAAGACTATGGCTAGAAAGAAAATAATAATGCCCTAGCCTGGTATCATACTATTAGCCTCAAGTTCTAGGAGCTTTAATGCAGCATGTGGCACTACTGTTCGAATGGGCCACTAACTTTGAAGGCGGTAATTGCCATTAAAGGTCCCATAAAAGAAGGTCTGAGAATTAAGGCAAGTCAACCTAGTTAATCCAATTCAGGATTTCAGGGGAACAGAAACAATCCTGTCTGTTCATCACTCACATACTCACTCACATACTGACTTACCCACATTAACACAGTGCCAGTGGATTTTTAAACACCTATGGGAACATCAGAGAGAAACCAGAGTACTTAGAGTAAGAAATGAAAATAAACAGGCAAGATATTCATTTTATTTTGGTTCAATTAAATTCTATTCAATTTAGTTCAATTTCTGTTTATTTTTGCATGTGTATAGTACACTTCACAAACCAAAGTCTCAGAATACTTGCTTCCACCTATAATGCAGTAACAGAGATGATTACCCCAGCAATGGACTGACGCCCTGTTCAGGGACTGTACCTGCTTTGCAGCCAAAGGCTCCAGTTGCCCTTTGACCCCCAACCTGGAAAAGACGGTTAGGAAGATGGATGGCTGGATGGATTCATTGGCTAGTGAGCATGATTGATTAGGGTTAGCATCTGCTTCATGCCTATTACTGCCACCGTAGGCTCTCACACACCTTGACCACCAAGTGGTTTCTAAGAGTGAATGGGTAGGATGCACTGACTGATCAAATTGAATAAAAGTTTAATAAATTAAAAAGAGAAGCACAGCACTATTTCAGTGTCCAACCAATAGTCAATCCTGCATTGCTGCATTTCATGGGATAAAAAAGTTAAAGATTAGAGTTTCCCAATAAGCTGTGCATATCGTTGTGGTGCACACAGCAAACCTAAGTTCATAGAAAATGCAAAAAAAAGCAGGATTTAAGTGTATATAATAAAATAAAAACCTCAAAATGACAAGACAGTTACAGAAGGGAGCAAACTGAAAATGCCAGCACTAAGCTTTTAATAAACTAAAAGAAAACCTTAGGATACTTTAATTATTACAGAATCATATTTGTATAAAGTGCTGTAAAATTGTCAAGTTAAAGAATTATTCAATAAGTCAGTGTGTCTATTTGATTTTTTTAAAGTGTAAAAAAAAGTCTTTTTCTCTCTGACATATTATTACTAAATAGGAACTTGTACACCTAGCCCTATCTCATAACCCAAGTCTTCTAGGTGGAAATTTTAAATCCCTCCCTTATTTTCCCTTTGTACTCATAAGTTTTAGTTATGCTGAATCTGCTTTCGGCAGTAACAAATGTTGACTTCCTGCAAAGGCTTTATGAGCTTCAGTAGCAGTGACAGTGAACTGTTTGTTGTACAGTTAAAGTCTGGAGGAACTGGCGATTTCGAAAATACTAAATTTTCACAGGAAGGAAAAGAAACACTTCTTTGAATAGCCCTGTAACAGTTTGTGCTTTGCTTTGCCTCTGTTCCGTTGACAAAGTTCTTCTCAAAAATGTGGTAAATTTCCAACTAGCTTAAATTATGTTTCTTCTTCTTGGGAGTATCACATTTTATAGAAGTTATTTTATTTTGAAATGTATTGTATCAAAAATGCTAAACACCTTTATTCTTATAAAATCAATCAAGATCTAGCTGAATTAAATAAACATTATTGTTATATACTACTAATATATAAGAATGTTTGCTAGCAAAACCTTTCTAAAAAGAAAAAGACAACCATAACCATTCCAACATAAATAGCAAAAACAATTAATCAGCAGGCAAGAAGCATTAGGAAAATACACCCATATCAAACATGAAACATTCAGTAGGTGGCTAAAGAGAAAAATAAAGTGTCACTATGCAAATCTGCATTTCAAATACATACCAAATGTGGAAGAAGCTGGTCTGAATGTATTGGTTTGTGTGCTGATGCTAGGGCATCATCTACTGAAAGGTTAAGAAGAGCTGGTGATTGGAATGGCTGAAACCCTCATAATACAGAACTCTGCCTATCTGTTGAACCCAATATGTTCTTAATGTGGCCTCTTATTTGAAATAGATTTTTAAAAATGTCAACTTGAGGAAAGCATAAAGCAATTTCTTTTCATATGTGATGACACCAAACATGTGTTAGCCTACATAAATTACAGGTTTTCAGTAAATGCATTACAGAGGTAGTTGGCTATAAGGAATATTGTTTACTTTTTAGTAAATTATTGATCTTTTATGTTATATAAGTCTTTAATCCTTTCAATCTTAGTGGAACATGAAATATTGCTTATCCCAATTTTCCTAAAGTGTTTGATGTACCTCATGATAGGCCAGTGATGAAACGACACAAGGCAAAAAATCAGGGCAGAGAGTTCAGATGGGAGCAGAATTAGTTTATAACAAAAAAGCATAAGGTGCAGGGAACTGTTCCTACTTAAAAATTAATAAATGGGGCTCCTCAGTAATCAGTTCTGGGAGTTGTGTTATTTTTTCAATTATGAAAATAATTTAAGTAAAAATGTCACTATTAATCTTGGTAAGTTTGTGAATTACAGTAACACAATAAACTGTGTGAGATGATGGATATCCTGTAGCAAGCAAAATATTACAGATGGACCTTCAGACTGGGCAAAGTGTGTGGCAAATTTGCTGCAAATCAATGTAACATTATACACGTGGGATGTAAAACTGATAGGCATAATTATACAATATGTTTTCTGAAACGTATACTGTAAGCATATCTTATGACTACTTTGAGAGGCCTAGTGTACTCATCACTTGGCACATCCAGACAGCATACAGATACGATTAAGACAAGTGTAAGGTTGTATTTTAAAGTATGTTATGTTAAGCACAAGTCAGGTCAAGGGTGTGTACCTTTGGATTTATTCCAGAATTGTGGGAAACAAACTACAATAAAAGACTGAGCAATTTGAATGTTCTCCTGTTATGCCACGGCTCCTCATGTTCTGCCCTGGAGGGCAGCAGTGGCTTCAGATTGATTTTTCAACCTAATTTATTAATTAGAAGCAGTCATTATTGCTCAAGTAAAAATTTTGTCATTCATTTTAATGAACATGCTTGTTAAGATTTTCCAACTTTACCAGCTAACAATGAGATGTAAATGACAAGGGAATCAGTAGGCTTCGATCTAATTCTGTCCCATGCCCACTTGTGTGAATTTGTCATTGTTGTAATAATATATTTGGAAAGACATAGAAGGGGAAAGAGTGAAGGACTGAGATTACTCACCTGCTATGGGCCACAGATCAATTTGATCACTGGAAAGAATATATCTACAGTAAAAAGTATGATTTGGCATGGCACAATGAAAAACTAGCAAGTTATAAAATTAAATAACAAGTTACTGAGTGTTTTCAGCAAAGACTTAAGAAAATCAGTGTGATGTTCAAAGACCGAACTTGAGATCTCAAAGGAGTATTCCACCCAAAAAATGTTTTATCTGTTACTTACCCAGTATTGTTTGTACATGGGGCAGAGAAAAACCGTTAATCTCATGGTCTTGCAGCGAAAGAATGTAACAAAGTTACTGATACAATAGGCATCAATTAGGACCAATGCTGAACAACAGCAAATGATATCAAAACATTCATGAAAAAAAATCTCACATTACTTGTGTTGCATATCCACCTGTCTGAAAACTAGATGTATGATCCAAAATGTGTATCTAGGCTAAATATTGCTAAATAAACAACTTCTGAAAATTTGTTTCATACACAACTGTAGTTGGTTAAAGTGGAATTGAGTTTTTGCATAGTGACCCATCTCTCTCCTCATTTGTTAGCCGTTAGGCCACCAATTCAGTGGGTTTGTGAAACTGTAGAGGTGAATTGATCTCATATTTGTTGAGGTATCATTGACAAGCACAGACATGAAGTATATTTTCTACCTGATAGTTTTCACTAACTTTTTAACTTTTAATTACTGTATATACTCATGAATAAGTCGGGTCTTGAAACCCAAAAAATCAATCATAAAATCAGACCCCGACTTATATGCCCGTTCAAAAATGCGACACTTACATTTTTTTTATTAACATCTTCTTGCCTCCTCCAATCTCGCATCAGTTTCTCAGGCGCATCAAAGTTTGTTGCAGCAGTGCAGTTACCAATTTCTTTCGCTACTTCAATGACGTTTAATTTAAAACCAGCTTCATATTTTCTTCTGATCGAACACTCCATCGTAGATAAGGAATGCTCTTATGATAAAGGTGTATGAGGGTGTGAGATACAAAAAACACAAATCAGTGCAAACGTTGCTTTGGAATAGTTTGGGTATTACCATGTGGACATGTAGGCACAATACATAGAAAGAAAAGGTGGTGTGCTCCGTGGTTACTCTCTCAGGTTGGCGTTAGCATATCATAATCTCTTGGACCAATAGCGTGAGTTTTCCACATTTGACTTACATGACCGACATTATAAAATAACAGAAATTATATGTTAAAATCAACTCCCGACTTATTCGCAAGAGAACTTCTCTGCGAGTGTGTATGGTACATGTCTCTCAGACCACGCTCTACAATATTGATATTACATGAACTGAATGGCAACCAATTAATGAACTATTAATAGGCAGGATTTCTGACCAATGAGAGGTGGGAAATTCAAAAGATGTGATTTTCCAGAAATAGTTTAACAGTATTTTATCAGACATGTATGTTTTTTGGAAATTATGACTGGATAACTGGCATGTTGATTATGAGACACAAGTAATCTGACTTTTAATTCATACACATTATAAAATTGTTTGTTGTTGCTCAGTTCTGGTCCCCATTCATACTTATTATATCAGATTATTTTGTCTCAGTTTAAACACAGGATTAACAATTTTTCTCTCTTAAAACTGCAAAAAAAAACATAGGTTAACTAATAGGTTAAAAAATGGAGACTATTTTAAACAATACCCAATTTCATTCCACAAAGGTACAAACTAGTTAATAGTAGTACTTGTGATCTCATACCTTTTATATTTTTAATCGGATAGGGGAGAATGAATTGATAAGCTCTGATGTGCTGAAGCGGCTTTTCTTGCCAAAAATGATTCTTATATTTTGGAGTTTGTTACACAGAATTGGTGTTAGATTTACTTTCTGCAACTATTCATAAGGTTAGATCAACAATATCAAGGACTGACCTTGTAAATGGTAACAATAAAACGCTTTTGAAACTACTGTAACTGGTCAAAATTCTCTATTCTTCTGGTTTAAAGTAGTCTGTAGGTGCTGTTTTCTGTTTTGCTATGAAATATCTCCACAATGATCTAAAATTGATTATGCTTTGGTGTACTGTTTTGTTCAGGTAAGAAGAATTCAAAGGTAGTTGAATTGGATAATAATATATAAAAAAACACTCAACTTATTTTTGTAACATTTTGTACAATTCTCAGGCTTTTTTATCATGCTGCTTCCTTCAAATAATCCATTTTAATATATATATATCAGAGGAGAAACTAGTTTGATACTTGAAATTAGTTAGTAGTGTAACAGCTCGCCTCTCCTATGGTGACTGGATGAAGAAGAAACATGGCATCCCAGCATAAAACCTAAGTGTACATAAAAATGACATGCAAACGCCATATGAACAGTGACTAAACCAGGGCGTGAACCCAGGACTCTTGAGTTGTTAAGGCAGGTACAAAAAAGTGCATCAACATGTGTTAAATTATATGAAGACAATTTAAAAGTAGTGTTTAGTATAGCTATTTATAGCTTATCGTGTCCAGATCAATAGTTACAGAAGAAAAAGTTACATACCTGTTTTAACTCTCCAGGGAAGGAGAATGTGGTGGTTGGGCAATGTTGCACCGATGCTTGGTGTCCCCTCGTGAGTCACTGCACTGATTTGAAGGCCAACAAGACAAAGAGCTTCTCTTGAACAGGCAATATGCAGAGTTGTGTGTCAGATGCTGGTGTATTATCTCCAGATGTGCTTTCCAACTGAAGCGCGGACCCAAAGCTGCTCCATGAAGGAAAATCAGAGTGCTGAGCTTAGGAGGTTGTCAGCAGAGGACATACATGCATAGAGAAAGAAAGGATGGAGTGAAGTAGGTGAAAGTTCACTGTGTAACTTACCTGCATAGGTGAATGTGCAGCCTGTGCAATGTGGTTGCAAACACATAGACGTGTGCAGGGAAAAGTGGAGGTTTTACATGGAGACACTGCACCTGATCAGAGGAGAACATAAGGTGACTCAACCCGAAAGACGAGAGAAATGAATTGCTGCGCAAGACCACAAGTGATATAAAACCATAGTCCAGACCGCCAGGGGACATCTTTTGATTGGTCTTGGGACTTGCAGATGCTGCTTTACTGTCGAGTTAGTGGAGCAGTGAGAAGAGTGCTTAAGATTGTAAATATTAGAAAGAATAGTTTACTTGTGATTGGTATATATTTTTGGGTGGAAATAATCTGTGTTTGTGGATGCTCATTTTTTTCACTAATTTCTTTATGCATAATTTTTCACTTTTTGTTTTTTTAATTATTTTTCTGCCTATCCTTTGTGAACTGTCAATGGAAGAAGAAGGAGGAAGAAATGTCTTTTTGTTTTTCTTTTTGTTGGATTTTTGTCTCATCATTCTTTGCTTTGGAATCACTTTAATTACTGTATATAGCACCTGCACTTATTTTTCTCGTTTTTGTTATTGTTCTTGCATTGAACGGGGTAAATGTTTGAAAGACATTACTGTAAGTAGCTATTGGCATCTCACGAATAAACCAGAATTTTTTTTTAAACAGTCATCATTGTCTGTGTCTCCATTCTCCCATCCCATGGTTATACAGTTATGGCTCCAGGTGCCCGGAGTCTGAAACTGTGCAATGATGCCATCACACAGGGCACCATACAGCACTGCTGAAATAAGCGATAACAGATTACTTTGCAAAGGCACATTCCACATCAGCAAATTCCATAATATTCTTATTAAACCAGCATATTTCTCCAGTAATGTGACTAAAGGCAGCAGCCAAAAAGGAATAAAGAGAATATATAAATAAATGGAACAACACTTCAATTATGAGATAAACTTTGTGGCCAAAAGCGAGTACTTTCAAGCAAACACTAAACTTGGAATAATGCTACTGAGACCAAGGTATCAAAAATGTATTAACTAAACAGTAAACACACAAAAAGGTAGGTATCAATAAATGTGTTCATGGAAGCAATAAAAATAAAGAAAGCCTATGCCTCTCTGGGCTCATCTAATAGAAATTATTTTTCCTAACTCCCCATGGGGTGGCTATTCCACTTAGTCATGTAGTTAAGTACAAGCACACACTACACTCCTTCTTACCTACTGCACGTTTCTCTTAAGCCACACTGGCCTCCCCTACACAGTGCCAAGTGAGTCCTTACCTCGATTCTACATCTGAATCTCCTGGCTTGTGTTGAGGAGGTCCTTTAAAGTCAAAGACATGAAGTGCTTCATAGCTAACCAAAGCAGTTCTTTTGGGCTAGGCTATGTAAAACTCATGGGATGCTCCCAGAATCTCCCTCTTCTCTGCAAAGCTATTGGCCCATTGATCATTAAAGGGCCAGATTACCCCCACAGGAAAGCTGAATAACACAGACAGCTATATCTTGTTGCCACTATATATTTGGTTTGTGGATGAAAATTACATAATAATACATTCTCCATTCTTCCTCCATTAACTTGGCATGTTAATATTTGCTTACAAGATGCCACCAGAATGAGGATATTGTGCATGCTGACCAACCTTTGACAACTGTTACAAGGTGAAATTCACACTACAGATGAACGTAGCTGTTGGTCTTCAAAGTTTACTTTGCATGGTCCAGTTTGTTAAGTTGAGCTTTCGTGTTAAGGCAGGTATTCATAATTAGATTTCCAGTTGTTTAAAAAAGGCAGGAGTTGGAAATGTAGAAATGGGATAGTGTGGAGTCTTCACAGGACAAAAGGCGCTGAGAGATATTTCTGATTGACCTTAGAGTGCAGTACTGTCACAAATATAGTGCATGTACACAAAAAAAGACATAAATGATGTTGTTAGTCTTAGCAGAGGTTCGCAATTTGTCCAAGAAAATTTCTAGAATGCAAGGCATTATTATTTTTTTAAGTAAAAATAATTAAAGGTGCAACGATGCATTTAGCAAAGGTAAAGGAAGTCACATTTCAGAAAGTTAATTATTTCACCAACCTTTCCCTTTCCTTCTAAAAAATACAAATGGTCTTCCATTTATATTTTCAATCTACTCTCTCTCTCTCTATATATATATATACAGTGGTGTGAAAAACTATTTGCCCCCTTCCTGATTTCTTATTCTTTTGCATGTTTGTCACACAAAATGTTTCTGATCATCAAACACATTTAACCATTAGTCAAATATAACACAAGTAAACACAAAATGCAGTTTTTAAATGATGGTTTTTATTATTTAGGGAGAAAAAAAATCCAAACCTACATGGCCCTGTGTGAAAAAGTAATTGCCCCCTTGTTAAAAAATAACCTAACTGTGGTGTATCACACCTGAGTTCAATTTCCGTGGCCACCCCCAGGCCTGATTACTGCCACACCTGTTTCAATCAAGAAATCACTTAAATAGGAGCTGCCTGACACAGAGAAGTAGACCAAAAGCACCTCAAAAGCTAGACATCATGCCAAGATCCAAAGAAATTCAGGAACAAATGAGAACAGAAGTAATTGAGATCTATCAGTCTGGTAAAGGTTATAAAGCCATTTCTAAAGCTTTGGGACTCCAGCGAACCACAGTGAGAGCCATTATCCACAAATGGCAAAAACATGGAACAGTGGTGAACCTTCCCAGGAGTGGCCGGCCGACCAAAATTACCCCAAGAGCGCAGAGACGACTCATCCGAGAGGTCACAAAAGACCCCAGGACAACGTCTAAAGAACTGCAGGCCTCACTTGCCTCAATTAAGGTCAGTGTTCACGACTCCACCATAAGAAAGAGACTGGGCAAAAACGGCCTGCATGGCAGATTTCCAAGACGCAAACCACTGTTAAGCAAAAAGAACATTAGGGCTCGTCTCAATTTTGCTAAGAAACATCTCAATGATTGCCAAGACTTTTGGGAAAATACCTTGTGGACTGATGAGACAAAAGTTGAACTTTTTGGAAGGCAAATGTCCCGTTACATCTGGCGTAAAAGGAACACAGCATTTCAGAAAAAGAACATCATACCAACAGTAAAATATGGTGGTGGTAGTGTGATGGTCTGGGGTTGTTTTGCTGCTTCAGGACCTGGAAGGCTTGCTGTGATAGATGGAACCATGAATTCTACTGTCTACCAAAAAATCCTAAAGGAGAATGTCCGGCCATCTGTTCGTCAACTCAAGCTGAAGCGATCTTGGGTGCTGCAACAGGACAATGACCCAAAACACACCAGCAAATCCACCTCTGAATGGCTGAAGAAAAACAAAATGAAGACTTTGGAGTGGCCTAGTCAAAGTCCTGACCTGAATCCAATTGAGATGCTATGGCATGACCTTAAAAAGGCGGTTCATGCTAGAAAACCCTCAAATAAAGCTGAATTACAACAATTTTGCAAAGATGAGTGGGCCAAAATTCCTCCAGAGCGCTGTAATAGACTCATTGCAAGTTATCGCAAATGCTTGATTGCAGTTATTGCTGCTAAGGGTGGCCCAACCAGTTATTAGGTTCAGGGGGCAATTACTTTTTCACACAGGGCCATGTAGGTTTGGATTTTTTTTTCTCCCTAAATAATAAAAACCACCATTTACAAACTGCATTTTGTGTTTGCTTGTGTTATATTTGACTAATGGTTAAATGTGTTTGATGATCAGAAACATTTTGTGTGACAAACATGCAAAAGAATAAAAAATCAGGAAGGGGGCAAATAGTTTTTCACACCACTGTATATATAAAATCCTAAGCCTAAAAGTGCAACGATTTTGTACAATGATTTTATGTGATATTTTTTGTCACACTTTAAATCGGGCTTATTTTAAAACCTGCATATATATGTTTGGTATCATTTTTTTCAGAATGTATCGAACTTTAATGTAATGTTGTTAGATTTTCAGATTCTTATTCCATTTTTAAATTATAAAAAATATCAGGAACTCATGTCCCGCGAGACGAGACTTAACCAAGATTTAAACACCCGGGGCCAGAAATAAAAGACAAAGAGTAGGACAGCTGCTGTACAGGCTTTTAAACATTTGAAGTGCTGTGCGAGAAGCAGATCATACGGCACGGCAGCAACAGCAGCAAGCCAGCAGCAGATCAAGCAAACAGGAGGTAAAAAAAACTGCATTTGTTTCCCATTGTATCACCATTTAAGAGGGGGTTTCGGAGGAGCGACCGCATCTCCTTGGGGTGTGTTCAGCCCCCCTCTTCACAACACGAGCGGCAGACTGGTCACAACTGGGGGTTGGGCGCCAAAGGTGCCAGGGGGCCTTGCCCCTTTAGTAAACTATAAATCATTGTTTAATACATACTGTAGGTGACTTCCTACCATTTAGTCAATGAACACACATATTTCAGTTCAAATTTAATAGGAGATAATATCTATTTTGGAATCATCAGACATTAAGGAAGAATCAACCCTGAACATATTCAAGTGCAAGGTTTTGATAAACCTGTATCCCATGCATGTAACCTTTTAGAGACACTATCTCAATAAATGTCAGCTGACTCTGAAATTAAATTGTAACGTATGCTATGACAGTTAAAGGATCTGACAAAAACTAAGGCAGTAAAGCTTATATAAATGATCTATAAATCTAACTAGTCTGATTCTGCTTCTAGATAGATAGATAGATAGATAGATAGATAGATAGATAGATAGATAGATAGATAGATAGATAGATAGATAGATAGATAGATAGATAGATAGATAGATAGATAGATAGATAGATAGATAGATACTTTATTAATCCCAATGCTTCTCCATAGCTCTCTGGTACAGTTCTTTGGCTCCTTTTCCTATGATGCAAGCTGAGTCCTTGTGGACAGACTTGTGGACATATGTTTTGGGTTATCATTGGTCCCTGCTTGTTTTTCTGTTGAGGAGCTGACTAAAGGGGAATAAGGAAGACATGGAATGACAAACAGTGATCATACATGACAGGAAGGCATCACAGTCAAGTTTCTAGAACTTTAGTATATAACATGCATAGGAAGCAAAACAGGGATGACATAGATAGAACAAAAGCAGCTAAGACATGGCCTTTAAGCATCTCACAAACTCAGCTGCTCTCTTTTATTAGAAACATGCCAGAGCTGTCTTTTAGTAATTGTTTTTTATTCTCTGGAAAATTAATATCACTCCACTCTATTTTTATATCTCTCATAAATTCAATATAGAAGCACTAAAATATTGATTCAGTTGTTTTAGTGCCTTCTTGCATACAGTATAGTAATCATAGTTCTATAGCATAGGTGACTGATAAGCGCTGTTGCACTCATTTGCTTGAGTGCATGTTACAGAAAGTGGCCACTGAATGTATTTATGTGCATACTAACGGAGTGTAATCGTGGATGCTAGGTGGCGCTGTTGCTCACCTTTAGCCCAACTGACAAACACCCTGGTGACAGGTTAAAAGTGCTAAGAATATTATTTACTTTCTTCACTTTAGTGCCCCAAAGCACCTCCACCACAACAAACAGGCAATAACTATAATAATACAATAATTAAACAATTCTCTCCTCACAGCAGCTCCGTCACACTCCTTCCCAACTCCGGCTCTCCTGCTGTGTTCCCATCAGTCCTTTATATAGTCCTTGACCCGGAAATGCTTCTGTCCCACCGTCCATGTGATTCACCAGCACTACCGGGTCAGATGGAGACTTGTATTTTCTTCAGCCTGGAAGTACTTCTGTCCTTCCATTCCCATGACTTGGGAGTACTTCCGGGCTATATTGGAAATGGAAATCCCCGTGTCTCCCTGCAGTGTCCCCTGGCGGCACCCACGGTACCCAACAGGGCTGTGAAGCCGAACTCCATCTAAGCCCTACGGGAATCTGGGGCACCACTAAGCTGCAGGGAAGTCGCCATCTAGCGACCTGGGGGTTTCGGCCGGGTTGAGCTGCCGGCCGTCCATCACAGGAGTTATTCAGAGTCCTCAGGTGAGTGCATGGTAAGGTATAAAGTACACTATTTACATATTGTATAGTACCAAACACTTTACCCATAAACTTAATGCATTTTGTATGTAGGTGGAGTGGTGGCTCTGTGGCTAAAGTGTAAAGACTGAAAATTTGAAGGTTACCAGTTCGAATCCTGGATGTGACAGAAGGAATACTACTCTTTTGGGCCCTTGAGCAAAAGCCCTTAACCTGCAATTTCTCCAGGTGTGCTGTACAAATAGCTGACCCTCCACTCTGACCCCAAAACTCTCTGGAGAGTAACTTGGGGTATGTGGAAATTGACAAATTCCTAATGCAGGAAATTGTGTATGGTGATTAAAAAAGAAATATATATTGTTTGCTTTGCGCCCTCCCCTACCATAACCTACCATCTATGGGGGAGGAGCGAAAGCTTCAGATTCGTCAAAAATTTCGATCTCCAGTTTCTGACAGATCTCGATGTTTTAGGGTCCCATGATGCAGAAAACATTGATATCTCGATGATGGATGTGTGTCTGTCTTTTTCTGTGTGTCACAGTTTCTTGAGGATTGTCTAGAGCTAAAACAGCTGGATGGAAAAACACCAAACTTGAAGCTTAAGCCTTGTTATGAGATGACGATATGCTGATTAGTTTTTGAGCCAAATCATGCAAAAAAGAAACAGGCACTCTAGAGGAACCCTCAAATACTGTAATTCTGTAATTATTTATGAATTCTTCTCATCAATTGCTACTGTAATGACCTATTTCATGATCAGAAAGTTCAGCATTAAAGCAGTAAATAATTATTGAAACGTTATAGAATACTTCGGGTAACTTGGTTCCTAGGGCGCAAAGCCTACTGACGCTCACATCAAATTTTTTAGTATTAGTAAATTGTTACTTTATTTTCATCTCATGCAAAACACACCAAACTGCAATAAATAATACTGGAGACAATATGGTCCTGCCCTAAACCATGACAAAAATAACGAGAAGGAAATGATTAGTCAAACAAAAAAGTTAAGCACAATGGGTGGGAATTAAAAGTGGATTTCTTGGCTGAAAGGGAAGCATGTTAACCATCACACCCTGTGAGGCATAATTTTTCTGTTATTTAATACCATTCACTATTTTATAACAACCTTAGTTTCCTAGCTTTGCCCGGGCATCATTTTCAATTTACATTTAATAGACTAAATGCAATCTATAAGCTCTTTATGAGATTTGAGTCAGCTGTGAGGTTATGACCACTTGCTATGACCCTGTGCCACACAAGTGCCCCCCAACTGACAAAGTCAAAAGTTAAATGTCAAAAAGTTGACTAATGAAGCTTCAAATATGCCAGGCACTGATAGGGTAATGGTAGGAGATTATGACTTCAGCCCCAAATTGTTCTTCAGTCAGATGTGATCTGTAGACAACCATGAATGCCAGCTACAGGCGGATTGCGCATTAATTACAGTGCAGGATGTGTGCAAGCATGTCAGCTCACAATGGCAAGTACTCAACAATGCTTTGAGAGGACTCATCAGTGCCATATCTGTATGTAGAAACCGGTGGATACAAGAGAGAAGGCATTCACAAAGGCTGTCTTACATAAATATGTGCACTCCAGAAAACACTTAGCAAGTGGGCAGGACTGGCAGGCTTTCTTTCATTTTTCAATTTCACCATTCCCAAAAAAATTGAATCTCTGCCACCTGAGTGAAAAACAAGCTACCATTTAACATCAGGATAAACAAATATATATATAATGTTAGCATTCTATTTAACATGTCAGCAGAACAGCTAGTCTACAATGACAATTACCATGCAGCCCCTAAATATTTAAATTAAATTTAGGTCCCTGAAATAAAATGAGTAGCCTAATATAATCACAAAAGTCAATGAAATCAAAGTATGATTTTCTTTAAACATTTATCCGTAATTCCTGCTTGCCATATCCTACATGCTGTATGTAAAGAATGCAAAACCATCATCCAGTGAATGGGAAATGCCAGTTTTTTCAGCGAGAGACCAGCTAAGGAGAAGTTTTTAGCATGACAGAAGTAAATGTAAAGATTGTAATCAGTCAAGTCACGGGTGTTGGTTAACAACAGAGTATAACATTTGCAGAAATTTAATGCAAGTTTTAATCTGAGAGATTCTTGCACTTTGAATTAAATCAGTCTGTAATAAGGAATTCAAAGCCTAGAGTGGCAGTTCTGTTGTTGTTTTGATTATTTAGTGTTATTTTTCCATGTTTGTGTCTTCTATACTATGCCTGTTTAAGAATTATGATGACAATGTGATCTGTAGTGATAGTAGGGAGCAGGTTGAGGAGACCGTGGAGAGGTGGAGATATGCTCTAGAGAGGAGAGGAATGAAGGTCAGTAGGAACAAGACAGAATACATGTATGTGAATGAAAGGGAGGTCAGTGGAATGGTGAGGGTGCAAGGAGTAGAGTAGGCAAAGGTGGATGAGTTTAAATACTTGGGATCAAAAGTACAGAGTAATGGGGATTGTGGAAGAGAGGTGAAAAAGAGAGTGCAGGTAGGATGAAATGGGTGGAGAAGAGTGTCAGGAGTGATTTGTGACAGACGGATATAGCAGAAGTGAAAGGGAAGGTCTACAGGATGGTAGTGAGAGCACCTATGTTATATGCGTTGGAGACGGTGGCACTGACCAGAAAGCAGGAGACAGAGCTGGAGGTGGCAGAGTTAAAGATGCTAAGATGTGCATTGGGTGTGACGAGGATGGACAGGATTAGAAATGAGTACATTAGAGGGTCAGCTCAAGTTGGACGGTTGTGAGACATTGTCAGAGAGGCAAGATTGCTTTGGTTTGGACATGTGCAGAGGAGAGATGCTGGGTATATTGGGAGAAGGATGCTAAGGATAGAGCTGCCTGGGAAGAGGAAAAGAGGAAGGCCTAAGAGGTTTATGGATGTGGTGAGAGAGGACATGCAGGTGATGGGTGTAAGAGAACAAGATGCAGAGGACAGAAAGATATGGAAGAAGATGATCCACTGTGGCAACCCCTAACGGGAGCAGCCAAAAGAAGAAGAAAAAAATTATTATTATTATTATTTGTTTTTGTTGTTATTGTTGGATATATCATTTCTGCCCCCCAAATATTTATGATAAATCCTTTGGTAGGCCTTAGAATGAGCCCATATGCCATAAACAGAGAACTTCCCCTTAACTCAATTTTCATTCTAATTATACTCTGCAGGTGACAGCAAATTCAGTATATAAATATATTTTTTCTATTTTAATATGTTAACATTCCTATGAGTTTAACACATAATGTACTTATCACACAACAGGATATCAAAAGTTCAAAACATGCTGGCAGTGATCTTCAGTCTGCAGTCCACCGGCAGTTTAGCACTTTAGCAGTATAAAATCTTTCTTCATTTGGGGTTGAGCAAATTTCTCTTACTCACCAAAGCTGAACAGGAGAAACACGATGAGGGTTTTCACAATATATACACAATACATAACTTCTTACCATTGAAAAAAACTAATGTCTCCCAAGCTGTCTGTGGGGGTGGCAAATCCACTTACCCAATTCAAAATCCTCTTATCCAACAAAAAAACATCTTCCATCTCATAAATTCTCTGCCTGTCATGTTTGCTTTTTCCTATTTGCACTTGCAGCTTCTGGCAAGTCACATTGCCCTGCCCTCCAGTTACAGGGCAGTAGGCTAGTGTGGGTTCTTGCACTGCCTCCCTAAGAGCTCTGGGAAATAGAGGCTGCATTTAAGATGCGACAGATTTTTTTAAAAAATTGCAAAGATTATGTTCTGGCCCACTTTAAGGGCTTTGTTCTACACTAGCGCCATGTAGTTTTCTATAATGTCCACTACTTCTTTTATCCTTATTCTATGGAATTGCACTGTATCTTGCTTTTTTTTTTGTCAGTTTGGCCTAAAATTGAAAGCACGATTGCGAAATTATCCAGATGTGAAATGCTCTATTCTGTGTTTTCATTATGAGGCATTGCCCTGGTATGTGCAGAAATGATTACTGGTGTGTCTTTGAAGATTATTTTATATGGCTGCAGTGTAGGCTCTTACTACATGTTAGCACCCACATTGGTAAAGCAAACCAATTCCAAAATTAATCTTAAACAATGACAAATGAGTTTTCTGGCACTCATTCACAATTACAAAATTGAAAGTGCTGGCTTGTGCCAACTGCAGAGAGAAGAGCACTTCTTGCTGGTTTGGCTCAGAGTCCTTTTATTGTGACTTTCTGGCTCAGAGAGCCATGCTTTACACATTTCCCTTTCGTAAGCTCGTTTTCATTTGACCTCCTCTTTGAAGCCTGCTTCGCTGATCTTGCTTAAATCTTGAGTCTCCCTTTTGTCTCTGTAGACTCGCTTGACTTTTAAATAAGCAGAGCAGTTACCTCCTTGCTGCTGGCTCCCTCGGATCAGCCGTCAACAGGAGATTCATTCCACAGCAGAGACACTAGCAATTGGGCATCTCCTGGGAAAAACCTCTTGGTGAATGTTGAAAGCATGAAGCCAAAAGAAGGAATTAATGAAACAGATGATTTGGTGTATAGACATTGCAGTCAAGCACACTATATTGGTATTTGCATTTTTTTTCAGCAATCCTTCAGCATGCAAAAAAAGTTAATTTCTTAAATGTGAATTTTAAGATTTTAACCACATAAGATTTCAAAGACTGTTCAGTACATCTTGCTAAAGGCTAAGTCATTTAATTCACTTACTTCTTACATGACCACATATTTGCTGATACTGCATAACTGAAATCATTTGAGAATAATTTTTTCCCAATACACTCGGTGTGAAGAAATGCACCCTAATATCCATCTTGAATGTCTTTTAGGGTAGGCCTTGCTACTTATCTAAAGTAGTTTTGTCAAAGTATTTGAAGAATTTGAAATCCTGGAATTGTTCTTACAAATGTGGCATTCTGTATTCGAGTCAGAACAGATTGAATTCCCATTGTCTGTCAGAGTAGGATATGCCCTTCACTCTGATGATGCGTGATTTCTCACAGGCACCACCGTGTATTTTATGGTAAAAGCTCTATGGACTTTATGCTGTGACACATGTAGGGGGCATGCCAGACACCCAACCCTACACAGACAGACGCTAGAGGCACAGTTAAAAAAACACACGTTATTTATTTTTCTTTGTCCTTTGTGGGAAACGCCTTCCCCATTCCCCACAAGTCTAACACACAGTCCCAAAGCATAACACACTTCTTCTTTTCTTTCTTTTTCTTCTTCGCTTTCCCCCATCAAGCATTGTCCTCCTCCTCCCGACTCTGGCTCCTAGAGTAGTGGCTGCTGGCTCCTTTTATACAACACCCGGAAGTGTTCCAGGTGCTTGATGACTTATTTCCGGCAGCGCTTCTGGGTGTATGGGAACAGCTGCTCTGTAGGGCTCAGCAGCAACTACAGCACCCTCTGGTGGTGCCCACAGATCCCAACAGGGCTGCAGCAAACTCCAACTCCCATGAAGCCCTGCGGGAGTCCTGGGCACCGCTGCAACCCAGGGGGGTTGCCATCTAGCACTCTAGATGAAGTAACGCTCTGAATAGGCTGGCTCCCTCAGTCCTTCCGGCGTGAAAGGCGTCCCAGCCGGGCAAGGGCCCCGTCCATCCGCCACAATGAATAAATATTTTGACCTATTACCTCACATATAACTATAGTAAAAAAATACATTTTTATAAAGTAATTCATACTTTTATTTTGATTTTGGTTACTGTTTTATTTTCGTCAAAAGTTCATCCAGTTCTTCCATATATCAAATCCATTTGAACGTAAAGACTAAACCTTGCCTCATCTCCAGAAGGAAGACATGAAATAGTTTGTTTTCTCTGCTTTGTTTGTCCAAGCATTGATAATATGGCATACAGAGACAGAGGGAGAGAAGGAGATGGAGGTCACCCCAATCCACAATCATCATTAATGTAAACTAATTGACATTGAGCTAATGGGTCATATTCTTTTTAATACTGGAATGCTCTGACTTTGCAGGACACACACACACTTCTTTCTATCCATTCAATCATATCAGACCCTTGGATACTCTGTAGGCCAGTCCTTGCCATGCTTCCCTGTTTTCCACAGCTTCTTTCAATTGCTTGATGTTCATTTCTGTGTCATTCTTCATGGTATCCAGCAAATGTACCCTTGGTCTCCCTTGCTTCCTTTTACCACTGACCATTCTGAGTAGCATCTCCTTTTCTAGTGGATTCACCATCATCATATGTACAAAATACAGTAGGTCAGTTTCTGTCTAGTGATCTTGCCTTCCAGCGACAACTCTGGGTTTATATGATCAAGAACATCTTTGTTGGTGATTCTAGCTGTCCATGGGATTCGTAGAAGTCTGGGGTTTGTAGAAGTCTTCATAGACTGCAGGAAAATGGATGGATGTACTTACGGGGCAATTAAACTTGTCTTTATTGTACAGCATATGGAAACTGCTATACAACTTTAGACAGGACCTGGACCACCAATTAAACTTGTGATGACTTGCTTGCAAAATTGTGCATGTCATTGACACACCTATTTGCTTAGGTCACTATTAACTTAGCACACATGTTTTTTTACCAATTTCACCCCAGTTTTTAAATGAGTCCACAGATTGATTTCTGGACCATCACTGGTCTTCCTATTTTATTTATTTTTTTGTTTTTTTTGTTAGTCATCCCTTGGTTGAGTTGGCCATGTACTATAGATCATTGACACGTTGAAAAGTGAAATTACCTTAAGTTTTCTAGCAGTGAAAAAAGTTGGAGCTATTCATGTTCACCTCTATCCTGACTGCATGAGCCCAAAAACTGAATTTTTCCACTACCAAGGTTGTAGGTAATGTTCTTTTGGCAATGAGCTGTGCAGCCTTTTTCTACATTCATCTTTGGGAATGAAGTCCAAAATGTTCTGCTTTCATGTGCAAGGCATTTCCACAATTTAGCTTGATATGGTACTTTAATTGCAAAATGTATACTGGCTAAGATATTCATTTTTTGAGAAATATCTTTCATCTTTCCACCTCACCATACACTGCAGATCAGACATATATATGCAGAATACATTAAATAGCCGTGATATGCAGGGAGTGGCCAGTTACTGCCATTAATTCTTACAGGTTCTGTAATGCGGTCATCGGCCTCTTAGCAGACAACCTGTTGAGCTTTTCTCTTATTATCCATTTTGCCTTGTCTTGTATATTCACCTTATACATTTAAACTTATTTGCATAGCAGACACTTTTATCCAAAGTGCCTTCAAAAGAAGTCAATATAATCTAGTAAACATTTAGCCTGGGTGACTGGGGGAGTGTTACAGGACAAGGGATCAAAACTGATCACCACAAACAAAGGCTACAATTTACAGGTGATAAAACTTAACATCTATTGTCAGTTAGTTAGGAACTCAGTTACCAAGAGATTCTTCAAATACTTTGTAAATACAATAAGGGAGTCAGAATTTTGAATATAGGTGGGCAGCTCATTACACCAGCTAGGAGTTTGTATCTAGTAGGGGGTGCTAGCTCCTTTGTTGGAATAAGTTATTTTGTAATTGTGGCATGTTACATAACCCGAAACTATATAGATATAATATAAAAAGGCGATATCCCTCCCTTAGTGATACTGCGGTAAGAAATCACATATGAGAAATAACTTAGCTTTCTTTAATGACGGTTTATGCTGCATAACAGATGAGGAAGCCATGACAAGACCTTGTGTAGAGTCTACTATTTTCGTCACTGCATTGGAAGGATTTTCCGGATCAGATGACAGTATCTCCCATTCGTCCGTTGGCTTCCTCATCTGTTATGCAGCGTAAACTGTCATTAAAAAAAGCTATTTCTCCTATGTGATTTCTTACCACCATATCACTAAGGGAGGGGTATCGCTTTTTATATTATAACTATATAGTTTTAGCTGCGGTGGGTTGGCACCCTGCCCAGGATTGTTTCCTGCCTTGTGCCCTGTGTTGGCTGGGATTGGCTCCAGCAGACCCTCGTGACCCTGTGTTCGGATTCAGCGGGTTGGAAAATGGATGGATGGATGGATAGTTTTAGGTTATGTAACATGCCACAATTACAACAGAACTTATTCCAACAAGAGAGCTAGCACCCCCTACTGGATACAAGAGCTACACATGAAAAGAATCTGGATTGAGGTGCCTTTCATCAGCAGACCTGAGTGGTCAAGAAGGAGGCATAGGATCTCAGAAGTGTCTCCAGATATATAGCATAGGTGCTCACAAACTGTCTGCTCTGTAGGCCAGCATCATGGATTTGAAGATAAAACATTACAGGAGGCCAGTGTGGTGATCTGAAAAGAGAAGAGACATGTGCCAAGCTGAACTGGTTAAACACCAGACGTACTGCTGCCTAGGAATCATCTGCATCAGCTTATAGGCCTCTTCTGCTATGTACCTTTCTACAATAATATACATAGATTGTTTGGTAGCTCCTTTTGAATCGTGGTTACCTCTGCAGTGTGCAAAAACTACAGGGACCGGGGCTTTACAGCTGATCGGCTTCTTTTCATTTAATGTAAGATGAAGGTAAATGACTTTAGTAAATAATCTGGCTGATTAAATCTGAACAAATTTATAAAGGGAGTGCATGCTTTTACAAGTAAGATGTGACAATAAATTTGAACTGGATTTGAACTTGAAAGTTTTGTTTTTTCCTAAAATGTGTTTTTCATTTGTAGTTACACGGTCTTATTGAGGTGATTAAAGTCTGACACAATTTGGAGTTCAGCTTTTACATCACCAAAAAATGAAATTTCAGTAAGATGTTTTCTATTCAATGTATAGACTATTGTTGTGTTCTGTGAACAATTCCAGGCTTAGTTGTGGTGTTACTGGGCCGAAGAACCTCGGCTTACTCTGCTCTACTTCAGCCAATAAAAATGCGTAGTCAAGTGACTTATGTTTATGTATTTCAGGACCTATCTCCTGCCTGCCTAAGGGGTCTTCTGTATTTTACAGCTAAAATAATTGCAGGTTAGCAGGTGCCTTGGTTTGAGCAAGAAAGTGCTGTGTGTGGTTTGGTCAGCTGTACTGTATAAATATGTATTATGCAAACCGGCAGTTTTTGCTTTCTGTCACTGTGAAGCTATTCTTAATTTGAGAGAGAGTAAGAGAGACAAGGAAACAACACCTCTAGCAGTAAAAAGCTCCTCTGTCCTTAATCTTAGAGTCAGTGTGTTATTAATATTTGTTCCTGTTTGCAGCTACTGGTCAGAGGAAAGACAAGTGCTCCCAGAAGTGTATGTAGCAGAGAGCTATTTAGGTAAATTGGCAGACGAGAGAAGGTTTATGCAAATGAAAATCCAGTATTTTTTTCTCTCCAGGGTCCTCTACTCTAGAAAGTACCTTTCAATAACCGAGTGCTTAACCACCAGTGAGGCACATCAGTCCTGTACATCAAAAAACAAAGAAGTGGAGCCTGGGGTGCGAGGAGGAATTTGGCAACTTTGACGTAAAAAGAAGGGGAGAGAATGAGAAATAACAGGAAGAGAACAGAGTTGTCTGGGGCAAATTGAATGGTCACTTTTACTTCTGGGGTATTTCTTTTTTTTTTTGCTTATTTTTCTTTCTAATCATGAAGAGTTTGTATTCAATCAGCTTAGTATCAAACCTCAAAGCAGTCTATCACAAATAGCCCTCACAGAAAGATGGCAGGGTCCAAAGCAGGATAGGATGCTCTGACTTTGCAGGGCACACACACTTCCTCCTATCCATTCAATCGTGTCAGACCCTTGGATACTCTGTAGGCCAGTCCTCACCATGTTTCCCTGTTTTCCACAGCTTCTTTCAGTTGCTTGATATTCATTTCTGTGGCATTCTTTATGGTATCCAGTGAACGGACACTTGGTCTCCCTTGCTTCCTTTTACCACTGACTATTCTGAGTAGCACCTCTTTTTCTAGTGAATTCACCATCATCATATGTCCAAAATAGATCAGTTTCTGTCTGGTGATCTTTCCTTCCTGGGGCAACTCTGGGTTTATATGATCAAGAACATCTTTGCTGATAATTCTAGCTGTCCATGGGATTCGTAGAAGTTTTCATAGACTGCAGGAAAATGGATGGATGTACTTATGGGGCAATTAAACATGTCTTTATTGTATAGCAGGGGTGCCCACACTTTTTCGGCTTGCAAGCCACTTTTAAAATGACCAGGTCCAAATGATCTACCTACATTAAAAATGGTATATAGCATATATATTGAGTATACTTTATACATAAAATATATGTTGTACCTTGCATAACTGAATAACCCTTATGGCACAATAACAATTCAATACATTTATGGTCTCTACAGTATTTAGCTTTAATAATCTTCATGTGGGAAAAGGCTGACTCGCATAAATAAGTAGAGCCGAATAATGCAGTCAAGGAGGCAGCACATTTCCTTGTGTTTGGGTACTTTTCCTCTGTGAGTAAGTTCTAAAACTGTCCATGAGCCCCAGACTTCAGTTGAATGTCATCCTGTAGTGTCAAAATCTCATCCTCCACTGTAGAGGAGCTTTAGGAGAAACAGTGTTGCAATTTTTGATGCGGGTGGATCACCCTCAACATCTTCCCTAAATGCAGCGTTTCTCAACCTTTAAGTATTTGCGACCCAAGTTTTCATAACAGTTTTAATTGCGCCCCCCCCTAACATTTTTTTGAAACCCTAATAAAATTTATTCCTATATTTTTTGCTGCCGATACACCACTACAAGTTTAAAATTTTCCTACGAATAGCGAAATTACACCACATATGGCAACATTCGCGCCCCCTTTTGCTTCGGTGTGTCTGCCTTTGCTTTTGAATTCAGCCGAGTGAAAAATGACGGCTGTCCGATTAACTGCGATTTTAGTTCCCTCTCCTTTTTCTTTTTCAAATCGCTTTTCGGAAGGAAGTCAGTTTCGTAGTTTTTATGAACAGTTCGAATGTGCCTTTCCACATTTTCCTTCTTTGGAATATCAATGATAGATTGACAGATCAGACAAACGCACTTCAATTGTGACATTGTGAGAAAAAAAATCATCTTTCAATTCCACATCCAGCCCATACCCCCCGAACAATTTTTTTTAAACCCATTCTTTAGTCAATATAAACTGGAAGGCTAACTAGATCACAGCCGGAGTTTTGCAGTAGCTCACGCGTTTGATCGTGCGTGCAGGATGACCCGTGTGTTAGAAGAAAAGAGATCTCAGACTGGCCGCCCTGTATGTCATCCATCCATCCATCCATTATCCAACCCGCTGAATCCGAACACAGGGTCACGGGGGTCTGCTGGAGCCAATCCCAGCCAACACAGGGCACAAGGCAGGAAACAATCCTGGGCAGGGTGCCAACCCACCGCAGGACACACACAAACACACCCACACACCAAGCACACACTAAGACCAATTTAGAATCACCAATCCACCTAACCTGCATGTCTTTGGACTGTGTGGAAACCGGAGTGCCCGGAGGAAACCCACGCAGACACGGGGAGAACATGCAAACTCCACGCAGGGAGGACCTGGGAAGCGAACCCGGGTCTCCTAACTACGAGGCAGCAGCGCTACCACTGCGCCACCGTGCCGCCCTATGATAGACTAACATTTAAAAAAAATTTTTTTTGAATGCAACGCGATCTACCTGCACTACCTTTGCGATCTACCGGTCGATCGTGATCTATGTATTAGGCACCTCTGTTGTATAGCATATGGCAACTGCTATAAAACTTTAGACAGGACCTGGACCATCAGCATTATTTGTGCAAAATATTTTAATGAAAAATTGGTAATGCTAAAAAAAACTTTCATCACTCTATCAACATGTAATTATAAATGTAATGAATTATTATTATTATTATTATGTGACAATAACACTTACTGTTCTCACATGTTGCTTAATGTCTTGTGGTAATCAACGGATTCTTTTAGTTCTCCCTTGATGGCTGAACATTGAAACCTCCCTCTAGTACTATAGAATATGCAATAAATGAACTACTGAGAATGCATATCTTAAGCAGACAAATTGCATCACTCACAGATGCAGACAAAGGCAATGTCTTATACCTTTGACCATTATCACCCAGAAAAGCCAGTTTTATGAGACATAAACACACATATGCCATGTGTGTGCAATGCTAAAATGGCATGCAGATTAAGGTAATTGCATTCTGTGAGCTAATTCTCAACAGTGTCACAACCAGCACTGCAGCTCTAGTCAGTTAAGAACATGGAGGGCAAACACATGTCATTTCAAGTGTAAAGCAGTCTACCCCTTTAACATGAATACTGTCAGTATCATGGTATTAGCAGTCTTCATCACTTGCTATCCCTACCATGTCTTTATTATTGCTGACACCAATTCAAGCACCAAACAGCTGTGGGGGGCTCCTATTTATTCTTTTTTTCCAAAAGTTTTCTCTTTCTCAAAATCCTCCTGAGGCTTGTCAATGAACATTTTTCCTTTACCTGATGAACGGGCTGTCCAGTCCATGAAAAGCTGTCTGCCAGCTGCTTCAATAGTTTCTTGCAACCCAGTAATGGGCACTAAATGATTTATAACCCCATAACATATGTTTAAAATTTATTGTCAGAGACCCCACAAAATTTAGATTTTCAGGCATTAAGGAAGACCAAATGGTTAATTATCCATATTTTTGGACCTTGCTCATGGGACGCAAGTCCAGCTTTTGCCAAATGGTCTGTTTGCCTTAAATAATCCAGGTCTCAGCTGCAGAAGCACAACCTTAACCTAGAATGCTTCTAAAATTGTTTTGTAACATCTTGCTTTTTTTTCTGGATGTCTAGTAACCTAAAATACATACTTTTGTCTTTTAGTAACATTGCACTAAAGATATTACTTTCTAAGTAAGTTCACTGCTTATTATGTTTCTAAAAATCAGATCTTATTTAATGCTTTGTTACAGAGAGCAATAAAGAGTTTTCCGGGAAACAGGGTTCCAGGTGTGGGTTAGCTGACAAATGTCATTTTAATCAGTGAATGATATACCTTTTTGTCTCTAGGGACACACTGTTATATAAATTGAGGAAACGTTCAAAACAAACTGGTTAAAGTATCCGTTATTAAAGAAACTCAATCTAAGGTGGCCTATTCAGAGACACATCATGTTTAATTTCTGTGGCCTGCTCCTTGAGCATAACAGGTTTCTCTTTTTTTTTAATGTGAGAATCTGAAGGTTAAATTTGGAAAGTGGATGTCTAAGGGTTCTGAGATTGTCTAAGGGCGCTTTGTTTTAAAAGCACTGATACAGTTACTGGATACTTCCCGTGGCTATGTTGCAGTTTAAAACTAAGACTTTCACAGAAAATAGTGCAGAAATATTAGGAAAGTAGCTTCAAAATCACTGGCTTGTTAAAAAGTGTGGCTAAAAGATTATATATAAGGCAAAAGTTATTCAAACAATGAAAATATGCAGATCTCTGAACGTTTCAATACCAGTTATTTTTCCACATAATACAGTATGTTAAATATAGTATAATTCAGGGATGATGAAAATATAATTGAGAATAACATCCAAGCCTTCAACTATTTCCTGCACTGGTATCTATATACATAAAAGTCAAATACCACTGAGTCACTCATCACAAAATCTCCCAAATCATGAGGACCTGGGACTTGAAATTTGTTATGTAGTTAACCCTTGGCCCATAGGTGCTCGCTGAGAAACGGTTTTAAAAATTTTGTGGTCCAAGCGCATTCTGTTTGTATGTCTGTCTGCTTTTCACAAGAGGATTACTTAACGGATTTAGATCTGGTTGTTTTCTATAATTTGCTTGAACTTTTAAGTTGATTTTGCGACTTCTCTCATCGTGCCAAGTACCATAGTTCGCTGGCGGCACCGATGTGTTTATACAAATCCTACAGAGTGGCTGTGGGCCGAGAGCAGGGGGGTGAGGCCTTCCTCATTCATACGGCAGCCTCTGTTCGAGTTGGTCTACGTCTCGCCACGTGTTGCAGTGCACCTTATCTCCGCTTAGCTAGCTATACCTGTTTGTTCAGCAGACATTATCATCTACAGATTGTTAAGGAGTAACGTTTGACATTTTTGAGAGAGAGATCAGAGCTCCATGTGTTTTAGTGGGTAGCTGCAGATTGCCAGAGATATCACGGCCATGTGCTTTTCTCCCCACGCGGGGAACTCTTTCCCGTCAGAGCTGAACACGATCAGATACAGTGCCAACGTCTATAGATTTTTAAAGCTTGTCTTGTTTCATTACTATGTGGGTGAAGTCACAGGGTACAGCTAGTCATATTATAAGTGAGAGTTGAATTACTGGATTTCATCTATGTTGACTTAAGTTCATTGTAGTTGTTTCACGCATATGGAGGAAGTGATGCAGGGTTTCTTTTCTATAGTCATCCATAAGTTCATAAACTCACTGAGCAAATTATTAGGCACTCTGTACTAATACTGGGTTTGGCTTCCTTTTGCTCTGAAAAACAACCTCAATTTCACATAGCATGAATTCTATAAGATGATGGAAACATTCCTTTGAGAGTCTGGTACATGTTGACATGATTGCATCATACATTTTCTATAGATTTGTCAGTGCCACACTAATGCTGCAAATCTGCTGTTCTACCACATCCCAAAGGTGTTTGGTTGGATTCAGATCCAGTGACTGGGAAGGCCTCTGAAGAATTCTAAACTCATTGTTATGTTCGTGAAACCAGTTTGAGGTGACTATTGCTACGTGACATGATGTATTATCATGCTGGAAGTAGCTATTAGAAGAGGGATAAGAGAAACACATGGTCTATAACAATACTAAAATAGACGTTGACCTTCAAGTAATGATCAATTGCTACTAAATTGCTCAAAGTGTACGAGGAAAGCATTCTCAACACCATTAAACCATCAGCAGCCTAGATTGGTGACATAATGCATGGATTCATGCAGATGGTGCCAAATTCTGATCCTGCAATCTGAATGCCACAGCAGACCAGTATCCAGCTGTCCAGTTTTGATGAGCCTGTGCCTCAGGCTTCTGTTCTTGGCTTACTTGAATTGAATCCATTGTGGTCATCTCTTCTTCTGAGATGCTTTTCTGTTTGCCACAGTTGTACAGAGTGGTGCTTTGACTTACTGAAGCCTTTCTTTCACCTCAAACCAGTCTGACCATTCTCTTCTGAGCTCTCTTATTATTTTCATCTGCAGAGCTGCTGTTCACTGGATGTTTTGTTTTTGTGTTTTGTCATCATTCTGGGTAAACTCTATAGACTGTTGTGGATGAAAATCAGAGGAAATCAGCAGTTATAGAAATATTCAAACCAGCCCGTCTAGCAACAACAATCATGCCCTGTCAAGATCATCAAGACCACCTTTATTTCCGATTCTGGTGTCTGATGAGAACATTATTTGAAGCTCCTGACCTACTGTATATCTGCATGACTTTATGCATTGCGCTGCTGCCACATGATTGGCCAATTAGATAATTGCAGTGAGTGAACATTCACAACTCAGTAGTAGAACTTAAAATTGGTTAGTGTGGCGTTTCTCTTTGCTTTGTATCTTTAACATTTTATTTTTGGATTATTTCTATTCCAAGATGAAAAAAGAAAAAGATAAAAATTAAGATAGAATATTAATTTTAATAATGTAAATTCTCCTGGGCAAAGGTTATATTAAGTTAGTTAATGAGGTCTTGTTTAATAAATTTGATATGGTCATTAAGGTTGACTTTTAATAGATCGTTAAGCATAGTATAATTAAAACTCATGAATATGTGAATTATCATGAGACAGTTAAACAGAAGAAATCAGATTTAAGCTTATATTCAGGGTCCTTTATAGAAATAATGTACATTTACACTGATTAACCTTAAACACTACAGTTTAGTAAAATGAATTCAATACATGTAGCACGTGTGAATGTAACATTGAATTAAAGTACCATTTCATCAGCAGAAAGACATTGTTTGTGTTCATATTTTTCTTTTCTAATGCCCAGGTCTTCTCATTGCTTATTCAGGTAAATGTGGAGAGGTTCAAGTTCAATAGGAAATAAAGTTAAGAATAACTCTTGCCCTGCGGTGGGTTGGCACCCTGCCCGGGATTGGTTCCCTGCCTTGCGCCCTGTGTTGGCTGGGATAGGCTCCAGCAGACCCCCGTGACCCTGTGTTTGGATTCAGCGGGTTGGAAAATGGATGGATGGATGGATGGATAACTCTTGCCTGCTTCTCTTCCTATTGTACTACACCCTATTCCCCACCTTTCCGCCATCATGCCTCCCCTAACAAGACATTGACTCAGCACAAAAGTTTCTCTGTTTTTCTAACACACCCCATTGTGAAATGCCAGAAGAAGCATAATCTCAAAGCATATTCGCATGTGTCTTTTATTGTCCCCTCTCATCTGTGCCTCTGGGGCTAAGCAATTGGTAGATTGCCGGTTCGAATCCCGTAAATGCTAAAAGTGATTCAACTCTTTTGAGCCCTTGAGCAAGACCCTTAACCAGCATTTGCTGCCGTTCTGGGTATGACATTAACCTGCTTCCAGTCCTAAAAGCAGGTCCTCCAACTTGCAGGGAAAACTCAGGGGTTGCTGGCAGGATTGGCACTCCAGCCAATGTAAAAAAAAAAAAACTCACGCTGTTCCATTCCATTCAAACTAGTGTGGTGCTGAGGTGTCACTCACCTGTTGTCCTGGCTGTTCTGGGGTCCAATTTTGGGCTCCTGACGTGGTTTGTCATGTGGTGGGTGCAGCAACATGCTGTATCAGTGCCTGCTCCTAACATCTCTCATCTGATGAGTCAAATCAGACTCTGTCACAGCTTGGCAGTCCTTAGCTCTGCTGTATGTGAAGCAGTTGAAAGCTAATTTATTTGTATTATAGCAGTGTGCACTTTAGTTCCAGTGTTTGTATGGCTGTCTTAATTATTTATGTTATGCTGATTTAGCTTAATGCCCAGTCTTTAAAGTAAATATTTTATTGCCATATCTATGTTAGTTACATGGAATTTACTAGTAAATAAAACCTCAATTCTAACATGCAACGTAAGGATAATAGTAGCGGCCATGTGTATTTAGTTACTAAATGGGCATTGTTTTCTTTTATAGTGAAAGGAGTACACACTGACTTCATTCTAAGATCATTTTATGTGAATGAAAGCTAATTAGCGATTTGTTTCAGTTACAAATGGAAAATAACTTCCTTGGAATTGATAACACCTTTTTATTTAGCTGACGCCTGTCTTAATTCTTTAAAATATTGTTTTTTCCTCCCGTCCTGTAGATTACTATTGAAGGTAACCACGGCACCCTTCTGTTTTTATGAGCAGGTTGGAAAATGGGAAAACCGCACCCTTTCGATGAAATACCACGTTTGGCCACGGTTTGACCTGTTTTCTGATGCAGAAGAGAGGGAAGATGACCACCTGAGCATCGCCACCTTGGAAGAAGCTCCCTTTGTTATTGTTGAAAACGTGGATCCCCTCAGTGGGACATGTATGCGCAATACTGTGCCCTGCAGAAAACAGAGGAAATCGTGAGTCTGGCTGTTTGAAAGTGTGTGTTGTTTGAATTCTTTGTGCCTTAAAATAAGAGATAATACAGGAGTTAGGGCACCATAACAGTGGAGTGGTGGCTCTGAGGCTAGGGATCTGCACTGGCAATTGGAAGGTTGCCAGTTCGAATCCCGTAAATGCCTAAAGGGACTCTGCTCTGTTGGGCCCTTGAGCAAGGCCCTTAACCTGCAATTGCTGAACACTTTGAGTAGTGAGAAAAGCGCTATATAAAGGCAAAGAATTATTATTATAACCTGTAGACAAGACCTCATGGGTCAGAGCGTAGGTAAAAAGTACATTTATATATTATTATACATTTATATTATATTTGTTATCAGCATTCTCTCACTAAATGTGCAGAATATTTCTACATTCGATCTTACACTTAAGTAAGTCTCAATATAGCCATGTATTAAAACCTTTGAGTGATATCTTCCTCCATTCAGAGTATGACAGAGTTGAGGCAATTTGCTACTAAAATTTTCTTTTCAGGGAATATACGAGGGTAAGTCAATAATTACCTGCACTTTTGTGGTAACTTTGTTTTAGTTGGCTGTGTATGAACATGAAGAACATGGTGGGTCTGTGTTCACAGTGGTGAAATTTCTCTTGTTGTTTTCTAGGAGTAAACATTGCAGTTCTTTCACAAAACAAGAGGAGCAAGCAGTAATCCACATTTTATGACCTGAAGGTGCACCAGGGTCCAAAATCCATAGAAGACTTTCTACACAATATGAAAGGCAGTGTTTTACCACTCTGGAGTGTTTACAGAAGGGCTGAAAAGTTCAAAAATGGTTAGACAAGTGTTAAGCATGAAGAAGGAGTGGGATGTCCCAAATGCAACATTGAGCAAGTCTGTAACACAATTCTGACAAACCAACAAGGATTTCAGCTCCTGCTATACTGTACCTTCATCCCATAAAAAGCCAATCGCTGCTTGCTGCTCTTGTTTGGTGCAAATGCAGAATGGAAATGCTGTGTTTACTTCAAGGTCGAAAACTTTATCACGGTGACCAGAAACACTGCCTTTTAGTAGTACCAGTACCAGTAATTATTGACTTATGCTGCATAATTTTATTTGCATGTGACTTGCCTTTATGTGTATGCAACTTTTCCTGTCAAAACATTGAAAGACTACAACACAACTTGCCCTCTTTGCTTCCTGCTCAGTGGATTGAGTCCCATTCTGAGAAGAGGGTGCTATTTCACTTCTAGCAACACTATTTGTAGAGTTAGAATAATTTCCCATATTAAAACTTTATAAGGTATTACATGAAATTTTGAGGTTTAATTTAATAAAGTGTAAGATTACATTTTGAGTTTTATTTCCCTATTATGTTAAAATGAAGCTTTATACAACAGAGGTAAGAACAGTGATAGTTGTTTATTATGGAGGCAAATGATCCAAAAAGGATCTACAAGAGGGCACTGTGGCCTGGTGTTCACGGTATGTCCTCGATACTAGAAGTGACTTCAGTGCCACTTTACTGCATAAATGGCTAATCTTGGCTATAATTTCACCTTAATTTTGGAAGGTGGGCAAAGCTCAAACAAATGATCATTTTAGTGCACTATTTAATTTAGAGAATACGTAGAGGAGGTAAAGTTGTTTCTCACGCTTTTGTGACAGATAAAGGACAAACCACCTCAGCTGGCAGACATGTGAAAACGGTCAGGCAGTTGAACTAAATGAAGCAGAAAGGATTTTTTGTGTACTTTGTTTGTTCTGTACTTTCTGTTTAGTCCTTGTCATTGTCCTACCTTTCCGTGCTTTTCCAAAGAGAGCTGTTTATTTCTTATTTATTTCAGATTCATTGCACATCCTTTCTTCTAGCTTAGTGTACAAATATGCAGACAGATATATTCTTGTCATATTAT
Source organism: Erpetoichthys calabaricus (assembly GCF_900747795.2). Taxonomy (NCBI): domain Eukaryota; kingdom Metazoa; phylum Chordata; class Cladistia; order Polypteriformes; family Polypteridae; genus Erpetoichthys; species Erpetoichthys calabaricus. The sequence goes on from NC_041405.2 coordinate 33,730,847, forward strand.
GTTTAAGGGTTTGATTTTTGGCGCTTTAAATTATAAACACCTTATATGCTGTCCAGTGAATTACACATTTTCCCTTCAGACTTTACTTTTTGTTCATCTCTCAAAGCGTGCATTGATTCCCATACTCTCTGCTTTGTCTACACTTTCATTTTTTTCTACAGAAATTCAACAGATGAGACACCTGTTTACACCAAACTCTGCTGCAAAGGTTTCTGCATTGACATCCTCAAAAAGATTGCCAAGCAAGTCAAGTTCACATATGACCTCTATTTGGTGACTAATGGCAAGCATGGCAAAAAAATCAATGGCACATGGAATGGGATGGTTGGAGAGGTACACCTTTTTTTTTGTTGTTTTTCTTGGTGTATTGGTTGTTTTTTTATGTGCTTTAGGACACTAAAATACATATGTAATCGTGGTATATGCATTGTTATCTGACTTAATAATTACTACACTTCTCAGATTTATCAGACAGTGTATTATGTAGTAAATGTGCAGTAAATATAAAATGGTAAGGGCTGTGTTTCATTCTGTCATATGATTTCAGTGGACCACTAAGGTTACAACTTTGATCTTAATCTTTACGGAAAGCTTATAACATGCTACATGTTGGCGAAGCAAAACAAAATGCGGATAACTGCAACATCTGTTGAGATATTGAGGTGGAAAACTTTATTGTGAAACTGAATGAGAAGGTGATACAGCAGAAAGAAAAAGAAGAGCAGTAACATCTTCTCAGTGTGAGGCAGATTGCAGAAGCCAAAAGAAAAAGAATGGCAGCTCCGATATCTACTAAGTGTCAAGAACATGCAGCATGCCAACCTCGCTGATATTCAGAATGGGAACTACTGGGGTTGATCTTAGGAGAACCAAAATCTTTGTGCTTGTAGTACTAAAATTTTTTTTTTGAAAGTTGAATTACAACAGTTTCTTTAAACATGCAACCTTTGGGATTTTTCATAAATGTGTACATCATAAATATATATATATATATACAATGTTTTATTTTACATTTTACAATTTTGAACATTTTCAGTTTCAAATTTATATTTCCTGTTGTACATCAATATTTATAAGCATTCCATAATACCATTTTTTCCTTCTAGAAGGAGTTCTCCATATGTTGTATATATTTTATTTGAAATAAGAGTTATCTGGACTGACAGCACAGAGCAGCCGTCATTTTGAATGGGGATGGAATCAGAAGATGGATTGTAAAAAGTAACTAGACAAGGACAAATCTGTAAGACAAGATTTAGTAAACATAGTCTAATAAATGAGACAAAAATCATAAGTAGCAAGAATGTCAGAAACCAAAAATAGTGACTAGAGCTAAAACCAAAACAGTAGATGTAAGTCTTATTCGAGGAGCAGGAGCGGAATGGGTCTTAAAACCAGCCCGGGCATCCTTCAATGATTGAAGTGACGAGGTCGACCCACTCTGCCCATTATTCATTATGATTTTCTTAAAATTTGTGATGAGTATGCGGCTCGCTACTTGCTATGAGCCTATGATATGAACCGTATCTAAACTGTTGCCAAACTTAATCTGTACACTGTTGTTTAGACACAACTTAAAATTTTAGGACATGCTTAGAAATAAAATTTAATGAAAGATAAAATTTTAGTAACACGGTTTACACTTTATTAGAGTTCATGTCAAATGTTAATGTCATGTTAGGTACCGAATCCATTTCTTCATCCCCTTGTTCGCTGACTTCACCAGGCCCGTCTGACCGGGTGCTGGTATTAGTACCTTTGAACAGATCCACAAGGTTTCTGCACTTTGAAGCACTTTCTGCCAATTTCTTTTTCTTTTGATCACATTCATTCTGAGCTCCGCCTTTTCTTCTTGTCTGTTTTGCTTCATCCATTTGGCAACAGACGCTGAATGGCTGAAATGAACGACAATGATATGAGGTCAACCAAGCACAAGGTCATGAGTGGGTTTTAATAGAACTTTACTTAATTCAATGTCAAATAATTGCCCATATAGGCGGTTCTGTGGCCTAAAGCAAAGTAAGTGATTACAGGTATGAAACAATTATTTTCAACTCGATAATCAAACTGCTCATTTACCATGGAATAAATTATAACCGAGGTTATAATGAAAACCTCACATGATTGAAATGTTCCATTAACTTAACAATAAACTATAAAAGTTCCGTCCTAATATGAAAAATTCCTATCCTGTGCTTTATAACTTTATTTCATCATACGATATATTATATAGGACAATATAAATTACAGTACCGGACAGATAATGTTTAGTAGTTTAGAAAATTAATTTTAATGTCAAACAGTAACCAGTACATAAAATTTATTTCATGAAACGGCCGGCCCTAATGGCCAGTCCGCCCCTTTCGAAGAGCAAAAAAAGAGTTCAAAACCAAGAGATTCTTTTAAATGCTTAAACAGAATTGCTAAGCATTAGGGTTTAGCCACAAACTTGGACAAAATATCCATACTGTTGGTTTATAAGAAGAAATCACCTGGCATCCCATGTACGTGCATCTACTGTAACTATTGTGGCACACATTATGAAAAATGCTTATGATTCAAAAAACCAATGCGATGACCAGATTTCTTGACGTTCGAATCTCCCAAAACAAACTTTAGAAAATGAATTGTAAAAAAGAAACAAAAAAATAAACAAATGAAACATCTGATAAATTTCACTATTTTCCTTGCTCATTTTCACAATTACCTTTGCTTATTTTCAAATTTTTAATTTGCTCTTGAGATAAATTTTCTTCAAGTAAGTTTAGAAATCCTTCTTATCCACCAAAACTGCTTTTCAGGTTTTCAATTTCAGATAAGTTTTCTACCTGCAAGCAACAACATTAAGTGCTTTGAATTTTGTAGTGACATGAAATTATGATAATGTAATATCTTTCAGTGATGTTAATAAATGATTTAAAAACATGACCACAATGTTTTCCACAAAGCAAGCCGTACCTACATCCTAGATTAAAGTCTGGAACTGAAAAATTAGAAATTCTCTTATGGCAGTGGACTGTGAGTGAAAAATTAAACTCATGGAATGAATATCCGTTTTTTGCACAGTTGTTTAAATTTTATATTAAAAAAGTTACACCAGACCAAGACTGAATTGAGGGGTCAAGCTGAGCAGGATTCTAGCTTGGTTACTTACAGCATATAAATAGTGAATTCACTTTTGTACCCTTCATCCTAAACTGAAGCTTATCTTTTAAGTTATCTCTTAAGGAAAAACAACTTATAGCTCTTCCTCACAGTAGGGATTAATTTAAGAATTTAGATAATTCTGTAAATTCCTACAAAATTAATTTGGAATTAATACTTCTGTGGGATTGTGGAAATTTCTTTTTTGTACACAGGTGGTATTTAAGCGAGCACAGATGGCAGTAGGCTCCTTGACAATCAATGAGGAAAGATCGGAGGTCATCGATTTTTCTGTTCCCTTCATTGAGACCGGGATCAGTGTGATGGTGTCACGGAGCAACGGAACAGTTTCTCCGTCTGCTTTTTTGGGTAACAGTGTTTTCTTTAAAATGATTTGCAGATCTGTAAATGTTCAAGACTGAAATGATTGGGTTCTGTGTGTCTCATTAATAATGAGTCAGACCAAATGTCATGATGATAAACTATTTTAGAGCTGCTATATATATTAATGTGGAAGGTGTGAATTAAATTTTATTTTTATGTCAGTGAAAGGCCACATCAATTTAAATAAACAAAGAATTGCTGGATTGTCACATTTATGCTGCTTAAACAGAGACTCAGGTTCATTTGTGTAAGAACTAAACGCATACTCATAACTTTAAAAGCCTCATCAATGAATGTTGTCCTGTTATACTCTTCTTTAACTCAATGATGCACTAAGTATTACATTTTAACATTAATAACTGAAAGCCCTTTGTCATATGCATATGCATAAGTTTTCACAATATACCACTTTCTGATTGCTTTTTAAAATTGTTAAAATGCCAAGTTAATCATGATTTACTGATGTCTCAATAACTACTCCTTTGAGTTTTACTGCTGAAAAAAGGAGCAGAGTGTAATATTTAGAGAACAAGAAGGACCACTTGCAGATTGTCCCATTTTCATTATATACAAATGAGTGTGCTAGCAGTGCTTCATATGTTCTGTGAAATTATTAGACTCAACACACTCAAAAAGATTTGGGGCAGCCACCTGTATAATATCCCTGGCTACAAAAAGGGTCTGAAAGTAGCACTGATGTGCATGGATTGGAATCCATAGCTGAACTGACTATGGTTGGAGAAGATGGCGGTTTCAACTGTCGAGACAGGAAGTGGCATAGTGAACCCGGAAGAGACGTGCTTCTGGGGTCGGAACTGGAAGTGACCTGTTTCTGAGTGCCGGGACTGGAAGTGACATCTTCAGAGTTGGATCAGACAGATTTTCTCATTTTTTGTCTGCAGAGACAACAGAAGAATATTTAGTGCACCCCACCACGCCCTGGCCTGGCATTGAATTACCCTCACTCGGTCCATACAGCTCCCTCCTATTCACACGTGTGTGACAGTTCATTCCTTGTTCTTAAAAATGTATTATCTTAGGGAAGGCTGATGTTCCATAAACATTCTGCCGTGGCTTTACAATGTCAGTCAGTCAGTCAGTCAGTCAGTCAGTCAGTCAGTCAGTCAGTCATTGTCCAACCCGAATGTTCTTCACAATAATACACACTTACAGCTCTACTCTCAGGGCCCTTTTACACTGCTTTTAAATTGTACTAATTGCCTCTATGATGGCATACCGTTGTCTCAAATTATTTATTCTGCTGGTTAAAAATTACCCTTTTGAGTGAACAAAGTTATTATACATATTTTTCTTTTTCTTTCAATCAAAACATTTCCTCAAAAATACAAAGAGTTTTCTTTAATACAAAGTCTAGATACATTTTAACTAAAGAAAGAGTTCATAGTAAAAATGACATATGAATTACCTATATTGTGTTGGGAGTTTATAAACTTTCAAAGAGCACTAGACGAATAGAATCCAGAGGCGTAGCTAGGGTTTTCAGCGCCCGGGGACAACTGAAGATTTCGCGCCCCCTCCTGTTTGCCAAAATGCAATGGGGAACATCAATTCGGCGCCCCCTGGATGCTGCGCCTGGGGACAGATGTCCCCCCTTGCCCCCCCCAGCTACGCCACTGATAGAAACAAATGCAATTGCAGTAGCAAATGGCTGACATCAGATGCAAAACAGCCCAGCATTCTATGATATGAGCTACACTCACTTCCTTCTTGACAGTTCATTGAAATAACTGATTCTGAATCTTTTATTAAGAGTCCATTATGTGTTTTTCTCTGTTTGAATCCAGAACCTTTCAGCGCAGATGTATGGGTCATGATGTTTGTGATGTTACTCATCGTCTCAGCAGTGGCCGTCTTCGTTTTTGAGTATTTCAGCCCTGTGGGCTACAACCGATGCCTTGCTGATGGACGTGGTAAGAACAACACTCACATTCACTGTGCCTGTTAAACTTTCAAATTAAATACCTGTGGAAGATAATGGTGTGGTCATGCAGAAATTCTCTTTTTCATGTGTAATGTGGTGCAGGGTTTAAGGTGTTTAACTTGAAACTGTAAGGTTGCTGGTGCAGTCTCTGCCTTCAGCTTACTTCACTCTACGTAAGCCATTTAATCTGCCCTGCTCCAGAAGGAAACTGTTTGCAATTAATCCTGAACTTGTGAATTTCTATAGATACATATAGAGGAAAAAGAAGTTGTTTTATTTTACCTCATCCATTGTTATTTGAATTAAAAGAAACAAGGCCTGCAAACCAATCACATGTGTAATTTAGAAAAACTGACATTAAACATTTGTGATTTTATTATTGTATACACAAAATATAATACAATACATTATGTTTAAAAATACTGCTCAAAAAATTAAAGGAACACTTTTTAATCCGAGTATAGCATCAAGTCAATGAAACTTCTGGGCTATTGATCTGGTCAGTTAAGTAGCAGAGGGACTTGTTAATCAGTGTCAGCTGCTTTGGTGCACTAGAGGGGCAACAATGAGACAACCCCCAAAACAGGAATGAATAGTTTAACAGGTGGAGGCCACTGACATTTTTCCCTCCTCATCTGTTTTTTTGCTAGTTTTGCATTTGGCTACGATCAGTGTCACTACTGGTAGCATGAGGCGATACCTGGACCCTACAGAGGTTGCACAGGTAGTTCAACTTCTCCAGGATGGCACATCAATACGTGCTATTGCCAGACGGTGTGTTGTGTCTCCCAGCACAGTCTCAAGGGCATGGAGGAGATTCCAGGAGACAGGCAGTTACTGTAGGAGAGCTGGACGGGACCATAGAAGGTCCTTAACCCATCAGCAGGATCGGTATCTGCTCCTTTCGGCAAGGAAGAACAGGATGAGCACTGCCAGAGCCTACAAAATGACCTCCAGCAGGCCACTGGTGTGAATGTCTCTGACCAAACAATCAGAAACAGACTTCATGAGGGTGGCCTGAGGGCCCGATGTCCTGTAGTGGCCCCTGTGCTCACTGCCTGGCACCGTGGAGCTCGATTGGCATTTGCCATAGAATACCAGAATTGGCAGTTCCACCACTGGCGCCCTGTGCTTTTCACAGATGAGAGCAGGTTCACCCTGAACACATGTGACAGATGAGAAAGGGTCTGGAGAAGCCGTGGAGAATGTTATGCTTCCTGTAACATCGTTCAGCATGACCAGTTTGGTGGTGGGTCAGTGATGGTCTGGAGGGGCATATCTATGGAGGGAGACATCGACCTCTACAGGCTAGACAACGGCACCTTGACTGCCATTAGGCATTGGGATGAAATCCTTGGACCCATTGTCAGACCCCATACTGGTGCAGTGGACCCTGGGTTCCTCCTGGTGCACGACAATGTCCGGCCTCATGTGGCGAGAGTATGCAGGCCATTCCTGGAGGATGAAGGAATTGATACTATCAACTGGCCCCCCTGCTCACCTGACCTAAATCCAATAGAACACCTCTGTGACATTATGTTTCGGTCCATTTGACGCCACCAGGTTGCTCCTCAGACTGTCCAGGAGCTCATTGATGCCCTGGTCCAGATCTGGGAGGAGATCCCCCAGGACACCATCTGTCAAATCATTAGGAGCATGCCTCGATGTTGTCAGGCATGCATAGAAGCACTTGGGGGGGGGGGGGGCATACAAAATACTGAGTTTGATTTGGAGTTGCTGCTCGGCAAAATGGACTAGCCTGCCGCATCATTTTTTCGGGGTGTCTTTGAATTCAGCCCTCTGTAGGTTGATCATTTTCATCTCCATCAAACGATGTGGCATCCTTTCGTACCTAACACATTACTCATTCCATATCAGTAGAGATATCCAGCAGGATTATTTTTCCCTTTGAGATCTGATGTGTTTTCAAAACGTTCCATTAATTTTTTGAGCAGTTTATATGTTTAAACATTTAGTATGTTAAATGTATATGTCTACTTTATTAAATGTATATATTTACTACATTGAATGCCTAGAGTATAGCCCTTCTGTTAGTTTGTGTATAAATGATTTCAGAATTAGAAATTAAAACTTTAAGCTATATAAAAGATCAATTAATTCCCTTTTAAGTTAAATTAAGTAATGTTTTAATTAAACTAAAATAATTATTTTGCCTGTTATAAAAATCATATTTTTTTCTCCTTTTGATGGTTCTATTTATTGTTATATTGTTTAGTAATGGATAATAGTAAGAGATCAGGCTCTTACAAGGCCAACCACAACAACATCTTCATGCTGAGGTAAATAACTTTGGCAGTCGTCCCGAGAGCTTGTAAATCCATATAAGCAAGGGAGGATACGCAAAATCCAAATAAAATGCACTCCACCCCAATTTCCTTAATGAGTCCCAAATGAAATGTGCTAGGGACATTATTTGTTGAATCATTTTGTTCCCCAAATCCTTAAATGTGCATGTAGGATCAAATATTTCTGGGTTAGGTTCTATGTCATCTTGATTTTGTAATAAAATAAGCAGGTTAAGAAAATACGTGAATACATAATCATCATAAATGAAAATTATTAAGCTACGTGTATAATAAATAAACCAAAAGCATCGTAAAAAATACAGTCTATGTGAAAAAATCTTCATGGATGCAGTAGTGTTTCTACATATGATTCATAAGAAAACCTGAATATCTCTAAACCCATATGCTGTGTTCACAAAAGACAACTGCTAAATGAGACCTTTTTGAAGATAAAGTCATACTATATTGTAACAGTGTCTACTTATAGCTAAACATTTCTTCCATTCAAAGCATTGCATTTGTTATTTTTTTGTTTTATATTATTTTTTTTTTGGTCAGCAAATTGCCTAGTAGCTCTAAAAAATGTTTAGACCTGTGTAGTGCTATGCCTGCCCAATATCACAGCGCATCACTTTTTCCACATTTTGTTATGTTACAGCCTTATTCCAAAATGGATTAAATTCATTTTATTCCTCAGAATTCTACACACAACACCCCATAATGACAACATGAAAAATGTTTACTTGAGATTTTTGCAAATTTATTAAAAATAAAAAAATTGAGAAAGCACATGTACATAAGTATTCACAGCCTTTCCCATGAAGCTCAAAATTGAGCTCAGGTGCATCCTGTTTCCCCTGATCATCCTTGAGATGTTTCTGCAGCTTAATTGGAGTCCACCTGTGGTAAATTCAGTTGGTTGGACATGATTTGGAAAGGCACACACCTGTCTATATAAGGTCCCAGTTCATGTCAGAGCACAAACCAAGCATGAAGTCAAAGGAATTGTCTGTAGACCTCCGAGACAGGATTGTCTCGAGGCACAAATCTGGGGAAGGTTACAGAAAAATTTCTGCTGCTTTGAAGGTCCCAATGAGCACAGTGGCCTCCATCATCCGTAAGTGGAAGAAGTTCAAAACCACCAGGACCCTTCCTAGAGCTGGCCCGCCATCTAAACTGAGCGATCGGGAGAGAAGGACCTTAGTCAAGGAGGTGACCAAGAACCCGGTGGTCACTCTGTCAGAGCTCCAGAGGTCCTCTGTGGAGAGAGGAGAACCTTCCAGAAGGACAGCCATCTCTGCAGCAATCCACCAATCAGACCTGTATGGTAGAGTGGCCAGACGGAAGCAACTCCTTAGTAAAAGGCACATGGCAGCCCGCCTGGAGTTTGCCAAAAGGCACCTAAAGAACTCTCAGACCATGAGAAAGAAAATTCTCTGGTCTGCTGAGACAAAGATTGAACTCTTTGGTGTGAATGCCAGGCGTCATGTTTGGAGGAAACCAGGCACCGCTCATCACCAGGCCAATACCATTCCTACAGTGAAGCATGGTGGTGGCAGCATCATGCTGTGGGGATGTTTTTCAGCGGCAGGAACTGGGAGACTAGTCAGGATAAAGGAAAGATGACTGCAGCAATGTACAGAGACATCCTGGATGAAAACCTGCTCCAGAGCGCACTTGACCTCAGACTGGGGTGACAGTTCATCTTTCAGCAGGACAACGACCCTAAGCACACAGCCAAGATATCAAAAGAGTGGCTTCAGGACAACTCTGTGAATGTCCTTGAGTGGCCCAGCCAGAGCCCAGACTTGAATCCGATTGAACATCTCTGGAGAGCTCTTAAAATGGCTGTGCACCGACGCTTCCCATCCAACCTGATGGAGCTTGAGAGGTGCTGCAAAGAGGAATGGACGAAACTGGCCAAGGATAGGTGTGCCAAGCTTGTGGCATCATATTCAAAAAGACTTGAGGCTGTAATTGCTGCCAAAGGTGCATCGACAAAGTATTGAGCAAAGGCTGTGAATACTTATGTACATGGGATTTCTCAGTTTTTTTATTTTTAATTAATTTGCAAAAACCTCAAGTAAACTTTTTTCACATTGTCATTATGGGGTGTTGTGTGCAGAATTCTGAGGAAAAAATGAATTTAATCCATTTTGGAATAAGGCTGTAACATAACAAAATGTGGAAAAAGTGATGCGCTGTGAATACTTTCTGGATGCACTGTACATAAATTTTAAACCTAATCCAGTTCAGTGTCATGTGTGCCAAAGGCTATCCTGCCAGCATAGGGCACTGGGCAGAAAACAACACTGCACAGGGTGCCAGTCCATTGCAGTACCCACTCAAGCACAGACCCACAGTTGTGCATACTGAGGCCAATTTATTGTAGCCAGTAAAGTTGTCCTACATGTCCTTGGAGAGAAGAAACATAATAACACAAGGAAACACATGCAGCGACTGTATAAATATTACTTTGCATAGATAATGGGTATATTATTACCTCAAGTAGATTTTAAATTTGAACCTAGGATGCTGACCACTATACCACCTTCACATTAACATGAAAATGTCAAAATTAACTTTCATTTTTTTTCCTTCCCATAACCTAACTGCAGCTTAGAAAACTTTTGTAAAATCTGTGTTTGATATTTAAGCAAAAAAAAAAAAATCAAAAACCACTGATGCCAAAATTCAATTTATTTTGCTATACTGATAAGCTGATACTGCTCATGCATATTGTTAACAGTTTTGAATGCCTGATTAATATTTTCCTTTAGTAGTTCGACACCTCAAAGTGGATGTCTTTCAGCCAGATAACCGTCATTAGTTAATAGCATCACTGGAATGGTTGTAGCATTACATGTGGCCTTGTCTGATGGAGTTTACTTTTCCTGTTTTGCAGAGCCTGGCGGCCCCTCGTTCACCATTGGCAAAGCAATTTGGCTCTTGTGGGGCCTGGTGTTCAACAACTCTGTGCCTGTGCAGAATCCCAAAGGCACCACCAGCAAGATCATGGTCTCAGTGTGGGCCTTCTTCGCTGTCATCTTCTTGGCCAGCTACACTGCCAACCTGGCTGCCTTCATGATCCAGGAGGAATATGTAGATCAGGTTTCAGGTCTCAGTGACAAAAAGGTAGTTCATCCTTTGTTATTACTCTTCAAAATGATCCATTCCAGAATTTCACCCTGTAAATTCTATGAAAACTTGAAGTTCTTAAAAAGATCTACAAGTCCTTTGCATCTTACAACATAAAAAAACAAACTTTTGAACATCACATATTTTATAACAAAAATAATATTGAAACCATACCTCACATTACACTTTTATATCATTCACTGTTGGACATTTCCATCTTTAGCACAACTTTAACAAAAGCCCCCATTGTAGTCCCTCTCTTCATTGTGCCATGGATTAAGTGATTTTTCGAGTTTTCTTCTTTTTATGATATCACCAACGACATATTATGATAAGACAGGCACAAAAAAAGAAAGAAAGAAAAAACAAATTGATTTAACAAATCCAAAAAACAGAAACCAGAGAAAGCTGGAAGTCAAAACTAGAAGATCTACAAATCAAGATGAAAATACAATGCAAGGGATAAGAACAACTTCAATGCAGAAGTAGCCGTATTAAATTGCTGCTTCTCCATAAATACTGCTGGGGTGGTTCTCCAGGTGCATTATTAGATGGCCCTGACCCCTATGGCACCAAAAAAAAGAGACAGTGCTCAAAAAAGAAAACTAACACAGAGATTTACATAATAAAAAATTAATAAACAACATGGTTTTAAATAAATAAAACACAAAAATAACAAAACTAAAAATATAATTAATAACGTAATATACTGTATAAAATAATATATAGAAAAAGAAAACCAGGAATTAAACCATATCTGAGCTATAACATTTTGGAAGTGGTTTCTTGGTTGAATTTTGTTAGTTAGTTACATAACCTGTCTAACTACTTTTTTGAATATCCTGTTAAAAATCTCTTACTTTTAAATAATTATCTGCTACAAACTTTTACATAAGTATGACATATAATAATTTAATCAAAGACATTGCTACCATGACACTGAGACTTTTATGAATTGTTACTTTTACCATTAGGTATAACAGTAGTGAAGGGAACAACTTCAATTATGTCCTCCATTTTTAAGCATCAACAAAGAAAAACCTTCATGCCAGTTTGTTTAGACCCATGGGTGTTCAACCTAGTTTAGATTCCATACTAAACTTTTACTTATGCGAGGAAGGTAAAAACACATGAAAAAACACCAAGTTCCTTTGTAAATCTCAGATGAACTTAAAACTTTGCATTTGTACACATGCTTTTAGCCAGTCCTCGTCTCATCTTACCAGCACCCTTTTTGAATATTCATGACCTGATCATATAAATCTGGCCATGTTCCAGAGTAATCTCTTTACCCATGGCAGAACAGTAGACACAAAAGTTAACTGAAAGTGAACTTGGAAGTATTACTGAGTTTAAGGAGTCGTCGGGGGGCTTGCTTCCCCCACTCAGATGCACCATGTTACTAAAATATGTCTCGAAAAAAGGGTCTTTCTCCTCAACTTTTAAGGCCATGTTTAATGAATATATGTTAATCAACAATAGCACTGCTGTCTCGTAATGAAGAGTCTGGGGATTGCACCAAAGGTGGTCCCTGTGTGAAGTTTGCACGTGGGTCCGGGTGGGTTTGCTCCGCTTTCCTCTCACATTCCAAACGCAGGTTAGGTGTGATGGTAAATCGTTTCCTGTTGTATGTGTGTAAGTGTGCGTGTTTGCCCTGTGACGGGCTGGCACCCTGTCCAGAAATTGTTCCTGCCTGCACCCATTGCTTGCTAGGAAAGACAGCTTCCCCTCTTTCCTGGATAAGCGGGTTTACAAGATTTGTTCAACAAATATTATAATCTGTTCTACCCAAAGTAGCTTTCACTTCTATGTTGCCAATCCATACAGAAATACCGTTCAATTGCATGTTAGTTCACTTCTTCAGATTTAGCTTCAGAGAGGTTACTTCTACTTGAATACGTTGTATACAGTGTTTTCCTCTTTTACACAGCAAAAGGTGCATTTGGCAAAACATTTCGGGAGTATCAAGGAGCGACTGAATTGGCTGTGGCTTATGCTTGCCATTACAAAGTGCCGCTTGAGCAGATCTGCATCACACATCAAACATAGCCGTATTGCTAAATATTTAAACAACAAAAATGTGATATCTGTCTCTTTGATGAAGCAAATAAACAACATAAAATGCTTCAACTTTCATCACAGTTAACTAAGTCACACCTGAATGTTCCATTTTGGATACATTTTCTAATTTCTTAAAATAAAAAAATGTTTATTTTGTCACAATTAAAATGCACAAACAAACTTAAAGCACACTTTCTGTCATTTAAATATTACTAATGGTATTTATGTCCTTTCTTGTGAAAGCCGATAATATAAGCAATTTAAACATCCTAGAGCTGTCCTTTTGGAACTGTGTGCTGAATTTGAGTCTTTATTACAAAGACCACCATCCAGAAATCACGCAATCCCTGCCAATCGATACAGAAATACCCTTTAATTGCCAGTTAGTTCACTTCTTCAGATTTAGGTTCAGAGAGGTTACTTCTACTTCTACACGTTTAGAACAATCAGATGTAGAAAATGGATGGCTGGATGGTCAGACATCAGAATATGACTGACACGTCATTGAAATATGTAATATATAAAATCCATCGTCTGTATATCTGTCTGTCCGCTTTTCAAGAGACAACTACTTAACTGATTTAGATCGGGTTTTTTTTCTATAATTTGCTTGAACATACCGGTTGATTTTGCGACTTCTCTCATTGCGCTATGTATCACAGTTCGCTTATGGTACTGATTTATTTGAGCGAATCCGAGAGACACACAGCAGGTCGAGTGGAGGGGGGCAGGGCCCTTCTCACTCACATGCCAGCCTTGAGGCGCATCTTACATCTGCTTAGTTAGCGAACGAGAGAACTCCTTAATGGACTGAAAATTAATAAAATGAATAATTTTTACCAAACATTTCGCAAAATGGACTACCATGGCTCCCCAAACTGAATACCATCTCATATGAAACATAAAGTCAAAAAAGCAACTGAAATGTAGTTCCACTGTCTACTAAAAGACTGCTTACAGTATGTCTATCTATTTAATAGTGACAAATTCCTTAAGTGCAAGTATAATGACAAACTGTGCAACCACAGGGCTTATTTATTTAAGATAAGTGATTTTATTTTCTATTGAAAATGTAACAGAAATCTGTGCCATATAATTTTGATACTATTTAGTACATGATGTTCAGTTTTAAAATGTTATATTCACTGATAATGGATCCCATTATTATTTATGAAGGCTGTACAGTCTGAATGCTACTTAGCATATGATTATCAATCCCAACAGGGTTTATTGAAACAATCTCAGTTCTAATGATGAATAGCCATTGATTATCAATTTCCATGGATCTATAGCCCATGATCTTTAGTCCCATTCCTGACTGACCTTTGATGTCCTTTCATGTTTGGCCTATAATGTCTATTTCTGATGATGAATGACTCTTCCACATCCAATACAGTCTAGCCTAAGATGGGCTGATTTGCTACTGTCAATTAAGTGCAAAATAGTTACATGTCACCTTATTGGTTCAATGGTTTTATGTATTTAAACATAGAGTTAAGCTTCTGTGTTTGATTGTTTTGACATTTTCTTCTTTCTTTTTCCATACCTTACTGTCCTTTCCATCTTGCTCTGTTACACCCATCACCATCATGTCCTCTCTCGCCACATCCATAAATCTTCTCTTAGGCCTTTCTCTTTTCCAGTTGCCTGGCAGCTCTATTCTTAGCATCCTTCTCCTAATATACCAAGCATCTCTCCTCTGCACATGTCCAAACCAAAGCAATCTCGCCTCTCTTTGTTTGTCTCCAAACCGTCTAACTTGAGCTGACCCTCTAATATCCTCATTTCTAATCCTATCCATCCTCGTCACATCCAATGCAAATCTTAACACCTTTAACTCTGCCACCTCCAGCTCTGTCTCCTGCTTTCTGATCAGTGCCACCGTCTCCAACCCATATTACATAGCTGGTCTCACTACATACCTGTAGATCTTCCCTTTCACTCTTGCTGATACCCGTCTGTCACAAATTACTCCTGACACTCTTCTCCATCCATTCCACCCTGCCTGCACTCTCTTCTTCACCTCTCTTCCAAAATTCCCATTACTCTGTACTGTTGATTTCAAGTATTTAAACTCATCCACTTTCGCCCACTGTACTCCCTGCATCCTGACCATTCCACTGACCTCCCTCTCATTCACACACATGTATTCTGTCTTGTTCCTACTGACTTTCATTCCTCTCCTCTCTAGACAATATCTCCACTTCTCCAGGGTCTCCTCAACCTGCTCCCTACTCTCACTACAGATCACAATGTCATCAGCAAATATCATAGTCCATAGGGAAGGGGGCATAGTCCATAGACTGTCTAATCACGTCTGTCAACCTGTCCATCACCATTGCAAATAAGAAAGGGCTCAGATTTTGACAAAGTATTAAAATCAGACATCTTTGTTTGATTTCTACAGTATATATTGTCACACATGGGTCACAGATTTGCACAGAAACACAGAAGATTGTAGAGACAGGAACTTTATTCAAACACTGCAAACAAACATGTCTCTTTTTCAAAAGTTTAAACGTGCTCCTTGATAAGACGGAGATGACAAATCCGTCTCACAATTAAAAGAATGCAAACATATCTTCCTCTTCAAAGGAGTGCGTGTCAGGAGCAGGGAAGGACAGAGAGAGAGAAAAAAGCAAACAAACAATCCACAACTGACAGGTGCTTTTGGACTTTTAAGTCTGCAAAGTACCGTGCGGATCATGCAATAGATTAGCCGCAAGTAAGCCCAGCAGCAAGGGAGCAATGTGAAGGTAGTCTTTCAGCATCTTTTTTTTAACCTGTAGTGGTGCGATCAGCCCCCCAGCTCACAATATATACTGTATATAGTTGAGGTTGAGGTAAGGAGTATGCACTGATACAGTGCATTGCTGCAACCACGATAAGATGAACCACCTTAGGATCCCAAATTAGGATCTGAGCCGTGGTATACACAATATGCTATACAGATATTAGATTAGCTCTGGGACTGTACCAAATGGGAGCACAGGAGAAACATCCGGAATAACTACAATGAGATGCACTCATATATGGTCAAGTTCAACCAATGAAATGTGAATGATGCATTGCACAGCCTCAAAACTGGGTTGGAAATCCAACCCAACATTTCTGTCAGCTCCATATTAAATTCCAAATAATTTAGTGCTGTTTTATTGATACACACCGCTTGCTATACACATCTGATTTTCAAAGTCATGAGAATGAAGGGCACTTATGCAAAATATATATATTAATTGTATATAATAATAATATAATATAATAATATTATATAATATATATATATACATATATAATAATATTATATATTATTAATATATAATTATATATATTAATATATAATAATATATATATATAAATTGGTATTGTTTACCAATTTTAAATTTAAATATGCATTGTTTAACATGACGTTGTTTTGTGATATTAGGTTTTCGATTCTGGTAGGTAATGCATTATAGTATAATGCAGGTATCTGATGCCTGAAACTGGTTTTAAAATTCCTAAGATGAAGCTCACTTGTAGTTTGTATCTGTGCAGGAAATGAAAGAACAGATCGTCAATTTTATGAGATAAGTTTTTTTTTTTCAAAATGTTGGAAAAGTAAGCAAATAGTAATTAAAATCAGTTTACATTTACAGGCAAGCAGTGTAAGCAGTTGTCACATCAGATACATGCAAAAACTAACTAGCTAATTATGTTTCCCTTATGTAAGCAGTGTAAGGAAAATGACTGAACGAAGTGTGCCTAATGTGTCTGTTAAAAAATAAAGAAAGCTCAGATTGTATGAAGCAAAAGAAAGAAAGAAAGAAAGAAAGAAAGAAAGAAAGAAAGAAAGAAAGAAAGAAAGAAAGAAAGAAAGAAAGAAAGCCATTGACATACATAATAATAATTAATTTATTATTTAATCCAGAAATGAGGACCTGCCAGGAACTGATCCCTGATGAAATGCCTGTCCAAAGCATTAAGACAATATGTTTAAAATCCAAGCTAAGTTAAAACAAACTATTTATTATATTAGGAAATATTTGAAAAAAAAAATAGATACTCCCAGTATTATGAATTCCACCATTACTATTAATCAAAATTTATAGCTTTCCACATACAGTATATGTATTTGTTAGCTGTGGCTCTCTCCAGTGCACCCATTTTCATTGGTTGAGAAGCTCCAATGTATGTCAGGTTGCACTCCATTGAGGGTTATCAAAAATGCAGATTAATTTTATGTGAAAATGGTATTAATCCTATGAAGGGAACTCTTCATTCCAAAAGTTATTAGAAATTTATTTGACCTCATCTCATTTTTAAACCAGCTTTATTCACTTCAGAGTCATGGGGGCAACCACCATTCCACAGAAAAGGAGCTTGTTCTACAATGTTCATAACAAGGCCAATTTACACACACATACCCACACAAGGACTGCCAGAATTGACAGTTAGCCTAACTTTTATGTTTGTAGGAGGGAATGTGGGAGGAAAAGTGGAGTACCTGGTGGAAAACCCATGTAGGCATGGGGAGAACATTAGAATATTAGAACAAGTTTGACAAAAATGGGCCATTCAGCCCAACAAGCTCGCCAATCTTATTTGCTTAGATTCCCCAAAATAACATGGAGTCAAAAGTTGGAGGTCCTTAAAGTTCCACTCCCTATCACACTACTATGTATTTTATTCCATGTGTCTTCACATGATTAACCTGCTGGACGTGAGATTTAAACCTAGGACACCAGATCCATAAGGTGAAAGCATTATCCTCCACACCAGCATGCTGCCCATTAGAAATTATCATTGTGAGAAAAGTATATTGAACAAGCAGTACAAGAGCAGGAAAGTACAAGTTGCCTTTCCCCTCCTGTTTCCTTGTTATTTATTAAGATTTCAGCAGACTTAGTTAAGTCAATGCAGGGGGTCGGTGGGGCCAGCAGTATGTCTAGTGCTGCACAAAGGCAAAACAGGTCTTAGTAATAAATGTTGCAGCACTTCCATGGACTCAAGCACTCAGATCACAGTAGTGTTGCTGTGAGTTTGCCGTGATGCTTCAGTGAGCACACAATGAGTAATGCTGGGGTGAACCGTTATTTTTGTAATCAAAAGCAAAACACTGCATTATGGCCTCATGTTTTCTGTAGCCTGAAACCCTGCTGAGCACATAGAGAAAGCAGAGCCTTAAAAGAGAAATGCTCTATAAAGACGACAGCAACTGAAAGGTGAACTTCAATCTAACACTTGTTATTGACAATTTCACAGTGCTTTATTTTACTAAATAAATGGTATATTATTGACTGTTTCTTTTGATGTGTCTAGTTCATGTAGTGATGCCTGCTTCATCTGATTTACTTTGCAGTTTCAGAGACCTAATGACTTCTCTCCTCCTTTTCGCTTCGGGACTGTACCAAATGGGAGCACAGAGAGAAACATCCGGAATAACTACAATGAGATGCACTCATATATGGTCAAGTTCAACCAAAGAAATGTGAATGATGCATTGCACAGCCTCAAAACCGGGTAGGAAATGCAACTGAACTTTTCTTTCAGTGCAGTGTTAAATTCAAATGTTTTATTGATACACACAGCTTACTATACACATCTGATCTTCAAAATCGTGAGAATGGGGGACACTTACGGAAATCAAAGATGAGCTAGAGACTTGTGGGCTCTCATGATAACTTACTGTTATTCTGTAGCAACAATGAATTATTTTCTGTTTGTCTGCTTTATTGTTGACCAATTTTAAATTTAAAATATGCATTTATTAACATAAAGTTATTTTTTGATATTAATTATTAGATTCTGGGAGGTAGTGCACTATATTATAGTATAGTTCTTGTGTTCAAGAAATGAAACAACGGAGCATCAATTTATGAGATAAGATTTTTTTTTTGTTGTTATTGTGGGAGAAGTTAAAGCAATTCTGGCCCTAAATGTAATGTATGTTACAATACCTCCTTGCTAGAGGGTTGGGTGAGCATTGTGCGAGGTCCATGGTAAGGTTGCTGAAGGAGGGCTACTGGGAGGCCAGAGCAAGGTTCACACACGGGTTTACTTGCTTGTGTCATGTCCTTACAGCCATGGCTGTGACAATCTGAATCATAGGTGGAGTATTAATACTGTTTGCATTCTGTCTTTAACATGTGTCCTACATGAAAACACCTTAGACTTTATTATTTGCAGTTACAAATTTTAATAGACAATACAAAAAAAATTAAGAATATTGATTGGTGGGCAATTTAAAATTGTTCTGGAGTGTGAACTGAACTTTTATAAATACTATATAGGCTTCATGTAAAATTTAAACTTAAATTTAATAAAAAAAAAAAAAAAACGTTGAACGCCGTGCAATATGTGCAAACTGAGTTGTGGGAAGATTGAGGTGTGGGCAGGAGTTAGTCAATCCATCATTAAATGCGCACGTTTACACACTGAGACAACTAAGTTTTGTTGATCGACTTGGCAGCACATCTTTGCATCATGGGAGCAGGAAAGGAATCCTCGTGAAAGACCCATCCATTGGGGAGAATATTTTATATTTGCAAAGAGAGAAAACGAGAATCAATCCTTTATATTTATAAGAAAATCAGGAGTTGTCTCTCTTAGACTTTCTTGTATACTCAGATATGGAGATGGATATTGGAGGAGTAAACTGCAAGACAATGATTATATTTTTCAATTATGTACATTAAAGAACTATTAACAACAAATCAATCAAATTAATAATATATTGAACAATTATTATAAACGTAAAGTTGAATAAATCGTAATCTGCAGCTGCATGGAATAAAAGGTAAAGTACCACTTCCAGCTAATGGAAATAGCCCAAAACATGATAGAAATCTATGTTTTGTACCTAATACTTGTATGCCAAATTTGGCTGACCTACTGTAAGTGAAAGCATACTCAAATTATTGTTTTTACATACATGCAAACACACAGACAAACACACAGATATAATTCCAAAAATGGTATTTTCAGATTCAGGGAGGTCTAAAACATCAAGAGTCATCAAAATCTCTAAATGAAATTTTTGGAGGATTGCAATACTTTACCTATACTTTGTGTACGAGAAAGTCAGGGAGGTCTAAAATGTTGAGATTCATCAAAATCTCGATATTGAATCTTTGGACGATTACAATACTTTCTTTATACTTTGTATATAAGAAAGTAAAAAAGAGGGCCTATGCTATACATGTCTGGTTTTAATTTACAAATTTTAATTTAATTAAAATTAATTTTAATTTAAGTCAAATTTTAATAGACTTCAAAAAATCAGAAAACCATCTGAAACCTCTAAACATAAGTCTGTTTCAGTATATCTTGTACATTCTGCCTCAAGCTACCTTCAAATATCTGACTGTATATTTTGAGGTATCAGAAATATGTTACAGTATGTATGTCTTTCTGTCATCATTATGGCATCCTGTTTGAATGCTTTAAAATTATGTATCCAACAAACAATATGTAGCTTTTAAAAAGCTGGAGGCAATTCATCCCATCTGGTTTACTTGGACTGCCAATAGCTATCAGAATCAGTCAATTAGGAAATGACAATGTGTTTTTTTAACAATACGACTGGGTTGTTTCTTTGAGACACTGACCAACCATCTGTGTGAAGAGGTGCCCTGTTTTTCTGTGCCATTTCCCATGTGTTTTATTCTGGAGTGATTCAAGAGCACTACCTATGAGGATTTAAAAAAATGAAAAGTAGAGGATCAGCGCAATGTGTTCCTTACTCTAAGCTGATGTGGTGTTTTCTTCAGCCTGTTTGAGCAAAATAGTTTAAGCACATCACATCTCTTGGCCCATGTTGGTGATAGTAGAAGCTTTATGACCCCATTGAATCATTCCATCTGCAAAGTGTGGCGAACCCTGACTTCTGGAATGGTGCTGATTTGTTTAGCAATGAAGCTGCTACACCTGTAAAATAAGGGATGATCGGAATCAGGCCAACACCTAAGCCCTACTATGTTTTCCATCCCAACTCCCAATTATTAACAACAAACACCAGAAAAATGTCCAAATAGATTAAATATATTCAGCAACAAATATGCTATTTAAAAATACAGCAAAGAAAGGTAATGACAAAAATATAAAATGAATGTCACAAACAAACCCCCTGTTGATATTTACAGTCCTGAAAAATTTTTTACTGTAAGCAATGAGTATAGATCCTGAAATGCAAACAACGGTTAACAGAAGGAAAGATGTGGTGGAATAATCCCCTTTGTAAACAGTGTGCTGGAAAACGGATAATGAACACAGTCCTACCACCAGAGTCCAGAAGGTGAATGATCTTCTGAGGCACACCTCTTCAAAAGGTGAAACTGCAGACAGGAATGGGTAAAAAAGTACACACCACGGTCCCTATATACAATGACCATGCAAAATTCTCTTCTGTTTCGAACATCCAGTTCATAAAGGGTTTTTGAGTGCTACCGAAGATGAAGTTGGTGGAAAAGGGAAAAGTCAAAAAGTCCCTCCTCATCCTTCTCTTTTGGTTTTATATGTACAATGCCTAAAACTACAAACTACAAATTCCACAAGTCCCTCCGCATTCATGCAAACCTTTTTAAAGACACTTTCCCCATATTTAAAAACTAGGTATCCGAGCTACCAGTGTTGTTACTAACATTTAACAATCACCAAACAGAACATCTTATATATAAACGTCTGCGTGTGGAAGTGTGTCTGTCTGTCTGTCTGGCCCAGAAGTGCGAGGCTACAGCACGAAGCTCAAAGAGCCGGCAAGGCGGCCCCAAGTTAACGAGTTGGAAGAAGAAAGAAGGCCAAGGGTACATCATGAAGGTGAAAGAAAGTGACTCCGTCGCCAAAGTGAAACCGCTGAGGAAAGACAAACAAGAGAGAAACTCATTTAGCCGCCGATAGACAAGGGTGGCGAGCACGTCCGCACACGAAACCAATGACTCTGCATTTCAGTTTTTTTTTCTGACGATTTCAATAGTTTCTAGGAGCCTGGGCTTTTCACAGAACGGGCTTACACAGCTAGTACTACACAACAATGCAAACCCTCTATGTGGCAATACTACAAGTAAATGCAACTTGTGCTTACATCATACAAAAAACACATATCAGTTGAAACTGAAATCATCTTTGACTTTGAACCTTCATTTCTTTTATGGATAGAGTCATGTCAGCCTGAGATGGAAATAAACAAATCGTCACAGGCAAAATTTTAATCTAATGTGAACTTCAGGGACAATGTTATTAAATTACAAATAAGGAGAGTGAGGCATTCAAATATTGGCCAAAAAAAAAAAACCAAAGCAAACAATGATCTGCTTTCACAACCCTGCAATGTCAAAAGCTTTCTTGTAGAAAAAATCACTTTTGCTTCTCAAAATATTCATGTTTTAGGATAGAGATATTCAGTAAATCCATCTCTTCTGAACTCAGGAGACATCAAATGATTCACAGCTTAGCTTACAGATGTAGATCTATCTATTTTCTAATCCATCTGTCCAGTGAAGAGTCTTAAGGTGCTGGTGCCTCTCCCACCAGAATTTGTCACAAGGCCGCAGACAATCCAGGATGCAAGTATTTGTTGCTTTTAAGATACAATGTATCTATATCAGTATTAATGTCACTGTCTCACTCCATTTACTTGTGTTTCTTCATGTCTTTTTTTAATGCAGGAAACTGGATGCCTTTATCTATGATGCTGCTGTGCTTAATTACATGGCAGGAAGAGATGAGGGTTGCAAACTAGTGACTATTGGGAGTGGGAAAGTGTTTGCGTCTACTGGTTATGGCATTGCCATTCAAAAGGACTCTGGCTGGAAGCGACCAGTGGACCTTGCTATACTACAGCTGTTTGGTGATGGTAAGAATGGGGAAATTGTTCCAGTTGTTCTTGAAACAGTATCAAATACTATACAACTAAGAAACAGATGCCATGCTATATCAGAAGCCCCTCAGTACAGTACACAGCATACAAACTATGCTACACTTAATCACTATACTTTTACATCCCAAGTAGAATTACATTTAATGAAGTCTCTGCATACCTCTGAACTTGCTCACCACCTTCATCCCCTGTTTGGATTATGCAAGTGCGCTAGGCTAACGCTACCACATGTTACTCTCATAGTTACTTATGAGAAACTTTATAAATGGTTCACCTAAACACTAACATGAGGTTTTGTTTTAATTAAATACAAATATATAAAGCAATAAGAACTCTGTCATCTGAAATTCAACCTGGAATTGAATAATTGCAAGCCAAAGGAGTCAACAAAGAACTTCTGGGATCAGTCATCTTCAGGTCATGGTGTAGACGTACTGTATCAATATATGGGGGTCCATCTGAACAGTAGACTGGATTATGTGAATAACACACACCCACTATCCGGAAAGACTCTGGCTCTTTAGTGTGTGAGAAGCTGCTGAGGATGGTCTGCTAGTCCATAGCAAACAGTTTACTCTTCTACAGTACGATTTGCTGGGAATGACAGAATCCTGAATAAACTGAGCAGGAAGGCCAACTGCATTACAACAGTGACTCTGTACTCTGATGGGAAGCAGAAGCAGAAAACACAATGATGGTGAAATTAGAGGCTATTATGACTAATGATCTCCATCCTCACCTTGATGAGTAGCCCTGGAACACTTTTATCTACTGTCTAATTCCATCACGGTGTGTCATGAGGCAGTGCTGGGGCATTTTTTTTGCCCACACCCATCAAGCTATTTAATAACTCTTCTTACAGAACCCATCTTCTTAATAGCCAACGACTATGCAAAAACACATTGACATAGTGTAGGGGCCATATCTCTATTTATAAAGAAGTAAGACATCTGTCCATCCGGCCCAAGTATAATGTCATCTGGCATCTACAAGAGGGTGGGAATATCCGATGAACAAAGGCAACTGGTTGACAGTGTATGTCCCGGGCTAGAATGTTCAAGAAAGAAAGGCAACAAGAAGCACAAAGAAAGAGGGATGTAAGGGCTAGAAAGTCAGATAAAAAGGCAACAAGGTGCACAAAGAAAAAGGGATGTAAGGCATATCTAATAAATAGAAGTTTGTAAATGCATGACATGATCAAAACAATAAAATTTCAATAACTTATAACCTGGTGACCTGGAAGAAGACATCAATTATGTTTCTGAAAAGATCATCTTTACGTTTCTTTTTTCTAACAAATTTGACTTAATAAACTTCCTTTGTCCACATCACTTGAAACAGAAATGGACACACAGCATACACGTACAGTATGGTCAATTACCTGACTACATATTTATGCATATAGGTTTGCACACCTATACCAGCAGTTCCATTTGCCTCATTTTGAAAAAGATCAATGTTCTTAATTATTTCCAAAATTTTTATTGTATAATACAATATCATGCCTCAGTTTGGCAGGGTGCTTTCAATTACTTTAGGCTGATTAAATGAGCCACAGCCATTTAGCAAAAAGAAGGAATGTTGCGGATGTGATTGTAAAATATTTTGTAATTTACCCTTCTTCATTTGTTCTGTCTATCTCAGGGGAAATGGAGGAACTGGAATCTCTCTGGCTGACAGGAATCTGCCACAATGAGAAAAATGAGGTGATGAGCAGCCAGCTAGACATTGACAATATGGCGGGAGTTTTCTACATGCTGGGAGCAGCCATGGCACTCAGTCTCATCACTTTCATCTGCGAGCATCTCTTCTACTGGCAGTTCCGCCACTGCTTCATGGGAGTCTGCTCTGGGAAGCCCGGCATTGTCTTCTCAATCAGCAGGGTAGGATACTTTGTAACAGTACTACTGTCATGATGTTGCAGCAGATTCCTTCTGGTTGTCTTGACGGCTGGAGTTTACGCTGCCTTATCCTACTAACACAATGAGACTACACACAAAAACATAAATTCTGCCATTACACATTGATGAACTGCTCAATAAAAAAAGACTTCTGATTTCCAGTGTTGGGTTAGACTTTTATGCATAAGCACTTATGTGCTGCTTTTTACCTGACTGTCACATGCATTCACTGGCCTGATTTTAAACTTAACTTACTTATACTGTGTTCACTCTATATTCTCTTCTATACTCATATATTAATTTAAGATTAAGATTTATTCTGTAAGATAATATTAAGTTCATATGAATTGTATAGCATAAGAACTTACCACCAACATTGTTCACAAAGTCATAAGGTAACAAGAGAGAGAGAGAGGTGAATAAAATACTCTTACCAGTATGCTTGGGGTTCTGCGCCATCGGGCCACAACAGCAGAGATTTGAACCCTGGTTGCCAGGTTCCGAGGCAGCAAGTCTGCTGGTGTCCTATTTGTACTTATGCTTCTGTATGTATAATGTAAGATCTACATAGGACATTCTGAAGAATGACTATACATACATTATATAACACCATTCCCATATCAATAGGATGTAAAAAAAGAAATGGGACAAAGGGTTGGCTTCCAGATTAATGGTTTTAATAATTTGCTTCTGTAAAGCTATAAGAAAGAAAATTAATCTAATACATCCATGGTCAGCAGACAGCACCCCTTTCTTGCTGAACTGTTTAGAAAAGGCAGCCATTGTGATGCTGATAAGCAGGTAGGCAGAGACAACTGGGCTTCCGGGATGCTCTTCTAGGTTGTCAGTTTCAGAGCTTCAGAGCAAATGGACACACATGCGAGTCACCTCTCTTGCCACTAATTCTCATAATCCCATTTGCTTAGTCCATGTTTCTTTAAATTAGGGTGCTGTTTACAAAAATTACACTTAACTTTGGATTCAATGGAGATATTTCCATTAATATGGGCAAAAACAGAGATATTGAATAAAAAAGGATATGTATTTGTATTTACAAGATCAGTGAATGGAGTACATACCATTCAATGAATACCAAAAACTAAAATGCACAATATCACTCGAAATTAACAAAAGCACAATCCAGAAAATGTTTTTGTGGAGTCAATGTATATTTAAAAATGTGACAGGTTTAATAAAGTCCAGAGTTAATTTGAAAATGAGGTGAAGAACAACACGTACCCAAGTAAAGAAAAGATACAACTCACCAAGACATCTTCTAACCCTAGAAAGCCTTTCAGCAGTATTTTCCAAGTATCTCCAAACCAAGAATTACACGGGCCTACTAGAAACACAAATCCATATTAGACTTGAAAATTTCCACAAGCTGCAACTTTGCAATCAAATTTGTTAATCCATACAATGTCCAAATTGCAAAACTTCCAAACTCCAAATGCAAGCCTCTCTGGTGCTGTAGGCCTGTGTGTTTTTTTTCTTCAGATAAGTCAAGTTAACAGGACACAGCTATGGGGGACCCATAGGGCAAAATTTCAGAGAAATCATTGTTGTGGATTGTTTCCTCAAAAAAGGGAAGCAAATACTGTAATAAATTATAATGTAATGCAGTTTATTAAGGAATTAAATGAATAATTTATTGTTCAATAATTTATTTGCAAATCCGATAATTAAACTAAATAACAATTACCAATAATTAGTTCAGAGAAAAATTTCAAAGAACTAACATTTTTAATGATGTTGATTAATTACCACAATATTAGCAAATATAACTAAATAATATATTTATATTTTAACAATTAAAGAGCAGAAAACAGGTGCAGGGAAGGACCTAAGGGCATGAAAAGACAAAGCAATTACCTGAAAGTCATAACTGACACCAATGAGAAAATGGGAAAATAGATAGAAATAAAGAAGGAACTCTACTCAAAAAATCTGCAATGAAAGACAACACTAAAGTCAAGAATCTGAAAGAAATGATCAAAGTCCAACTATAATCAAATAACAATGTGCTGAAAGGAGGTTAATTATGAATACAAAAGCAAAACAGAAGAAACATTAAAAATCGGAAATTACTATACAACACATACAGTCACAGGGAGACAAGTTCTTTAAGAACAGCCATGAGCAAAACAAAGTGAAGCTCAAAAAACACCTCTGGAAAGTGCAGTAATAGACAAGGGTTTTATATTTCTCTTAGGTGACTGCATCTCTAAAAGCTGCAACACTTGAGGGCTATGATTCAGTATGGATCTAGGTCCTTCTTGTTCGTTCATGTTATTAAGTGTAATTAACAAATAAAAAAGGGTGGAATGGTTGGGTTGGGGCAACAAAAGAAAAAGAGAGAGTCAAGAGTGAGGCACCAATAAGAAATGCATGCAGTTATTGTTACTAAAACCTACTGTATACAGCATGTTAAAAATACTTGTAAAATTACATTTAAAAGTTTAGGTAAATCATGATTCTTCATGTTACACTGTGAACTTTTTACAGCTTAGTTGGTTCTTACTACAAGAACACGGATGTTGTAATTCCTGCCACAAGAACGTAATGGAAGCAGGGGAGGCCTCAAAAAATACCACAACAGGCCTGACTAGCTCTCATCTCTTGTTTAGGCCTATTAGACAGCCCTCCATCCCAGACAGCCTAGTCCCAAACTTAAAAGGCAGACTTTCTGGCCTGCACAAGCCCAAAATGGGACTAAAGCTTTCAAAGTTCAATACATTTTAAAAGTGCCCTTAAGAAGAGAGAATAACCATAAAACTCTGGCCCACTGTCACCACAAATTATATTTAAATAGTCAGGGCATAAAATTAACAATAAATAAAGACCAAAAATGTTTGCCTGAAAAGACAACCCAAATCATTCTGTAAAACAGCACAAATATTCACAAAACCAGAAAATTCAAACAGTGCTCATGATTCTTATGAAACTGTTTTGTTTTAATAATTTCCATACCCTCTACTTTAGGATGCTTTATCCTTTAAATGACTATTATGGACATTTGGATATTTAAAAATCTATTTCTCAAATTTATTTTTAGATTAGATTTAAATTTAATGTCGCTGTAATTATGTAGCATTTCTTATGCCTTTTTGTTGTATTTATGGAAATTCTCATTTTGTATCCCTGTTGTCACAACGTGGGTGTTGGTTGTCATGGGTGTGGCCATGAAGGTCACAATGTCTGAGGTCAGTTATGTGAAAGAGTTAAAAGGTCACCTCTAGTAGCCATTCCCTATCTGAGTTTGCAGATAATTCTCTAAAAGACTTTCCTCACAATTTAATGTTATTTTTTTTAATCCTTATATCTAAGAAAAGAAAAGTGACTGAAAGAACGAGATCGCGAATACAAGCGGCTGAAATGAGTTTCCTCCGCAGGGTGTCTGGGCTCTCCCTTAAAGATAGGGTGAGAAGCTCAATCATCCGGGAGGGGCTCAGAGTAGAGCCACTGCTCCTCCGCATTGAGAGGAGTCAGATGAGGTGACTCGGGCATCTGATCAGGATGCCTCCTGGACGCCTACCTGGTGAGGTGTTCCGGGCACGTCCAACCGGGAGGAGGCCCCGGGGATGACCCAGGACACGCTGGAGGGACTATGTCTCCCGGCTGGCCTGGGAACGCCTTGGGATTCCCCGGAAGAGCTAGAAGAAGTGGCCGGGGAGAGAGAAGTCTGGGCATCTCTGCTCAAGCTGCTGCCCCCGCGACCCGACCTCGGATAAGCGGAAGAGGATGGATGGATGGATGGATTTTTTAATCCTTTGAGTAATTAAGTCTTGCAATTCATTTTTATTTAATTATTGGATTTTGGTAAAGTTTCAGCGAGAAAGCAGCTTGACTTCCTGTCTTCTATTCTTGTCTGTCTTGTTTTCACATGTTGTTTCCTGGTCATTCTCTCCAAAAACTCTCTCTCTCCCTTTTGAGACAGTATAACAATGACCCTGAGCCAGAAAATACAGACTAAGTGTGGGCCTTAAACCTGGGGGGTGGTGAGAAAGCACCACTTAAGACTCTACCCACCAAACACAAGGCACATAACAAAAAGTACATTCATTAAATAATTAAATAACAATACAATGTTAACAAAATGTTTGTTATCATCAAAGAGGAAGTGGAAAATGGCACAGTTGGCTCAAAAATTGTGATTGCTCAAACATAGTAAACACAAAAACAACTACAAATGCAGCAGATGGATCACAGATTAGGGGTGGTATCCAACCTGACTAGATACTTCTCAACACAGGACCCAGATGAGTGCTGTAGACAGGATCCAGCTGTCAATTAATAACACAAAGGACTAAACTCAGTTTCACTTTTTCTCCTTTTTTCAGTTACAGCCCCCAAAAAAGTAATCCAGGTTAGTTTAACATTAGATTACTTTTCACTAGGCATTGTTTTAGGCATTGTGTGTCCTGCCAGCAGCCACCTAGAACACCGACTGCATGTTAATCCATCCCAATCTGAGTTAAATAATAACAAATTTTGGTGAGTTAGTACACTTTTTTGTTTGGAACTCTCTAGTTAAAGATTCTTGGTACATATTTTATGACTTTGAGTTTTGGTTTCTCTTTTTAGGGTTTAGACGAAAGATGGGATAGATTCTATGGTGACTAAAATTGGCATTGGCCCTGACTTGCATTTCACCTTCTGGTTGCTCCATGATAATTAGTCTGTCGGTTGTAGCAGTACAACACTGTGTAGGCCTCAGGAGTTACTTTCAGTGTCTCGGTGTGTAGAAATCCAGGTGACCATTTATAAGGAGCTCCCTCTAGTGGTTCCAGGTGCTCCTGCAGTTCTATACCTCAGATGTAAACTGGTGAGCTCAAGACAGGTTGAGTGGCCCAGAAGTTGTGCACTCTCTGCAGCACAGCAATGAGATTTCTTCATTATTTTAGTTTATTTAGTTCAGTGGCTGTTCTACCCAGAAGCAGCCTCTGTGTTGGTCAAAAGTACTGGCACTCCTTGGGTACATTTCATTAATCTAATACCTAATGCACCAGAGAAGAACAGAAGAACCTAATAGTACAGATTTCGTTTATCTCTGTATACTCATGTTAGGCAGGAAAATTAGTGCTGCTTTACATTAGAAATGTGTTTATGAGCCAACATACAGGGCAAAAGAAAGTCTCTCTTTTATACATCAATACTTTCTCAAACCCTATACCATCAGCATGGAGTGCAAGGTGGAAAACAAACCTGGACAGAGTTCAACTTAGAGTGAGACGGTAATGTTTTTAATCAAGAGGACCAGGAGATACATGTAGTCAAAAGGAAAGCAAAGGTCGGAACTGAAAGTGAATCCTGACTTTCAAAGAAACTTGAAATGTAAACAAAAAAGCAGTAGTCAGAATCAAGGGCAAGTGATCCAAAAGAATAAAAAAGGTTTTGAAGACTTGTAAGCAAGGTCTCTCTGTAAAACTCATATACTCTGGAGACATTTGGGGCGATCAGTGATGTCACAGGTAGTGCACATCCCATGATTTGTTTTAGCATTCTATGACAACGAGAGACAGCAAAAATCTCTAAATGGCGACGCCCATAGAAAACAAAAGTGGCATCCCGACATAACAGGAAACATATGGAACTTTCTCAATTTACACTAAAATCAAAAACTGATTTGAAAATTGTACTCCTTGAGGTCTAAAACCCTTAGATTAATTGTGTAAATGCATCCAAAAAATCCCACAAGAAATTAATAAAACTTACAGATTACAACTCCATCATAACGGACACACAGTTACACAACTATCCATCCATCCATTTTCCAACCCGTTGAATCCGAACACAGGGTCACGGGGGTCTGCTGGAGCCAAACCCAGCCAACACAGGGCACAAGGCAGGAAACAATCCTGGGCAGGGTGCCAACCCACCGCAGGACACACACATACCCACACACCAGGGCCAAATTAGAATCGCCAATCCACCTAACCTGCATGTCTTTGGACTGTAGGAGGAAACCGGAGCGCCCGGAGGAAACCCACGCAGACACGGGAGAACATGCAAACTCCATGCAGGGAGGACCCGGGAAGCGAACCCAGGTCCCCAGGTCTCCCAACTGCGAGGCAGCAGCGCTACCCACTGTGCCACCCGTTACACAATTACCCTGGGGAAAATTTATGCTCACAACTTTACCTACTTTGCACATCTTTGGCAATAAGGAAGCAAAACTGGAGTGGCAAATAGAATCCCTCACAGATACAGGAAGAATATGTAACCTCTGCGAAAGACAACGACCAGGCACAGATTCAAATCTAGGACTCTGGATCTTTGAGGCAACCACACTAATTATTGTGCGACCATGTCACCTATCTTCACTATTACTTTAATTCATAAAATCTTAATAGCTATATTTAGCAAAAGAATGTTTGGAAGCACAAAGGGTGAGATGTGGCTTATGCCAAATCCTGACATTTTGTGTTTGCAATTTTTTTTTTCTTTACACTGTTGCATACAAAGGTTAATTGCTTGTGTGTCTCTCATGACTTGCTCGGCTTCCCTCTGGGTTTACTGCTAAGTTAGCTGACACAAGCTTAAGCGCAAGGAGCTTTATCTGCAGATTAACTTGAACCAATATGTGCTTGAAAGCAGATTTAATTACCTCTATTTCCTAAGCCTAAGAATGTAAAAATACTTGTTACTGGCTTTTTATATAGAGTAGTTAGGGACTTAAGAAAGGTGAATAATTCACAGAAGATATGAAAAGTGTACGCACTTTTATCGGGGTGAATAAGAATCACTTCAGTTGATGTACATAGTCTGAAATGTGATTTGTTAAATCTGAAAACACTTATAACTCTGAGTGTGTTCACTTATTCTACCACATCACTAATTTTTTTTATTTATAGTTCCTAAAAATTAGATATCTGTAATTAGCCAAATGTTATTAGCCTAATACATCTTAAAGTTTTTTTTGATTTTATTAAAATCAAATAACATTCTGTACAAATAAGTCTTACAGTGTTACAAAACTAGGTTCAACACAACTTAAAAAATAATAGATAAATGAATGAATGAATAAAAATGAATAGAGTAAAAAAAAGGAGAGAGAACCTGCTTCCTCTATTTAAATGCTTATTCTAAAATGTTACTGATTAGTTCCATTTTTTAAAACAGTTCTGTACAGATCTTCTAAGTGAGAATCTGATTTTTCCCATTTCAGATAAAATACAACATCAGTTACCCACTGACTTAAAAGAGGAGAGTTAGGATTCTTCCAGTTGAGCAAGATAAGTCTATGTGCCAATAGTGAAGTAAAGGCAATCACAGTTTGTTTGTTCTTCTCCACTTTAAGACCATCTGGAAGGACACCAAACACAGCTGTTAGTGGATTAGGAGGGATTGTGATGCCAAGGCTGTCTGAAAGGCATTTAAAGATTTTCATCCAGAATGATGTTAATTTGGTGCAGGCCCAGTGCCTTGATTTTAGTCTTTACATTACATTATCAAAACCTGAAATTTCAATAATATTGTGTTGCCCTTTGATGTCTCCTGCATATGTGAGTGTATACTGTATGTGTTATGCAATATTTCTGGCCTCTAAATTAGTGGTTTGAGATTGTTATATTATGCTATGAAACACTGAATAGGTTTCCATGGGGGTGTCGTGTTTAGCACTGTTACCTGACACATGGGGCCTCTGTGTGTGTGTGACATTTTCAGGTTTTCACAGTATTTGCATAGGTTTTGTTCTCAAGTTCAGGGGAGGATAGTTGTGTCCAAATCGTCCCTGAATAACTGTGGTCGTGTATGTGATTGTGTCCATTGGCAAACTAGCTCCCGATTCAGGGTTTGTTCCAGGATAGGCATCAGCCCCCATGGTCATGAACTGAATAAATGGGTTATGAAATATATATGTAAATGAAATATTTAGTCTTGGACCTTCTGGAATGGCCACAATCTGTTTGCCAAACTTTGTATTCACTCATTTACTGAACCTACTTATTCTGTTTTTAGGGCTGACAGCCCAAGCCTGTATTAGGGCACACTCACTTAGACAACTATGAACATCATTCTGGCCGAATTTGGAGTCCTCGATTTGCCCGATATCCACGTGTCTAGAATGTGAGATTAAAAGCTGAACACTAGGAGAAAAAAATGAACAAAAGCAAGGAAATAGTAGAAATTCTAAACTGACTGTCTTTCAGAAGGTGTTATGCAGCATTGCTAACCACTGTACTACTATGTCAGTTTTGCAAACTTCTAAAATATTAAAAAAGTGACAGTAAAGGTGGTCAGTACTTTAGTGTCCTTCATTCCGAACGTTAATAAGACATGGCTGATGGCCGATGTCATTATGATGGTTGTCACCACCATGCCTGT
The DNA here is from genome assembly GCF_900747795.2 of Erpetoichthys calabaricus. Taxonomy (NCBI): domain Eukaryota; kingdom Metazoa; phylum Chordata; class Cladistia; order Polypteriformes; family Polypteridae; genus Erpetoichthys; species Erpetoichthys calabaricus. Next base: position 33,763,907 of record NC_041405.2, read on the forward strand.
TGACAAACATAAGTTACTGAACGAAGCTGTGCTATTTATATTTGCAGCTTGTACTGTATTTATGACTTGGATACTAACAACCTTTTTGTATAAGACACGGTATTCAGACGTGATATCAATAATGAATTCTATTATTTTAGTCTATAAGTTCTGGGATTTTAACACTAATTTCTGACCTATCTTTTGTCATGACACATTGTTGACATTAACAAATACACTGTTTTAAAGGGAATCATACTTTTCATTCCAGTTTATTCTTATGTATAAGCAGATATGGAATTTTAACTTTTAAGGCGGCAGAAAAGAGCTTTTTGGTGAGCTCTGTAAAAACTAAATCATGCACTCCAACTTCTCAAGTGGGAAATGCTGTACATCTCTTCTACAAGAGAGTGAATTATTGCCTTAGGCATACTACCTCATAGCCAGCCGTTAAACTGAGTGAAAACATTTGTTGTGTTCTTCAAGTTACATGACCAAGCAAAGCCTTTTGCTGGGGAAACACAGAAATACTACAAGAGCTGTTGTTTGTATGGAAGACTACAGGGGGTTCATAAAAGATCACAGGCCCAAGTATAGTCGTGTGCCAAACATGGAGCATACACTGTGTGTCACAGTAAATATAGTAGTATGGAAACAAAATAGTAGCGACATAACAGAGAATAACTATTAACAAAAACAATAAGGACAACAATTGAGATGTTTATTTAGGCTCTGGTCTCTACGACAGTGCATTGGCATCAGCAGTGTGAGCATGCATGCTATGTACAGTACGTTTATGTCTTAAATATACAATGAAATTAGTGTTTTAGTCTTACTCCTAATAAAATATTTTTTTAAACAATGAAACTATGGTTAGCAAACTTATGATTTCAAGATAATGCCGAATGCAGATTAAGATGCCAAGAATACATAGAGTCTTGTATGTGAAAATGGATTTTTGACATATTGTAAAGTCAAATTACTAAACTAAGTCTTTTGTGGCTACAATGAGTGAGGTTTTTGATACAACCAATGTCTGCTTTTAATTGAACAGTCGAAACTAAATGTATTACTTCTACCTTTCTTGAGTCAATTCACAGATTCCCAAATGTGTTGTATTTACTTTTTTTAGAATAATTTTTGTTTTATTTTTGAAAAGCAGAATGATACAACATACATCACAGATACAATTTACTTCGAAATTAACTCAGAGAGCAAAAGAAAATTAAAAATACAAAGAAAAAAACAAAACAAGATTGAGCCCCCACATGGAGAGATACATTTTATTGGTTTTGAATGATATTTATCTCTCTGACTTAATTTGAAATGTCTTGTTTATTTAAGAGGATCTCTCATATAAATGAAAGTTTGCACCTGTGTTTGTTCTTTAATTATATTTTATTATTAAAATCACTGCTTCTAATTAAACTCGATGTTTAATTAACTAGGCCTTTTTCTTCTCAGTTAAAAAAATACTGATGTTTTTAAAGTACAGTGCAATGCAATGTTATAATTTTATCATACATATAATTTTGTCATTTTCTTTCTTTAAGATATTCATTTAACAAAAATCTCCCCAATACAAATGAAAAGTAGGAAGTGGTGAAGAACAGAAAAAAAGTCAATCCTTAAAAAAATCCAGAAAATATATAAAAGGTAGCTGTCAAAGAGCAATTTAATGTATGAAAGGCTGACGTAGTTTATAGGATATCTGTATTATGTCACAAAATATTTCATCATAAAAAAAATCTAATTTTTACTTGTTACATGGCCACAGTAAAGTAACAAAGACCGCAGGCAAACCTTACAAGTTAAATTCATTTGCTTGTAAAGTATGTTAACAGCCAGTTATTCTGGATTTATGCAGCTGTTTCAGTCAGAAACTATTTGAGAGTAGACGTGGTAAAAGTGAAGTCAAAGTGGCAAGAGGGTCACTAAAATCCATAATTCTGACAAAGGCTTTCCTTCAACGATATTTGAAGCAGATACAGTATCTTCAATTGAATGAATGTCAGATATTGTGATGATTATTTTTTGAGCTAATATCCTGGATGGTGCAATACAATTCTTTTACCACACCAAAGCATCCAGCATCCAGTCAAGATGCATTTTATGGCACAAAGATAAAATTTCAATGATATCATCACCTACGTCTAGATTTCAGGTGACAAACTTATTGACACCTAATTGTTTAGTGATCCCATATCTGTAATGCACGCAAACGTTGCACAGGTGTACATTGATGCCATGTTGCAACACACTGCCTGGCGCATATACTCTGGATGACGACTTTTTTCCAGTTTACGTTAAGCTAAATGGCAACATTGAATATTGGGGTATTTTTACTCAAAATTACAAATAGCTTTGTTTCCTTCCTTACTTCAGATGCTGACAGACTGGGTGGATGCTAATGCTCAAGTTATGATTTACTTTTATTGTTTTTTTTTCATTTGCTTAGATTTTTGTGTGGACTAGTAAAACAAATTAGTTCAGCTTTTAAGTTTAATATTGTTCAGGATTTATCAAAATATTGAAAGGACAACTTTCAAAAGCAAGCAGTGAAAAGAAAAACCATACCTAAGAAATACATCTCAAGTGTTGGCAAATACAGTAAAGCAAAAAGAGTGGATTTCTCAGTGGTGAGACATCACAGAGCTGCTAAAGTAGCCTAATGAGGCATAGTGCGAAAAGGGATTTGGCTTTGAGCCCAGGTCCCCATCTGATACTCGATGCCATCTGGGCATTAGAATTCATTACAAGACAGTGGACACAGCTACTTGCTAGTGATACTGCCTCACAGCCTGTCATGAATTATATCTGGAACGTCTCCAGTCGTTCTGATTGGACCTGGCACTAGAATGTACCTTGCAGCACCCAGAATCTTCAGGAAAGAGATGTCCATTGCTTCTAGCTGCACTCAGCATTGGGAGGTCCCCCCCAAGAGATACAAATGGTGTAAGTTCCTACAAGAAAAGCAGAGAGATGTTTTGTAACTGAAATGAAATTTGAAGCATAACTCATTGTTAGCATCACAGAAGCAATACACAACGTTAAAGTTAAACTCAGCTTTGACGGTTGCTATTGATATGGTTTTGTTTGTATAACTGCAATGTTCACAACTGAATTAATCTGTGCTTGTGTTTTTAAAAATAAGCAAAGCCTGTGGATCTTTGACCATCTGGACATCATTGCTGCCTGCTCTCCTTTTTGACCTTCAGTCAGAATTGTTACATTTCTCTTAATTTGGAACTAACAATCTTAGGCTTTCCTTTGCATTTTCCCAGTATTAGGGTTAATCAGTCCGAGCAAATAGTTTACCCAGGAGCCAATTCTTCTCCTTGGTCTCTTTGTGGTTGGGATGTGAAGGCTGCTGGAGTTTGTTTTTCTTGGTCAGTTTTTGTTGCTGTTCCTTTGTCTCACAAATATGGCTGGTTGGGTAGACGTTCAGTTGGAATCATTTGTTTTTGTCCTATAGTTAAAACTGAGACACGAATGGGAAGCATTCCATGTCTTACGCGTTTGGCTGATGTGTAAAAGAATGATATCTCTTTGTTTAAAATAAAGCTGACATTCCTGTCAGGCGTGTATGGATTCCAAACTCACCTCTTTGGTGTTCCCTTGTTACTTAGCTGGACAATTTCGATTCAAGATTGTTGGAGACTTTTGTTTGCTTCTGCCCTCTATGAGATGTTGTTTAAAACTTCTTTTTTCACTTATCAGTGAGCTAGGTGGTTTATCTTTAACTAGTAAGCCCGCGATTCGCCAGCGAATCGGAAATCCAAGAATGGCAATCAGTTTCTGTTCTGTCCGATATCTGGATGGATGACATATCATGGAGGGTGGGTGCGTCCGGGGAAATGTCATTTAATTACATACGCATATCTGTAGTAAAGCGGTCTCGTTTTGTGGAGACGTGATTCCATTGCCTTTGCTGACACCGATTGCTGGCAGAGTGGAGCACAGCAAGTTCAGCCCTGCGCCCTGCGTCCATATCCGGTTTACGCTGTGTAGTTTGGACGTCTGGGGATTTTGTACTGTAATACTGTAATGTGATTCACATATGTGCTGAATCCTCTCGTTTTTGTTTTCTCTGTGGCGGGCTCGTTGCAGTGCAGCAGTGCGCGTGTTCCTCGATGCGCTGCAGTGCGGCAGTGCACGTGCGCCTCGATGCGCCCTGCGCCCAGCGCCCTGCGTCCATATCCAGTTTACAACCTTCGGTTAGTAAGATGGATACTGGAGTTCTGTAGTACTCCACATATGCCATACATTTTAGTTTTTTTGTTGGATTAAAGAAGACACACAGTGCAAAACCCACATTTTAAAGGATCACTCACTGTAAACAGCTATAATCCCACCTTCCATTTTATGAATCTGTGTGGCAGGTAGTTTGAGCTTATTCTGGCAGCACTAGGCATTGATGGAGTACATTTGGTCTGTGTATGAATGTCTATGTAAATTTCCCCACATGTTTATAACCTTTCCTTTTTGAGATCATTGCCATGTAAACTTGGCCAGCTCTAGGCAAAGCTGTTTTGCCAGCATCAGCATTTCTGAATGCCAGCAGTTGTCAGGCTAAAGCTGCTTTTGATCACAACCAAAGAGTTCCATGTATCAGTGATTAACAATAAAACAGACAGAGAAGGAGAAAGTGAATTTAAAAGCCCACATATTGAAGTGTGCCATCCCATTAATTCCAACATGAGGTGCACATTTTTAAATAGCTTTAGAACAGGCTTTGTGTGCCCCAAGCTTTGTGTGGTTTTTGATCTTTTTGTGGCATCAAGAGGAGAATTTTGATGACTAAACACTAACAAACATTCAGCCTGAAGAGAAATGAAAGATTGAAAGAACATCTATTTAGCTACAGGCTCCATGTATTGTAAGACTATAGAAGTGCCAGTTTAATCTCACAATTATGAAACAATGGTTCACATTTTAGATATCTGTAATCTAAAGTTTTCCTGACAGCCACCATACAGCAGTAGGTCATTTAACAAAATATAATATGTGTGATCCACTCCTTTATCATATACTGTACCTACCTGATAATTACTGTGCTGTCATCCTATAAATGTGAACTTTTGATTGTTTTTAGTATATTTTAATTATCATGTTGCACGGTGTTAGCAAATGACTGCTTCCTATACCCAAGAAAGCGATCCAGATTCCAAAATCCTTTTTTCCTTTTAATTATTAATTAAGCTGCTATCACAAAATAGACAGAATGAAACACAGATAGAGGATCACTTCAAAATGTACATGTACAGCCTTTATATACTATAGACTAAAATAAGAGAGTCACAATGGTTAGATCTTCAGTTTCATACATTGATTATAATTTTATGGTTTAGAAAACTGATGTTTTCATCCTCTTCATCTTTGTACCAGCTCCTGAGTAAAGGTGAATCCGGGTTATTATTTATTTTCAATTACAATGTCCATCTACAGTGGTTTATTCACATGCATATTTTTTATTAAACATTTCCATTTCAATTATTCAGAAAATTCACAGATTTAAATACTCTATATTGATCTAGTTTTAGACATAATTTAATTTATAATGATTCATAATCTATCTATTTCCAATGGTTTTGCCTATGTCATGTGTATTTGGACTGGCAGGATTTTATTAAAATGGCCAAACATGTGAAGCAATAGTTCTTAGGCTACCCCCCGTAGATGTATTAATGTAGCATATAACCAGTGATTTTATTTCAAAAGCAACCTTTTACTTACACAGCTGGAGGAAAACAGAAAAGCTGTTTTACTTTTACCTACTCGGAACATCGCCATATTTTTAAATATGCCATCTTGAAGCATTGGCATATTTTATAATACAATTCTTCTATGAAGACGTCTCTCTGTTTGCTTTTTCTCATATGCCTAATGGTTAAGGATTAATGTCTTATTCATTGGTACTAAATTACAACCTTTTTTAGGGGCTTTGCATTACATGCTTTGTATTACTTTTTGAAAGGACGTGTCCTTATTGTTTGTATGCGTATCTCTGTAGGCTATGACTTATTAAATAATGTCTTAAGATTAAATATTGGTTAAGTCCCTGTTTAAATTATCATTTTTAACACAAGACATATTGCAGTGTGCTTTTAACATTTAAGCTCTGGCGGATTTGCTTTGCCACACTTTATAGAGAATCTAGTTTAGAAGAATGTTTATACTCTTATTAGGTGCCTCGTTTGGCCTAATCATTTTTGCAAAATGGCTTTGCATGCCACAGGCCTGAATCATGTTGAGCAGGACTTGTTATGGATTGGTGAGCATTACCAACTACTATACGTTGCCCGTGTGTAAGTCTTCTGCTTGTGCTTTCTTTTTCTCTCTTTTTTTCATCATTTTTAAATGTTTTTCCATTTGATTTGTGGCATGTCTCTCTGAGGCCTTCTAGTATGAGTTGACAGTTTCTGAACCTCTGAAACATGTCAGTTGTTTTCATTAGGGTGAGGTCTGTTTCACACACTAGCCTTTCTTTAGTCACATATCGTATTTGCTAAAGGCAATCTTGTCTCAAATGTTGTTTTCTGAGTTGCCTAACTAAAAGCTCCTGCTATTTTGTGAAAACTCTGTTATGTCCCTGCCAACACTGATTGTTTATTTCATGCTTGTCTCAAAATGTGATGTCTTTCAAAAAACAACGGCTTTTTGTGTGGAATCTAGTACTTTTACCACACCGACATCGTCTCTATGATATTTTTATTTTTATTCAAGAATGCTGAATATTTCTAAATGGGCCTTTCAAGTCGTATATAATAAAATAGCAATCTTAATTTCCCCAACTAGTTCTGTTGCTCCTGTACTGGTCATGAATAAGCGTTCTCTCATCTCCATAATGCTGTTTAGAAACAATAGCTGAGGATGCAAAGGCTGATGGAGATGTCGCTTTGTCCTTACTCCTTTGACCTTTTCTGTTTATTTACAGGCTTCTATTCTGTACAAGTTGTTGTCATGAGCTCTTAGTGTTTAGACTCTTAGTGGGTCAGCTCAGTCACATTCAGCTGATATCTTTCAATACCATGTTGTGTTTTCCATTTAATGGCACTTTTTACCCTTTTTCTATTATGCTAAAAAGCTGTAGGCAAATGACAATGCTATTTCACCTGCTAAGATGGTATTGCCTTTACATGAATTTTCTTCCTATACAGTACTTTAGAAAAAAAAAAAACAGTATTACCTAACTACCATGTATCGCTAAACTGAACTAAATCCATTTCCCTTCATTCTGTAGCTGGAGTAACATACTATAGTGTCATGGGTACTTGGAAGAAGCAGAAATTGAAAACCTGTGGGCTCCACCTTTAAAAACACATAAACCGTTATGCAATTTATCCTTTTTGTATTAAAAAACATGCCAGTGATTTGCAGAATTGATCCTCTACACAGAGATCTATCAGTCAGTCCATATATATTGTAAAACATTTCCTTGTGAGCACTAATACAAAAAAAAAAAACCTTTATAAAAGAATTTTACATCACCATCAGAATTTTTAAATGGCTATTTTCGGAATCCAGTAAACAGTGACATATACATGTGGGCAAGGGGTTTGAGGAAGATGCTTACTGTTAGATAAGTGTCTTTTGACTTATTAAGTAACAAGAAGCAGCTAGGGAGTGTTACAGCTCCCTTGTGTTGAATTTCTGTCCTAAGTGTTTAAAAACACAGGGCATATTGATTACAGGATCAGTGGCTTCACAGGCAGTCTGATATCTCTGCAATCTGATCTTTTAGACTTATAGCCAGAATGCATCCAGAAAACCATGTTAGCCATGTGGTTTTTAAAATGAGTCCCTACAAGAGTATCATATTAATGAACACAGTTTTACCAGTTTAAAAAAAGGATTAGTCATACTGCCATAATCCCATCTAATAGGATGCACATTTCTGCAAAATGCTATTTGCTCATCAGATATACAGCAGTAGTGAGTTTTAATAGATTCTGTTTTCAGTTAGGAGTAGTTAATTGTACAATTGTCAGAGAAACAGGCAGTAGACTCATAAGAGGCTAAATACAAAACTTTACTTTACCATTACTCTAGGAGTAAGCACTAGAGTTAACAATTTCTAGAATTTACTCTTCAAACTATGAAACACAATTAGATTTTTAGCTTGCAATTTGATAATACAATATTTTTTTATTTCTGATACATATTGAGTTTACTATGAAATTATATCACCCTGACTGACAGGAAAAACGAAAATAAAAGTGTGCTTTTGTTGATTATTACAAGATTATTTAAACATATTACCTTGGCATAGTTTCGCTAGTAACTTATCAGTTAGCTGTAAATACTCTTTTGCAGATCATACAATAAGAAAAAAGAATTTCCAACCTTATTATGCTTTTCCTGCATTTCTTTCTTATAAATTTTCCTAAGCTGCCCCTTGATAATGAAAGCATAAGTGGACATGACACTGTGTGGTTGTTTTCCCATAAATTCAGTTATTGGGGATCCTATTTTGCAGGTTCACTGTCATTGTTACAATAGAAGCAAACACCTAAGAAACTCATCTAAATCATCTAAAATGAAAATGATCACTGATACAAATCCTTCAGTGTGCCCAGTCATACACATGCCTACACAAAATCAATTTTAGAGTTGCGTATTCACCTGACAGAATGCTTCAGACTATAAAAGAAAATCCCTAATTATTTTTACACCTCCATCTATCCATTCATAATGCCATGTAAAGTAACAGAAGGCTCACAATTAGCTCGTGCACAATTTGAGAACGCTATAAAAAAGAACTTTAAAGCATGTGAAAATAATATACTGAATTAAAAATGTTACTGAATAAATATAAAATATTTTAAATGTATTATATGTATCACACCTTGCCTTGTCTTTCATTTGAGACAAAGCATTTTGCTAGATTTCTTATTATTGATGAAGCAATGGAGGCCTTCCAATGTCTGGCAAGTGAGCATCATGGCATTTAGCTTGGCCTCATACTGGGTCTTCAAGTCATTTATACCATCAAATAAATTCAAATTCAATTGTGAGGCTCTTAAGGCTTCTTTAAGTGATACGGAGAGCTTTTCTTCTATCACTACATGCTTGTAATTTTGTGGCCTTACGATACTTGTCATCCATTTACTGTCTCTAAGCTTTGGTATATATCGTCTACTTGACCAGAACTGGATTAAACAAGATTCATAATAGATGGATTAATGGAACTTGCATATAGACAATAGGCTTAATTTAATAACATTTTTTAGAAATACTTTAAATGCTTATTTATTTGTGGCAGTAGACAACCCATTGGTATCTGAGGAATGTTTTCATTTCATTTATTTATTTGTCTATTTATTTTTAAATGATTATTTCAAATTAGAATTCCAGAAGAGTGATTATGCACTTTGATTTTTTTTCAACTCGGTGATTCTTTAATAATGCTCTGTATAATGTTTGTCAGGCTCACAGATGAAAGACAAAATTTATACCATGTGAAAAATTAAGCAGCATTTGGACACAACGCATTATAAAAAGAGATAGGGAAGCACTCTGTCACTGGTAAAATTTAATAAAATGTACAAGTGAAATTTATATAATGTATACCAGAATGCTTTCCTGTTACAAATACTGTAACCTTTCTCTGCTTGTTGCTCTTATAAGCAAGAGAACAGCAATTACCACCCTGGCCATCTTTTTTTTTTAGCTCTCTTTAGTTAGTATTTGAAAATCAATGTTAAGATCCTGAAATTATTCATTAGTATGTACATTTTCCAATTGTATAGTACACATGACACATAATGCATCAGCTCCACTGTATTTTCAAAAGCAGGTTGTGAGCATCTCCTTACTTCTACAAATGAAACTGTGGCCGTGTTCTTACTCATACACATGGGTATTACCCAAGAACACACCCATGCAAAACTCACTCCTGAGTGTCTTTTAGGAGTATGAATTGCCAAGGACATCATGATACAATTTTCACACAATACTTATAACCAGGATACACTTATACTGTATTTTTTAATGTTAACATTAGGGGCCTTCGCCCCGTGCTCGCTTCGCTCACCAACCCCCCCGGCCTGCACTACGTGCCAGCCACTTCATGTCTCTGCTGCTCACGTATGTGGATTTCACTTTCACCAAACTGCAAATCTTTTAATTCTCCCAGATACGCCTCTTCATTGGGATGAAACACTACTTTTCTCTGATGGCAACACAAATTAGACGATCTACAAGTCTCCAACTTAAAGTTTAAATCCGAGCAATATATTCAATCTCTTTTCACTGTTCCATTATTTCACTGAGTAATAATTTCCGTTTGTTTACGCTAATGTGAATTTTACTATTGTTTTTTTGAGACTTTCGAATTTTAGTACTTTCATTATCTCTAACGGGCGGCACGGTGGCGCAGTGGGTAGCGCTGCTGCATCGCAGTAAGGAGACCTGGGGACCTGGGTTCGATTCCCGGGTCCTCCCTGCGTGGAGTTTGCAGGTTCTCCCCGTGTCTGCGTGGGTTTCCTCCGGGCGCTCCGGTTTCCTCCCACAGTCCAAAGACATGCAGGTTAGGTGGATTGGCGATTCTAAATTGGCCCTAGTGTGTGCTTGGTGTGTGGGTGTGTTTGTGTGTGTCCTGTGGTGGGTTGGCACTCTGCCCGGGATTGGTTCCCTGCCTTGTGCCCTGTGTTTGCTGGGATTGGCTCCAGCAGACCCCCGTGACCCTATGTTCGGATTCAGCGGGTTGGAAAATGGATGGATGGATGGATTATCTCTAACCTGCTCTGCATGTGTATCGCGCCAACATTTTTTGAATTTTTTATGACGTTCTACTTTGTCATCTACTCTTTGACTTTTATTTACAGCCCCGCTCGTGGTTAAATCTCATGGCACAAAAGTCTCGTCTTGCAGAACTTGAAAGTATCTCTCTTAAAAAGTCACGTCTCGTTCCAGGCTTTTTTTTTTTATAATAGAGAGATTAGGTATTTGACCCAACTCTACAAAATTCTACAATTTTTGTTGTAATTCTGTTATCTTTTTACTTAACTTAAGTTATAGTTGAAATTATTACACTATAACTATTCTGTCACTAGCAAACCATTTGTCGATCTGTTATACCTTGTAAAAACAGTCCTTGACTCAGTTCACCCGAGTTAAATCTTTCAAATTGTGGAAATAGATTTGAAATATCTCATCAGCCTTCATAGTAAGTCTTAGTAGTAGGGGTGATATTTAATAATTAAGTGTTTTATATTTCAAATTGTGTACATATGAATTGTGAAGTTTAAACTTCACTTGGCAATATTTGCATTGTTCCCATTGATCGGACATGTCATTGTACCATTAACACATTATTTTTGCCATAAGTTTTTTATTCAGGATGCAATGCCTTTGAACAACAGCAAAATTTGATGAGCAATTTCAGCTGAGATTTCATATAAAAACTATGTTTAAAATTTTATACACTAATATTCCGTTTAACTAATCTACTAGGGACGAAACTCTTTTAACTGGAGTCAGCATAAAATGTATTGAAGTGCATGTACAAGTTAAGACACTTGTCTGCTTTAGCATTGTCCCTGCACAATGTAGTCTTTCTCAATAATATTGTGTGTACTGTAAAACTGAAAGTTATTATACATGAATGCTTAGATATTTCAAACATACTGTAGTTATTTTGTTTAAATAGTAAAAACTGGAGAAGGGATATGCCACATAGCAGAATATTTGCAGTAAACACCCAGCTGTAGAAAAGGAGCCAGTGCTGAGTACGTTTCCTCTGCTAAAATCCAATTGCTTGGCCACTGTCAGGTCTCTTAATGGATCCAGGATTGAATTGGCCCATGGAGTTGGGCAAAGTGGGTACAGATGCTGATCTCTGACACCAATTGAGGTGTGAATGTGCAGGAAGTGGACAAGCCGAATGAAAGCGTGTGCAGCCAAATAGAAAAAGCTGTTGCAGATTGTGAATTGTGAATTTCCCATTGGGATTAATAAAGTATCTATCTATCTATCTATCTATCTATCTATCTATCTATCTATCTATCTATCTATCTATCTATCTATCTATCTATCTATCTATCTATCTATCTATCTATCTATCTATCTATCTATCAGATTGAGATCATTGCAATAACAACAACAACAATATTTATTTCTATAGCACATTTTCATAGAAATGATGTAGTTTTAGAGGATGAAGAAAGAGAAAAAAGACAAAATATAAAAATAAAATTAGGCAATACTAATTAACATAGAATAAAAGTAAGGTCTGATGGCCAGGGAGGACAGAAAAAACAAATAAACAAAAAAACTCCAGACAGCTGAAGAAAAAAAGCAAAATCTGCAGGGGTTCCGAGGCCACAAGACCGCCCAGCCTCCTCTAGGCATTCTACCTAACATAAATGACCTCAATCAGTCCTCATTATTTTCAGGCTTCACGTGGAAGAACTAGACAATGATGGTCATGTGGACAACTGGCCTTCAATCCATCAATGTAGGGACTGCATGGTGCTTTGATCAGGTGGTGGTGGTGCAGATCACCACCACAGAAAACCAGAAAGAGAACAGTAAGGGTTAGTACTGATTCTGGATCCACCATGAATGATAATTAAATTCATATACAGAATATCAGGGTTAAAGTAAAATGAAACTATGAGAAAACCATATTAAAATAATAGGTTTTTAGCAGTTTTTTTTAAAGTGCTCCACCGTATTAGCCTGGCGAATTTCTATCAGTAATCTATTCCAGATTTTAGGTTGTCAGAAAGGCGCTATATTGTGCCCGACCCGGCACAGACTTGACACAGGAGGCACGTATACAATACAAATATTTTATTATTCTTCAGCTGGAGGACACGTCTTCCCCGTAAACCCCCCAGCTACAACACAGTTCCAAGCACTGTTCACCACCAGTACAGCCCAAGCACAAAACCTTCTTCTCCTTGGCACCACCACTCCTCTCTAGCAACCTTGTCCTCCTCCACCCGACTCTGGCCCCTGAGTGGTGGTCGCTGGCTCCTTTTATAGGTCACCTGGAAGTGCTCCAGGTGCTTGATCACCGAGTTCCAGCGGCACTTCCAGGTGTGATGAATCCGTTGCCCAAACGGGCTCAGGAGTCCCAAACAGCACCCCCTGGCGGTACCTGTGGGACCCAACAGGGCTGCCCCCAACTCCAATTCCCAGGGAGCCCTGTGGGAAACCCAGGCACTACTCCAGCCCAGGGGGGTGGCCATCTAGCGTCCAGGGGGAGGTATTGCCTCTTCCAGGGCTGCTCCCCCTGAATATAGTGTGCAGGGGCGTCCCGGCTGGGCATGGATGCCAGCCGCCTGCCACAAGGTGCATAACAGCAGAAGGCCGCCTCACCACTTCTTATAAGTTTAGCTCTTGGAATTCTAAGCAGACACTCATTTGAAGATCTAAGGTTACGATTTGGAGTGTAAGGTGTAAGACATTCTGAGATATAGGATGGAGCAGATTATTTAAGGCTTTGTAAAGTATAAGCAGTATTTTAAAGTCAATTCTAAATAACACAGGTAACCAGTATAGTGACATCAAAACTGGAGAGATTTGCTTTTCCTAGTTAAGATTCTAGCAACTGCATTCTGCACTAGTTGCAATCGATTGATGTCTTTTATTTGGGTGGTCCTGAGAGGAGTGCGTTACAGTAATCTAGCCAACTGAAAACAAAAGCATGAACTAATTTCTCAACATCTTGCAAAGTTATAAGAGATGTAACTTTTGCTATATTTCTTAAGTGAAAAAATGCTGTCTTAGTAATCTGATTACTATGTGATTTAAAATTTAGGTCAAAGTCAATAATTACCTCTAAATGTTTTACCTCTGTCTTGACTTTTAATCCTAACGGATCAAGTTTATTTCTAATACCCTCATTATATCCATTTTTGGCAATCACTAAAATTTCTGTATTCTCCTTATCTAGTTTGAGAAAAATACAACTCATCCACTCAGAAACACAAGTAAGATATGATGTCAGTGAACCAAGGGAGTTACTTATCCATATTCCTCCTGTGGTAAATCTAACTCCAATAACAAGTTTTATTTTTCTTTTTTTTAACAAACTAAAGTCCTGGAATGCATCACCTTCATTAACTGAGGTATTTACTGTACTCTTTGCATTAGGAAGAAGAAAACCTGAAAGGGAAATGAACCCTGAATTTGATGTTGTACTAAAGTACTGAATTTTAATGTTTCTTTTTAAGCTCTGTCTTTTCTGCAAGAATGTGAAAGCTAAAATGAGCCCTAAAGGATTTAGCTATTTGTGTGAGAATCTCTGCTGCATTGCTAACATTACCGGCATCCCATCCCATCAAGGGGAAAATAGAAATAATATATTTTGTTATGTGAGTATCAAAAAAATGTTTTGACTTTATAGTCTCATAGATGGAAGTAAAAAAATTCTGATACTCGTCTTAAATGTACTTTAGTGTTGAATAGAATTGCATAATAATAAAAAAAAAAAAAAACTTGAACACCATGCATCATAATGTTCCTATATATTTAGATCCCATTACTGCTGGCATGAACCATCCCAGAGACTTGTAGATTAGATTTCAGTATAAGAAACCTGAACATGCACATGCAAAGATATAGGAGATCATTACCTGGCTAATAAATCCACTTGTAGATAGCCATCTATACAGTTTTAAGACTGCTGTATCCACTTAAGGGTGGTGGGGAGTCTGATATCTATTTTGGCAGCACTGGATATAAGGGAGGAACCATCCTGAGACTGGATGCCAGCTCATCACAAGATACACTCACTTACACACCCACTCACTCTGCAGCAAGTCTCCAATTAGCCTAAAATGCACATCATAGGGATTTTTTGTTTTGAGGGGGACTGGAATACCCATAGAAGCTCTTACAAAGACACTAGGATAAGCTAAAAACTCCACAGAAGCAGCATCCACATTGGCTTCAAACCTAGGGACGATGAGGCAACAGTGCCTAAAAATGAAGTGCCACTGTATCACCATGCCATCCACCATATGGAGATATTTAGAAATAAAACAGCTGAATATGCTGCCTCTTTATAGAACTGAATTTACAAGTCAGGTAATGCAAATCTTAAATCTTCCATTTTGTAGCTTGCAGAATTTTCTAAAATGAATATTAAACCATTTTAAAGTGTGAAATAAAAAGGAGAATTTACTGTTTCCCAGCTTGTGGCTATAAATCTGATGTGTCAGTGAAATACACCGTCTTCCTACAGTTCACCAAAATCATTTAGCTGCTGATTTGTTTGTTGTATTTTATAGATGACACATAGACGGACTACCATATTTCTAGCATATATTCTGTAAACACATTACATAATTTATTCTTAATGCTACAGTCAATCTACTGCTTGTCACCATTTTAGAATCGCCAAATGCAACTGCAATTCAACTTTTTCAGTAAAATCAGCCTTTTTAAAATATAAGGGATGCACAAAGCAGAGCTAATTTGGGTGAACATAATTAAATTCATCTTTAATAGTTGCATTGATCTTTAGTCAGAAGTTACTGAAACATCCAAACATGAGTTGAAATTAGTTAGCTTTTTGGTGGTTTTTTTTAGTAAGACAGAATGATAGCTCACAAGTCACTGAGACATTTTCTGTATCACAGAACATGTAACGTTGGTAAGTTAAAATATTACATTGTACTTGTTCGTACATTTGTTCAAAATTAAAGCTATCACTAAATACTTTTCAGCTTCTGTGTGTTAATATAATATCTTCATTACTCAATATTGTCTTTACATTGTTTAACAAATGTTTTTGTTTTATTTACTTCTGACTTCTAGGTACTTATTATTTGTCATTTGAGGGCATTTACAGTATATTTTGTTGCCTATGGTTCTTTTTTCGTTTTTCTTTGTGTGTTTGCATTTATTTTCCTTATGTCTTAGTATTGTGTTGTTTCGTTTGGTCTCACTAGGAGCTAGTTAAACAGGCAGGTGCCTGCACTAACCTCAGAGACTTAGGCGAATATCTCTGGGCAGCTGCTAAGTTTTTTGTTCTTTCTTGTCAGGTTAGATTCCACTCCACTTAAGAATTTCACAATGGTTCTTGAGTTGTTATTCCAACCAGTAGAACTTAA
The DNA here is from genome assembly GCF_900747795.2 of Erpetoichthys calabaricus. NCBI lineage: Eukaryota > Metazoa > Chordata > Cladistia > Polypteriformes > Polypteridae > Erpetoichthys > Erpetoichthys calabaricus. The sequence goes on from NC_041405.2 coordinate 33,779,956, forward strand.
GTGAGCTGTTCTTTTTTATGTGCCTACTATAGTTTGTCAGTGGACAAATGACCCGAAGCAATTATGCAAAATCAGAAGAAGCAAAAATACAGCAATAATTAAAAAGAAGGCTGGAAGAAATCCCTGTAATACCCTGTATATTTTAGTTTATTAGACACCTTCAAATATCTTATTACCATCCCATTTTACTTTAAAGAAAGATTTTTCTATATGAAGGAAGCAGTAATAAAAAAAGTCAATACATAATAATAATAATAATAATAATAATAGTAATCTATTTATTAATATAGCACATACACACTGAATGCAGCTTATTATCAGAATATAATTTTACCCCATGAACAATTTACAACAGATAACAGTAAATTATGCTCCTGCAGTAGCCTAATAATAAGAACAAAATAAAGAGGAAAAGCAAACATTCAAAAAAGTTGTTATAACTATCAAATAATTATTATTTAAATACTGATGCAATATGATAATCATGAATGTATTATTTTACCACAGTTATGACTAGATAGTAACAGAGGAGAGGAAAACAAAAACCCATAATGCAGAAAATAAATCTCTGGGATCCCTTAGCCTTCAGTGGTTGAAGAATGAAGGGATAAGAACAAATAGTCTTCACAATTATATTATGAAAATCATGATCTGTCATGATATTATTTTGAAGTTTTCCTTTTCTATATAGAATAAAAGCACAAGTCAGTTTCAATTTAGTTTGTAACTGGATTATACATTGTAGACATTTCTTTGTCAAATGCAGTTACAGTATAACAAACTTCGATAAAGTATGTAAAGTGTTTGGTATTTTGGATCTGTTATCATTAGCTTTCCATTCATACTTGAATACTCTGATCATTTAATGTATTTGATTAGATAAGTAGGCAAAAATGTAATATTATCATAAGAATCTTAACCTAGTTATACGTGTACTTTTACAGCTGATCAAATATCCTACAGAATACTTAACACTTTCTATATTTTGCTTCTTTTCATAATAAACATCAGAAAGTATTTGGATAAAGTAGAAGTGTTGTCACAAGTTTACCTTTACTTCCAGTATTTTGTTTTGAAGTAACCTTTGAAATCACCATTTAATCACTGTAAATGAGGAGCATTAGTCTCAGCAGAAAGTGGCACTGGGCACAGTTTTTGCTCAGAGAAACAAAAGGTTCCTGTAAATTAGTAAACTAATGAGCTAGCATAATGGAGAAGGCGAACAAAATTTAAGACAGGTTCAATAAAGATGCTAACTTATTTCCCTCAATAGACACAATGAGATTTTCTGTTTCTGAAACATTTCAGTTTAATACATATTAAAGATCGATGACAAATTGTTACACTAAGCTTCCACTTTATTAGGTGCAATTATCCTTTCCAGCCAATTGATATTTAGTCGGTTGACAGCATTACAGTACACAGGATATGTGGACAACGCTATTTAAATCAGTAAGAAAAGTAACAACAGATAGTATACTACAGTATGTGCTCAACCCAGGAGATAAATGTGTTAGTGTAAAGGTTTAAGGGCTCAGAACAATACAGAAGAGTGGTTGTACCAGGGACACAGCCATTTTGCTTAGCTTCTCGACACAATATTATAGGTGTTTTAAACATTTTAGCTGGCCAAAAAAAATCTCTTGCAAGTTACAGTCCAGTGCTTTGAATTAAATTTTGGTTTACACTGACCCAACTTGTTTAGAGTAGCAGGCTGCAGGCAATCAAATAATAGCAAAGCACAATAATACAAGCACATTGAAATGCAAAATTCATCATACTTTGTCAAGGATGATTTTTGTCAGTTGATTTTCTCTCCTGTCAGTGAAAAGTGTAGTTACAGTGTAGAAAGGAAAATAACCATTGGTTAGTTGTTGTGATATGGTGATACAAGCATGGTGAAGAGGAGTGAAAGGACTCAAAAAAGAACCACAAACTAGACCAGGACCTTCACTGGCCTGCTTAGATATAGCCCTCATCCCAGCAGCCTGACCCTAAACTCCGCAGGCAAGTTTTGGTCTGCACACTTCCAAAATGGTGGACTGGCGTATCAACATCAAAAATATGCTTTACATGTTCCAAATGTACAAAAATACCTTTCAAGAGAGAGGTATAATTTGCTGACTTAGTAAGACAAAGATGAGTTCGATACAACAAAAAACAGAGAATTTAATTAAATAAACAAAAGAAGCACAAAAATGGCGAAAGAGGCAACCAAAAACTAACCATTCCAAATTGTAATCCAGTAATCACAATCCAAGAACCATAAAAAAAATCCAAAACCAGAAAAATCAAAAAAATAATGCTTACTATAAATGCATTCCACAATAATCAATGAACCACTGAGAGACTACTCCCCAGCCAAAATTATAGCAGTAACATGATGGTGGCCCTGCCCCTTGAAGTTCCACCCACAGAACACAAGGAACATACAGTATAAACTGCATAAATACTAAATCGCAAACAAACATCAATTTTAAGAATAATTACATATTAATAAAAACTACACTACAAATAATAATTCAAAAACACAAAAAATATACAGTAATCCCTCGCTATATCGCGCTTCGCCTTTCGCGGCTTCACTCTATCGCGGATTTTATATGTAAGCATATTTAAATATATATCTTGGATTTTTTGCTGGTTCGCGGATTTCTGCGGACAATGGGTCTTTTAATTTCTGGTACATGCTTCCTCATTTGGTTTGCCCAGTTGATTTCATACAAGGGACGCTATTGGCAGATGGCTGAGAAGCTACCCAACTTACTTTTCTCTCTCTCTCTCTCTCTTGCGCTGACTTTCTCTGATCCTGACGTAGGGGGATTGAGCAGGGGGGCTGTTCGCGTTGCTACCTTCTGTGCAGCTGCTTCCTGAAGCAACATGCTGCACGGTGCTTCGCATACTTAAAAGCTCGAAGGGCACGTATTGATTTTTGACTGTTTGTTTTTCTCTGTCTCTCTCTATCTCTCTCTCTCTCTCCCTGCTCCTGACGGAGGGGGTGTGAGCTGCCGCCTTCAACAGCTATGTGCCGCGGTGCTTCGCATATTTAAAAGCCAAACAGCCCTATTGATTTGTTTGCTTTCCTCTCTCTTTCTGACAGTCTCTCTCTCTGACGCGCACTCCTTTGAAGAGGAAGATATGTTTGCATTCTTTTAATTGTGAGACGGAACTGTCATCTCTGTCTTGTCATGGAGCACAGTTTAAACTTTTGAAAAAGAGACAAATGTTTGTTTGCAGTGTTTGAATAACGTTCCTGTCTCTCTACAACCTTCTGTGTTTCTGCGCAAATCTGTGACCCAAGCATGACAATATAAAAATAACCATATAAACATATGGTTTCTACTTCGCGGATTTTCTTATTTCGTGGGTGGCTCTGGAACGCAACCCCCGCGATGGAGGAGGGATTACTGTACTTAAGCCAAGGAACAAACCCTGACTGAAACAAAGCAACAGTGAAGAACTGGAAAAGCATTGCATACTCTGGCACTTGCTAATTGATGATAATGGGAGAAATCAGAGTATGTCAGGAATGCATGCTGCTAGGTACCACAGTGAACACTCTTGGCCAAGTAGTAATAGTGTGAGGTATTTTTTTTTAGTTTCTTTATATAATAATAGGTTTGCAATCCCACTGAACATTTGCCTGAACATTTTTAACTGATTGTGTTCTTCCTTTCGTCACACATGTATACCCAGGCTAAAGTGTAACTCTCAATAAGTTCCTGATATACAAGTATTTTGAGTTTGCCAAGTGACAGATTCAGGTTGTATGAAGTGTAAATGAAAGATCATTTAAATTAAATAGAAGCATTTTCTAAAGTTCCCATCTAATGTACTGAAATTTCCATTTGTAAATGTCACTTGTAAGTTTTATATAAAAAACTGATAAGGATATTAATCAATCTGAAACACTCTACTCAGATACTTTATTCTATAGGTCTATGACATTAATAGTGGATGTGTACCGCAAAAAGAGTGTTCATCCATAGATGAAGCAAGTCCAAGGTGTCATACATGGAAGAGCCTCTGAAAGACTGAAAATTAAAATTCTTGGGTCCCTGGAAATACATTTTTAAAACATCTTATTAATCACTCATTTCCCATTGGCAGGTTTGCAAGAAAATATAATAGGAGTCGGCAAACAGCCCTTCATGAGCAAGATGGGGCTAGACACTTGAGTGGCAAGAGCCCATCAAAAATAAGGGAAATGCACTTTTTGATATGTCTTGGTAGGAATTGAGAAGGAGGGCAGAAACCTTGATAGGAAAGAAATACACAGGAGCCCCCCGCAGCCGTTAGTGCTTGCCTTGGCCTCAGTGATACTCAGAGTGTGACAGTGATTGCTGATACCATGATACTGACAGTGCTCAGGCCGCAAAGGATTTCGATGAAGTCAGTTGTTTCTTGCTCTTGGTGTGGATTTCATTTGGAGGCATTTGCTATGGCACAAAATGGAAGGTGAAGTTAGGCTCACAAAGTATATAGTGTTGTTATTGTTCAATAATACGCCATTTATTGGGATAAACTGTTATTCAGTGTGTACCCCAGTCCTTCCATGTCAGTACTCACCTCAATATAGTCAAATATGAATTTAGAAAAAGGTCATTGTTTTGGTATTTAAATTTATTTTAACCTGCTTAAAGATTAATTTTATGTTAAGTCATTCCGCCTTCACTCAAAGAAGTTTGCTTACATTTGAAAAAAGTGTTATTCCCTTTATGTTGGTATCAAGAAAATCTTTGATTTTTGTCAGAGCTTATGTTTCAAATGTACAGTATTTATTGGCCCCTGCTCTACTGTGAACAACACATATTCATCCTAGGCCATTTAATGAGAAATATTTTTGTCATTCTGTATAACCCAGCAACATCACTGTTACTGGCCATGGAGACCTAAATGTAGTGTGTGCTATTTTAATTTAATTGCCAAAGCCTATGACTTTACAGTGTCTAACTGGTTTGAGGTTTGTGGTTTTCCTTATTTCTTTATATAGAGTACATTGCATTTATTTTTACCATTTTTTAGTATGAGCTATTAATTATTTCAGCTGCATTTTACTTTCTCTTTAAATAAAAATACATTTTGTATATTCTACAGACGTTAAACAAATTGGATAAGAAGGTAAAATATGAAAAATTGAGAAAAACAATAATTCATTGAAATAATTGGATATTTTTCAAAGTTAGGCTCAAAACTAAAACTAGGAGTAAACCTCATTCTTATTTTAGCACATCTAGGTTTGAAAATATGAAATGCTTTGATAAAGTTTTAATTTCAGGTTTAATATTTTCTCAGTGTTTATGGTATACTAGGGGGTTTCCCCCTGCTTGCTACGCGCCAGCCACTTCACGTCTCTGCCATTTGCGCTGGGAAGAGGGTGGCTGAACGCACCTCAAGGAGACACAGTCGCTCCTCCGAAACCCCCTCTTAAACGGTGATACAATGGGAAACAAATACAGTTTTTCTTTTTACCTCCTCTTTGCTCAATCAGCTGCTGGCTTGCTGCTGCTGCCGTGCCGTGTGATCTGCATTTCGCACGGCGCTTTGAACATTTTAAAGCCTGTACAGCAGCTGTCATACTCTTTGTCTTTTATTTCTGGCGCCGGGCATGGTTAAATCATTTGACACAAAGTCTCGTCTCACGGGACATGAGTTCTTGATATTTTATAGTTTGTAATTTAAAAACAGAATAAGAATCTGAAAATCTAACAACATCACATTAAAGTTTGATAAATTCTGACAATAATGAAACCAAACATATATATGTAGGTTTTAAAATAAGCTTGATTTAAAGCATGACAAAAAATGTGACATAAAAACGTCACATAAAATCATTGCACAAAATCGATGCACTTATAGGCTTAGGATTTAGTAGATTGAAAAAATATTTATATATTTTGATTCTGGAATTCAGTTAGACTATTAATTTCTATGCATTGCACTTGTTCATACTGTAAGTACACCACATTATTTTACAACTTGAATATTAACAGTTAAAATGCTATTACGTTACATATTGGCACATGTACATCCATGATAGTAATAACTAATGTGTAGTTTAAAATTAAAATAAGATATCTTTTGGGCTACGCCTAATTATGTGAAAAGTTCTAGTTAAGCTAATGCCTAGCAAATGATTACAGTAATCCCTCGCTATATCGCGCTTCGCCTTTCGCGGCTTCACTCCATCGCGGATTTTATATGTAAGCATATTTAAATATATATCGCGGATTTTTCGCTGCTTCGCGGGTTTCTGCGGACAATGGGTCTTTTAATTTCTGGTACATGCTTCCTCAGTTGGTTTGCCCAGTTGATTTCATACAAGGGACGCTATTGGCAGATGGCTGAGAAGCTACCCAGCTTACTTTTCTCTGTCTCTTGCGCTGACTTCCTCTAATCCTGACGTAGGGGGATTGAGCAGGGGGGCTGTTCGCACACCTAGACGATACGGACGCTCGTCTAAAAATGCTGAAAGATTATCTTCACGTTGCTATCTTTTGTGCAGCTGCTTCCTGAAACGACATGCTGCACAGTGCTTCGCATACTAAAAAGCACGAAGGGCACGTATTGATTTTTTTTATCTGTCTCTCTCTCTCTCTCTCTCTGCTCCTGACGGAGGGGGTGTGAGCTGCCACCTTCAACAGCTTTGTGCCGCGGTACTTCGCATACTTAAAAGCCAAACAGCCCTATTGATTTGTTTGCTCCTTTGAAGAGGAAGATATGTTTGCATTCTTTTAATTGTGAGACGGAACTGTCATCTCTGTCTTGTCATGGAGCACAGTTTAAACTTTTGAAAAAGAGACAAATGTTTGTTTGCAGTGTTTGAATAACGTTCCTGTCTCTCTACAACCTCCCGGATGACTAAGCATCTCACCCCATCTTTAAGGGAAAACCCAAACACCCTGTGGAGGAAACTCATTTCAGCCACTTGTATTCGCAATCTCATTCTTTCGGTCACTACTCACAGCTCATGACCAAAGGTGAGGGTAGGAGCGTAGATCGACTGTACATTAAATCCAACCAAACCAAATCTATCCTATAATTTTAGGCATAAATATATGTAGGTTTATGCAATTTAGTGACACTTCTTAAGTATTATGACAGGGAAATCCAAACTGCTGTTTTGCTGCAAGCATTTTAAACTTGAAACAAGAGATGAATTTTAAAATACAGAAAGTCACCTTTTACTTCTGTGTATTTCTGCACATACTGTATATGTCTCAATACTCCTGAGTAATATGGCTTTTAGTGCCGCATCCCCCTAAATACTGGTTTGGTGTTTCTTTTTGATTAAATGTGCACCTTTTGGCAAAAGAGGGTTCTATAAGCTACTAAAGCCTCTAGACTAGGTCTATTAGTTGCTTTCAACCACACATTTATTCTTTAAGACTCAGCACAGGGTTAGGAGAACAGAAGGAAGACACAAAATTCAGCTTGTTAGATCAACAGCTTTTCTGAAGAGTGAGCTCCCTCACTTGGGCAGCTCATTCCAGTAGCGTTGAGTGTAATGCACAAATCAGTACTGGACAGGCTGACAGTAGACCAAAGGGCATACTCATGTACACATAATGCTTATCCTAGCCTGATTATAGTAACAAGCATATATTTGGAATGTTGGAGAAAAGCCATAAAAGAAAAAACACGCACACACACACTGGCATGAGGAAAAAGTGCAAACTCCACACACACAAACACACACAGAGTGACTGGCCCATCATTTGAACCCAAACTAACCACTGTATTGCTGTGCTACCCAACTCAAAAGCAGCTATTTTAATTATGAATACACTGTTAAACATTGTTTTGCTTTCTAAAGATTCTGTGCCAATAAAAAGTATTCATCCCCTTTGAAGTTTTTAGGAGTGGCACTACTGTCTCACAACACGGGGACTGGGGCTTAGGTCCTGGATGCTGTATGCAGCAGGGGGTGCTAGCTCCATTGTTGGAATAAGTTAAATTGTAATTGTGGCATGTTACATAATCCGAAACTATATAGATATAATATAAAAAGGCGATACCCCTCCTTTAGTGATACGGCGGTAAGAAATCATATAGGAGAAATAACAGCTTTCTTTAATGACGGTTTACGCAGGATAACAGATGTAGGAAGCCATGACAAGACATTCGGGAGTGGGGGCCCCGATGTATAGAGTCTGTCATTTTCGTCGCTGCGTTGGAAGGATTTTCCGGATCGGATGACATTATCTCCCATCCATCCGTCGGCTTCAAGGGTGTGCCGGGCAATGTTCCAAGGCTTTATACTCTTTGTTCATGTGCAGGCCCCCACTTCAGTGAATCATGCCATTCCAAACAAGGCAAAGAGAGAATACAATTTCATGCTGAGTTTGACAGACAGAAATAGTATACAATGCTCATTTCGCAGGTGTCCCTGTCTTGTCTTCTAATGCTTGCCTAGCAGTTCTAAATGATGAGCCCCTGTGCTAAATCTGGCTTTGTGTTAGCTGTGCATGTGAGTAAAAAGAAAAGTAGATTTATAAAATATTTTTGCACAGTTGACAGTGTCATATTAAACTTATGTTACAGATGTTTGCTGCCGGGAGTTTGCATGTTCTCCCCGTGTTTGTATGGGTTTCACTTGGTTTCTCAGTTTCCTCCCCCAGTCCAAAGACATGCATGTTACATGAACTGACAATGCTAAATTGGCCCACGTGCGTGTGTGTGTGTGTGTTTGTTAACCATATGATGGACTGTTCATCCTGTGTACGGGTGTTGTTCCTGCCTTATGCCTTATGCATGCTGGGTTAGGTTCCAGCTCTCTCTTGGCAATGCCCTGGATAAGAGTGATCCGATTATTGTTATATCTGGTTATAATTGCCCGATTCCAAAAAAACACAAGGTTTGAAGATATATTTTAAGACATCTGTTTTTAGATTTAGTAATAAGGAGAGCGTTGATGTTAAATTCAAACAGTTCTAAAGCAGGTACTGTACTAAAGGAGGCAAATTCTTGACACAAAATAGTGTTTGTTTTGGAATGAACGTAGGTGCAGCAATTGTCATGTCAATGTACACAATTTGAGAAATTTGCTGTTAATAACCTTGCTAAATATTATCTAGTAAATCTTGATGAATGCAAATTGTACTTTATGTTCAGACATTTAGGCAACACACAGATACACAAAAACAATTTAATACCACTAATCAATCTACTATATTTTTTGATTGAAAGTGGAAAGCAGGAGCACATGGCTGCATTGCACTCACTGTGGGGATTCACACTCACAAACAATGCACTGAAGCACATTATATCCATACACAAGCATTCACCTTTAATTTTGCTCTCTCAAAGCATGTAGCGATATGCCTTTGACACATAAATGAGTCACAGAGTTAGAGCGTTGAACTTCAAGTGATGTTCTGTCTGACTAGAGTTGATAAGAGTCTCCAGCTTATATTTAACTGTCCTGCTGTCTAAGGTTATGGCTCAAGAAAAAAAATCTGTACCGATTCAAAGCAGAATAAAATGTGAGCTATAAAAAGAAGAAAAAAAAATACTGGACTATTACATCAAAGAAACTATAATGTATTTTACGTGTATGTGAAGTTAAACAGAAACGGAAACTGTGTGGAGCTGGTGCTTTCTCCCTACCAGCTCACTGTTACGCACAGCATTGTGCACTTTGGTTTGATGCTTTATAAACTGGATTTAAATGATCTGGACAGCCAGCTTTAGTTTCTCAAGGTGTCTTGGACCATACATATACAGTATTTTCTCCAATCTATACGTGTCTTTATTTTCATGTTCTTGGCTTCTATTGTCTTTTGGCATGAAAGTCATTTTCTGTTGGTGTTTTGGTCATTCATGTTTTTTTGGCTTATGTCCGTAGTTTTTTAGACCTTGATCTCTTGTGTTACTTACTAAATTTACAAATATCAGACTGTTACATTTGATGTTATCATACTAGAAGGAACATGCTCTTTAGAATTCTTGATACAGTGCAAATATCTGTAAACGGGCAGCCAACCTTCTTCTGGTCCGTGGTTTTGGTACTTTGTTTAAGTGAAAATTAAGCATGAACATAACTAACACACTGCGGTGGGCTGGCGTCCTGCCTGGGGTTTGTTTCCTGCCTTGTGCCCTGTGTTGGCTGGGATTGGCTCCAGCAGACCCCCGTGACCCTGTATTAGGATATAGCGGGTTGGATAATGGATGGATGGATAACTAACACAGCATGTAGTACTGTAGAAAAGAACTTGTGGTGGTCCGGTGCCGCTAAGATTCACACCGTCGAGGAGACGGTGATTTATTTATTTTTTTAGTAGAGATTCCAGCAATGCTCCCAGTCTTGGCCCAACTATCACGCACTCAAAAACAGAGACAAAAAGTCAAGGGAAATAAAACAGCAAATAAAGAATGTATTAACGCTAATAATGAAACACGATACCACCCCTGTTCTCCTTATGGCAATTATACATTAAATACAACAAATCACAAACAAAACACACACAGTAAAGTCCATGAAAAATGGCAACAGATGAAATGTAATGTTGAAGGTAAATAGCCCAGAGACTGGGAATGTAAAGGTAGTCCTACTAGTTCCTGAAATGGTGAAGACAGGAGGACGGGTTCAGAAACGCTCCTTTCTTCGCAGGATGGCCATAAATCCCCAGACAGTCCTCAAGTAAAAAACAGATGGCAGACAATCCAGACCCCAACCAAGAAATGATCCAGGACAAAAATGAATAAATACAGGAAACCCAACAGAAGGTAGACAGGATAGGAACTTGAAACACAAAATATTTTTTTTTCCTTTTGGTCACCAGCCTCTTTTTAAAAGCCGCGCTGACCTCCTTTGACCCCAACAGCCCCTGCACCCTCAGCAGAAGACCAATCAGAGCCACTGCAGGGACTGCTGGGAGTTGCAGTTTTAAACTCTAGTAGTGCCGCTACAAACTTGAGAAGGTAAAATAAGTGGTAGCTCAACAATCTTGCCTCGACAATTACTGCTACTCTGGTGCAGCTGAGCCCTTGGTGTCGGTCAACTGACATTAACTTCCTGATGCCATCTTCCTTTGTTCTGCGTGCAGATGAAAGGAGTCAAACATAAGTGTGATGTCAGGTATCCTTAAACTGTCCAATGATCCTGGGAACAGGAATGGAAGGATTTTTTTACACAGTTTAACCCTCTCTAGTATTCCCCCAGTGCACAGTTTCCTCATTAGAAAAGTGTTTGGTAGTACATTAAAGTAAACCTTGTTGAATATTCAGATTACAGTGTAAATATTATTTGGAAATTTTATTTGTGAAAAGATAAGACAGATGTGAACAGGTGCTTCAGTTTCATTGAGGTCAATTAAATTCTCTAATAGCATTTAATACTAATTGAATGTGCTGACTAATTACTATCGATTTCACTCTTATTCACTGTGTAGCTTGCATGTTAAATAAGGAAAACCTGCCAACAGTTTTATAAATTTATAATTGTTCTTTATTTTACTTCACTACTGTGAGTCAGTTTGTATACTCATATATACAAGTTTTCAAAAAACTCTAAGTTCATTGGATAAATCCATAATCTGATAAACATGTACTGTATGGTGACTTTATTTCCATTGTAACAGTAACATCAAAGAAAGTGAATGTGTTTTTACAGAAAAATACTGCCTTCCATTACGTGGCATTTTTTAAGTTTAAATGCCACATGGTTTAAACAAGATCCACTTATTTGTTGTGAATGGTATGGCATGTAGTACCTTATATTTTATTTAATTAGAGTGCTTCTCTCTTAATGCAGCCAGGGGAAATTGTTTCAAAAAAGCACCACCACAATTAGTAACCATAACTGATATGGATATTTTTGGAAACATAGAAACTAAGGTTTAAATCAAACGTAAAAACAGATTTTGGCAGATCCTGGTCAGCTCATAAAAATAAATCTGACAATATCAGTCAGCAAGACATAGTTAATCTTCCTTCTGTGTAGATGGATATTTAGATTGAAAATTAGTAACGCCTTGCAGCAGTGGATGTCCCAGTTCCCTATAATGTTAACAGAGCGTTCTTTATGCGACATCTTTCCGTCTTTTGCTATTTCCCTCATGAGCATGTGATCCCTCCTTTGTAAAGACCAAGTAATTTTGCTGCGCCTCCTTTAGCCAAGATTGATGGCAACTGACCTGACAGGCTTTCAGTGGAGCAGAGTAGCTATGGCTGCATGAATCACATTGCCACATCAAACTGTTCCAGTCACAAGTGCCTGCACTTTCTAATTTTCTACCCAGACCATTTTTTAATTTGGTATTTACAGTATATAAATTATCTCATGAACAAAAGAGGCTAATAAGTCAGTTGCACAGAAGGTGGAAGGGAGAAACTAGAGGGAAGTGTAGCGAATTAAGCACAAAAGAATGAAAAAGAACCCTCAGTGAAATATTGTGTCAAAAGTAATTATGTTTAAGTCTTCTATACGTGTACCGGGTTTGTTTCATCAACTTTAAACGGAAATGTCTAATTTATTGTGATGTGCTCGTTTTGATAACCCACTTTTGGGTAATCATTACCTTAAAAAATATATTAAAATTAAGTTACACTTTACTTAGTTGCATAGACAGTTAAGCAATTACAGGAAGTCATAATAAGTGCTAGGGATTTATATTGCTGTTTTTGTTACATTCAGACCTATTCATTGGCATTGGTATTTTTCAGGTAACAATAAAAAATTAAATGAAATAAATATAATGCAAGAATGGAGAGATGGACTGACAAGCATCAGTTATTTATAAAATTGTACAGGACACAGTATAATAATATTTCACTCTGTAAAAGTATGAACATTTTGAGACTGGAGGGGCCAGAACCCTTATAATAGTACCGGCTTTTTTTTCTGCACTTGTTTGAATTGATTTCTGCAACTGATTATAGTCACATGACTTGACTCTTTCACACACGTCTTACAACACTCAGAAAGATGTTCTGCTTATGCTACTGTTGTGTGGAGGTTTTTTTGTAATGCAATGGCAAAATTTTAATATTTTCCTCTTGTTCATTCCTGCATTTGTTCATATACTTTAAAGCTTTAAAACTTTTTCTGAATGATTTCAGTGTTAAGTGTGCAACTCATGTCATTGGATATCTATACTTTTAAGAAGAATTTGAAGAAACCCATAGAGTTTGTTGCTAAGGATATTTGCTGGAATGTGGCTCACTTTTTGTCCCTTATGCTCCATAATGAATTGCTTTGTCGCTTTGACTTTCAATGCCAAGTTGTTGTCCTTAGACCATTTTGTCCAATCTGACACCTCATTGGTAAATGCCACCCTTAACATTATTGGTGATCAACTCCATTCCTGTGATGAAGAATGAGTCCGGTCTCAGGTTAAGACAACAGCTTTGAGGAGCTCCAGTCTTTAAAATCTGTTTAGTGGTGCCTCATCAGGAGATTAGCTATGCTCTTAAAAATATAAAAATTTGGATAGGACAATATGTACATACATTATTACCAAATGTAAACGTGTGCAATGCTTATTTAGTTTTAAGTACATTATGGAAACAATTTTTACACAAAAACATCATTTGTATTTTGAATTATTTATGTCATTATCTTTCTGACATAATTACAGCATTGTTATGACATTTAATGTTCCAAATAATGAAAGGGGTATGAGGCCACCAAAAGGCTCCAGTGGCTAGGCCAGGAAACAACATGGCCTGCCTAGAAAAGGCCTCACCCAATAGGCTTAATTCCCAACTCGAGTGGCTTGCCTCTGGGCCTTGGAGCTTCAAGTTAAGTATGTTCAGCTCCTGTGTAATGTCCACTAAGAAAGCAAGGTCCTTGACCCATTGTGGATCTTCCAACTCAGGAACATCCATTCTGCCATCTGCCGTTAAGTTTTTCACCTCCGTTCTCAACACAAAAAATCTCTTCAGGATATTTTCCCTGCTGAACCAGTATACCTCAGTAAAGTACATCAACATAAGTTGACTCAATTTCTTCTAAAAAGGCTCTGAATTGGAAATGCTGTAAACTTCTTGACCTGATGTAATTAATACATTTCAGAACAACAGACATGACATATTCAAATTTTAAGCATTTGCTGCACAGTGCTTGTTGATGAATAATGATCAGCTTTTTCCTCTTCTAATTTTTTTTAACCATCACTACCAGTCCATTTTTGTTTGCCTATCATGAACAGGGCTCCATCTGCGGTCATGCCTACCAGTTTGTTCCATGGCAAACCAGCATGCTCAATCGTGTCACACATAAGCTGATATATATCATTGCCTATGATATGGCTGTCCATCGGGCATACACTTAATTCTTCAGTCATATCAAACTGGGGATTAATGAAAATCGCTAGTTGAGTAGTGTCGGTTTTGTCGGTGCTTTCGTCATGCGCCACGGAGTATGCAGTAGAAACTTTAGCTTTCTCACTTAACTGATCATAAATGTCACTTGATAACTCGCCTATTTGCTCTGCCACGGTGTTTGCTGATAAGGAGATTGAACAAGCCCGTCTTTTCTGGGCACAATATTTCAGTGACTTTTAACATATAGTCCTTAATAGGGATGGGAATCGAAAACCGGTTCTTGTTGAGAACTGGTTCCCACTGTTTCAATTCCTTGGAATTGTTTGCCATTTTTGCAAACGATTCCCCTATCGATTCCAGTCACCTCGAATGACATTACCACGTTGCGTAGCGTCATTTACCCAGCAGGAAACATGGCGCCTAAGCGGCACAAATGCTCAAAAGTTTGGTTATACTTTACGAGAAAGAATAACAACAGGGTAACTTGCAATACTTGCAAAGTAGATATTTCATCAAAGGGAGGAAACACTACGAATATGCAAAAGCATTTGCTCACAAAACACGCGATAACCTTAAATGAATGTCGTGTTTTTGATCCTCTCCGGACTAGTGAATCTCAACCCAGTAGCAGTGGTAACGTTTGCACGTCCTCTCCCGTTAATACGGAAGGTAACTAATCAACTAACATTGCATATTATGTTAGCGCGATTTGCCTTATTGCAAAACCTGCTATTGCTGTGCATTGCATTTAGATGACCATGACAAGAGAGACAGACAGAGTCTGGCTGGCTCAGATGCTGGCAGTTCTCACTGCAGTCTACCGGTAGCTTCTCCTTTCACAGAGGCGGGGAAAAGTAAAATGACACAGGCCAGGATAGACGAATGTCACCGAGCAGTGACTAAGTTTGTGGTAAAAGGCTTGCACCCATTTGCCACAGTAGATGCCCCCGATCTTCGGTAAGTGAATGTGTTTAATTGTAGGCTAAGTCAGGGAATGTCAAAGTTGCATGTTCTCCTCTTACCAGATGTTTCATCCGTTTCCATTTCTGAGCTGAAACATGTGTTGAAGGCAGCCGTCACTGCAGATGGATGGACAAGTTTTAGCCAAGATCATTACCTCACAGTAACGCTGCATTATGTCAGGAATGGCCAGGCTCAAGAAAAAGTCCTCAAAACCAAACCAGTGTACCAGGCACAGACAGGGACAGCTGTAGCAGAGGAGACTGATGAGATCTTGGAGGAGTATGGTATCAAAGACAAGGTTGTGGCAGCCACTGTTGATAATGCGGCCAACATGGATGTAGCTGTCAAAATAGTTGATGGTTGCAGAATTGCACAGTGCACAGTTCCATTGGACTTGAGTTGATTGTATTTGTTGCTGGCTGATGTAGTTTTATTTTTAAGTGCTCAGCTCATATATACTTTTAAAAAGGAGAGTGTAAATGTTACTGGACATTCTTGTGTAATTGCCACAGAATAATTTATGTTATACTTTGTTATTGCTACAGAAGAATATTTATTTTATTATTATTTTACATTTACAAATTTTTTTCTGGGGACCCCGTGGCACCCCATCGAGGAGCCGTAGGCTGTGGATCTCTTACGATCTCACTGTTGGGTTTGTAAGGTCATGCTACTCCTAAATTTCTATCTTGTTCAAAGATAAGATATAAAACAAAGTTCTAAGCTAATCGACCTGTGTGTTCTCCTTTTTTAAAAGTAAGAATCGATAAAGAATCGAATTATTAAACAGAATCGAAAATGGAATCGGAATCGTGAAAATCTTATCAATTCCCATCCCTAGTCCTTAAGAAACTTCCCTTCGGTGAATTGCTTTCCTGCCTTAGCAATTAACTCACTCACCACATAACTTGCTTCCACCGCACCATCCGCATCCTTCTTTGCATTGCCTTTGTGTAGCTGTGTTCTCCATGTTTAGTCGAGTAATGACGTCTGAGATAATATTCCTCCAAAACAGCAACTCTTTCTTTGCATATACAAGTGGCATTTCTACTGAATGCCACAAAAAATACTGTTATGTCCATCTTTCTTGAAATTGTCTGTGTTCAGCATCCACCTTCCTTTTTGGTTTGGAAAGAGACATCTTTTTTATTGACAACCAAGGAAATGAATTCCAAAAAAAAAAAATAACTTGCTTTCTTTTATATCAAAAACTGCACATCTGCACCAAATGACAGAAGTGAAAGATTTACGTTAATTTGAAATAATTTTTTTAGTTTATTATTTTTAAACTTGTTCGGACTAAAACGAGTAAAAGAAGGAAGTAGGCAAAAACAGTGAAATAAATTTACTGTTCACGGGCCGGATTTAATTATTTTGTTGACGTTATATACAGGCTGGTGGAAAGAAGATGGGGGGCTGGAAATGGCCCCACGGGCCAGGAGTTTGAGACCCCTGTCATAAAAACTAAACTTAATTTCTCCTAAATTTTTTTCTTTGCCTATAATTAACAATGTGTCTTGTTACATTGCAAAATTATTGTTCTAATCCATCAGAGCAGATGTCGTAAGACCACTTGAATATACAGTATAATGAAAAAGTGGAAGTTGTTTTTTATAGTATGGGATTGGCAGGAGCTGGAGGCATTAACTCATTAATTCAGAACCAAAACACTATTTGGTTCAAACAATTGTATAAAGTAATTAGAACTTACCACCGCATCACTATAGTTATGTAAGTGTCCATAGTGACCAATGAGACACACCATCATCAAACCGTGACCTAAAGTGTGAAAAATAAATAAAATTACAATTAAAAAAAATGATGAATACAAAAATTTACAAACACACTAAACTAGTTGAGAATATATGCTTGTGAGAGAAAAAGAAACATAATTGAGAATAATTTTACTTAAAGATGACTACTTTTTAGAAAGAAAATAACATTACAATACCTGTGTACTTCACCTCTTCTTACCCTTACTGTATACCACATATCTGTGAAATTTATGGTTCTATTTACATATTCATGCTTTGCTAGAATGATCTTAAAATGAAAAGTAAAATGTTCACTTCTTCGGTTTCCACAAGCTTTGAGTTGCATTATTAACTCTGACTGTTCATACAGTATATAAAAATGTCAAGAAAACATGTAATGACCTGGCTGGTGAACATGATACAAATTTCCTTTTGCTACTGTACGTGTGTCGTATTATATTATTAAACAATAATTCCTTGAACTTTAACAAACAGTTTTAAGTGGCTAGCCTACTGTTCATTGCATTACTTTAAATAGACTTTAGATATGAAGTAGGTTTGTGCTCATCTTTTTGCATGGACTAGGAAACTTTCAGAGAAAACATCAAATGTTAAAAACTTTTTTAAACATCTTCAGTAGTGTGAAAATGTTTGTGTCACTCTGACTTATATTAGCTCATTTATTGTCATAGATCAGTTTTGGTTGCTTAAAAAATAGCTGGCCATATTATATAGGAGTAAAAATAACCTCTAGATTTTCAATGAAGTTACTTAACAAAATTCTTTCTATGACAGAAAGATTCATTTCTCCTTTCCTCGTTTGAAAATGTTAAAGTCTGCTTGAATAATTGAAACACTGCTCAACCATTCCTATAGTTTCATTATTGAAGACTTTACCAGTGAAACAGCTGCTTAATCTTAACGATGACATATCATAATTAATGGAATTATAAAAGACTCCTTTCCTTTGATTAAAGAGTACAACATGGTCCACATTCTTTGTTGGTGTCTTCAGAGATTTCTTCTGGTATATACTTTCAAATAAAGGCCACTTTCCTCAGTACTCCCTTTAGATTCAAGCAGTATTTTACAGAAAAGTATGTACAGTATAAAACAAACTCAAATTAGTTTTATACCTCTGTGTATAGTAACCTTTGTTAAGCTGAAAATCTTCACCACTGACATATATCAAAGAATGTTTTTTTTATTTTATTTTTAAATATATGTATTATAATAAAACAGTTATAATACAACAATCGAGCAAACATCACCATACAAAAAAGATAAAACATCAATCCATCAATTCCATCAAATCGCAGAAAGATTTAAAATTGATCAATTTTAAACAACACTTAAAACTTCACCCTTACCCAATGCAGCAAGCTAATTAATAACAAAAAGCCCATTATATTTTTGCTTCCTCATTTTGATTAAAACTACAGGAGTTAAACAGAAATGTTGGCAGGAGCCTGACAGTCTTTTTTTAAAATAGCATTAATGAATTCTTGCCAGATTCTAAACACACCTGCACAGTTTCTCAGGAAAAATAAAAATCCGGTTTTAGATAATATAAGATATTGCTTTCTTATTGAATTATGGAGGGTACATTAGGCTTCTTCCAACTGAGCAGAATTAGTGGATGCACTAACAATATGGAGGGTGGTCCTGTTGATTAAAACAACAGGAGTTAAACAGGAGCTTTGCAGACTTATTTTAGAATGACATTAATGAATTCTTGTCCAATTCTAAAGATGCTCATCACAGTACCAAACAAAGATTTTTTTTTTATAGTTTTAGGTAATATATAAGATATCATTTTACTATTCACTTATGGAGTGTACATTAGAATTCTTCCAGTTGATCAAAATTAGATGATGTGCTAACAATTAGTGTTGGAAATGGTACTGAATTTATCACTGGATAATTTTTTCACATCTTGTACTACTCTAAGCAATGCTGGAAAATGATTCAGAGTAATCTTAAATATAAGGCACTATCTGAGAGATGAGCAAATATCATCAGACAAAGGCATTCATCTAAGACAGTCCCAAAACATATGATCTAGCAAAGCTGGAGCGTCATGACATTGTTCACAATTAAAGTCTAATCCCTAATACATATTAGCTTTATTTAATCTGGAAAGATGTAACTGATGTACGATTGTAAGATGAATTGCAATGTGTTTTGCAAAGACTGATGACAAATATGGGTTTTCATTTTATTTTATCCATCAGCATCACAATTCGGGGGAAGCTGTAGGTAGTGCAGATGCTGAGACTTTACCTTGGCCCTGGGGTCCTCCCATCAAGACAGGGTAATAATTTTAATACTGCATGTAACAAACACTTTGCGTAATCCAACATTTAGGGGAAACATTACAATTTGGGATGGAGCCATTGGAAATGCAGAGCTGTCTCTCCCCCTCATTCATTGGTCAATAGTCCTGTCTTCAATTCGAAAAGTAATTTCCATAAGGCTATAGGTTTCCTGTTTATGATGTGCACTGATACAGTAATTCTGGAAGCATTTATTTAACAATATTTTAGTAAAAAAAGGTTGTGTTTTACACGTTATGCGCAAATGACTAGATAACTTCAAAGTAGACTGGGTAAGTAACATATTAATAAAAATATTTTGTGTATGGAGGTATTCCTTTAAAATGACATCCAGGACCTCACCAAAACAGGACAGAGTGATAATCTAAACACTACACATAACAAATGATGACAGGCCCTTAAATACAGGTTATGCTGCAGTCGTATTGTACATTAGTTACAGTATGTTAAACTAATTTATAGGAAATACAGAATGCATTCATAATCAAATTTCCAATATACAAGTAGGGATTGAATATAGGGGCTCTGTCAGCTATATGTTTTGATTTCTATTAAGATAATTCTAATTATCCTCAAATAAATGTACCATCTGTGTGAATGAACCACTTAAAGTTGCAAAACAGTATTGTTGTATTTCAGCGAGGGTTCCTCCTCTGGCTGGTCTTCAGGTTCTTATTTTATGATTTATTTTTGTTCATTTTTCAGTCTGTTATTTAAGCTTCTGTTATTCCCAGTACCTTTGTTATGTGTCTTGTGTTTTCTGGGTAGCTCAACAAGAGGGACTGTACTTAGCCCTTTAGAGGTGGTGACATCCCACAGCCCCTTGCGATTCATTCAAAAGCACTTGGCAGTTAGTGAGTTATTCTTCTGATTTTTCTCGTGCTTTGTGATTACTGACTTTTTCACCTTACTGTTCTGTTTCTAAATTATGGGTTATGTATTGGGATTTTTGTCACTTGAAGTGTCTTGTGTTTCAGGCAACTCTTTTTTTCCCATTGTGCTCCACAGAGCTTAGTTTTTATTTACAGAGCATTTCTGGAAGATTAAAATCTTTCATTTTATAAAGATCCAGTGTTTTGCCCTTGTTACTAGCTGAATTTAATGATTTTCCCCTGTAGTGGGCATTTTGGAACTTTTGCTTCATAAAATATTGTTTCATAAAAAGTACATATCTATGCATTAGTTTAACAAGAACACTGTCAGACTTACTTTGTACCCTCATTATTTGCATATTCAACTTTAATATTGATAGGTGCCTTTCTTTGAACCAATCAGTATGTTTTTGTGTTACAATTCTACTGATTGTTTTTAAATTTCAAGAGCTTACTGGTATACAAGGTATTAATGGTAGTGCTAGATTCAGTCTCTGTTTGTGTAGTGGATCTCCTTTCAGCACATCGGCCATTTGTAGAATCTTGTCTGCCAAATGCTTCAGTATTAAATGACTTATGGGTAATGATAGAATCAAAATTTTTATGATCATTCTGTTGTCTCCAAGAAGATTTCACTATATATTTTCATTCAGCACTGAAGGGCACTATACTCCTGGATTATTTTTATAATTTTATGGAGTTATGCTTTGACCTGAAAATCAGTTAAATGTCAGAAAGGTAGTAGTGAGCCTTGTGGAAGCCACACCATCTTTTTTGATACAACCTGTGACAGGTAGTGTTAACAGTCTGTTTATCTGAACCCATATACATCATTTCACGGTTGATAAGCCAAAATTAATCTAAACAGCTTATATAGTACCAATGAAGCATAAGGCCCATGTGTTTATTGTTCTTGATTAAACCTGAACTACAAAACTAAATTGCTAATCATATATATATATCAAGACACTATATAAAATCGGTCGGGATTGTCCTTCCGTCCTGTGAGTGCAAAGCGTAGCGGTATTCTGCTTATCACAGACTTATTACTTGCGGCTTGCGGTACGAAGCGACGTGATGTGAGCAGAGTTCTGGTGTTCCCATCGTTCCCTTGCTTTTGTGCACGATGCGCTGGAAAAATTGACAAAATTATGTCTCTGGAAATAATTAATGTTGATGGAGTAAAAATGCCTCACCGTGTAGTAAATATCAGGGGAAATGGTGCTTTCTTATTCTCATCTATAGCTTATTTAGTGCATGAAACTCCATCTTTAGCGGTACAGATTCGGGCTGACATTGTACGACATGTTTTAAGTAATTGGTCAAGGTTTCAGCCATTTACAATGATGCCGTCAGGAATCTCTTATACAAATGAGCTTCAGTATCTCACTGAAATGTCAAAGTCTCAAACTTATGGTACCATTTCTGAGCTAATGGCAATGAGAGAGTTATTCCCCTATGAGTTTCAAGTATATTATTATGGAGACCTACACTCCAAGTTTGGACAGGCACTCAAGGGGATAAAAAAACTTAGGTTTTCAGGAGATGTTATGAATGGGCACTTTGATATTCTCATTCCCTACACTTACATGCCTGATGTACACATGGAGCGCACACAAATTGAGGATAAAAGTCGGTCGCCTTAAAAGGCGGGTGAGCCTATATATATATTTTGTTGCATGAGTCGCTGTCTTGCACCCCAAAAACAAGGATGGCTCTCAGTCCTTTAGCAAACCCAGCTTTATTCCACTTGAAACAGGAACAGCAGGGTTATTTATTGCAGCAGGACCTATCAGTCTCTGCTACACAGACACAGCAAACAGGCAGGGTAGGGGCCAGGTCAGTGGCCAAATTATACTGTTCCCTTCATTTATAATGTTCCTTGCATCACCCATCAGTGACAGGCACTTATAGCTCGATCTTGATCGGCTCAGAGTTGTTTCCGTGGTGCTATGCTGCGATGCTGCGAACCTGTGGTTGCCTCAGCAACAGACAAGCAGCTCTCCACAGACACAGCAAATCCGATTCAACATGTTGTCCTGTTGGGGTAGGGGGTCCCAGAAGAGTTCAGAAATCTCATAATATATACAGTATATATTGTGACTACTGGGGGCACACCAGTTCCCCAAACACCTGACACAGGCAGACACCTGGCACAAGTGTGTTCTTTCAGTTCTTCCACCTCCACTCTGGCTCCTGGAATGGAGTGAGGCTGCTCCTTTTATAGAGCACCTGGAGGTGCTCCAGGTGTCCCATGAACTTCTGTCACTGTACCAAGCCAGGGAGGCTGCCCTCTGAGGTAATGTCCAGTACAAGCTCCCTCCCCTAGTCCTTCCATCAGTAAGGTGTCCTGGCCGGGTAAGAATCCCATCACAAAATATATTTACTTTTTCCCACCCCTATATAATTTGGATTATTTTCATTGTGGCTTCCGGAACGCTCAAATCAAACAAAACAAATCAAAATATTTAAGTTGCTAGTTCTTATGCTGATACCTCACAGTTCCTGGAGACTGCATTGGAATCCTGGGCCTGGTCACTGTCTTCACAGAACTGTGCATTCTGCCTTATAGTTTTCATGCCATACCTCAAAGATGTGTAATGTTAGGTTAAATGGTGACTCTACATTTGTCTGTTGTGAATAACTGTAAATGTGTACACCGCAAGTAGCTCAAAGTGCTTTACAATATTATAGCTGAAAATATTTACAAAAGAAAATCGAAGCTAAGAACAGTTATTTATAACAGTAGAGAATGTAGATGTTCAGCTTAATTATGAACTATGATCAGTTGGCCAGTAAGGACAGAAAAATAAACACTTAGTTGGCAGGATGTTGGAGAAAATAAACCTGTGGGGTACCAAGGCCAAAAGACTGCCCAGACCAACTTGGGCATTCTACAGTCATAACCAAACGTTTTGAGAATTTGTTTTCATAAAGTTTGCTGCTTCAGTGTTTTTAGATCTTTTTGTCAGCTGTCTTTATGGTATACTGAAGTATAATTACAAGCATTTCATAAGTTTCAAAGGCTTTTATTGACAATTACATTAAGTTTATGCAAAGAGTCAATATTTGTAGTGCTGGCCCTTCTTTTTCAAGACTGCTGCAGTTCGTCAGAATTTGGGGATTTTTGTTTGTCCACCTACCTCTTGAGGATTGACCACTGGTTCTCAATGGCCATGGCCATGGACAAAAACATTTTAATGTTTTGTCCCCTGAACCACTTAGTTATCACTTTTGCCTTATGGCATAGTGCTCCATCATGCGGGAAAAGGCATTGTTCATCACCAAACTGTTCTTAGGTGGTTCGAAGAAGTTGCTTTCGGAGTATGTTTTGGTATCATTCTTCATTCATGGCTGTGTTCTTAGGCAAAATTGTGAGTGAGCCCACTCGTTTGGCTGAAAAGCAACCCAAAACATGAATGGTCTCAGGATGCTTTACTGTTGGCATGACATAGGACTGATGGCAGCACTCACCTTTTCTTTTTTCCGGATGCCCCAAACAATTGGAAAGGGGATTCATGACTGAAAATAACTTTACCCCAGTCCTCAGCAGTCCAGTCCCTGTACCTTTTGCAGAATATCAGTCTGTCCCTGATGTTTTCCTTGGAGAGAAGTGGCTTCTTTGCTGCCCTTCTTGACACCAGGCCATCCTCCAAAAGTCTTTGCCTCACTGTGCGTGCAGATGCACTCACACCTGCCTGCTGCCATTTTGGAGCAAGCTCTGCACTGGTGGTGCCCCAATCCTGCGTTCATTCATTTTCATGGCAAAGAGGGACTTTGCAATTAAATGCAATTCATCTGATCACTCTTCATAACATTCTGGAGTATATGCAAATTGCCATCATAAAAACTGAGGCAACAAACTGTGAAAATTAATATTTGTGTCATTCTCAAAACTTTTGACCACGACTGTACAGTCAGTGAATGTGTCACCATTAACAGGATATACTCTTGTGGAGCTCTCTTCATCTTTGCAGCAGCATAATTAGTCTAAGGGTGTGGTGGCACAGAGCATCACCTCTGAGTACTGGAAAAAAAAAACAAAAAAACAGAAAACACTCAAAAGCAGCGATTGGTGACCGGCCTATAAAACAGCAAATAGAATTGAGTTTAATAAAAATAATCAATTTTCTCCTCCCCTCAGTATAAAGCAATGCTAGTAGCGCTCGTAATTTCTTAAGTGATCATGAAACCATTTTAAAGAGGTGCATTTTTAGCAGTTTTTTTAAGTATTCAACTGTGCTGGCCTGGTGCATCTCTATCAGTAAAGTTCCAGATTGTTGGTGTGCAGAAACAGAAATCAGCCTCATCAATTCTTTTATGTTTCACTCTCAGTATAATGAGAACGTTGGTGTGTTTCTAAAATTTAGGGTTGCCAGATTAGAAAATTAGAACTATGGGACACTCTTAAAATCTCTCTCTATATTATTATATATATAAATTTATACATGCCCACTACACACCCAGACCAATATATTATATAAAAGTAGAGACATAAGTTTTTTAAGGATTTTAATGCGTTATGAAGAAAGCAAAAGTAAAATAATTTGAAAATTATTTAATACAAGCTAAAAAAAAATCTGTAGAAGTGAAATCATTTGAAAATATTTATTTAATACACACAACAGAGAAATATTATTATTTAATACAGGCAGTTAGAAACAAAGTGGGCCTTGTCAAGTAGTAACAACACATTTTGTTGACCCCCGTATGTTACAATGCTGATACAGAACTGCAGAGCAGTGCGGCTGGAGAGCAAAACGGTGAGAGTGTCGCCGTCCTCAGACAACCACAGCAACTGAACAAGTTGCAGACAGGCAGCAAACACTTGTTTCCTCATTACATTTGGGTTATTTTCATCAAGAGAATCTGAGAAAAGAAAGTATAAATACTTATAAAGTTACAACTAAGTACTGTAAGAAGGTAGTAAAAATATATTTTTATTATGAAATTTGAAAATGAACTAAATACAGGACATTTGGGTGTCCCTGAAAGGTCAGCGGGACAAGGACAGGACAGGGGACAAAATGATCAAATATGGGACATGTTCCGTATATATAAGGGACGTCTGACAACCCTACTAAAATTAAAATTCCGAATGTAGGTGAATAAGCACTGTAAAACACGAGAAGCTGCTACATTGTATAGGGCCTTAAATACAATTAAAAGTATTTTAAAGTCAATCCTAAAGGACACAGGCAGCCAATATAATGATGCTAAGACTGGTGAGTGTTGCTCAGATTTTCTCTTTTAAAATTTCCGCTGCTGCATTTTGGAGTTACTGCCGCTGATTTTGTTTGGTAATCCTGATTGGAGTGCACAGCAATAATCTAGAGGGCTAAAGACAAAAGCACGCATTGGCTTGTCAGCACTTTGCAGTGATATAAAAGATCAAAGTTGTGCAATTTTTCTTAAGTGAGAGAGTGCAGTTTTAGTAATATGCTTAATGTGTAGTTTGAAGTTTAGTGCTGAATTGTATTTGTAAAGACAGATGGACTAATTAACTTCTAGGGTCCTTGCTTTTTTTGTTTGCTGCCCATAATTAAAATTTCACTTTTTTCCTTGTTAAGTTTAATGAAATTATTTCTCATCCATTCTATGACGGTGGTAAGACACTGGGTCAGAGGAGTTACAGCCTAAGAGTCATTTGGTGCTATTGATAAATAAATCTGTGTATTGTCTGAATAACTGATAATTCACTTTATGTTTTAATATGATCGATCCTAATGTGAGTGTGTAGATTGAGAATAATAAAGGGCCCAATATTTATCCCCATTCATAATATCACAGATCTCTGACATATAATCACCACAACTGACAAAGAATTTTCTTCCTGTAATATAAGAGTGAAATCAACTCAAGGCACCGCCACAAAATCCAACCCATTGTCTAAGGTGGTCAGTATGAATGCTGTTGTCAGTGGTGTTAGATGCTGCCCTCAATTCAAGAACTGATAGATTATTTGAATCAGCATTAAGATGTAAGTCATTGACTACTATAAACAGTGCAGTTTCCATTCAATGATTAGGTCTGAGGCCTGACTGATATTAACTGAGGACTACCACCTAAAGGCCTGATTTGTGCCTTCTACAAAGTGGGCATGGAAAATAGAGTCACAGTTAGGTTAGGTTGGTCTGAATGTAAACTAGTCCACATTTAGAGTGCTCATGATGAGATCTGTGGAACATCATTTTTTGTCTTAGTTGTTATTTTACACTGAACAATTGTGTAGTTTCCACTTTTATAGCTTTTGATTTGCTTACCTGAAGCATTCATTGACATTCCTTTCAGCCACCAGAATAATTTGAGTATACTGAGTGAAAATGACTTTCAGTAACTGGCACCCTATCCTGGGATTGTTTCCTGTGTCGCACCCAATAATTGCTAAGATAGATGCCAGCATCCCTGTGACCCTGCTCAGGATAAACAGATTTGGAAATGGGCGGATGAATGACTTTCCTTATAAGAATTAAAGTGGATCACATAGAATGAGATAAACCCTAATCAAAATTAACTGCTCAATCGGTTACTTATTTTCTGCCCTCGGCTTGATCCAGTTTAGAATAACGTGAATCCTGAACACATCTCAGCGATAACAAATGTAAGACAAGAACAAGTCCTGAACAGCACTCTTGCTTATAGGAGAGCACATACTGTACACCAAGTAGGGCCTTTAGCCACAAATACTACAGCCCACCACAAAAGTGACAAGACAGCTATAGTTTACAATCTACCTAACGTCGAGGCTTCATTAAACAACCCAAATATTGCATCTACTTAAGTAGATGAAATGACAGGCGTCTGATAGATGATTACATTTTTGGTATGATTTGAGGACACAAATAGGGAAGGAGATCTTCTGTGTTGCACCATTAAGGGACACATATGTAACATTTATACCCACACCCTACGAGTGCTTGTTTCAACACTGATCACAATACAACTCACAAAGCAGCCCGAGTTTAAAATACAAGGTAAATCGAGCAGTTTACCAAATGTGAATAATAAAACTGACCATTATAAAGTCCCCCTCCCCCGGTTTATATATAGGTTTGCAATTATCACTTCTCCCCCTTCCTAAATTCTCAACTTTTGAATGCCTGGCAATTAATTGCAAGCATCCACTTTTTATAACAATACTTCTTATTTACCGACCACCAAAACAACACCCTGATTTAATTACGGAAATGAATTAGCTGCTCTCATCTTTCTGTACAACATCATCAAATGTACTGATTCTTGGAGATCTGAACATTCATGTGGACAAACCCTCTAATTATTCTGCTGCCCAGCTCTTAGAGCTCCTGGACTGCCTAAATCTGAGGCAACTTGTCGAGGTCCCCACTCACAAGAAGGGCCATATCCTCGATTTAGTCATTACTGACTCAGTCCTCATCTCTGACCTCCAAGTACTTGATCTGGGTGTTTCCGATCACAAAATTGTTTCAATAGATTTACCCACATTTTCAATAAACCACAACACTGCATCTGCTTCAGGAGCCTGAAAAAAATAAATTCGACTGATTTAAATGCTGACATTAAGAACTTCTCTATTGCTCCACACCTTTCTTCTGTCAATGAATTAGTCAATTATTACAACAATGGGCTCCAGAACATCCTTGAGACCCATGCCCCAGTGGTCAATCACAAGTGGTCTCTTTTATAAAATCTGCCCCGTGGTTTACAAGTGAGCTTCGACAGATGAAAGCAGCTGGGCGACCCCTCGAGCGACGTTTTGTTGCAACCAGTTTAACCGTCCACAAATTAGCTTATAGGGAACACCAAAAAAACTACTCCAGAGCACTGACCACTGCCAGATCCCAATACTATTCAAATTTAATCAACAACAGTCCTGGAAACTCCAAACAAACTTTTTCCATGATAAATCATTTACTCAATCCTCATAGACATCATCCGCTCCTCATTGTCTGTCTCCAGCCCTCCATCACTGGATGTTTCTACAACAAAGCCAATGGGCTGCCTTTCCCACTTCCTCTGTACCACAGTTAAAGAAGAAGAGGGCATCATACAGGAGATGAGGCCTTCAACGTGTTCATTGGACCCTTTTCCTACTCCTCTGGTAAAAGCTAATTTATCAGATATAAGCCCTCTTATTGCTGATATCATTAATCACTCTCTCCAGAGCAGCTCAGTCCCACTGGCCTTGAAAACCACAAAAATTAGACCTCATTTAAAAAAATCCTCTTTGGATCCTCAAGTGATAGCAAACTATTGTCCGATCTCCAACCTTCCATTTTTTGTCTAAGGTTCTGGAAAAGGTTGTTTTGGTTCAGCTTCAGGATCACCTCAAAAAATTTCAATCTGTTTGAAAAATTTCAATTTGGTTTCCGAACTTCTCACAGTACAGAGACAGCCCTGGTCAGAGTCACCAATGACCTCCTGATGGCTGCTGACCAGGGCTTTCCATCACTCCTTATCCTCCTGGACCTCACAGCTGCATTAGATACAGTAGATCTTAATATTCTCCTTCATCATCTTCACTATATAATTGGACTTTCTGGTATTGCTTTGGAGTGGTTCGAGTCCTATCTTACAGATAGGGGTGAGTATGTGGCCTTGGAGGATGCTAAATCTTGTACCCACACTGTCACCTGTGGGGTCCCACAAGGATCACTCCTTGAGCCGAACCTTTTTAATATCTATATGCTACCCCTGGGTCACATCATCTGCAAGCATGGAGTTTCATTCCATTGCAATGCTGATGATACGCAGCTCTACAGTATGTGAGACTGGTTTCGATTTCTACACCTCCATCAACTCTTTCCTCTTGCTTGGATGAGACTGAGGCCTGGATGTCCAAGAACTTTCTTAAGCTGAACAGCATTAAAACTGAAGCTGTTTTAATTAGCACAAAGCCCCCCCAACAACCCCCCCATCAACTTCGTTCCTCTTTAAATTGTATTTCCTTTTCTGACCGTACCTTCCTCACAGGTGGCACAGTGGTAGTGCTGCTGCTTTGCAGTAAAGAGATTGTGGGTTCGCTTCATGGGTCCTCCCTGTGTGAAGAGTACTTTGAGTAGTGAGAAAAGTGCTATATAAATGTAAAGAATTATTATTATTATTATTATTACCCTCTCACCTTCTGTTACAAATCTGGGTATCAAGTTAGACTCCCATCTGTCATTTGATACACATGTCCATCACCTTTGTAAAATTGCATTCCTTCATCTCCGAAACATATCCAAACTCCATCCCTACTTCTCCCTCTGTGTTGCTGAAAAGTTGGTTCATGCCTTTGTCTCATCCAGACTTGATTATTGTAATGCACTCTTCATCGGGATCCCCAGCAAGAGCCTCTGAAAGCTCCAAAAATTCAAAATAGTGCTGCAAGAATCCTGATGAGGGTGCTGAAATATGAACACATTTCACCAATCCTTCGGTCACTTCATTGGCTCCCTTATCCATCTCCGCATCAAATACAAACTTTGTTTACTCAACAGTGTATCCATGGAAATGCTCCACAATATCTTAAGGAACTCCTTATACTACAATCCACTACAAGAAACCTCCATTTTGCAAATACCTACCGCCTTCGCCCCCTGTGACCAAACTTTGTACAATGGGTGACCGAGTCTTTGCAGCTACTGCTCCACGGCTCTGGAATGCCCTACCAGAAAGCCTGAGAAGACAGCAGATTGTGGGCTGTTTTAAAAAAACAGCTAAAGACATTTCTATTTAGGAAAGCTTATTAACAAGAATGTAACAATTATTGTCGTTTTATCTCTGTTTTATCTTGCTTTGCCTTTGTCTAAACTTTTTTATGTAGCACTTTGAGATTTACTACTAATGTAAAGTGCCCTATAAATAAAATGCATTATTTTCATTATTATTGATATAGTATGCTGCATGGAAGGCCCAGTGGTAGAACTCCTGCCCTACAACAAAGAGACTGGGGTTCACATCCTGGTTCTTCCTGTGTAGAGATTGCATGTTCTCCCTGTGTCTGGATGGAATCCCTTGGGGTGCTCCGTGTTCTTCCCACAGTCCAAAGACATGCAGTTTGGGTGAATTGGGAATGCTAAATTGGCACTAGTGTATATGTGTTTGTGTGTCTGTGTGTTTATTCTGCAATGAATCCAGGGACTGTGCCTGCCATATCCTTGCCCAGATTGGCTCAGGGTTCCCTGCAACCCTGTTTAGGGTTTAGGAAATGAATGGATGGGTCATGCTGTACCTCCATTTGCCTACATTTTAACACTCATGGTCAGACAAAAAGGCTTAAAATCTGAAACAAACCTGAGAAAAATCACTACCTTAGATCTAGAAACTCAGAGTCAGTTGACAAATGAGTGAGGGCCTGGAGCTTGCTTGAAAGTAGGCATGGGTTCAAGAAACCAAATATCCATTTAAATAAAATGGACTCGAGTAAAAAAAAAAAAAATGAATATTTGAGTATCTAAAACAAAGTTTCATTAAGAGTGTGTAGCTGCGCAACGGCAAAATGCAGGTGATATTTTAATGAAAGGCGAACTGCAAATATCTGAACTATGTTCATTTTGACTGACATGCCTTCCAACACTTTAGAAGTGACAGCTGGGTTATGCCTGTTTACAGTGAAACAGATTATTTCTCAATTGCAATTTATAAATCTTCTTGACAGATAGATCTTGACATTTATTTACCAGATTCTGGGCAATTTACAAAGGAAATCTAAATGGCATTAATATATCTTTGCTTTTGTTATCCATTAGTTAAAATATTAAAAGAATAGTTTCATAACAATACAGCTTCAAACAAAAATATTTCTGCATAACTTGCCTTTAAGACATTTCACCCTTGAACTGGTTATGAGCAATTCAGATTAGATTTCAAGTAATGCTTCTTTCTTGTGTATAAGTTCTGTGGCAGAATTATAGTCTACTTCTTTATTGGCATTTCAAGTCCAGTATGCAGCAGATTACAGGCTTAACGTGTATCGCAGAGGTCGAAATTCTAAGTCTTAAGGCATAAGAATCAGTGCCGACTGCTTATCAGTTCATCTGATCCTGCTGCAGCAGTTTTTTCTTGCACACTTCAGGAGATGCTCATGTCTTTGGATGCTGTGCAAAAGACAGGGTACATTTTAATGGCAAGGGTTTTAATGACATTCTTTTCTGGATTGCTGTGTTTTTGGCTTTGGCTAATTGTCTCCTTTTGTTAGATTTTGTGGCCAGTTCTGCAGTTTTTAATCTCTCTGCGACTGTAGCTGGCTGTACTTCTTGCTAATTTCCTTATTCTCTGAAAAATTCAGAAAATGTGTGTTAACTGCAAAAGCAGTTCAAAGCTCCTGCTCTGCTGCCTGATATGAATCTTCTTGTGAAGACACCTGCAAGAGACCTATTGTGTTCAATAAAATATTTTGTTTTCAAGGAGCAGTTTGTATTTTTGTGGGCTATTAGTAAGCTATTAGTGATGATGCACAAATCAAGAATGTCTGATCTGTCTGTAGCATTACGACATAAGACCCTTTCTTCTTTTAGTTGCATTCTGCTAATGTCCAAGAAGCAAACAAGTTACCCACTTGAGGGTATGACTTCATCATTATAGCTTTGTATTTCTTTTTGGCTGGGTGGTAATTTTAGAACAGAAAAAAGAAAGATACTTCCTTTCATCCATTGAACTTCAAATCTGTTCAACGGCATTGGGTCCCAGCAGCTTTGGTAGCAAAGTGAAAGACGCTAAATAGGCAAATTGTTGAAAGTATAGGGAAGGTTGGGATCAATTTCAAAAATGTTATTGTTAATGTACAATTAAAGTAGCACATTTACTGGTGCCCTGCAGTGGGCTGGCGCCCTGCCTGGGGTTTGTTCCTGCCTTGCGCCTTGTGTTGGCTGGGATTGGCTCCAGCAGACCCCCGTGACCCTGTGTTAGGATATAGCAGGTTGGACAATGACTAACTGACTGACTGACATTTACTGGAGAATAAAATTTCAATCTTCTTAAATAATATGCTATCGTGGCTATTTGTTTGTCTGTCCAGGATTTGAAATCACCTGTAGCTCCCAAACCATTTTGGTTTATATTATTACTTATATGTCATGGCAGTGCTAGCAATGTCTATAGAACAAGCACTAGATGTATTCATCAGCTGTAAACTTTTAGCTATTATTAAAAGACCTAAATCCATTCTTTTGTTTAACTAAGATGACAAGACCATAATAAAGGCTCTCAAAGCTGTAAAAGAAAATTAATAAAAACAGAACTTTGCCATGGGCAATAGCACTCTTAATGAAACAATGTAGAACTAATTGAGAAGTTATTAACCACATGATATATACTTGGTCTGGGTACTGAATAATTAAAAAGTGACACCGGGTAAATGGACTTAAAGTTGATCTTTAAATGTCAAATAACTCTTGTCAGGGAATTGGTAGGTGAGTTGAACATTTTAAGAGCCTTCTGGGTTGGTTTCAACAAATTTAGCCTCCAGAACATAAAGTTAAAGGATTTAAGTCATCTATGTACTATAGTAGAAATAACACAGGAATTAGGCTAATTTGAAATCCTTAAAGTATTAGTACATTTAGTAGACAATTCCAGTCAAAACTGATCATCAATTTCAGCATGCATATTATGAAGAGAACAGTACAGAACAAGAACTTGAACCTTTATACTAAGACACATCATTATACCCTGTTCCTATGCATAGCTGCATTAACAGTGGAACGACCACATTGTCATTATCATTTCATTCAATTTATTATACTTATTCTTACTTTTGCATATATCATAATTACCAAAATAGTATTACTAAAAGACATAAAAACATAACATTGAAACAGCATACAATATATGCGTATAAGAAATGCGTATGGGCATGGTGTTTTCCCAATTGCACATTCCAACAGTTCTAGTTCAGGCACATTCTGCAATGGTTCACTCTGCAGGGAAACAAAGGCAGTTTTAGGTGAATCCAAAATGTCTGAATTTGTGACAATGCAGGCACTACAAGGCAGGCCAAGTGTCACTACTGACTTATTAATGGACAATCAAAACAATTATTACAGTTAATTTGAAGGTAACCGAGAAATTAGTGTAAGCAGCAGCTCTAACAAGAGTAAGCTGAGTTAAAACAGCCTATTAATGCTGAAACTTTTGGGGCTTCTCTCAGAGTTCAGAGTTTGGATGCACAATATCTTAAAAGCTCTTCTTTCTACACTGGTTTTATTTACCCTTGAAATTTTGAAAAAGATACACGTCACGTGAGCTGGAGTATAGGCATAAAATGGGTCTGTAAAGAAAAGAGGGGCTAAATCATTTAGGACTGTATATGTAACAAGCAGCATTTAAAATCAGCTATAAACTTAATTAGGAACTAGTGAAATAATTTAAGAAATTTAGTTGTATGGATATACATCACAGCTCTAGTTGTAAGACTTGTTTCTGTTTTTAGAATTATCTGTAAAGTAAAGTTTGAATGACCTGACAATAATGCATTACAATAATCAATCCTTATTGAAGTAAATGAATTCACTTTTCAAGATTTTGCATCTTTAGAAACTGCCATATGTATCAACTGAAAAAAAAAATCATGTTTTGGAAACCTCAAAAATGTGAAAAGATGACACCAACATTTTGGATTGATTCATCCAAATTTCAAAACTGGCCTTTTGAATTACATTAACATTTAATTACTTGACAGAATAAATCACTTTTATCCAAAGTGATTTACAAAAAAAGGTAAACATAATTGAGTAACATTTAGGCTAGGGCCTGTGTATTCAGCAAGTGCAGTAGGGCAGGTAACAAAAGATCATTGCCACAAGTGAAAAAGATGTAATAATTAATAAATATACAATCATGGATCACAATTAATAAAGGAATTAAACTTAGTCTATCAACAAATTGAACAGCAATATAAGTTTTTACTCCTTATCAATAAGACACATATTCACAGAACAGCTAGGTTTTCAGTTGCTTCTTAAATACATTGAGGGAGTCAGCAGTGCGGATGGAGGTGGGCAGCCCACTCCACCAACAAGGAACTACAAAGGAAAAGAGTCTGGATTGAGACTTGATACCATGCAGAGGCAGCATCACCAGACGCTGTTCCCTGGCATACCTGAGTGGGCAAAAAGGAGTATAGGACTTCACCAGTATCTCCATATACTCAGGTTGTGACCCATTGACTACTCTGTAGGTCAGCATCAAGGATGTGAACTTAATGCATGCTACTACAGGGAGCCAATGTAGCAACCTGAAGAGAGGAGTGACATGTGCCCACCTTGACTGGTTAAATACAAGACGGGCCAAAACATCCTGGACCACCTACAAAGCCTGGACCAGAAATTGTGCTGCATATTCTGGTCTGATCATGCAGATGTTGTACAGCATGAACCTGCTGCAGAAATGTGGTCAGAAAAAGATGTTCATCAGTCAGCACCTTATGGTTGCATACTGACTTGGCAGATTTTAGCAACAGTGAGCCAAGCTGTAGAGACATTGGGAGTTGACCAGACCGGCTGGCTGGAATCACAAGAAACTTGGTTTTTGCCAGGTTGACCTGTAGGTGGTGGTCCTTCATTCAGATTGAGATAACAGTAAGTCATGCAGAGACTCTAGCTGATACCATGTTGTCCTCTGGAGGGAATGACAAGTACAGCTATGTATCATCCGCAGAGCACTGATAAGAAAAGCCATGGGATTGGATGATGGAGCCCATGGAGCAAGGTGGTGGACAGAGAGAGAAGTAGATGATTAACAATTTGTTATTCGGTATTAGTATCCACTAAAAGAACTGTCTTTTTATTTTAATCATTAGTCATTTACTCTTTTCAAACTGTAAACCATTAATTTATTAACAGCTAGGTCCACATCAGCATATAAAGGAAAGTTAATACATGTTTCAAATTAACATCTGCTGATGATATATATATATATATATATATATATATATATATAGTGAAAGCCACAGGGACGTACAGCTCCCCAAACCTGGACACAGACAGGCACAGAGACACAAGACCAAAAGCAGCACACAGTTTATTTCCTTGTGGGGCAGCTGTATTTCCCGCGCCCCACTTCAGAGCACAGTACACAACAAACAATCAACAGTACTACTCAGTCCCTTCTCTTTCTTCTTCTTTCTTTCAATCTTTTTTTCTTCTCTGCCGCCTCCCCTCCTCTCAACGCAAGCTTTGTCTACCACCTCCCAACTCTAGCTCTTGACTTCTGGCAGCCTGCCCATTTTTTTAGGGCATCCAGAAGGACTCCAGGTGCCCAACGAGCTTCTTCCACCCACACTTCTGGGTGTGATGGAAGTGTGGCCAAATAGGGCCCTGAAAACGCAAGTGCTGAATCCTTAGGCACACCATGTCTTACTGCATTCAGGAAAGAAGAGTACTATTTTCAGATTTTGCATGTATTGAAAACGATATGATAAAGTATGAAGTAAATCAACTAAAAAAGGCCAAGGGGAGTAAGTGTCTGAAAGACCAAATAAATCAAGCCTATGCAGAAGAAGTGAAAATGCATAATAATGATGGTATATTTTGTTTAGAAGCGATTATAATATTGTGCATAAAATAAGCTAACATTCTTCCTGTGCTGTGATTGGGGAGAAAGCCTGAGTAAAATTTCTAATGAAGTTTGGATTTTTTAAGGTAATTAAAATTGCCTGATTGTAAAAAACTTTAGAAAAAAAAGGTAAGTAGCAAACTGAATGAGGATTGTTACGAAAACCTGGACGTCAATCTGATTTTTATATAGAGGTTTAACAAACAGTTGTGTCACTTTTGCCACCGTATTAAACAGGGAAGCATTTTTCCCTGGGATCATTTTGCATGTTCAGAGATTGCTTGATACTTTTCAAGTTCTTGGGTAGATAGAGTCCAAGAATGGATCTGTTACATATGAGCCTGTGCCCCACTTGTTGACTTTACCTGACAGAAACATCCAAACTAAAACTGATAGAGTGCAGAATGACACTGTACATAATTATTTATATTCTAAAGATGGGTAGTAGGCATCATTTTATGAATAAAATGTAAAAATTCTTGGTCTCTCATCAGTTAACATTTAGTAGGACAATAGGCGCAAAAGGCAACATAATGTGATATAGTGCTATTAGATCTGGATCATGTAATATATTAGAAGTCATCCTATCAACGTTGCTAATATCAAGTGGAATTATTTTCTAATATTTCATGATTTCATATTTATCAGGTTGTCTTTTTACAATTAAGGGTTATTAATATTTTCATCTCCTAATCTGAAATTGTAATATAAATGTGCTTTTAGATGACTTTCCTATTATATTTGATAGTTTCTGTCCATGTAGATTGATAATCTCTCAGCTTTGTTGGTCTTAATTTAAACTGTAATTTACAGCATTATAATTTAAGACAAAGTGTATCCCCAATAAACCATGGTGAATCATTTTTAATTTTATGCGCTTGGCTTTTAGAAAAGCAATCTTGGCAAAAGCTTGATTATTATATGAGTAATAGGCTCAGTTTTGTTTTTTGTTTTTTTGTTTTTTAAATAATGTCATATGTCTTGAAATACTGTTATTTGAATGTGCCTAAATATTTGGTTTTATACTAGGTATTCATTAGTAAAGGAAGGGAGAAATCAAAGGTCATCAAATAATGATCTGAAATGATTTCAGTAATGAAAGAAATGATTACTGAACATTGAAATCACCACGAATACCTCTAAATTATGAATAAGAAAGTGTGCTGGACCATTCACAAGTTAATGAAATCCCACACAGTCAATCAGGGAGAGAAATGTCTGGCTAAGGGTGTCCATTTTCACATTTATGTGAATATTAAAGTCAGTCAATAAGATTATCATAATTAATAGCTAATATGGGTTAAAGGGGGTGGCACGGTGGCGCAGTGGGTAGCGCTGCTGCCTCGCAGTTGGGAGATCGGGGGACCTGGGTTCGATTCCCGGGTCCTCCCTGCGTGGAGTTTGCATGTTCTCCCCGTGTCTGCATGGGTTTCCTCCGGGCACTCCGGTTTCCTCCCACAGTCCAAAGACATGCAGATTAGGTGGATTGGCGATTCTACAAATTGGCCCTAGTGTGTGCTTGGTGTGTGGGTGTGTTTGTGTGTGTCCTGCGGTGGGTTGGCACCCTGCCCAGGATTGTTTCCTGCCTTGTGCCCTGTGTTGGCTGGGATTGGCTCCAGCAGACCCCCGTGACCCTGTGTTTGGATTCAGCGGGTTGGAAAATGGATGGATGGATGGGTTAAAGGTTACAAACCTGAACTAAGAATATAGGAACACAACTAAGATGAACTGTCATCATTGCTAAAGAGATTAGAAAGACAATAGCCAATAATCAGGTGGGATTTATTTCATTAAATGTGAAATTATCTTTTTCCAAACCAGTCAAAACACGAAGCAAAATCCAAACTTAAGAAGTATTATTTAGATTAGTTTGAAAGACATTTCTAATGTTCAGACACTGTTCAGTGTGAGTGTCAGTCTTATATATCACAGTTGACTTAATGGTATTGCCTAAACAGAATGTGCATGATATGCCATAAAAAACACATACACAATTTTGACAAAAAGCAATAAAATATTTTCAAATATTTAATTAAAACATACCAAAAATGAACAAAATGAATTAAACAAATGTCTAATGTGTCCCTGACAATAATCACCAAGAGGATTGTAATTCATAATATAATTATACTTACTACCTAGTTTTTGGACTTCAAAGAATGCCATATTATTTATACATTTTGTGGTGTTTAAAATAAATTATTAAACATTTTTAAAACCCAAGTCAGACTCCAGAGCCTCTGCTGCTTCATGAACCTGAAGCATTACAAGAAGCTTCAATTAATGGAATGCTATTTGTTTGTTTGTCTGAGGTTTTTAATATGTACAAAATAATTTGAACAGGAACTTCCACTGGAAAAATTTACTTTAATTCAAATTAATGTTTCTGTACATTATTTATAATTTTACTTGTATATGATTATGATTTTGTAGCAAAAAGTTGTTTTTTAAATGTCATTATATAGCGACTATGGGTATAAACAAAACAAAAAATAAATATGTGATAATAAAAAGTTTGGAATCAACTGTCATACAGGTCACAGATCTAGAGCCTTGATGACATTCTAAATAATGACTATGAAGTTTTGTCACCATATTTTTAATAAGAGCTGTCCTATAGTCATGATGCATATCAGTCCAGGCCTTTGAAAAAAAAATGTTCCTATCACGTCCAGAGCCTACGCTATTTAATGAAGTCCATGTCTGTAATCAACAGTGAGAGACTACATCTTTGTTATATACAGTAATCTTGGATAAAGGGTTAGACATAATTCATATCCAACTTTCTCTATAAGCATATATGCCTAAGTGATATGAAATGCATCTTTAAAACCTCTGATTGCTGAAAGCAAACATCATTAGCACCGACATGTACCATCAAGACAGTGACCTCACTCGGTCAACAACATCTTTAATGTAAGAAACCCCGGTTCCTTGATTATTTAACATATCACTACTGGATATTCAAAGTTCTAAATTCTACAATCTGAACTGTAATCAAGTTGATGTTTATTACACACAGTATAGCAAGAATCTTACTTGTATGTGTTATGATTTGATTTGGTGGGCATTTTTGTCATTTTGTCTGTTATGCAATAATTATTGCTGATTATTTTGTTGATATTAATATACTGTTGATTAATTTTTGTTTCATTATTTTGTTTATATTTTTGGCCACCATTTCAGTTCACAAAATTGCAAACCATTTCATGCATGAAATGCCAAATTGTTGATAGTAACGTTGACGGTTGTCAACACCTGGAAATGACACATTGTGATATCTTCAACCAGGACAGTTAAAGGGAGTGCTACACCTTACATCCAAGTTTCTGGATTTCTTAAACAAATCTTTCATGGTGTTAGGAGGGTGATTCAAAGTGACTTACGGGCTAAGAATCTTAGCGTGTTTTTGAAATTGACTTCTGGTTAATGTTCAGGGCTTTGGTGGTTTTATTCTTGTGATTTTCCCAATTTTAACTTCAGCCCATTTAAGATTCATTTTTTTTTTGTGTAGACCTAACAGCCTGGGGTGGCACAGTGGCGCAGTGGTAGCGCTGCTACCTTGCAGTTAGGAGACCTGGGTTCACTTCCCGGGTCCTCCCTGCGTGGAGTTTGCATGTTCTCCCCATGTCTGTGTGGGTCTCCTCCCACAGTCCAAAGACATCCAGGTTAGGTGGATTGGTGATTCTAAATTAGCGCTTGGTGTATGTGTGCCCTGCAGTGGGTTGGCACCCTGCCTGGGATTGGTTCCTGCCTTGCGCCCTGTGTTGGCTGGGATTGGCTGCAGCAGACCCCCATGACCCTGTGTTCGGATTCAGCAGGTTGGAAAATGGATGGACCTAACAGCATTTCCCTGGTCCATTTATCCTTGTTTTTCTTTCTTGCATCTTCTGTTTTGTTCTTGCTGGTAGTAGAGCAAGTCTCCTAAGGACTTGTTATAGTTGCATGTCAGGTCATAATATAACTAAGTTCAACATCAGACACTAATTACAACACCAAACAGTAAATATGACATCAGGTAATTAAAAATGTCAGAGTCATTAGCTGCTCTTCAGTAGTCTTATATCCTGGGGGTACAAATTGTTCTTGAACTTTGCAATGCGAGAGGTAATGGTCCTATACAATTTGCCAGAGTATTGAAGGCAGAAAGGTATCTGTGCAGGAAAGCAGAAATGTTTAACAATACGTTTAGTCTTTCTAAGGTAATGTGATAGAGTCACCAACGATGAATGTTTTATTTTCAGCATCGCCAGTCATGATGCAAAGTGTTAAATATCCATTTTGGGACTGAACCGGCGACCTGGATGACAAATGTTTCATTTTTGAGGATTTATAACAACCCACTAATCCAGTGGTTGGCGTATTGGTGCTCCTTTTTTTGGCCACTCAGCACCTCTGGTTTGGCTGGTGAACCTGAGGTAGAATCAAAAGTAGCTGAATGATCTAAAGAAAGTAAGGCAGCCCATTTTTTTTTTCCTTGCTCTAAAGCCCTCCAATCTGCAATTATAAACACTCCAAAACATTCTTGGGTAGCAGATCTGTCTGTAATGTCAGTAACAGTAAGAGTGGGAGTAATCTGAACATACCATATAAAATATATAACACGTGTGAGCTAAGAAAGAGTGAAGAAACTTTTAAACTTGCATCCTTCCTTCACTGTGTAATGGATACACAAACCATTTATAAAGTGTCGACACAACAAACTGTTGTGAGAGCTGAGAGAATTTTTAGCAGGAAAATTATTCATATTACAAGTTTATAAGTAAAGATTTAGAGAATTTACTGTACATATTGAAGTAAATTGAAAGGCCACCATAATAAAGTCTTAATTCTGTAAATCTGGAAAGCAGAAAAGACTAACCCATAAATGCAGCTAGGTAATTCCACAGATGCCTTTTGACTCGATGAGTGGCACTGGATCCTGCAGCCATTCAGTTACAGTAAATGTATTAAAGTCACAATAGAAACATAAGTAATTCCTCACAATAATGATCCATTTTTGACCAGATCTATTCATCCATCCATCCATTTTCCAACTCGCTGAATCCGAACACAGGGGTCTGCTGGAGCCAATCCCAGCCAACACAGGGCACAAGGCAGGAACCAATCCCGGGCAGGGTGCCAACCCACCGCAGGACACACACAAACACACACTAGGGACAATTTAGAATCGCCAATCCACCTAACCTGCATGTCTTTGGACTGTGGGAAGAAACAGGAGCACCTGGAGGAAACCCAGGCATACACGGGGAGAACATGCAGATTCCACACAGGGAGGACCCGGGCAGCAAACCCAGGTCTCCTTACTGGGAGGCAGCAGCACTACCACTGCACCACCATCCTGCCTGACCAGATCTAAATGAATATAAATAATCCAAGGAACTATATCCTAAAAATTAGTGGCAAAGGACTCTAAAAGTAGACCTTCTGGAAGACTGCAGCACTTTAAAATGGAAACATGTAATGTAGCTATTTTTAAAATAGGTTCTTTATAAAAGTTACAGCGGTACATTTTGGAAATTGGTTGCCAGCAGATTTGATGTGGGAATTAGCAAAGTGCTTTTTTTCTTTTGTTTTGAACACTTAGTTAATACAATGTATTGGAGCAATTACTTTGTAAAGCTGTCCGTTTGAGCTCTCTGTGAGGTTTTAACATCTTGTTTTAATTCTCTTTTTTTATAACAAATGTAAATGGGGAAGATCTGATAGACTAAATAGTATGAGTTATTGTTGCTTTTCCCTAATCAGTGACATTAATTGTAATGCTAAATAAAGAAATGTTAAACAATAGCCTTCTTCAGTAAGTGGGATACAGAAGGTGGCACCAGGCTATAGGCTGACATGCTGGATGATTCAGTCTGTGTCACCATTTCTAACTCTCTCATAATAGAAGCTACCATGTTTCATCACATCTAATCTTCAGATATGCAGACACAGATCCTCTACTGTGGGTGCATGTTGCTCAGATCTTATAAGTGCATAAAGTACTTTCAGAACCTTAATGTTAGTATATTTTACTTAGTTTTACTTAGCTTCTTGAATGTTATGCAGTGTGTGGACCAGTGTTTTGGGCTCTGTCTGACGGGATCAGCTGTGGCTTGGTGTGGTGTAAGTCGAGAGTCTTAATATGAGTTCAAAAATAGAGTTAGTAGGAGTACACAGTTCACTTGTCAATATGGCAGCCCAAGCCTAATGTTGTGTCTTTTGACAAAATTAAATATTTGTTGAGGGACCAAAGGGAAAGGGGAGTGAACATAGAGAGAAGAGGAAACTCAGGGTCTTAGTGAAAAGCATAACGTATGATACTACTCTTACTGTACTGACCACATTGAATTCATGATTTGACATCAAGTCAACTTTTAATTGTTGTCCAATGTTTTTGCAGTAAAGTCAACTTTCACATAACAAATGTTAATATAAAAGCACAATGGTATTCATTATGTTG
The DNA here is from genome assembly GCF_900747795.2 of Erpetoichthys calabaricus. Classification (NCBI taxonomy): domain Eukaryota; kingdom Metazoa; phylum Chordata; class Cladistia; order Polypteriformes; family Polypteridae; genus Erpetoichthys; species Erpetoichthys calabaricus. Next base: position 33,822,110 of record NC_041405.2, read on the forward strand.
TTTTATAGACTAACCAGTAACAGCACACTGCACGATAACGTGCAGTGAATACACTTGACTTGAGCATTCCTAGTTTTCAGACTCTTTCTCTGTACGTTTACCATTCGTTTGCTCAGAGGTTGATGCGCTTGCTGCTTCTGGAACAGCTCTTCTTTTTTCCACTCTAGTGACCCGCTTCTTCTCTTCTTTTGTCTGTGTCCTTTTGTGTTAAAACTGATTAAGTCAGTGTTTGTGTTGCAATTACTTAGTACGTTTTCCTTCATTTTTCACTTAAGCTGGCACTTAAGTCTTCAATCTGCCTCAAGAATGATTTAAGATATGAAGAGGTAGGGGAAGTGACAGCAAAGGTGGTAGGGATGAGAACGTCGCCCATACGCATGCACTGCATGGCCTCCCTGCTGGTTGATGCAGAGAGTTGATTCTTCAATAAAATAAAATAAAAATAAAAAGAGGAATAACCTTGGAGGTCAATCATCAGTATAGTAGATGTCACTTAGTGTATGTGTACCAGATTTCGGGTCAATAGGTCAAACGGTTTGCGAGCTACAGGTGATTTAAAATCCAGGACAGACAAACGGACAGCAACGGTAGCGCATTATATAAGAAGACTATGTATTGTGATATAAGTGATACAGCTGCTTTTAAAATATTGTTTTTTAGTACAGTAATCCCTCCTTCATCGCGGGGGTTGCGTTCCAGAACCACCCGCGAAATAAGAAAATCCGCGAAGTAGAAACCATATGTTTATATGGTTATTTTTATATTGTCATGCTTGGGTCACAGATTTGCGCAGAAACACAGGAGGTTGTAGAGAGACAGAAACGTTATTCAAACACTGCAAACAAACATTTGTCTCTTTTTCAAAAGTTTAAACTGTGCTCCATGACAAGACAGAGATGACAGTTCTGTCTCACAATTAAAAGAATGCAAACATATCTTCCTCTTCAAAGGAGTGCGTGTCAGGAGCACAGAATGTCACATAGATAGAGAAAACAATCTCTAGCAAACAAATCAATAGGGCTGTTTGGCTTTTAAGTATGCGAAGCACCACGGCACAAAGCTGTTGAAGGCGGCAGCTCACACCCCCTCCGTCAGGAGCAGACAAAGAGAGAGAGAGAGACAGAGTTTGTTTTTCAGTCAAAAATCAATACGTGCCCTTTGAGCTTTTAAGTATGCGAAGCACCGTGCAGCATGTCGTTTCAGGAAGCAGCTGCACAAAAGATAGCAATGTGAAGATAATCTTTCAGCATTTTTAGACGAGCGTCCGTATCGTCTAGGTGTGCGAACAGCCCCCCTGCTCAATCCCCATACGTCAGGATCAGAGAGAGTCAGCGCAACAGAGAGAGAAGAGTAAGCAATCTAGCTTCTCAGCCATCTGCCAATAGCGTCCCTTGTATGAAATCAACTGGGCAAACCAACTGAGGAAGCATGTACAAGAAATTAAAAGACCCATTGTCCGCAGAAATCCGCGAACCAGCAAAAAATCCGCGATATATATTTAAATATGCTTACATATAAAATCCGCGATGGAGTGAAGCCGCGAAAGGCGAAGCGCGATATAGCGAGGGATCACTGTATTATTTCAAACTTAAACTATAATTAGGCTTGCTCTCATATTGTTTGAAGCCCCAGATCGAGGGAGATTATCAGTGGTCTTGTATGTCTTCCATTTTCTAATAATTGCTCCCACAGTTGATTTCTTCACACCAAGCTGCTTAAGGTTTTAAGGTTTTCCTTTATCCATCCGTCCATCCATTTTCCAACCCGCTGAATCCGAACACAGGGTCACGGGGGTCTGCCGGAGCCAGTCCCAGCCAACACAGGGCGCAAGGCAGGGAACCAATCCCGGGCAGGGCGCCAACCCACCGCAGGACACACACACATACAGTAGGGCAAAAAAGTATTAAGTCAGCCACCAATTGCGCAAGTTCTCCAACTTAAAAAGATGAGAGAGGCCTCTAATTTTCATCATAGGTATACCTCAACTATGAGAGACAAAATGAGAAAAAAAAAAAAAATCCAGAAAATCACATTGTCTGATTTTTGAAGAATTTATTTGCAAATTATGGTGGAAAAGTATTTGGTCAATAACAAAAGTTCATCTCAATACTTTGTTATATACCCTTTGTTGGCAATGACAGAGGTCAAACGTTTTCTGTAAGTCTTCACAAGGTTTTCACAAACTGTTGCTGGTATTTTGGCCCATTCCTCCATGCAGATCTCCTCTAGAGCAGTGATGTTTTGGGGCTGTCACTGGGCAACACCGACTTTCAACTCCCTCCAAAGATTTTCTATGGAGATGAGATCTGGAGCCTGGCTAGGCCACTCCAGGACCTTGAAATGCTTCTTACGAAGCCACTCCTTCGTTACCCGGGCGGTGTGTTTGGGATCATTATCATGCTGAAAGACCCAGCCACGTTTCATCTTCAATGCCCTTGCTGATGGAAGGAGGTTTTCACTCAAAATCTGACGATACATGGCCCATTCATTCTTTCCTTTACACGGATCAGTCGTCCTGGTCCCTTTGCAGAAAAACAGCCCCAAAGCATGATGTTTCCACCCCCATGCTTTACAGTAGGTATGGTGTTCTTTGCATGCTACTCAGCATTCTTTCTTCTCCAAACACGACGAGTAGAGTTTTTACCAAAAAGTTTTATATTGATTTCATTCCGCTTCTGGATCATCCAAATGCTCTCTAGCAAACTTCAGACGGGCCTGCACATGTACTGGCTTAAGCAGGGGGACACGTCTGGCACTGCAGGATTTGAGTCCCTGGCGGCGTAGTGTGTTACTGATGGTAGCCTTTGTTACTTTGGTCCCAGCTCTCTGCAGGTCATTCACTAGGTCCCCCCCCGTGTGGTTCTGGGATTTTTGCTCACCGTTCTTGTGATCATTTTGACCCCACGGGGTGAGATCTTGCGTGGCGCCCTAGATCGAGGGAGATTATCAGTGGTCTTGCATGTCTTCCATTTTCAAATAATTGCTCCCACAGTTGATTTCTTCACACCAAGCTGCTTACCTATTGCAGATTCAGTCTTCCCAGCCTGGTGCAGGTCTACAGTTTTGTTTCTGGTGTCCTTTGACAGCTCTTTGGTCTTGGCCATAGTGGAGTTTGGAGTGTGACTGTTTGAGGTTGTGGACAGGTGTCTTTTATATTGATAACAAGTTCAAACAGGTGCCATTAATACAGGTAACGAGTGGAGGACAGAGGAGCCTCAAACAGAAGAAGTTACAGGTCTGTGAGAGCCAGAAATCTTGCTTGTTTGTAGGTGACCAAATACTTATTTTCCACCATAATTTGCAAATAAGTTCTTTAAAAATCAGACAATGTGATTTTCTGGATTTTTTTTTCTCATTTTGTCTCTCATAGTTGAGGTATACCTATGATGAAAATTACAGGCCTCTCTCATCTTTTTAAGTGGGAGAACCTGCACAATTGGTGGCTGACTAAATACTTTTTTGCCCCACTGTACACCCACACACCAGGGCCAATTTAGAATCGCCAATCAACCTAACCTGCATGTCTTTGGACTGTGGGAGGAAACCAGAGCAGCTGGAGGAAACCCATGCAGACATGGGGAGAACATGCAAACTCCACGCAGGAAGGACCCGAGAAGCGAACCCAGGTCTCCTTACTGCGAGGCAGCAGCGCTACCACTGTGCCACCCATGGTTTTCCTTTAATATAGTTGAAATCTAGCAAACACCTTTTGTAAAGAGAAAGGCTGACCTATTTTAATCCTACTTAACTGCCCTGCCATTTTGCTTTAACAAGGTCTTCCTATTTTCTTGGCAGTATGCTGTATGCAGTTGACACACTACATGGTTGTGTGGGTTTTATACAGCTCTTTCAAAGAAACCATAGACTACTGGGGAATATTTGAGCATGAAATACTTTTTCATTGAGATCTGATTGTGAATGATACATTTGTCTTTTCAGTGCAATTGAGTGTATACAATCCTATCGAAGAGGCCATCATCTGTACAAGGCCACAGTGGTGAATGTGGGGAAAATGTAAACTCAGAAACTGGACAATGCTTTAATCACACAATCTGTAATGACAACACATCTCAATTTTCAGTCATACAGCTAACATACCAACAACTGGTGTTTTAAATCAGCAAAGTCCTAGAGCTAAAAGGAGGACTGTTAAAGAAGTTAACCAAAAGGTCTACAAGTAATCTTATTCTGCTGCCACCTATAAAAAAATCATCACAGCTGCCTCACAGTCCACCTACAGTATGTCAGGAATTAAGCATTATTTGTCACACTTTTATTTATTTCTTTATTATTTTTCTTGACTTAAACTAAAATTATAAAGTGTTATTACTTTAATTTTTTTCCAAGTTGCTTGATAAACTTATTGTCTTCTTGGATTATGATTGTTATAAGGCCTTACAAGGGTGTGTGTGACTTCATTTGTGTTTATTGACTCAGAGTATGACAGTATATATTTAATGAATAGAATCAGGAGATAAACATAGCCAAAACATGCCAAGGTCAAAGCTTCGATCAGAAGAACCACACTGAAACTGTAAACCAAAAGTCTAAGACAAAGTAATAAAGGAAAAGAAACTAAGTACCAGGAGGACTAGGATTTTTTCAAGCATGTGTTTTAAGGTTTATATCTGTCAGTCTCGGATGCAGAATAAATGTCCATGCTGATCTAAATATGGTTGCACTGAAGATGTCACAATCGTTCTGAGAGGTGAGTGCCATGAGAACACCTGACGCTAAAGCTTCAGAAATAAAGTGCCCAAAACAAATTAAACATGGTGTTGTGGTATAACAGTAATAATTTTCAACTTTTTACATCACCCTCAAATGGGAAAGTAACATTATTTTTAGAATTCCTTAAATCTAAAACCCCCAGATTAACATATACTTTGTCTATAATTGTTCAAGGGAACCCACAGAAAATTAATAAAATAACCTGGCGCAGTGGTAGCGCTGCTGCCTCCCAGTAAGGAGACCTGGGTTTGCTTCCCGGGTTCTCCCTGTGTGGAGTTTGCATGTTCTCCCCGTGTCTGTGTGGGTTTCCTCCTGGTGCTCCGGTTTCCTCCCACAGTCCAAAGACATGCAGGTTAGGTGCATTGGTGATTCTAAATTGGGCCTAGTGTGTGCTTGGTGTATGGGTGTTTGTGTATCCTGCAGTGGGCTGGCACCCTGCCCGGGGTTTGTTCCTGCCTTGTGTCCTGTGCTGGCTGGGATTGGTTCCAGCAGACCCCCGTGATCTTGTGTTAGGATATAGCAGGTTGGGTAATGACTGACTGACCCACCATAACAGCATTTATATGGCATAATGAACAGCAGTCCTACTCAGATCTTTGTTTACAAGTAAAATAAAGGTTTAGTGAAATTTATTTTTTGTTGTATGCTGATGAAACTGTTTCTTGTGTGTCTTCTTCAAAATAGGAACACAATATCAATAGACAAAAAAGATAATGAATACAACAAAACACATGTAATGTGACATCCATACACAATATATTCAATTTATATGTATGAACAAGTATTTGTCACTATGAATAACTTTAGTAATCTTATGCCATGTGGATTAAACTCCTCTGAATCCACTGGTGCAAGCATTAATGGTTCTGTACCATTTCCCAGAAGGTAGAAGGGAGAAAAGTGACTGTGCAGGATGGCTAAGGTCTTTAATAATGCAGCGTGTGTTATATACAGCAGTGCTAGAAAATGTATTAATTCATTAGTGTTCTGGAAATTCTATAGAAATGTGACCTAAGACCAGCTCTTCCTCTAGTTCACAAACTTTCTAGCACCACTGTATATTCTGTGCCATATTCACCACCCTCTGCAGTGCAGTCCTGAGCTGAGCAGGTGCCATACCAGAATATTATGCAACCAGTGAATATGCTCTACACCTTGCACCTGTAGCTGCTGTTGAGCACAGATGGAGACATCCAGGCTTTGCTCAGATGTCTAAAGAACTAAACGCATTGGTAAGCCTTCTTGACTATAGCCAGTGTGTGTTGTGTCCACTTCAGGTGCTGGTTAAGTCCAGCGTTAACTACGAAACTGTAATCTAAAAACAGGACTCTGGCATAGCAGTTTTATTTTCCAGGTGAGCTAGAATGGCATGAAGTGGAAGGGACATGACATTCTCTGTGTACCGGTTGTGGCAAAAAGCTACCTAGAGGTGATCTGAACTATCTGGGATATTCGGTTCAATGTATCCTAGCACCTGACTCTCAAAAATGATAATAGGAGTGAGTGCCATCAGTTGGTGGTCATTAAACTGTCCATTCTATTGCAACCGGGATAACTGCTGCCATTTTGAAACAGGTGGGAACCGAAGATTCTCTTTGTTAGATATTACAGTTGTCATTGAAAATGTCAGTTTATTCTCTACAAGTTTATAAATTCTGCTCTGAGATTTTATCCAGATATTTGACAAATGTTGACTCCTTTGAAAATCCTCCTTAAATATAATACATATGGATCATAACATTGCATTGCAGGCAGTCCCATGGAAGAACATATATTATTGTAGTAAAAACTGGAATAAAAGCATTCAGTTTATTGGGGGGAAGTAAAAGGTGAACATGATTGGATTGGACTTCAGTTTATAATCTGTAAGAACCTCTAAACTCAGGGACATTAATTGCTGCTATGTTCATCTTCCAGTGTATTCCCATCGTGATGTTTTGCAACTTTAATTGCTTTTCTGTTTCTATATGTATATATTGCTGTGAGCCTTCAGTAAATTTTGAATGTCACTGGTGATCCATTGTTTTGTATTAGGAATTATGCAGATTGTATTTATAGGCACACAGTCATTCACACATTTGTAATGAATCTGATTAGAACAGCATAGTGGATCCTGAATCTCTAAGCATTTCCCTGTTTACTGAATCAAAACAATTCTGCAGTCATTCCTATGCCTCTTTAGTCCACCACTGTGCCATTTTTCTAACTGTCTATTCCCACTTCAGTTTCTGCTTTTGTTCTGGTTTGATCTTCGCCTAGCTAGTGGTTTATTTGAGGTTTTTTTTGTATTGCTTGGTTATGACTCCCTTAGTATAATAGGTTGAGGATTCTTATACCGTATATACTTGCATATACAGTAATCCCTCGCTACTTCGCGGTTCACTTTTCGCGGATTCACGACTTCGCGGGTTTTTAAATACAAGTGATTGCCCGCCTATCGCGGAAGTTATGTTCCAGACCCATCAGCAACAGGAGAAAATCCGCGATATAGAAAGACCATATAAATAAACATTTTTATAGTTTAAGCCTTAAAATACCCATCCCACATGCTTTAAATACATGTAAACTTATAAAACACACTTTGTTAACACATATGATATGTGGATGTCGGGCTAAGGATATGAGTAACATCTCACTATTATAAAACATTTTAACTTCACGCAAGACAAGACAGTAAGACAGGAAAATATGTGCTGTGCATGCTTTTAAATTATTGACACGCAGAGCGACAAGCAGCACAAAGCCAGCACAAAGTCCACTTCTCCTTAGCGTTCATTCTGCTCCCCACCCCCTTGACAATGCGAAGTGGCAGGAGCGTACTGCGCCTCCGGGGAGGGGGGTTTGAGCGAACGTGCGTTCAGCCCTCACACCCCCACTCCTCCTCCTCCTTCCAAACGCGCAGAGTGACAAGCAGGCATTTTGGCAGAAGCAGCACAAAGTCCATTTCTGCTCAGCGTGAGTTCAGCTGCCCCCCTTCACAAAGCGAGTGCAGACACATTGACGTCTGATCGCTGCGTGCAGTGTGCAGTGTTGATCTGCGGTGTTTAAGAATGTAGAAAGTGTTTAAGAGCATAGGAAGTGTTTATAAGAGTGTGGGAAAGGTTAACAAGAGAGTGAGAAAGGTTTATAAGAGTGTGGGAAGGGTTTATAAAGCCTTAAAATATGTATAAATAATAAAATAAATCTAGGTCGCTACTTCGTGGATTTTCACCTAACGCGGGGGGCTCTGGAACGTAACCCCCGCGATAGGTGAGGGATGACTGTAAGTCGGGTCTTGAAACCTGAAAAATCGATCATAATATCAGACCTGTTATGCGCCCGTTCAAAAATGCGACACTTCAAAATTTTTTTTTTTTTTACATCTTCTTGCTTCCTCCAATCAGTTTCTCAGACGCATCGAAGTTTGTTGCAGCAGCGCAGTTATCAATTTCTTTCGCTCCATCGTAGATAAGGGATGCTCTTACGATAAAGGTGTGAGATACAAAAAACACAAAACAGTGCAAACGTCGCTTTGGAATAGTTTGGGTATTACCATGTGCCTCCATGGTTACTCTCTCAGGTGAGCGTTAGCATGTCATAATCTCTTGGACCAATAGCGTGAGTTTCCACATTCAACTTATACGACCGACATTATAAAATACCAGAAATTATACTGTAAAATCAAGCCCTGACTTATCCGCGGGAGAACTTATCCACAAGTATATATGGTACTTATATTGGTTGAGTATAATTATATTCCATTAAAATAATTGCTTCTTTCTTAGTTATGACTTCCTTAGTGTAATGAACCAATTTACCTGCTTATTGACCAGAATCTATCTGTACCACTGAAATAACACAAAAGCTGTGTTGTTGTTAAAAATGATAAAAGATTCAAAAAGACATGACAGCCTGCATAATCATACTCAAATATGAACACTCCTTGTTTCTAAGAAAAAGGAGCCAGTAACCTCTTTACACCAGGGCCAAGATTGCCTGCACTTTTATATTACTGGTATTATTAGAAATCATGCTTCCCTGGCCAGACTAAGAATTATGTCAACAAAAAAAGAGACTATGTAACTACATACCTTATATGTGTGAGTGCATATTTATGAATACACAATTTCCCAATTCATCTTTGACCACCTAATGTAATGAATTACATTATTGTAAAACAATGAATTGGACATTGGGGTGAAACAGAAAAATGTTGGCACACCATCTATTAGATGATTCTTTAATTTGTGGTGTCTTTAATATTTTTAACACTTCCTGACAAATCCTATTTTGCTATGTGCAACCTTATTATGTTTGTGTTCATTTTTCTGCCATTTTTCATAACTTTGATATTTCTTTCTTTTTTCTGTCTTTATTTACAGGGTATCTACAGTTGCATTCATGGAGTTCAGATTGAAGATAACAAATCGGTGATGAACTCACCATCAGCCACTATGAACAATGCCCACTCCAACATTCTTCGCCTCCTGCGTACAGCAAAGAACATGGCAAGTCTCTCAGGGGTCAATGGGTCTCCACATAGTGCCCTTGACTTTATTCGTCGTGAATCCTCAGTCTATGACATTTCTGAACATCGCAGGAGCTTTGCAGGCCACTCTGACTGCAAACCCCCATATCTACCAGAGGAAAACATGTTCAGTGATTATATTAGTGAGGTGGAGAGGACTTTTGGAAACCTTCACTTAAAGGATAGTAACCTGTACCAGGACCACTACCTGCATCACCATGGTCCTTCACAATCAGGGGGTCTGATTCCTCAACAGCAGGTTCCACCTAGGCCTCGTAGCCTAGGAAGTGCAAGCTCTTTAGAAGGCCCTTTATATGACTGTGATAGTATTGGAGGTGGCCCACCAGCTTTCACCACACAGCCCAGGGCTTCTCTGCCTCCGCATCGAAGTAAGTTTGACTTAGTTGGGTCTTCACAACAGGGATTTAAACATGGCTTATCAGACTTATATGGCAAATTTTCTTTTAAAGGCGGTGGTGGGTTCTTGGGTGGAGGAAGTGTTCATGACCGTTATTGCCATGAAGACAACAATATCCGTTCTGATGTATCTGACATATCCACCCACACTGTAACCTATGGCAATTTGGAAGGCAATGCCAAGCGCCGAAAACAGTACCGTGACAGCCTGAAGAAAAGGCCAGCCTCTGCCAAGTCAAGGAGGGAGTTAGATGAAATTGAACTGGCTTTCCGCAGACGGCCCCATGCATTTCACCGATCTGCCTCACCTCCACCACATCCACAGGACAGGAAGAGAGGAGGGGGGACTGCCTGCTCGTATTTGATGCGAGATAAGGAGGGCCTGCGTGATTTCTACTTGGATCAGTTCAGACCCAAGGAAAACACACCCCACTGGGAGCATGTAGATCTTACTGATGTCTACAAGGACTCTTCATCAGGAGGTGGACTAGGAGTCAGTAATGGTGGGGGCCTAGTGGTAGAGGATTTCCTCAAAAGCAAAAAAACAGGGGCTGGAGGTACCAATTCTGATTGCAAACCTGGCAGTCAACAGCAATCAAGTTCCGGGTGCTGGGAGAAGAATATTGGCCTTTCAGGTGATTGGGAATGCCGTAATTGCCCTGGAGGAGGAAAGCTATCCCACATCGGTGGAGGAGGTTATAGTGGCAGTGGAAGTGGTTGTTCAAATCCTGGCCCAGGAAGCGGGCGCCCATCTTCCGCTACATGCATCCGATGTGAAGCATGCAAGAAAACAGGCAATCTATATGATATCAGTGAAGACAATTCCCTCCAAGAGCTAACAGGTCCTTCACTTGCATCCAAGTATGGCCAGATGTCATCAGAAGCTAGCAAAACACAAGGCCCTCAACAGCGTAGAAAATGCAGTGGTGGTAGTGGGAAGCAGCTACGACGCCAGCACTCGTATGATACCTTTGTGGAGCTGCAAAAAGAAGATTCAATCAGTATGCTTCCTCCTCCCAGGAGTGTCAGTCTGAAAGATAAAGACCGCTTTCTGGAAGGGGCCAGCCCTTACGCTCATATTTTTGAACGACATGCACCCTCAGCATCTTCTAATACAGATCCATTTTTCAGTGGCGGGGGAATTGGAGGAGGGAAGACCTCTTCCTCATTCTGTAGTGGGATGGGCGGCCTCTTTCGTGGATCAGATCATCATAGGCCTGGCACTGGGGGGTACTCTCTCAGCAAATCACTCTACCCTGATCGAGTCAATCAAAACCCTTTTATCCCTACTTTTGGGGACGATCAGTGCTTGCTGCATGGGGCCAAGTCCTACTACTTCAAGAAACAGCAACAACAACAGCAATCAGGGCTGAAGGGGAGGTCTGATTTCCGGGTGTCTGGCCCTCTGGGAGCCACATCCTTTCTCCCTGCCACTGCAGCAGCAGGAGTAGTTTCTAATGTGGCATCTGGGCGCTTTTCCAAGGACTTGTGTTTGAGTGGAATGGGTAACCACCACAGTGGAATGGTGCCAAATAATAAAAACATGATGGTAGGGGCAAATCAGCGGCCATTCAATGGATCGAGCAATGGGCATGTTTATGAGAAACTATCCAGCATAGAGTCGGATGTCTAGAAATACAAATTATGAATGAAAGGATAGAAAATGAGAGTCGGAGAAAGACAGCACACAACAACCATATGGATGTACAGACTTTAAAGGAAATGAAATGTAGTGGCAGATAACAGAACGAATCCTTTCTCTTACTCCCAATGTTTTCTTCAGAAGTTGCTTTGCACCTGTAGGACATTAAAGGCTCAGATGAAATCACAGGGTATTAAAGCTAATAAAATAAGATTGTGTCATTTCGGCATAACTGTTCTACCTATTACCACTAGCACATTGCTAATAAGTGTGAACTGAAAAAAGTTTTTACAAAATGTACATGAAATTTAAACTTGCTTCTTTATGATTCTAGTGCCACAGTGAAAAAAAAAAAAAACAGTAAAATGGAAAACTGTGACACGCTGAATTTTGATGGGGAGGACCAGGGGGCTGGAAGGGCATTGTGTTATAGCCGGACCTGTTTGAAAATTCCAGCCACAGAAATCCATAATGATGACTTTGAAAGAGACGCAGTCAGTAAAGCTGCCAGAGTTTGATTAAATGTCAGTGCTTAGGAGACTGCACTGTTTGTATCACCAGCCCAGGAACAGAATAAATATGCATATCTCAAGGCACTAAATTTAATTTTAGGAGAGGGAAAAAAGATGTGTGTATACCATGTATTATATATATATATATATATATATATATATATATATATATATATATATATATATATATATATATATATATATATATATGTACTGTATATACAGTATATATATTATGTATGTATATATATTATATATATATAATATGTATATATATATATATATATATATACACACACACACACACACTTTTTAAGTGTCAAGATTGGATGAAAAAAGTGGAAATGAAAGTCTTAGCAATTGCTAATAAAAAATTCAGCTGTACTTGTGAACACTTTGATTACCATCAAAACCAGTGACTACTTCCAGTGTATTTGCAGCTGAGGGTCTCCACAGACCCAAATATATTGTGAGGAACTATTAAATGTCAACAGGCAACATCATATCTGTGACAAATGCGTTTTTTGAAACCAGGACCTTTTCGTCTGTTGGTGACACAGCCAGCAGTTCTGTTAAAAGATTGCTGTTTTGGGCAAAGTGAATGGTGTTCTTCATAAATTCTTTATAAATTCTGTATTATAGTGGCTGGCTTGTGGGGCCAGAATTTTTTTTTATGTCTAGAAATATTCCTGTATTGAGAAAATTCATTATTATTTGAATAGCCTTTGCCATGAAAGCAAAAAAAAAAAAACATTTAATCATGATAACAATAAAATTGCAGGAAAATTAAAACAATCCGTAACTAATCACAGTAATTCAAACATTTGAAAACACAGAAGAATGAAATGCAGTTCATGGATGCCTGCCGCAACCAAAGCAAACATCGGTTACTGTAAACCACCATACTTTTATATCCTTGTAATATGGCAGCACTTTTCAGTTGAAATCCATCCCGCCTTTGTTAATCTAGTACAGCATTTTCACCACAAAGTGCACATCATTATTTAAATATTTTTTCATATTATTTCCTTACATCAAAATTTGCACATACCTCTTGGCGCCTTAATAAGATACACTGTCTTTTAAATAATGAAGCTGCAGCAATCAGTGAGTAACCAACTAATTCACGAAAAATGATAAAGGCGATTATTTTTACTTTTTACCTTATAGAGTGCACCACACCATTAGGTTTTTGAGTGCCTTATAAAGTGCAAACTGTATTTTGTGTTCATAAATATTCTGAAAATCAATAGAATTATATAGTATGTCATTAGCAAGTTACAATATTTAATGATAGCAAGCAAAAAATAAAATGATTTAATACTGTGGACCAATCATATACTTTTACAAGGTGTGCAGACAAAAAATAAATGTAATTACTTAATAAGTTAAATGCTTCACAAATCTCAAAATAAATTAAAATAGGATTAGATTTAAATGATGTAGAAAACTTGTATTTGGCATCACTTTACATAAGGTCTCCTATTACCGAGTACACTGTAATTACACAGTAATTATCTGCTTAATGAGCTGTATGGTACAGATAAGTGCACATTTCTCAGCTCTCTCACTCCTGATTGTGTGCATTCCTATAATATGATTCTAATTATACAGTATGCCATTGGTAGTAAAGCCTAACTACTCTGTAGTAAAGCAGGTAGCTACTCAGTAATTACAGCATACATATGCTGTACGAAGGGGCTCTTAATGTAAAGGATGGCCCAATATGACTTAATTTGTTTGAATAAACTCATACGGTTTGGTGTCTAACTGTAGAGTTAAATACTTTCTAAGAGAGAACTGACCTGGCTGATGGGTAAAGCTCTTGGGTCACAATGTAAGTTAATAATATATAGCAGGAGTTACATAAAGGGGCTTGCCATGTTTCCTAGTTCACATTTCTTCAAAAGCCATTCTTTAAAAAAAAGAAATAGCTTTGTGTGTAAAGGGAATGACATTAGAAATTTACAGGAACCCTGAGCTTTAAGAGAATTGTCAAATGTCAGTGTCTGGAAAAGGATACATAAGGTACATAAGGATGATAAAGCCATATTTCTAATTTACTATAACTACTGGGATTCCAATTTGAGATACCATGTGACATCATAAACTGCTATATCTACATTGTTTTCCTCACGTTATAACTCCAAAGAAGAGCTGTTTTTGGGCCATATAATTGGACAATGCAGTCTTTATATTCATTTGACTCACGCATATACATGAACATACGTTATATAATATGTTTGTGTATGTGTGTGAATTGACACATGCATATATAAAAGATGTGCACGTATGCACACAGAAAAAATAAACTTATGATGTCTGTAGCTGGGATTTCAAACAGACCTGTGTGGCTTGTGATCTGACCAACTGAAGCCCTTACAGATACTGAGAGAGAGAGAGAGATTTAGCACAGACTGGGACAGTGATGCCTAATATACACTATCTAGCGGAGTGAACATCAAATCTCTTGTAGAAAATATGTCTAAGGTGGGAAAAGGCCATCTGTTCTTTTAAAGATACCTTTAGGTAAGAGGATCTCTAAACTAAGAAAAGGGAGTTGAAGATTTCACAGAGACGTGGAAACTGAGACGATATCTTAAATAGGCGGGGGAGTTAGTAGTTGGGCTGTTTTTGGTCCAGCAGATGTTTCCTTCACACTTACATAACATGCAAGTTATTAGCCAGCCGTGCGCCTTCAAGGCTCTCTAGCTGGGAGGAGAGTGGCCCCTAGTTTGTTCTGTCTTGTGCTTGTGAAAGATCCCATAACTCTGCCCTTGGAAAATTGTTAAGGAAATTAGAAATCTTCTTGGGGTTATTTTCGATAGAAGAAGGATCATTTCAGGTCAGGGTGTTTTTCTCTCTCCCTTTTGTTTTGGTATTAAACCAAAGGTACCCAGTTATGGTCTGATCAGTTTTTCCCACCTACTGGCCCCCCCTTCCAACCCATTACTGGTAAATAACTGTTGAATTGAGTTTTTATGTTCATTTTTGCAGTATCTAATTATGTGCGCTGAATCGAGCGGATGTGTATGTGTGTGATTTTAGGTCCTGGGGTTGGAATGTGCGTATTTTCTTTGGTGGGTGGGTTTGCGAGATGGTAAAATATTTGCCATCTCTTTAAATTTTGGTGACAGGCCATTTACTTCAAACAGTCCCAAGATGCTTTGTAAAAATTTAGGCCTAGTGTACACTGAATAAAACAAAATAGATACCTTTGTATAGTTTTCTTGTACAGTACCTGACAATATGGATGTATTCCACTGATGTTTAAAAAACATGAAAGGGTTTTGTTTATCTCCTGTGTTTAATTAAATCTTACTTTTTTCGTAAAAAGGTTTAAAAAAAGAAAAAAAAAACAAAACAAAAAAAAAAACAAATAAACACGTGTTGTGTTTTAACTTGATATACATTATGAGGGTTTGAATTCTAATTATTGTTATTATTATTATGATTATCAGCTGTGTTACTTTTCTCTGTATCAAAAATCTTTTAGCTTTGTATTTTATTTTATTCTTCTTTTTTATCAAGTACAAAGCTTGTTCTGATTGGCTCTGTTGAACCCTAGAAAATGTTTTTTTCCTCTCTCTTTGGCTCTGGGGTTATGTTGAAGCTGGGAACTGTGAAAAAACTCTGAAAGCGAATGTTCCTGTGTGTTACCTACTTTGGTTTTTTTTCTGTTTTCTGGTTTGCTAAAATAGCTTTTAGCATTTTTATGAAAGAAAAAAAAAACAAGCTCTCTTTGCTAAATAGTATATGACTCATTTTTTAATAGAAGAATATCTAGTAATTCTTTTTTTAGTCTTTTCATGTGTGGACCCTTTTTCTGTCAGTTTATAAACTTCGGATGGGCCAGTGTTGCACCATAGAGCCGTTCTTGTGTGCTAAGCTAAGTAGTGTGCGGCCCGAATTTTTTTTACTCTTATCTTTCACGGGGTATTTTGGTGTTGAATTGCTCTCTGACAATTAATCTGTGGGGATCTGGCTCTCAAGGAGAAGCAGCTCGTCTATGGGCATTAAATTTGGTCCTGCTTAGCTAATAAAGCCCAGTATTTCATGTCTGAATATTAGGCGTCCATCTATTTCCTGAAACTGTTTTTTTCCATTATAGGGTGTCTAAGTATCAGTCAGCTTTATATTTCTAATGCCTTTCATAATGAAAAATGCGCTAAAATGCATTGAGAGTTTTGAAAGCAATATGAAAGAGTACTACAGAAACTACAGTATGTTTGGCCAGTAAAACTAAATGACACAAAACAAATCTGTAATCTGCTTTAGAGAGCAGGATGTAGATGGAGAAATATATATACAGATTTGTTAGTTTGACTGGAATATAAGATATTCGTTTTTTGGCTTCCTTTTTTAAGGCGTGATAGGCATTAGAACTTCTTTTCATTTAGTAACCATTATTAGTGTTTTACACGATTACATCTTCTTCTGGTGATGTGTACCTAGAGACAGTCACTTGAATGTTGGGGTGTTATGCCCATTTTATTTCATCAGATTTTGCTGGGCTGCAGTAAGTAAAAGACATGTACAGTGTATTATGTGTATTCTGTTTTCAGAGGTTTGCTGCTTTTGAAGGTGTTTGTGCTGGTGATTTCATGGCATCTTTATTCCCTGAATTAAACAGTTAGAGGTTATAAAACGAATGCTGCTAAAATCTACCAAGTTGTTACCTCCATTGCATTCATGCTCTTTGGTGCTGCAAGACCCCAGGTAATGTTTATGATCACTTTTGAAACAGAGGTAAAATATTTTAATTAGTGAATGGTGGACACAGCTTCATCAGCTATCAGTACAGCCTCTCATTGCCTTCTATCAAACAGGCCATTTACAGCCCTCTGTTAACCTCCATTATCCTTTGGCAAGTTGCCCCTCACTAACTTGAGTTAATACCTTAACCTATAAACTTTGCTATTTGTTACAATCATTGTGTAATGGGATAGAAATACTTGAAAGGGGTTCAAGAAGAAAATATTAAATATATTACTTCGCCCTGTTGTCTAAAATTTAATTATGGTTGTGAGGATAGCATTAGTGAAATTGCTGTATTTGATTATTGCTTTATAAATCAGTTGTATTACGTATGACCAATGAATACTGACAACTATCCTTGTCTGGGCATAAGCTCGTTTTTTGCTAATTACTGTACTAAATAACATAGGTTGTAGCGCAACAAGTCGATTGCAGAAATAGGTCAAATCATTGCTGCTTTTCAATAGAAAACACAGGCAGGGCTAGGAAGGTTTATGTTTGGCACAAAGCGGTCATCTTTAAGCGTGACATATTTGGTCCATTTATTTCTCCCACTTAGATCCAAAAACCTGACATCCAAGCTGGTTGAGATGTTGTCGTGTTAATAGGGCATCTGTGGCTAAAAAAAACATAATTTTCAGCTATTGATGCAGTTTCTCACACAACCTAAACCTTCTACTGCAAGTATGTTGCAAGCATCATCTTTCGCAAAATGTGTTGATTCAGACAGAAGAGAAATGCATTTTCCTTAATGTGTAAGCTTATCTCAGTTTGCATTTGACTTGATAGAAACAGCTTATTTTTTAGCATCTATTTGTGAATGTAAATATGTGAAAAATGTGATCAGTGGGAGGAAAAAGTTGAAGCTAAATGAATCCGCCCACACATGGAGACTGATGCTGGTGGGGGTCCAGCTCTCTTGTGCCTAGTCATTGACAGACCTTCAGGCAATACGAATCCTGCTTAGGATCAATGTGGAGGTTGTGGTGTCCTTGGGTTTCTGTGTACACACAATAGCTCAGTACGGTGAGGCAGATAGATGAAACCTTTTAACAAATGCTGAATAACTGAGGACGACCATCTTCTAAAATCAAATTGAGGAACTTCTTTTAAAGGCATCTTTCACTTCTCCAGCCATATCCATTTCTAAAAAACACATAACATATGGGCGAGTGCTAAGGGAGTTGATACTGGCGGTCAGGGAGATCTCTGTAAACCATTTACAGGCATGAAGGTTGACAGTTGACCAAAGGCAGAGACATTGCACAACTGTACGGCTTCACCAGCCCACTACCATTTATTGTACACTTGCGCTAGTTTGAGGACTCTCAGCCTCAGTACTCCATTTATACAGTACATGATCTATGGCTATAATAAAATATAAAAGGAAAAATACAAGAGAGTACCCCACAAGCAGGCAACCCATGAAGAAGTGTTACATTTGTGTGATTATCCCATTCTGGATGTGCTTGTGTGCTGTTTTGTCATTTTAATGCCAGGAATGATATTTTGTAGAACTCATGCTGTGCAATTTTAATATTCTGTGGCTCTTCAGGTTAATTGTTTGCCAGATTCTGATTTATTTGCTTTTCAAAGTAGTATTTTTCTTAGATAACAGTGTGGAATGTCTCCATACTGAGTAAAATGAAATGGGGCTAGTGGCCTGGATACCCAGAGCCTTGTCTCTGTTTCCTGTTGGGTATTTACAGTTCATATTACTGTATGGGCACGTCTACAGCTTTCACATATCAAACAATACTGTATATCTACACAAAGGTACTGTTAAAAGGGAGAAAAAGGTATGTGCCGAAGGACTTTTTATAAGATTTACCGTGCGTTTTCTGATGATTCTTTATTTCATTGCCATTGGCAAACTGAAGAAAGTCCAAGTGCCATTCATCAGATTTGGAAACAAATTCTTTTTGTTGACTAATTTTCCTCTGTCAAATCTGTGCTTACATAACTCAATATATATATATATATATATATATATATATAATATATATATATATATATATATATATATATATATAAGAACTAAAATGCCTAGCTTTGCTCATCACACTCTAACAAAACAAATTATATATTTTTGAAAATGCCAATTACTCACCATGAAGCAGTGCTATTCAAAAATGACAATGCATTATCTGGCCTGACATCACATCTTAATATGGCAGTTTTTGTTTTGTTCTTCATTTAAAGCCCCTTGAGTGTCATGCACTGTTTTAGATATCAGAATCCTTACATTGGATTGGTTGCATTTGGTTGCTGGGGCAACACATTTACAATAAAAGTAAGCCACAAGTAGTTCATTAAAACAGTCTGTACCTTTAACATGCTGTGCATGCCACATGGTTAGATCTGTTTCTGGATAATTATCCATTGCTACATTTACTGTGACATGCAAAGCTTTCAACAAAGCTCGCAAAAAGAAAAAAAACAAAAAACAGTATGCCTCAAATAAGTATCTTGCCTAAGCAGCAGCCACTCCAGCATATTAAATGTGTTTGAATAATACATGGCTGGATGGGTTTAGCATTCAATAGTGCCAATAATTTGCTATATTCTATTGCAGTTATATAATAGACGACTATAAAAAATTCTTAACAGATTCTATGTTTCAATTCAGTTTGAGATGAGCTTACTTGATCTTTATATTTTCGGGAGCAAATGAATTGTTATGTAAATATAATTCCATTTCTTTTCTGAGTATTACAAAAAAAAATGAACTCATGAATAAAACTTACCAAAGTGGGCACCTTATCCTTGTATGGTCATTGAAAAGGGGAACACTTTAAACCAGTGCTTCCCAAACTCGGTCCTGGGGACCCCCTGTGGCTGCAGGTTTGTTTTTGTTCCAACCAACTTCTCAATTAAGTGAGCTGTTATTGCCCAGTTTCTGTGTTTTGGAATCAATGGAGAAATAACGAAACTAAGTTTGGTCAAATTTTCTTAAAATGTACTAAGCACTTATAAGGGGATAGTTTTTTTTTTTTTTTTACTTTTTAACAAATTTCAGCCTGATTTTCATTCTGGTGTTCTGATTGTTTAATTTATTATCTACTAATTACTGGGTCTGACGCTAAAGTTATTGCAGCCTTTCATCATTCAGGGTTGTTTACCTGGCTGTCAGTTCTGTTTGTTTTAATTATCATGATTTGGATACAATGAAGGGTGCAAACTGTACAAAAAAACAACAAAAGAGAGGTAAGCGTTTAAGGCAAAAGTAGAAATATTTCTAAATGCCTTATAAATGTAAAAATCATACTGCTTTGCTTCTCTAAAGGCAGAATAAGAGAAGGTAAAAAAGACCATCTAAATAAATGAGATCAATTATTATCACTAATTGTGAATTTGGCTGGAATAAAAACCTGCAGCTACAGTGGGTCCTCAGGACTGAGTTCGGGAACCACTGCTTTAAACAATACCAGCCAGGAAATTCTATATATCTTTAACGATGAGCATAATATATAGTTATGTGGCCAAGTATATTTTACTGAATGACTTGTATGTATGTAATTTAAAAAAAAATGATAACATTCATAAATCATACCTTGTGGACTTTTTTCCTAATGAATAAAACAGGTCTATAATTAATTGTACAGATGATAAAACTATAATATATATTTGATATGTAGTCATTGCAGGTCCCCTCAAGAGGTTGCACAAACCTGAAATAAAGTGCCAAAAGATTAGGAATTATCAAAATAGATGGTTTATGTAAACAAGAGAGGTGTGCACACAGGGAGAATACTGTACAAAACTGCAGTTAGAATCTGGCACTTCTGCCGGGGTGGCTATCTCACTTTCACAATGGCTGGCACCATAATCAAGCACTCTGCCTGTCACCTGGACTTCTTTTCATTCCTGCAGTTGAATTTTCTCGCAACTCATTTTGAGCAGGAAGCAGTCTTTAAACGTTAAATATATATTTCTAAGAATTTTTTTTTTTAATAATTTCCAGTGTAACGGCATAGTTTATACAGTCTTGGTGCCCAAACTCCTTTGGCGGGCCCATTGCACTCTGTTAGCCTCCCACCAGTTTCCTGTAATCAAACCCTTGCTACCATCTACCACAGCCCACCGGTCCATATTGAGATCCATTTAATCCAGCATGCCGATCAAGATGACATTCACTACCCTTCTAACATATCTTGAAAAATGTATCTTTTGGGAAACCTTCTGGGCTAATGGCTACCGTGTGCCCACATTGGCATGAAAAGGTTCTCTCCAATAGAGGCAGTTTTTTTTGGGGGGGCTCTTCTTTTTCAGTTGGCTCTCAGACCCTGGCAACCATTTAGGTGATGAAACATTGACAGTTTCATTGGACATGTCACTGTTTTCAACCTAAAAATTAAAGCTGTGCTTATTTTCTACTGTAGGGTGCACTAAACATGTATATAGACCACACATATTTAGCAAATATCTCTGAAGTGAAGTCACTCCCCAATCATTTCATAAATGGTGTCAAGACTTCAGCAAATACAGTATTTATGTGATGTTGGAACATTTTAACAGGGCTATGTGATCATCAATCAATTCAGTCTCGACCTGTCACAAAGCAGTGTGTGTCACTAACCTACTGGTGAAATACCCTCAGTTTAAAGCAACTTTCATTTTATTGTGTGTAACAAGTTTAAGTTTAAGCACTGTTTTTTTAAATAGGATACATTTACAAACCTCAGCTTTCGCTGAACTCTTTGTCACCTGTACATATATATTTGGAATTTTAGATAGTTAGGAATGTTTAAAGAAAAAAAAAAAGAAAAACTTTCATTATTTAAATCCAGGTACCTTCATTTTGTGGTGTGTTCAGTTTAAAATCAATCTGATAAGTTTAAAAATGTTTTTTGGGGAAAAAAAAAAGTATGAGAATGGAGTTTAACAAATCTTAAGAAAAATGAACTTGTTGAGTTTTTGTATTTTTCATATTGTTTAATCTGATTTATTTATTTATTAATTTATTTTTTGAATTACTTTTTTCCTTGTTTCCTCTGTAAATATCCAAAGTTTGAGTCTGTTCAAATTTAATCAGACAAGCTGTACAAAATGTGTATATATATATTGAAGGAATCTCTTTTCTATTGAAAATTATTTCTGTCACTTTATATTAAAAAATGCTGAAAAAAAAAATAAAACAATCCAACACTGACAATACCGAATGATGCAGGTCTGCATTCTTTGTGTCTCATGTCATTCATGCAGTTCAGCCGCATCCTTGTGGAATGAAAATGAACCTGCAAATGCTGAGCAGTCATCTGAAGTCTCCTTGAATAATGCTAAGGCATAAAAGGAGCCGTAGAATTATTCAGATCTGCGTTGCTCATTCCTTGTACAGGGAGAAGAAGGTGGATGTTGATTTTCGATCCCATCTATTTTTAAATTTGATGACATCTTAATATATTATCTACAAAAACATGTAGAAACCACTTGGGCAATATGGTCCAATGGGAAGTATACAATGTGGCTGCATGCTGTCCCACAATTCAAAATGGTGCCAAGGAAGCCAAAGTATGCAAACATGAATACAAAATGTATTATTTAACAAATGATAGCAAGGAAGGATTTACAAAAAGCTGAAAACAAAACACAAAATAAAGTACAAACCTAAGTGCCGCTCTGGGCTTTCCTGATTGAAGTCCACCATGCTGTTGATAAGGTGATGTGGTCGGCCCACCTCCCATCCACCATAATGACTCCAAAAGGTCTTGTTTATCACTTTTTGTATCGCTCTCATACTCTGTAAAGCAGGGGTGCCAAACTCCAGGCCTGGAGGGCCGCAGTGGCTGCAGGTTTTCATTCTAACCTTTTTCCTAATCAGTGACCAGTTTTCACTGCTATTTAACTCCTTTTCCCTTCATTTTAATAGCCCTGTTGTAAACAGAAATGTGACGTGAAACAAGCCAACAGATGACCAGCTAAACTGAGGTTTCAAACTCCAACCAGTTTCTTAATGAGAAGCCGATTCTTGCTGTCAATTAAACCCGTTACTTAATTCCACGGCTTGCTGCTGCTCTCTTTCTGCTACAGCAGACATTTCCCAAACTGTTTATTTTCTGTTTCTGATTATTGACCTGAGAGATCAACCTTACTGAGACCCTCAACTTTCTTTATGTTCAGATAAAGTGATTAGCTGTTTGCTCATTTTGTGTCTCATTATTGTTTGGCTGCTAATTCAGGAAATAGAAGGAACTAAGGAGTCTGAGTTGAGTTAATTAAAACTAAGGCAAAAGAAGCTAATTAGCAGCAAAAACAGGTCACTAATTAAGAAAGTGGTTAGAATGAAAACCTGCAGCCATTGCAGCCCTCCAGGACTGGAGTTCGACACCCCTTCTGTAAAAGTTTGTCTGTTTATCTCTTGCCTAACTAGTTTTCTAATCAACAAGCTCACCAGTTGTTATAAGCTGTAGTCATACGGCACTTCTGGGAATAGTCTACTTATTACCTGTGGGGTAAGAAAGACCACTGCAACCCTTGGACCATCCTCTGGCACCCTTGCAGTCCCAGCTCTTGAAGGGCTAAGTAACTCCCAAGCAACTTTCCTACTATAATAATTAAATGAGAACAACATTTGAGATGATGGGCCTGTACTAAAAGACTGCTAAGGCATTGCCCATCACCCCCACAATGTTCTTCCTCCATTAATGCCAAGGCTTTGTCTACTGCACACTGGTGGCACAGTTTCATCTGACAGAGAGGCAGCCACACACTGGATTGACTCCCTCTAGTCTCTAGGTTGCCTGTATTGAACCCAATGTAAAATGATGAAGCACACCACTCCAGAGTCAGGGTAGCCCTGTTACCCAAATTGACCACACAAGTGCATTCATTAACACTTTACATCAGCACTAGTTATTCCGTGTTCTACTTTACAAAGAAAATTGTTAAATAAATGGCATTTCACTTTCTGTGAAATTATTGCCACTCACACAAGAATTGAAAGCTGTTTATATCCCGTCGGGAAGCGTTTTCATGCATTCCACATGTGTCTGACTGCCATTTACTATTTAACGCATTGAATAAAAAAAATTTAAAAAATCACCAGACTCATTTCCTGTCAAGTGCAGACATTTTGTTGACCCATCAAATGTGTTTTGTTTGTACTGGTAAGAGGTAACACGTACTTAGCCAACTGTGATAACTGTCTTGGCATTTCCAATCCTACAGATGTATCAGGAACAGAAATGGCAGAAACGAAACTGGAAGGCTTCACAGCACATGCAGCATGGAAGCCCTCATTTGCAGGAATCTGGAATTAGAAAGGGCGGGTGGCAGGTAACTAAGTGGCTTTCCTTTTGGTAAGATTTTACTAAAGAGAAAACACTGGAATGTTCACAATGATGTATTTGTTGTGTCTTCCTGTGGAAAATGTACAGCATGTGACACTTTTAAATGACACATTGATTTGCGATGATGTGGATGAGAGGCATACACTGTATATAGAAGTGATTGTATGAGTGTGCAGGTAATTTACCTGCATTATGCAGTTGAGAAGAAAAGCACAGGTTAACACAGAAGTCTGACAACACCTTACGGAGCAATTTTCCTTGATTTCTAACTCCAAGAAAACTTCAAACCACCCACAAAAAACACTTTGCAGCAAGTTTTGCAACCGTTAAATTGCAAGCCTCACTTTCGAGAAACTGTGTGCAAATCGAAACTTGGCTGTTTCACTCCTCACTAATCACTACTATAGGTCACCTGGTGTTGTATGTTCATGGATGACATGTGAAGAGTCTGAGGTAACATTGTAAGTTAGTAAGGGATTGTAGAGGCCTCCTCTAAAGAGCTCAGAAGCCTGAGTAGTTTCCTCTTTGACTAAGCACATATACTATTACAGCAAACTTTTTCTTCCTATAGGTAAATTTAGGGTGATAGTAAACTCTAAATTGGCCTGGCATGTGTGATTTGAATTGAATGAGCTGTGACTCATTTATGAATGGCCGCTGCCCTACACCTAAATGATCATGAATGAAAGAAGATTCAGAAATTTCACACCATTTATTTTTTTTTAGATCTCTTTATTATAAAAGGAAATCCTGGGATGAGACTTTCTCGTAGATAATTTCAACTCCCACGAGGGATAATTTCAGGTCCCGCGAGACAAGACTTTTTGCCAAGAGATTTTGACAAGTCCCGCACTTCTCTCAAACAACTACGCCCATGGTCCAATCACTTCTCATTCGTGTGAATGCTATTGTCAGACACAGTTCCTGTGTTCTCAGCTCCAAGTGGGGTCGGAAATAAAAGACAAAGAGTAGAAGACAAAGTAGAACGTTGTAAAGAGGTTCAAAAAAACATTGGTGCGATACACAGGCAGAGCGGGTTAGAGATTATGAAAGTACTAAAATTCGAAAATCTCAAAAAACTGATAGTAATGATCGCATTAGCGCTAACAAATGGAAATTATTACTCGGTAAAATAACAGAACAGAGAAAAGAGATATATGGACATAGGTGATATGACAGAAGCATGTAGATATTGTTCGGCTTTAAACTTTAAGTCGGAGACTTGTAGATCGTCTAATTCATGTTGCCATCAGGGATAAGTAGTGTTTCTTCCCAATGAAGAGGCGTATCCATGAAAAATAAAAGATTTGTTGTTTGGTGAAAGTGAAAGCCACATACACGAGCGGCAGAGATGCAAAGTGGCTGGCGCATCGCGCAGGCTGGGTGGATGGCGAACGAAGCGAGCAGGGGGCAAAGCCCCCTAGTTTTTCAAAAGTTTATATTCAATATTTCAACCACAACTATTAACACCAACTTATTGATGTTTTACCTTTCTTTGCTTTTCAGCTTAATGAAATCTCTTACTTATTTGAAAGTTAGGGGAGCTTAAACCCAGGTACCCATACTATTTGATTTTATAACACTAAAAGTTTCTCTGGGTATGAGCTCATCACTAAAATATCATTATCAAAAAAAAAAAAGTGATGAACAAAACAAGCAAGTTTAGAATTTTCGGTTTTGTGAAGCAAACACAAAAATTTGATTCCAAGGTTTTTTCGCAATATTAAAATTCCAGACTTATAGAAGAGTTTTTGAGAGGTTGTAAAGGTTTTTGGGGGGTGGAAGCCAGGAATTATTTGCCCTAAAAACTCATACTTTTGTGTTTACCTGTTTTCCCTTCCACTTCTGTGTAATGTAGTTAATTGCCTATATAAGAGTAAAATTAATTCTAATTATGTCTCTCGCTCACTTCATCACAGAGGAGTGCAGTGAATATTTTCCAGTTTTCCACAAAAAGACCCACTGAAATGCATTGCTGTGAGCAATACTGTGTTTTCTTCATGGGAAAATCTGACCAAATGGGAAGCTGCAACCCCTCTCCACCATTAACTAGAAACCTCCCTTTCCCATTTCTTATTTCCCACTGAAGAGACTGAAAATGTACACTTCCCAAGCACCATTGATCTACTTTCATTTCTGTCTGCAATTCATCTTTAGGGTTATGATTGTCTTCATATTTGATAAAGTTAGGGATCGTACTACCAGAACACATTTAGTGCCTTGATAAAATGTCTACATGAATGGAAATTAATCTGGTGATTATTTTTCTTTAGAGATGTTTATTTAAATACTGAATGACAGACACTTGAAGAATTAAAGCATGGAAATACTTCCAGACAGGACTAAACATATTTTGTCTTGTTTTAATGGTACAAATTTCACTGGAAGCAAAACCCAATTTGTTTCACAATTTTTTTTTACAAAACAAAACACTGGGTTTTCATGCAAATTCAATTTCATGAAAATTGTTTCACTCACCACTGTTCTTCATAGTTAGCTCTAAGTGAGTGAATAGAATTTTAAACCCCCATCTGTTGTAAATTTCTTAAAATGGACCCTTGACTGGTGTTGTTCCTTATGGTGTTTGTTGTAAATGATAATACCAACCCTAAATCTGGTTTAAGTTATTCAGGCATTGTGGATTAAAAGACAAGGTAGTGTTGGTTTTTCCCAGTTGATTCTGGGGTTCCTCAGGGGCATGTTCTTGCTCCTGCTCTGTTCAGTGCTTGCATGAATGGTGTTGGGCAGGGTTGTGGGGTCCAGTGGCTGTGGGGCATCTGTTGGTGAAGAGAGATTGACCGATCTTGACTTTGTTGATGATGCTGTGAGTCAATGGAGGCTCTGATCGGGGCTCTAGAGAGACTGAGTGTCAGGACTTGCGGGAGTCCTAATAAAAACCAGGATCCAGGCCTTTAATGACCTCTTAGGCACAACCATCAGCAGTGTGTTCTGTTTGCGGAGAGAGTGTCGATCTTGCCGAGAGGTTTGCTTACCTCAGCAGTGACATTCATGTCTCTGGTGACTCTTCCTATGAAGTCAGTAGACAGATTGGGAGAGCACGGTTGGGTCATGAGGTCCCTGGAAATGGGTGTGTGGCACTCCCGATATCTATGCAAAAGGACGAAGGTCCAAGTCTTTAGAGTGCTGGTGCTTCCTGTCTTGCTATATGATTGCGAGACATAGATGCTATCCAGTGACCTGAGATGGAGACTGGACTCCTTTGGTACTGCGTCTCTACAGAGAATCCTTGGGTGCTGTTGGTTTGACTTTGTGTCGAATGAGCTGTTGCTCACGGAATCTCGAATGAGGCACATTACCTGCATTGTAAGGAAGTGTCAGTTACGATACTACGGGTATGTGGCGCAATTCCCCAAGGGTGATCCATCTCCCTCATTGTTGGGGACCCAAGTGGCTGGACCAGGCCAAGGGGTCGCCCACTTAACACCTGGCTGTGGCATTTCCTCTGCCTGGAGGGTTTCCAACCAGGATCCCGAGCTGTTTTGGCATGTGGTGGGTGCGGCAACCATGCTGTACCAGTCCATGCCCCCCAACTTGACCTGACCTGTAGTGTTGGTACTCCTTTTTACAATAAGCTTGACTTTAAATCAGCCACTACTGGTCTACTTTTAATGTACCATTTTTCACCTTGAACAACAACCCAAAGCACTGCATGTGTATTTTACACCAGCAGTATCTAAAAATACAATGTGTATTTAAATGCGGAGAGAATCCACATATTACTGAATAAAGCTTCCTGTGACAGTACCAACAGTGGGTTTAAACTACCACCTTTTTGTGTTCTATGTAGCTCCTTCCCTGCTTCACCGTATGACACTGTCGGGCAACTGGTGCGCCGCGCCGTGGAATTTTCTAGAGGCGCCGCGAAAACTTTTGTAAAATATTTAAAATTACTAGTGTTTTTGAACTTTTGGTTGATTAAAAAGATAATGTTTAAAAAAAAATATGTTATGTTGAAAAACAGATAACGGTTAATCAGATTGTTGAATAAATGAATGTATTTATTTTGAATGCAAGTAAAAATTTTCGCTGTTCACCATTCATCATAATATTAACACAAGCGGTGTCAAAAACACATCTCGCGAGACTTAAAAAGTCTCGTTGTTAGAAGACCTTGCTCACTGTATGGATAGAAGAAGGCGGAGCAAATATAGAACGAGAAAATACGAACGCTACTGTTTTTATTGGCGATTGTCCATAGATTGTGTCGTCACGACTTTATTTATGAGCAGTCCCTCAGGTGCGCCGTGAAAGAAAATTTTTGGACTTAGTGCGCCACAACTCGAAAAGAGGTTGCCTTTCACTGCCTTATGACATCCAAACTAAATGTCTCCTTCTGTTTTCATTTTGGCACTTGAAGGCTAAGCCAATGTCTGTTATGTTTTACTGTACTGTATATGGCCTGGTATTCTGACTCTAGATGTCACCGGTGCAAAGAATAAAATTTAATGCCTGAAGTATAAAGAGAGAGTGTAAGACAAGCTGACTTATGCCACCTGGCCTCTCTTTAATCATGTGACAATATGCTGTTGTCCTGGGTAGTGGATATGATTTTGGTTGACTCATAACCAATGGTATGTATTACAATCATCATTCTATATTTGAAATTTACCTTTGAGATGCTTCTGTTGCTCCTAATTTTCATCATTTTACATTTGAAAGTTACCTTTGAGATTCTTCTATTGGTTATAATTTTCTTATTGTTTTAATAAAAAGCTACTGGGTCTTTTGTGTGCTATTCTATACCTTATGTATTTCACTTTTAATCTGCATACTGTCCCTTGATGATTTTTTAACAGTTTATCCATATGCAAACAACTTATCCACCTCAGGACTGTAGGGAGTCAGAGCCCAATCTCAGCAACCATGAGTAAAAGGCAGGAACCCACCAAAGATGGGGGCCAATTCACACACCCACACAAATGAGCCAATTAGGTGTCCCTATTTCACATAACACACGTCTTTGGCAAGCTTAGAAAACATACCTTGAATCCAGCTCTGTTATGCATCAGCTCCTATCAAACCTGAATTAAAGACACAGGTTAGAAGACAGATGGATAGTGACGTTTTCCTAATTTATTTTTTAAGACTTCTCCAAATACCATAAACTGTACCTTTTTGAAGTTAAACATAACACCTTTGGGTTTTGTACTGCCAAAATACTGTGAAATTAATCAGATGTCACGGTTTGATAACTTCTGTATTATAAATTCTCTCTGGACAGGTTTCACGATCTAGCAGAAAGCAATGAGATAAATTAAAATGAATGGTTACTATTTGATTTCTTAAGTGGCAGAGGTCAGGTTTTCTAAACACTGCACAAACACTTTCCCAAACATCACAGCTTATAAGATTTTAAAGCAAGCGTAAATTTAAATTCATCAACTGGGGAAGGTGAAGACCAATGACACACTAATAAAGTCTGACTTTAAATGAATCTCTAGGACATTAGTATAAAATACCCTTTTGTTTTAGTCTGCTCTAACTTGTCAATTTATAAAGATTGTCGATTTCCTTTATTCTGTAATTCTGTTATTCTGTTTATTCTTATTCTGCTATTCTATGTTTCTTGCCTGTTTGATTTCTGAACTCTACAACTTTTCTTAAGTGTTTTTAAACACTAGGGATTTTCCTTCTATTTTAGTTCTCCTAAATGTTACTTGTTTCTGCTTTAACACCTTGACCTTACAAGTCATCTGAAGTCATTGTATGTCTAAGTGTATTGAGTTCAATTGGTTATTTGTGGGCAGCTGGGAATAATGAATTCTGTCATCCTTAGCTTGGATTTTGTATAATTTTTTATTTGTATATCTTAACCAAATCACATTTTATGCAACCAGTATGGTTATGGCAAAAAAGTATTTCCAAATTCATATTTTAGCTCAGTTTTCCTCTGTTTATTAGTTAGTTTTTATTTGAGTGATGTGGACGTAACCCCCGAGGAATACAGGAATAGTTCAATCAATCAGTTTTTATTGTTACAGACGAGTACGTGGATTTGTGCTTTGCAAAGCAGAAGAGCCAAGTTTTCAAGTTTTAGTTGGCTTTTTATTTTCATTTTCCTCCCTCCCTCTTACTTATGAAAGAGCATCTAAACATTTCCCCAAATCAGCCAAGCGTTTCTTTTTTGTATACGAGTTCAAGAGGGGCCCCTTTTAAAAGGAAAGGTCATCTTTCCTGTGTCTAACTGACGCGTTCCTTTACAGGAACTTACCCAAGTTCAGCTTACTTCACCTTATCTTATGACAGACGCAAGTATGAGTAACCTGCCGTTGTAATAAACCAGCTTTTAATCCTTAGTAGCTTGCAAGCAGTTAAATTTCCTTTCACAGTGACAAACAGGAATATCACTGTCCCGGGAAAATCCAGCAAACTTCTAACAAGGGAGCTGTGATCTCCATGTGGAGCTCATAATGTAACAGGCTGGTAAGTATGTGGGTACACAAGTGTGTATAATAAGGGACTATATACAGAGCTGCTATTTTCAGATTAGCCCTTGATCTTTTTATTATACATATTGAAACAAGGTGGGCAAAACAAGGGACAACCTATTTAGATGGGGCCTCACAAGTGCTGAATGTCCCTGTGGTGAGCCCACCCAAATAATGGACCACATTCTCCTTGAATGTTCACGAGGCCCTACATGTACCGATGAAGATCTTAAGGATGCTAATGACGCCGCTCTTACCTGGATACGGCAGTGATGTGATAAGATATGATGATCTTCTTCTTCTTTCGGCTGCTCTCGTTAGGGGTTGCCACAACGGATCATCTTCTTCCATATCTTTCTGTCCTTTGCATCTTGTTCTGTTACACCCATCACATGCATGTCCTCTCTCACCACATCCATAAACCTTCTCTTAGGCCTTCCTCTTTTTCTCTTGCCTGGCAGCTCTATCCTTAGCATCCTTCTCCTAATATGCTCAACATCTCTCCTCTGCGCATGTCTAAACCAACGCAATCTCGCCTCTCTGAATTTGCCTCCCAACTGTCTAACTTGAAGTGACCCTCTAATGTCCTCATTTCTAATCCTGTCCATCCCCGTCACACCCAATACAAATCTTAGCATCTTTAACTCTGCCACCTCCATCTCTGTCTCCTGCTTTCTGGTCAGTGCCACCGTCTCCAACACATATAACATAGCTGGTCTCACTACCGTCCTGTAGACCTTCCCTTTCACTCTTGCTGATATAAATCACTCCTGACACTCTTCTCCACCCATTCCACCCTGCCTGCACTCTCTTCTTCACCTCTCCTCCACAATCCCCATTAATCTGTGCTGTTGATCCCAAGTATTTAAACTCATCCACCTTCGCCAACTCTATGCCTTGCATCCTCACCATTCCACTGACCTCCCCCTCATTTACACACATGTATTCTGTCTTGTTCTTACTGACCTTCATTCCTCTCCTCTCTAGAGCATATCTCCACCTCTCCAGGGTCTCCTCAACCTGCTCCCTACTATCACTACAGATCACAATGTCATCAGCAAACATCACAGTCCATTGGGACTCCTGTCTAATCTCGTCTGTCAACCAGTCCATCACTATTGCAAATAAGAAAGGGCTCAGAGCCGATCCCTGATGTAATCCCACCTCCACCTTGAATGCATCCATCACTCCTACTGCACACCTCACCACTGTCCCACTTCCCTCGTACATATCCTGTAAAACTCTTACATACTTCTCTGTCACTCCTGACTTCCTCATACAATACCCCAACTCCTCTTGAGGCACCCTGTCATATGCTTTCTCCAGGTCCACAAAGACGCAATGCAACTTCTTCTGGCCTTCTCTAAACTTCTCCATCAACACCCTCAGAGCAAACATTGCATCTGTGGTGCTCTTTCTTGGCATGAAATAATACTGTTGCTCACAAATCATCACCTCACTTCTGAACCTAGCTTCCACTACTCTTTCCCATAACTTCATGCTGTGGCTCATCAACTTTATCCCCCTATAGTTACTACAGTCCTGCACGTTCCACTTATTCTTAAATATCAGCACCAGTACACTTCTTCTCCACTCTTCAGGCATCCTCTCACTTTCCAAGATTCCATTAAACAATCTGGTTAAAAACTCCACTGCCATCTCTCCTAAACACCTCCATGCTTCCACAGGTATGTCATCTGGACCAACGGCTTTTCCAGTTTTAATAAATTTGCTAACTTTTTTGAAAACATATTTTCAGTTTGTCATAATGGGTTACTGAGTGTACAAATGTAATGTACCCATTTAAAATTAAACCTATAAAACAAGATACAGTGTGCAGATATTGAAAGAGTCTGAATACTTTCTGAATCCGCTTTAGATCAGGTAATCTTATTTGTATTTTCTCCTAATTAAAATAAAGCTCTGTATTTTAATACCTTTGTATTTTATCATGGCAAAGAATGGAGGGGATGTGTTTCATATTGGTAGGACATGCAACTAAAAATGTCACCGTACTCTGTACACATGACAATACGACTTCCACTACCACTCTACTACTAGCACTACTACCAGCTGGATGGTACATTTTCAGCATTAGTATTTTTTATTATGGGTTTGAATTCTGGCCTTACATTACTGTTCTTCACACGCAACACACTTACTCTACCTTGTAACCCACATATCTTTAATCTTTTAGAAGCTGCACACCATTTTGTTACACTCCCACTCAAATCCATAATATTTTTCACTGTGGTTTTATCAGGTCCACATCTGAAAACTAGATCTGTAACCACATTGAAATAGCTATTGAGAGAACATGTTAGTTGGCCAAACATCACTTTTTTCCTGAATTCTTTTTAATGTTATATGCCATAGTTTTTCAGAGTGGGTTTAAACTTTAGGAAATAAAACACAAAATGTAGCCCTCAGATGGCTCGTCTATACCAGCACAGTATTAAAGCAATAGGTGGGATGCAAATAAACCCTCACTTTCACCTTGAACAACATCACATGAAGATTAAAACAGTAGTAACATTCTCAAAACTCCCGTGCTATCATAAGGTGGGCACACTGAAGTAGTATTTTAGCCTGACTGCCTGATGAGCCAGTGGGACTCTTGAGAGGATAATCAAATTTAGGACCCAAGAGCTATGTCATACCACTTAGCCACTCCTGTAATAAGCTACATGAATGAAATTCACAAGGCTTTGTTAAGTAGATCTTGAAAGGCTAATCAATTACTGCCTATGTTGCAGACTATCACTTACAGTTTTTTAACAGATGGCTGTTACATAAGAAATAACCCAAAGCCGTCATTTTTGCTGTTATGCATCGATAAGTCCTGCTACACGTGGCATAAAGTCACACATTTTACTGGCAATTCTCACAGACGCAGCAGGTCATCGAGGGCAGAAAGTGGCTGATGATTAAAGAACGATGCTCCTGCTTCAGATCCTGAATCCATTCCATATGTGTCCTTGAGCAAGTTGTCCTCACCTTCATTTTGAATGATTTAGGTGAACCTGGCAGGTACTGGTGCAGAGCTCACACTCTTCATTTCAGTAAAATGCTCTTGGCAATGAGAGTGACTGCATTTGCAGTTCAAGCAATGTAATCCAAATAAATTCACATTTTAAAGATGCAGTATGGATTGAAGTTGTGACGCCCACATAGAAGATACAGGAAAAAAAAGAAAAAAAAAAAACATTTGAGAGTGTGCTCTTGCTGCAAGCAGGTATAGAAGTAAGAGTGTGAGTCCCAATGGTGTTGCATCCTGACAGATGTAAATGGTAAATGTCTCAAACATCCAGGTGGAATAGATGGGTAAATCAGTGGAGCGCTGAGCAATCTTTATGACAGGAATACAGAAAACTAACCCAAAGTGAACATTCAGAAGACTTTAGGGAGAAGAAGCTACTGAAAATGTTTCATTCATTCATGCATTTTTTTTAACTTGTTTTCTCCAGTATAGGATCTATAGAGAGCTGCATTATAACCAAGCAGCACTGCATACAATGGGGTGCCAGTCTACTGCAGGGCATACACCTACATTCAATTACCCAGAAAGAAGAAAAATCACTAATGATACACATTTTGCACCCTTTTTTGATGCAAGTAACCATGTAGACCCAGGAAGAACATAGAAAGAACAGTGACCAGACCTTCTGGAGATGTGTTATCAGTGTTATTGTGCTACCTTACTGAATAGAAACTTTTATTAGGTCAAATTATAAATCTGATATCTACTGAAAATATGCCTTTAATTCTGCTATGGCTCCATAACTTCTATTTGCATACTGACTTTAAGATAGAAAGAATGGAAAATGAAATTCTAGAAGGCAAACTAGGTTAATGGAGGTGACCTGGAGGAGAAAAGTTACAAATAACAGAAAATGTGCAAAATCTTTAATCAAACCTGAAGGTTATACAAGGAATCAATGTCAAAGCTCAAAAAAATGGTCTGTAACTCTAAAGAAGATCACAAAAGTCCACGCAGATGTTTCTTTTGAATTATCCACAAACTCGGTTGACTGCTAAGCTACATTGTGGCAACAATTTATCCTATCAGCTCCGTGCATCTCTAAGGGTTGTTACTTAGTAATGCTATAACAATTGATGCTTAAAATGGTAACACCCAGAAAAACAAAGCTGCTTCTGGAAAAGACACAGGAAGTAGAGGGTTACGGTATGAGGAACCCTATCAGAATTGGCTGATGTTAAGAGTGGTGTTCCACTGGCGTCAGTGCTAGGGACGCTGCTATTTTTAATATAAATGAATGATTTGGATAGGAAAATAAGTAACAACCTGGTTAAGTTTGCAGATGATACCAAACTGGATGGAATGGCAGATACAGCAATCTGGAATCTGTTCAATCATTACAGGGGGACTTGGACAGCATATAGGATTGAGCAGATTTGAGGCAGATGAAGTTAAATGTAAATAAGTGTAAAGTTCTATACATAGGAAGTAAAAATGATCTGAATACACAATGGGGTGTCTGAAAATCGAGAGTACATATACCTTATGAGAAAGATGTAGGAGTCACAGCAAACTCTACGTTACCAACATCCAGACTGTGTTCAGAAGCCATTAAGAAGGCTAACAGAATGTTAGGTTATATGTGTACAGTACAAGTCCAAGGAGGTTCTGCTCAAGCTTTATAACGCACTGGTGAGGCCACATTTGGAGTTCTCTGTACAGTTTTGCTCTCCAGGCTACAAAAAGGACACAGCAGTGCTTGAGCAAGTCCACAGAAGAGTATGTAGACTCATTCCAGAGCTACAGGAGATGAAATATGAAGAAGATTAAAAGAGCTGAGACTTTTCAGTTTAAGCAAATGAAGGTTAAGGGAAGACATGATTGATTTGATTAAAATTATGAAGGGAAATAGTCCAGTGGGTCAAGACTGTTATTTTAAGCGAGTTCAGCAAGAACATGGGAACACAGTTGGAAACTTCTTAAGGATAAATTTCACAAAAACATTAGGAAGTTGTTTTCTTTACACAGAGAACCATAGACACATGGAATAAGATGCCAAGTAGTGTGGTAGACAGTAGAACTGTAGGGAACTTCAAAACTCAACCTGATGCTATTTTGGAGGAATTAAGCAGAAAGAAAGAACGGCTTGTTCTTGTCTAGATCGTTCTAATGTTCTGATGAAAAAGATGTAAAAAATCTAATCCAAGACACTGATGCCAAAATTATAACCACCCAAAAAGCACAAGGAAAATAGGGGAACACATGTCATACATAGAAACTAACTGCATAATAATGAAATAATATAAATTGAACATATATAAAGATGATATACATACTTCAAATTTAATAAAGAGGACATATAAAGTAACTTAAACTAAGAATAAAGAACACAACCAGACTGAACCAGGATGGATATGTCTTCCTGATCATGTGCTGGCCTCCTTCTAAACACAAGTACAGTTGTGCACTCACATGTGTCCAAATCACACCACACATGCCAATGAAACTATTTGGCTGCTAGATACAAATGTTGTTCACATGGTAGACAATAGACTCATATCCATGGTGACTTTCTTATTTTCCAGGGATGTTTATAAACTTTTGAAATTTGTTGCTTCAGTTTCATTGCCTGTACCCATGTCACCTGTAGGTCCTCCATGTAAAGTACATTAACTTTCCAGTTCAAGTGTGAGTGTTTTCTCTTTTTACTTATTTCTTCATGCAGGGATCTAATAAATAAAGAGTTTCCTGGGGACAAATTAGGAAATCTGGGCTCCACAATTCAAGAGTAAAAATGCATAGTCATGTTTATCACACCATGATGTGATCTTTTTACCAGCATCAAGCCAGGATTTGATGAATTCTCACAATCCTCTCCTGGTCCTCCATAAACACTGTCCGGTTACAAGACTTGTCATATCTGATGGCTTTCTCTTTTTTCCTCTCTTTCTCACTCTCCATTGCTGAAGTCCTGGACTGCTCTACCAGGCAGCCATTCATGATATCACCTATTGTTGGCATAAGTTGAATATGTCACTGTGATCTGTGCAAATATATCTTATAGAACCTGATTTTTGTTTCTCACATTCAGTACAGCAGACACATAGCCAGATTAAGAACACACAAAGAACTGCCATGCAAGTATTATAACAAAAGATGGACTAGGACAAATGAAAACCGTGTAGTCAGACTGTAGGATGCTATAACCATGCGCTATTTCTATATGTTAAGTCAGCACAAACTTGTGTCCTTGTTTGGAGAGCATTGTGGCCTTGTAAAGACTTGCATTTTCATCTAAGGGGGTCCTGGACTTGGAGAAACAGTATGAAGTCTTGGAAAATTGTCTGACACACCTTGAAGCCAATGGGCGGATGGATGATGTTGCCACCTGTTCCTGAGAATGCCTTCTGCAGCTTCATTGTCAACATTGATAGACTCCAATCCTCAGGCCCCCACTCCAGGACTGTGTTTTGTCACTGGCTTCATTCGTCTTTGTACTCTCTGCAGTGTAAGCCGACACTAAACTCAAGCGAAGTGTGTTCTGCCTAAGTGATTGTTAATTAACATTACTGCAGTATCACTGGGGAGGGATATTGCCATTTAATTTATAGCCATATAGATTTAGGTTTAATATTACACTGGGAGCATCTGCTCTCTGCTGGATATACCTTGACAACCAAAAACCTGTCAATATAAGTATACAGAGTTTAATATACAAAATTAGGAAGTGACGGAGCTCACAGTGACCAGGAGTGGAATGCAAGTGTGCCAACAATTTGGGCACCGGAGAACAGAGCTGTTAACATTAAATCACGACATCAGCCCAAAAATTACAGTATACTTGCATGCATAAATGAATATTTCATTTAGATATATTGCAATTTTAAATTGTTCTGCTGTCCACACTCAGTGCAGAACACTTGTATTGCAGTTTTTGCTCTCCTCTGCCTTGTCAGATGAGTCTTCCTCCCCATTGCCTCACCGCATTTCCTTTCATCTCTCATCCTCCATGTCAGCATCTACGCCTGTGGTGTAAGAAACCATCCATCCATCCATCCATTTTCCAACCCGCTGAATCCGAACACAGGGCGACGGGGGTCTGCTGGAGCCAATCCCAGACAACACAGGGCGCAAGACAGGGAACCAATCCCGGGCAGGGCGCCAACCCACCGCAGGACACACACAAACACACACACACACACACCAAGCACACACTAGGGCCAATTTAGAATCGCCAATCGACCTAACCTGCATGTCTTTGGACTGTGGGAGGAAACCGGAGTGCGCGGAGGAAACCCACGCAGACACGGGGAGAACATGCAAACTCCACACAGGGAGGACCCAGGAAGCGAACCCAGGTCTCCTTACTGCGAGGCAGCAGCGCTACCACTGCGCCACCGTGCCGCCCATGTAAGAAACCATTTTTTAAATTATTTTTACTGTACTGACTATTTACTTTGATTTGATTTGCCATACTTTCTCATTTTCACATTTTAGCCAATCAAAAACAGACAGGCAAGCAAGGTGGTAGGAAGGCTACTTTTATGAAGTTTAAAATAAGTCTGTTTAAACATTATAAATAATTGAAAAAGCATATTTTATGCAAAATTTAAGGTCATGGAATGCATCTGTGGGTTTCAGAGCACAGAGGCCAAAATAAGCCCTGGCACAACTTAAGTACTGTAAGTACTGTATATACAGTGCCATCCATAATGTTTGGGACAGAGACACATTTTTTGCTTAATTTACCCTTTTGGTCCATAGTTTAAAATTACAAATAAAACAATTCCAACGTGATTAAAATACAAATTGCAGACTTTTATTGGAGGAGATTTGCATACTTTTAAGTCTCGGCACGTAGAAATGGCAACACCTTTTCTACATGGTCCCCCTATTTCAGAGCACCATAATGTTTGGGCCAGATGGCATCACAGGTGTTTGTGAACCCTCAGGTGGGTTGTATTGCTTCATAACCTATATACCTCAGCTTACTTCTACCCTTTGGAGTCTGTAGTTGCCATTGTTCAACATGAGGACAAGAGAATGGTATTAATAAAAGTCAAAGAAGCCATTATGAGGATGAAGAATGAGAATAAAACCATAAGAGACATCGATAAAACCTTAGGATGACCTCAACTGTCTGGAATAACTTTAAGAAGAAAGAAGACACTGGTGAGTTCAGTAATCACAAAGGAACTGTCAGGTCAAGGAAGACCTTCACTGATAACAGAATAATCTTCACTATGGTAAAGTAAAAGCTCCAAACATCAGTCCGACAGATTAGAAACAGTCTTCAGGAGGCAGATGTGTGTGTCAGAGATGACTATCCCCAGAAGACTTCATGAACTTTGCAAGATGCAAAACACTAGTTAGTCACAAAAATAGGACGGACAGATTACAGTTTGTGAAGAAGGACTTAAAAAAGCCTGCAGAATTCTGGAAAAAAATCTTGTGGACAGATGAGACAAAGATGAACCTCATCAGAGTGATACAAAGTCTGGAGATAAAAAGGAACTGCCCATAATCTAAAGCAGACCACATCATCTACTAGACATGGTGCTGGTGGTGTTATGGCATGGGGATGTATGGCTGTCACAGGTACTAACACTTCTCTTCATTGATGACAGAACTGCTGATGGCAGCTGCACACCAAATTCTGGGATGTATAGAAACATCTGATTTGCTCAAGTTCAGGTAAATGCCTCCAAACTCATTAAATGGCGCTTCATCCTACAACAAGATTATGAACCAAAAATACTGCAGAGGAAACACAAGAGTTTTTCAAAGCTAAAAAATGGAACATTCTTGAATGGCATAACCAGTCTCCTGATTTAAACCCAATTGAGCAGGCCTTCCATATACTGAAGAGAGAAATTGAAGAGACAAGCTCCCGAAATAAGCAGGAGCTAAAGATCACTGCATTAGAACCTTGGTGGAGTATCACCAGAGAAGACCCTCAACACCTGAGGATGTCTATGAATTGCAGACTTCAAGCAGTCATTGCATGTAAGGGATATGTGACAAAGATGACAGCTTTAACAGACCTGCCATTGCTATGTCCAAACATTAAGGTGTCCTGAAATGGGGGGAGACCATGTAGAAAAGTGTTGTCACTTCTATATACTGTAGTGTGACTGAAATCTAAAATACCCCCAAATACCCTTAAATGAAAGTCTGCAATGTGCAATTTAATTGCGTCCGAATTGTTTCATTTATAATTTTAATCTGTAGAGCAGAGGGGTAAATCAAGAAAAAAAATTAGTCTTTGTCCCAAACGTTATACAGAGCACTGTATATATAAATACATTAAAAAAGTACTAGTGAAATTATGAATCGAACACAAAATCAGTTTTTGAACACTCATGTGTATTACTAATCACTCATATTTATTATTTGACTACTGATCCTGTTCCCATGCGAAACTTTCAGTTTCGTTCACATGCAGTGATTGAAGAATTAAAGCCCATTGTTCCCTGAAATGTTGTACTCTGTGAGCACTGAAGCCAAAGCATCCTGTCAGTCTATTGTCGGTATGATTTCGACGTACTTTGTACCTGGTGTTTGTACTATGCCAGGCGATGCCATACAGACATGCCAGTTATTACACACCAAGTGTATTATGAAAAAAAATATTAAATGTGTGACGTATCCTAACCCAGAGCAGAATTAATTTGAAGTGCACTGCGGAAAAGTGGCACATCTGAGAAAACCACTGAGTGAACCTTTACTGAATATTCATGTTTGTAATCCTTCAAGAAGCCTGTCTAGGGGTGGTGCTAAGGCTTGCTTAACCCATAGCTTTCCCTTCTATGGTAGTAAGCAGATGGCATGTGCATACAGGTGGCACATCCTGTTTCCTGTCACTTTCATTTTCGTCAGTACTGAGTAAGGGCTTACAAAAGGCATATTGCTTCAAATCAATAGTTAATGAGGTCTGTTGGACTGATTCCCCGATTTTTAAAAGGCTAACCAAGCATTGCTAAACAGACAATACATTTTGTGACAGACTACTGGGCTGGTCAGCTAATTCACTGAGCCAAGGTCAAAGGTCAAACACACTGCCATAGACAAAAACTGTAAAAAAAAAACAGGTGCAGGTACCCTAGGAAGGAAGTATCAGCCTTCTATGGGGACACTCGTAGCACAACAGGCAGCACAGAAGATTCATGGAGTTCTTGGCCTTCTACCCAGAAAGGCCACAGAGGACAAACACAAAACCAGACAACCCCTTTAATAGCTTATTACTATTAGAGCAATCTTGACCCTGAGAAATGATTCCAGTGTTTAACCTAGAATTGCCTACAAAATGAGTATAAAGACACTTTAATCCAAAGGATGAATGACCTAAGAATCATTAAGTAAGCTTGAACAAATGTTTATTGATGGAAGAAAGAGAATCAAGTGTTTGTGACAGTAAGAGAGAGCTAGGATGTGTAGAAGTGCTTTATTTCTATCCTATTTTATTCTGTTTCTCTTCTCTATTTTTTTTACTTGCACTTGGTGCTTACTGCTCTACTTCCAAACTGTTTTTCTGCCCATCAAAAAGTAATGTTGGATCCTGGGAGCCTTGGAAAGATTCTGTCATTACATTCGATGACCAAGAAGAGACTCTACTGCCGAATGTCCAATATAGTGTGGGAAGCTAGTTGATCAAGGTCTCCAGGACTGTGACTGGATCTGGTTGTCTGTTATATTGAACCATGGACCCCCCAGAGGTTTATTTTCTCTAGTGATTCTGCTGAATTTTTTGTTTTCCTTTTCTCTGTTGTCAATGGGCCATGCAATTAACGAAAGGGCTGATATTGTTGGTTTGCATTTATGTTAATCAAATTCTACTTTGAGTGTGTTTAGTGTATATGTGTTTGTGTGTGTTTGTCCTGCGATGGACTGGCATCCTGTGCAGGGTTTTTTCCTGTCTTGTGTCCTATGCTAGCTGGGATAGACATCAGCACCCCCATAACCTTAGTCTGGATTAAGCGGGTTAGAAAATGACAATTAATTTCTATTTTTTATGTGTGTTTTAACAAATCAGTGTGTTCATGTGGACTAGTTCTGTGTTTACTAATTTGTAAAATTAAATGCATTTTACCTGAGAACATGTCACAGAGTTCTGCACATGCACATGATTTGAATTGTGCTTAGAATGTGAGCAAATGCAGAAGAGGCCTCATTTATAGAGATTCAAACTTGTGTGCCGAGCTCCAGTGGAGCAGAAGGTTCCTGCTGTCTTGTTACTGTATGTGGATCCTGTCTTGGCTATTCAGTTGTCATCCAATTCTTCCTTCATGTAAATGTTAGTTTATTATCTATACATATTAATAAAAGGCAAAGCCCTCACTGACTCACTGACTGACTGACTGACTCACTCACTCATCACTAATTCTCCAACTTCCCGTGTAGGTGGAAGGCTGAAATTTGGCAGGCTCATTCCTTACAGCTTACTTACAAAAGTTAGGCAGGTTTCATTTCGAAATTCTACGCGTAATGGTCATAACTGGAACCTGTTTTTTGTCCATATACTCTAATGGAGGAGGCGAAGTCACGTATCGCGTCATCACGCCTCCTACGTAATCACGTGAACTAAAAACAAGGAAGAGATTTACAGCACGAGTCAAGCGCGGGAACGAAGGTAAATGACGTTAATTTTTGAGTGTCTTTTAATACTGTGTAAGCATACATATTAACACATGTGCAATTAAACGTGTGCATTTACGGGGTGATTTCTCAGGCTTAAAAGCTCGCCTTTTATTAAAAAGGTAAATGCAAACTGTTTTCATTCTGAAGGGCACAAACCACGTTAGATTTCAGACGTTAAACGCACAAAAATATCGGTACACCAGATAAATAAGCGCAACATATTATCAGTTGTATTGTATGCTTACAATACATATAGAAATGTGTTAATCGTTAACTAATATTATGGGATGGTGTTTTTCGACTCGCGCCTTGATTTAAACGATTGCATTTCTTGGTGGGTTTGCGTAGCTTATTGTCAATATCTTTACACCTCTTTTTAAGACTTAATTTAAAAAGGTTTTCTTTTCTTCTTAATTAAAATTTAAAAGCAATACCTCACCGCTGCGAAGCCCCTCTAGCGCTGACGTCCGAGGTTCGATTACCGTAAGCGAGTGCAGTGAGTGTGTACGCCTGATGAGCCAAGAATAAGGGGGAAAGACGTGTCGCGTACTCTTTGCATTATTTGACAGTAAACTATTTTCAATCATTCTATCATCTGCTTCTCACAACTGAAGGCACCGTGGTTGATGTTACCTAACTTGCTGGCCAACCATAAACTTTACCTGGTAGGTAACCAGCCACTCACTTCACTCCCTTACGGGAATCGAACCTCGGAGGTTTTCTTTTCTTCTTAATTAAAATTTAAAAGCAATACTTCACCGCTGCGAAGCCCCTCTAGTGCTGACGTCCGAGGTTCGATTACCGTAAGCGAGTGCAGTGAGTGTGTACACCTGATGAGCCAAGAATAAGGGGGAAAGACGTGTCGCATACTCTTTGCATTATTTGACAGTAAACTATTTTCAACCATTCTATGATCTGCTTCTCACAACTGAAGGCACCGTGGCTGATGTTACCTCACTTGCTGGCCAACCATAAGCGTTACCTGGTAGGTAACCAGCCACTCACTTCACTCCCTTACGGGAATCGAACCTCGGACGTCAGCGCTACAGGCGAAGCCCCTAAAATTGCGCCACGGCGTGTGGTTCGTTTATTTGACAACATGTAGATCGGGGTAATTACATTCATGGCATTCGTAGTCTGATTCACAATCTGATTGTATGGGTCGTTACCTACCAGGTAACGCTTGTAGTTGGCCAGCAAGTCAGGTGGAAGTGATCACTCGAGTGAAGGCAGCTTCACAAAAAAACAGATCCTTAACAAACTGTTATTAGTATATTTTCCCTCAATTTAAAAAGGTTTTCTTTTCTTCTTAATAAAAATTTAAAAGAGCTACTTCGCCGGTGCAAAGCGCGTGGATTTGACCGACTGACACATACAGACATATTCATGAGTGCAGGTACTTCGGAAAGAAAGCACCGTGTAAACCTAAAGTTTAAATTAAGTTCATAGACCTACAAAAGGTTGCCATTCATTTGAGGCAAGATTGCTTTTCTTCTGTACAACTATACGTTGCATTCTCAAGAGTGTGCTTGCACGGCTTCGGATATAGATATATATATATATGTATGTATGTCTATATATAAATATGTAAGCTTGTAAGTACTGCCTTACTTCTCTTTAAGAAAGGAAGATGTAATGATACTTGATTTAAACGATTCCATGTCTTCCTGGGTTTGCTTAGCTTATTGTCAATATCTTTACACCTTTTTTTAAGACTTATTGACTGAAACGGGCTTTCACGAAAAAAGTTAGGGCTTTGCTACAGGATACACCCTCCACAAGTTAAGCAAGTAAAAATAAAATATATATTTCTGTTTTATTTAAACCTTTTAAGTTCGTATGCATAGCCCCATTTGGCTGTTTTATTTTTTTTTTTTCTTTCTTCAGTAATATTTAATCTCCTTAAAGAAAAAGAAAATATCCATTTTACTTTTTTTTGTATCTCTTTAGTAATATTTTAGTGTAAAAGGATAACCAGTATTTAAACCTTTTATGTTACTTTATAAATTTATTTTACACAATGTTGAAAAATTAATAAGAAAGCTACATATTTTGGCAGCTGCTGCTTTAATTTTCAATGAAATGAAAAAACCTCTCCAAGAGAAAACGTCAATGAAGAAGAAACAGTTTGCACTATCTAAAAATGAGAAACCCTCATTTATAAAAGTTTGCTGCAGATGACTTAACTGAAAATAAATGAATAGTTCCTATGTGTATAATACATATTTATCTATTTTACTTATGCCTTTATTCCAGCAACTTGCAACATCTGAGGTACAATTTCTTACATTACTTTTGTTTTTTGCAGCACAGGCACCTGAAGTGACTTCCTCAGGGTCACACAGTGGTGTCAGTACCAAGATTTGAACTGACAAGCTCCGGGTTTACTGAAATATTACTGAAGAAAGAAAAAAAATGAAAACGGGCAAATAGGGCTATGCATACAGATGTCCATCCATCCATTATCCAACCCGCTATATCCTAAATACAGGAGCCAATAAGTAGATATGTATATATACAGTTATATATATATATATATATATATATATATATATATATATATATATATATATATATATATATATATATATATATATATATATATATATATGTGAATGTATGTATGTATATATGTATGTCTATATTTATATATATATATATGTAGATATGTAAATTTGTATATGTATATATATATGTATATGTGGATGTGTATATGTATATATATGTATATGTAGATATGTGTATATGTAGATATGTATATATATGTATATATGTATATGTATATATATGTTTATGTGTGTGTGTGTGTGTATATTATATATATAAAAGACAGCAACACTCATAACAATGACAACACAATTACATTGACAATCATGTTACGTTATTTTTAAAATGTTTCCTTTTCTTTTTCATAACCTCTTTAACACACTACTTCTCCGCTG
The DNA here is from genome assembly GCF_900747795.2 of Erpetoichthys calabaricus. Lineage (NCBI taxonomy): Eukaryota > Metazoa > Chordata > Cladistia > Polypteriformes > Polypteridae > Erpetoichthys > Erpetoichthys calabaricus. The sequence continues at coordinate 33,866,974 of NC_041405.2, forward strand.
CGAAGCGCGGGTATTTTGCTAGTCTATATATATAATTCACTAAGCCGGGAGACAAGTAGCCACCCATGGAAAGCACGCCGGAAGGGGCGTGGATTCACTAAACCGCTGTCAAGTAAGACGCCAATGGCGCACGCAGGAAGGAGCCACGCCCACCAACTCTTAGACCATTGGATACGCCGAAAAAAATCACAGAGCCACGCCCACCAACTCGGACGCGACGCCTAGGAAAACATGCCGTCATTTCTGTTTGTCTGTGCCACAGTCCACTTGCAGTTCTGAGCCACGTTGACTTTTCATTAGTCAACCTCAGTGGAACCTTGGTTCACACAGAGGCTGTGCGAGAGAGAGACAGAGGCACACACAGGCAGCCCGAGAGAGAGAGCCGCGCACACACAGGCAGCGTGAGAGAGAGACAGAGGCACACACAGGCAGCCCGAGAGAGAGAGCCGCGCAATCCTTTAAAACTGAGGTTAAAACACAATGAAGGAAGCAGTCTTTAAAAACCAATAAGCCCTGTGCCTCTTTTTCATTAGCGTCTCACCTGCTTCACCGCCCTGCAACAGTCGAGACGCTTTCTCAGCAGCTGACCTTCTCTGTGCCTGACTCCACTACTGTCAGTCGCCTGATTAAAAATGGTGAACTCCTGCAATGTTACTATCTTGGTTGGCTTTTAAATAAAGTTCGGATTTGTTCAAATGTTCCTTTTTTCCCCCTGTGCTTAAAACTCATTTAAAAAAAAAAAGTGTTTATACAACTGCTGCAATGTTACAGAGAGAGAGGGCTTGCGTGCTTCTGAGACACAGAGGGTGGGGGGGGGGGGGGGGGGGCGCGGGGAAGGCTCCTGTGCTGCTGAGAGAGGGCCTGCGCGTGCATCTGAGCAAAGACAATTTCCTGTTAGATTTGCCTTTGCAATAACAATTAATAAGGCACAGGGCCAAACTTTCAAAAAGATGTGCATGTATCTGCCAAAACCAGTTTTCAGTCACGGACAGTTGTATGTTGCTCTCTCCAGAGTTCTATCTTTTCATTCACTTACTGGTATGCCTGCAGGAACATATGCAGCGAGCGAGAGAGAGCGAGCGACACACACACACATACAGGTGCGCGAGAGAGCGAGCGCTGGACGCATAAGAATAATAATACTTCATTACATTGATATACCGGTGTTTTCAGTATTCAAAGCGCTATCCACACAGGGAGAAACCAGGAAGCGAACCCAAAATCTTCCACAGTCTCCTTACTGCAAAACAGTAGCACTACCACTGCGCTCCAAGGCAGTTAACGAATGCACCGGCCTCGATTTTGTTTTCACTTCTGTTTACAGCAATCGGATCGTAGCGTGCATTGTTGCAATGTTACTTTTCTTGGTGGATTATTACATTACGGATGTTTCACATGTTAATTTTTTTCCCTGTGCTTAAAAGACATTAAAAAAGTGTTTCTCAACTGTGACTCCGGAACAACTCAGTACGCAAGCTATATTAAGCGTCAACAACGAAGACTCGCTACACCTTAATGAACAAGTGCTGAAACTTATCCCTACCGACGAAGTAACTTTCACCAGCGTGGCCTCCATCGTCACAGACGATCCCGCTTTCAGTCACGGACAATTCTATGTTGCTCTCTCCAGAGTTCCATCTTTTCATTCACTCACAGTGGTATCCACAAACCCACCCCATTTGGACAACCGTGTCGTTCAGCAAGTGTTCACCCATCAACACATAATTATGCGGTGTATGTTACGCCGCGGGTTGGCTAGTGTTTTATATTTTTGTGAACTTCTGTTTTATATATTGTGAATTTTGTGTAATGTGAATGCAATCATTGTATCTCTTATGTATAGTTCTTGTTTGCCTGTTGTAGTGGGGGGAGGCTTTAATTAATGTAACACCCATAGGACACACATGTAGCATACAGCAGACTCCTGGCAAAAGCTGGATGGCGCTTTTGCAGGTAAGGCGCTTCTCAATACTCTCTGTCTCTCGTATAAGCTGACAAGTTTTACATTAGTGTTTTCTGTCTGAAACTGAATGGAAACATCACGTCATGTGGTTGTTGATGTGTCTTGAGGTTTTGTTGTCACTTTTGGTCAGCAGAAATGGATTTTAAAAGTGTTTGGTTTAACGGAGATCCAGCGTCATTAGCATATTGTTTGTCTTGCTACAGGAGACAGAGAGCGCCTGACGCTGCATGTGCTGACTGTGCCCCTTACTGCTTGTCTTGTAGAATAAACGGCACAATCCGGATATTGGTGTGTCTGTCTTCTTTCAAATCACCAGCAACCATTTTAAAGCCGCTACATAAAGATATTTTAGAAGTAATGGAAGTCTGCCAATCCAATGTACATGTGCTTTATGGATTTGGGAAAAGCTTATGGCTATGTGCCTTGTTCAGTTTTGTGGAAGGTGCTACAAGAGTATGGAGTACTGAGGCTGCTACACACCATTTGACATTTGTGTTTGAGGAGTGAGAATTGTTTTAGTGAAAAAGCTAATGTTGTCTTGTCTAATCACTTTAAACAGTGAACACAGCAAAGTGTGCATAATAACTTATCTTCTATTTACAAATTTCATGGACAGGACCTAAAGCTGCAGACAAGGCTTAGAGACTATGAAGTTTTGGTGAACCTTAGGGTTGTATCAATGCTATTTTCAGATAATGTTGTCATCTTGACTTGATCGCCACCTGAACAGTTCAATGTGAGATTGTGGATCTTTCCTGGTAAAGTGTGTTGTGTTCCTTACACATAAGGGATGAGCAGCTACCCCATGATAAGGAATTCTAATATCTCATGGTGTTATGCACACATGGTGGTAAGGGTGATTGTGAGATTGTCCAACAAATTGGTTTAGTAGTACGAATTTTACTGGCATTGAACGAGACAGTGGTAGTGAAGTGGAAGTCAGTGATGAGTGAAACTGCAGAGTTTTGTTTTGCATAGAGATTTGTGAAATTGCCCTCCAACATGGCTCCTTGTGCTCTTTTATGCCAGGTTCATACAAATTGGCATAGTTAATAAAAGAGTGGCTGGGGGGGTCTGGTCCACACTAACAGATGCAATATGATACTAAAATAAATCTTTTTTTTAAGGCCACATCCTATATAAATATGTTAAAAATGAACAAATAAGATAATGAAATCCATTCTACCCTAAGTAAGTCTCTTTTACACTGTGCCTCTAATTAAAACAGCTAGGAAACATTTTGTGTAGCATATGTTGCAAATGGTATTTTCCTTTTTTACTTGCTTCGCTTGCCAACCAACCACTGCCCCGCACATCCCAAAAACCCCACAAACCTGGCCTGCCCTATGCGCCAGCAACTTTGTGTCTCTGTATTGTCAAGAGGGGTGCTGAACGCACCCCAAGGAGACGCGGTTGCTCCCCTGAAACCCCCTCTTAAATGGTGATACAATGGGAAACAAATATAAATATTTTTTTACCTCCTCTTTGCTCAATCAGCTGCTGGGTTTCTTCTGCTGCCACTATGCCACGTGATCTGCATCTCACACGGCGCTTCGAATATTTAAAAACCTGTACAGCAGCTGTCCTTTTGTCTCACAGCCTTGTCTCTCTTCTCCCCCAGACACCCTCTGCTCCTGTTGGGGGTCCTACTCCCAAGGTGCGCCCCTATGAAGAGGAAGATATTCTATTTTTTAATTGAGAGACAGAACTGTCCCCTCTGACTACACACAGAGCTTGATTCACCCCTGAAAGAGACTTATGTTTGTTTGAAATGTCTGAATAACATTTCTGTCTCTAATATTTCCTGTGTATCTGTGCAAGTCTGTTACCCAAGCATGATAGCGTATGTGGATTTCACTTTCAACAAACAACAAATCTTTTAATTCTCGTGGATATGCCTCTTCACTGGGAAGAAACGCTACTATTCCCTGATGGCAACAGTAATTAGACGATGTACAAGTCTCCGACTTAAAGTTTCAATCCAACTTCAATCCAATGTATTCAATCTCTTTTCACTGTTCCGTTATTTCAATGAGTAATAATTTCCGCTTGCGCTAATGTGATCTTTACTATCATTTTTTGGAGACTTTCGAATTTTCATACTTCCATTATATCTAACCTGCTCTGCATGTGTATAACGCCAACATTTTTGAATTCTTTATGACATTCTACTTTGTCATCTACTCTTTGCCTTGCGGAACGTGAAAGTGTCTCTCTGAGAAAGTCTCGTCTCATCCCAAGATTTTTTTATATAATAGAGAGACATGTCTGATATCTGCTCCTGTCTGCAATCAGATCCTCAGTAGTGAAAACAATTTTGATCCCAGAGCACAGGGTCTTAAGGGCTTTGCTCAAGGGCCAAACGGAGTAGGATTCCTTCAACCAGTACCCTTCCAGATACCAGCACAGATCCTTAGCCACAGAGCCAGCACTCTGCCATTTGTACCAACTCTGGGGCTTTCTGCTAGCCCTGCCAGGGCTTCTGCCCATCCTGGCTTCAGATGGGTCACGAGGATGTCAAAGGTAAAAGGTCATTTTGCCTATTCTAAGGAAGACAACAAGAGGCAGGCAGACTCAATTCATCTACTTCAAATTGATAATGCTTCTTATCAATGGCAATGTCTGTTCCATGGAGATACCATTTGATATTAGTTTTACTAATTTGAGTCAATCCTTTACTTCCCAAATAACTACCCCCCTTGTTTCTGGTTTAACCATTCCTTTACATGAACTTCTAAGGTGACAATTACTGTATATTATAGTGCAGAAAGTATATGAAAGAATTTGCATAGCTACTTTTCTATGATATTTAATGTATTAGAGTTTAATATGAATCATATGTGCTAATAATGATCTGCTTTATTAGTGCACCATCATCTTTGTCCTGTACTGCCCATCAGAGCCCAAGTGGTATTTAATATCATTCTCACTTTCAATCTTTATTCGTGAGAAACTAAGTCATTCGATTTAGGACAAACGGGGTAATATTAGCTCTTACGACAGATGTCCGTAGATGATGAGCCGTCCTGATTTAAATGCTTTATTGGGAGTCAATAGGCTCAATCATTAAAATTTATAGGACGTCAGCAGGAATGATCTTAAGAATTTATGGGTGTTCAATACAGCTGATTTTTAAGATTTATAGGGGTCAGCAAGGCTCATCTGCCTAATTTATAGGGTAAAGCAGACACAAAAGTGTACAAGCAGCCTTCTAATCTCTGATATTTAACAACTGGACTGAGGAATAAAACAAGTTGGCATTCAGTCATGTGGCACATGGGAAGCCGTATATTTCAACACATGCCATCAGTGCTCACTAAATAGCCATCAAAACATACTGAGTGCCAACGTAACAGGGTCAAATAAAGAAGTAAGTGGCATATAGTTTTGCAAGTTCAGGTAGGTGAAAATGTACTTCCCTCTGCTGCCGCCACTCTCTCTTGGTTGTATTTTTTTTTTTGCTTCAGCTGAATGCATATTTTTATTTGTTTAACACTTATATGGTTGCCACAGAGGAACAAGCTGCTATTGTTAATTAAAATTTTCAGCCGCTGCAGTGAATAGGAGCCCATAAGCGCCTAATGGAATTGGGCCTTTGTCTAATTGCACCATTTCCTCTTGCAACCCCATCCACAGGAGATATCACAGCATAGAACAAGATTCAGGCCGACTCAAATCATCTACTTCAAATTGACAATGCTTCTTATCTATGGCAATGTCTGTTCCATGGAGATACCATTTAATATTACTTTTACTAATTTGAGTCAATCCTGTACTTCCCAAATAACTACTCCCCCTTGTTTCTGGTTTAACCATTCCTTTACATGAACTTCATCCCTGAACACTAATTTTTATTTAATGAATCCCTATAAATGTAAAATTAGACTGATATGCCACATATTTCATGAATATCTAAAGGTTAAAGAATATAAATGTTTAAAAATATGTAGTTCTTTAGTGTGATATATCTACTGTATGTTGAAGTGAAAAGATTTTTCTCATTACAGGGAGGAATGAATGCAAAGATCAAGCAAACAACAGCTACTTGGGGCTGCCTAAACAACCCATGTTTTGTACATCTTATGAAGTGGTTTGCTCACTTGTTCACCACAAACTAGAACATCAGATACATTTTTCTGCTCTACTAGCTTTCCTATTTTACTCTCCAGATGCCAGCCCCTCTTCCTCTCACAACTTGAACCTTCAGCATCAACTTCCCACTAGCCTCACTCATTCTCTGGCTGCAGCCAAGGTTGCACGCCTTGTCCTGAAATTCCTTTGGGGGGTCAGAGTTGGCCCTGGAATTTCTTTTGGGACATATGTCTAGAATTGTTTTTGATGGCTCCAATTGTTACTGAACTCCTTGGCCCTCAGTAGCTTGGAATGTTGCCTGCTGTCTTAGAAGGTTTCCCTTGTGGCCCTGTGTGCTCTCGAGTGTGCAGAATGTGTTGTCACTTGGCAATTCTTTCAATGCTTCACTCTTTAGCATCCCCGCTAACTGCTGGTTTATCTATCCTCTATCACCTTGGGCAGCATTGCCTGCTCCTACCCAGGCTGCACCTCTCTCTCTCTCTCTTTCTCTCATGTTGGTGCCTGTTAAATACCATTCTGGAGTACCATGTTTAAGTTCTCCCATGGATAAGTCAGGAGTTGATTTTAACGTATAATTTCTGGTATTTTATAATGTCGGTCGTTTAAGTCGAAGTCGGTCGTTTAAGACCTGAGAGAGTAACCACGGAGCACACTGCCTTTTTTTCTGTGTATTTCTATGTATTGCGTGACTACATGGTAATACCCAAACTATTCCGAAGCGACGTTTGCACTGTTTTGTGTTTTATGTATCTCACACCCTCATACACCTTTATTGTAGGAGCATCCCTTATCTACGATGGAGTGTTCGATCAGTAGAAAATATGAAGCTGGTTTTAAATTAAATGTCGTGGAAGTGGTGAAAGAAATTGGTAAGTGCACTGCTGCAACACTGGTGTGGGATTGGAAGAGGCAAGAAGATGTAAAAAAAAAAATGTAAGCATCGCATTTTTGAACAGGCACATAAGTTGGGGTCTGATCTTATGATCGATTTTTCGGGTTTCAAGACCCGACTTATACGCGACTATATACAGTACTTGAATCACATGTATGGCTTGTAACTCATTGCAGTGGGAATGTTCTAAAGCTTTCATGCTGCCAAGATGGTTTTCCCTCTTTCTTGTCTTAGTGCTTCTTCTGGGACTTGCCACTCTCCTGTGCCATTCTTCTGCAAGCAGGGCACCCAAAATACTGTATTCCACATCTGTCTGTGATGTGCTTCTTAAGACAGAATTCTCATTAACAATGGCTAGCAAAGGTGCCTCACAGCTCCAGAGTACTGGATTCAAGTCCAACTTTGGTCACTGCCTTTGTCCGTCTGAACATTCTTGTTGTTGTCTGCATGGGATATTCTTTGGAATTAAGCAAAAGGCCAGTGCACAGGATAATTTAGCTAGAACCTGCAACAATTTTTCATCTTAGAGACAATAGCAAAGACTTAAAGGGTGTGTATATATTTTAAACAGCATGTGAATAAGGCAGTAAAAAGATCAATTACCATACCCCACTGCTGCTGCTGCTCTCATCACATTGGCTTCCCAATTGACTGTCTTTCAGCCTTTGATTGTTTTTCTCCAAATCACTTCACCAGTAGGCAGCTTAAAAAACATGAGTACAGTAATAGACGTTAGGCTCAGCTTTATTTACGCATTCACTCATACATACTAACAAGAGATTTGTATGTTCATGATAATGATATCAAATTTGTCTCTGCAGCTACTTGGTTGTGTGTAAAGATTTGAGTGTCTTCTCCTTCCATCACTACAGTGAATGTTAAAAGTGTCCATCTCATTGGATGTTTTCACAACATTAAATCACAGGGTTTTAATTTGGCCTTTTTGATGTTGTCAGCAGAAAAAGACTCCTTAATGTCAACGTGAAAACAGATCTCTGCAAAGTAGTCTTAATTAATTACATATAGAAAACACAAAATAATTGATTACATACAGTAAGTATTTTTTCCCACTAATACGACACATGCAAATCATCACTGGTTTTAGAAGTCACGTACGTAGTTCAATGAAGATCACCTGTCTAGGTTTTCAGTTGACTGCAGAATAAGTGATTCTGTATGAGGAAGGTCCCACTTCAATAACCTACACAATGCAAACCGAACAACACTCCAAGCAACACCATGAAAAAGTGATTGAAAAACACAAGTCTAGGGGCTTAGATACAAGAAAATATGCAATTGTCTGAATATCCAGTTAAATTAATCATTAAGAAATGGAAAGATCATGGCACTGCTGTAAATCTGTTAGAGCAGTCCGTCCACAGAAACTGAGTGATCATGCAAGAAGGAGACTAATGAGTTTTATCACCAAGAAACCAATGACATCTCTGAAGGAGATATAAGTGACAGAGGCTGCAATTGGAGAGACTGTACAGACAATAAATGTTGCTTGGGTACTTCATCCTTCACGTCTTTGTGGGAAAGAGACAAGCAAACAGCCACCATTAAAAGAACAAAATAAAAAAAGCATATTGGATATGGTCCACTGAAGACTCTGAAGTCAGCAGGATGAAGGTTCTGTGGTCTGATGAGGATAAAATGTAGCTTTTTGGCATTCAGACTAAATGACACGATACACTTCACATTATCAGAAACACACCATCCTTGCCATGAAGCATGGCATTGGCATCATCATGCTTCATGGATGATTCTTTGCAGCAGGTCTTGGAAGGTTCGTGAAGGTATAGGGGAAAATGAATGCAACAAGTAAACAACAGGTAAAACATGAAGGAAAACCTGATGCAGTCTGCACAAAACCAGCTCTTTGGGGGAAGATTTGTCTTCCAGCAAGACAACGACCCTAAGCATAAAGCAAAAGGTACACAGGAATGTCTTAAAAACAGCAATGTTAATGTCCTGGAGTGGCCGATTCAGAGTCCAGGTCTCAGTCCAATTGACAATATGTGGCTGTGCTTGACAAAGGCTGTTCACTCACAGTCCCCCTTGCAATTTTTTCTTTTTCTTTTGGCTGCTTCTGTTAGGGGTTGCCACAGCAGATCATCTTTTTCCATATCGTCCTGTCTTCTGCATCTTGCTCTGTTACAACCATCACCTGCATGTCCTCTCTCAACACATCCATAAACCTTCTCTTAGGCCTTCCTCTTTTCCTCTTGCCTGGCAGCTCTATCTTTAACATCCTTCTCCCAATATACTCAGCATCTCTCCTCTGCACATGTCCAAACCAACGCAATCTCGCCTCTCTGACTTTGTCTCCCAACCGTTCAACTTGAGCTGATCCTTTAATGAACTCATTTCTAATCCTATTCATCCTCATCACACCCAGTGCAAATCTTAACATCTTTAACTCTGCCACCTCCAGGGGCCTCATGCATAATGCTGTGCATAGAATTCACACTATAACATGGCGTATGGACAAAAGTGGAAATGTTTGTACACACAAAAAATCCAGATGCATAAATCTGTGCGAACGCCAACTTCCACGTTCTTCTGCTACATCAATCCCGGTCAGCATGAAAAGTAACACACACACCTGCTGTCCTGCCCCAACTCTTCCCAGAATTACGCCTCTTTGAATATGCAAACCAATATAAATAGCCCTTAAGCTCAGCCTTCTGTGAAAAGACAATGGCAAAAGCACGGGGGAAAAATAGAAGAATTTCAGTGAATACCAAGTGGAGGCAAGGAAAAACTTACAATTTGTTGGTTTAAGTTGGTTTAAAGAGTGATATGATCAACAAAAGGAAGTTGATCGAGTGACAGAGTGTCAGAGAAACTCAAAAGCTCAAGTTCACAAAGTCGCACAGTGCCCAAAATAAAAAAGTTGTCAGATATCAAAGTTGCCGCGAAAAGGCGAGTCGTAGCCCACCGTCTGAGTGTCATATGAAAGCTTATTAGGGTACAGAGAAAAAAAAAGGCACACAGTGGGAAAAAAGCACGAAATGTCAACTTTAACCTTCAAATTTCCACTTTAATCACATAGTTTATTTTGTCATTAAAGTAGAACATCATAAATTTCATTTTAAAGTCGTTTAATTTACTAGTTTCTCAAATCCCATCATAACTAAAGTAGCACGTTAAATGCTTTTTTTTGTATTTGATCTTCTATGTGCTCTACAGTGCCTCCAGAAAGTATTTACAACGCATCACTTTTTCCACATTTTGTTATGTTACAGCCTTATTCCAAAATGGATTCAATTCATTTTTTTCAAAAATCTCAAGTAAACTTTTTTCATGTTGTCATTATGGGGTGTTGTGTGTAGAATTCTGAGGGAAAAAAATTAATTTACTCCATTTTGGAATAAGTCTGTAACATAACAAAATGTGGAAAAAGTGATGCGCTGTGAATACTTTCCGGATGCACTGTATACTTGATATCATTTTCATGATGATAGGAGTTAAAGCATGTTATTAAACACGGTGACACAGTGATTGTTCATGTCTCACGCAAGATGCTTGCTGCGACGTGTGCAAACTTCAATGAAATAACTTATTGCAGCAGCACTGTCTCTTTCAAACGTACTAACCTCCAATTCCTGTCGTTCCTTTTCTTTCTCCAAATACCCAATCGCCACACAATCAGCTCTGTAATAGACGTTAAGCCATCTGTAAGCTTAGAACGCAGATTCTTCAAAACTTTTAAGGAACATTGAAATATCTTCGTAGTACATGTTTAATTATTCTATCCGTCTATCCTTCCAGTGTTGTGCCAGCCTCAGCAAGAATACAGTGCGAGGCAGGAACAATCCGTGAACGGAGCGAGCTTCAGCTCCTCACTAGCGCTGCGGCACCGTGTCCTCACATGTTTAATTATTAACAATACAGATTATTTAATTGATGTTAACATATTTATCTGTATAATATAATAAACATATTTTCCTGCATTTCATCTTAAAAATGATATTGTCATCATATGTAAATACGTGCTTTATAAAGTGGCTCAGGTTGTGCAATATTATAACTGTATCGCAAGTTTACAGTGACGTAATTGTATTTATAAGTACAAAGTGTTCTACAAGGAGCACTTGATGGACTGATAGAGTGTGTTTATAGTTCTTGGGATGAAACTCTTTCTGAACCGCGAGGAAAGGCTCTGAAGCGTTTGCCGTATGACAGCAGTTCAATAGACAGCATGGCTGAGGCAGTGTGTGCTTAATGCTGTATACTGATAATTCCCTTTCCAATCAGCTGCTGTAGATCTGTGATTCCCCACTCAGGTACAGTGATATAAATACTCCGAGTGGTGCAGTGAGAGTAATATGGAAAAAGATGATCCGCTGTGGCAACCCCTAATGGGAGCAGCTGAAAGAAGAAGAAGAAGGTGCAGTGAGAGTAACAACGCTAAAGCAGCTATGGTATTTAGAATAGTTTGACCATTCTGTGGACCATTATAGTGTTACAGGTGTCACACACATGCGACTAGGAGCAAGCCAAGTGGACCAAGTGGAGGTGATTACCCTCTGGGCCAGGGGATGGCGGGGTGCTCTAAACCTGTTTCTGTTATTTCTGCTGACCAGATACGGGAAAATCTGCCTGATCTGACATCACTTCCGGCACCCAGACTGACGTCACTTCTGGTTCTCACGCCTAGACTGACATCAGTTCCGGTTTACAGACTACAAAATCTCCATCTTGCCAAACTAATTCAGTTCATTCTGGGAACTCAAACTAGCAGCATTGTTGTGTTCAATCTAAGTCTTTTGCAGCCAGGAACGATATACAGGTGGCTGCCCCAAACCTTTTTCAGTGTGTTGAGACTCATTCTTTCACACAGGTTAATTACAATCAGATGCATTAAACTAATAAACAATATGTGGTTAATTTCAGTGTATTTATAAAGCTGCGTCAGGGATGTGGATCTAAAAAAGAAAGGGAAACCACACTGGAACAGTAGCACTGCTTTGACACTGGGTGCCGGCATTTTGCAAAACCGCGTGGAGAACTTGCGTACGCCAAGCATTTAGCTACCATGAAAATGTGCGTGGCTTTACGCCAAGTTTAGATTTTATACTTCGCGATTTGAGCGTGGAAACGGGCTTACGCAACGTTTTTGTGCATACGCACCATTTATACATGAAGCCCCAGCTCTGTTTCCTGCTTTCTGGCCAGTGCCACCATCTCCAGCCCATATAACATAGCTGGTCTCATTACCGTCCTGTAACATTACCCGTCTGTCACAAATCACTCCTGACACTCTTCTCCACCCATTCCACCCTGCCTGCACTCTCTTTTTCACCTGTCTTCCACAATCCACGTTACTCTAAATTGTTGATCCCAAGTATTTAAAATCCACCTTTGCCAACTCTACTCCCTGCATCCCCACCATTCCTTTGCCCTCCCTCTCATTTACACACATGTATTCTGTTTTGTTCTTACTGACCTTCATTCCTCTCCTCTCTAGAGCAAACCCCCAACTCTCCAGGGTCTCCTCGACCTGCTCCCTACAACAACAACAACAACAACATTTTATATAGCACATTTTCATATGAAAAGTAGCTCAAAGTGCTTTACATAATGAAGAAAAGAAAAATAAAAGACAAAATAAGAAATTAAAATAAGGTAGCATTAGTTAACATAGAAAAGGAGTAAGGTCTGATGGCCAGGGTGGACAGAAAAAACAAAAAAAAAACTCCAGAAAGCTGGAGAAAAAAAATAAAATCTGTAGGGGTTCCAGGCCACGAGACCGCCCAGTCCCCTCTGGGCATTCTACCTAACATAAATGAAATAGTCCTTTTTGTAGTTAGGGTTCTCACGGAGTCACTTGATGCTACAGATCCTACTCTCGCTATAGATCAGAATGTCATCAGCAAACATCATAGTTCATGGGGTCTCCTGTCTAATCTCATCTGTCAACCTGTCCATCACCATTGCTAATAAGAAAGGGCTCAGAGCCGATCCCTAATGTAATCTCACCTCTCATTGAATGCATCCGTCACTCCTACTGCAGTTCTCGACCGATCCGGTATCGAAATTTGTATCATTATCCGCATATTCCATCCATCCATTATCCAACCCGCTATATCCTAACTACATGGTCACGGGGGTCTGCTGGAGCCAATCCCAGCCAACACAGGGCGCAAGGCAGGAAACAAACCCTGGGCAGGGCGCCTGTCCAACCGCAGTGTCCGCATATTGATCTGGCAAAATTTTACACCAGATGCCCTTCCTGACGTAACCCTCCCCATTGGGGTGCGTGAAGACACACACTGGTTTGTGCATCCCCTGTGGCTGGGTTTCAATCCCCCTTGCAACAAGACAGAGTTTTTGCTGTTTTGCAAAGGAGAATGAGGAAAATTCAAGTGTCCAGATGTGCAAAGTCTGATCCAGAGAAACCTGTCCTCACAGAATCAAGGCCTTTATGATTGGCAAACTTAACTTGAATACTTATGCAATCAGTTATTTTGTTTTGTCTATTTGTAATTAATGTAGGCACTTTGCAGAGATCTTTTTTCACTTTGAAAAGAGTCTTTTTTTCTGATGATCAGTGTCATAAAAGCCAAATTAAATCTACTGAGATTCAATGCTCTATAACAATAAACTTGAAAACTGTGTTTGTTTGGTGGAAGGATTAGAGTGTTTGTGTAAAAGAATTTACTTTTGAGTTCCAGGTACAAGTAAAAGAAAAGTTTTTCCATGACTGTGTACCCACTTCATAATTCACTGGAATTTGAGATATGCTGCACATTCAAACACATTTTCCAATACATTTCAATGCAGACAATTTGAAACTGTAAAATAACTATGACTCACAGCACAACTAAATGTCATGTTTTGGTTGTTTTTTTGGAACAAGCAATGAGCAATCTTTCATTGAAGACTGCAGGGTGGATAGAGCCCTAGAGTGATACTTTTGGATCTAATGGAAAATAAAAAACAGGATATCATTAATCAAATGTAATATTTATTGTGATAACAGCAGACGCTGAGCTAAAAGCAGTGTTGTGAAACCAGCGGGCCCCCATTTAATCCAATGAAAATGTGGGAAAATTGGCCAAAATAAATAGCACGCAAGGGTGCTAAAACAAGATAAGAAAGCTGAGCTTCTGAGCATTCCATCTTAGTGATGGTAGACAACAAACTAACTGTCTCCTTCTGCTCCCAGCTGGTTTTCTGGTGCTGATTTCCCCAAGAGGATGGGTCCTAATGTTATATACCCAGAATTAACATCACTTGCCTTCTGTTTGAGGTTCCCCTGAAAAGCAGATGGAAAGAGAGATTGTGCTAACAGTAGCACCTTCTCTTGGCCTGGAGTGGTAATGATTACCTGTGTAGAGCCTTTCAGATGCCTCTTAATTGCACATGCCATGCCTGGGTTTGTATGAGATTTGAGATGTACCAAAAGATTCATGCCATATAAAAGATGGTTTTACCCTCACCTAGAAAATCAGTAGGTGGCACAAGAGTTTACAGGAGTTTACTGCTCTCTGCAACCCTGTCAATTCTACTGTCAGTGTCAACTCCAAGAAGAATCTCCATCTCTACTGACATGAGCATAATGGCCTCATGGTACTCCTGAGTAATAGAGGTCCTCCAGCTGTTCTTCACAAGCTCCAGTGTTGAGAAGGTTAATTTGCAGAACATTTGCATCATAAACAAGGTGAGCAGGAAATTGTAGACAACAATGACATGGTAGGCATCAGTCAAAGTGAAACAGGAGAAAATAGCAGTATATGGCAACATTTTTACAAGCTGAACAACTTCTACTTATCCATAGTCCCATCACAATTCCAAGGATTATTGTCTGATCCTGAGGGCTTCTTCACTATTCTCTAAGAATTATTTTTTTTAAATCTTACAAATCATATCTTATCATATCATATCTTACCCATATTGTCAGATAGATAGCCCTGTTTGAGCTCTAGTAACAACAATAATAATTTTATTCATATACTACTTATTACTACTACTAATTATATGGCTGACTCCTTCGTCCAAAGCAGCTTACAACATTTGAGATGCAGTCGGTTACATTCCTTTTGTTTTTGTCCAGTTGGAGCAGTGACTGATCGTGGTCACACACAGTGTCAATAGGTAGTTTTGAAACCTAGTCCAAAGTCTGATTCCCTATGCCACACTGCCTGCCTAATATGGTACATTTCAAGAACAAAGTGCTTTTGAGATAACAAATGATTACAAGATAATAAAATTAGATATCCATACTGTCTATGGTAAGGTGAGGTCTGTGGCTCATTGCCTTTTAAAATAATTGCCGCACTCACGGCTTAAGGAGGGGGAGTGTTAGTGTGGCTGGAGCGGTTCTCAGGCATGATGTGGAGCGAGCATTTCCTCACTTAAGTGCACGGGTGCCAGGAGCTGCAAATCGCCACACCTGTGCCACGTCCCCACATATAAAATGAGACGCGGAAGTGCGAGGGGGGAAAGGAAAAAAAAGGGGGATATGGAAAGGAACGAGAAAAGGGAACAGAAGTTAAAAGGCGGCCGAAGAGCAGTCTTGGCAGGACAATCCGGCCGTCTAGAGGGGAAAGGCAACACGAACACGGGCCCCACAAAGAAGTGTGGGTTGTGACGCTCTAGGGGCTAGTTCAGTGGGGCGAGCATGGTGGATGACCTCCCCAGGAATCTGAGGTACGATCTGCAGGTGCGTGAAGGATGATGGGAAGAGCGCTGACCTCGGATGGTCTGGCTGCACTGTGAGGAGGCAGCCAAGACTGGGGTCAGGGGATAAAGTTCGTGGCTGCTGAGTCTCTATTGGCAGGCTGCGTGAGTTATGGGTGAGCCAGGGAGACAAAGAAGGAGGTGGGCTGGGATCTGAAGGAGCCAGTGGCTTTTTTAACCTCTGCTTTTAATGGATTTATTTATTGTATTTTTATCCCCCTCTCTTCACTTGTTTTTATGGAATATTCATTTACAGACAGTTTTGAGCACTACACTATTTATTTGGACACTGTTTTGTTTTGATTCTTTTTAATAAAAGTACAGAACACTTTTTACACCATCCCCTTGCTCCATGTGTGATTTGTCCCCATCAGCCAGCTCATGTTGGGTTCGAGAGGCTCCCAAATGTGAAGAGGGATCGTGGAGTGGACTCGCACCATCACACTGTTGTGAACTGGGAGGCCTAAAAACACATAGGTCCCCTAAATACTCCCAAAATTGCCCACTTGGAGGATTGTCATCAAAACCCCAACTCAGAAAAAAAGACCTTTAAGAATCTTAAAAAACTAAAAGATTTACATAAAAAAAGTGCTCAGTAGTCCAAGATGCTCCGTGGAGCACAAAAGGAATTGCCTAAAGGCAAGGCAATCCAAGGCAAATAAAGTCTTAATACTGCATGCAAAACAAAGTCAAAAACAGAAGACAGGTTCATAAATCCAGTAATCACAAAAGGTACAAAGCAAATCAAAACACAAGTAAGCACATTCAAAAAGAACCGCCAGGAACTATGGGAAACCCTGCTGATTTATAGGATGGAGGGCAGTTCCTGGCCGTGATTGACAGGTGGCCCCACCTCTTGGGGGCCCTCCCACAAAACACATGGGACATAGCCAAAGCATTTTATAGTCATTGACAAAGACAAAGAATAATGCACATAATAAACACAAGTAATATTAATGTAAACAAAAGAATCAAAACTGAACAAATAAAAAGCAAAAACCTGACTGAAACATGACACATTCAAGGCGTTTCGTTGTATGACATGAACTAAAACTTTGGAGCATTAATTTTACAGGAACCCAAAACAAATCAGATAAAGTGCAAATATATAGCAGCACTGTGCCCATACATAAAAAACTGAGAAAAATGATGTGTTAATGTAAAATCTGTAAAACATTCTCAGGTGTAGGCCATGTTCTAAAAGTGAGTTTTGGGGAAGCATTAAAGAGCTGCAACGAGTCTGCCACCTGAAATTGTGACAACAGTAAAGCTCGGCCTACTACTGATTATGAAAATGGTTTAACTCTCATATTGGCATACAAGGTTTCTGAATGACTATCTTGCAAATACAGTATTGACTGACATCCACTGTGCTTAAAAAGTAAAACTGCAGTGAGGCTGTACACGTGAGTATAATTCGGAAATATTAGCTGTGACATGTTGCTATTACCCAGACATCCCAACCTTGATAAAAAAATTTTGGATGCTGGGGGTCTTAGAGTATTGTGCTGATTTGGAGGGGGAGGAGTGGGGCACCTTCAGATCGGTTCTGGGTATATAATTTAATAAATACCTGCTGCATCACTACTACAATTAACACTCTATTTACTTTCTTAATAATTAAATATTTAACTACATATGTATAACTACATACAGCATGTTTAGCCCACTAACAGACCTCAGATATTTATTTCCAAATCATAGTAGCATGTGTCGATGAATTAATTGATTTTGTAAGAGCTAACCTCTGAAAACTGTGTTTATCTGAAAGGGCAGCTTGTGCTTTACAATAAAAAATGTCAACTGTACCTCTGCTCTGTCACTTCTTCTTTCAGACTTTCCTGTAACTGTGTTGTTAAGAAACATATTGACATATCCTACAGTCCTTGCCTCCCAACATGATGTACTCCCTGAAGAAATACAAAATGTTACAAAATTGTACTTCAGTTTTTATTCACAATGCAGTGATGGATTAAACCGGAGAAACAGAATATCACAATTACTGATTTTTCAGTTTAGTTAGTAATTACTTTAGCAAGAATTTGGATACATATATATTGTGGCGGCTGCCCAGGCCCTTTACCTGGCTGGGTCACTTTCATAAAGGAAGGGCCAGGGAGGGAACATGCACAGGCCATTATCTCACCCAGAGTGCTAAATGGCACACCCTTTGGGTGGCAGGGGTGCCTTGGATTCCCACAGGAATTCATGGGAGTTGGAGTTCAGCACAGCCCTGTTGGGTTCCATGGGTGCTACCAGGGGGTGCTGCTGAGACTGTGAAACCCTACCTCGCTGGGCTTCTGCCTCATCCAGAAATGCTAAATGGACCATGCTAAAGGGCCACCGGAAGTACTGCCGGGTGCAACATAAAAGTAGCCAACCATCACTGCCCCAGGAGCCAGAGTGGAGAAGGAGAAGGCGAAGCAGAGAAAGAAAGGGAAAAAGACAAAGACAGCGTAAAAGAGAATTATGGCTGTGCTTTGTGCTTATACTGTGTTGGTGCTGCAGGAAATTCTTTGGGAAAAGTTTCCCACATAAATAAAACGTGTGTGTAGTGAAAGAACTTGTGCCAGTGTTTGTTTGTGTCAGATTTGGGAGCTGGCCAAGTCCAAAGTTGAAGGACCAGGGGGAGAGTAGGCATTATCTCCCCTGGAAAACTAACTGGATTCCCCACACAGCACACTGGGAATTTGAGTTTGGTGGGTCAGCCCTGTTGGGTTCCAAGAGGTGCTGCCAAGAGGAGCTGCAAGGACTCCTGAGCCCTACGTTATCAGGCTGATATAAAATGAGCCCGATGCCACTGTTCCAAAAACCAGAGTCAGGACGGAGAAGAAAACACTTGCTGGAAGAGGCAGAAAGAGAAAGAAGAAGAAAAAGTGCATTGTTGTGTGCTTTGAACCGTGTACTGTGCTTTGGTGGTGGGAAATGCTTGGGGAAGAGTAACCCCACAACAAATTAAAAACCATGTGTTGTGCTGAACTTGTGTCTGCATCTGTCTGTGTTGGGCTTGGGGAGCAGAACATGGCAAACTCAATTTTAGGACTAGGCCAAACCAGCTTGCTAAAGTGGACAGGATGAACCTAGTCCAAACTAGGTTATCATGAAATCAATGTAGATCTCCCAGGACAAACTGACTTGTCCCAGTCTAAACTAGCTTGGCCTGCAATTGCACTTTCCTAAGCCAAACCAATTCATCTAATCGCGTTTCAGACAAACTGGCTTGACATGGTCTAAACTAGTTTGCCCTAAAATCAGATTTGGCCTGTAACATGCAGAAATTTAACATTACTTTAACAGGTATAATTAAGTTTAGATTTTTATCTTTTTAGTGTGCTCCTCCATTTTGCTGTGATGTGTACATGAACATTGGCAAAGTAAAGATCCACTGTGTGCGTGCAGTGATTGAATTATGTATGAAGAGGTTCACTCTACAGTATGGCAGAAAAAAACAATGAAAAAAAAAAAAATATATATGTATTATTTTGTACCTGGTGCATCCAGCAGAAGACGCATGCTAACTGGGAATATATTTGTTAGGGACTGAAGTTTTTATTAAACCAAAGGTCTGCAAAAGAAATCAATCAATAATTGCAAAAAAATGTCCTTTCAAACACAAGTTTCAAAGAGAGATATTTTCAAAAAAGTCAAACCTCTGGTCATAAGTTCTTCCAGCAGGAAAAGTCAGTCCAGGCTGATGGACACTGGAAGTGATGGCGGAGATGTTATAGCTGTTACTCATCTGTTGTGTCCAGGAGCCTCTTGAAGCCACTACCGCTGATAATGTACCTGATGGATGAGCCAGACAAATGAGGACAAAGCAAGGGGCAGGTGAAAAATGGGTATCAGTTCTTTTATTAAAACAATCCAAACAAAGTGGCCAAAACAGTGCAGCACATCTTCATAATAAACAAATAATTCAATAAATAAAACCATGCAGGTGTTCATGGCGAAAGAATAATACAATAAATAAGTTAAAACTGAAGGTAAAAGAAAGTCAGGATTCTTTTATAAAATCCGCCAGATGCAAGGCAACCGTGATGCATCTCTATCTTCTGCTGTAGCATCCATCCTCCTGCCTGTCGCCGTCCTGCTTTTTTTGTCCTGTTTTACCTTTGTCTCCTTCTTTATCCTCTCTCCTTCAGCCCAGCACATCTTCCCAGAATGTCCCACCAACACACCCCTATCAGGTTTCGCAGACAGTGGAGACATCAGAAACCACGGTCCTTTTCCAGCTCCGGTTTTTGCCGCATCTGCCATGCTGCTACAAGCTGGCTTCTCTTGTATTCTTCAACCCCGAAATTTGGCGCCTATCAGATACCTAGGGAGACTTCTCTCCAACGTTTCATACTACCCCTTTGCTGTTCAGCGGGGAACCAATCTGCCCAAGAATGTTGATCTCTCGTCCTCCGTGGGGCACCCTGACCACTTGCCTCTACACCTCTATACGGGCTGACAGTGTATTACCTTCACCTGCTATTCCTTCCTTTTCTCGTGCCGGCTCTCCCTCATATGCCTACCGTGGGCACAGCGCCATAGTCGTGAACTGGAGAATGCCAATGAAGCAATTAAGACAGAACACACCTTCACGTACAGGTATGCTCCGTCTCAATCACCAACCTCCTGTAGCTGTGCGACCATGCACTCCCACGGAGATCGAGCCGGATATTTCATTATTTATTCATTTAGAAACTGTCCACTAATTTCCTAGCCAAGGACCCACTATTCCACATTGTCCGTTCTGCTGAAAGAGAAAGAGAAAAGGCGTTAAAATACAGCGCAACCCCTGAGCCCTTAAGCTATCCCCCATTTGCATATGCATGACACCATAAATTGACCATCAACAAACAGGGGCCACATCAGCACTTTTTAATAGCGTGCCTGAGTTGCATCCACTTGTCTCTTTCCATCTTCCTGTTGTTTTGCTTACATGGCAGTAATATTTCTCCCTGTTAGCTGGTTTGCATGCTTTAGATATTTTCAGCTACAGTTAGGTCCATAAATATTTGGACAGAGACAACTTTTTTCTAATTTTGGTTCTGTACATTACCACAATGAGTTTTAAATGAAACAACTCAGATGCAGTTGAAGTGCAGACTTTCAGCTTTAATTCAGTGGGGTGAACAAAACGTGAGGCAACTAAAGCATTTTTTTAAAACAATCCCTTCATTTCAGGGGCTCAAAAGTAATTGGACAATTGACTCAAAGGCTATTTCATGGGCAGGTGTGGGCAAGTCCGTCGTTATGTCATTATCAATTAAGCAGATAAAAGGCCTGGAGTTGATTTGAGGTGTGGTGCTTGCATGTGGAAGATTTTGTTGTGAACAGGCAACATGCGGTCAAAGGAGCTCTCCATGCAGGTGAAAGAAGCCATCCTTAAGCTACGAAAACAGAAAAAACCCATCCGAGAAATTGCTACAGTATTATGAGTGGCAAAATCTACAGTTTGGTACATCCTGAGAAAGAAAGCAAGCACTGGTGAACTCCGCAACTCAAAAAGACCAGGACGTCCACGGAAGACAACAGTGGTGGATGATCACAGAATCATTTCCATGGTGAAGAGAAACCCCTTCACAACAGCCATCCAAGTGAACAACACTCTCCAGGGGGTAGGTGTATTAATATCCAAGTCTACCATAAAGAGAAGACTGCATGAAAGTAAATACAGAGGGTGCACTACAAGGTGCAAGCCACTCATAAGCCTCAAGAATAGAAAGGATAGATTGGACTTTGCTAAAGAACATTTAAAAAAAGTATGATGGCTTGGGCGTGCATGGCTGCCAGTGGCACTGGGACACTAGTGTTTATTGATGATGTGACACAGGACAGAAACAGCCGAATGAATTCTGAAGTGTTCAGAGACATACTGTCTGCTCAAATCCAGCTAAATGCAGTCAAATTGATTGGGCGGCGTTTTATGATGCAGATGGACAATGACCCAAATCATACAGCCAAAGCAACCCTCAAGTAAAGCAAAGAAGTGGAAAATTCTTGAATGGCCAAGTCAGTCACCTGATCTTAACCCAATTGAGCATGCATTTCACTTGTTGAAGACTAAACTTCGGACAGAAAGTCCCACAAACAAACAGCAACTGAAAGCCGCTGCAGTAAAGGCCTGGCAGAGCATTAAAAAGGAGGAAACCCAGCATCTGGCGATCAGGCTGTCATTGCCAGCAAAGGGTTTTCAACCAAGTATTAGAAATGAACATTTTATTTTCATTCATTTAATTTGTCCAATTACTTTTGAGCCCCTGAAATGAAGGGATTGTGTTAAAAAAATGCTTTAGTTGCCTCACATTTTTATGCAATAGTTTTGTTCACCCCACTGAATTAAAGTTGAAAGTCTGCACTACAACTGCATCTGAGTTGTTTCATTTAAAATTCATTGTGGTAATGTACAGAACCAAAGTTAGAAAAAAGTTGTCTCTGTCCAAATATTTATGGACCTAACTGTAGTTACCCGTTTTGATTAAAATAATATACTGTGAAATAAAACTCACAGATCACAGTGCCCACTTCAAACCTTTGACTACAATGGGGTATTGACAAAAAATTGAGAGGAAGAAGGGATTTTCAGAAGATTGGTAATCACTTGCATGAATCCAGGAGATTTTCATGAGATATGGGGTGTCTGATAACCTGCACTTAACACCGTCTCAGGTTTAAATAAATCGGTGATTTTGCTGCATTTTGCAGTATCTGCATGCCAGGCTTTCTTCATTTTTTCTCCTTCTCTTTCAGCACCTCCTGTTCATTTTCTCTCCATTGCCTGTCATTTTAATTCATTAGCTAACTCTCCTCTCATATCCGGTAATGTTCTGTGTTGTGATCAGGATGACTCGGGTCACAGGCCAAATCACTTAAAAGACAGGCCAGGCCATTGCCATTTCTTCGGAGCCTCCCAATGGCCAGTCCACACCTGGTTTGTGTTGTCTGTTCTGTGTTTTCGTGTGTATCTGAAATTCAGGATCAAAGATAGTCATCAAAAGTGACCACCAAGCATGCTTTGCTAATTTTACCCTGAATCACATATGATAGAGTTAGTCACAAGGATAAGAGGCAGAATTTGATACCATGTCACTTTCATAAAAATGTCAAGTTCATCTAACTGGATAGACATTTTTTTCACATAGTATGATTATATTTATAGCATATGTCTCATATACATGCAAGGCCACCATGAAGAAACATAATATTCAAAAACACTATGAGGCAAATAATGACAACTAATATAACAATAAAACCTCTGAAGAATCTTTGAAGTCACAGAGCTGATAACAGCTCTCAAAAATCAGCTGCCGTTCTTCAGATATAGTCACAAAACAAGGGAAAGCTGGCAAATATCATTGCTTAAAGAAATGCAATGGCAAAGTCATAGCCAGAGGAGAGTTTGAAAAAAAGGATGCATGCAGAATTGCTCTGAACAGACAAGTGATAGGCTTTCTGAATAATAGTCTGGTAAGAAATACACTAGTGGAACAGAACAAACGATCAGGGAGGCCAAAGAGTAAAATTGTTTGTGTAATAGTCTGTTGAACTGAATGTGAGCTGCCGAGTTGACTCCAAACCCAAAATAGTGCTAGTGAAAACAAAATGAAACAAAACTGGTGATTTATTAATTAGACCAATAAGATTTACCATAAATGTTAATTATTTATGGGTGGCGCAGTGGTACCGCTGCTGCCTCGCAGTTAGGAGACCCAAGTTCACTTCCCGGGACCTCCCTGTGTGGAGTTTGCATGTTCTCCCCGTGTCTGCGTGGGTTTCCTCCTGGTGCTCCGGTTTCCTCCCACAGTCCAACGACATGCAGGTTATGTGTGCTTTGTGTGTGGGTGTGTGTGTGCCCTGCCGGGGGATATGTTCCTGCCTTGCGTCCTGTGTTGGCTGGGATTGGCTCCAGCAGACCCCCGTGACCCTGTGTTAGTATATAGCAGGTTGGATAATGACTGACTGTTAACTTTTTTTTGTTTTACATTAAAAACCTTAGACACATTGAATAAATGACAAAGTATTGTTGTAGAGATTAGAACTTTATTCACCATCAAATCTTGTCTCACTGTTACTTCAGATAATCTTGAAGAATAGGATGGACAAGCTCATTGGGATGAATGGCCTGTTCTTGTCAAAATTGTTCAAATGGTCTATAAATACTCTCACTGAGCAAATTATTAGGATCACCATACTAATATGAGGTAGGGTCTCCTTTAGCTTTAAAACAGCCTTCATTCTTTGTGGCATGGATTCCACAAGATTTTGAAAACATTTCTTTGAGATTCCGGTCCATGTTGACATGATCGCATCATGAAATTTCTGTAGATTTCTCACTTGCATGTTCATGCATGTTCTACCACATCCCAAAGGTGTTCTATTGAATTCAAATCTGGTGACTGGGAAGGCAACTGAAGAACAATGTCATGTTCACGAAACCAGTTTGTAATGACATTTGCTTTGTGGATTATCATACTAGAAGTAGCCATTAGAAGATGGGTAAATTGTGGCACATGGTCAGCAACAATACTCAAATAAGTTGTGGCATTTAAACAATGATTGGTTGGCATTAACAGTCCTAATGTGTCCCAAGAAAACATCCCCCAAAACATTACACCACCACCAGCACTGGACTGTCAACACAAGGCAGGTTAGATGCCTGGATTCATGCTGTTGGCACAAAATTCTGACCCACCTATCTGTATGCCTCAGCACAAATTGAATTCTTCAGACCCGACTGGTCTTCAGCTGAGACGTTTTAGTGAGCCTATGCCCACTGCAGCCTCAGCTTTCTGTTGTTGGCTGACAAGCAAGGTACCCGACATGGTCATCTGCTGTTGTAGCCCATCTGCCTCAAGTTTTAGATAAATAGATAGATACTTTACTTTATTAATCCCAAGGGGAAATTCACAAGTTTTGATGTGTTGTGCATTCTGCAGTGTTTTTCTGCTCACCATGGTTGGACACAGTAGTTACTTGAGTTACTGTACACTTTCTGTCAGCTCAAACAAGTCTGCCAATTCTCCTCTGACCTTTCTCATCAACTGCAGAACTGCCACTCACTGGATGTTTTTGAGTAAACTCTAGAGACTGTTATGCATGAAAACCTCAGGAGTTCAGTAGTTACAGGAATACTCAAAGCTGTCACCAACAATCATGCCAAAGTGGAAATCACTGAGATCACATTTTTGTCCCAATCTCATTAAATATGAACCTTAACTAAAGCTCTTGACCTGTATCTGCATGAGTTTATGCATTGTGTTGCTGCCACATGATTGGCTGATTAAATAGTTATATCGAGGTATTTAGGTTTTCCTAATAATTTTCTCAGTAAGTGTATATAGAAGAGAGTGGAAATAGGAGGAACAATATAACAGATAATATACCGTTAGGAAAAAATTAAACACCACTCTGCCCTTAGGAGAATACTAAACAAACAAGAAATCTCTTCTCAGCAAGGTATATGGCTGATCCACTTTTCCACTCAACCAGTGTGGTGGACGGCCGGAGCCCTTACCTGGCCGGGACACTCAGAGTATGGAAGGACCGGGGGAGAGAGAATTTTCAGAACAGTTTATCCCCCAGGCTGACAAAGGGCAGCCCCCAAGGTTTCCAGCATTTCCAGGGGGTGCATGGCTTTTCACAGGGCCTTATCTGGCAGAACTTCTGCCACACCTGGAAGTGTTGCCGGAAGAAGCTCGTTGGGCACCTGGAGTCCTTCCGGGTGGCCTATAAAAAGGGGCCAGTTACAACCTACTCGATGGCCAAATTCGGGAGGAAGAGGACAAAGCCTGAGGAGGAGTGGAGGCGGATGGACTGGCAGCAGAGATGGGACTGGATTGTGTTGTGTGTTGGTGATTTGTGCAGTGTAAATAAACCGTGTGCTGGGTGCAAAACTTGTCTCCTGCCTGTCTGTGTTGGGGTTGGCTTCACACCAGCTTCCTATAATTTCTCCCCCTCAGCCTCTTTAACTTCTGCCATCCTGCCTTACTACTTCCCACCATTACAGCCCAATCTTTTAATTTTATTCTCCCCTTCTTGGCCTAATGGCCTGAAAGGCTTTTATGTCCAGGCCAGGAACTATATTACTGGATGAAGTCCCAGAAATCACTTCTGGGGTTAGTGTTGGCTGGAAACTTCTGTACACCTTCTGCTTCTTCAATCAGTGCCAAATGTTCCTGCAAGAATGGAGCTCAGTACTTTCTTTAAGGGCCAGGCAGACAGAAAATCTTCTGTTTCCTATCATGGGCAACAGGGCACCATGAACAATATAATGGGCCTACTGCACTAGGAACTCCTATTTAATTCTTGACAGCTCCCATGTTGATCCATTATAAATTACTCCTCAAGTGGTACTTATTTTGCCTGCTGATGCAAATGTCTAAAACTACAGTCCTTCCTCTAACCAAATCTTCTTCCACAAGTCCTTTATAATTGCAATTAATGAAAGAACCAATATGACTATGACAGAGAAGCTTGTGAAATTGAGGCCAAGAAAAGTAGAATGACATTTTCATTAGCCTGGCTTTTGAAAGGGTCTTTAAAAGAATGGAAGCACACCTCACTCATACTATCAACTTGGTCAGTGGTTGACCAGAAAAGTGACATTGGGGTAAAATTAAAAGCTACAGACAGTTAGGACAAAGCAGAAAGCCTGAAGATCTCAAAGCTTTACATTGGATATACAATGTGGAAGCTAATATAAGGAAGAACAATTTGATGGATGGTATTAAAATTAAAATTAAACTGTGGTTCCCCCGAAAAATTGCTTTATGGGTTATTATGGCAAAGTTGAACAGAACAATGGTTAATCTCAAAGGTCAAGAGCTAGCGGGCCAAAAGATGAATAATCAGAGGAGACCAAAAGAGTAGTCATTTAAACAATCCTTGGTTAAGGGCATGAGATTAAAAAGACCAGTGACCAAAACCAAAACATCAGACAAAACCCAAAGAAAAGAAAACAATCAGAAATTAACTGAGCCTTTCCCTAAAAAAATCATTGGAAAAATAGGCAAATTGGTTTAAAAATTCCCAAAAACCTGGATACTCTGTGCTGCACGCCTCCATCATAAATAACATGGAGATGGGAATTAGTACAAGGGATCAAGACCGTTCTTTTAAAATGAGTTCAACAAGAACAAGGGGACTCAGTTTACAACTTAATAGGGGTAAATTTTGCACAAACATTGTAAGTTTTTCTTTACACAGAGAACCATGAAATAAGCTACCAAGTAGAGTGGTAGAAAGTAGGACTTTAAGGACTTTCAAAACTCAACTTGATGTTATTTTAAAAGAATTAGGTGGATAGCACTGGAGAACTTTGTTAGGCTGAATGGCCTGTTCTCATCTAGACTGTTCTAATAATTTCCAAAACTATGTATGACAAAGGTGCCACTGCTAACAGCAAGAATTGTGGCACTAAAATGAGGACACTGCAACAGACACAAGATTACAAAATTGAAATCACCACAACGATGTGGAATTTTCGCAATAGCATTAACACTTAAAAATTATCCTCTTTAATAAAATCCCTGTGTGCGTCCATGTGTCCGTGTGTGTGTGTCTTCTGGTGAAGCGCGCATGCGCGGGGCACGGTGCGATGCTTCAAAGGCCACCTGACGCGTTACAAAAGATATCGCGCGGCCGATCCAATCGGATTTCGGTAAATGAGGTAAGACCTAAAACATAACGCACGAAAAATCCAATTGGGTACTGAGATGCGGAGACCAGCTTCCCCAAAGAGGTGGGATTAATGTTTGTTGTTGTGAAAGTGTTCACTCTGAGGATGTCAGATTTGCGATTAACAAACTTGGCCCGGTAAAGTGTAAAGTGTTTTCCTAAATATACGAATTTTCATGATATTACAATAGGATGACTTTTAAAAGTAGATTTATTTTCGCGTACATAAAATCCGTTGCTGGGGAGACGCCATACATACAATAATCAGCTACACGCCGGCACAGATTAAAATACTTGCTGGAGAGATGTATTATTATGAGAGAAAATGAAAGGCACACAATACAGTGACGCATATTACAGCCACATACAAGCCAGTATTACTGTAACAGAAAATAGATGGTCCTTTGCCATTTAATATAGACTGTTCCTACTAATGTTTATGCACTACTATTCTAGTGCCTGTTATTGTAACGGGCTTAATGTCTAGTATACATATAATATATTATTTATGCATATTTTCAAACAAATTATAATGGGATGGTTTGCAGACCTTCTGATCAGTTCTTGGGGGATTGTTATGAAATTGGGTTAACTGAGTTTTCATGTTCAGTAAACAACATTTCTGATATCTCACCTTCCACATCATTTCATTCAAACTTCTTGTGGTCAGAGATCTACTGTTGTGGTTGCTGCTGATTTGAAGAAAATATTCACTCTATGTGAAATTAAAAAGCAATGAAGGGAGGCATATTGGGTTGCATGGCTGCATTACAGATTTAGTGTCCTGTGTTCAAATCTGGGCACACTTTCAGTCTATGTGGAGTTTACATGAATTCCCTGTGTCTGTGAGATTATCTCCCACATCCCAAAAGGCATACATGTTAGAGGATTTGTTTTAAATTGGCATTGAGTGCGTATGATCGAACCCTTTCTTGGACTGATATCCCTTCCTTGCATTGGTTTTTTGCATGTGCAGATGTTGTTGGCATAGACTTGGGTTAAGTGGGCTTGAGAATGCTATGTTATATCACACATTGCTTCAGATGCAACAAACTGCAAAACGTCACTTCTTCCTGAGTTGATTATATATATTTTTAATTTAGGTTTAAAACTCTGAGGAAGATCAGCATTACATCAACTGCAAATTCAGCAAACAATGTTATCTCGGAAACCTCCTGGTTGGAAAAGCATTCAAATTAAAGTTCCCACTAGGATGCTAATTTTTTCCTCACCTTGTCCACAGAATGTGACCACAGCAACAGACCACTACTAATCAAGATATTTATAGAAATATGTTTAAATAAGTATTTCAGTAAATGTCTATACTGTTATATACTGTATATATATATATATATATATATATATATATATATATATATATATATATATATATATATATATATATATATATATAACTGAAGCCTGCTTTGAACCAGAAGATTGGGAGATATTACAAATATGTCTAAGCAATGAGCTTTGCATTTTTTCAGAATTAGCTTTAAGCTTTATTGTTCCTCAACACTGGGGGGAGTGGTAAACAATCTACTGACCTTTTAAAATTAAGCAAAGTCCTAACAAAACAAACAAACAAAAATGGTATCACAACCTATGTTCTGATTTTATTTTTTTTTGATTTCTTAAACTGTCAGTAGAAATTGGGTTTCATATATTATCATTTTTTTGCTTCAGAAAGATGTCATTCAATGTGAAAAAAAATCCACTCACTATATGCACAAAATGTTGTATGAGCTGGAGCAGTAATCAGGGCATGTCACTCCACTACCGCTTGCCTTGGACTTATTATAGCAATGTTGTCTTGTCAGTCTTTTGGATTGATGGATGTTGCATCTTGTAGATGTCATTGAAGCCTGCCTTGTCCTTGCATGTAATAAAATGGCCTCCACATCTGCAACACTCACTGCCTGTGTGGTGTAAGTCTAAGTCTTAGATCTGTCATCTGAACCAAATGAGATTTAAATATGTCATTTTTGAAATTTGTATGAGTCTGAATATATATGAATATAGGTGGCTTAGTGGTGCAGATTTTAATCGCTGCTGAGCACCATAAGACATGGTAGGCATTTCAGTCGGGAAATACTGGGAGTGTATTAAAGAGCAGACAAAACATTGTTAGTGTCAGAGTCTAAATAAAATTTTAAAAGCCAACAACCAGAGCCAAATCAATGAAAAACTTTACTTGGATTTATTTCCCCCTAACCAACACTACAAAGTTTGATTTTTTTTTTTATAATTTAATACTCAGATGACACACTGCTAAGTCCCACCATCTTAAATAGGTGAAGTATGATAACATAACAGAGAGGTCACATGACTGCCAAAGCCCTAGCAACTGTAAATGGTGGCAACCATACAAAAAGCAAAACACAAAAAAGTGTCTCTAGAGGAATTATAGATAATCAAAGCAGAAATTAACATAAAGACACTCCAAAAATAAAATGACATGGTTAGGGAAGGTCAAACACATATTCATTACACAGCCTCATAGATCCAAGTTTGAATTCTGAGCTTGGTTTCTGCCTTTGTAGGATTTGTACATTCTCACTGTATCTTTGTAGGTTTTCTTGAATAATCCAGTTTTATTCCCACAAGATGTGTGTATTGGATTTAATGTAAATTTGATTTAGGCCCCACAGTCGATTCAGAAATTATTCAAACCCCTTCATTTTCTGCACACTTTATTATGCTAATGATTTAATTTTAAATTGATAAATTTGTCATATTTGCCTATCAATGTACCCTCAATAGCCCATTATGGCATGTTTTCTGAAAGGTTTGCAGATTTATTAAAAATCAAAAACTATGGCAAATTGAATTGACATCATTGAGAAAGGCCCACACCTGTGTATATAAGGTCCCACAATTCATACTGTGTGCTCAGAAAAAACTAAGCCATGAAGTCCAAAGAAATTTCTTCAGACCTCTTCTATCAAATTGTGGTGAGGCATAAATGTAAAGCTATGAGTGTTACAAGGTGGAGAGTGGCCTCAATCATTTTGAAATGGAAAAAGTTTGGAACCACTAGGACTAGTAACCAGGTAAGATGGGTCTTGGTTAGGGAGTAGACAAATGACACAATTGTCATTTTAACACAGTTTTAGAAGTCTTTGCTGAGATAACAGAACCTATTGGAAGGACGACCATCTCAGCAGCAATCCATCTTTCAATTGTTTATGATTGCGTGGCTAGATAGGAGCCATTCTTGAGTAAAAGATATTTGGACATCCACTTGGAGTTTGCCAAACAGCATTTAAACGACTATGGTCTGATGAGACAAACATTGAACTCGTTGGGCAGAACTCTAAGCATTATGCCTGGTAAAGACCAAACACTGCTCATTAGCTGCCAAATACTGTCTTTACAGTGAAGCATGGCGATGTTAGCATAATAATATAGAGGTGCTTCTAAGCGGTAGGGCCAAGGAGACTGTTCAGAATTAAGTAAGGGATAAATATAGGCAAATACAGAGAGATCCTTGAAGAAAACCTGCTCCAGATTTCACATGAGTTCATGTCAATGACCAGAAGCATACAGCTAAGGCATCCCTGGAGTGGCTTCAGGGCAAGTCCATGTCTGTTCTTGAGTGGTTCAGCCAAAGACAGACTTAATCCCCATTGAACATCTGTGGAGAGACCTGAAGATGGCAGTTTATAGATATTTTCCATCCAATCTAACAATAGCTTGAGTGGATCTGCTAGGAGGTCTTTGATCAGGTGGTGGTGTCATAGAATGCCACCACACAGAAACCGGAAAAGAAAAAAGGACAAAAGTAAACATGAATAATGATAGCTGATTAACTGAAGAGGTTATTAAGGTTATTAAGAGCAGAACTAAATTGAAGCAACAAAAAAGCAAAATTAAAAAGTGGGATTTTAGGAGTTTCTTAAAAATGTTTCACAGTATTAGCCTGGTGTTTCTGTGTTGGCAAAGTATTCCAAATTTTTGGTGTAAACTGGCCACCTCACCACTTCTTTAAAGTGTGGTTCTTAGCAGATCTAAGGTTGCAACATGGAATGTAGGATGACAGGCATTCCAAGATATATGAAAGAGCAAGATTATTTAAGGCTTTATTCACTATTAGTAGTATTTTAAAGTCAGTTCTAAATGACACGGGTAGTCAATGTAACAACACTAAAACTGGTGAGATGTGTTCAGATGTTATTTTTCTGGTTAGATTTTCAGATTTTCTTTTTCAAGTTAAGATTCTTGCTTCTGCATTCTGGACTAACTGTAGCCAACTGATGTCTTTCTTAGGTTGCCCTGTTAGGAGTTTATTACACTAATCTAACAGGCCAAAAATAAAGGCATGAATTCATTTCCCAGCATCTTGCAATGTTACAAGACATCTAACATTTGCCATATTCCTTAAATATAAAAATGCAGTAACATGTGTCATGTGTGTGCACATGAGAGACAGCTTAACGGCATTGGTGACGGTAATTACCTGGCAGACCAGGGGCTGGTGCTGCATGCTAATGCCTTCTCTTCTCCTTCCTCTGCGGAACAGAAGATTGAGAGCCAGTTCACCTTTGATGTTACATCTGTGTCCATCTGCCTGGACCCTCCCCATCCTGCTACTTAAACTCATACCCCGGTAACAAAGAAATCGGCCATCTTGTTCCGGTTCCTATTCAGGACTCTAGTTTGAAAAGACTACTCCACATTTACTGCATGTTTTCTTTGCTTTTCCTTATCCAATTATAAGTGGTCACCAAGGTGGTGCCCTGACTCTTTGTCGTTGTTTGTGTACTGTTTTACACATGGTTATTATGTGATTTAAATCTTAGGTCAGAGTCCAAGATAATACCTAAATTCTTGACTTTTAACGCTAAGGAGACAAGTTTATTTCTATGACCCTCACTATTTCCATTTTTATTAAAGACTAATATTTCAGTTTTGTTCCTTATTTAGCTTGAGGAAATTACTAGTCATCCATTCCAAAATATGAGACAGACATTAGATCAGAGAATTCAAAGAGTCATAGTCATCTGGAGCTATAGATTAATAAAGCTGCGTGTCATCTGCATAGCTGTGGTAGTTCACCTTATGTTTTGACATAAGCTGGCCTAATGGGAGCATGTACTGTACATTGAACAGCGGACCAGAATAAATCCTTGTGGTATGCCATCTACAATATCATGAATCCATGGACTACATTCGCCACAACTAACAAAGAGTTTTCTACCTGTTAAATATGATTGAAACCAATTTAAGACAGTGCCAGAGAGGCCCACCCATTGTCTAAGACAATTTATAAGAATACTGTGGTTTGTGGTGTCGAATTCTGCATTCAGGTCTAATAGAAGCAGTGATTGTCACTAAAGGGGCCTCTACAAAGTACTAAATTAAGAATCTAACCACTTACATGAATGAGAGATTCAGTTTTTGTATTTTAATAAGTATGCAAACTTTCTAAAACCATGAAAGAAGAAAATTATAGTTCAGGACTAGGTCAACACTAAGCCTTCCAACCTCCTACCATACACCCACAAGATGGTAAACAATAAACAACAACAGCTTATATTAAATGAAATTATCATGCAAGTGAAAGCAAAGCAACTGCTGTGAACATCAAGTGTTTACAAGCAATTTTAATGAGTAGCAAAGTTCTCTTTTATTTATTTTCAGGGCGTGTCATACTGATTATCAGTCATAGTAGAGCTACATTATTAGCAGAGTCTGAAAAACACTGAATAATGAAGGTTCTTCGCTCAACCCTAAACTATGTCATTAAACAAATCTAAGTCAATATTAAATTCAGAACTAATCTTGTTTTGTTCAAAAAATAAGTCTTTCACAAAGTCTCTCTATTTTGCGCAAAGTTTGGACTCTTTCATTGCTTTAATTGCACAGCCTTTGCTGTGCCCATGAGCTAAGGAAGTTTCCAGAATTCCCATTATGATGTCTCACCTTACCACTTTATTGTGTTCATATAAATTTTGAATGGGATTTATGGGAGAAATGTGAAGTCCCTGTTGATTTGTTAATTGGTATGCAAAAAAAAAATTTAAAGTTAAGCATAATTTTCATGGGAATATAAAGAGGAAAGTGAACACATTAAAAGTGTACTGTGTCACTCCAAATACAATTTCACCACAAAAATGACATTTCTAGCTAACCATATTTTTTTCATTTTATATTATTGGCTTGGAGGCTAGAGATATGCACCAGGAATTGGAAAGTTGCTGGTTCGAATCCCATAAATGCCACAAGTGACTCTACTTCATAGGGCCCTTGAGCAAGGCCCTTAACCTGCAATTGCTTTGTCCTGGGTATGACGTTAATCTGCATCCAGCCCTGCAAGCAGGTCCTCCAATTTACAGGGAAAACAAGGGTTGGTGGCAGGACTGGCACTCCAGCCACCATAAACCTACACTGTTGAAGTGTGGTGCTGAGTTGTCACCCATTGCACAGCTGCACTCGGATCCCAGTCCTGGTGGTTCATCGTGTGGTGGGTGCGGCAATGCGCTGCAATCAGCTCCCATTGGGTGTCCTTTAACAATTTCAAGAACAGAGGATTTTAGTTCTGTAAGAAAATGGTTTATTTGGATAAAGTGTTGAGCTACAGGACATATTTCAGAATTACATCAGCAACTCTGTACC
Organism: Erpetoichthys calabaricus; assembly: GCF_900747795.2. Classification (NCBI taxonomy): domain Eukaryota; kingdom Metazoa; phylum Chordata; class Cladistia; order Polypteriformes; family Polypteridae; genus Erpetoichthys; species Erpetoichthys calabaricus. Next base: position 33,900,897 of record NC_041405.2, read on the forward strand.
TAACAATTTAAAGTATTTCACAACATACAGCAAAGATCAAGGGCACCTTAACATGTAAATGGCACCTTTAGTATTTTGATTAATGGGAAAACTATCAACAGGAAGGTTAATGGTATCACCTTGAAGCATGTTATTACAGATATAATAGTGTAAGCAAGGATAATGACATGATTTTTAAAGACTTGTGTGGTTTAAGTGTTGTAGGCAGTTTTGGGATATGCAGACTTGTGGTAACAACTGGAGCTGTGGGAAAAAGTAAAAATGAAAAGTAGGTGATACTTAAAAGGAGAAATGAGTGAGTATATGCCAAAATTTCAAAATACGTACATTGACCAAAATGTGCATCATGTGCTGTTGTGTCAGCAATCTAATGAGAGTTTGACAGCAAATTGAAATAAGAGTGAAGTACAGAAAGCCAAAACAAGAGAAAAACTTTGTGATCAACATAACTAGAAGGTCAGAACCAGAGTAATTAAACAAAAGTGATAATAGCAATAAGACATTTACAAAAAGAGATTTCTATGTGCAGCTCAGATATGGAAATGTGCCTTCTGCAAATTTAGCCCATTGTGTTGGTAATTGTCATGTCGCAATCTCTGAAGGGACACCCCATCAATGCAGGCCACTGCTGTGAAAACAAAATGGTGGTTGAAATGGCACAGAAAATTAAACAACTAATAAAGTATGAAGAAAAGCGAAAAAAAAAACTTGCTATAATCAAATCCTGAACTTCAAAAAAGAAAGTGCTTGATCATTAAAAATGCTTGAGAAAAATGCATACAAAAAATACCTTAGGATTTCAAATCATGACACGTGCCTAGCAACTACAGCATTATAACAACAATTTATTTTTTGTATACCCCAAAAATCACACAAAGAATGCCACAATAGGCTTTAACACACCCAGTTATTTGACAGCCCCCCACTGACTCTGTAAGAAGACAAGAAAATAACACCCAAAAAAGTAGACCCTTATATGGAAAAAAATGGAAGAAATCTTGAGAAAGGCAATTAAGAGAGAGACCCCTTTCCAGGTACATTGGGCGTGTAATGTGGTAAAAAAAAGTGGTAAATTCAACCCATAAAACAGAACACAGGTAATCGTCTTCATGGCACTAGATGGTAAATCTCTCATGGCCACCTCAGAAATGCAATACAATAGTACAAACTACTTTGTTCTTGCACAATGCTCCTCACCAAGTACAGGTGAAGAGTGCTACAACAAAACTCAGGGCAAGATGCAAGAAAAGATTATATCACTCATTAAATACAGAATTATCACATCTGAGGATACAGATTTGTTAAAATACATCGAAAACAAAGGAGAAACTACTTAACATAAATGAAAAATGACAATATCTGTCCATCAGAGCAAGATCACGGCAAGATTATAGAAAAGGTGTCAGAAAAGCCAGACCCAGTCAGAGTCCTGGGCACCTCAGCCAACTAGCTGCCTCCTTCCTATTGGCCATTCAGCAGCTGAGTCAGTGCTGGGCCGGCCAATCTCAGGAAAGGACCTTCTACCTGATGATTCACAAAATGGAGGTGCCCAATGAAAACTAGAAACACAAAATAGTAGCAGCCATACAAAAAAAAAAAAACACAAAACGGTGTATATGCAGATGTCATTGTCATCATAGTAAAATTATAAATGCAATAAAATTAAGTAAAGGACTATTTGCATGGCACTGAATGTAGTGAACTAAACAACATAAAAATCAACCCCAGGTAAAAGAGCAAATAAAATTCTGAAGTATAGAGAAAAAATTCCAAAGTCTAGAAATTCTAGAAAGTAAAAGGTCTAGAAACTATGAAAATGATGAATGTGAAGACCATCATAAAAGTTATTAAACTCTCTTGATGATAACGCAATAGGCATTCAAACAGCTCACCAAAAAAAAAAGAATAATCGTCTCTTAGTTGTTTCAGATGAAAGATTCAATCTATGGCCTGGCTAGTTGATGAAGTGCAGATCTTCAGAAACTAGCCTCCCTTTTTCTTGCATTTGGCTGGCTTTATCCTGAGTGGCACCATCCGAAATGCGTCTTGTATTACATTCCTTTTCAAACTCAATGGCTGGATTCTTTTGAATAGTGAAATCAAACACTTCGGGGGGCCAGGTACTCTTCTGAGGGTCTCTCATCACTTTTGTGTGTAGCATCTCTACCCAAAGGTATTGTACTTCAATAACCGCATACAGAAGTGCTGCCTAGTTATCTCTTATATATATTTCTCTTCTGGTTCGTCTTGCTTCCACTTTAAAACTGGTCCCGCCCACACGCAGCCAACACGGCATTTCTCGATTCCTATTCGTCCTCTTCCATGTCATGCACTATACTTGTCTGCTGAGCGTAATACATCCAACAAGTACTCGAGGTGCTGCCACAACGGTAAAGTAGCTTTACCACCCTTGTGGGAGCCACCTGTGTCGTTACAACAGCTTCTTACACAGCAAACATCAGAAGCTAAAAATTATCGTGAACACATTTGGGAATACAACTCTTCTCTAGCGTTTGCTTCCATGGGTGCACAGATAACTCAACCTCCTGGCCACGGACCATACTGTTTTAAAATACACGGGCAAATCTCTCCACTATACGCTAACACTTCTACCTCTCCAGGATATGGACAGTTGTATGTTTTTGACACAGCGCCAGCTACTGAAGTCCGCTTACAAAATAAAGCAAACTCTGCATGCCCCGAAAATGTACTTCTCCAGCTAGATTCCATGCTCAGAACCATCAACCCCTTCGCTAAATCATACAAACACATGCATGAAATTGCTCAGTCCAATCCAACAGCATCTACAAATGGTTTTCAAGGAAAACCCTAGGCAGGATTTACGACGATACAATGCCCCGACATTGCAGTGATTTTCGTCTGAGAAGATGGCGAAACGGCTGCCGAAAGGGACATTTGCATCTATCCCATAGGCAACTCCTGTAAACAGATTTCCACGCTCAATATGAATTGCGATCCTATGGTTTACCCACTTTTATTACCCACTTTTATTCCCTTACGGAGACATTGGCTGGCATAAAGATTTACAACATGTTCCTGATAAAAGACGCACCAAGCGAATAAGGCTTACACAATGCCAATTTTACGCGTACAGATTAGCAATGAGGAATACATTTAGTATTTTGCACTCCAGCGGCAAACTATTCCAACAGTACGTCGTAGATGCATATGTTAAAACAGAGGGCGTGCGTCTCAACTATCTCAGATTACATCAACAAGATCTGCGCGTCGAACTATCAGATGCACTGCAAGCAAACACTGAAAATAACAACGTACGTGTAGGCAAAATGATCATATTACCGTCCACATTTCCAGGAAGTCCTAGATACATACAACAAAACTATCAGGATGCCATGGCCATAGTACGTAAATTCAGAAAGCCTGATTTATTTATCACGTTCACATGCTTGGCCGGAAATTCTACATGCACACTGCGTCTTTCAAGAAGTATTTATTTTTTCTTGATTTCTGAATTCCTTTCTCACCGTTTTCTGTTCCTATTCTTATACCGCCATATGCTACGACGGGCGTCGGCTACTTAGTATTAAAAGCAGCCTGCATTAAATAGGTCATACTTACGCCTAACATGTGGTGTGACTACATGACTGCATACATGTCTGGTCTCTGCATGTACAGTGGATTTTCATGAAATAAGTAGCAGAAATATGAATATGGTATGAAGTTGTTGAGCAATGTTAGTTCTCAGTACCAATAACAATTCTGAAAAATAAGGAAAGTTTAATGATTTTTTTAAATTTTTTTTTCTTCTGGTTGTAGCAGTTTTATTACAGCGTAGATTCTCCTTTTCCTGTCTGCTGGACAAGTGTAATGAGAAAATCAAATCACATCTAAAAGATGATTCACAGAAACTTCAGCTGTTTTACAAACACTTTTGGCATCATCTAAGCAAAAAGGAAAGATGCACAAAGTCCATGTGGTATGCCGTTTTTTACTTGCAATACAAACTTGTTAGATAAAGAACTCGGACATTTTCAACGGTAGATTTTGAATAATGTTACATGCAATTAATACATTTTTGTAACTTGTAGATACAGTAAGAGACTCAAACACAATATGTTGTCATCACATGGCAAAGAGACATGCAAAATGGAAAGACTTAGCAAATGAACAGTGTGGTATTGGTAGTAATGCCAAGGTAATTGGAGAGATTTTAATTCCATGCCATACCATTTTCTAAGCCTGCTTAATCCTGAGCAAGGTCACAGGGGTTCTGGAGTCCATCTCAGCAAGCATAGGGCACAAGGCATCCTTGGACAGGATGGCATCCATCACTGGGAAGATTTAATTTCCACTTTTAATATTCACATTTTTAAATAAACTACAATATATATGACAATTGAAAATAAATGTGACAACTCTGCCGAGCAGCAGTCCCCTGCTCCCTTTTAGTTATCGCTGACACAATGTTTCCAGGTTTGGAGTTATCAACGATATAGGACATTTTAAAAGGGTAGCTGATTTTATGTAACGATAATCAAAATCAGGTGAGGACAAACTACTTTTTAAATAATTTGAAACGTGGTTGGATAAATATGAATCTAGTGGTCACCCCCATTAAAAAAGGGTTGCTGCAAATACACAACCAGGGTACAGATAATTTTTATTTCTAATTGTTTGTCCACCTAAATATTGTTGCTGCAAGATGAAAAAGGTCAGGCATAATTTGTCTTGATCAAAGCAGAATTTTTATTAAAGTGTAAAAAACATATACTGTTGTGCTTATTTGGTTCAATAAACATTGTTTTTTATTTAACAAATTCTAACCTGCTTTGCACCTTTCAAAGGTTTGGAGGACTGAAGTGATGGGCTAGTGGCTGGAAGTTACTTATTCTGTATACAATTGCAATACAATCTTATTTGCCATTTGCCAATTTCAGACTTGCTATGGCCAAGCCATATGTATTTTTGCCTGCCAGTCAAACAGGATTAATCCTTAAATAGAGTTTTGAAGAGCACCAGATTCAGATGGCTTCCAATAGACCTTGTGTAATTAAAAAACATTACAATAGTGTAGCTTTCTTCCTGAATTTCTTATTTGAGTAGGCCTCCTTTTAATATTAGCACACATCGTGCACTTCATCCTACAGTGTGATATGCCTAGATGTGGCATCAGTCAGCTGTGCTCCAAATGTTTTTATATATTGAAACGACACTTCATCATTCCTCATGGAGTAATCTCAACAATAATGTATGCAATTAAAAAAATTAGACCCGTGTTTATGATTTCAATTGATCTTTTGATGTCACAATTTTGTAACAAGTATCAGTGTCATTCCAGGGACGGCAATTAAGCTTAGCAGGGCGGAACACCTGTCTGTTACAAGGGTAGGGAGGACATTAGTCTCTTAAGTGACAGGAACATCGAGTACAGCTCTGCCAAATCAATTGTTGGCTCAGCTAAGGAGCCTGCTGTTTTCAACTGTGGGAGGAAATCTGAAAATTTATGAAGAATTTATGACGAAGAAAAGGATCCCGAAGCTTTGCCTAAAGCTCCCAGCTTGGTTTTAAAATCTTTCCTTTAGGTTGAACAACATTCTGCACTTGAATATCCTTAGTGCAAACACACAAGGCCTCATTAAGCCAGTAAATGAATACTAAAACAACATTTTACATCAAAAAAGATTTTTTGAAATCTGTGCTATTACGGAGTTCAGATTATCCAAATCATTATTGATGACAGTCATTTGAATTTAAAATAAAAGAAGGCAGCTATTGCTTTGTTAAAAGTGGCATATGCCTTCACATAATGTTGAAAAAGAAATTTTCTAAGAAGCACTGATGTTCAGTTTATTAGTGTACCGACTCTGGGCAAAGAAAACAAGTCAATTACTACAAACCATTATTGAAATCATTACTGGCCTGTATGGTGTAAATTAGGAGACGATGAAGTGTTGCGGCACCTTGAAGGCAAACCCTGTATAATTGATGGAAAAAATAGCACAAAACAGAAATTTTGTATTAGGTCTTTGCAGACTCCACACTGGTGCCATGAAAACCGTGATTTGGAAATGACGTCACTGGGGTTCCTGGTCATCTGACCTGGACGGGAGAGGGGAGGAGAAGCATCAGGCAACAGCACCAACCCTCAACTCTGTGTGGAATTACCTTTAGATAAGCCCTTAAGTTGTCTGCCAAGTGCATGTGTGTGACAATGGTGGTTATGAATTCTAGAAACACCTTTGTCAGTTTATTAAGCCACTCATCCATCTTCTGAACATGCTGTTACGCACGTGCACTTACAGGGCAGCCAAAGATTCCAAGTGAGAGTGAAATAATAAAAGATAAGGGCTTGGAACGGAGCTCTAATGGCGATCTCCCTCTTTTAACAGAACAACAGAAGATTAACCGTTCTTTTCCGGCCCAGTCCCACTTGGCACCATCTTTTCTGACCCACCCCTGGTGACGGCACATCCCGTCTGCTATCAACTTCCTTCTGGCCACCATTATTTAAATAACACCAACTGTCTTTTTTAACTCTGTTGAATATTTTTTCAAATTTTTGACCACAATTCAGTCCTTTTTGACTACTCAGAATGCCAGACATTATACGGGGAAGCTTCTCCAAATCTTTTTCTTGGTTTTTGCCTCTTTATTTCATAACCATGCTTAATAATAATTCATTACATTTATATAGCGCTTTTCTCAGTACTCAAAGCGCGATGCACACAGGGAGGAACCGGGAAGCGAACCCACAATCTTCTTACTGCAAAGCAGCAGCACTACCACTGCACCACCTGTGAGGATATTTATTTAAAAAGGAAGCTGGAATCAAAGGCTGAAATCACCCATGGATGTGAAGATAGCCCATCTCAAGTTGTATTCAATGTATTGTGTGTGAGTTCATTTGACAAGCAGATTTAGGATCTAGAAGTCAGCTGGAGTAATAGGGGAAAACTGATTGGGTGATGGAGAGAATACCATACAAAGAGTTACTATCCCAGGAATCAAGGCCAGGACCGTGGATTGTGAGACCACAATGGTAATTGCTGCACCACCATGCCATTGCCCTATTAACAAAATACAATGCAAATTAATACACCTAGTCTGGTCCCGCTCACACACCCACCCAACAGAAACAACAATCAGTTTGGGTAAATGGCCAAAAATATATTAAGAAATTATTACCTAAAGACACCACTTGTAAATATGCAATGATGCCAATAATAAAGAGGGCAAACAAAAAACTATAATTCCCAGTCTCCAACAAAATCTTGACAACACAGATAAGGAACAGGCAATGTGGAATAGCTGCCAAGGTGAATAGCTCTCCTGGAAGTACAATCATCATGCCCTACTGATGAAATGTCTGGGGTGATACCTGATATGTGTAATTTCACCTTGTGACAAGATTTCCCAGTGCAGACATCAAGATGAATGCTCTAAATGGTGAGCAAGGTCTCAAATCCAGGAAAGCGGAAGTTGTGACAATGTAGCTCCAGTAAAATCTGACCCTTTGCTATTACTGTTCCCCATTTTAAATATGGCCCTTGCAGTGTCAAGGGCCTGTGCACTATGCTCAGTGACAGACTACAGTGCTTTGGTCCCACTATTATCATTCATGTTGGAAGTTGTAGCTAACAGTACAGCAGAGTTCATACTTTTTTATTATTTGCATCATATGAATGAACAGAAATGTTTCGTACTGTATGTTAAAAGCCACTTTTGAGCACATTAAAAAAAACATTTAATATACCCTGCGGTGGGCTGGCGCCCTGCCCGGCATTTCTTCTTGTCTTGCGCACTGTGCTGGCTGGGATTGGCTTCAGCAGACCCCCATGACCCTGTGTTAGGATATAGCGGGTTGGACAATGACTGACTGACATTTAATACATGCAGTGTGCAGTCAAAGTACCACGGATAAATCCCTGCCTGTTGTCTTATTTTTATCCATCCATCCATCCATTTTCCAACCTGCTGAATCCGAACACAGGGTCACGGGGGTCTGCTGGAGCCAATCGCAGCCAACACAGGGCACAAGGCAGGAACCAGTCCCGGGCAGGGTGCCAACCCACCGCAGTGTCTTATTTTTATGCATTTTGTAATTGTACTTTTCTAAATATTTGTGAAGAATTTATATTCTTTGCAACACCTCATCCTCGTGCACCTCATTAATCTGCATTGAGGCATTCTCAGTTAAAGGCCATTAACAGCACACATTTGGAAACGCAATATTAATTTTCATTGGTATGCTGATGACACTCAGCTGTATTTATCAATAAAACCAAATGATACTTTACTTATGCCATTAATTAACTGCTTTAATGAAATAAAACGATGCATAAGAAAAGATTACCTGTGCTAAAAAAATTTAGATAAAATATAAATTTGTCATAGCCAGTAGTGTAAATAATCAATAGTAATCAATATGTCACTTTGATCCCTGTATAAATATCTTTACAGATACTTGCTGTGCTACATAAACAGCTTATTTAGCTTTCATTTATGCTGTGTGTGTGTGTGTGTATGTATGTGTTGTCACACATGTGTGCATGGGAGACGGTTCACAGTCTCAAATATAATTATTTATCATCCGAGCCAGGGGTTGGCACTGTACTCTGATGCTTTCTCCTTTTTGCCCTCTGCAGACCTTCAGAAGAACCCAACTCCTAATGATGTCATTTCCACTTCCTAACACCTTGCAGCCTGATGATGTCACTTTCAGTTCAGGTCCCATAAGATCCCTCCTCTTCCTGTTTTCTCCACTATAAATCAGCCATCTTTCCCATTGTATTCAGTTCAATCTTGAATGCAAGTCTGTAAAGATATTTATTATTTTGCCTCAGTTTTCAATTATACAGGGTAAACATTTCCCAAACCTTTATGCTAATTTCTGAATCCTATTACAGTGTTTCAGGATTAATTGTTTGAGATGTCTGAAGAGCAGGACCTCAACACCACCTTCAGCAATATGGCCACAGAACTGCAGAGGCTCAAGGTCCAGGTGGGTGAGTACCAGACACAGCTTGCTGAGTCTGAGGCGTACACACAAGCATGTGTCGCTGTCCAGCAGGATCGATCACGGGCACTGTCTCAGATACTGATGCCACTTCAGGATAACAACAACATTGAGTTGTACTTCTGAGCACACAGCTACCCGCCTCCATATACACGGTAAAAATTCCCCAAACCTTTATACTCGTTTCTGAGTCTTATTACAGTGTGTATTGTAAAAGGAAGACAAAAACAAGAAATTACAATTGGGATCCCAAGGAAATCCCTGTTTAATTGCAAAGAAAGGAAATACCTGCAGGCACAATGGTGCTGAAATGGATTTTGTTGCTTCACCATGAATTGAAAAACTGTTTTACTCCAAAGCTGGTACTTGTGTGAACTGTAAGTTCTAGTGGAACTCACTGTAACATAGTAGACTATCCAGACCAGAATGCGTGGGGTTTCGGCCAGCATGAAAATGATGTCAGTTGTCCTATGGACTTTTCTATTCCTCTAATCTAAAGAGACAGAAGGAGCACAGGTTGTGTCGTACTGAATTGCTTTCCTGTAATTGTCAAGCATAAGCCTGTAAAGTATTCCCTTTGCCCAGTACTGTATAAAAGGCTTAGGCACTTTAAATAGTCCACAAAATTATTTGTCTCATTTATTTTATGTCTCCTAGACATCCAGTTGCGTTTCAGACCTAAGAATGTAATCTTCACCCTTTCAAATAAGTGAACCAGCTGCTGTGGCACAACGTCAGAGGCTTTGCCTCAGTTACTGATATCGAGGCCTGATCCCCATAAGGAGATGCAAAAGTGCATACACCTGACAAGCCCCAATAAGAGTGAAACATGTGTTGTGTATTATTTGGCAGATACTGTATAATACACACATACAACCCCAATTCCAAAAAAGATGAGATGCTGCGTAAAATGTAAATAAAAACAGAATGCAATGATTTGCAATCATTAAATTGAGAAAAAGTACCATTTTCAGAAAAGAATAAGGTCATTTTGAATTTGATGGCAGCAACACATCTCAAAAAAGTTGGACAGGGCCATGTTTACCACTGTGTAGCATTCCCTCTTCTTTTAACAACAGTCCGTAAATGTCAGGGGAATTGAGAAGACCAGTTGCTGGACTTTTGGGAGAGGAATGCTGTCCCATTCTTCTTGGATAGAGAATTCTAGCTGCTGAACAGTCCTGGGTCTTCTTTGCATTTTGTATTTCATGATGTGCCAGATATTTTCAATTGGTGAAAGGTCTGGACTGCAAGCAGGCCAGTTCAGCACCCGGACTCTTCTACTACGAAGCCATGCTGTTGTAATAGATTGCACTAGGGGGCTCCGCCCCCTGCTCGCTTCGCTCGCCAACCCCTGGTCTTGGGTAACCCAAAATAGATTTGAAAGAGATTATTTATCTCCGTCAGTTGTGGTCTTTCGTTTTGAACCCGTGCCTGCTTTGCTTCCGCAGTTTCAGATGCGCGTTGTAGGCGCCTGCGTTCATTGATCTTATCTAGGTGGGCTTGTGTTTGTATCGTTGAGCTGTATTGTGTTTGAATTTGGTGTAAAGCGTTCAGCGGTTTGTACAATCCCAAGCAGCACATTATTCCTAACTTCACTCCGCAGTAGTGCCACTCACAATATGGCGGTGAAGCCTGCGCCTTCACTCCGCAGTAGTGCCACTCACAATATGGCAGTGACGCCTGTGCCTTTCGTACTATCTTTGTGGACCTGTGGGGCCTCCGTAGCCTCTCACGTTTGACTCTGGGGTGCAGCGCAGAATCCTCTTTTTTGTGTGGTTGTGTCATTAGTGGTAGCTATGGGTGCGTTGTTGCTTCATTTCTCATTCACGTTAGTTGAGCTCTTTCGTTCTTGGGCCGTGACTCCTTCGTTCGTGGTGGATACGACTTCGTTTGCGGTTTATGAGACGCGCGCCTGCGCAGTACGTCTCATGGTCCCATCGTCGTGTCCCTGCGTCCATATCCGGTTTATTCTCAGTTAGTAATATGGATTATGCAGTTTAGCATCATCTTGCTGGAATATGTAAAGCCTTCTCTGAAAAAGACATCATCTGGATGGCAGCATATGTTGCTCTAAAAGATGTACAGGTAAAATTCTGTTACAACAAATATCTTTACAAAGAAATTTTCATTACAACAAAGTATTTTTATGGTCCCGACAGTTTTCCCATATGACAGTCTATAGAAATCTCGTTACTATGATGTACATTCAGCAGATACTCTAATTACAACCTTGAAATGCCTGAATGAATCATCCACAGAGCAGTTAGTTCTGTGGTCACAGCTCAGTTGTGTACAACGATCCCCAAATAGAAATATTGTCATTTTTTTTTCTTTTTTCAAACTTTCCTTGTACTGTTCAATTGTTGTTTTTGTTTTCGGTGGTTTTCAGCGATACCTTTTTCTTATTGCCTGTCAACATTTGAAAAACATCCATTAGAATTTAACTCATTGTCACTGTCCTATAGAAATGGCAGACATGAAAAAACAATAACAGTTCATATTAGATTGCGTCAGAAAGAGAAAAAATGTTACCAGTGAATTTGGAATTTCGCTATCGACACTGTCACCTTTCTTGAAAGGCAGAGCAAAAAAAGAAGAAAAATCTCGGGTTGCAAACGTATGCGAACTGCTGCATTTGAAGATGTAGAAAAAGCCATTTTTATGTGGTTCAGTAATGCTCATTCAATAAACATTCCTATTAATGCGGCACTCATTCAAGAAAATGTGAGGTTTCGAAACCTCCCCCAAGTGTACAACACGCCAAAGAGTGTCCCGAAGTGCAATCACTACATCTGTGGAAGACTGTTTATCCATTGCCCTAGCAATAGCAGGCTCACAGCTCTGCTGTGGCTCTTCACCGAAGCAAACAGAAAAGATCTCAATGGGTGATGCAAGGAGCATTGTAAATGCAGGGAACGGGATTACTTGGCCACTAACCTGGCCACAATCCTGCCTGACTGCTGTGTCTGTGTATAGGAGCGTGGTAGATAACGCTACAATAAATAACTGTGCTGTTCCTGTTTCAAGTTGAATAAAGCTGGTTTTGCTAAAATACTGAGACTCAGTCTTGGGGTGTAAGACAGGAACATATAGCGTGAGTACAATCTTTTAGGATTTGCTTCTGTGGCTCTGGACTGCACCGTTGTGAGCCTGCTGTTGCCCTGCCCCGGCAACGGACAAACAATCTTCCACGGAGGCGGCAATCGCGCTTCGGGATGCACTTCAGAGTGACGTCTCCTCTATCCCAAAAGAGTTCAGAAACCTCACAATATGAAAAAGAAGAAAAGGATGATTCGGCTTCTGATTGATAACTGTGCTGCCTACAACATGCTTCCGCATTTAGATAATGTTCATGTTGAATTCCTCCCTCCCAATTGCATAGCAGTGCTTCAGCCATTGGATTTGGGCATTATTCTCACCCTGAAAGTGTCTTATCACAAGGAAATGATGAGAAAAATTCTTGTCAGCATAACTTGTAGACAGAAGATTAAAGTTAATGCGAAAGAAGCTATTGCAAACGCCTGGACGCAAGTTAAAGAAAGCACTATAGCAACAAATACAGAATCTCATTACACTGAAATTTTCATTACAACAAAATATGTTTTAGGTCCCTGGCAGTTCATTGTAACGGAATTTTACCTGTATATTATCTTTCAGCATTGATGGTGCCTTTCCAGATGTGTAATCTACCCGTTCCATAGGCACTAATGTACCCCCATACCATCACAGATGCAGGCTTTTGAACTGAGTGCTGATAACAAGCCGGATGGTCTCCACTCCTATTTAGTCTGGAGGACATGGTGTCCATGTTTTCCAAAAATAATTTCAAATTTCAATTCGTCTGACCACAGAACAGCTTTCCACTTTGCCTCAGTCCATTTTAAATGAGCTTTGACCCAGAGAAAACGGCAGCATTTCTGGACCATGTTCACATATGGCTTCTTCTTTGCATGATAGAGCTTTAACCTGCTTTTGTGGATGGCAAGGAGAACTGTGTTCACAGGTAATAATTTCTAGAAATGTTCTTAAGCCCATGCAGTGAATTCCATGACCGAATCAGGCCTGTTTTAATGCAGCACCACCTGAGGGCCTGAAGATCACGGACATCCAATATTGATTTTTGGCCTTGTCCCTTGCACACAGAGATTTCATCAGATTCTAAGAATGTTTTGAAGATATTATTTTTATTATTTAAAATCTTCTCAATTGTATGTTGAGAATATATATATATATATTCTGTAAGCCCTGCAGTGGGCTGGTACCCTGCCCGGGGTTTGTTTCCTGCTTTGCGCCCTGTGTTGGCTGGGATTGGCTCCAGCAGACCCCCGTGACCCTGTAGTTAGGATATAGCGGGTTGGATAATGGATGGATGGATATATTCTGTAAGATAAAAAACAGGATATAGATCAAAAAATGGTTCTGGACCAACTGAGTACTCTATTTAATTTAACAGAAATTACGAATATCCATGGAGCTTCCTTTTCCTTTGATGTGGGTTCCCTGTTAAACAATGACTTCCGGCACCAGTGTTCCTTAAATAGCCTTTGGGACCTCTGGGAAAAAATGGAAATGATGCCAGAATTTCTCTCAGGTCTGTGGATGAGAAAAAAGGAAGTGTTACCACTTCCACCAGCTATACCTCATTCTTTGAGTCAGCGAGTTTACCTTTACAGAGCACTGTAAGTGTCAGCTGGCACTCCCTATATTATTGATGAAAAACAACAAAGCAGTTTTACAAGGAAAATACACGACAATGTCTTAAGACATGAGTCATGAGCCCATCTGTCTAAAGATGGTGGTGGAAATGGTTAAAAGCCTGGTGAGTCAGAAAAGGTGGGCTCAGGGGATTGAAACCCGAAAGTGATATGACTTGTCATCCCATCTCCAATCTTCAGATCTTCAGGAGTGATGAGAGGATAATTATTAGGCGGCAACCCTCAACTCATGGGGGAATTACCATTAGACATAATAATAAGCCCTAGAGTTGTCTCTCAAGTGCACATGAGACATTGGATCTCCCACATTCCAGACCCGACAGGTTGGGAGGCCTGAACCCAAGATAGAGCATTGGTGTTGGCATGGAGAGAATCATGGCAATTTTGAACTTTGAACTTTAATGGCTGGAGGTCCATAAACCAGGGTTCAACTAGTTATGCAAAGTCATCTACTAGATTGAGGCATGGTCAGTGACAAGGGTGAACTCCCATCCAAGAAGAGAGTACTTCCACTGTTGAATGGTCCATTGAATCGGCAGGGCTTCCTGCTCCATGGCCACATTCCTGTCATGAGCACTGCAGTCGAAAGAAGTGGAAAAGGAAGGCTCAGGGGACTACAACCTGGAAGTAATGTCACTCATTGTCCCATCATCAAGCGTCAGATCTGCAGGAGAGGTGAGAGGAGTATTAGATGACAGCATCCACCCTCTGCTCAACTCGGGGTGGAATTATCTTCCAAGTGCTTGTGTTTGACCGCTGCTTAACCGGGCTGGGACGCCCATAGAGGAGAAATAGGGGGGATGGAGGTGTCCCTGTAGCATAGCGGTACCCCAGATTCACGCAGGGCACCATGGGATTTGGAGTTCGACTTCACAACCCTCCTGGGCACCATGGGTGCCGCCAGGAGATGCTGCAGGGATACCCGAGGACCTTTATAGCCCGGAAGTACTCCCAAGTCACGGGGATGGAAACACAGAAGTACTTCCGGGCTGAAGAAAAATACAATTCTTCATCTGACGCGGAAGTGCAGACGAGTCACGTGGCCGTAAGGACAGAAGCACTTCCGGGTCAAAGACTATATAAAGAACTGGTGGAGACCCAGCAAGCAAGCCAGAGTTGGGAGGTAGTAGGACAGAGGTTGCTGGGAGGAGTGGAGGAGAATTGCATTGATTTGTTTATTTATTTGTGTATGATGGCTGTAGTGCTTAAGGGCACTTTGAAGAAGAAAATAATAAGTAAAAGATCTTCTTTGTGCTTTTACCCTGTGTCTGTGTATCTGTCTGTTGGGTTTAATGGGGCAACAGCGACCCCTGGTGTTCACAATATATATAGTGGAAATATCCAGCCCCGACACACACAGGCACAGTGAACACACAAGTCCATAAACACACTTTTTATTTTATTTTCCTCGTCCTTTTCACAGCACCATGCCCAAATCCCCAACAGCACTATTGTTCAGTCCCTTCTTTATTCCATCTCTATTTCTTCTCCACATTTTCTCTCCTGCCACCTTCACTCCTCCGCACAAGCTCTGTCCTCTGACTCTGGCTCTACAAATGGAGTGAGGCGGCCTCTTTAATATTGCACCCAGATGTACTCCAGGTGCCCCTTGACGATCTTCTGGCAGCACTTCCTTGGGTTGCGGAAATGCTGCATGGGCAACCGGAAGTACTCCAAGTGTGCCTGCATTCTCTTTTGACAGCACTTCCTGGTGTGGCGGAAAAACTGCGGTCAAGGGCTCCAGAATTGTCCAAACAACCACTGGCGGTGGCCACAGGACCCAACAGGGTTGAGCTTCCAAGCTCCAATCCCGTAGCCCCAATCCAAACCAAGGGGGCTGCCCTCTCGTGTACCAGGGAGGTATTGTCTCTTTCCCTGTCCTGCCATCCTCCAGGTGTCCTGACTGGGCAAGGTATAATAAAATATGCATCTATGATATATCATTAATTAAAAAAGAACAATTTGGTATTAGTGGGCTCCTTTCAAAAAAACCTTAGGGGGCGCGATTAAAACTGTTATGAAAACTCGGGTCACAAATACTTAAAGGTTGAGAAACGCTGATATATATATATATATATATAAATATATATATATAAAAATAAATATATTTTTTTTATTTCAAGAAGTGTTTAGCTTGCATTTGAGAAATCTACATATCTACATGTAAACAGGAAACAAAAATGACATACAGGGCAGGAGGGATTACTAAAAATAATGGAGGCAGAGAGAGTCATTTATAGCAATGCATAACCCTTAAATTGAACAAGTCCTTTGCAAAATGTTTCTAGCATAAAATAGGAATATGAGTACAACATATTAGGAAATGTTATGCTACCAATGGAAGAGAACAAAAAACAGGAAAATTTGTGGATTATTTATTAGTGGAATTAGCTTTTCCATCAAATTATTGGACAAAGACCCTGACCTTTGTTGATGATTGACAGTCGCTGCTTCATTGTCCACCCATCAGGACATTTACAACATAAGGCTGTCATCTTAAAGATCTAGTAGAGGCTGTTGAATAGACCTGGAGGAGATTTGCCTGTCTTCAATAAACTGGATCAGAGATTCTTGTTTTGATGACAGCGCTTTCTGTTGTGAACAGCTGTTTAATGTAAAAAGGAAAGCCAACATTAAAATCCAAGCTGAGTGCAGGTTTTCTTATGTGTTCAGATATACTGCACTTGTTCTGGGGTGAGTGGAATTGAGAGTTTGAAAACTGCAAGTACAAATAAAGCACATTTTCTCAATAAGTAGACAAGTAGAAATTCAGAAAATAGGTAGTGTGGGCTTTAACGGATGACCTTAAGTCGACCCCAAACCCAGGATAAAGTCAAGGAAAACAAAGCACATAAAGAAGAAAAGGCATTTTTTTCTTTACAAAAATGAATAACAGAAGGGTACATGGTGAGGATACATTACATAAATAATAAATAAAACCTAAGGCCTCTCTGGGTATCCTTTTATAGGTTTCAGACCTTAACCAGAATTCAGGATCCCAATAAAACCTGTGTAGGGAAAAAAAATGGAAGAAATCTTGGGAAAGGCAATTCAAAGAGAGACCCCTTTCCAGGTAGGTTGGGTGTGCAGTGGGTGTCAAAAAAAGGAGGCAAATATAATAAAATTCTACAGAACAGAACAGAAGTAATCCTCAGTAAAATATAATATTACAATAGAAATAGTACAATTACAGGGCAGAATTCAACAGTAGATGATATCATGTAATATGATTAGGATTTGTTCAGAGTCCTGTAGACCTTGGCCATCAAGCTGTCTCCCCTATTGGCCATTCCACAGCTGAGTCAACACTGGGCTAGCCAATCCAATGAAAAGACCCCTCTACCCAATGATTCCTGCAACCTTCCATCAGAGATGACTTTACCTTAAGTAGGCAGAACAACTTGGCAGTAGGGCAGTGGCAACAAGTGCCACATTTGAGTACCGAAATGAGAAACTGAATAGGTGGGGGTTAGTAACAAATTATAACTATCATATTACTTATGTTTTAGTGCTAATGACTAACAACAGAGATGCAGTCTGTACAGTTCATCAGCAGCTCTAGTCAGGATATGCTAAACTGAAGTAGTGAATCTTCAGCCAGGATTTAAAAGCTGAAACCGAAGGGGCATCTCTTATAGTAGCAGGCAGACCATTCCACAGTTTAGGAGACCTCCCACTGTAATTTTATTAATCCTTTGAATCATAAGCAGACTGGCATCTTGAGATCTTCATGTACATTCTGGTTTGTAAGTCATGATAAGTTCAGATAAATACAGACCTTGGCCATTTAAGGCTTTATATGTTCAAAAGAGGATTTTGAAATCTGCCCTAAACTTAACCAGGACCCTGTGTAAGGATTGAAGAACTGGAGTTATGTGTTCATATTTTCTTGTTCTTGTAATAATTCTTGCAGCAGCATTTTGGATTAACTGAAGGCTGTATAAAGAACAGTTTGAACATCCAGTAAATACCAAATTGCAGTAGTCAATCCTATTAGAAATAAAAGAATGAATTAATTTCTCAGAATCCCACTTCTTTACAAAACACCTTAATTTCCCACAATTTTTAAGATGGAAGAAACAAAAATTTAGACAACTTTGTAATGTGTGCTTTAAATGACATGCTAGAATCAAAGGTAACTCCTAGATTGCGAGCTGATTCAGTAAAATTAATGGTGATTCCAACTGAGTTAAATGATTACAAAATATTGTTGCAATCAGCATCATTCCCTCCAATAATTAACATCTCTGTTTTATCTGTGTTTAAAGACAAGTAGTTCTCATCCATCCACTCCTTTAATTCACTAACACAACTAATTAAAGACAACATCGGAGAAACTTCATTTGGTCTAAAAGAAAGGTATAACTGGGTGTCATCTGAAAACGAATGAAAATTAACATTATGTTTTCTAATGATAGATCCCAGTGGAAGCATGTAAAGTGAAAACAGTAAAGGTCCCAAGCACCATATCTCAGTTCTGTGTGAAATGATGGATTACTGTCAGCACATTTCTGTACGCACTAGAATCAATTTGATAAATAAGAACTAAACCAGGCAAGGACATTGCCTGTAAGCCCAACATCATTTTCTAGCCTGTGCAGTAAAATGTAATGGTCAATGGTGTCGAACGCTGCGCTTAAGTCTAACAACATAATTACAGTGGAGTTTCCTTCATCAGAGGACATCAGAATGTCATTTACAACACGTGTGAGGGTTTATGACTATGACCAGTGTGGAAACAATTTCTGAAATAAATTGTGATGCATAAGGTGTGACTAAAGCTGATTGGCGAATGCTTTTTCAAGTTTTAATGACAAATCCAATGTTAGACGTTTGGTGCATTCCATCAAACTCGCGGCAACTGTTCACTTTATGAGTATACTGTAAAATGTCCAGCAAGATACTAGGTAGACAGGAATTAAATACTTACATATTAAAATTTACAATGTTTTATTTTCTCTGTAATCTGCCTAACCCAGAGTTTCGCTGTCATTTTTTGTGTTGTCACCTGGCCTTAATTTACCATTTACACATTTTCATCTGCTTATTAGCTACGGTGGATTCATAAAGTATTCAGACCCCTTTGTTTTTTTTTTCACATTTTGCTATGTTTCAGCCTTGTGCTAGACCATTTAAATTTGTATTTTTGCCATCTTCAAGCAAAACTAAATATCCCAAAATGACAAGAGTGAAACAAGAATTTAGACATTTTTACAAATTTATTAAAAATAAAAACCTGAAATATATTGATACAAGCATTCAGACCCTTTGCTATGACTTTTGAAATCTGGCTCGGGTGTGCCCCATTTTATTCATCATCACTAAGATTTTTGTACACCTTGCTTAGAGTCCACCTGTAGTCAGTTGACATGATTAGAAAAGGCACACAACTGCCTGCATAGGGTCCCACAGCTGACAATGTGACAGAGCAAAGGCCAAGGCATGTGGCTGCAGAAATTGCCTGTACAGCTTAGATACAGAACTGTGTCAAGGTAAAGAACTAGTAAAGGCTACCAAAAAAAATCATGTGGCATTGAAGGTTTTCAAGAGCACAGTGGCCTACATAATTCTTAAATGAAAAAAGTTTCAAACTCACTAGACCTAGCCACCTGGCCAAACACAAGGCCTTGGTAAGGGGAGTTACCAAGAACCCAATGGTCACTCTGGCTGAGCAACAAAGAACCTGTGTGGAGATGAGAGAAATTTCCCAAAGGGCAACCATCACTGAAACACTGCACTGATCTGGGCTTTATGACAGAGTAGCCAGACAGAAGCCTCTATTAAGTAAATGACACATGGAAGCCAACTTGGAATTTGCAGAAAGGCACCTAAAGGACTCTTAAACTGTAAGAAAGGAAATTTTGGTCTGGAAATCAAGATTAGCATCATCACCTGTGCAATACTATTCGAAAAATGAAGCATGGTGATGGCAGTATCATGCTTTTGGATTTGTTTTTTTAGAAACAAGGACAGTTACAGTAGATAGGGATGAGGGAAACCTGAGCTAGCAAAGTACAGAAATATCCTTAATGAAAACCTGCCTTTGATCGCTTTGGACTTCAGACTAGCTGAAGGTTTACTTTCCAGCTGGACAATTACCCAAGGCACAAAGCAAAGACAACACAAGAGGGCTTAAGGGATAACTCTGGGAATGTCCTTGAGTCGTTCAGCCAGATCCTAGACTTGAGCTCAATTAAACATCTCTGCTGAGACCTGAAAATAGCTGAACACCAGTGGTCTCCATTCAACCTGACAGGGCTTGAGAGAATCTGCAGAGGCAGAAATTTCCCAAATCCAGGTATGTGAAGCTTTTCACTTCACACCCAGGAAGACTCTAGGCTGTAATCACTGCCAAAGGAGCTTCAAATAAATATTGACTATTGATTTTTAATAAATTTCCAAAAAATTCTAAAACCTTGTTTTTGCTTTGTCATTCTGGGATATTGAGTGTTGATTGATGTGGGGAAAAAATGAATAGAAGTAATCTAAGCACAAATCCACTGTTTGTCTACTTAGAAGCATATACTGTATAGTATGGTGTTTTATGTTATTTTAACTTTCACTGTTATATCTGTAAATATATACAGTTAATGGGACGAGTGTAATAAAAGAGTAGAACTAGGGTTTTATTTTTAACCATCTACCCTCAGACCTATGAGGACTTGATCCTAATGTCGCATCACTGATAAACAGCTGACCCAGTCAATCAAAGATAAGGAAATTTTATGGTTTGGCCTTAAAAGGTATAAAAAGAACTGAACTGAACTGAACGCAGCACGGTGGCGCAGTGGTAGCGCTGCTGCCTCGCAGTTAGGAGACCCGGGTTCGCTTCCGGGTCCTCCCTGCGTGGAGTTTGCATGTTCTCCCCGTGTCTGCGTGGGTTTTCTCCGGGCGCTCCGGTTTCCTCCCACAGTCCAAAGACATGCAGGTTAGGTGGATTGGTGATTCTAAATTGGCCCTAGTGTGTGCTTGGTGTGTTTGTGTGTGTCCTGCGGTGGGTTGGCACCCTGCCCAGGATTGGTTCCCTGCCTTGTGCCCTGTGTTGGCTGGGATTGGCTCCAGCAGACCCCCCGTGACCCTGTGTTCGGATTCAGCGGGTTGGAAAATGGATGGAATGGATGGATGAACTGAATATACATGAATCATATACATGTATTATAATTTTTTTAAATGTTTTTTGACAGAATGTAATCACATCACCTGCTTCAGGATGTCCGACAACTTCCGTGAAAAAGTACAAGCCCGTCTACTAATTTATTATAATGAATAATCCTCCTTCACAGCCCAAACTGAGCATGTTTCCTCATAGCACAAAGAATGAGAAGGCAGGCAGCACAAACGGTTTCCTTTCTTAGTATTCATTACAGTCGACCCCCAAAATTCACGGGAGTTACGTTCCTAGAGCCCCCGCAAATTGTGAAAAAACACGAATTTTGGATGTGGTCCAAAAAATGCCTATAAATACCTATTTTTATAGTTTAAACCCTAAAAACACTTTAAACCCCCAAAACACTTTAATTCCATTTCAAACTCAGCTTAATACATTACCCTAAAAAAAAAGAATGTAAAGGTAAACCCGTATACTCTACAGTACTGTACTTCTATGTCACTCGCAGTGCTAGAATGTAAAATACTGATGTTACCCCTATATGTACTGTAATTCATGCAAGCACATTTTCTTTGTTATGCGCTGTTGTTTTCTTTGGCATAAGTAGGGTAAATACATAATAATTTAATAGAAATACAGTAAAATGTATGGGTACTCACCAAAAATGAATGATATTAATTGAAGATGATGTTGATGATGAATTAGCTGTGCAGTACGATGAAGGTTTGTAATGAAGATAATGATTGCACAGCAAAGCAGAGGAGTTACAGCTCCTTGAGTGGCGCCTCTTCTTTAGGCGCTTCAGGAGGAGTCATATCTTCTGACGGGTCTTCTTCTGGTGGAGTTTCGTGCTGGCTTTTCTTGATAGATTTGAGGAACATTGTGAAGGGAAGTTGCTGTCGTTGTTTCTTCATAGTGGCGAGGAGGGTTTTATATGTCTGAATGGCAGCATCGATGCCATTATTAACTTTGACAGCCCAAACCATATAGGGATCCCATGCTTAGATTCATTGCCAAAAGCCTCAGAAGGTGCAGGGCATTTGGGCGGCATCTTAGGGCTTTAAGAAGAACAAAATGAAAAATACAAGAACACTCAGCGAAACATTCGAGATAGCTACACGCCGTAAATTGTTATGATGCAGGGAAATGCTGGCTGCATTTGCCTAGGATGCGTCACAGGGCAGCAGCCAATCAGCAGCAAGGAGAAATGAATAATGCTCTTGGATTGGCTACTTTCAAACCTCCCGCCTCTGAGTACAGGGGTACAGTATTTTAGCATCCCAAGCCACGTTATCCTCTACAGTTTCTTTGTGTTCCTCTACAGTACTAAAAAATTTATACAGTATTATATTTCATATGGAAATTTAGCTGAATTGATGTTAATATTTATGTTACATGTTACAAAATTAGTAAATGATATTGTTCTTAATAATTCAGTGTTAAAACGCATGAAAAATTATATATTGCCAAGAAAAAGCCATAAAAAAATTGCAGAGTATATTTGCGGTTTCCGCGAACAATTATTAGTTAGGTTCTAAGGAAAAATTTGCGAACGACTAGGGCTGTGAACTCTGAACCACAACTTAGCAGGGTTTGACTATATATAGAAAGGTGTCATGGTCCACCCTGTTTTCTCAAAGGCCACCTCATTTTAGATTTCTGGTCTTGATGCTGGTTCCTAGAGAAAAGATCAATAGTACTTGGGCTAGGAATTAAATCCAATCTCCTCAAGCAGAAAGACAGCAGCACTAATACTGAGCTCTAACTAGTTCTGTTGTTTCCACTTAAATCTTACTCAAAGGAATGACAAATATTTGTTGCTGCAGGAAAATGTTAAGCAGATCTGTCAATAAACTTCCATTGAAGGTTTAGGCAAGTTTTTTCTTTACTCATAAATTTTAGTTTTCCAAATTTTTTTGAAGCCATTTTAGGCATATTGCCATTCATCAATCTATCAAAACATTTGAGTTTATTTGATAACTTTTGCATCTAGGCTGGAATGCACTTAGGCACTGTTTAAATTATATAATAATTGGACTCTTTTCAAAGTCAGACAGTAGACAGTCTCATTACACAGGCTGGATGAAGTTTGTCAAAGTCCAGGAGTTTATGTCTACTCAGTAGATTACAAATTGGCACAACCACAGCCTATTACATGAGTTAAACAACTCACTGCACTCTTGCATTTAAAGAGATTTTGAACACCAAGGGTGTGAATGACTTGGCACCATCTGAAGTTCTCATAAATGTTTTATTTGCATCTTCAGAAGTGAAACTGTGTGAAATATTGATGGGCCCAAAGGTTAATCGCTGTAATTCCTTTGAATGTTCAATTTTAATACATTAAACTTGCTAGTTAGGGGACAGAAAAACCCTGCAAAGATAATCAAGCCATTGAAGGCTTCTATTGTACTAAGCATTTTTTTTTCTTCATTGATCAATGTGGCTTCAACCCTTAAACACTAAAAAGTTTATTTACGGTCATGTTACAACAGCTGAGTAAGAAAACTTACTTTATGGAAATGTTTTTTGAAGATTTATCAAAAGGATAACGAAATCCTTCTCTACCGTTTGTGGTCGTTGTATGCTATTCAATTCATCTTAAATGATACACATAAAATAATGAACAAATGTCACTTTGGAAATATGGTGTCTGACAAAGGTGAGGTACAAATTATACTGCTATCAAAGAATATAGATGCTGCTGGGTAAAGAAACATTTTATTGACCATCAAGATTAAATAACTTCTGCTCACTCCATGTAAGGTCCTATTCCCTTCATTTCTTGTACACTTAAGTTCATTTGGTCCCAGGGTTTTCAGGGTTTGTCAAACTAATAGGTTCTGTACTGACAAAAGGTCAAGGTTTGTGGATGTGACAGTTTTGCAGTATAAATAAATTTCAATGAAACGCCAAGGACAGAAAGGTTAACAAGCAGTTTTTCTTTGAATGTTTTTTTTTTTAACCTTACCTGAGCTACAATCAAATTCAATTAATCCTATTTTTATACAGTGACATTTCATTTATAAAATTCAGCATACTATATACTAAATACAAATATCATTCAGTCAGAGCCCAACACAAAATGATAGAAAAACAAAACACAACTAACACAATTCTGAATTAAAGTATTCAAATAAACACACGTAACACTTTAGAATGGGGGCTACCAACAGCCTGTGTGTCTGTTAGTCTGTTACTGCTTCATAAGAAGAACTTAAGAGATGCACTGTAACAAACTCTAAAAGATCCTATCCTATTTTGACATAATACCAAAATATACACTTTTCTTTCTTTAATAATAATGAAAGTTATGTAAGTTACAGTGACATATTTCATTGTGCACTTTGACATAGACCTTAGCACTGACAGATGATGATGATGATGATGAGTAAAGCAGAACAGCACAAAGGTCTAACAATGGGTTCATCATCAACAAAGGAGAGATCCACTCTTAGATACATAAATGATGCTGAAAGTGGGAGAAAGCTTCAAGTTACTCTTTCATTCGGTCAGGTAGGCTCCTGAAGCAAACAGTGATGGACAACCATTTCCCAGTATCCTCTCCTCATTAGCAGTCATGGGAGCTTTTTACTTTAAGTAGATTGTAGATAACTGGGCTTCCACTTCATTGTGATTTATTGATTTTTCCTTAACTGAAACCATCTGCTTTACAATTTACAGACAAGTAAACTGCCATGTCCCATTCAGCTGTTGCCTTGGTTGACGCTTATATAGGACTTGCTGTCACTGATCTTAAAGCCTTACACTACCCTCTATGGTATATTTATATTTTGGTAAAGCTAATATTTTTTAGGCTTTATCTATTATTTACGCTTATGTTTGATACACTGGGAATGTGGCACCAGACTACACTTTGGAAATCTTGCAGTTTATTGACCAAAAACAGGATCCAAGGAGAGATTCAACACAGAACAAAATGTTGAATAAAACAAAGGTGCAAATTTATTACAAGATTTCTGTAAAACAAAAATAAACTGATATCAGGTGGGCTTTGTAACACAATCCTTCTGCACTAACACACAAACAAAAAAAATGGAAAAAGGTCAAAAACTAAAATTGTGAATATTTAAAAAATGTACAGGTAACTCAAATACATAATGAAAACAATACACACACAAAATAAAGGCAGTCTTCCTCCTTAACGCATAGCTCGGGAAACTCCTTTGAGAAAAATGAAGAAAAATAGTGTGTATTTACTATACTGTAACAATTAATACTTTCCAAAATTATTCTGTTCAATATTGGCATTCCTAAGACAGCCACCAAGATGACGGAGTGGGGAACATTTATGAAGAGGGACCGGAAATAGATGAATGGAATGCTGGGAAGGAATCGTGATGGATGCTGGGATTGATGATGTCATCGGGAAGCGACAGAGGGAAGGCGGAAGTGGCGGTGTGTGTTCAGGTATTCTTGGCCGATTCATGGCGGCGGTGTGTCTTTCTTTCTGCAGAAAATAAAGAGAAAGAGGTTAGTACTCCGCCATTCCCTTCTGGCATGCAGTTTCACGTTACATTTTGGGTTGTTACGCGGCTCCCTAAACGCTCGTGCGTGACAATATATATATATCTCCACCAGTTACTAAACACTCAGAAATATATTTATACAGGAAAAATATTTACAAAGAAAATTATATTTAAACAAACCAAGATCCACTTCTTCTCAAACCCTCAGCAGCACCTTACAACACCTGGGGCCTCATGCATAACGTCATATGTAGAATTCACACTAAAACATGGCATATGGACAAAAGCGGAAATGTTCGTACACACAAAAAAATTCAGATGCTGAAATCTGTGTGTTCGCCATATTCTTCTGCTCTATAAATCCCAGTCAGCATGAAAAGTAACGCATGTGCACGCGCCTTATGCCACTCCCCAACTCCTCACAGAATTACGCCTCTTTAAATATGCAAATCAATATAAATAGCCCTTAAGCTCAGTGTACTGTGAAAAGGCAATTGCAAAAGCATGGAGGAAATAGAAGCATTTCAGCCAATTCCAAGTGTAGGCAAGGAAAAACATACTATTTGTTGGTTTAAACAGTGGTATAAACAACAAAAGGAAGTTGATCGAGTGATATAGAGTGTCGGAGAAACTCGAAAGCTCAAGTTCACAAAGTCGCACAGTGCCCGAAATAAAAAAGAAGTTGTAAGATATCAAAGTCTCTGTGAAAAGGCCCACGGTCTGAGTGTCATATGAAAACTTATTAGGGTACAGAGAAAAGAAAAAAAATATAGGGACACAGTGGGAAAAAAGCTTGAAATGTCAACTTCAATCCTGAAATTTCCACTTTAATCACGTAGTTTATTTTGTCATTAAAATAGAACATCATAAACTTCATCTTAAAATCATTTAATTTACTAGTTTCTCAAATACCATCGTAACTAAAGTAGCACGTTTAATGCTTCGTTTTGTATGTGTTCTTCTATGTGCTCTGTGTGTGTGAATCACTACATGCTTTTTAAACGGGCTTTCTCTTCCTCCGACAGGACACAGAATCCATTACATTCGTGATATTACAGTTCTCTGAATAATTTAAATACTAAGATGTATACTTGATATCATTTCAGTATTCATATCATATCAATTAAAGCATGTATCAAACATGGGAACACGGTGGCGCAGTGATAGTGATGAACTGGTGCCCCATCCAGAGATTGTTCCTGCCTCACGCAGGATGCTTGCTGTGCCGTTTGCGACCTTCGATGAAATCATTTATTGCAGCAGTACTGTCTCTTTCAAATGTACTAACCCTCCAATTCCTGTCCTTCCTTTTCTTTCTCCAAATACCCAATCACCACACAATCAGCTCAGTAATAGACGTTAAGCCATCTGTAAGCTTAGAACTCCGATTCTTCAAAATTTTTAAGGAACATTGAAATATCTTTGTAGTACATGTTTAATTACTCTATCTTTCCAGTGTCACACCAGTCCCAGCAAGAATACAGTGCAAGGCAGGAACAATCCGTGAACAGGGCGCCAGCTCCTTGCTAGCACTACAACACCGTGTCCTCACATGTTTAATTATTAAAAATATAGATTATTTAAATGATGTTAACATTTTATCTGTATAATGTAATAAACATATTTTGCTGCATTTCATCTTAAAAATGATATTGTCATGATATGTAAATACGCGCTTTATAAAGTGGTGCAGGTTGTGCAATATTATAACTGTATCGCAAGTTTACAGTGAGGTAATTGTACTTATAAGTACAAACAATTCTACAAGGAGCACTTGATGGACTGATTGATTGCGTTTATAGTTCTTGGGATGAAACTGTTTCTGAACTGCGAGGTCCGTACAGGAAAGGCTCTAAAGCGTTTGCTGTATGGGAGCAGTTCAATAGGCAGCATGGCTGAGGCAGCATGTGCTTGATGCTGTATACCGATAATTCTCTTTCCGATCAGCTGCTGTAGAGCTGTGATTCCACACTCAGATACAGTGATATAAATATTCCAAGTGGTGCAGTGAGAATAATATGGAAAAAGATGATCCACTGTGGCAACCCCTAATGGGAGCAGCTGAAAGAAGAAAAAGGTGCAGTGAGAGTAACAATACTAAAGCAGCTATGGTATTTGGAATAGTTTGGCCATTCCGTGGACCATATATTGTTACAGGTTAATTACAATCAGATGCCTTAAACTAATTAACAATATGCAGTTAATTTCAATGTATATGATAAAGCCGCATCAGGGATGTGGATCTAAAAAAGAAAGGGAAACCACACTGGATCAAAAAGCACTGCTTTGACGTTATGTGCCGCCAGTGTGCAAAACTGAGTGTAGAACTTGCGTACGCCAGGGTTTGAGCTACTGTGAAAATGTACGTAGCTTTACGCCAAGTTTAGGTTTTATACATTGTGATTTGAGCTTGAACATTTTCGTGCAGAAAGCACTGTTTATACATGAGTCCCCTGGTGAATTTGATGAACGACGAGTTCTAGTGGTGGGCGATTCATGAATGAGTTGTTTTTTTTGAATGACTCTTTTCAGTGAATCATATACATCAATTCGTAACCAAGAACAAATCGGTTCAATAGAGTTCGATGGGACTAGTGCTAAAGCCCATGTGTGTCCTGTGTAACTTTGTCATTGTTTTCTGTTTCGTAGTCTGATGGTGGCTGTGTAAAGGCATGCGTAAGAACTGACTGACTCATGTACCTTCAACTCATTTGGTTCATGAACAAGTCACTATCTGCAGAATCCAATTCTAGTTCATTTTATTCGTGAACTATAGTCACTGCTATCAAGGGCGTTCTGAGCATGTGCCCAGGGGCCCTTAAGGTTAAGGGGCCTTTTTACCAATCCACTCCCATGGGCACTGGACGCAACAATGGGAAATAGCAATAAAGTACCACTTTGATTTGCGAAGTAATCATTAAGAGTTGCTTTACAGAATTACAAGCAAATGAGAATGTGCAACTTTTTATTTTTAATTATGCATCTTAAATGTGTTATTATGCTTTGTGTACTGAAGCAGGAAAATGGCATATGAATTATCGTGTTAAATAAATAAATGTGAAGGAATTGTTTTCTTTATATACGCATACATAATTTACATAATACCCAAAAAAGTGCATGCTATTAAATCATATATTTGTGATGCAATCAGAAATCCTCCCCCGACTTCCCATATATGCCAGACTTGAAATGAATCAAACGATTTAATTGAATCAAAAGAATTGATTCACTTAAATGGGTAGTTTGAAAGAATCAATTCAGTAAAGTGAATCTAAATGTCCATCACTAATTACGACCCCTTAAATATAAGCTGCACAATCAGAGAGGCATCTTCAACCTCCTCTATCCACCCATATTTATCTATTAAGGTGGTTGCAGATGCCAGTACAAGCACCAGAAGACTTTTTATTTAAATCCTAAATCCCTTCAAGCTGCTGTGCTGAGCTCATGCATGTTGACACATACCCAACGGTAAGTAAAACTTTCTCGCTTTAAGTTACTTGACCCCCTACTTAATCTGCAATGATTAGTGACACCATCTTCCCTTCTCTAGGAGTGCCATACCTTTTGCCGTACATGGCGGTCAGGCAATAAGGACATCGACATGTGGATCTGAGGACCCTGTGTTGGCTTTCACACACTCTGTGCCTCACAGTGTAAATCCCACATTTGCGGTGCTTCTGTGCACTCCATTCATTTTAAAAGGCATGTGCATTTCTATTGAACTGTTTCCTCTAATACTTCAATTACACTCTCAAACTTACTTAATGGTAATGCCTGTGGGTGCGTATCACCACATTATGCTTGTTTTAATGAGTTTTCCAGGAAATTATGTGACCTTCATTTAATGATAGGTTGTCTATGCTTCTTTTAGTAGGTTATATGCAAATGGTAGTGCTGAGGTACTTCCAGTGAAATCTGTCAGTTCTGTCATTTCTATTGTCCATATGGCAGGTTATTTAGTGGCAAGACTGTCCTAGAAAAAGACTTTTAAGTTTCAGAGCACAGATAGCTCTACAGCTGAATATTGTTGTGTTCCCATGTGTCGCGCTTCCAGTAAGTACAACAATTACTTAGTTTTCATACATTTCCCTCTAATACGGAAACCTGATCTAAGTGGACCATTGCTATCCACAGAGTCAGCCTTATGCTTAGTCCCCATACCCATGTTTGTAGCCAGCATTTTAAATTAAAAGTATTTTCATGAGCCAAGGTCTGAGACATTGCAGTGACTGTTGAAGAAGGGAGCAGTCCCCATGTTGTTTCAGTGGATCATTTTCTATATTCCACTATCAAGACCAGGTAGTTTGGGAGAGGTGAAAGTGACCGCCGGAGGATGACACACCAGGCGAAGTGGGGTATGATAAAATCCTTGAGGAGTAGTTCAGGATCCAGTAGTTGTTCACCTGGTGTTTGATGAAAACATGTGTCTCACAGAGTACATCCTCCAGCTGAGGAAACAGACTGAGACCTTTACAATGGAGCAGTAGCTTGGTATTCACAGTTTTGATGGCTCAAACAGAGACATTCACTTTCTTACAAGGTAAGATGCCAAGGCTCATGTTATTATGTATTGTAGCATTAGCACAAAGTGCTGCAATGGAAGGATTCTTTTCTCTTTAAGATGGCTTACTATGCTTAAAAGGACTGCTTGTCTTTTGCCGCACTAGTTGGAAAAAGCGCATGCGATTATGCAGAGTTGTGTTTTTATAGGCGGCCCCGCTATTGATGATGTAATGCCAGCTCATGCTTTTCGTGACTCATCCCTGGCTGATATAACTTGTCCAGTGCCTTTGCAGTATTACAACAAAAACAACATTTATTTATATAGCACATTTTCATACAAATAATGTAGCTCAAAGTGCTTTACATGATGAAGAAAAGAGAAAAAAAGACAAAGTAAGAATTAAAATAAGACAATACTAATTAACATAGAATAAGAGTAAGGTCCGATGGCCAGGAAGAACAGAAAAAACAAAAAAAACTCCTGATGGCTGGAGAAAAAAAATAAAATCTGCAGGGGTTCCAGACCATGAGACCGCCCAGCCCCCTCTGGGCAGTTTATTTTTTTTTTAAATGTGCTTATTTCAAGAAAAAATATCCTAGATACAGAAAACATTTATAAATCTCACTTCCACTGCTGAAAGGTCCAAAAATCCACGGAAAGCTTACATATTCACTTGTCCCTGAATAAAGTTTAATGACTAATTTTTTAAATTCTGTTTTTTTTAAAGAAGCCTAATGTAATCACATATTTGACTTATGTACATTTATAGTAGACCCAAGTTTTTAATATGTCTAGGTCTTACCTGTGGATACACAGTAGCTTGAAATATATAGCTTGAAGCTCTATTCCTTTTCAGCTGACGATGTTTGGTACAATGTATGAATAATATGACTTACGTTTTTAATTTAAGTATGGGCACGTCTTGAAGCGATCAGGTACAAAACGCCATAGCCAGTCCTATTTTGATAATAGAGCTAAAAGTGCAGCAGCTGACTTACGTGGAATCTGGAAGAGAGTGTGCATATATTGTAATATCACTAAATCTTGAATTTATTGTTCTCTTTAGTATTCCTTTAATTTAACAAATTATTTTTAATTCCACTTGCTTCCCTATTAAATGTGTGTAGGTGGGGGAACTTGGTATTCAGGAGGATCATTCCTATGTACCCAAAAGGAATTCATAAACAATGAGTTTAAATGTTAAGACCTTAAAGAACATAACCTGCCTTTTTTGTGTAAACAATTTAATGAGCAATGATTTCAAGCATAATTATAACGAAAACCTCTGGAAGTACATAAGATATGAGCTGCAGACATTTCTCATTTTTACTTTTTCAATATTTAATTAACTTTTATTTACTGATATTAAGTACATTTCTACTTATGAGTCCAGCACACTATATAAAATGTACAAAAAGTGCAGTATATAAATGTAAAACAATGCTGAAACACATAGACAAACGGGGTTGAGGAAAACTTTCTACCTGGGTGGAAGGCTGTAATAGAAGCAGTGCAAGAATGGAGGAGCAAAACAGTCAGGAAAATTCTGCATTTTTATCCCAGTTGAGAGTAATAATTAATGAATGACCAATTCACCCTCAGAATGAAAGGCAGCAGTGTCCCTCTGCCTGGGATTTTTATTACACAAGGGCAACCCCATTGAGGTTCTTGGGTGTCACTAGGGTACGCTGCTGGGAGAGAACCTCACTATTATGAGCAACTTCTGTATGGCCCGGAAGTGCTCCTGGGTCCAGCGTAAAAGGAGGCCTCACTCGGGGAGTTGGAGTCGGGAGGTTGGGAACAATACTTGGAATGTGGAGGGTGATGATTGGAGTTGTGTTTTGGAATTGTGCTTGTGATAATTGGTGTCCGGAAGAAGAATCTGTGAAAGCTCCTTTTGTATGATCCTTGTCATACAAAAGACAGGGGATTTGAACAGAGTGCTAATGCTTTTTCTCTTTTTTTCAACAGAACAACAGAAGAGTCATAAACTAATCTTACCTCAATCCCATGCACTAATGCTGCTTCCGGCTCCCCGTGATGACTCCACTTCCAGTTTCTCTTTCTGAAGAAGCCACTTCCATACCCATGCTGAAGACTTCACTTCCAGTCCCATATCAATGACTTCATTTCCAGCTCTCCCTGATGACTTCACTTCTGGCTCACAATGAAGACGTCAATTCAGTCTCCCACTACCGACATCACATCCTACCAACTCATTTCTGCTTCCTTTTTCGTGTATCATTTCCTGCCATCTGTGCATAAAAAACCCACGAAGAAATTTCTCTTTGTCAGATGTCTGTTTTATGCAAATCTTTCACCTTAGTTTTAGTCCTTCAAGTTTACTCAAGTCCAATGACATTATACGGGGAATTCCCCCAACCCTTGATCTTTTGTTTCTGTGTTTATTTCTTCACACCCTCTACGGAGGGTGAAAAATGACAAATGTATATTACAATCAAGAATATTTAGACTTAAAACATTTAAATTGAACCACACATTTTAATATTTCAAGTGAGTGACATAACTTTGGTTCATGCATTTCTACCTCATGAAGTAAATCATTATTTCTTATGAACAATCCATATTAGGGCAGCATACACTAATTCACTCTTTCCATTCTCTGAAGTAGTGCTGGACCACAAACTATCTTAATACATTTGTAAATAATATTATTTTTATAATGATAAGCTTAGTATATATAATTCAATGAAACATTTTTCACTTGTCTTATTTATACAGAAATAGACAAGACATATGGCCTGATTACATAATCTATGGGCTTAATGAAATGCCAGAACAATTATGCTGCACTTTGCAGTATTGCACATCACCATGAAATAGACTTGTTGTAATTACAGTATTAACAACATGGTCATAAGTTTATGGAAAGATGGCGTGCAAAAATGATGACCTGGAGAGTGAAGAAAAAATGTGTTAGCTACTCATGAAGAGAATACTAAAGAAAGGGCACACATCATAATAAATCTGGAAGTAGTTCACTTATTGCAAATGAAACCAAACACTGATGAACCTAATATGTATGATATGCCACCATCAAGTACCTACAAAGATTGGTACAACAACAAATCTGCTCCACTACTCAAAATATATTATATTATCCAATATGAAGACTGACAAAAAGAACACTCAACTGATGTTTCTAGCAAGCAATGGTGCTGCACCTAGTCAGCAGTTTATTGTGTCAATGTATGCAACCATGTCCCCATATAACAAAGAATTGAAAGAAGCACCAGGACATCATGAGTGCAGTCACCCATTTAATGGCGACACAGATGATGGTAATGAGTGTTGAGAGTGGGAAAAAAAGACTTCAGTAAACTTTTGAAGGCCCTCAACTCAAGGTATCAACTTCCTGACTAAAAAATTGGATCCCTTATAACTTTGCAAGATGCTTTGTTTTTAGTCAACTAGCTTACTGTAAGGTCAGGTTTAAACTTCATGCGACGCATGCTCCAGCGGATGCTCCTGCTACACAAGCGTTTTACTGTTTATACTTGCGCGCGTACTTTACGTAAATCTGGAAGAATCCACCAGGTGGCAGTGTGTGATATCATCACGGTGAGAACAGGTTCAGCTTTGCTGTTTTGTGAATTGCCTGGAACACTAAATAAATTCCGATGGCACCTTACTGCAATTCTCTGAAAAGGATGTTAAATGATTAAATCCATCAATCCAGGGATGTGTCCATTCCAGCAAGCATTGGGCACGAGGCAGAAACAATCCCTACACTGGGCATCAGCTCATCGCAAGGTGAATACAAGCACTCACATACACTGCCGTCATTTTAGTGTCACCAAATCTGCATATCTTTGGAAGGAAACCGAAGCACACTGTGGAAACCCAGCAGGAAAACCTGACACTCCAGGCAGGGAATTCCAGTGACATGATTGCCTGCGAGACAGCAGTGCT
The DNA here is from genome assembly GCF_900747795.2 of Erpetoichthys calabaricus. NCBI lineage: Eukaryota > Metazoa > Chordata > Cladistia > Polypteriformes > Polypteridae > Erpetoichthys > Erpetoichthys calabaricus. The sequence goes on from NC_041405.2 coordinate 33,934,651, forward strand.
ACCGCTCCGTCACTGTGTCACCCCCGTGTGTAATTATTAACAGTATTCATTATTTAAACGAAATTAATGATTTATCTGTAAAATGCAACTTACATACTTCAATGCATTTCATCATGAAAGTGATATCAAATATAAATCTAAAGGATTCTAAATACACAGAGAGTTGGAATATCATACATTTAATTTTTTCTGTGTGGTGATCTATTGCTGCTTACCACTGCTGTCAGGTCAGGAGGAAGTCCCAGAAAAAAAAGATGGCACAAAGGATGGTATGTGAGAGTTTTAAAATGAATTGTGTCATTACGATTGGGAATATGCGACGCTTGAATATAAAAGTACCACGAATGCATATGTACAGTATGTCAGCATTTTGCTTCACAACATCGAACCATTCATCAAACATTGAAGCGCGCACATCAATCCCGTAAGATCCTCAAAGCGGCTTTCTGTCACATGTAGAGAGTAAACAGAGACTCTGACGTCACATTCCAACTTTTATCACACTGCGCCTCCCGACTTTTTACTGGTACTACAACTCGCGCACGTGTCGCGTTAATTTCTGAGGACCTGCTCAGAGGACACATCAAATGAACGTTGGGAACGCGTGGCAGCCATGATGTATGTGTGTATGCGTTCTGAGCGTGAAGTATAAATGAGCCCTAACGCACTCCTCAGGACTATCCAAAAAAGACACTAGATTGCAACTAGTGCAGAATGCAGTAACTAGGAAAAGAAATTCTGAGTGCATCTCACCAGTTTTGATGTCACTGGGTTACCTGTGCCATTTAGAATTGACTTTAAAATACTGCTTATGGTTTACAAAGCCTTAAATAATATTGTTCCATCCTGTATTTCATAATGTCTTACACCTTACACTCCAAATCGTAACCTTAGATCTTCAAATGAGTGTCTGCTTATAATTCCAAGAGCTAAACTTAAAAGAAGTGGTGAGGTGGCCTTCTGCTGTTATTCACCTAAAATCCGGAATAGTTTACCAATAGAAATTCGCCAGGCTAATACGATGGAGCACTTTAAAAAACTGCTAAAAACCCATTGTTTTAATATGGCTTTCTTATATCTTCATTATAGTGTAACCCTGGTATTCTGTATATGCATTTAATTTTTATCATGGCTCCGCAATCTGTACTAACCCCTACTTTCTCAGCTGTTCTTCTTCCGGTTTTCTGTGGTACCACCACCTGATCAAGGCACCATGCAGTCCCTACATTGATGGATTGAAGGCCAGATGTCCAAATGACCATCATCATCTAATTTTTCCACATGAACCCTGTAAACCATGAGGACTGATTTAGATAATTTATGTTAGGCAGAATGCCTAGTGGGGGCAGGGTGGTCTCGTGGCCTCAGAACCCCCGAAGATTTTGTTTTTGTTTCTCCAGCCCTGTGAAGTTTTCTTTTCTGTTTGATTTTTCTGTCCTCCTGGCTATCGAACCTTACTTTATTCTTTGTTACTTTTTCTTTTTTCTTTCTTCATTTTGTAAAGCACTTTGAGCTACATCATTTGTATGAAAACATGCTATATAAATTAAAAAAAAAAAAACATTTTTCTCATACTGCGCTGCCGTAGCTTTGTGGTCAGTGTTGGGCAAAGCTGAGGTCAGCGTTGCAAGACACAAAATACTTTGTCGTTACCACAGATTTATGATTGAGTCGGATATTGGAGCCATGCATAACTCTTACTATTCACTACACTGACGCATAATGGAATTTACGTAGCAAATGCTTTCAAACTGCATATTTTCCATGGGAATCACATGACAGAAACAATCTCATTGTTGCTCGGGGACATCCTGTAATTGTGAGGGCTTTGAGAGGACCACCAGGTCTGTATATAGACAGCAGACTTGTTCGCAGTGCTTTAGACACTGGCTGCACCTAGCAATCAGTACGTGAATAAACATATTTTAAAACATGTGTCAATTCGCTTACACCTACATGATGTAGGGAGTACATCTGTAAATGACTCTGATAAAGGTCATTTTAATTTGTTATATACTGAAAAAGAGGACAAAGACAGATAAAGGTTTGGAGTGACACCACTATGCTGTATATTATAAATTAAAAAAGATAATAATAAAATGCTTTTTAGCAAAATTAATGTCTTGAGACGTGAGTCTGAAATTACACTATCAAAGATGGTGACACTTCCAGTTAAATACAGTCAGGCAGAAAGAGACTGGTCCAGGTGAACTGACACCGGAAGTGACAGCAGAGGTAGTAAGACTGTAAATCATCCGGTGTGTAGTGGGAGAAAGAGAAGATATATTAGTATACAGCGTCACTCTGTGGCCAGGATTACTACCAAAGAGAAATAAGCTATCCCCAAAGCGTACAAGTATGACAATACTGCATAGATTTTTTTTTAAATATATAGTTATGTTTTTAAGTAACATGTTCAGGAACACACAGTATCAGAACTGGGGTTTGACCCCACTATCTCAGAGTCTGATCTCCAAAGAGTACCATGACACTACACAGACTCCAGACTGCCTGTAAGCCGTCTACTGCTGTCCAATACTTGCCACTATAACTATTACTGCTGCCAACAATCTCTGCTTTTTCCAAGAGTCAGAAAAAGCTCTGAGCACTTTGTTACATACACCTATGGCTGTCAGTTGTGCACCTTCTTCCAGCTCTCACTGTATAGATAACAAAACCACAATACAGTGTATTCATGCATTTGCAATGTCACATGTGCATTGTTACATACCTTGTTAATTAGAGCTACTGTAAGTAAGTAATTATTTCATTAATTTTTTCAGTTTTTGTTAAGGAAATTTTGTAAATATATAGTGTGCATGTGTTTCTTACTTATTAATAATAAATCATTTCAAACTGTAATGACCAACTTGTTTATTCAGTCTGTATTTTTAGAATAGATACTTGATAAAAATTAAAACAGTAGTATGAACTTATATATCATGATAAATATTGAGATAAATGAATGCAGTAACAATTACTGTTATTTTTTTTTCTTTCTGGCCATTTTGGGCAGCTCGGCTGCTAAACTTCTTGAGTGCGTGCATCTACGCGACTGAGTACATTTAAACTTAGCACTCAGAAGTGCGCAAGTATTGTCGGAAGTGCTCACAGGGATTGGTTTAGGGAAGATGGTTTTACAGTGTGTCTGCTACTTTTGTTTGACATGCAGGTTTTGGTTTGGTTATTGTTTGGATTTGGTGTATGTAATTTCTGGAATTTACATGTGCCATTTTTTATTGTGAAGAGAGCCAGCATACAGATCAAGGATGGGAGAATGCGAGCTTCACTCCAACTCCACAGAGAATGATTGCACTTGAACTCACAGGGTGGATAGGCAGTGGGTAAAGTGCCATCTTTATAAAGTCAGCACTTATCGTGGTATAAAGTAAATGTGCATTGAAAAAAGTGTTTGCCACTGAAAGGCTTAGTGAGGGGCTGCAAAGTTGGGGAGTTGTATCACCTCTGTGAGCAAAGTTAGGTTCCTGGTTTTCCTAGTTTGTAAGAGTCTTATTTTTCTGATATAAACTTATTCCTTTTTATCACAGGGCTATTTTACCTGCTCTTTATTTGGTAATTTAGCGAGGTAAGAGCCCTACAAGTAGGAACATTTTTTTGTTTGCTGTGGTATTTATTGACAAAGTGATGGTTATTTTTCTTTTGTGTTTTTGTTTAGAATTTATTCCCTGTGTGCTTTTTGGACTGAACTTCTTTTTTATATATTTCCTACTGTAAATATTTTCACTTAAAAACTATGACTACATTTTAATTGAAACATTTTTTAACAGAAATTTTTTTCAGTATCTGACATCTTTTTATTGGCTTTCACTTATACCTTTTGGTCCTGGTTGGTTCTGACCACTAGCAGGCCACAGCTGAAAGGCATGGCGACAAGACAGAGCCTTGTGGTGCACCTGCACTCGAACCCAGAAGGTTAAATGTCATGCTAGACACCTTGACAGTTTGTTGGTGTTGTGTTTAAAAAGTCCAGAATCCAACAACACATTGCAGGGCTGGTTTTACGTACATCAGTTTGTTGAATAATTCATGTGAGTTAATAGTATTAAATACTGAATTGAAACGCAATGAAAGGATGTACGCTTAGGAATTTGGCTTTTTCATATTTCATTTTTATACACTGGTGAGCCAGGTTGGCAGCATCTTCAACAGACCAGTTTGGCTTGTAAATGAATGGTGAAGATCCAGTAGCTCAGATATCCAGTTCTTGGGAAGTGTAGGCATTGGATACTCAAAGGATTTCATAGCCACCAATGTCTGGGCAGCTGGTCTGTACTCATTAAATCAAGCTATTTTAAGATTTTAAAATGGGTAATACAGGGTGGTGCAGGGAAACAGGAAATTTTCGATTGACGTTCAATGCACGAATAAACAATTACAGAATACATTTAATGATGGAATGTATTGTACAGGATATGCAATTCATGATGGTAATCAATATTCATTTTATTTTTTGAAGAAAACATCATGAAGGTGTATTCCATTTCTCCATACATGTTCTGCCAGCCTGTTGTGGAAATTCAGCATTGTTCGACATATCATGTCAAGAGGAATGCCAGCAATTTCTTCTTCAGTCCTCCTTTTTAGTTCAGCAATGGTTGCAGGACGTGTGCGGTACACTTAGCTCTTTTAAGATATCCCCACAGAAAAAAATCACAGTGAGATCTAGAGATCTCAGAGGCCAGGAAATGTCATCATTGTGTGAAATGATGCACCTTCCAAACAATCGTCAAATAGCTGCCATTGATTGTCGGGCAGTATGCGAAGTGGCTCAACCTGGGGACTTCTTTGTGTAAGGCTGAACCCGTTTCTTTGAAATTTCACACCCATGTTGTAATCGCATGAGCGGACAGAACACAATCATGACGTTCTTTCTGGTAAGGACACTGAAATTCCCTTTGGCAGCAGTCACACTATCACCATTCTTATAATCAGCTTTCACAGCGAACGGTCATTGTGCACTGGTCTACTGCTCCATTACAACTAATGGCAAGGTGTTCTAAACGAGGTCGTATTGGTCTCAAACAACTGCCAACGCCCCAGGGTTGTCAACACCTAGTTCCAAAATTTCCCATTTCCCTGTGCCACCCTGTATATTGTAGATTTTAAAAATGTGAGTGACCTTTTGCTGAAGAAGTATTACAAATGCTGATAAACACATAAGACAGTTGATCAGAGCAATGGTTAAGGACTGTAGCTGACAAATTGTCTGGGCCTGTGGCTTTCCTTTCATTCTGTCTTTTGAAGAATGCTCTGTGGAATGGGGAAGGCAGAGGAGTAGATGAAAGTGAAGTTAATGAGGAATCCTTCACATCAGATTTTTCAAAGCAAGTGTAAAACTAGTTAATCTTACCTGGAAAACTAGGGTCATCATCCAGTAAGGTGTTACATTTTTTTCTTTGTAGTTAGTAATTTCCTGAATTTTCCTCCAAATGGTTCTTCGGCTTTTATCAGTTTTATTATTTTTATCACTGCGGTTGCTCTTAGCTTTTCTTAATGCGCAGTGCGGTTCATATTTACTGTAGTTGAAATATAACAATTCCAATCACCCTTAATCTAGGCTTTATTCTTCTAACAGTGTGCAGTAGATTATGTTGTGTTTTTAAACTATGGATGGCTTGTGTCAATTTGTCTTGAAAGTATTAGTAGGCAGGGGAGGATTCGTTATTGGCAGAGGAAGTATTTTCCTTTGAGGGCCGGCAGTTACTTTGGGCCATTGCACTGTATCATACAAATAAATTAAAAATAGCCATTTTAAAAAAAAAACAAAGTTTATCTTTAATTTATTAAAAAAATATATATGTGTAATAAACATTCCAGTCTCATATCAAGGCTACTGCCAAGACAGCATTTTTTTCATCTTAGTAATACTGCAGGAATCCAATCTGTTGTACTGTATCTGCGTGATTCTGAGACATTAATACACACATTTGTTTCTTGTTGACTGGATTATTGTAATGCCCTTTTCTAACAGCTTCCCTAGTTGTACAACTAGAAGTCTTCAGCTTGTACAAAATGCTGCAGCTAGAATGTTGATAACAAAAAATAATTGAGCATATAACACCCATTCTAGCTTCTCTTTACTGGTTACCAGTACAAGCCAGAGCTGATTTTAAAGTTCTTCTTTTAACTTATAAACTCTTGCATGGACTTGCACCACCTTCCTTAGCTGAGCTAATTACACCATACTCTCCCTTACGTCCTCTTCACTCTCTTAATGCTGGTCATTACCCCACTTAAGAAAAAATTAGATGGTCAAACAGCATTTGCCTGTCTTGCACATTATCTTAGGAGAAGCACACATTTAGATGATATTTTTAAATCAAGACTAAAAAGCTATCTTTACTCCCTTCATTACAACCTGCCTTAGAATTCAGTCAGGCCTATCATCTGTGAAATATTTCTTAAATGCTTAAGTTATTATTTTTTATGAATTGTTGACATACCTTAACTTTTAATGTTTTAATGTCATTTTATTTAATTTTTATTATTTATTTATCCTTCACTATTGATGTTCTTGTTTTATAGTAATTTCGACATTTATTTGTTTACTTTATATCTTGTCCCATGCTTTCTTCATTTTTGTACAATGTATTGGGACCATGCTGCAGGGTGATTCTGCACTTAAAATAAAGTTGACTGATTGATTGACTATTACGTTACCGTGATCTTTCCAACTTAAAACTTATGACGGCTGACAGAGAAATGTGGGCTAGCAGAAAGAGAGTGGTGTGAAAAATAACAGATCAAGAGATTGTAAAATCTGTTGTTAAATGCATCCAAATGTACATTAAAAACTGACCTATTCACTCAGACACCTTCATGTGCTTATATGTCGGCTAGTGCTAAAGAGATGGAGTGGGAGCAGAATGTGTGATGGCGGCAACAGCAATGGCGGGTGCAAGTGCTTAAGTGTGGACCATCTCTGTAAAAACTAAGTTATTCAGAGCAAGGTAATAAAAAAAGAACAAGGTTCTGAATTTTCTTACATTTCACACCCTTGTCCTGTTGAGTTAGCCTTTTTTTCCCCACCACCTTTCACACCAGACACCTTCATGTGCATTAATAAAGTCTACTTTTTTGGAAAAAAAAGGGAAAACAGAAAATGGTTGTCTAACTCTGAGGAACTGCATATTTTGTTTGCTCTATGTGTTTAGCATTTTCAATTTGTGATAATGTAGTTGTCAATGGAATTAGGCACAAACACCCTAGGATAGATGAGTTTGAGAGAAGCAGTGTCCATGGAGCTTGTTTGGATGCTTGCTGATCAAGTCATAGATCTGCGATGCTTTATTGGTATTATTGAAGATTTTTGGGTAAGGGAGTGTGAAATAGCGGGTCCACAGCGCAGCAATTAGTGGCCAATTTTAAATAAATAAATAGCCTGCTCAATCTCCTTGAGTTTGTGCGTTCGTACAGCTGCGGGAGGTTGATGTGGTGATTGAGATGGAGCATGCCTGCACATGAGGGTGAATTCTATCTTAATTGCTTCTGGCTTTCCACAGTTTGCAACTAAGGCGTTGTGCCCATGGAGATATATAAGGGAGAGCCGGCACAAGAAATGGGGAAGATCGGATAGAAGGAAAAGACAGATGAATGTAAGAACAGAAAGAGAGCTAAGAGAAAAGCATCATGGGAAGTGACAGGAAAAGCCAATCAGCCAGTGTGGGAAAAGGCAGTGGCCCCACAAAGGAGCAAGGTTTGCTCTAGGGGTGGATCATCCCCACAAGAGCGGGTACGATCAAGGTGGCATCCTTCCCCAGGAATCTGAAGTACGCTAGGGATGCGAGAAGGATGATGGGACGACATCCGATCCTAAATGGTCTGGTTGACACCACTCGAGGCAGTCAAGACAGGATCGGTTTGGAGAGGACTGCAGCTGCTAGTCTCAGCTGGCTGAGCAAGCAATTGGAGAGATGGGGAGACGAAATTGAAGTTGGGCTGGGCTCATCTGATAGATCATGAAGGATCCAATGGCTGTTGGTTTTACTCTCGTTTTTAATTCTGATGTTTGTTAACTCACGGACAGTGACAATACATATTGAACACTGTTTTCTTGGATTGTTTTAATAAAAGCACTTTATCACTTTATGCACCCACCCCTTGCTTTGTGAGTGTCCTCATTTGCTAGGCTCATCCCTTGATTACTTTACAGATGGTGGGTTCAAGAGGCTCCCGGAAGGACCCAAAGTGTGGAGCTAACCTGTACTGTCACAGGGAGGGCTTAGTTATGAACATGTCTGATGCACACATGATCTTTTAAGAGAAATGTGATCAGCCAAAAAAATAACACAGAATCCCAACTTTACAGTTGAGACCACTTTTCAACGTAGTATTAAATTATTAGTGTCTTGAATGTGATTTGCACTTGAACTTGAACCGTCAAATTGGAATTGTCTGGAAATGTATTCTGCACACCTCAACTAATATTACTTAACTGTGTGGGGAACAGCCCAGACACAGACAGGCAGACATGATGTTTAAACCACACACGTTTATTCACAACTACTATTTACACTTATCGTGAGCACAAACCCAGTGCTGCAGCACCAATCACCCCTCAAGTCCTTGGCCACACGCACAATGCCTTCTCTCAGTCTCTGGTCCGCCTCCACTCCTCTCCACCAAGCTTCGTCCACTTCCACCCGACTCTTGCCCATGACTGGATGGAGGCGACCCCTTTTATTCACCCCGGAAGGGCTCCAGCTGCGTCCTGAGGGCTCATAGCCACACCTCTGTGTGGCGGAAGCTCCCACGGTGAAACCGGAAGACCACCGGGTGTCTCCAAGTCGCTTCCCCCCAGTACTTCCCGGTGTGGCGGAAGTACTGAGGGCCAACACTCCCAAGGCATTGGGGCGCCCTCTGGCGCTGACCACGGGCCCCTACAGGGTTGAGCTTCCAAGCTCTGTACCCGTGGTCCCCAAGGCAACCAGGGAGGACGCCCCCTCGTGTCCTGGAGGAGGCGCAAGCCCTCCTCTGCTCCTCCTGGGCATCCCGGCCGGAGCATACACTGAGACAACAGAAATGGCACCCAGAAAATGCCTTAATCTGAGTCTTATAATACACTCATTGAAAGGAGTGACATTGGATACCATGGGAAGGAGCCAGTCTGCCACAACAACTGCTACTACCTGGGTATAACAGCCATCAGAGCGGCCAGACTAATAAAAGGCGTACCTGGATGGGCCGCCTCAAACTGGGACCCGGGTGCTGCCATGCAGTGGGCAACGCCTCAGCACCACACCAGTTCCGATCCCCAACAGGCCTGATCCCACTAGCCCTCCGGTGGTTTTGATTTTTCTGAGGATGAGGTTCCTGAGGGCTTTCTCCCATCTCCTTCATAATGCAAGCAGCTTTCCTATGGGCAGCTGCAGCAGAGTTACTTATGTAGATAGCAAAAAGGAGTCCACGTCTGATGTTTTGGAGCTGCATGAAGTTTTTTATGGTGGGTGAAGAGCCAATTCTGCCAACAACCAAAAGTTTTCCCTGCAAGATGCAGTGTAACATCATACCCAGGACTGATAGGCAAGTGATTTTTAAAAATGTTTTTTTTTTAATTATAAATTAATCATTGAGTTAATTCTGTCAAATAGAAAAATATGAAAATGCTTGAATGAAGTATGATAAATTGCAATTAATATACAGTTAATTTCAATAAAAAATTGTACAGTCATCCCTCACCTATCGCGGGGGTTATGTTCCAGAGCCCCCCCACAATAGGTGAAAATCTGCGAAGTAGCGACCTATATTTATTTTATTATTTATACATATTTTAAGGCTTTATAAACCCTTCCCACACTCTTATAAACCCTTCTCACTCTCTTGTTAACCTTTCCCACGCTCTTATAAACACTTCCTATGCTCTTAAACACTTTCTACATTCTTAAACACCGCAGACCAACACTTCACACTGCACGCAGCGATCAGACGTCGATGTGTCTGCACTCGCTTTGTGAAGGGGGGCAGCTGAACTCACGCTGAGCAGAAATGTACTTTGTGCTGCTTCTGCCAAAATGCCTGCTTGTCGCTCTGCGCGTTCGGAAGGAGGAGGAGGAGTGGGGGTGTGAGGGCTGAATGCACGTTCGCTCAAACCCCCCTCCCCGGAGGCGCAGTACGCTCCTGCCACTTCGCATTGTCAAGGGGGTAGGGAGCTGAATGAACGCTAAGGAGAAGTGGACTTTGTGCTGGCTTTGTGCTGCTTGTCGCTCTGCATGTCAATAATTTAAAAGCCTGTACATCACCTATTTTCCTGTCTCACTGTCTTGTCTTGCGTGAAGTTAAAATGTTTTATAATAGTGAGATGTTACTCATATCCTTAGCCCGACATCCACATATCATATGTGTTAACAAAGTGTGTTTTATAAGTTTACATGTGTTTAAAGCATGTGGGATGGGTATTTTAAGGCTTAAACTATAAAAATGTTTATTTATATGGTCTTTCTATATCGCAGATTTTCTCCTGTTGCTGATGGGTCTGGAACATAACTTCCGCGATAGGCGGGCAAGCACTTGTATTTAAAAACCCGCGAAGTCGTGAATCCGCGAAAAGTGAATGTAGCGAGGGATTACTGTAATCGTTTGATTAATCGAAATTACATTTTTATGTGAATAGCAACCCTAATTTAAACCGCTGTACATGCATCACAAAGCATCTGTGAAAACGTTTTGAAATAATTGAGAGAAAGAAGGGAAGGACCATGAAATGTATGGATGAAGTTCTCAGAAATCAAAAAATGTACAGTTGTTGTCTTTGGAAGAATAAAAGTACTAATAACCCATATAATTAAATATCAACTTTCATTATCTCTTAAGCTTGGCATCAAAATTACAAAACTGGTTGACAGGAAAACCTGCAGCCACTGGGGGCCCATAGGACTGTCACTAAGTGTCCCTGACATACAAATACAGTGGAAAGCACAAAAGATGGCTTCCCACCTAATATGTAACATTCAGAGAGGGGGCCCCTAAACCTAAATCTTTACCTACTACTGTTCGAGAATGTAGAATATCAAACAACTACTAATTCAAATTGCAGTTGTTGATTTAATCTATTTTATTAGCGGGTGAAGTTTTTATTACACCTTTCTCCACACAAATTGATATTTTTTTAATGAAACTAACCTATCTCCAGAGATGTCTACCAGAACTCTCTTTGAAACACTTAAAGCATGTCAGAGATTACAAATGAATTCCTGTGTTTCACATAAAAGCAAATTTAAAGTCAAGGAGGGCAACAAAATTAATTAGTCATATCTTCAAAATCAACCATGAATATTCAAGATAGCCCACCACTGATTCTGCATTGCATTCAGAAGGCTGTTTATTGCTTTCAAGAGAAATAAAGCAACAATTCCTGGTGTAGTATCTTAGGAATTGGACACAAAGTCCAAGGTGGTCAGGTCAGTTCCCCTGTCTGTGCTCCAGTTGTAATATCAATTAACCAGCAAATCATTTGTCCACTACTTACACCATATATGGTACCACTGTAGAGCATACTTTCAAGCAGGGAAAGCCTCCTGTATTGTTGTGGTTCAACCAGGATTTTATCCATGGCTCAAGTTTGTTTTCTTTGTATCTAATCTTTTTGTTATAATGTCATATATTTAAAAGATATGTTATCAATTTATGTTTTCATTATTTGTGCTCTGCGGTGGGTTGGCACCCTGCCTGGAATTGGTTCCTGCCTTGTGCCCTGTGTTGGCTGGGATTGGCTCCAGCAGACCCCCGTGACTCTGTGTTCGGATTCAGTGTGTTGGAAACTGGATGGATGGATGGATGGATTATTTGTGCTTTATTTATTGAATATTTTGTTTCCAATTTTTTGTTTTTCTATCTTATTATGCTAATGCCAATAGGTGAGAAATGACATGCCACAGGGGCAGATAAGAAGATAAAACGATAGTCAGATCTTTCTTTGGTCAATACCTATACATCAATCCCGTCTTTGTCAGAATCAGTATGTAAACCTGATCGTCAGAAGCACAGTTGCTATTTCATTAGGCATAATTCAATAACATAAAAACATGCTAAAAATACAGAGAGGATCTGAATATCTTGCACTGCCAGCTTAGATATCTTTACAACTTCCAAGTGACATGACCAGGCAATCTGCAAATGTGTTCTTAACTAATTATACTCAAAATGGTGGTGTTCATAACAAAAATAAAGTGGCATCACAATAATTTCAAAATAAATAATTTTATAGACAATGAAACAGATAATAAAAAACAAAAAATAAATAAGCAGAATCTTCAATTTCAAAAGCTTAGAAATTATACATTACTGTACACTAGAAAAATTCCTGAAGCAAGTAAAACTTTTACAAAGTCCATAATCCGCAACTGTAAACATTTGCATTCATTTTCTTTGTTTTCTGCCCTATCTTCTTCATGTGGAGCTTAAGGGGGCTGGCCCACCAAATGCTGCTGCTGGTTAACCTTGCACAGCAGTATTTAAGAAGAAGCAGCCATTAAGCTTGTTCCCCGTCTTGTGATTTATGCTTTTCATTTTTGATTTTGTATATCCTGGTTTTGACCACTGCTTATAAACCCAAGGTACTTTTTCTGGTGTTTATATTGGATTTGTGTGGTTTAATTTTGTTTATCCTTATTTTTTGCTTCTGCTATGTGTTTTTTTTTTTCTTTAATGAAATCCTTTTTGAACTAGGTACTATTTCTATTTCAGATGAGGCACAGAATTCAGCAATCTATAAGTCACTCGTTTTGTATCTGTACAGTTCAGTCAACGATTATATAGTATAAAAAACAAATTTTGCTTATAACTATGAAGTATATTTAGGACAAGACCCAAATTGTGAACCATATTAACAGGTGTCTGCCTCACCAGGTCAAATGTTTTGAGAATGCTGTACTTGTCACTCATGTAGCCTTGGATCTAAAATCACTCCTTTTGAAATGATTACTGAGGAGTATTATATAATAAACAGGCTTTTACTACTGACAGCACACAGTAACATACACATGTCGAAGTTTCAAGTATATAACGAATCCACATGACTTGCTCATAAGCAGTAGATATGTATCTAAGTATGGTAGCCCAGAAAGGTCAAATCGGCACTGTGTTCTATGTTCCCCTTGTCTAACTAGCCCATATGAACAAGACACAGAATGGCAAAATAACATTCAATTAGGTATCTAAACATTCCTAAGGTTTTAGACCTGCAACATCATGTTGTTTAATAAAGTACCAGCACATAAGCATTGGCAAAACTGCAAAACTAATTTTTTTTTGACTAACTTACTACTGAACTATGTACAATTATATTGTGAGGTAACAATAGCACATAATTAATCTCTGTTTAGCATACTCAGTCCAAGTAGTTAGGATTTGGTTTTACAATCCGCCCAGAGCGTGTGGTATAGGGACCGTCATTAGTGGGAGTGGGAGTGGGTAACTGCATTTGAGCTGGTGATGATGTTGTGAGTTCTGGTTCATTATTCTTAAATAGGACAGGATAACTTTCCTTCATAGGGCTGCTGATGAGTTGTTCATCAGCATTGTCGAGTTGCTCTGGAGGAGGCATGGCCAGTGGGAGCAAGTGGCTGTGGTTTCTTCTGTATACATTTCCTTCTGATTCAATAAGGTAAGATCTTGGTTCTGTACTTATGTTTTTCACTGTGCCAATGTGATCATGTCCTTGAGGGTTCTGCATTTGCACCACTTCACCATGATGGAGAGATATAGTGGGCTGCGTATTTTATCATAGCTGCATTTTTGAGATTGTCTGTTTTGCCATAATTGATATTTTACACGCTGTGTGTTTTAGCAGTTTGTTTGTGACTGGGAATGTGGTCCATGTCTGCCTGGAATGTAGTCTCCGTGCAAGTGAGACAAGCTTTTTTTTTGACCTTTTATTGAATTTATTAAAAACATACAACATTTCATACAATCAAGTCAAAACTTAGAGAGAGAGAGAGAGAGAGGTTAGGAGCACGTACTGATACAGCGCATTGCCGCACCCACCACACGACAAACCAACCCAGGATCCAGATTAGGACCCGAGTGCAGCTATGCAACGGGTGACACCTCAGCACCACACTAGTTCAGATGGAGAGGAACAGTGTGAGGTTTTTTAACAAAACTAAATTCAAATCAACCCCCCATCTATGAGAAAGAGAGGAAGACCAACACCCAGAATAAAACTGTTGAGAGTAGTAAAGAGAGAAAGGAGTCTTTTCCCCCAGTATAAATGCTTATTCTAAAAAAATTATTGATTAGGACCTGCCAGGTTTTAAAAAAGTTTTGAACAGATCCTCTAAGTCAGAATTTGATTTGTTCCAATTTCAAATAGTATATAACATCAGTTACCCACTGCCTGAAAAGAGGTGGGTTAGGATTCTTACAAGACAAGTCTACATGCTAATACTGAAGTAAAGGCAATTACAGTTTGTTTGTTCTTCTCCACTTTAAGCTCATCTGGAAGTACACCAAACACAGCTGTTAGTGGGTTACGAGGGATTGTGACACCAAGGCCGTCTGAAAGGCATTTAAAGATTTTGGTCCAGAATGATGTTAATTTAGTACACACACAAAACATGTGGCCTAGTGAAGCTGGAGCTCAATTTCAATGTTTGCAGGTTGGATCTTGACCATTTTGGACAATGTTAAGTGAGATAGATGTGCTCAATAAAAGATTTTAAGTTGAATAATTGAATGTTTTGCACATACGGAGCTGGAGTGAATTCTGTGTATGGCTGCCTTCCACTCCGTTTCTGAAATGTTGAGTAAGAGTGAGGTGAGGTGAGCCAAGTTTTGAATCACGAAGGATATTCCTGAGGTTTAAGATGTTAAGATAAATGTCAGTTCCAGCACGTTTTGACATTTCCAATAGTTGCTTAGCACTATGGACTACTCTTTCAGCTAATCCTTTAGACTGCGGGAACTCAGGACTGCTAGTGAGGTGTACGAGGTCTCACATCTTGGCAAAATCCTTAAACTGTTGGCTTGTGAATTATCTGAGATTAGAATATATATTGATCCATGAACTGAAAAATTTCTTTTCAATTTGGTGATTACTTTTGTAGAAATTATATTGTCAAGTGAGCCAATCTCAAACCATACTGAGTATGAGTTTACTATACCATATAATACTGATAGTTCCATTCAAAGATATCAGTTTCTACCATTGACCATGGAAGGTTTGGTATTGGATATAACTGTAGGGATGTAGATTTGTACTATTGCAGGTTTAGCAAGTGTCAATTTTGTGCTCAATGTCTTTGGAAATAGTGGGTTAGAATAGATTCTGTAGGATGTTTATGTGTTCTTTCTGCAATGACTTTGAGATAATGGCCTTTAAGCCTTTCATGATTACTCTATTATTGATTGTTAATTCGCCTCTGAAAGTAATGAATGTTTGAATGGCAGGTGAGACACTACGCAGTCTTGTAGGCCAGCCATGCTTGATGAAAGACCTAAGTGCCTTTAGTGTTGTGTCTGCTGCTGTGTTTTATTTTTTTAATTCTTCTAGGTGGGTGGATGAGATGTGACTGACAGCCATAACTTTAAAACTGTTCTCTTCGTTCTTGTGTTTTGCTGTGCTGTGGAAGACTCTGGGGCTCTTGACAGTGTATCTGTCAGATACACTTGAGCCCTTATTTGAATGTGAGGTTGGTGTTGTACTTCTGCAATTGGAGCATCATGTGTTGAAGCCGTGCAGATGCCATGTGGACTATGGTGATTATGGTGACTAAAGGCTAATGGTCTGTTTCGATGCGTGACTGGTCTGCAGTAGATGTAATCTTAAATTTGGAGCATGCCAACACTACTGCTAATGGCTCCTTTTCAATTTGTGCAAATTGCATCTCATTCTGTGTCAAAGCCTGTGATGCATAGACAACTGGTTTGCCTTCCTGTGAGCACGCTGCTCCAAGTCCTTAACGTCAAACATCACATGTAAGTATGACTATCAACACTATAGTAAGCTAGAACTGGGGGATTGGACAAACACTTATTCAAGTTGTCAAATGATGTTTGGTGTTGTTTTTACCAACACCACTTGGTGTCTTTGTGCATGAGATGTCTAAGTTGAGTTGAGAGTTAACTTAAGTTTGGTATAAGCTTTCCAAGATAGTTAACCATGCCAAGAAATCTTTTAGAACTATTGCATCATTTGGTACTGGCATTTCAGTAATTGCTCTGTTTTTTTGCTTGTAGACCTGTGTTGGTGAACTGATGCTCAATATAGCTTAAATCTGTACTTGAGGGGTTTGAGTCTAAGGTTTACCTTGGAAGGACCTTCTTGAAGTCTTCATCAAGTTCTTTGGCATCCTTGCCTGCAACAGTGATGTCATCAACTATGATAGTACAGGGGTATCCAGCAAATATTTATTCCATGGAGCGTTGGAATACTTCACTAGCTGAATTAATCCCAAATATCATTCTGAGAAATCTGTATCTGCCAAAAGGTATACTGAATTTAGTCAGCAGCGACAATTTGTAGTCAAGGGATATCTGCCAGAAAGAACTTTTAGTATCCAGAATGGCAAAAACAGTGGCATTTGACATCCGGGATGTGACTTTCTCAACCTTATGTATTGGGTGGTGCGGTCGATTTAAAGCTGTGTTGAGGTCCCTAGGGTCAATGCAGATGCAAATCTGGTCAGTGTTCTGTCTGTCACCACAATGGATGACATCTACTCTGTTGGTTCAGAAATAGGTAAGATGACCCCCAAGTTAGTGATTCTTTGTAGTTCAGCCTTGACTTTTACTTGCATTGCCACAGGAATACAGTGTGCAGGTATGATGACAGGCTGTATGTTTGGATTTATTTTACTGAGTAAGTTACTGGTAGTTGTTCAGTTCCACTCAGGAAGAGATCAGCTTATTCAGAGAATATTTGGTGTGATAGGTTTGCATTTTCTGTACTATCAAGTTGATGGATTTCTATGTTTAGTGTAATAAGTCCCATTCATTGACAATCAGGAAGACCAAGCAGGGGTTGAACCTTGTTGTGTACAATGTAAAATGTAAAATCACAACTCATATAATTCTCCAGCTGAATGATACGGCAGAGTGACACACTCAACGGTGTCAATTTCATTGCCACCATAAGCAATCATTTTTAGAGTTTTTTCATTGAACAGTTCTGGTGTTCTCCATGATCCACATTTTTGAAAAGATCATATGATAAGACGTTACATTTTGCACCACTGTTGACTTTTAGTTCAACATGCTTGCCATTTATGTAAACAGTAGTAAATATTTCTTTTTTCCTTGCTTGCCACTGTATTTACCAAGTCAGTCGTTTTGTACAACAACACCCCATCAACATAAAATTATTGTTCATTATCACTTGATATTTGATCTGGTTTTAGATAATTCACTGATTTTCTTTGATTGTTTCTGTTTAGGTTTTGCCGGATGGATCTGCAGCATTTTTTTAAAGTAGTTCCATTTTTTTACATCTGTTACATTACTGTCCAAATGCAGGGCAATTGTCTCTCTTGGCTGCATGGTTGCCACCACAATTATTACAATTGGTTATGTGTTGAAAATCAATTTTGTCTAATTGAGATCTTTATTTGGATTTGCTTTTTTGTGCTCCTTCAAATGTATGCTTTAAGCTGTCAATATTTGCAAATGGTTGTTGTGATGCAGTTAGAGTTTTGGTGTGCTGTACTGTTCGCTTCTGAATTTGGCATGTAGATATAGCATTTGCTAGCGTGAGTTTGCTGTCACGCAGCAACATTTTTCTTAACTTATCATTATTTATAGCACATACAAATCTATCTCTTATTGGTTCTTCATTTAAAATTCCAAAGTTACGGCTTTTTGCCTGAATCCTCAGATCACTCACGTAAGATTTGATTGTCTCATCTTGCCTTGGATTCCTTGTGTTGATCTTGTGCCTTTCCATTGTTATGTTTGTTTGTGAATTGCACATTTCATGAAATTTTCTCTTTTAAACAGTCAGGATCCTCCCTTGATTCGGCTTTTACAATAACGTGTCCTCCTTTGCCCACCTCTTGCACCTCATTTGCATATACAAACGAATGCTTTTGCTCAATGGCTTCTGGTCCTGCCAAGGTTAAGGAGGATGTATGCTTAACTGTTCGCGTAGGTTTGTCCATGTGCGCTGCTACAATAAAAATGAATTCCTGCTTGAAGATTTGTCAGTTTTCTGCAATGTTTTCATTAAAGTCAAGGGGGACTGGTTTGTGGAAGACTTCTGCCATGACACTGTGATTGCTTGTGAACCACCGCTGTATGTTACTTAATGCTTTCTGCCTAAGTTAAGACGATATCTTGTTCACTTTTGACACCATGCAGAAATGATTGCTTAAGAGAGTGTAGCAGATGTAGCGTTTGTCCACCTCTTGAACCCTCAGGTACCACTCTTGAGACCAGGTGAAAGTATAACTAATATTTATTTTATAATTATACTGTGCACAAAGCACCCTTTCCACCACACTACTCATATACAATAAACTCACAATAACCAATCCAATCCTCCACTCCCAGACACTTCGCCCTCCTACCTCCCAGCTCAGCTCAGTGTTCTGGGCTTCCCAGAGTCCTTTTATAGCTCCTGACCTGGAAGTGGTTCTAGGCACAACCCACAAGTCCATTTCTTTCCAGGTCAGGGCAAACAGTCCTCTTCTTTATCCCGGGAGCATGTCACTTCCTCCAGTCACGTGACTGATATGCACTCCCGGGTTATAGGGCATGCCAGAGCCCACTAGCCCCCCTACAGCGACTCCTGGCGGCCCCCAAGGTATCCAGCAGGGCTGTGTCACAACACTACAAAGTCCATGAGGCCCTGCTGGAACTCGGGGCACAAATATGCTGTCCGGAGGGCTCCTCCTAGCGGCCTGGGGGTGGCGACCGGAGTCCATAGCCGGTCGTCTGTCACAAGAGTTATATAATAAACACATTTTTATTACACACAGCACACAGTAACATACACATGTCAAAGTATCAAGTATATAACCAACCCACATGACTTACCAAACGAGTAGTAGAGATATATCTAAGTTATTTGTAGAAAGAGAGAGACACAGTTGAAGTTTCCACTAATGCCGCATTGGCTAGTTTGTGCTGCTAGCCCTTTAAATAGGGCTGGGGTAGTCCCAGATTGTCAGGGGGACATACCTCCTTTGGCACAACATACAAGACAGAAAACGTAAGACACATGTACAATAAACAATTTTTACTACATACAATTAAATGTTTATTAAACAAAATATTCATTAGACAGAAGGCAAAAATATATTCAATAACAAAACCCTGGTTATTAAATAGTAATAAGGAGATAAGCAACATGTTTAAGATATACAATAAGACACTATGCTCATCTGAATATAATGAAAATGATTCTCTAATTAACGGCATCCTATACAAAAAGGGTATTTAAGCCTTTAGCACTCTCAGAAATTTTGGGTTTTGCTCCATTTCAACAAAATGGAAAGTGTGCAGACTCACGCAGGTATCCACAGAATTGTATTAATAAAAAAAATTAATTAAATGCCATTTGTATTCACTGAAGCCCAAGAGGAAAACACCTGCTCAAAGCCATACAGCAGGGTCTCGATTTCCACTTTTTATCCCCCAAAAAACTTTATTAGTATGCACAAATTCTTCAGACCAATTTACTGTACCTACTAAATACTGGGCTTACAATCTGGCCAAAGTTCTTACACACTGAATTGAGAAAGTGTTTCCTTCAACAGTTTCATAAAAAAGCAATAATTAGTATTAAATCTTCGATGTATGTTTCATAAAATACATAACTCAGCAGTAAAAGAGTTCTTGAGGTCTTGCTATCTTTGGATTCATGAAGAAGGCTTTGATAGAGCCAAGTGAAGTAAATGGATTTGAGGTTGTGCCCAAGAGACTTATCTGGATCAAATGATTATACTTCAGCCTCGAACCTTCAATTCATATAAACAATATACAGTACATTCTTATTTCATTGTTTTAGAATGTGGAATCAAATATGGCTGGTTTTTTATAACTGATACCACTGGACCTCATGCCATCTACTTGTTCAAATAATCAGAGATTGTAGGAATCCTAAGCAAACAAAATGTATCTCTTTATTTAGATAATGTAGTGCTTTATATTAATCATCCATACTTATCACTTATATGTACTACACTTATTGGAGGGCTTTCAGATAATTTCAGGGGTTACGATTAATTTGAATAAGAGCATTTTGTGCATAGCCAAGCATCTCCGCTTAATGTGATCAGTTTTATTTAACTGTTTCACAGCAATTCACATACCTAGAAATCATAATTACACAATGATTTAAAGACCTATTCAAATTTAATTTTAGCAGCCTAATTGAATGTGTTAAATAAGACCTTCACAACAGGTCATGTACTCCTCTTACATTAACTGCGAGAATAAATATTGTTAAAATGAATACCTTTTGACTACTTTTATATCTATCAATGCATTCCAGTACATATTAACAAAGCCTTGTTTAAAAATGGAACACAATATTAATTTCACTTATTTGGATCACACAGAGTCCAATGGTGGAAGAAAATCTACTTAACTTTCCATTCCACTATTACTTTGCTAACACGCACTTTGTTAGAATGTGGGAGAATTGGGAAAAAGTGATGTAAAAGTTACAATACTATGCCATTGCAGGAGACATTTAACTGTTGACAATTTACTGTCAGTTGTCAAAACAATTATATGTTTCCAACATCCTTCAATTAGACAATATGTAATATATGAAAGGCACTCAGGGACCTTAAGATACAAGTACAGTACACTGATAATACACAGCACTTCCATCCTTTGAAAAACTGTGCTTCATATATAACCTCCTGTCCAGACACATGTAAGTTGGAGAATTTTGCACAAGTAGAGATTTACTACTTTCGTAGCCTGCCCTCACTGTCAACTATAGGAAATAGACTTTCAGCTTGTTATGAAGATGCCCTGAAAGTCAAGGCCAGCATATTAAATATTGTAGCATAAATCAAGATATATTTTTGATGCTGAAACTTCACAACCCATATAATGTATATCCTTACTCCGCATGAGTCATTACACTTAATTCACATGCATTGCAATATACGTATATTGTAAGGTTCATAATAAAATACACCCACATGTCAAAATAGGCCACCCTGGCCGACTTGCTTAAAAACTGGATCAGGCCAGAAATACTAAGATCGGCTTATGAAAATGTGGCTGTTAGCTTAAATTGTTTTTTTTTTTTTAATTAAGCAATATGTGGGACATGAGAATAAATTCAGTTTATACATATTTTTCTTATCAAGATCTGATGGAAGATCTAAACTTTTAAACTAAATGTTTTTTCTGTCTTCCTGTCAAGGTCTGTTTATGATCTGAAACTTTTAAACTAAGGAGGTTTTTTGTCAAGATCTGCTCAAAAGATATGAATCTCTGGACTTAGCAGTTTTCTGTCAAGGTTAACACCATGTTTTAAAGTGTCTTAGTCAAGCATTATTCTTTGAAATACAGGCCCGTGCGAAAATATCCTTCAACAGGTAACCAAACCTGTTAAAGTCTCAACACCCGGTGCTAGGACCAAAGATCTGGAACCGCAGAGTGAAGTTTAAGGTCTCTAATGTCAACGTCACCTCTATATCTCTCTCAGAACCCTTACATTGTCTCCCATGTGCATGCATGTGACACCACCCAAAATGTATGTAGGTCAAGACCCTACCTCTGAGTGATATTGTCTGGAATATTCACTGCTCAGACCTTATAAAAATAAATTATGGTTTATTTAACACTAGAATCCCTGAAGCCTACAAAAAACTTGTAATCCAGGGCCACCTTAAATTCCTTTGCACCTCTCCATTAGCATCTTTTGCTTTGCAAATGTGTTCATCAGCACAAGCAGCAAGCAGCCTGCTATCACATCCCCCCACCTCCGCAGCTGAACTTGGTCAAAAAGTTCTCCCAGCTCAAGTCTGTTTATCTAGGTGTGAGGTGCCTGGAGTTGTATAGGGTAAATAATATATCATTATTTGGAACACATGCATTTCATGTGTGTTCCGTGTCTACAATGATCTGTGTAAAATGTAGGATGACAGGAAATGCGAGTCAAGAAATGTTGAACACATACCTAAAACAGAAGCTTTTTTCATGTTATAGTAATAATAACAAAATTTTGACATGAACTGTATAATGTGTCAAGACTGAAGTCCAAATGTCAAATAAACACTTACACAAAAGGTACACATATAACAAAACAAGTGCAATTTTATTCAAGAATATAACTGAAGAAAAAGAAATAGAGTTAGGGTACACCACCGACACTACTGCTTGGGTGGTGCGGTGGTAAGAACTGTTGACTCATAATCAAGAGGTTGCCGGTTTGATTCTGGGAACTACCCAAAATTACCATTTTGAGTAGTGAGCTGCTCTTATTCTTACTATTATAGAATAAAAACATACTTTTGATTTGAGTCTTTAACAGCTGGTGTATATTTATGGTACTTGTAAAGATTTTTTTATTTCAGTTTTTTTCTCTCTATCACTTTCACGCACTCCCTGATCTGACACTGCTGTTTTCAAATAAAGACATGCTATAATAGAGCAGAGTGGTGGCTCTGAGGCTACGGATTTGCACTTGCAATTGGAAGGTTGCTGGTTCGAATTCCATAAATGCCAAAAGTGACTCTACTTCGTTGGGCCCTTGAGGAAGGCCTTTAACCTAAAATTGCTCCATCCTGGGTATGACGTTAATCTGCATCCAGCCCTGCATGTAGTCCCTCCAGCTTGCAGTGAAAAAAAAACCTGGGGATTGGTGACAGAATTGGAACTCCAGCCACCGTAAAAAAAACCTCACACTGGTTCCATTCCATCTGAACTAGTGTGGTGTTGAGGTGTCACCCGCCTCATTGCTGCACTCAGTTCCTAATCTGGGTTCCTGAGTTGGTTTGTCATGTGGTGGGTGCAGCAATGCGCTGTATTAGTGAGTGCTCCTAACCTCTCTCTCTCCTCAATAACAGAGGTGAACTCAGATGAGGATGAGGGTTCTACATTGAAGAAAGAGAACAGAAGTTCTACCCGCAAGAAATGTCCAGTCACACAAGAACAATGCAGCTGCACCAGGTGTAAATGACGAAAGATGGCAGTGTTTGGATGCAGCAAAAGGTTGGATGTCATCCTGCCATTCAATGTGCCACATGCATGTCCGTCAATAAAACAGCAGGGCTTACAGAGCTCGCCAAGGTATCATGCAAAGATCGGTTTGTGATTATGTTTTGTGATGGTGCTTATATGAAAAACATTTATTTATTACTTACATAAAAGCCACAACAAATGTTGTTTACCTATATTTATTTACTTATCTTCCTACATTGTAAATTCAAAGTAGACTGGGGAGCTTCCACTGTCAACCCCTCCTTTTAACAAAAGTCGACATCTGCCCTGAAAGAGTTAATGAGCAATATTGTGAAAATGTATGCTACACTTTCAGCACCCTTCTTTATCTTGCTCAACTGGAAGAATCTTAACTTCTCTACCATTATACATTGGAAAAAGGATGTCCTACATCATTTTGCATAAAAAAATAAGTTTACAGTGTGATGAACACTTTGAAAGTTCTTTAGAATATTATTGGCATTAATCAATTTTTCCTTGAGTAACTGAGTATAGCTGAACTATCACTAATCTTTTGGATACTGTAGTATCTTTGAGTGATTACCCGGTTCTTTGTTATCGAGATGGGTTGGTGCAGGCTTCTCTGATATGAATAATATACACCATCACACCTGTGTTGCTGCTACAATTTAACTGACTGTGCAGCATACTGGGAATTGTAGTCCAGTGGGACAGCCCTGCTGCATGTCATGGGAGCTACAGGGATGAACTGTCCCTACTCTGTAGAAACTCCCAGCTGACCTGGAAGTACCTCCCCCAGACCTTGTTCAAACACAGGAAGTACCTCCAACATCCTTTTCTAGGACTTACAAAGTGTCTCTCTGCTTCACCTCATTGAGTCAGAGTTGGGAAGCAGAGGGCAACACTTGTATGGAGGAGGAGGAGCAGGGAAGAAGAAGTGTTAAAGAAAAAGATTTACTGTAGCAAACAATTCTAGAGGATTTGTATCGGTATTTAAAAGAAGTAAAGTATTGTATTTGAACATATGACTGTGTTTGTGTCAGTTGTGTCCAGGGTTTGGCGCTGTTACACCCCTATCATCCACAAATGGTATAATCTGGAATTTCAATAAGTGCATATTTTTGATGTCCACTATATGCAAAAAATTTAATTCTTCTAGATAAGTTAAGATAATAGTTTGAAAGGTTGTCTAGCTGTAACCTTTGTGATATTAGTTCTCTGAACAATGTTTTGAGTTTAGATTAATCAATGGTGCCTAACAAAAATTTGTTAATTGCATTATAAATAATTTTGAAATATACCACTGTATGCACTACAAGTTGTTTGAAGCTTTGCAGCTTTGTAACAAAGAAAGAGTTTATTTAGAAAGATGATGTAGACTAAAATACAGTAAGATGGTAGATAGCCATAAAACAATATATATATTAGACACCAAGCTGTTTCCACTATTTCTGAACCTTAGCTCTTTGTATAGAACTGTTGATTCACCCTGTTGCTGTGTAGAGGTAGTTAATACAGTAAACTGTTGCTTGTTGACAATAGTACAAGAAGCTAATTGACTTTGTCATTATGTGGTCATACTGTATGTGTTTTGGTATGGGGATTAAATATCAAGATGGCAACTAATGTGTTTGTAACCTTTGCAGCTACAATAGATTAAGTAATTAGCACAATTTCCCTTCCTACAATTTGCTTAATGTCAAATTACTATTTACTTGCAAGGTTTTAAGAACCCGAAAGACTACAAGAAATTCCAAAGTGAAAAAATGGTCTATGTCTATAGGCATGTAAATGATTGTAATTACTCTGTACAGTGGAAAACGGAATGTTGTGAAATTTCCGGTAAACATAAAAAGTGGACAATGTTAAATTGTAACTTAAAAGGTGTGCTGTTTACATACAGTATAAACATGTTTAAGTGTTACTTTAACACTATAAGAGTACAACATTTGTGAAGAGTGTCAAAAACAATTAAAGATTATGACAACATGGAAGGAATGAACTACAGAGAGCATACCAGCCCATATCTGAGCTTGTTCATGCACATCCCTTAATATGCAGGACCAGCTTAGAGTCACCGCCGAATCTGATCTGCATGTCTTTGTGATGTTAAAGGCCTGAGTTCTGGGAGGAAAACAGGAACACAAAGAGAATACGTTGTCACGCTTGGGTCACAGATTTGCACAGAAAAACAGGAGGTTGCAGAGACAGGAACTTTATTCAAACACTGCAAACAAACATTTGTCTCTTTTTCAAAAGTTTAAACGTGCTGCATGACAAGACAGAGATGACAGTTCCGTCTCACAATTAAAGGGATGCAAGCATATCTTCCTCTTCAAAGGAGTGCGCGTCAGGAGCAGATAATGTCAGAGAGAGAGAGAGAGAGAAAAGCAATCAATCAAAAATCAATAGGTGCTGTTCGGGCTTTTTAAGTATACAAAGTACCGTGAGGGAAGCATATTGTGCAACAGAGCGGCCGCAAGTAAGCCCAGCAAGTAATGGAGCAATATGAAGGTAGTCTTTCAGCGTTTTTTAGAGGAGCATCCGTATCCTCTAGGGGTGCGATCAGCCCCCCTGATCACACCCCCTCCGTCAGCTTTATTCACATTCTCGTGAATTAAGCTACTCTCCAAACCAGGTTCAAACAGACATGACAGGACATTAGCATTAACGTGTTCAGAGCTAGGTCGATGCCTGACAGTAAAACTATAAGGTTTCAAGCTCAATAAACATCTCTTGAGATGAGAGTTTGTATCTTTCTGACAGAATAACCATTGAAGTGGAGCATGATCAGTCACTAATGTGAAATTTCGACCCCATAAATAATAACGAAGCGCTTCTACAGCCCATTTAATAGCCAAACATTTTTTCTCAATAGTTGAATAATTGCATTCCCTAGGAAGCAAATGTGATAGGATGCTCTTCCCCATCAAAAACCTGGGACAGGACAGCGCCTACACCAAATGCATTTGCGTCCGTCTGTAGAACAAAATCCTTAGAGAAGTCAGGATTTTGCAAAACCGGATAAGAAGACAAAGCAGTTTTCAAATCACAAAAGGAACGTTCACAAACTTCTGTCCATAAAACAGGACGGTTTTTCCTGCCTCTAGTAAGATTTGAAAGAGGAACAGCCCTATTTGCAAAGTTAGGGATGTATCTTCTGTAATAACCAGCAAGCCCCAGAAAAGCACAGACTTGTTTCTGTGTTTCTGGTCATGGGTAAGCAAGCATTTCTTCCAGTTTTCTAAATTGTAGACAAAGTAAACCCCTGCCCATCGAATAACTCACATAATGAGTCTCAGACTTACCCAACTTACACTTCTTAGGGTTAGCTGTCAAGCCAGCTTGTCTCAAGCTTTCAAGAACAGCCTGAAGACATTCTAAATGCATTTGCCAATCATTGCTGAAAATCACGACATCATCGAGATATGCCCCGGAATACTCGGAATGAGGACGCAAGATCTGATCCATCAAAGTTAGAAGCACGCCATGAAGACCAAACGGGAGTCTAGTAAATTCATAAAGCCCGTCAGGAGTTGCAAATGCTATTTTTCAACTGCCAGCCTCAAGAGGCACTTGCCAGTAACCTTTCGTGAGATCTAGTGTGGGGATATAGGTCGCCTGACCCAGTTTTTGCAACAGCTCATCAACATGGGGTACTGGATAAGCATCAAATTTAGAGACCTTATTCAAGCGCCTGAAATTGATGCAGAAGCAAACCGAACCGTCCTTCTTTATTAGTCCTGCATTGGGACTAATAAGACCGGACTGCGCCAGTCACTTTTACTTTCACGAATTACACCCAATGCCAGCATCTTTTTGACTTCCTCACACACAATATTCCATCACGCTTCCGGAATCCGATACGGGCGCATCTGCACCCTAACACCGGGTTCAGTAGTGATTTTATGTTCTGCAAGGTTAGTAATGCCTGGCAAGTCTGAAAAAACATCAGTGTTCTGTTCAATCAAAGTTAACAACTCTGTCTTTTGCGAGTCAGTCAAATCGTTTCCAATGGCAACATTGGTCTGAGAGACAGCAGGCAAGGAAGCGTAAACCCCCTGCGGGTCATGCCACTCCTTCAAGAGATTAACATGTAAAATCTGAAATGGCCCGGTATTCTAACCTTGTAATTCACCAGCCCCATGCGCTTCCCAATACGATTAAAAATCTCACACAAAGCTTTGGCTACAGTGGAAGAATTGGCTTTTTTCAAAGGAGCCACTTCCGGATATCGCGTTGCATAGTCAACCAACACAAGCATATATTGATACCCATTTTAAGTCTTAGGTAGAGGGCCTATAATATCTAATCCCACCCATTGAAAGGGGACTTCCAAAATAGGCATGGGAGAAAGGGGAGCCCGAGGAGGTTTATAAGCAGAGACGATCTGGCAATCAGGACATGAAGTACAGAATCGCTTCACATCTTTCCCCATATTCAGCCAATAAAATCGTTTTGATAAATGTTCTCTAGTCTTATCAGCACCCAGGTGCCCACACAAGATGTGAGAGTGGGAAAACTGCAAAAGAAAGTCCCTATGTACTTCAGGTACAACTAAATGTTCAATAAATTCCCCCACTAAATGATCTGATATCACTCTAAAAAGGCAGCCATCTTTCTCAAAAAAGTGCAGAGTTTTTAAGCCCCCAGATGTACACTCTTAGTAATAAGAGTCACTAGCATAGCAAGCCTGTTTAAATGCATATTCTAATGAGCTATCAGCATGCTGCAAGCACACAAAATACATTTGCTCGCCAGTGCTCGGTTTGTGTTCGGAGGCATTTGCAAGCTGAGAAGTTGTAGATGGGCCAGCCAGTTGCTCTAGGAAATTGGAGGTGTCTCCCTTAGTCTCGCTGGAGAGATCGGGTTCAATATCTAATCGGGGCTCGAGATCTTCCCCAACAGCCACTCAGTTCTTCATCTCCCCCACCCCCCTAAGTTTGACAGTTGGCTCGATGACTGGTGTCCAACATTCAGTCATGAGTCTACGAAAAAGGGCATTCCTCCTGCTGATCAGCAAGGGCCAGAGGCAGGAGTCCAAAACGCCAGACCAAACTTTAAAGTGCCAACCCTTATATGTTAAAGGAAGAAGTAATGTCTGATAGTCTTTAACATCTCCATGTACACAACGTATGTTTACAGTTTCAGTGTTACACAGGTACCCGTCGTCAAGACAGCCCCGTCTGACAATACAAATGTCACTTCCTGAGTCCAATAATGTTGAGATCACGCGGCCCACCAACTTCACCGAGATCATTAAGCCATCCTTTTTATCTGAAGAATAAGGAACACGGGAGCAACAAACCTCAGCCAAACCAATTTTCATCGATTGAGCAGGGGATAGACAACATTCCCTTGCCAAGTGCCCGGGTTGATCACACTGGAAGCATCTTCGTTCAGCTCCACTGCCAAAATATCCATGGTGATGTCCACGGCCTCCTGCCAACCCAGATGTCGGCGCTACATCAACAACTGGATCTGCTGGAGGCCTTCCTGAGGAAACCCGATTTTCAGGTTGTACAGCTCATTGATGCTCTAACTTTCGTTCAAAGCGACAAGTATTCCCTGGGCGATCCCTCGGAGGCTGAAAAACAGCATAAGGATCAGCAAATCCACCTCTTTTTCTCCTAGCAGTTTGAGAACCCTCCAAACTTTTGGCTAAGATTGTCAACGACTGAACATCATGACAAAGAAATTCATCTCGGAGAACTGCAGGTATCCCTGCCAGCAGTATATTCATGACAACCTTGTCCACAACGCGCTCCATCCTGTTTCCTTCAAGCCAGCAATGAACTTTATGAATCAAATCTTGTACCTGCACATGAATGTGGGTCCATTTTCAGTTTCCAATCATGAAGTGCAAAACCTTTAGCCAAAAAGCTCGTAGCTTTATATAAAACAACCTGCCAATTCAAGAAATCATAATTGCAGAATTCATCACGAGGCGCATTCCATAAGGCAAGTAAGGCATCCCCAAACAAAAAAGTGGTGACGGTAACAGCCCAGTTTCGTTTGTCCCATCACATCAAAGTCGCCACATGTTCAAAAGCTAAAAAAACATCTCTGGGTCATTGGAAGGACCCATCTTTGTCAGCACATCCTTGGAATTAGCAGGTGGAGCAGGGTCAGGAGGAAGCAGGACATTGAGTGATCTGAAACAACTCCTCGGTGTTCATCTGTGCAGCCACTTCTGGTACCACTTGTCATGCTTGGGTCACAGATTTTCACAGAAACACAGGAGGTTGTAGAGACAGGAACTTTATTCAAACACTGCAAATGAACATTTGTCTCTTTTTCAAAAGTTTAAACGTGCTGCATGACAAGACAGAGATGACAGTTCTGTCTCACAATTAAAAGAATGCAAACATATCTTCCTCTTCAAAGGAGTGAGCATCAGGAGCAGAGAATGTCAGAGAGAGAGAGACAGAGACAAAGAGAAAAGCAATCAATCAAAAATCAATAGGTGCTGTTCGGGCTTTTAAGTATGCGAAGTACCATGAGGGAAGCATATCGCGCGACAGAGCAGCCACAGGTAAGCCCAGCAAGCAAGGGAGCAATATGAAGGTAGTCTTTCAGTGTTTTTTAGAGTAGCGTCCGTATCCTCTAGAGGTGCGATCTGCCCCCCTGCTCACAACGTACAGGGATTTGAACTTAGGACTCTGTAGCTGTGAGACTACCCACTGTTTTAATGAACGCGGTTATGGTAGTAAAGCTACGCAGCACTTTAAACTTGTCGAGGTTTAGTGTGCTAAGATAAAACAAAAATACAGAATGATAGCAAAACAACATAACACCTCCAAACCCACATAATCCAATACAAAATCATAAAATTATAATGAATAACCTAAATACAGTGCATGAGCAACAAACACCGCAGGATCCCTATGTTCAAAAAGCTGAAACACGTTATTGTGTAAATAAATATGTACTCCTGTGGCTCTCTCTCATCCATGTTTTTTGTAATTACATTTCATTATAATGTTAAAGTAATTTTGTGTTTGATGTTATTCTGTTTATTAGTTGTTTGTTAAGACAGTAAAGTGTACCTTGGCACCTTCTTTATGAAAGACATTATACTAAGAATATTTTTTACTAACATTTATTAAATGGAATACTTACTGTACTGCTGTGTGAACGAATCCGCAGTTAACCACATTACACTTCACTGTATCCCATCACAGAGAAAAATAGATGAAAGCTTGTGAGGATTTCACATTAGAAAAAATACAAAGGTGTGAACGTGGTATTCATTCTAATTATGTAATTTCTTTTTATTTATTTTTAAGTTTTCATAGTAGCATATGTGATAGCTAAGATGATATGTTCTTAATTTTGTATTCTGTAAAGTGTTGTAAGTAATAATTTAAACTATATAAGCTGCAACCTTCCTCATTTGGAAGAAAAATTCAGTATTGGTATTTAGTAGTGTTTCTGTTACTATATGTACTTTGATTTTATTTAATTTTTATCATTTTATTTACTTTATTTGTATTACTATTATTATTATTTTCAATAGCATTTAATTGTATCTATTTTATCTTTATCATATGTAGAGAAAATATTAAGTGATTAGTTATTGAACTGCATTCAATGTATGAAATATTTATTAAAAATGTATTATTATCTTTTACTAGCTGGCGCAGTGCACAATAAATCAAGGACTATTGGTCTAGCACTTGGTCTAGCACTTAAATGTAAGTGCAGAAGTGTCATTTAATTGAAATAAATTCAACCAAGAGGAACTGCAGTCCGCAGTATCTACGACATCACTTGCGACACACTCACTCAAGGGTGCCATTCTCAACACACCCATTCCAAGGTGTTATGTTGCATGAAGGAATAAAATGTATTGCATATTTTATTCAAACAGATGGTGTATACAATGGACACAGTTGTCTAATAAAGGAATTTTCTTATTAAATAGAATAAAATGATAGAAAATTAAAAAAAAGAATGATACTGGAAGTGCCTATTGAGTGTCATATAGCGGGAAGTGGCTGATGGTCTGGCCATGTGAGTCTCATGTGAGTCTTCAGCTCGGGTTGTGGGAGGCCAGCATATCCTCTTTATAGCAGTTAATTAAATTTGTTTATTATTTATATAATTTAATCCTCCTCTAATTTTACTTAATTAATGGTTATGGGTCACCAGAATGTTTAATGGACTTGAATAAGATTAGTAGTCAGTAGCCTCTGTCATTCTTTTTTAATTTTCTATATTTTTTCATTTAAAATTTTATTTATTAAGTTATTATACATCATTTAGTATAGATTTCTCAAACACAGTGCTAATGCTTGCGATGCACCATCTTAAATTGAAAATGAATCACCAAATAGTATAACATGCTTTACCAAATACTGTCTATTCCATGGGACATTGCATATGCCCTATGTTAACAGTTAATATGGCCCACAGAATGAAATCGCAGGATAAACAGAAACAGTTTATAGATTAGCAAACAAGAAAATGGAATGATTAACTAGAAAGTTGTGAAATATTGTAGGCTACTTGAGCTGCAACTAACCCTTGATATGACTCCATTACAGAATACACTTATACAATAATCCAAGTGCATTTTTATTTTTTTTTTATTTTTGGACTGTGGTACACTGTAAATAATGCATATGTATAATGCTGCTTTTCTCAATCTACATGCTTCTGTTAGGTCAGATTATCTCAGGGCACAACGTGAGCTACCACAGCTATGCTGATGACACACAGCTGTATTTATCAATAGCACCTGATGACCCCGATTCTCTTGATTCACTAACACAATGTCTGACTTGTATTTCTGAATTGATGAATAGTAACTTCCATCTATCCATCCATTATCCAACCCGCTGAATCCGAACACAGGGTCACGGGGGGTCTACTGGAGCCAATCCCAGTCAACACAGGGCACAAGGCAGGAACCGATCCCGGGCAGGGGGCCAACCCACCGCAAATGAATAGTAACTTTCTCAAGCTAAATAAAGAGAAAACTGAAATCTTAGTGATTGGCAATAATGGATACAATGAGGCTATTAGAAATAAACTGGATACATTAGGATTAAAAGTCAAGACAGAGGTAAAAAGCTTAGGGGTAACTGTTGACTGTAATCTGAATTTTAAATCGCATATTAATCTGATCACTAGGACAGCATTTTTTCACTTAAGAAACATAGCAAATGTTAGACCTCTTATATCATTGAAAGATGCTGAGAAATTAGTTCACGCGTTTGTTTTCAGTCGACTAGATTACTGTAACGCAATCCTCTCAGGAATACCCAAAAAAGACATAAATCGTTTGCAACTAGTGCAGAATGCAACTGCTGGAATCCTAACTAGGAAAAGAAAATCCAAGCACATTTCTCCAGTCTTGATGTCACTACACTGGTTACCTGTGTCATTCAGAATTGACTTTAAAATTCTGCTTATGGTTTATAAAGCCTTAAATAATCTCGCCCCATCTTATATATCGGAATGTCTAACATCTTATATTCCAAATCGTAACCTCAGATCCTCAAATGAGTGTCTCCTTAGAATTACAAGAGCAAAACTTAAAAGAAGTGGTGGGCGGCCTTCTGCTGTTATGCACCTAAAATCTGGAATAGCATGATTTAATTGTAGGCAGGAAATTATTATCTATAAAAAAATAATCAATTCTTGAGTAGCTATAATGCACTGGTGAATAGAACGAATATGTTCTTGAGTTTGGGTTAAGAAACCTCCAGGGGTCTGATAAGTTGTGATCATTTAAAAACTGTGTAATTGTCTTTGCAGTATTATATGTCGTCCCCCCTGTCACAGGAGTCCTATCTAAGAGTGGATTTAAAACACACTTAAAGTCCCCAGCCATTTTAATTTTATGAGTGTTCACATTGGGAATGGATGCAAATAGATTTTGCATGAATTCCTTATCATCGACATTGGGTGCATAAACATTTATCAAAATCATTGTACTGTTAAATAAGTTGCCCATGACCATCACATATCTCCCTTCGGTGTCCGATACTACATCTGATGCTACAAATGGAACTGTTCTGTGTATGAGAATTCCCACCCTTCTAGTTTTCTTTATAAAGCTAGAATGGAACATTTGGCCAGTCCAGTCTTTTTGTAGTCTGAACTGATCCTTCCTTAATAAGTGGGTCTCCTGTAAAAATACTATTTTAGCGTTTAAGCCTGTTAGGCGAGAGCATACTTTCTTTTTAATTCGTGATTCAGGCCTTTAACATTCCAGCTCACAAAGTTAACTGTCCCATCATGGAGACATTGATTCTGAGTTTTTAATGTCATTTTATAGTCATAACTGGTAATGAGGCAGTTTTAATCTTAGATTCAAAATTCCCCATGAGTTATTGCATTTTAGCCTATTGTTGCATTGATATTTATAGTTATAGGGATTAGAAGAATAGATTAGATATAGCCTGCTCTCCTTATCTCCCCCCTTTATCCCTCCACCCCCCCCATTTTGCCTCCCCACATGAGGCTTGACCCCACTTCGGTTATAAATTGATCTGTTTGTATGGAATGATTACAATGAAAATTAATAAAATAAAAATATTAAAAAAAAAAAAAAAAGATAAAAAAGAATAAACCCTAGGAATGATTTTAAAACGTAGTCTAGGATAAACATGGTAATTCCTAATGTAATAGTATAAATGTAATAGTAATATAATAGTAGAAATAGCAATAAACCAAGAGTTTGATGTTAAACAGTCTACTTTAAGGGAAGAAAAAAAAACAAACAAATCCTACTTTAAATTACTTCCACAATTCCACACTCACGTCTATAACTCTAATTAAGACATAAGCATATAATGTCCAGACAAAGAAAAGGATGTATAATTATAATACCAGTCTCTTTAAAAGCTCGTGATGAGTAGATGAGATGATGATAGGTCCTTCACATGCCTTGATAGAATACGGCTCCTTATTAACTTTCATGCAAATACGACACAATTGTTATCTCCGACCATGCCCCTCTAGTCTCGGAGCTAAAATCATTAAGCTCCTCACATTCACCTCGCAGATGGCGCCTTAGTCCTCTTCTATTGGCAGACGAGAACTGCACAGAATTTATATACAAACAAATCAGCTTCTTCCTAGAGACAAACACGCCCACAGAGGTTTCTGCAGGAACACTCTGGGAAACTCTAAAGGCCTTCTTAAGAGGACAGATTATTTCATTTCTTTCCCACAGAAATAAATTAGAAACCAAGAAAGTGTCAGAGCTAAGAAGCGAAATCACTAGAATAGATGAAGAACAAGCCAGGCGTCCAAGTGAAGCTCTCCACAAGAAAAGGCAGGCCCTGCATACAGAACTTAACATCTTAACAACTAAAGAAACTGAACAACTTATTTATAAGTCTAGACATCATTACGATGAACACGGAGAAAAAGCTAATAAACTTTTAGCTCAACAAATTCACAAACAAGAAGTTCGCAATGCAATACCAGTAATCACCAACATGAATGGAGAAGAAATTATTGACCATAAAAATATAATGCACGCATCTAGAGATTATTATAAATCCTTATATTCTACTGAGCTCAAAGAAGACAACACACAATCTAATGCATTTCTGGATACATTATAGACACCACAAATAGATGCTTTAAGTGCTGAGGAACTGGATAAACCTCTGACGCTAACAGAATTACTAGATGCTATAAAGTCACTTCAAAGCGGGAAATCAGAAGGCCCTGATGGTTACCCCATAGAATTTTATAAGAAATTCTCCACTCAGCTAGCTCCCCTCTTATTGGCAACATTTACAGAAGCTAGAGACAACCAAATTCTACCTCAAACATTTCGTCTAGCATTAATCACAGTCTTTCCTAAACAAAATAAGGACTTGTTACAATGTGCATCATACAGACCAATTTCACTCCTGAATAATGATGTTAAGATACTCTCAAAAATTCTAGCTAGAAGGATGGAGAAAGTGCTGCCTTCGGTAATATCACAGGATCAAACTGGATTTATTAAAGGCCGACACCTATCTTCCAATCTCCGACGCTTGTTTAATGTTATATATTCACCAGCAAAATCAAACACCCCAGAGATAATTACTATCATTAGACGCAGAAAAAGCATTTGATATGATTGAATGGAACTACCTTTTCACTGCATTGGAGAAATTTGGGTTTAGCCCAAATATTTCTGCATGGATCAAACTACTGTATACCAATCCAGAAGCTTCAGTTTGTATTAATAACATTTACTCAGATTACTTTAAGCTAGAACGTGGTACCAGACAAGGATGTCCCTTGTCGTCACTGCTGTTTGCAATCGCCATTGAACCACTGGA
Organism: Erpetoichthys calabaricus; assembly: GCF_900747795.2. Classification (NCBI taxonomy): domain Eukaryota; kingdom Metazoa; phylum Chordata; class Cladistia; order Polypteriformes; family Polypteridae; genus Erpetoichthys; species Erpetoichthys calabaricus. The sequence goes on from NC_041405.2 coordinate 33,970,050, forward strand.
GGTTCACTGCCGAAATTCTTATCAGATAAAGGGGATTGTCAGAGAAGGACTAGAACAGAAAATTTCTCTATATGCAGATGATATGGTTTTATATATATCAGACCCAGAAAACACTGTCCCTGCAGTTTTAACAGCACTAACAGAATTTCAAAAGATATCTGGTCTTAAAATTAATCTGAATAAAAGTATACTCTTTCCAGTGAATTCAGAAGCATATAATATTAGATTGGACACCCTACCTTTTACCATAGCAGATCAGTTTAAATACCTAGGGGTAAATATCACAAGTAAACATAAAGCTCTTTATCAACAAAATTTTGCCATCTGTATGGAAAAAATTAAGCAAGACTTGCATAGATGGTCAACCCTTCATCTCACTCTAGCCAGAAGAATTAACGTTGTTAAAATGAATATCCTTCCTAAACTTTTTTTATTTCAAAACATTCCAATATATATAAATAAATCGTTTTTTAAACAGTTAGATTCAACAATAACCTCATTCATTTGGAACTCAAAACACCCACGTATCCGAAGAGCTACCCTACAAAGACCTCAGGCAGAAGGTGGCATGGCTTTACCTAATTTTCAGTTTTATTATTGGGCAGCAAACATACAAGCCATAAAAACCTGGACACAAATAAATGAACATACACAGGCTTGGTCTGCAATAGAAGTAAAATCCTGTAGTACTTCTTTATACTCCCTGCTCTGCTCTCCAATAAATGCAAGTTATCGCAAATATACTAATAACCCAATTGTGCTTTACTCACTCGGAATATGGAACCAAATTAGAAAGCATTTTAAGATAGAAAATCTTTTATCTGTGGCACCTTTGCAAGAGAACCACCTCTTTCAACCCTCGCAAACATATCCAGTTTTTAATGCCTGGAAAAGTATTGGGATTAAAATGCTCAGAGATCTTTATATAGACAACATATTTACATCTTTGAACAATTACGTTCAAAATTCAACCTCCCAGCTACACATTTCTTTCACTACCTGCAAATTAGAAATTTTGTTAAACAGAAACTGCCCAATTTTCCTCACCTCGCACTCTCCACCATGCTGGAAAAAATACTGCTCAATTTCGAGGAATTAAACACCATTTCCGCATTATATAAAATCTTATTAGAGTTCCTACCTTTGAAAGATCCAAGAGGACATTGGGAAGAAGATCTCTTAATCAATATATCAGAAAAGGAGTGGAAGGTAGCAAAGCAGAGAATTCACTCGAGCTCCATATGCGCAAACCATAGAATTATTCAACTAAAAATTATATATTGAGCCCATCTGTCTCACTTAAAACTGTCCAAAATGTTTCCAGGGCAAGATCCAACCTGTGAACGCTGTAACCAAGCTCCTGCCTCACTGGGTCACATGTTCTGGGCCTGCAACAAACTAACATCATTTTGGACCAGAATTTTTAAGTGCCTTTCAGACAGCCTTGGTATCACAATTCCTCCTAACCCATTAACAGCTGTGTTTGGTGTTCTCCCAGACAGACTTGAAGTGGAGAAGGACAAGCAAACGGTGATTGCATTCACTACACTTTTGGCACGCAGACTTATTCTGTTAAATTGGAAGAATCCTAATTCTCCTCTTATAAGTCAGTGGGAAACCGATGTTTTATATTATTTGAAATTGGAAAAAATCAAATTTTCAGTTAGAGGATCTGTACAAAATTTTTCCAAAACCTGGCAGGATCTAATCAATATTATTTTAGAATAAGAGAAATAACTATTACTGCATTTAATTCCCTTCTCCATCTCTTATTTACATATATATTTATTTCTCCCTTTCTTTTGTTTATTGTTGCCTTATTAAAAAGCCCTAAGCAATTCTCCTTTGGCTAAGTTCTCCTTCTCAGGGGTGGGGTTTGATTTGTCTTCAATTTTGTTTGGTTATAAATTGATCTATTTGTATGGAATGATTACGATAAAAATAAATAAAAAAAAAACAAAAAAAACAAAACATCTGGAATAGCCTGCCAATAGGAATTCGCCAGGCTAACACAGTGGAGCACTTTAAAAAACTGCTGAAAACACGTTATTTTAACATGGCCTTCTCATAACTTCACTGTAATTTAATCCTGAAACTCTGTATATCCAATTCATTATAGTAACTATTCATGGTGGCTCTAAAATCTGTACCCCTACTCTCTCTTCTGTTTCTTTTTCCGGTGTCCTTTTGGTGGTGGCTTGCGCCACCACCATCTACTCAAAGCACCGTGATGTTCCAACATTGATGGATTAAAAGCCAGAAGTCTGTATGACCATCATCATCAAGTCCTTCCGTGAGAACCCTAAATACAAAGAGGACTATTTCATTTACGTTAGGTAGAATGCCCAGAGGGGACTAGGCGGTCTCGTGGCCTGGAAACGCGCAGATTTTTTTTTTTTCTCCAGCCGTCTGGAGTTTTTTTTTGTTTTTTCTGTCCCCCCTGGCCATCGGACCTTATTCTTTTTTTCTGTTAACTAATGTTGTCTTATTTTAATTTCTTATTTTGTCTTTTATTTTTCTTTTCTTCAGTATGTAAAGCACTTTGAGCTACTTTTTTGTATGAAAATGTGCTATATAAATAAATGTTGTTGTTGTTGTTATCCAAAAACTAGGGAAAAAACCTCACAGATGTTTTGCTTTTACTTAGGTAAAGAATCTGCTAATGAGGTAAGCAAATTTCCTTGACAAGAATTCTTAAAATAAGCTAAATAATCTTAAATACAAATGTATAGAACTTCCAACTTTTGAGTGATGTTGATGTTGATCTACTATACCCTTTGTAAATAAGGGACGGTTAAAATCAGACCAAAACCTAAGCCTTACTATATTTTGCCATCCCACCACCAGAGTATTAAAGTAACACAGCAGAAAAATGTCTAGATAAATGGGATATGTTTCATACCAAATATTTACAACTATTTACAAACACAAGAACAAAAACTAATAATAAAAAAGTAACATGTACACCCTGTATCACTCCCCCAGATCTATATGGTCCCAAATGTCCTCACTATAATAAGAAATTACGAGTACCAAACTGCAATGAACTTTTAGTTGGTATGCTACTTCCCAAAAAAAGGGTAATGCTATACATTCCTACAACCAGCATCCAGAACGTTTACACAATCTTCTGAGGAGTGCCTCTACCAAGAAAAGCATCAAGGACAGGAAAGACAGAAATGCTTCATTGCAATCTCTATACCTGATGGCAGTGCAAATCCCCCTCTGCTGTATTAAGTACTAGCTACTAATGAAGATGATCAAGTAAGTAGAACAGTAAAAAGTATCCTTCCCTTGTAGTTTTTATATGTTCAGTGCTTGTAGTTACTAACTACAATGCCCATAAGCTCTACCTATCTGTGTAAACCCTGTTTAAAGCATCGGACCCCCATATTTACAACTACATATGTGGCAACACTACACAAGTCAAAAACTGCTTCAATAAGGAATATAAGATTTAATAGCTTGATATAAAAATTTTTCACTTGATTAGGTTTAATTTTTTTGCAGTGTAGAACACTGAACCAAACTTAGTGTCATCAGTTAACCTACCAATGCACGTCTTGGTAACAAGTACTAAGTACACAGAAAAAACCTCAAGGGGACAAGGGGAGAATGTACGGGTTTTGCGTACTCAGTGACCAGTCATTTGAACACAGGACCCTGGATTGGTGAGGAAACTGCTAACCATTGTGTCTACCTTCCAGTGGCTTATCTTTAGAACATTAGAACACTCTAGATGAGAACAGGCCATTCAGCCCAACAAAGCTCGCCAGTCCTATCCACTTATTTCTTCCAAAAAAACATCAAGTCGAGTTTTGAACGTCCCTAAAGTCTTACTGTCTACCACACTACTTGGTAGCTTATTCCCAGTGTCTATCATTCTTTGTGTAAAGAAAAACTTCCTAATGTTTGTGTGAGATTTACCCTTAACAAGTTTCCAACTGTGTCCCCGTGTTCTTGATTAACTCATTTCAAAATAACAATCACGATTCACTGTACTAATTCCCTGCATAATTTTAAACATTTCAATCATGTCACCTCTTAGTCTTCTTTTGCTTAAACTGTATAGGCTCAGCTCTTTTAATCTTTCTTCATAATTCACCCCTGTAGCCCTGGAATCAGCCTAGTCGCTCTTCTCTGGACCTTTTCTAGCACTGCTTTGTCCTTTTTGTAGTCTGGAGACCAAAACTGCACACAGTACTCCAGATGAGGCCTCACCAGTGCATTATAAAGCTTGAGCAGAACCTCCTTGGACTTGTACTCCACACATCAAGGCGCTATATAACCTGACATTCTGTTAGCGTTCTTAATGGCTTCTGAACACTGTTGGGAAGTCGATAACTTAGAGTCCACTATGACTCCTAAATCCTTCTCATAAGGTGTACTCTCGATTTTCTGACCGCCCATTGTGTATTCAAACCCTAACATTTTTACTACCTGCTGCCCTTCCACCCTAAACTGCCATGCACACATTTTCCCTGAAGTACTTGTACTTGTTTATTTAGTGCCAATGTACAGTGTCAATTAATCAAATTATAAAAACTAGCAGTGAGACTATCCATAATATTTAGAGTCTGTAGTCATGCTCACGAATAATAATAATAATAATGAAATAATAAGATATTTTTCAGCACATTCTAGGTTGTTTTTATTTTCTCTTCATTATCAAGTATCCCTCATCTAGGATATCTGCCTTTGTCATGACCCTTGTCCTATTTGACTCAATTGACTGTGACCTTCAGCACGCACTCGAGAGAAGGCAGGGAAGAGGATTAGCACATCCAGATCTAAAGTTATGCTTTTCATTCAGGAAAGAGTGGATTGCTCTCTTCAGATGAGGGAGGATCAACTGCCTTTAGTGGAGGAGTACAAGTATCTTGGGATCTTGTTCAAAAGAAGGGCATGTCAGATCAACAAGCAGATTGGAATGAAGGCAGTTCTGTGGCTGCTGTACCAGTCCGTGATGGTGAAGTGGGAGCCGAGTCTAAAGACAAAACTTTCAGTTTACCCGTCAATCTACATCCATGTCCTTAACTGTAATCCTGAGCTGTGCGTAATGACTGAAAGAATGTGACTGCAAGCACTAGAAGTAGAAATAAGTTTTTTTTTGAGGGACTGATGAGCTGACCCTCTGTGATAGTCAACAATTCAGGAGAGCCTCAGAGTAGAGTTGCTACTCCTCCAGATTGAGAGGAGCCAGTTGAGATGGTTTAGGCTTGTTGTAAGTGATGCTCCCACACAGCTCTTTGCAGAAAGCCTCTGTACACATCCCACTGGGCAGAGGCTTTGTGACAGAACCAAGACACGGTGGAGAGATACAGTTTAGGTCATAATTATTAGCCCCCTCTCCAAAACTGAACAAAACCATAATTTAAGTTATTTAAGAAAAATTAATTGTATTTAAAGAGTTTATGAGAATTTCTTCCAAAAGAACAAAGACACAGTTTCCAAGACGTTTGATGAAAACATTTTCCTAATGCACTTAATTGAAACAAGGAAAACACAAAAATAACATGGCCAAAATGATTAGCCCTCTGAGAGTTAATCACCAATAGTGTACCACTTCTCACTCACAACTAATAGCAACCTCTTACTGTAGTTTCTCACAAGGTTTGCACACGTCTCCTGAGGGTTCTTAGACCATTCCTCCATGGCAAATTGCCTACCAACTCCTGAAAATTAGATGGTTTTCAAACTTAACCTTGAGGTCTCGCCAAAGATTCTTATTGGGATTGAAATCTGGCCTTTGAGATGGCCATTCCAATAAATTGATTTTGGTGTTCCTCAAAAAGTTCTGGACCACCTGTGATGTGTGCTTTGGCTCAATATCTTGCAGAAAGACCCAGCAACAACCCCAAGCCAGACTGGCAGCAGATTTCTTCATATTATCCTTCGTCAACATAAACTTCTTTCTTCATTATGTCACCTCTCAGGCCGCACTCAGTTCATACAGCTTAAAACCTTCACATCCCAACCCACCGCTTTTACTTCTGGTGTGCCCCAGGGCTCTGTCCTGGGGCCTCTTTTTATTATTTACCTTCTTCCCCTTGGCAATATTTTTCGAAAATATAACATTAATTTTCACTGTTATGCTGATGACACCCAGCTCTATCTTGCTGGTAAACCCACTTCCCCTTTTCCACCACCCTCACTTATTGACTGCATTTCTGAAATTAAATCCTGGTTTTCTTCGAATTTTCTTAAATTAAACAGTGACAAAACTGAGGTTCTCCTCATTGGTTCAAAATCATCATTATCCAAAACCAATAATCTTTCTCTTATTATTGATAACTCTGTTGTTTCCCAATCATCTCAGGTCAAGAGTCTGGGTGTCATCCTTGACAGTACTCTATCTTTCCAATGTCACATTAATAACATCACCCGGTCTGCTTACTTCCACCTACGTGATATTAATCGCATTCGCCCCTCCCTCACTCCTCATACCACTGCCATTCTTGTTCATAGTCTTGTCCCTTCTTGGATGAACTACTGCAATTCACTTCTCTTTGGTCTCCCTAATAAATCTCTTCATAAGCTTCAGTTAGTCCAGAATTCTGCAGCACGTATCATCACTCGAACCCAATCTATTCACCATATTACTCCAGTCTTGCAGCAGCTTCATTGGCTCCCGATCAAGTTTCGTACTGATTTTAAGATTCTGCTATTAACATTTAAGGCCATCCATAACCTCGCCCCTCCATATCTGTCTGACCTTCTTCATGTTGCCATTCCATCCCGTAACCTTAGATCCTCTTCCTTCACCCATCTGACCGTCCCTCCCTCTAACCACCATGGGGAGCAGAGCTTTCAGCCGTTCTACTTCCAAGCTCTGGAATTCATTACATGCGGATCTCCGAAATATCAAATCATATTCATCCTTCAAATGTAAACTTAAAACACATCTGTTTAAAATGGCTTTTTCTTTTTCCTCCTGATTATAGTGGTTTTGTTTGGTTTTAATTTTTAGATTTTTTGATGTTTTAAGTTGTTTATAATTGTGTCTTTTATTTATTTATTTATTGTTTGTTTGTTCGGTGTCCTTGAGTTCTCTGAAAGGTGCCTTGTATAAATAAAAAAAATGTATTATGTACCAAACAAGGTTTCCTGTGCTAGAAGCATCAAAACAGCCCCACAGCATTATGCTCCCACCACCATGTTTAACTTCAGCAACTGTCATTTTAAAGTTGAAGGCCTCTCCCTTTCTTCGCCAAACAAAACTGATGTCCATGTGCCCAAAGAAGCTCCAGTTTTATCACATCAGACCAAAGGGCAGACTTCCTAAATGCATCCCCATTTTTTAAGTGGTGCTGGGTAAACTTCAGTCTAGCTTTGATATGCCATTGTGTGAGCAATGGAGTTTTCCTTGGCCACTGACCTTAAAGCTTCCCATGATGAAGAGCTCTCACAATAATTTTTTTTTGAGACGTCAACTCCAGAACAAGAGTGTTTGGTGACAATGGCCTTTGCAGTGATCTGGGAGTTCTTGTTGGCATCTCTGGTTATTTTTCTCTCCAAAGTCTTGTGCTTGTGACCATCCCCAGGTTTGTTTCTGACAGAATGGGTCACTTTGTATTTTGCAATGAGGCAACGTACAGCTGTTCTGGAAATAGCGAAACTTTTTGAAATGGCTGTATAGCCACCCCCCTTAAGATGATAATCCACTACCTTTTCTCTGAGGTCCATACTTATTTCATTGTTTTTCTGTATGATGAAATTACTTTTTACCAAGAACATAAGTATGATGCCGCTCAATCTTGCCTTTAAGTGCCACTAGCCATGATCATTTCAGTCCATTTATTAGGGTGCAGAGCTAATTGATTGAGCCAATCAAGTCATATGGGGTTCACATGTTGTTTGACACCAGAACATTTAACTTACAATGCTTCCTGACAAATTCACATAGGGCTAACAATTTTAACTGCCCCATTTTTCAATAAAGTTTGAAAATTTATGTTAAAATTGGACACAAATGTAGGAAAATGTCCCATTTCTCACAGGGAGCTAATAATTTTGATCTTAACAGTATATCTCTTGGCTGCCTTGGGAATACCTGTGAATTCTCCAGGAAGAGCTGGAATCTGGGGCTCGGGACAGGGAAGTCTGGGCTGAGATGATGTGATGATAAAGATGTAATATTCCTTTGCAGATACAACCATATGGGACTGCAAGACATATTTTTTCTTTATCCTGATATGCATAATTATAAATATGCCTACTCACGTATTGACATTATAGAATGTAGGAATTTCTTTAGCCTCGCCTAAAAGCTGTCATAGGTTGGGCCATGTGGTAAGCTATCTACTTTACATTTCTGTCTTTCCTAGTGACATTCCACAGTCTGTATGATGATTTACTACTTTTTTGCTGTCTTTCTTATCTTTGTCTATGTAAGATTAGGAATGTCTTTGCCTAGACAGAGCTGCTCAAGTAGAATGGAGATTTCACATGCCACTATCCAAAAGATCTATTAAAATAAATACTGTATACACAGTATATATATATATATATATATATATATATATATATATATATATATATATATATATATTTGCAGCTGGAGATCCACGAAGGGAGAAAAAATGAATCACGTATCATAAAATAGTTTTTTTTTATTCCTGAGCTTTCAACCAGAGGAATGGAATACTATAAACTGCGTTTCGTTCGTTGTATTCCATTTAATTCTTGCTCAGCGGTATACATAGGACAAACGTCAAAAAGAATCTCAACACGTGTACAGGAACATCGCAACGCCGTCAGAAGAAAGGACGCACTATCTTTGATATATGCACATACTAAATCGACAGGACACACATTCAACTGGGACAACGTAAAAGTAAAATTTAAGGCCAGTATTAAAAGTGCCAGAGAGTTGGCCGAGTCTTGGCTATCAGATGAAAACGCCATCAACAGACACTTGGACATAAATCCAGCATATGCCAACTTAAGAAGGACATGTACACAATAATTAAACTATACAACCCCCCCTTGATCATACTGACTTAGTCACCTCCACTCACCCCCCACTGAATGTGTTGCTATATATTGCCTTTGATTCTTGTAAGTCTAAGCATTATCCTCTGATGAAGACCCCTGATAGGGGTTGAAAGCTCAGGAATAAAAAAAAAACTATTTTATGATACGTGATTCGTTTTTTCTCCCTTCGTGGATCTCCAGCTGCAAATATGCAAACCGTATCACAGACCTTCTCTTCCATATATATATATATATATATATATATATATATATATATATATATATATATATATATATATATATATATATATATATATACATATATATATACACTGAATGCTTTGCAGAGTGACTTTGGAACATTTATTTAAACGAAATAAATTACAAGGACTTTGCATAGGAATGGGTGCCTAAGAGTACTGCATGTTTTGGAGTTTATAAAGAGGTATTTAGGGAATTGTCCATAATAATAATGCCCCTAATTCTACAATTACTGATGATTAAAGTATAAATCGGGATCCAACGAGGGTCCAGAAACCAGGTCTTTTTTTAAATAGGAGAAATCAAACATAAAAAATAATCATTGAAAGAATGAAAAAAAAGTAAACCACAAATTCATGGAAAGCAACAGCATACAGCTTAGTGCAGATTCACACTTCTCTTCTTTTGCTGGCATAGTATATGAAAAGAAATATTCTGGTATCAAAATTTCAGAAGCCATTGGTGGGTTCATACCATTTCTGGGATTTGTCACTTTAACTATGAAAAGCAACATTTCCTCTAATCAATATTATTAATATTTAACAGAGGCTTTCATCCACAGTATCTTAAAAACAATTTTACATACAATTTGAATGATAAAGTGCATATTTATGAAGCATGCCACCAAATCCATTTAGAGTAGCTTAAGAAGAGTCAAGCTGGACAACAGAGTATAATTGTTAGCACGGTCTGTAAAACTCCCAAACGCTTCCTTATGTGCACTGCAGGGGTCCAAGCCTGCTCTTCCCCGGTGCATTATGACTCTGTTCAGCTCCTGCAGTGGTATAGTGTTGCCGAGGAGTTTGCAAGCTAAAGGCGGGAGCTGCGAAAGACAGCAAGGGAGAGTGTTAAGGAATGAATCATTCTAATCCCTTCTGTGCTGACGGAGCTTCTGCCCCCCTCCAGGGACCTGCTTCCTTTCAGGAAGATAAAAGCTCCATTATGGATTGCTGTTGGTTGGCCCTCAATATACAGACCACCCTCCCCCAATCCCCACCATCCTCATCTTTTCCAGCTGCAGACTTCCCTCTTAACTGGAACCATTTTCAAATCTGTCTTTATGACAAATGGAGGGTTTTAAGTTGGGCTCACAACTGGGGCATTTCAAATCCCCAACAGGGAGGACCCTGTCCAATTCCAAGCACATCAAGTTGATACAGTGCATCCCTGCTGCTGTCAGTCAAATAAAAATATTTCACTACCACAAGTATGGCAGTAGGGGTCCTGTGTACCTGGATTGTGAGGGATCATGCCAATTTCCCAGGGGTATAGTAACCAAGAAGATTCTAATATCCAACAAGTTGCCCAGCGGCAAAGGGGTTGGAAGAGATTACAGGGAGAAATGAAAGTACAACAGGAATATGATCAGGCACGCTTTGTAAACTGAATTTCTTAAAAAATGGCATTAAAGCTTGTTGGAATTCTATTAGCAGCATCAAACAGTTAGGCTGCAATGCCAGATAAGCGAGGATAATTAATGCAGCTAATTAACACAGATCTTGTCAGTATGTGTGAAGCACTTCAACTGTAAACAAATATATATCATCCTGAAAATATTATTGCAGTCTCTCATTGCCCACTTTAATTCAATATAAGCACACAAGCCTACTCATAAACATAGTCAGTGTAGTAGAGAATTGAAGACATCTATGCACCCTGGATGCCGTGTAGCCACTGTATGTGTTTAGCACAATATGAGACCAGTAGCTGCCTTTAAGCTGTATGGTGCTTCTGAGTAAGTGTGTTATCATTTGAGAAAAGAGAGAGTGTTTCATAACTCTTGTCGTTCCTAGTGATTAAATTCTCAGCTGGTTGCCTCTCTCTCCTATTTATATATAAAACACACACTGTGAGGGGGAGTTCCCAGCTGGCAAGAGGTTGCCAGGGGCAAGGGCATTACCAAGATGGCAGAGAGCAAGACAGAATCTAGCAGACAGCCTTCAGTTAAAACAGGGGGGGCCACACTGGTAGCATTCAAGGCCATAAGTCTGCCAGTTTAGGACAGCAGGGGATGCTAAATGGTGGTAAGGCCTGTTCATGTTCTGAATATCCTGGAAGTAAAACATTCAGGGGCAAAGGAATTCAAAAAAGCGAAACCTGGGCAGGGCCGGATTAAGACGAAATTGGGCCCGATGCCGCAGCGCAAAAAAGGCCAATTGTTTCTCGGCATTGGTGCATGTGCATTCGACACTCACCATACATGCGCACTCAGACTGACCAAGGAGCCTTAATTGCTTGCAATGCAACCAGCCAGCCATTATTGAACATGAATAATAATAACGACGTAGTATCGTAACAACTCGAGATTAACATCAAACTATGTAACATCAACATTCAATAGCAATTGTCTGAAAAGTGCACTTAATGCAGAAGAGGCTAAACCAGATCAACTTAACCTAGGCATATTGTCACCCTAACTACTGCGCTAGTGCTGCTTACTTTTATTGCTGTTTTTCGAGCCTTAGCAAGCGCGAAAATTAATAGCATTAACTTGAAATCTTCGGTTAACAAAAAACACAACGACGTTATAGTTACATCACAGCGCAAAGAACACTAGTAACTGTATAATAAGTAACGATGTGTCTAGGCCAGGGGTAGGCAACGTCGGTCCTGGTGAGCCGCAGTATGTGCAGGTTTTTGTTCCAACCCAGTTCCTTAACGAGAACTCAATTATTGCTGATGAAGCACATATTGCTTAAGTGACATTTTGATGCTTCATTTTAGTGGTCTCGCTTGTTAAGGTTCTCCAACCTTAATTGCTTATTTCAATCTTAAACTGCTGCATTCAGTGTTTTAATTGCTCCTTATTAGCAATAAGATGTAAAAGACAAAGCAGCCAGCAGTTCTCCAGCTAGCTTGTTTCCAATTACATCTGTGTGTGTTCATCATGCACTGTCTGATTTAATAAAACACTTAATAAAAAAATGTGACAGACTGAAAATGATCTGTTTTAGGCTTCATATCATTTGGATGATATCCTTGGAAAGGAAAAAAATCTACGATACAAGAGCCTTACATTGCACAGACTAACAAGCCATAAAATTAAATAAGGTCTGAGATTGGCAATGATTGGTTTCTAATTAAGCAATTGGGTTGGAATGAAAACCTGTAGCCACTGCGGCTCACCAGGACCGACATTGCCTACCCCTGGTCTAGGCATCTGAAAGTCAGACTCCAAATTTCATTCTAAAAATTATTTTGAGGTTAACATAGCAAAGGAAAACTGTTCAGCTTCCGGAAAATTCTTGTCTGTTTTCATCTGGGCCTATTTCAGGAATTGGCCTAATGCTGCAGCATCAATAGTACCCACCTTATTCCAATAATGAACCTGGGTAGATCTGCATGCCATTTCCCTGAATTCTAATGGGAAGGTGATCCAGAAGTTGCAATGGTGGCCCGTCTGTCAGAAAGAAAGACTGAGACTAGGGAATTCAGTGTGATACCCATGTAGTTGAAATGACACCTGCGGGACACTTGTAGTTCATGGACTGAACTTACCAATGGTGAGAGCACCAAGACACAGATAAATAATGTTAAAGTGAATAAACAAGTGTTCTTCATTTACAGGTGCTCTAAACAAAAGTAATAAGCAATATTGAAACACCAAAACCAAATTAGTGTGGTGTCATTAATAAGAACACTGTCCCTAATGACACCCTCACAAAAACTGCAAAAACAACAAACAATAAATATTTACAAAAAAGTACAGTCCTCCTCCCTTTCTCTGGCCCCAAACAAAAATCCAAAAGGGAAAAAACACCTGTACAAAAAAAATATGATTTACAAAATTACATTTTCTTTTTCTTTCTTAAAAGAAAAATGGTCAGGGAAAAACAAAAATAGAATAATTTTTCCTTCAAAACCCAAAAAAAAAAAAATTATTTACAAAAATCATACAGAAGTAAAACCCACTGTTAAATTCCACTTTCCAACACTCCAGGACTTTTAACTCCTGCTCATCACACTACCTTTTCTCTCTATATCAGGGGTGGGCAAAGTCAGTCCTGGGGGGCCGCAGTGGCTGCAGGTTTTTGTTCCAACCCAGTTGCTTAATAAGAAGCACTTATTGCTCAAGTAAAACTTCTGCGTCGGTTTAGTTGTCTCGCTTGTTAAGATCTTGAACCCTTATTGCTTATTTTAGACTTAAACAGCTGTATTCTTGTTTTTTAATTGCTCCCTATTAGTAATACGATACAAATGACAAAAGAAACAGCATTTCTCCATTTAGCTTGTTTCCATTTACACCTGTGTGTATTTATCATGCGCTATTGGGTTTAATTAAATACTTGATAGGAAAGTGAAGAGAAAAAAAGTGAAGGACCGAGAATAACTCGTCTGTTTTAGACTTCAAATCATTTGGATGATATCCTTAGAAAGGGGAAGAAAATCTAGGATACGAGAATGACTTGACATGGCGGAGTTAAAGCACTAGCAAGCCATGAAATTAAATTATTGGCAAGGATTGTTTTTTAATTAAGCAACCGGGTTAGAACAAAAACCTGCAACCACTGCGGCCCTCCAGGACTGACTTTGCCCACATGTGCTCAATATGCTTCGTTCAAAAGGATTGCCAGACACCCAACACAGTCAACAAGATGACCCCTAGTGTTTTGTCTGCTGGTTTTAAATGCAGGATGAGATTGTGCTGCCCAATCCCCACCTATCAGGAAACACATGGCAGCAAATGCTAATACTGCTACAAAAATCTCAGAGTAACAAAAATGTGGTCCTACCCTTTTTTTTCCATATTTCCTAATTTTGAAAACTAATCATACCTTCACTAGGATTTAGGAGAGTTGTCCTGTCTCACCAGGAACTGTCAGAGGATGGTATTCAGGCAGAGATTATTATGTACTTTCCAAGAAAGGCAAAATATTTTGGAAACGCTGAACAATGATGAACTCGTAGAAACATATTGGTTTGACAGAGATAAAATAATATTTGTAATAAATCTTGTAATCCCTCAATCTACGTGAAGAAGCCATGTGCTGTCAACCAAAATGAAAGTGTTTGCAACGTTATGCTTTTGGCCACAGCATTACAATAGTGATGATTTCAGTATGTTACAACCAACCATTTCTCAAATTTTTCACCAAACTTAGAAAGCCTTTAGAACTCGCGAGGTAATACACAGATTTATGCGTTTCCCCACAACTCCACCTGAGTTAATATTAAAGAAAGCTGCATTCATTCAAATCATCAAACACATGAAGATCATTACTGCAAGTGTGGGTGAGTATGCATACAGTATATGAATTTCAAATGATATCAGAGTCTCAACATACAGGCGGTCATGGTTGCAAACTGTACTGTAGTAGCCAGAATAGTACCCTGAGTATAAGTGGGACTGGATGGGTGATTGACAGCTAAATGTCACACAGGTACACAGAGCTTTGCATTCCAAAAACCCTGGCACATTCGCGTTGCTCTTTACAAGCCCAGGACAGTTCAAAAAGGCAGGCTGGGACTCCTGGGGCATTACATTAACCCTTACATACTGTTCATATTTCATGCATTCACAGTATGGTCCAGATCAATTTTGACTTGGGCCAAGAGTTCCCTCATAATAAGTGTCTACTGTATACCGAATTTTGAAGTACATATCTATTTAGAATGTATAAATAGTCTATCTGGGGCGGCACGGTGGCGCAGTGGGTAGCGCTGCTGCCTCACAGTTAGGAGACCTGGGTTCACTTCCCCTGTCCTCCCTGCGTGGAGTTTGCATGTTCTCCCCGTGTCTGTGTGGGTTTCCTCCAGGTGCTCCGGTTTCCTCCCACAGTCCAAAGACATGCAGGTTAGGTGCATTGGCGATTCTAAATTGTGCTTGGTGTGTGTGTGTGTGCCCTGTGGTGGGCTGGCACCCTACCTGGGGTTTGTTTCCTGCCTTGCACCATGTGTTGGCTGGGATTGACTCCAGCAGACCCCCGTGACCTTGTAGTTAGGATATAGCAGAATGGATGGATGGATGAAATAGTCTATCTGATATTGATAAATGGATGATTAATCCTTGATTAATGTTTCAGAGAGCAGAGAGAGTGTATTTTGTAAGTTTTACAACACTCACTTTTGGAGTAAAACACCTACTCTCACACAATATCATGTCATGTTTTACCTAAGATATGAAAACAAAACCATAATGATTTAATAACCCTGTATAACAATTACAATCATTAAACACTGTCCTCGCAGCTATATCATAAAAAAATGTCATAACTACCATCTACAATTATCAACTGTAGCTGCGTTTATCCAAAATTACCAAAGTTCTGCAGCTCCAGCTTGTAAACGGGATTCAGAAAAAGCCTGATGCGTTTCTCTAACTAAAGCAGAGCAGAAGTAATTACTGCCTGCTGCCCTCTATTGCCCTGGAGGATATAACCAGGCCTATTCCGTTCTGTGAAGGAAGTCGGAGTGGTCTGCTGTTCTGTAATGCCCTTCTACACTGTAGCTACTGGCCCTGGAAACCACTTGGTGCTGTTTTAAAGGTAAAATATTACACTTTTTGAATGAGACCTTTGTTTACTCAAACTGTCTACTTCTGTAAAAGAGGCAGTTTAATAGAAATTTCTGCAGGTAGTACAAAAAGCCATAGTCTACTTAACATAATATTGGATGTATAAGTGAAGCTTAAAAATATCACTCACTTCATAATTGTACTGTATGCCAAGCAGGGTAGATGCAATGCCTCTGGTTACATTTACATTAACATTTATCTGCTTAGCAAAGTGACATACAAAAGAAGTAAACAATCGAGTAACATTAGGGACACAAGTGGAAAGATGTAATAACTCATCCATGTACAATCATAGATTGCAATCAATAAAGCAATTAAACTCATACAAATTAACCAAGAATATAAAGTATCGCAGTGCAAAGTTTTGTTTTTTTCCTTCATCAATTTGACAGATATTCCCATTACAGATGGGTCTTCAATTGCTTCTTCAGTAACATTGAGAGAGTCAGCAGTATGAAAGGAGGTGGGCAGCCCATTCCACCAACTAGGAACTACACAGGAAAAGAGTCTGGATCGAGACTTGATGCCTTGTAGAGGTGGCATCACCAGAAGCTTATCCTCAGCATACCTGAGTGGGCGAGAAGGAGCATAGCACTTCATCAATGTCTCCATACACTCAGGTGCTGACCCACTGACTACTCTGTAGATCTGTAGGCCAGCATCAGGGATTTTAACTTAATGTGTGCTGCTACAGGGAGCCAATGTAGCGCCCTAAAGAGAGAACTGACATGTGCCCGTCATGGCTAGTTAAATACAAGATGGGCGTCTACATTCTGGACCATCTACAGTGGCTTGATAGCACATGTGGGTACTTCTGCCAGAAGTGGGTTGCAGTAGTCCAGACGCAACAAGACCAAAGTCTGGACCAGAAGTTGTGCTGCCTACCCTGTCAGATAAGGTCTGATCTTGCAGATGTTGTACAGCGTGAACCTGCATGAATGAGAAACAGTACAAATACTGTATGGTCAGAAAAAGATAGCTGCTCATTAATTATCACCCCAAGGTTGCATACTTACTTGGTAGGTGTTAGCAACAGTGAGCCAAGATGTACAGAGATGGAGGATGAGCAGACTGGCTGGCTGGGATCACAAGAAACTTGGTTTTTACCAGGTTGAGCTGTAGATGGTGGTCCTTCATCCAGGTTGAGATATCAGTAAGTCATGCAAACACTAGAGGATACCATATTGTACTCTGGAGGGAATGACAGGTATAGCTGTGCATCATTGGCATAGCATTGATAAGAGAACATATGGGATTGGATGATGGAGCCCAGGGAGGTGGCACAGAGATTAGAGAAACCAACACTGATCCTTGGAGTACACCAATGCATGTCTGGTGTGCCTTTGACAACTCCCCTCGCCAGGACACACAGTAGAATCTGCCTGAGATGTAGGACTCAAACCATCTGATAGCAGTTCCAGTGATGCCAAGGTCAGAGAGGGTCGCAAGAAGGATGTCATTGTTACCCGTGTCAAAGCAGAAGTGAGGTCTAGCAGAATCAGGACTGATGACATGTTGGTAGTTCTAGCACGGTGTAACTGGTCAACCACAGTCAGTAGAGCTGTCTTAGTCGAGAGGTTTCTCTTGAAGCCAGAATGGTTGGTAACGAGCAACTCATTCTGTACAAGAAAGGAAGAGATCTGGTTAAACACAGCATGTTCAAGTGTTTAAGAAAGAAAGGAAAAGAGAGAGACAGGCATGTAGTTGTTTACTTGGTATGGTAAGATCACAAGGTGCCAGTTAGTGAAGCAATAGATTATAATTCAAGTTTTAAGGACAATACTGCCTTCAATAGTGTGCTGACATACATGTGTTCTGGGGATGTATACCCCATTTTCATTTCCTAATCTTGCTTTCTGTTTGTATCTGTTATCCTGTTATCTACCGTTTCTCAAATTTAGAGTTTTTTTTTTCTTTTAAAAAAAAAATGGATTTTTTTTGTTTCCATGGTAACAAATAAGAAAAAAGCATCAAAAAATAAAAAAACACAATCAAGTGAATGCGAAAGTATTACCCTGTACTACACAATACATATAAACAGTATACAATGAGATGTATGAGTCACATGGTGCAGTGAAAAGCATAATATTCAATGGTAGTCAGTTTAGCAGGATTCATGACAATCACCATAAGAGGTTCTGAACCTTGTGGTCAGAGCTTAGAGGCTGCAATACCACCTTGGCAGACAATAAGGATGAAAGCAGTTTGTGTTCATGATTGTTGAAACCTTGTTGGAGTATATTTTGTGGCCCATAAGGGGTGAATCAGAACCTCAAACACAGTCTCAGGTTCAAAAGGCTTAGTTATTTAAAGAAATGATTTTTCACTGAGGGCAGCACTGTGGTAGAGCTGCTGCCTCGCAATAAGGGCATCAAGGTTTGTGTCCTAGGACATAGCTGTGTGAAGATTCCATGTTCCCCAGGTGTCTGTTCTAGCTTCCTCCTACTGTCTAAAGACAGGATGAAGTGGTGATGCTAAACTGGCCCTGGTGTGTGTGTGTGGGTTCACCCTGAGATGGACTGGCACCCTGTCCAGGATTTGTTCCTGCCCTGTGCCCCATGCTAGCTGGGATAGACCTCCGTGGCCATGGTCAGGATTAAATGGGTTAGAAAATGACATGACATTTTTTGTTGACTTTTTCCCTTTAATACAATCACAAGCACAAATGTAATACTTTGTCCTTTCACTTACTTATCCACTCCACCCAGGAGATCTTTGCCCTAACGACTCTAACTCACCTACTTAAGATGAAGGGCTTCTGTTTTACCTGGACTTTTGGCACATCAGCACTTTAACCAGGAAGGATTCCAGGTCAGGTGGAACATCCCTATGACAGTTGGGTCTGCTCCCTGCAGCTCCCTGTACATTAGATATGTAGAAAAAATGTGACAAATTCAGTTCAACGAGCATATCCATTGTCATAGTTTGAGTATTCGTCCACCTCTTGAACCCTCAGGTACCACTCTGAACACCGGATGAAAGTATAAATATTCTTTCTTTTATTATTAAACGGTGCACAAAGCACTCTCCCTACCACACTATTCATAAACAATTAAGCACAAAACCAATACAATCCTCCACTCCCAGACACTTCGCCCTCCTACCTCCCAGCTCAGCTCAGTGTCTGGGCTTTCCCACAGTCCTTTTATACACCCTGACCCAGAGGTGCCTCTGTTCCAATACCCACAAGTCCGTATTCCCGGGTTATAGGGCACGCAAGAGCCCACTAGCCCCCCTACAGCGACTCCCGGTGGTCCCCAAGGTATCCAGCAGGACTGTGTATATAAACTACAAAGTCCATGAGGCCCTGCTGGAACTCGGGGCACCATCATGCTGTCCGGAGGGCTCCTCCTAGCGGCCTGGGGGTGGCGACCGGAGTCTGTAGCCGGTCGTCCATCACACCATCTTTTTCACCTATGCTGTCCAAAACAGCATCAATTTGAGATTTGAAAGTCCATAAAGTTCTGCTTTCCTCCACAATACTTGGTATTTTATTCCATGTGTCTGTGGTTCTTTGAAAAATGTTGTAATATTTGAGCTAAATCTCCACTTAACATGTTTCAAACCTTGTCCCTGTGACCTTGTTACATAATTTATTTTAAAGTAACAACTGGGATCTACTGTACTAATTTCTTTTATAATTTTAAACACTTCAGTAATGTCTTCTCTTAGTCTTCATTTACTTAAACTGAAAAGGTTAAACTGTTATAGTATCTCCTTATACCCTCTCCTCATAGTCCCGATCAGCGTAGTCTGTCTAGTTTGGATTTTCTTTAGCACTGCTATGTCTTTTTCTGTAGAATGGAGACCAAAACTGAACAGAGTAAAGCACCCAAGGACCCCAACATAACTTCCCACTAGAACTACAACTCCCAGACAGCACTTGGGGTATGCAAACTGGAATCTTACCAGAGGGATGCTGCCACCCAGCATACTGAGGCAATACATAGCCCCAGGAGGTGGTCTCTCTCTGTATTTCCACTATAAATGACCACCTGGCCAGGATGCCCATCCATCCACAAATTCATCAGAGGTAAGCACTACCATGCCAGGATATAAGGGGCCGTTGTTTCTGATGGTACTGTGTTTTTTTCCAACCATACCTCTAAAAAGATGCCCAATGACAGCAACTGACTCTGCCCGTTCTTGTCCCAAGACTGGAAGACTGATGATGCTCTCAGAAGGTGGCATCTCATTCATGAAAGAGCGTACAGCTGGACAGAGCTCACGCCTAAGTTCTGACTGCTTTTCAGAGCTACTCAGCCACTATTTTGGAGGGCCTTCAGCTAAACAACTGTTCTTTTTTGTTCTTGCTTGCTCCATCATGTGTTTTCTTGATTTGCCTTGCTAGAACCATTATTAAAAGTGAAGACCCAGTTGATGCCCCTGCATTTATTTTGGACTTGTGTTTCCTCGCTCGATCACATCCTTTACAATGTACACAACACACATATGGAAAGTCGGAGCAAATAAGCCAAACATTTATTTATTTTTTTCTTTGTTTTTGCAAATGTTCAAAACCTCAGAATGACTAGGAGTAACGTGGGATTATAGGCTATGTAAAAACTATGTTTGGGTTTTTAATATTTCTCTGGTTGAAGATTAATAAAGTTTCTTTAAAGGTTATGGATTAAACATAGCTTGGAATATCAATACAGGTTTTAGTAAGTTCTACAACATTTAAATCTGATATTCTTTCATGTAATGTAACTTACGGCAGTAGTCATGAGTGTTGGAAAATTTGAAGTATTAACTTGTCCCATATACATGTACAGTGATCCCTCGCCTTTCGCGGCTTCACTCCATCGTGGATTTTATATGTAAGCATATTTAAATATATATTGCGGATTTTTTGCTGGTTCGCGGATTTCTGCGGACAATGGGTCTTTTAATTTCTGGTACATGCTTCCTCAGTTGGTTTGCCCAGTTGATTTCATACAAGGGACGCTATTGGCAGATGGCTGAGAAGCTACCCAACTTACTTTTCTCTCTCTCTCTCTCTCTTGCGCTGACTTTTTCTGATCCTGACGTAGGGGGATTGAGCAGGGGGGCTGTTCGCACACCTAGACGATACGGATGCTCGTCTAAAAATGCTGAAAGATTATCTTCACGTTGGCTACCTTCTGTGCAGCTGCTTCGTGAAGTGACATGCTGCACGGTGCTTCGCATACTTAAAAGCACGAAGGGCACGTATTGATTTTTTTATCTGTCTCTCTCTCTCTCTCTCTGCTCCTGACGGAGGGGGTGTGAGCTGCCGCCTTCAACAGCTTTGTGCCGCGGTGCTTCGCATACTTAAAAGCAAACAGCCCTATTGATTTGTTTGCTCCTTTGAAGAGGAAGATATGTTTGCATTCTTTTAATTGTGAGACGGAACTGTCATCTCTGTCTTGTCATGGAGCACAGTTTAAACTTTTGAAAAAGAGACAAATGTTTGTTTGCTGTGTTTGAATAATGTTCCTGTCTCTCTACAACCTCCTGTGTTTCTGCGCAAATCTGTGACCCAAGCATGACAATATAAAAATAACCATATAAAAATATGGTTTCTACTTCACGGATTTTCTTATTTCGCGGGTGGCTCTGGAACGCAACCCCCGCGATGGAGGAGGGATTACTGTATTTAGAATTACATTTTAGGTTAGCTTTAGCCACCTACAGTAATGGAACATCTCAACAAACCTTAGTAACCTGTTGTAAACAGTTCATAGTTTGTTTCAATTTTGTATTGCTTTTGGGTATGCAATAAATAGGCTATTGGCTTAGTTTCTAACAAATCTTTAACGCTGTGATCATCTTCATTTACCCAACTTTGGTGGTCCATTACAATAATTTCCTACAACTTCTGTATGTAACCCCTCCTTTAACCGTCACCTTATCGTGGTGGAGGGGTTTGCGTGTCCCAATGATCCTAGGAGCTCTGTTGTCCGGGGCTTTATGCCCCTGGTAGGGCCACCCAAGGCAAACTGGTCCTAGGTGAGGGATGAGACAAAGAGCGGTTAAACAAACCTCCTATGAAGAAAAAACATTTTGGACGGCGTTTTCCCTTGCCCGGACGCGGGTCACCGGGGCCCCACTCTGGAGCCAGGCCTGGAGGTGGGGCTCGATGGCGAGCGCCTGGTGGCCGGGCCTGCACCCATGGGGCTCGGCCGGGCACAGCCCGAAGAGGCAACGTGGGTCCCCCTTCCCATGGGCTCACCACCTATGGGAGGGGCCAAGGAGGTCGGGTGCAGTGTGAGTTGGGTGGTGGCCGAAGGCGGGGACCTTGGCGGTCCGATCCTCGGCTACAGAAACTGGCTCTTGGGACGTGGAATATCACCTCTCTGAAGGGGAAGGAGCCTGAGCTAGTGCGCGAAGTTGAGAGGTTCCGGCTAGATATAGTCGGGCTCACCTCGATGCACAGCTTGGACTCTGGAACCAATCTCCTTGAGAGGGGCTGGACTCTCTACCACTCTGGAGTTGCCCCCGGTGAGAGGCGCCGAGCAGGTGTGGGTATACTTATTGCCCCCCAACTTGGAGCCTGTACATTGGGGTTTACCCCGGTGGACGAGAGGGTAGCCTCCCTTCGCCTTCGGGTGGGGGGACGGGTCCTAACTGTTGTTTGTGCGTATGCACCGAAC
This sequence comes from Erpetoichthys calabaricus, assembly GCF_900747795.2. Taxonomy (NCBI): domain Eukaryota; kingdom Metazoa; phylum Chordata; class Cladistia; order Polypteriformes; family Polypteridae; genus Erpetoichthys; species Erpetoichthys calabaricus. The sequence goes on from NC_041405.2 coordinate 33,992,415, forward strand.
AGCAGTTCGGAGTACCCACCCTTTTTGGAGTCCCTGGAGGGGGTGCTAGAGGGCATACCTTCTGGGGACTCCCTCGTTCTGCTGGGAGACTTCAATGCTCACGTGGGCAATGACAGTGAGACCTGGAAGGGCGTGATTGGGAGGAATGGCCCCCCTGATCTGAACCCGAGCGGTGTTTTGTTATTGGACTTCTGTGCTCGTCACGGATTGTCCATAACGAACACCATGTTCAAGCATAGGGGTGTTCATATGTGCACTTGGCACCAGGACACCCTAGGCCTCAGTTCGATGATCGACTTTGTGGTCGTGTCGTCGGACTTGCGGCCACATGTCTTGGACACTCGGGTGAAGAGAGGGGCGGAGCTGTCAACTGATCACCACCTGGTGGTGAGTTGGCTTCGATGGTGGGGGAGGATGGCGGTCAGGCGTGGTAGGCCCAAACGTGTTGTGAGGGTCTGCTGGGAACGTCTGGCAGAGCCCCCTGTCAGAAGTAGCTTCAACTCCCACCTCCGGCAGAACTTCGACCACATCCCGAGGGAGGTGGGGGACATTGAGTCCGAATGGGCCATGTTCCGTGCCTCTATTGTTGAGGCAGCTGACCGGAGCTGTGGCCGTAAGGTGGTCGGTGCCTGTCGTGGCGGCAATCCCCGAACCCGCTGGTGGACACCGGCGGTGAAGGATGCCGTCAAGCTGAAGAAGGAGTCCTACAGGACCCTTTTGTCCTGTGGGACCCCGGAGGCAGCTGATAGGTACCGGCAGGCCAAGCGGAATGCGGCTTTGGTGGTTGCTGAGGCAAAAACTCGGGCGTGGGAGGAGTTTGGGGAGGCCATGGAGAATGACTTTCGGACGGCTTCGAGGAGATTCTGGTCCACCATCCGGCGTCTCAGGAAGAGGAAGCAGTGCAGTGTCAACACTGTATATGGTGGGGATGGTGCGCTGCTGACCTCGACTCGGGACATTGTGGGTCGGTGGGGGGAATACTTCGAAGACCTCCTCAATCCCATTAACATGCCTTCCAATGAGGAAGCAGAGCCTGGGGACTCAGAGGTGGGCTCCCCCATCTCTGGGACTGAGGTCACCGAGGTGGTCAAAAAACTCCTTGGTGGCAGGGCCCCGGGGGTGGATGAGATACGCCCGGAGTTCCTCAAGGCTCTGGATGTTGTAGGACTGTCTTGGCTGACACGCCTCTGCAACATCGCATGGACATCAGGGACAGTGCCTCTGGATTGGCAGACCGGGGTGGTGGTCCCCCTCTTTAAGAAGGGGGATCGGAGGGTGTGTTCCAACTACAGAGGGATCACACTCCTCAGCCTCCCTGGAAAAGTCTATTCAGGGGTCCTGGAGAGGAGGGTCCGTCGGATAGTCGAGCCTCGGATTCAGGAGGAACAGTGTGGTTTTCGTCCTGGTCGCGGAACAGTGGACCAGCTCTATACCCTTAGCAGGGTCCTGGAGGGTGCATGGGAGTTTGCCCAACCAGTCTACATGTGTTTTGTGGACTTAGAAAAGGCATTCGACCGTGTCCCTCGGGGAATCCTGTGGGGGGTACTCCGAGAGTATGGGGTACCGGCCCCCCTGATAAGGGCTGTTCAGTCCCTGTACGATCAGTGCCAGAGCTTGGTCCGCATTGCCGGCAGTAAGTCAAACCCGTTTCCAGTGAGAGTTGAACTCCGCCAGGGCTGCCCTTTGTCACCGATTCTGTTCATAACTTTTATGGACAGAATTTCTAGGCGCAGCCAGGGTGTTGAGGGGGTCCGGTTTGGTGGGCTCAGGATTGGGTCACTGCTTTTTGCAGATGATGTTGTCCTGTTTGCTTCATCAGGCCGTGATCTTCAGCTCTCTCTGGATCGGTTCGCAGCCGAGTGTGAAGCGGCTGGGATGAGAATCAGCACCTCCAAATCCGAGACCATGGTCCTCAACCGGAAAAGGGTGGAGTGCCCTCTCAGGGTTGGTAGCGAGATCCTGCCCCAAGTGGAGGAGTTCAAGTATCTTGGGGTCTTGTTCACGAGTGAGGGAAGAATGGAGCGTGAGATCGACAGGCGGATCGGTGCGGCATCCGCAGTAATGCGGGCGTTGCATCGGTCTGTCGTGGTGAAAAAGGAGCTGAGCCGCAAGGCGAAGCTCTCAATTTACCAGTCGATCTATGTTCCTACCCTCACCTATGGTCATGAGCTATGGATAGTGACCGAAAGAACGAGATCGCGAATACAAGCGTCTGAAATGAGTTTCCTCCGCAGGGTGTCTGGGCTTTCCCTTAAAGATAGGGTGAGAAGCTCAGTCATCCGGGAGGGGCTCAGAGTAGAGCCGCTGCTCCTCCGCATCGAGAGGAGTCAGATGAGGTGGCTCGGGCATCTGATCAGGATGCCTCCTGGACGCCTCCCTGGTGAGGTGTTCCAGGCACGTCCAACCGGGAGGAGGCCCCGGGGAAGACCCAGGACACGCTGGAGGGACTATGTCTCTCGACTGGCCTGGGAACGCCTTGGGATTCTCCCGGAAGAGCTAGAAGAAGTGGCCGGGGAGAGGGAAGTCTGGGCATCTCTGCTCAAGCTGCTGCCCCCGCGACCCGACCTCGGATAAGCGGGAGACGATGGATGGATGGATTCTGTATTTAAGAGAAAATTATAATAAAAACTAGCCATGTGCACCCAACTACATTGCGTGTGTTAAAGTTGTCTGTGAAGGGCTCCCTGTTTAAACACGGCTGCCAGTCGTGAACTGGACCCTTCATCGCACAGCATTATGATTTTTCATAAGGGAAACAAAATTACAAAACAAAACCCTTGGACATTGATTCGATAGGAACGGCCTACTCGGAATCACTGTCCGAATAGTAATTATGTGGTGGTGTAGGAGCATTTCTGCTTCTCTCCGTTCACAGTCCGTCTCGTTTTCACGATGCTGTCATTTCCTCTCACGATCTCTTCTCAACCTTTCTCCAGTCTCACAGGTTGCTTTGTGGCCATCCAAAGAGTAAGGCAATATACACGGAGCAATGGTTATAAAAGGGGGACACATAGGTATCCAGGCTCTTTAAAGCATAAATAGGGATCACTTCACTGACATGTGAGCAAGCCAGGGTACAACTGTGAGATGCGCAGCACTTGCCGGCTACAAGTAACAATAATAATTTCCGGAACGTGGCGTTACGTTGTCATTCATTTTACCCACTGTCTTTCTTTCATTCATATGTTACGTAGGAACGTACCGTTTATCTTCGGCAATCTCATTCTCTAACCAGGCCTCAGGAGCTAACCAGCGTAACACTGTCCACCACCCCTTTCATTATTCCGGCACATTGTTGACATCAGTGAGTAACAACAACGTACTAAACTGAAAGGTGGTCTACGCATGCGTGGAATTCGCGGACAAACAAAGATCAAGATCCAAATGAAGATTATATATAAAGATAGGACATTAATCTCCATGTCTTAATAATAAAAGTTGAGATTTGAAGCTTTCCAAGAGGCTGCTACTTTTTGATTTTGAGGATTGTATTACAATTAATAAATTACATTTTAGTAAGATATACTGTAAAATAGTACATCTTATTCAGATCTCATACAGTAACTCTTCCCCTACCCACCTAGAGAACTAAGAAAGAAGGAAAGCATAATTTGAAGTTATTACTACAAAAACCTGTGGTTTCTGCATTAACTTATTTCTGCTAAACTGAAGTAAATTGAAATAAAATAATCATATCTTTTTGAAAAAAAAAAGACATTTTCCTTCCCCAGTTGAAGCATGATGTAATAATTAATATTTTGAAATCAACGTATATCTCTTGAAATGTATTTAGATATTGAATCTGCCATGCAAGATATTAAATCTTCCATGAGAGTAGAATCTCTAGTTAGCGAACCTCTCTTTTTTTGTCTAATGTGCAGCTATATTTTCATATTATGTTGAGACTGAGAATAGATTGTGGCTTGTAACTGCACACGTGGCCTTTTTTGCTACCATGTTAACCCTGCACACTATAGCTGCTATATAAACAATATTTTTTCAGGCTTTAGCCACTTCTATCATGCTGAGAAATTATAATCTTGGCTCTATCACTAAAAAAAGATTTCTTCTTCTTCTTTCGGCTGCTCCCGTTAGGGGTCACCACAGCGGATCATCTTCTTCAATATTTTCCTGTCCTCTACATCTTGTTCTGTTACACCCATCACCTGCATGTCCTCTCACCACGTCCATAAACCTTCTCTTAGGCCTTCCTCTTTTCCTCCTGCCTGGCAGCTCTATCCTTCTCCCAATATACTCAGCATCTCCCCTCTGCACATGTCTAAACCAACGCAATGTAAAAATCAAATAATTCAAAGTAAATACAAAGGGGTTACTCTAACAACAGTGGAAAGAATTAGGTGAAAGTAACATATCTGAGTTACTCAAACATATTTAACTGAGAACTGTGAATGTAAAATTTTTTGTTAAACTAAATTGTTGAATGTTAACTATATTAATGTAGCTTGATCAGACTGCATTACAAATAGAACTATTGCTCATCTAAGCAAACTTTTGCTTATGAAAAAATGACTTTTATATTTTAATTAAACTAGCAAGTCATCTGATTACTAACCACAACCACATCATTAATAAATAATATTGCCATAAGACAGTTACACCAGCATAATTAACAGTTGTCACAAAGAGGAGAAAAGCCTGCTCATATGATATAAGGTGTTTTAAAAAGTTTGCCAGATTATGAAAGACAAACACATCTAAACCCAATTTAATAACTACGTGAGTACTTAAGTACTATTATGTCCACTTTTTCTCTTTCTTTGACATTAGATAAATGGCTGAAGACTGCTAAAACTCTGCAGTATCTTTACAAAAAAAGGAAGTTTTTTAATGCACATTAACTAAACTTATGTTAATAAGGCAGTTTTGCCACCAAAAATCACCCAAAACTTCTCAAACATTCTTGAAAATATTCACAAAAGTAGAAGTTTATTCAATCCTTTTTCCCTCACTAGAAAGTTTTTTAAATAGCCTGATTTGGAAACATTACTATATGGCATTCTAGCATGTACAGTGATTCCATGACAGATGTCTGCAAATTCAGTCCTGGAAGGCCATAGTGGCTGCAGATTTTTCTTCTAACCCAGATATTCTTTTAATTAGAAGCCAGTTATTTCTGTTGAAGTACTTATTGGTCACACATTTTGATGCTTCATTTTAGTTTTCTAACTTGTTAAGATTCCCCACCCTTAATTGCTTAGTGCAGTCTTGAACAACTGCATTCACTGTTTTGAATTGCTCCTTATTAGCACTAAAGATGCAAATTACATTTTTTTGCGATTAAATTTTAATGAAATACAAAACAAACACTTTAAAGTGGAACATAAACCATTCTGACAGGAATTGCAATAAGGTTAAATCTCCTGCTCACCGTCCATCCGCTACCACCCCATAATACAACTTAACTCAACCCAACCCAAGAAAAGACTAAATGAACCCATGAGGACCAGCAAGTAAGGGAACAGTGCAGCACTAAACCCATGAAGAACCAGAAGAGCTAAGGATTAGGGTTGTAGCCAGAACCTGGATGCATCCGTTCTTGGACCAGAGATACCATATCCATCCATTCATCAGCATAAGAGCAAGTTCCCCATTGATACTCGCCGCTGACACCTCTAAAAAGGGACCACCTTTAGAAAGGATGACTCCCAAACAGAAAGGGAAAATGAATCAATCGATTTCCAGTGAGAGGCAAGACCAGTTTTAGCAGAAATTTTTCGTAGTGCAAATAGTCTCTGCTGTATAATAGATGAACAAAGTGAGGAAAAGCCAAGAAGCAGGAAAATGTGGGAAGGCGTAAGAATGCTAATAGAGAGTATGGAAGCAGAGAAAACCAGACACCCTAGACCAAAAGTTAAACACAGAAGGACTGTCCCAAAACATTTGCATAAATGTACCTGGGGTGTTCAGAGAACAAAAGTGACAATTTGGGTCACAAATGACAATACCCAAGCATAATGTTCGTGGGGTGGGCTAATGTTCAGTATATTCAAGTGGACAACTTTGAATTGAGTTTGTTGATGATTAGGATTCCTTGATACAAATGAGATATTTTTAAGAACTAAATTCCAACCCATAGTTTTTTTTTTAAGTGTATATTTTATTTGTGGCAATTATGTAAATATATAGGAGAACTAAAATGTTTGGACTGCCTTCTTCTCTCTATAATATTTAAAACGTTTTCTATTGTGCCCACAATATTCAGCCTTGACCACTGCCCTCCACACCGCTTGCCTAATCATTACTCCTACTGTGCACATCGTCTCTCCATACCACCCATGACACTCTCGGTGCTAACTCACCCTTCAATGCAGTCAATTATAATGGCAAGGCAGAAAAGCAAATTATCTATTCAAGAACATCAAACTTTAGATCATGATTTTTTTTTGTTTTTTTTGTTCTTTATTTCATCTTATACGATTTCTCGTATTAGAAATTTGTTAGTTTTCGCATACCCCTTGGGGTCAGAGCGCAGGGTCAGCGATTGTACAGCGCCCCTGGAGCAATTACAGGTTAAGGGTCTTGCTCAAGGGCCCAGCAGAGTAGGATCTCTTTTGGCAGTGATGGGGATTTGAACCGGCAACCTTCTGGATACCAGCACAGATCCTTAGCCTCAGAGCCACCACTCCGCCCATGATAGAAAAAGAGCGGCAAAAGCTAATAATGAACGTTGAAAAAAATGAACAAAAAACAGCTGCATATAAAAAAATTGTTCAATAAATGAAATAGAGAAAAATATCCGGAACAATGTATGAAAAGAAATACAAAAAAGCAAGAATTTAAGTTGGAGAATAAAGTATGTGACGGATGGCCGGAGTCCATGTCTATCCGGGACGGCTCTTCACCACATCTCCCAGGGGAACAAGGGTGGGAAGCCCAGTATCTCCCCTCTGGACGCTAGATGTCAGCCTCCCTGGGTTGCAGCGGTGCCTTGGACTCCCTCAGGGCTTCATGGGGGTTGGAGTTCTGTGCAGCTCTGTGGGGTTCCGTAGGCACCGCTAGGGGGTGCTGCAGCAGGAGCTGCTGGCCCCTTTTGGGCACTGGTTTCGACTTACCCAGAAGTGCAGACAGATGTTTCTAATCAAACACCTGGAGCACTTCCAGGTACCCAATAAAAGGAGCCAGCAACCACCACTCAGGAGCCAGAATCGGGAGGAAGAGGACGAGGTTGCCAGGGAGGAGTGGTGGTGCCAGAGAGAGAAGTATAAGTGCTTGGTGTTAACTGTATACTGTGCTTGGGACTGTGTTGTGTCTGTGGGCACGGGGAAGGCGTAGCCCACAGACAAAGAAAAATAAAAGTTTGTTTATTTTACACGTACCTCCCGTGTCCAATCTGTGTCGGGTTGGGCGCTTTATAGCGTCTTTCTTACAAGTAATTCATAATATTGTTTTTGATGAAGCATTAATGTAATTTTTTTATTTACTTTTTATTATGTTTTATTACATTTTAATTTTTAACTTCTACTTTTTTACTTTTTACTGCATTTTTTTATTCATCTATTAAAATAGACAGTTATAGTGAAATATTCAAGTAATTTATTTTTTATCTATAATAACTAAGAACCAAAATGTCTTCCTCTCGTGCCCCGCATGCTCTTCTATATATCATCTCTTTAAACAGAATCTCATTCCTTAATGGAGGAGTGCCCCAATGCCCTTTGAGTGGATCAGCCATTAGATAGCGAGCGCCGGTGAATGAAGTGAGCAGAGTGCACAGCCCCTAGTCTTCAAATCCAGAACATCACTGAAAACAAGCACTGTAGCTCTTTCATACTCCAAAAAAGTTCATAGCAACACATGCTTCTACTATAGTGTTCCCTGGCACATCTAAACCCAAAGCCATGTCACCTGTACCTTCAGCTGGAGGAAATTATTGCAGCAATTAACACATTAAACACATTAAAGATTGTAACGGCCGACCCCTTACCCAGCCGGGAACTACACCTCCAAGACCTGTGGCCTGGATAATTTACTAAGATGAATCTAACTATCAAGCCGTACCTCTTAACAAATTACACTTTTCCCCCACAATCGACGATGTAAATATAAGCATGCAAAAAGCAAATGATGTAAAAATAAACTGATTAAATGTATTAAATGAAACCACAAGACAAATGCAAAAATAGAAACATATATAAATATCCCTCCACCACATCAACAATGAGACACCACCATATATAAATACAACAAAACCCTCCCTTGCCCCTGTAACATATAACACACAACACGAATAACAAAAATGAATGATATACTGAATGATTGTGAACTTGAGTCCGGTTATAAAAACTGTCCTGAATACGGATGACTGAACTAATGATAAATAAGTCGTTTGATTTTCCCGGCAAATGGAGCAACCTCACCGTGATTCCTCGGCGTATGGTGGATGGCGAATCGACCCCGGGGTCTCAGCAGATGAAGGATGGAAGACAGTCCGGCAAAATGAAAAACAAACTGACGCAAAGGCGCGTCGTGAAAAAAAACAGCAAGTAAGTTGATTCGTGGTTGAAAACAAATGGTCTCCTTTCTCTTCTCTTTTCTATTCTCTCCTTTCTGATTACTTAAATAGTCCTTGTGATGGCTGTAATTGATTAATTGCGAACTGGTGTTTTCCAGGTTAGAGGCTGTGGTCTTCTTCCATCATCCATCCCCCTTTACTGGGACGGCATTCACTGATACACACAAACAGCAAACTGGACAATGGAAACGAGACGCACTCAGAACTGACATTTAACAACACTAACTATGTAGCCCCGCTACAAGATAGCATTCTCAAACACAAATAACACGGCTCAGGGCCACAGGAGGTCAGAGCCAAACCTGGGCAGGCCCAGTCCATTGTAGTCACATACGAGGCTGGTCCTCTGATTCACTTACACACCCACACAGACACAGTCAGACAAGGGCAATCAGGAATCGGCAACGGACCAATATGAATATCTTTAGGAAATGTGAGGGAAACTATAGGATCCTGAGATAAAAAAAAAGAAAACACACAAATACAGGCACAGGGAGAACCAATAAAGTTCACATGGAGAACAGGAGTTGATCCAGGACATAGGGTCCAAAAGTTAATGTTATACCATTAGAATATTATTAGCATACTTACTTAGTTAACCACTTAGTTGATTCTAGGCTTTCTCTAATTAAATGGTGTACTCTTTTAGTTTTGTTTTTCTTTCACACTTGTTATTGGGGCAGTGCTATATAAAGAGCAGCCATAATCTCTTTCATCTTTTTGGATGAATGATTTTTGTTCATCTGCCTTTGAATTTCTTACTAGAAACCAAACTCCAGGTAACGCCACTGGGTATTTTTATATAATGCACTTCCCTTCTTTGATGAAGAGGTGAATTTAAATTATTCCTTTAAAATCTATGTTTTCAAGGTTTATAAAGAAGTTGAACAAAGCCACTCATTGGAAACCTATAAAACAGATCACTCATTTTGTTTAAAAGATGCAGTCATAACTCAGCCAAGCAAAGAAAAGGAAAAATGTTTTGTGTTGCTTTGTGAAGGAATCGTAAAAGACATTTAAGATATATTATAAGGGTTTTACGCTGTTTAGGCCCACAGAAAGGCTGTTCTAGCTTTTAAAGAGGATTTAGTAGCCAGTTAGATGAGATGTATTGAAAGATTAATTTAAAACATTGGCAAAGTGACCAAATACAGTAGTAAGTGTTGTGGAAATAATGAGGGCAAGAAAATAGAAAAAGGTTTGGGGTAGCCACCCTGTATTCTTGAAATAAGTAGTTTGAAGAAATTATGTCTTTACAGACTGATGTCCAAAACAGAACTGAGTAACAAAGTGAAAATGGCACTTATATAGGCGAACTGGAGGAAGTGATGTAGAAGGGGCCCTAATCAGAAGTGATATCAGCATCACCAGAACCAGAAGTGACGTCCTTAGACTCAAGCAAGATTTCCCTCTGCTGGTCTGCAGAGGAAAGAGAGAAAGGATCAGTGAACACTGCCACCGCCTGGTCTGGCATGCAATTATATCCATTCAAGCCCTTTAACTGCCTTCCATGCACACGTGTGTGACAGTGTATATTTAGAAGAGTTTACAATAAAGACTGTAAAAGAGAATGTAGACTTGAGTAAAAGAGCATAGACAGAAATGAGTGAGAAAGAGCTTGAGAAACAACTACATTGTTGTGAAAGACAACAAGTGGCAAATTTAACTCTTCAAAAAATGAGCAACCTGCTTATTACACCACAGATTCAATTAGGTTCAGTTTATTATTGTATCGCGCTCTTTACAGAGTGCAGACTACGAACATTGTCACAAAGTGCACAGGTAAAATGTAACTGCTAACGTTTTGAATTACTATTTACATATAAAGACACAGATTTGTTTAAACAGACAGTAAGACAAAGCAGTTCCAAAATGATCAACATAAGTGGAACCTAACAATATCTGTCCATTAACATTATTGTTGAACTAAAGTCAATTGGCAAGAGAGGAGAGGAAAACAAAAATTCTAGTCAATAGGATCTCTAGGGAAATTCAAACCTTTCTCTATTGTCAGTTATAACAGAGAAAATGAAAAACAAAATCAAACACAGAGTCCTGGAGACTTCAACCTACTGGTCAGTCATTTCCTCCTGTGCTTTGTACTGTAAAGTCTATGCAGAGCCTTTCCATCTGTTGATTCTGTTGAAGGCTTTCAGGATTACAAAGGAAAGGAAAATGGCTTGGGAGTAGAGCTGGGGCACCAAGAAGAGAAACAGAATAGAAGAGGGTTAGTAACAGTTCATAAATATTGCATTACTTATATATTTTTACAAATGACGAACAGAGATGCACTAAAAACCGAGACCAAACAGACATCTCCCAAATCAGGCAGCATATCGATCCACAGCCTGAAAGCTCAACCGTCCCTTGTTATTTTGTTAATCCTTGGAATCTTTAATAGGCCAGCATCTTGAGATTGTAAAGCCCACTCTGGTCTGTAAGTAACAATAAGCAGATAGATAAACAAGGCCTTGCTTCTTTAAGGCTTTAAATGTAAGAAGAAGGATTTTGAAATCTGCTCTGAGACATAACTGGAAGCCAGTGTAACTACTTAAGCACTGTGATTATGTAGATATACTTTGTACTTCCCATAATGATTCTTTCGGCAGCATTTGGAACTAATTGAAAGTCACATATACAATGGTTTGAACAGCCTTAGAATAATGCATAAATGAATTCACGGTATCCTCTCTAGTCAAAAACCATCATAATTTTCCATTATTTTTAGTCTGAGAAAAACAGGTTTTCCATAGTTTTGTGTGATTTAAAAAGCATACTGATGTCAGAGAAACTTTACTTCCAGAACTGTAAAGGTCAGAATAATGAGCTCTATGGGACACCATACTTCTGAACAGAATGATGGAGTACAGTTAGAATATTTATGTCCATACTGAAACTGATTTGATAAATATGAACTAAACCACAAACACACTCTGCATGAGAGCCAAACATAATTTTCCAGCCCATGTAATAAATTAGAGTTCTCAAAGAATTCAATGGGTGATCGTAAATTTAACAACATAATTACTGTGAAATTTTCTTCGACAAAAGATACAGTATTATAACACAGGTTTCTACAACTGGGCCTGGAGGGATACTCGGGTTATCTTGCTCTATTTTCCAGGCTAAGGGGTGAGAGATGTGGAGGCAATGGTGACCATAGCACCCTTTAAGGTTCACCCTGCAGTTCCAGATCTCTGGTCCTTGAAATGTTAACAAGTCTGGTTACCTGTTGCAGGCCATTGTCCCACAGTTAACATCCCTAACCCTCCTTAGCCTTTCAATTAAAACCCTAAGGTGATTCCCTCCAGCCCCCTGAACCTATGAGACCAGAAAGATATAAGAATCTAGGCCAAATTAATATTAAAAGTGTTTAGTGTATTTATTAAAGCACAAGAATAAAATACAAAATTAGAAGATTAAATACAAATAAATAAATAAATAATATATACCTATGGCATTTTAGCAGTGATGACAGATTTATAGTTTCTTCTCTGTCTTCAAGATGATTCTTCCCTATTACAAATCTTATTCTGCTTATACAAGGTGAGCCACAAAAATAACTGGATTGGTAAAAAAATATATATTTATTGATGAATTACAACATTCTAAATATTGTCACCTTCTATATACTCCCCCTCCTGATCTCTACACCGCTCCATACGTATCTTCCATTGATTGAAACAGTGCTGGAAGTCTTCTTCCTTGAGGCTCTTCAACAGGCTTGCCATTTTTGTCTTCACTTCATCCATTGATGAAAAATGTGTTCACTTCAGGTCACTTTTGATTTTCGGGAACAAGTAAAAATCACAGGGAGCTAAATCGGGCGAATAAGGAGGATGATCGAGGACAGGAATGTTTTTGTCAGTCAAAAACTGCTTTACGGAAAAAGCAGTACAATCATTTCAAACAATCTGATTCACCGTTTTGATGTATTCTTCCATGCAAGACAAGCGTGGGCGACCTGGGTGTTGAATGTCTTCCACATTTTCTTGTACTTCCTTGAAACGTTTGAGCCACTCAAAAACTTGTGTGTGAGACTGTTTACACTGTACACTGTTTTTATCATTTATCAGTTTCTTTGGCCATTTTGTTCAATTTCGTGAGAAATTTGAATGTGATTTGCTGTTCAATTTTCTTCACCCGACATTACAGCGGCAACTAGTGGAATTTCCCTTCTGTGGTTGTGTACCACCTTCCTTTGGCTTGTTACCCAAAAATATAATGGATCGTCAGTTGAGTTCCTTGTGCCTTTATTCACAAGGAGGAGTGGTCTTTAACTGACACTGAAACTCTTATGTTCAGAAAATTACATTTTTAAATTTCCCAAATTGACAGTGTTGCATGAAGGGGGCATACAGCTTCCCAAACCCAACATAAGCAGTTGCAGAACACAAGTTCAACACACACTTTTTAAAATTTTTTCTTGTGGGAAACACTTTCCCTCATTTCCCACCTGCTCAGCAAAGTACAACAAGCACAATAAACAAAGCACACAGCACACTTCTCTTCTTTTTCTTTCTTTTCTTCTCTCTCTCTTTGTCTTTCTGCTTCCACTCCCCTCAGGCAAGCTTTGTCTTATTTCACCCGACTCAGGCTCCTCGCATGGAGTGAGGCGACTCTTTTTATAGAGCACCTGGAAGTGCTTCAGGTGTCTTCCAATGTTCTTCCAGCAGTACATCTGGCCAAAGTGGTGTGAGATCTCCACAAATAGCTGGAGAAGCAGGATAGAATTCTCACATACCTGCCCAGAAAGAGTGCACGCTCAATGGACATTGACAATTGGCCTGTATTTTTGAGGAACCATCCACAACACACAAGGAATACGGCAGAGCAAGTATCCTCAAAAAAAAAAAATTAACAATTAACAAAACTGATGACCAATATGTTTATGCAAGTATTAAACATGTGACCCAAAGGCAATGATACTTACTTTACAAATGTAAAAAATACTTATTTATTAACAAAACTCAAAAGAGCAAAAAGGAGTTGCCGAAAGGCAATCCTAAGGCAAACAAGTTCCAATACTCAAATAAAGAAAGCAGAATACAATTAACCAATAATAAACAAAATCAACAGAAGTAACACAGTAATAAGAAAAGAAGTAAATCAAAATTCAAAATAACAAAAACAACAATAAAACAAAAAATACACAAGAATTCAAACTGTTACATAACAGCTTGGAATTTAATGTAGAGCTACCTTTTCAATTGCTAGTGGCAGTTTAAAATTAAGAAGAGCAGTCCACTTGCAAAATGTACCTCCATTATTTAAGTCTGAATTTCTTTTACTTTAAAATTTTTGTGTGGGGCTTAATGCCCCCCCCCCCCCCCTTCACCTGTCAAACTTTTGCCAGCCATACACCCATTTCCAGCATATACAGTCTAACTATATTATTTATGTTGTTCTTTTTCTGTCTGTCTTTTCCTTTTTCTTATACTGTACTTTCCATCTTTCTAAGCATTCATGACATGAATGCATTATTATAGCTTCAATTGGTCATAGAGGTAATCATGTTGATCTGCTACCCTACCCGGGGTTTGTTTCCTTCCTTGCGCCCTGTGTTGGCTGGGATTGGCTCCAGCAGACCCCCGTGACCCTGTAGTTAGGCTATAGCGGGTTGGATAATGGATGGATGGATGTTGATCTGATTCAGTACTTATAAGTGACATAACATGCTTTTGTTTTTATTTGCTATTCATACTGTATCTTGGCATTCCATTTTTCATGCCCACACACTAATACTGGCAAACCATTAGCTTTTTATGCCATTCAGACTTTTGTTATCCGTAGAATCTTTGGATTTTTTTTTACCATGTTGGCTTATTGTTTTCCTAGAAAGACTCCTCTCTGTTGACCCCAGGAGTAGAGTGAAAATGCCCTGACCCAACAATACCTGATTCACCCAGAAATCTATCTCTTTTAGCTGTTACTGATAACTTAAAGGAAGAACTACAGTACTTTGTACATAAATAGTTTCTTTTTCACTGCAGTCAATCTGGTTTAACAAAGTCTCTGATTAATCTCTGACTCGGTCTCTTCCCAGTCTTCCCATCCAAATATTGTTTCCTTTATAATGATTTAGGATACATTACAGGACATGTCTGCATAGTCAAATGGTTTCATACAGTGATTCTGTCTATTTGTGCAATTTGTTATCATTCACTACTCCTGCATGTAATGTTGTGTCATGCATCACACGTTAATTGTGTTTACTTTTGTTACCTCAGTGGATGCAACATCAAGAGAAATACCTAGCAACTACAATAAGTGGAAATAAAATTCATGTTCAACATTTTGTGGAAGAGAGGTTTCTATTTTTATTCAAGTCATATTGATTTTAATCTGTCTTAGACCTTCATAAGCCATTCCCTTTTAAGAAATTATTCAAAATGAAAAACAGCTTTAAGACAACCAACCACAGACCTAACAATAAAGTTTTATTAACAAAACAGCATGAAGATGACTCCTTTAGAAAAATTTCATGAGTAATGAAACAGACACTCTAAGGACATGCCAGGGAAGACACAAAAATCTCCCAGAATCAGTCAATGGCACATGAGTTAGGTGAAGATATCGACTATGCCCCTAGGTGCAATATGTCGAAAGTCTTGTCTGTCATTGTGGCATTGTGCTAAGCTGAGGGAGATGCTTATTTCTAAAATTTACTTTACAATCACGGCAGTGACTTAAGCGATTTTTTTGTAAAAAGCACGTCGGATCATATGAAACATCGAACCAATGATGTTTTTTGACATTAACGGACTTGTAAATAAAGGATTTGCCTTTGGACAGAGTGGTCTGTTAATCAGCAGCATTACACTCAACCACTGAGGTGTCTGCAGGAAAGCAGGAAAAAAAAGTCCAGAGAAGATGCGCAAGCAAAGTTGCATTTTGCACAAGGACAGCACATCTGAATGCTATGAAGGGCCAAACAGACCATAAATCATATATTTCTATGTGTAATCTATTGGTTTTCATGTGAACACTAATAGTTTAAGAGTATTTACTAACTGTTTGGCCCCTCTTGGCACACACCACATTGTTAGTCGAAGTGCTCGTGACCAAAAACAATGTAGTTGTTGCTGTACACCTCCCGCATTTGCCAGATCTTGTTCCCCTGTGCCTTTTTTTTGTGTCCAAAATTTAAAAAAAATGGAAGACAATTTGCTACCATGTTAAAAATCCAGAAGAACAATGGCAGAAGGTGCTTGATACAGAAACAAAAGATGAGAACAGAAAATGTTTCTAAGAATGGTAGAATCCCTGGGACAAGTGTATTGCATCTCAAGGGGAGTATTTTGACAGTGACTAAAGAGGATTTGCTGTAACTTGTATAATCAAGGGATTTTGTTTAACAGTTCTGGGAACTTTCGTGTCCCCCCAGAATATTTAGTTCCTCTGGAGAAGAGAGACAAAATAATAAATGAGGAATGCATTTAGTCTGTAGCCAAGCTAAAGATAAGAATCACATTCTGTTTTCAATTGATTGCAGAAAAAACCTGTAGCCCCTGTAATATATCTGAAATACAAGCAACTCAGCAGAACAGCAGTGTTGCCCTTCAGTACGTTTTTACTGAGTGCTTGCATAACAATCCCCATTCTGTCTTGGGGCAGAATTTTCTGTTTTGTTATATCATAACACACCCTGCGGTGGGCTGGTGCCCTGCCCGGGCTTTGTTTCCTGCCTTGCGCCCTGTGTTGGCTGGGATTGGCTCCAGCAGACCCTGTAGTTAGGATGTAGCGGGTTGGATAATGGATGGATGGATATATCATAACATAAAACATCACATCGAAAATCTCTTATCTTAATTAAATGTTCACTTGATTTTCCATCAATTTCTGTTTACATCTTTGGTGAGTCAAAGATTGGGTTAAGGATCTTGAGGAAAAAAAATATATATTACAGTTCTTTCTACACTCTTAAAAATAAAGATGCCAGAGTGGTGGCAATGGCAATGCCTAAAAGAACCTCTATTCATTAAGACCTGTGACAGGCTCCATACAGTGAATAACATAATACATTGTTACAAATTTGTAAAATACCAATGTCTCATAATTTTGAAAGGACTTTTGCTTTATACAGTAATGCAGGCAAGTCCAGGTTTTCTTAATCTGTTATTGTCCTGCTATGTAGCCTGCCATACATTAAATATTTCAGGGTTTTTTTTCAACATTTTAGGAAGTTTTTCAAAGCATGAAGAACCATCTCCATATGCAAAGAGCCACCCCCAGAATGAAATGGTGCTTTGTCAAGAAATAGTTCTTTGCTGACCCACACAACCCAGTAAAGAACTTGACAGTGTCATTAAAAATCCAATATTTTACGAGTGCAGCTAAAAATGAAATAATTACAACAAGTAATAAGTTAAGACCTCAATGTGTCTGTAGACATTTGTCATTGCTGGTTTTCCTGAAACTTAAACGCATTCGCAAAACCTGGGAAAAATACTATGACCAAAAATATGAATCATTCCTAAAAGAAACCCAATGCACAAAACAATGAAAAAAAATCTTTTTTGTCATATTATAATGTAACTAGAGGGGTGTGCCCCCTTGACCACCTATGGTGGCCCAAATAGCTCGCTTTGCTCACTGTCTGATCCTGAGATTTATTTATAGTTATAACAAATGCTAAAACTATTGGAAATTGTTGTCTATGCATGCTCCCAACCTCCTTCAAGATAAATGGTAATCTACTTGCTGAAGTATCGCCAGTATATAACTTAATACATGGAAGGAATAAGACATCTCCTGCATGATCCCCAGTCATGATTTTGACCACAATTGAATATTTATGAAGTTTTACAGTTTGTAAGCATGTGCTGTTACATAGGCTTAATTTGTCGACCGCTAACACACAACTGAACTACTACTGTTCATGGAGGAGCAGATGTATGTAAGGTATTGTATTTGACGCATGTATGTTAAATTGGTTGTTTTGACATGAGAGTATTGTTGTATTCTCCTAACAGAAGATGAAAAAAATGACATAAAGATGCATGCTATATAACATATGGTTTTGAAGAAAAATGAGCATTGCATGAAAAGATCATATAAAAATGTTGCATGAGTTTGCTGATCATTCATTTATACAGAATAGATATTCTCAAGACTGGCTAATCCAATTCAGGGTTAAAGAAACATCAAATGCAAGGAAGGATCCAACCCTGGACAGGCCGTCAGCCCTTCATACAGCCAAATCACACATACCAATGCAAGGCCAATTTGGAAATCTAACCTACATGTTTTTAGGGATGTGAGGAGAAAACAAGGACACTTGAAGGAATAATGACAGGGCAAGTGAGACAAGGCTAAGATGCTGGATCTATGAATCAGTAGCCTGAGCAGCTACACTACAGGCATTTATGATCTCAATTTGTAAAATCATTTGTAAAAATTGCTTTCATATTTGTTATTAAATAACTTCTGGCACACCTAAAGCTAAGCCATTAATGCTATTCTCATCTACATTACTGTCATTGTCAATCATTACTCTGCCCTCTTAGCTATTGCACATCATACAACAGAAAAGGAAGATGTTGCATTCAAGTACCATATGAGTCTTTTGATTTTTTTTTTTTATAAAAATACACATTTTCAGTATTTTTTTGATATTCAAGCTTTAGCTATCTCACACAATATTTGGATGTATCCTTTTAAGAGTTGTGTGCATAAAGATGCACTCAGGGCACTTGGGCTTTAAAGATTTATTGGACTGCTGTTCCATGAGAGAGTTAGACTGTACATCTGCATCAGATAAACATACTGTATTACAATTCTGCTTGACTATTTATTTTTCTATGATATTTTTGTATAATTCATTAAAGTAAGAATGGAAATATTTACATGTTTCTTACATGGTTCCCTTTTGTCAGTGCTGACAAAATGTAAGTGTCTCATCTGTCATCTATACTACCTCTGTATCCATTTTTCTGCTCTATTGAGTTGAGAATTGTCCATTTTGTCTAAGATTGGATTCCATAATTGCCATAAATCCTTGCTGGGTTAGAACCATAAATTATTCTTTTTTGCATTTCCTGGTTTAGTATGGTTTGACAAATAGATGTTTAATCCAATGTTAATAAACTAATGTCTTATTGCAGGGGTGGGCAAAGTCATTCCTGGAGGGCCGCAGTGGCTGCAGGTTTTTGTTCCAACCCAGTTGCTTACTAAGAAGCACTTATTGCTCAAGTAACACTTCTGCTTCACTTTAGTTGTCTCGGTCGTTAAAATTTTGAACCCTTATTGCTTATTTTAGTCTTAAACAGGTGTTTTCTTAGTTTTTAATGGCTCCTTATTAGCAATAAGATGCAAATGACAAAAGAAACCAGCATTTCTCCTTTTAGCTTGTTACCATTTACACCTGTGTGTATTTATCATGCACTATTTGCTATAATTAAATACTTGGAAGGAAAGTGAAAAGAAAAAAGTGAAAGATTGAGTCCATTTTAGACTTCAGATCATTTGGATGATATCCTTAAAAAGGAAAAAAAAAATCTAGGATATGAGAGTGGCCTGACATGGCAGAGTTAAAGCACTAACAAGCCAGGAAATTTAATTATTGGCAAGGATTGTTTTCTAATTAAGCAACTGGGTTGGAGCAAAAACCTGCAGCCACTGTGGCCCTCCAGGACTGACTTTGCCCACCCCTGTCTTATTGGATACTTGAATCTGTATTATTATGGGAAGCAGCACCAGTGGCAGTATGTCATAATGTTACAAAGGTGAACTGAATTTTATTCATTTAACATTGATTTAAAATTGCTACAAATCATGATGCTATATTGACGTCAAAGCCTAATACTAAAGGTGCCTCATCATAAATTGAGCTTGAATAAATGTTTTCCATCAAAAACAGTAATAGATACTAATGCCTTTCTCAGTCATTTTCTTTCAATCATATTCTGTGCAGTGCATCCACATGGACTAAGAAAGTGCATTACATTGTTTCATCATGGCTTATCTCTATCGTACTTAGTAGCAATATGCAGGTGTATGATAGCAATGTCTTTTTAAAAAATGTAATATATTGCTTTGATAAAACCCATAGAGTCATAAATTAATTTTAGAGTTATTGGCACATGACAACAATGCATTAAAACTCCAGTTTGCATGTTTGACCAACATGGAGCAAGCCACTATTGCCCCTGTGCAGCAGCCCAATTTTTACTTTGTTGATTATATAAAATACGTCACAAAAAAATAGGTAGTGGTGAGCAAAACAGCCTGTGTGACTGGTGGACAGACTGTGAAAGAAAGCTAGTAGTAATAGCTGTAGCACAAGCTGGACTACACATTTAATTGCTGGCATTGCCAAAAATAAAAAAATAAAACAAAAGTGTTCCAGCGCTTCATATTGAAATGATTCACTCAAAATGCACTCAAGCTGTGTTATAGGGAGCGCTATCTCCTTCACCATTTGGTCCCAGTATGAGGCACCATCCTTCAGGGTGGCCCATTTTTATTGTGCTTTGACCTGGAAGGGGCGAAGCCATTTAGAAGCTGAAGGTGGGCGCTAGGCCTCATCCTGGGGCTTTCTATCTGAACTGCAGAAGGGAAATAAGACTGTATCCCCTCTCATTATGGGGTGGTATTGCTTGCCATGCCAGAGCCATAAGAATGAGTCCCAGGCACACATGCCGGGTTTTCTTTAGCATGCAATTTTGTGAAAATGATGTTAAACTTTGTTTCGCATGCAATTTTGCAACTGTGAAACTCATTAAAAAGAGTGTTTTAAAGTTTGAAAAGGTTTTAGGGGAGTTGAAAGGAAGAAATATCACTCCTTAATGGTGTGGCAACACTTCTTTTGGGTCCCAACATTTCTCAAAAAAGGGTGTAGATAAAAATAAATGTAATAAAACTGTCTTTTGAAAATTTAACATGACTAAATACAGCTCACGATAAGAAAAGTGACATACTCTTTAACAAAACTGTAATTCAGAAAGAAACGGAATTTGTTGTCCAGATTAGCTGAAAAGGTCTTAGATAAGATCCCGCATTGGCCCGTACAAAACTTTGCGTACTGTACTAACAGTGTCTTCCCATCAGCACCAGTGCTCTTCTGCTGCCAGTTGCACTAGATTTTGGGTTCCCCCCCCCCCCCCACTCCATTATAACCCCTCTTCCTGATATTCCTATATTCTAAATTGGATCAATGACAATGCACATGCAAAAATTTTGTGGAAATCGGTTCAGCCATTTTTACGTAATTGATGAAGAAACAGACAAGCAAACAAACTATGAACAAATAGATTATAATTTTATGAAAACAAGTGTATATATTTGCTTATTTTTCATGAATATTTTTATCTTTAAATTTAGCTTGCTCAATTGGCTCATTTGCCCAGTCTGCATTTGTCTGTTCTATTGAACAAACAAGGAGCCAAGCATTAACCTTCAATCTCATGGTGCTGCAAAGAACATTCTGATATGAAGGACTAAGGGGCCATCACCAGTATGAATCGGTGGGAACTGGCTGGAGATGAAACATCAATATAACTGGGTAGAAGCCCACAGCAGATCTTGGACTTGGTGGAATAGCCGGAGGCTTCTGCTTGACATTACCTCTTTAATTTAAATCTGTGCTGATCCCACGAAAATGTGAGTGCATTATTTAATATTTTTTGAAAACCTAATTACTCTTTGTTCAATAAATGGATGGATAATTACAGAAAGAACAAGCAATACAACCATAGAGCCTATGTTTCTGTTCAAATCAACCAAAAATACAAAACGCTTTCTAGCTTTATTTATACACGTCATCTTACACAATAAGCATAATAATTTACTTTGATGGAAAATACAAAATATCACTCTGACAATTGCTATTGAGACATAACTTCAAAGCGAGATCTCATCTGTGCTACATCAGAATAGTAAGAAACATAATGCGGCTTCATAGGGAGAACACTGTTGATCCAGTGGCTGTGCTTAACAGTAATGTCTCTGGCTATTGTTGACAGGATGTGTAGCGCTCCTTTTTAAATTTATAATAGACTTTGACTAGTGTTGCATTTTTCTATCAAATTACTGGACACAAAATTGTTCCATTTCATGTCTAGGTATAAAACCTCCAGAGAAAGAACCAAAATAGGTACAATAGTAAACTAACTATACTATATCTCACTATGTTTCTTTCCTTTCTAACAGTGAATCAATGAAACATTGATAACAAAACAAGTGAAACAGTAGGGTGTCTATCTATCTATTCATTTTCTGATACTCTATATATTTTTTAAACAAAAATACTGAGATCAGCACCTGTCACTGATAAATTTATGTATGCTGGAATTCTGAAAGGCCTTCAGGGCATATCAAGAGATGGCTGTAGTCAATGGTGCCTAAAGCATAATAGGTAATGATATTCGACCATCCCCACATCAAAGGGTTTACTGCTTTTACCTGTGATATTATTTCTAACATTTTCAGCTTTTAGGTGAAATGAAAGCTGGACGGGTAGTGGAATTAGCACATGTCATAAGACTCTCCAAGGCTATTGAGTAGGAGTAGACTGTATGCACTCAACCTCATCATGAAAATTATGTTACTGGTATCACTGCATATTTGGCATACGTCTTCTCCCAAAGTGGCTTACAAAAGAGCATACATTAAAGTTGCTTGCCTACAGTGTATATTTTTTACAACTGGGACACTGGCTGATTGAATGACTTTCTCAGAGTTACACAGTGATTTTGATGAAGTCATTAAGTGGTAGCCTGCAAACATGATTTGTTTTTATTGGCCTGTTAAACTGCTGAAAACTGTGGAGTTTCAATGACACAGACAGCCTCAGAATTCTCATGTCGACCATCTGGTAAAAAAATATAGGAAATTGTATTTGTGCATTAAATTATTGGGTTGTACCCATAACAAAACTAGCTTCATGAGAACATTTGGACAAATGAGAGGATGTCACCCTGTCTTTCAAACTTGTTTAGGTAGCCTAATAGTCAAGTTGTTCAAACATCTCCTCCAGGTACTTTATAAAAGTCACCGGAGTACTTGGTAGGTTGGTTCAGATTTCCATGACCCTTTGTATGAAGAAATGCTTACTAGCTTCTTCTTCTTCCTCTTCATCTTTTCAAACATCTATGTGGGGTCAACATGTTTGCTCAGCCTTCTCCAAACAGCTCGGTCCTAAACCTCCTCTCCAGTCAAGCCATTTTACTTCAGATCTTCTTTTACTTTATCCATCCTTCACCACTCTGTCCTCCCTCACTTTCTGTTCCCCTGTACTTTCATTTCCATCAACTTTTTTGCCCACATATTCATAGTCTGTCCTCGGCACATGTCCATATCTCTTCAGCCTAGTTTCCTGTACTTTCTTACATATCTGCCCCACCTTGGTTGTACCTCTG